>NC_138860.1:149618673-150903673 GCF_965194805.1 Balaenoptera borealis
GGCAGGATTGTCTGATTAATGTTTCCCTGGTGCCTAGCACAGCATATTTGGCTCCCAGTAAGTATTTGTTGAACCAATGCTATGGAAACATCAACAGAGGTGACAGAAGAACTGTGTCCTTGGAAGATTCATAGCAGTCTTCCACGTAGAGAAGGAGGAAAGTGGCATTCCAGAAAGAAGCATGTGCAAAGGCTGAGAGGCACGACAGGGCGTGGCTTGTTGGGGGATCAAGGACCACAGAGTGGCTGGAGCAGATGTCATGGTTGTATAGCAGAGTCGGGGCTGGGTGTGACCTCATAGGTCATCCAGTCCATCCCCCTGTCAGGCGATCAGCAGCTTTGATCACCCACTGTGGGCAGAGCCCTGTCTTGGGGAGACCAGAGAAATGGAAGACCCAGCCCCTGCCCTCAAGGAGCTTTTTGTCTTGCCGGGGGAACCAAGGTCACAGCTGCACCAACTCCCGAAGAACCCTCTTTCCGAGCTGCCTGTCGTCAAGTGCAAGGTAGGGCAGTGCCACTCTGAGTCTGAGGGGCTGATGAGTGAGGGCATGAACCAGGCAGGTGCAGTCAATCCTAGAAGGCTTTCTGGTTCTAGAAGGCTGCAAACTGTGAGCTGGGTGTCGGGGCAAAGGAAAGATGGGTTAGTTGCAGACCAAGGAAATGGCATGTGGAAGAAATGACTGAGTACGGGTTAGGACAGACAGAATTGCCGCTGAAGCTAATTGTTCATGAAGGGGAGACGTGGGAAATGAGGTCGAGCAAGTGAGGAGGGTTAGCAGATGGCCTTGAGGATCCTTAACCTTGGCCAATCCAAGCAGACAGTTGCTTAACCAGTTTTTAAAGATCAGAGGGGGCACAGTGGAAGAAATGTTGAGCTTGGAGTGGAGATGACTCCCAGTTTCACTATTCCACAGCTCTGTGATCTCAGTCCCTTCTTTCTGATTACTTTTATTTGTAAAATGGGAATAATAACCCCCATTCTCTCTGCTGCCTAAGTTTATAAAGTTCAAGTGAGATAGCACATGTGAGAGTGCTTTGTGAGTTAGAAAGCACTCTGCACATGTAAAGTGTCATTGTTTCCAGAGAAGGAAACAACCACTCAGGAGGAGCTCTTCCGGATGAATCTAAGGCCTGAAGAATAAGCTCCTGCCAACTGCAGAGAAATAGAGTAGGAGAGTGAGGAAATTGACATTTAGTAAGAACCTACTGTGTATCAGACACTACTCAGTGTTTTACATGTATTTTCTTGTTTAGTCTTTACAGGAACCTATATACTTGATATTATTAGCCCATTTTGCAGATGAGGAAACTGAGACTCAGAGAAATTGAATAACTTACCTAGGATCACAACTAGGAAGTGCTAGAACCAGGATTCAAACTCCTATCTGTATGTACACAAAAGCCCTTCTCAGGTAGCTCCACCATCACTGCTGGGACCTGACTTTGGCCTAGAGATCTATCTTGAGGAGAGTGGGAGGGTCACAGACTAGAAAAAGATAGTCTAGTGGAGCAAGGCCGTGACATTCATGCAAAACCACAAATAATCCAAAGATGATTTGAAAGGCAGTGGAGTTACTTTTTATTGTTTATAGAATGTTCAGAGATGGAAAATGCTAGTCTGGTTCTATCTTATGCTGGTGAGGTTGCTTTAGAATACTCTGGACCCCATGTGTGTTAGGTACTACATTAAGCACTCTACATACATAATCCCATTTGATTTCCCAACAACCCTATGAGGTAGGTCCTATTATTACTCCCATTTAACATGATGAAACCGAGGCTCAGAGAGGTGAAGTGGTTAGCTCAGATTCGTATAGCTATGAGAAAGATCTTGAAACAATGGGGTCTATCCAAGGAGGGTATCCAGGAAATGGAAGAGTGGGACACAGCATTATATCAGGACCAGGTGGGGGAAGCTAGATGTGTAGCCTGGAGAAGAAAACACTCAGAAGGAAGGGAAGGGACCACAAACACTGAAAATTTCAAGGGTTGTCTGTGTAGAACTCTCTGAGTCTAAGAGAATCAGGGAACATCGGAAGATATAAAGGAGCAGATTTCATGACAATATAGGAAAGAATTTAAGTCCACTGTCCGCAATGGAATAGACTGGCTCAAGGGTTAGTGGGCTTACCATCTAGTGGTCAGCCATTTGTGGCAGAGGGAAGTCTAGTATCTAATGACTAGAAAGCTGGGGTGAGGGAAAGAGGGATTAAACTTAATTGATCTCCACTGCCTTCCAATTCTGTATAATTAGTTGGGAGGGGTGCAGCCAATTACCTTCCTGATTGTGATTCGCATGCTAGAGACAAGTAGCTAATGGCATGGGATTAAACATTGGCCAAAGCTAACCCACTGAAGTTGAGCAAACCTAAAATCCTGTAAGGGAGGATGGAGAAAGTTTGGATCTCTGCAGCCCTCCTCTTTACAGAGGCAGAACAAAATAATGAAAAATATTTCTGGATTCATACAGATCTGGGTTCAAATTGAGTTCACCCGCTTGCTATATGATCCAGGACAAATGCTGTTTAAGCTCGTTGAGTCTCAGTTTTCTCATCTGTAAAATAAATATGACAAACCTGTCTTCTGAGGTAGCTTGAAGAATATGTGAGCTACTGCCTATAAAGTAATAGAATTTCTGGTATCTTGTGATCCAATAAATAGCTCCAATGGGTCTAATGATGATTTCTTTGCTCTGTCTCCCCCAGCGAGTGGCATTAAGCCTTGAAGATGATGGACTGCCCTGAGGATGGGACCACTCCCTTCGTGCCTCATGGAATTCAGTCCCATGCAGTACACCCTGGATGGTGTGTGCCTGGATGGAAGGGTTTCTGTACATGAGTCTGTGTGTCTGTGTGTGTGTGTGCGTGTGTAATTTTTTTTAATTTATATTGCGGAAAGGTAACCACAAAGTTATGATGAACTGCAAACATCCAAAGGATGTGAGAGTTTTTATATGTATAATGTTTTATACACTTTTTAACTGGTTGCACTACCCATGAGGAATTCATGGAATAGCTACTGCTGAGTGACTAACGTGATGTACATAACCAAATGGGGCCGATGGTACAGTAGCTTACTCACCATTTAAAAATTATATTTACAGAGGGTATTTGGTTTTGGGGGGCTTTTTTAGGTTTCAGAGTTTTGTTTTTTTTGTAAATAGAATGATTATGCTTTGTGGCTATCCATCATCATAAGTAAAAAAAAGAAAACACTTCAAATCCCTCTCCCATTTAGATTATTTATTAACATATCTCAAAAGTAAGATTAGTTCTATAAGTAATTTAGAGAGGTGAGAGTATTTATTTTGGGTATGATTGGCCTACCACCCGGACTCTGTGTGCATTTATGTTTATGTGTGTATGTGAGTGAGAAAGAAAAATCTGTAGAGAAGAGGCACACCTATGGCTGTTGTTCAGATACATAATGATAAATATATTTTAAAACAGTCCACAAGAAGGGTTATCTGTAGTTTTCAGAGAAGCCTTTGGAAATTTGGACCAGAAAAGAGATACCATGGTTTGTGCAAACATGCAGTGGGGAGAGGTAGATCTTTTCTGCCTCTGGCTGTTCCTGGGATTCCAATCAGTCAGGAAAAGCCCCTCAGCTCACCCGTGGCTACTGTGGTTCTTACCTGGGCTTTCTCTTCTGTGGCTAAAGCCAGTGTACAGACTTCACACAGTACCCAAAGTTGCCGTGAGCGCAGGTGAGAACATGCCTGAACCTCGGCTACTCCTTGTTTTAAAGTTCAGCATTTCAAGTAACTTCATTTTCCTTTAGGACACTTGGGTTGAATTCACTGTTTCCTCTGAAGCACACTGAGGGTGCCATCCTTACTTATAGAGAGCTAAATGGAGAAGTTTCTTGAACAGCCCAAGTTTACTGTTGGGACTGGCTCAGGCACTGACCTCTGAGTATGCTATGGGTTGAGGATAAGGATGGAGGAATAGGTTTTGTTACATCTCTACTTCTCCCTTCCCCTTACTCTCTACCATTTCCTTTAGGTGGAGAAAACAAGTTAAAGTGATACATAGGTTTGTTACCATCGTGTGTTCACATAGATGAAACTAATATTTGGCTTAAATTAGAAAAAGTGGCCAAACCTAAAGTCCTGTTTGAGGGGGAAACGGCGTACACAATACTACAGTATATTGGATATATATGTTCACACAGGGATTTGGTTTACTGCTTTGTAAATAAAAGGAGAAACTCTGGGTATATGTATAGATTTTTTTCTCATTGTGGACACTTACTTTGCTTTTCCTGGGCCTTGGGGGAGGCAGGGAGAAGTGCACTTTTCTTTTTGTGGGGTCTACCATTGAAAAGATAATCCTACAGTCCCAGAAGGAATTCAGTCCCCGTTGGCTCTTATCCAAGGTGTGGTCTTAACTCTGCTGTTCTGCCACTTAACTCCCACTGGACAACCAGGGATAATGTGTGACATGGAAGTGTTTGGTTTAAATAGGAGCAGAGGACATGTATCTAACCTTAACATACCTGGAACTTGACACTTTTAAGCAAATTCCTCCCCTTCTACTCCCCAGCTGCCCCCAACTCTGTGAAGCTTGGATGTCTCACCAGCTTGATACCCTCTGAATTTCCAGGCAGACGTTCTGGGGTTCTGTCACCCTGTTCCTAGGACCTTTCTCTACATCACTCATGGTCTCCTGTCTTCTGAGAAAATAACTGTATTCTGGAGCCTGGGCACTAAGCTTTGCATAAGCAAGCAGTTTCTTCATGATATACCTGTGTTGATAGTCCTGAAACATTCATTGAGAGGGTACATGCAATTGACCTTGAATGACCAAAACCAAACAGAATTTTAAGAACAGGTGGCCAACTCCTACAGAGCTTAATCACTTACTACTATTCTTTCAAGAATGGAAAGTAAAATTATTTTTGACTGAAGAAAAATCATGAAAGTGAAAAACACTGAAATTTACACAAAACAAGCAACTTTTTCTGTAACCTGCCTCCAAAGAAATAGAATTTCCTGGGGAAGTGATAAGAGTGACTAATGCAGTTTCTAAACTTTTAGTCAGATCCTGTCCTTCACAGAAAAAAATAATGAATAGGGTCAGTGATTCAGCCTGAGATCTCAAAATGATGATGAAACACAACTTTCTAAGAGACATCCATGTTTCCTGAATATGCTACAACTGCAGTTTGGAAGAGGCAGTTACGGAAGCAACCTACAAAAAACTGTGGACTACTCATGTGTTGGATGGCAGTAAATAAGATGAAATCTGAGGAGTCAGGTTCATTCTTCTCTATTCTTGGATGCATTTTGAGGTACAGTTGCACTTCTGTTGCCTTTTGCCCCTGCGTCATCATATACCTACAGCCAATAATGGATCACAGAGTCATTGGACTATAGAGCTGGAAGGAAGCTTAGAGATAAGGCCTGAAGGGCAGAAAATTTATCAGACATTTTTTTATGTGTGTAAAAGAAACTAGTCCCAGCCCTTTTTCCTCGCTTTCCTTTTCCAGGAGACTACTTTGGGCTCCCCGAACATTGTATCAAACCTGCTACCTATCTTATGGCCTATCTTTCTGGTGGAATTTTGAAAGCACTGGCAGAAATATTCTTCCAGAAATGGGGAAAACTAAAATTTTATTTATTTACTCTGGATAGCATGATTACATATAAAACAGATTGAGGTAAACTGTAACCTCAGAATGAGATCGTATTTAAATGTATAGCAATAAGTACTTTTCATCCCTCCAATTCTGTGTGATTGCAATATGTATATTCATCCACTGAAACCATTTGCTAGGTACCAAGTAAGTGCCAGGTACTGCAGATGTACAGGTCAGTAAAATGCTTTCTGTCCTGACAGAACTCACAGTAGCAATTAGAGGAAGACATGTGGAAACAAAAAAAAAAGGAATAGATATTTTTTGGGGTACTATTAGTTTACAAAGGTGTAAGAATGGGGTCAAGAAAGGCATTGTAGGAAAAGTGGCCCTAAGCTAAGTCTTAGAAATTAAGTAGGGGTGTCCAGGCTGCTTCAGGCAGAGGACACACTGAGCTAAGACACAGAAGCATGAAACAGCATGAGGATCTTAAGAAACTGCATGTAATTCATTGTAATGAGCAAAAGGCTCAAGGGAGACTTAGCAAGAAATGAGGCTGGATGGAAAGACAGGTTCAATGTAAGCACTTTATAGAATACTTCTATTTAATTTCTGATTCAATTAATGAAACATTTCTTGGTCATTTACTGTGTGTGTATAAGGCACCAAGTGCATCATGGAAAATTGATCAGAATGTGTTGCCAGCACTTTGCAGACATGACAGTCTTCACTCTCAAGCTTTCCTGTGGCCAAAGGGAAACAGTGACTGCTTTTCACATATTTGAGTTGAAGTTTTTTGATACGGTCAATGAAGACTGATAGAAGGGCAGTGGGATTTTCACAGAAGGATTCCATGTTGTCAAGAGCCTCTGGGATTTCCTCAACGGTGAAAAAGAAAACTGGAAATTTTGAAGACGTGGGGTCTGCAGAGGGGACCCCAAGCACTGTCCAGTCGGGTGCTAGGGGGAATGGGGAGAGAGCACAGGAATGTGAGCCTCTCTACACCACTCCCTCACTCCTGCTATACACTCATCATTTCACAAAATATAAATGAGTTATCAGTTAAATGCTTCAGAGTAAATAATTTCTTTTCCCAGCAATGCATGAAGATAGAGTATCAGAATCTTCTCACACTATTTTTAGGGTATTGGGGATTTTCAGGATATGGAGAACTTAGAGGTGGAGGAATTACAGCTTCAAATTTTCAGTTAATATAAGAAATCAGGAAGCTTTGTTCATTCAGGCTATGCACCATGTGCATAGTCAAGAATCAGCAGAAATCCTCTGCATTTGCAAACACTTTGTGCTATAAAAAGTAATTTTAAAAAGCCACCTGTATATGTATATATATATTTAAAGACATGAAGGTTTTGATACTTTTTTACAAAAATTACAACAGAAAACAAATATCTGTACAAACCATGTGTTTTAAAATAGCATTTTGTTCTATACAAGCTGTTGTTGATGTGGGGTGAGCTCCTGGTTTGCAAACTCCATCACATTGTACACAAATGAACATTCCTTGTCTTCCTCCGAACACCCCCAAGTGACCATATTTGATGTAACAGGCATGTTAGAATGTTGGGTCACACTAACCATTTATGCTTTTTTGTCTTGTCCTTCTGAGTTCCGTTAGCTTCTGTACTCAGTCCCCTTTGCAGTCTGGTTTCTCTTCCAGAGGCAAAGGGTGGTGTGCTGCATCTCACTAGTTGTACCAACATCATCTTGGTGAACTAAAAACCAAATGTGGACATTTGTAAAATCAGTGCACTGTTTCTAGAGAGAGATTAAATTCATTTTTTTAAAATCTGAAAGTACTGTGATGCTTTAATGAGGGGGGGAGTGAATGATATTGTGAGATAAAGACTATCAATATTATAATTCCCATTTTAGAGGTGAGAAATGAGTGAAGAAACTGCCCAGAGTCAATAGTTATGTTTAGTGCCCCCAAAGTACGTGTAGCACATGTGGTGTTCTCTGCCTCGATTTTCCTTTTCTGCCTCTTCATCTGGCTAACTCCTATTTGTCCTTGAGTACTCTCCTTAGGAAGCCTTCTCTATTCTCTCAGACTCAGACCTAACTCATAGGGTTAGGTAATTCTGTGCTTCCACAACAAATTTTTCCATTTGTATCCCAATATTTTCGCTCTGCCTCTAACTCCCATGCCAATGAGGTTGCTTTTACCAAGGTCACCCAGGACTTCCTTGATTATAAACCTTGTAAATATTTTCAGTCCTTATCTTCCTTGACCTGGAAGCAGTATGTAACACTGTTGGCACTCCTGTCTTGAAATACTTATTTTGGCTTACATTGACACCATACTCCTGGTTTTTCCCCTACCTCTCTGGCTACATCTTAATCTCCTTGCCTATGAGTTTCATACTTCTAATCTTTCCATTTTCCAATCCAGTCTACAACCAACCAGAGTGATCTTTCTAGAATGCATTAGGTCATGTCACCACCACCTCTTTCCACTTTCCTGCCTAAAGCCCTTCATCCATTTTCCTTCCATTTAAATCCAGTCGCCTTGGGTTTTAGCCCAAACTCCTTAATATGGGTTGTAAGGCCCTTCATGATTTGTCTTCTACCCCTTCTCCAACCTCATTATTATATTCACAATCTTATTCTGTATTCTAACCACACAGTTCTGGGCCTTCTGTCTGGAACATTTTCTTCAGGAAGACTTCCCTTAGACCCCCTAGACTGGATTAGGAGCTACTCCATGTGTTTCCATAGTATTCTGTGCTTCCCCTATTTGTAAATTTTATCCCTACATTATAATTGCTTGTATGTTCCTTGATTGCCTCCTCTGTAAGCTCTATAAAGGTATGTCTTGTTCACCACTGTATTCCCAGCACATGACACATAGTAGATGCTCAGTAAATTATGCTAACTTCAGGCACATCAGACACATAGACCATGCTTTTTCAGCTATACTATGTGGCCTCATACCCCAAAACCTGAAATCACCTTACAGCCTGATTGGAGTCGGGTGTCCTTTAAATTTTCTCAGCACTTTTGATATTTGCCATATCTGCAGATGCCCAGATTCATCAATTACGTTATAATTTTTTATAATTTCACTCTTGGAAAATAACCTTATGGTAATTACCCAATGTCTCTAAATACTTAACTCCAACTACCACCTCAAGAGTGTCATGAGGATTCGAAGAACAAGCACTTGTAAACAGACTCAGCCTAGGGGTTGACATTTATTAGGTGCCTAATACACAGTGGATCCCTTCTCTTTTTTATACAAGTCCCTTGTTACCACCCACATCCACTGGTTTTTTTTAAATAAGATGCCTTATAGTAATTAACAGTTTACAAAGCATTTTCCAATTTCCAAGACATTGTTTCTTATCCTTACAACAGTTCTGCCAGATGTATAACATTATTATGCTCATTTTAAAGATAAGAAACCTGAGGTCCAAAAAATTCAATCAGTTCACCTTTGGTCACAGTGAATCACTGTCACACAAGGGATTATTTTAATACAAATCTCCAGTGACTTTTCCCCCCCAACACACCCACTCTACACTCTGCTACCAATTCTTTTTCAGGGAAAAAAGTAGTAATGGCAAGACTGGGAATGAGAATCAGAGACCACTAGCCCAAATACAGAACAGTGTAGTTAACAGGCGCCAAGAATGATGCCATTTTGGCATTGTCTCTAGATCCAACTCCATTTTCCCCTCTGGCTGGAACTTAGATGAACTACAGCCGGCTTCTACTAATTAGGAGTTTTGTTGCCCTTGGCCTAAGCAAGGAGGAAAATTTTTCCATAGCCAGAAAGCCTTCACAGAGGTCAACCACTTTGGCCTGAAAAGACAAGAGCCTCTCGGGCAGTAATTCTCAATCCTGACTCAACCGGGGAGCTCTGCAAAACAAAACAAAACAAAACAAAACGATACCGACACACAGGTCCACTGTAGATTTTGGTTGAATTGGTTTGGGGTAGGGCCCAAGCACCAGTATTTTTTTAGGTGCTCCAAGGCGATCCGATTGCGCAGGCCGGGCTGAGAATCACTGCTGGGTAGGCTGTGCTGGGGAGTGGGAGATCAAATATTCAACTTAAGTCCTATTCACAGCACCTCATCTAGAGACCCGTGAGGTAGAAAGGGAAAGGAAGAAATAAAAGGTAGAAAGAGAGAAAATGGGGGATAAGTGCGGCCGAGTTAGCTGCAGGGAAATGAAAAGCTCCACTGTGCATTCAGGGAAAGCGTCGCTGAGAAGGATTTCTAGAACTCATCCTTAAACAGGCAGAGTTCAGTCGGAGCCTACGTTAGACGCATTCACCGTGGTGCGCTGCGTTCTCCCTTGAGGTCTCCCTTTAATCCTATTTTACTGATGAGACGACCTAGGTCCAGAGACGGTGAAGGGCCTTTTCCGACTCACACAGTCGGGTGTCCCAAATGGAGGTGGAGCCTGGGGGGACGCAGGATTCCGGGTGTTAAGCCCGAGTTCAGGCAACGCGGCCTCCAGACCCCCGCCCCCCGCCGCGGGGCCCAGAAGTCCACGGACGGCTTCCGCCCTCAAGCCCAGGAGAAGGCAGGTCGACCAGCCTCAGGTCCTTCACGCCTCGAGCTGAGCCGGCAAGGCTGCACAGACCCCGCCTCCGGGGGAATGGGGCTTCATTCGGCCGGGAGGGGCGCAGCCGCCTTGTCCCACCTCCGGGTGGACGGGGTAGGAACGGGGTCTCTCCGCTACAGGCCGTGCCGTTGCCTGACGTCACTTCCGCGCGCCGCCGTAAACGTCAGTGTCGGGCGCGTACGGCGGCGGTGAGGTGTGCTATTAAAGTTTGGTCTTGGTTGCCTTTTGCCAGCTATGGAGAGTGATTTCTATCTGCGTTACTATGTGGGTCACAAGGGCAAATTCGGCCACGAATTCCTGGAGTTTGAGTTCCGGCCGGACGGTGAGAGAAGCCTCCCGCTCCCCGGGAGCGAGGACTAGGCCTGGGGGCGGGCGAGTGGGGAGGCTGGGGGTCCGGAATGTACGACGAACTGGAGGAGGAAGGGACAGATGGCTGTGAGACGCTGATTTGGAAGGAACGATCCTATGTCCGCCCCACTGGTTCTTTCTCTGTGTGTGCAGGGACTCCTGTTTAGTGACGTTTTTGACCATAATGCTTCATTCAACAGACATTACTTGAGCGCCTATCTTGTGCCAGGTTCTGTTCCACGTTCTGGGATGCAGGAGTGAACGATGGACACGCTTCCTCTCTCATGGAACTTGTATCCTCGTGCTGGGAGATCGTAAACAAACAAAAAAAAAGATTCCAGATAGTGATGAGTGGTCAGAAAATAAAACAAAATGATGAAATAATTGCTGGTGGGCCGCTTTTAGAAAGGGTGGCCATTGGAGAACTCTGAAGAGCAGATATTTGAACTGAGATCTGATTGCCAAGAAGGAGCCAGCCTTGTGAAGCTCAGGAAGAAGAGCATTCTAGGCAGAGGGAGAAACAAGTGTCAAAGCCGTAGGGCAGAGATGAGATAGGCATGTTTCAGGTGCCCAGTGTGGCTGAAGAGTACGGAACTCTGGGGAGAAGAGTAGGAGATGATGTCGGATAAGTATGCAGGGGTCACACCATGTAGTCTTTATAGTTCATGGTAGAGTTTAGATTTTTTTTCTAAGTGCAGCAGGAAGCAATTGGAAAGTTTTAAGCAGAGGTGTAATCTGTTCTTGAAAAAGTATTGTAACCATTAGGTGCAGAATGGGCAAGAATGGCAACTACTTAATGGGAGACGGTTACAGTTGTTAAGACAAAAAGGATGTTGTTTGGGACTAGAGTGATAGTAAAAGTAGAGGGAAGGATTTTTTTTTAAATTTATTTATTTTTGGCTGTGTTGGGTCTTCGTTTCATGCGAGGGCTTTCTCTAGTTGCGGCAAGCGGGGGCCGCTCTTCATCGCGGTGCACGGGCCTTTCACTGTCGCGGCCTCTCTTGTTGCGGAGCACAGGCTCCAAACGCGCAGGCTCAGTAGTTGTGGCTCACGGGCCCAGTTGCTCCGCGGCATGTGGGATCTTCCCAGACCAGGGCTCGAACCCGCGTCCTCTGCATTGGCAGGCAGATTCTCAACCACTGCGCCACCAGGGAAGCCCCGAGGGAAGGATTTAGGATACTGTTGGAGGCAGAACCAGAAGGACTTTGTCAATTGATAGGATTTGGGGAGTGGCCAGTATGGTGAAGGAAAAGGAGTCAAAGATGACAGAAAACTTCCACTAAATGGGGGCACAAAGATGAACTGACAAGCCCCAATTGTAGAGAAAGTTTTGTTAACAAGACAGTGTATTGGGTGTTGCGGTAGAAGGAAACAGAAGATTCTAGGAGCAGAAAGAAGGTACCTAAATTATCCTGAGGGTCAAAGATGGCTTCCTGCATAAGATGAAGATGACACGGGGAAGGGGGGTGTGAGTCTTTAGGAATGTGTAGGAGTTGGTTAGGCAGATGAGTCAAGAAGGCATTTTGGACAGCATTAACAGCAAGGAGGCTAAAAACCCAAAAAGTGCATAGGATGTTTCAGGCAGAAACCAAGACAGTTGACCCTGGAACAACAAAGGTTTGAACAGCATGGGTCCCCTTATATGCAAATTTTTTTCGATAGTAAATACTATGGTACTACATGATGCACAGTTGGTTGAATCTAGGATAAGGAACCATAGATACCAAGGAACCGCAGATGCAGAGGGCTGGCTGACTCTTAAGTTATACTCGGATTTTCGACTGTGTAGAGGGTGGGTGCCCCTAACCCCCACGTTGTTTAAGGGTCAACTGTAGTTTGATTAACTCCAGCTCTGTGAGAGAGGACTATTATAGGAGTGAGGCTGGAAAGGGGCTCAGCTTAACAGTAAGCCACATTAAGGAATTTGGATTTTATCAAGAAGGCAGTGGGAAGCCATTGTTAGTATCAGAGTATTAGAGTCACCTAATCAGATCCATCTGTTACTATATCACTTTGTCCACTGTATGGAGAATTACCTGAAAGGAGAGAGACTTGAGGCAGAGAGACAGTGCAGTGAGGCATCAATTAACTTGGCTCTTTTTAGTGTGCCTTCTATAGGGAAATAATTATCTCCTCTATTTCCTTTTATCTTTTCCTTCACATCCACCATATATACCCAAATTAGCCTGTTAGATGCACATATGCACAAAGGGCCTTGTATACCAAATATGCTCAATAATAAATCCACAGCTTTTCCATCATAGGGATAGATAAGAATGTTTCACAGTCACATGTTAATATTTGTAAAAAGCATTTTACAGTTTTCAGAAGTTTTCACCACTCTTTTGAGCCTTAGAAGGCCCTGTGTGCAGGTAAGTTATCAATTACTCCTATTTTCAGCTGAGGACATTAACCTGCAGAGACATGATTTGCCAGTCACAAAAGAGTCTGTTCTTTTATCACACCTGAGCTGTCTTTTGCAAGAATTGTAATTCATTGTCAGCTGTATTTTTGGCTGGGAGGCTATTTAATAGTGTCGACTGAAAAAAAAAATGCACAACCTAAAGATTGAGAATTATGTTTTATTCGGCAGAAATACTGAGGACTTAAGCCTGGGAGACAGGCTCTCAGATAGCTTTGAGGGACTGTTCCGAAGAGGTAAGGGATGAGCCAGGATATATAGGAGTTTGTGCAAAAAAAAAAAAACCTAAAAAAACAAAAAAGAACAGGTAGTCAGAAGATCAAAATATTACTATTAACTATTAATTAAAGAAATACCAGACAGCTCAAGTTAAAGAAGTTAGCACTTTTCTATGTAGAGGAAGATGCTTGGCTCCTTGGGATCATTCCTTTGATATGCACGTAACTATCTAGGGCCAGTATCCTGTTTCCCCCACCCTGCATCCCCTCAGGGTCCACCCGTGGGGAGGGAGCTGGGAGTGGTGTGGCTGGTGGCTTGATGGCGGCAACATCCTTTGTTTACTGATAAGTCAGGCTTTATTTATATGTTTTTATTATATATTGAATTTGTTTTTTGCCCCTCACAGGGAAACTGAGATACGCCAACAACAGCAATTACAAAAATGATGTCATGATCAGAAAAGAGGTAATGTATCTTCTGAGAGCCTTCCACTCACTACCGTTTAGCCTTTTGTCCTTTTTTTGTTCTTTCTATGAGTAGTATTGAAAGATAAAGAATAGGGAAGTATAGACATGTCTGTAGACAGCTTCTAAAGTTTTTCTCAAATCTTCTTTTAGTTTATATTTTCTTTAACAATGCTGAATCGGTAACTGGTAATCATTTGAAGTCTTGCAAATCTTGGTTTGAACCCTGAATCTGCTACTTACTAACCATGTGACCTTGGGCACACTTCCTGGTTGAACTTGATAAGTTTCAGTTGCTTCATCTGCAAAAACAGAAAACCTACCTCCCCCACTAACTTAGTGTTTGATGTATTCCCTGATATGTAGCACTCAATAGAGCTCTTTTAATTTGCATTTGAATGGGGGAAAGGGAGCATGGGAAAGCAGTTGACATCACTGAATGCATGTTAGATGCCAGGCATGACACTAGGTATTACATCTGTGATCTTATTTTAACCCTTTTTGTAAGCCTCTGTGATGGGTGGTATTATATACCCTTTACAGATAAGACAGTGAAGGCCCAGATATTAATTATGGGGCTTGTACAAAGTTAGCCCTCCTAGTAGGAGATTGAGCAGGAATTCAGACCTATGCCTGCCTTTGTCAAGTCCGTGTGCTCCATTTTGGCATGATTTCTACCACACCATTAAGGTTTCATCAAAGTTATTCTTTCCTTTTAAGCACTTTGTCACATTTGAAAATGTCTTAACAGTCAGTATATTCTCATGCTATTGTATTTAATTAGCAATCAGTATTATGCTTACCCACACGTCAGCATCCTCACAATTTTTTTTAATGTGGACTAATATGTAAAATGTAAAAGACATATCTCTGCTCTTCAGAAGCATGTCATTTAGTTAAAATTAACCAGAGTTACTCACAGATCTTTTGTTTGGGGCTCAAGTGTGAGTTTAGTAGGTAGGCAAGGAGTAGGTCCATGTGAACAGGATGTACCAAGAAATAGAAACAACTAGTTGGGGAACTGAGGTGTAGTCATTGGGCACTTCTGACCTTGCTGTCCTCTTGGCATGCTGAGGTCAAGCCGGAATGTCTTCCCACTTACAGAGGTGCCAGAAATAAGTTTTCATGAGTAGTTTTTTTTTTTTTATCTTTCATCACTATCTGAGTCAGAATGCTGCTTAGCGATACAATTTAAATTCTGTTTTTTAACTTTCTTTCAGGCTTATGTACATAAAAGTGTGATGGAGGAACTGAAGAGAATAATTGATGACAGTGAAATTACCAAAGAGGATGATGCTCTGTGGCCTCCTCCTGACCGAGTGGGCCGGCAGGTGGGTGTTTTAGCAACTATCCACAGTGCAAAAATCTTACCAATAAGATGAGGTTTACTGCTCTGCATATGACACTGAATATACTCATGTATGTATGTGCGATATGGAGCCCTACACAGAGCAGATTACCAGCACCTTGGTCTAAGGAAGCACTAATCCCACACAGAGGATCGGGGAGAGCAAGTGGTGCTGCTCACCACCTAGAGCCCAGCCCTGAATTTCCTCTTGTGATTCCTCCCTTGCTTCTCAGAGTATTCGCTGCCCATATTACTTACTGAGTAACGACTATGGACAAAACCTTGTGAGGATACAAAGATAAATAAAACATAGTTATTTCAACAATCTAATGGAAGATCATGCAAGCAACTAAGTATATCTGTTTAAATTCATGGCTTAGATATTTATTCTGAAAACATTGTGGCAATTAAAAAATAAAAGCCACTGTCATATTTGACTGAATTAATAGGAAAGGTTCTTCTTTCCACTTTAATGCTGCTTTCCTAATCCAGACTTCTAATTGATTTCATTGTTTCTTCTTTTGTCCTGTACAGCCCATTTTTTCCTTCCTGAAGCCAGAGTAATCTTTTAAAATGTAAATTTGTTTATTCCACTGATTTTAAACTCTCCAGTGGCTTCCCACTGCATTTAAAATAAAGTCCAAACTCCCACCTTACCTTCTACTATTCTCACCATCTCTCACTGTGTTCAGACCTCACCAGTCTTATTTCTGTTACTCAGATACACCTAGGTGGTTCTTAGTTTAGGATCTTTGCATTTCCTACACGCTGCCCGGAACATTCTATCCAAGACTGTCTTTATTATTGAGGTCTTCACATGTCACTTCCTCAGTGATGTCTTGCCTGTCCATCCAATCTAAAATGCCTTTCCCCAGCACTTAAAAAAGAAATCTGGTTTTTGTCTTCATAGCATTTATCATTGTCTGAAATTGCCTTGTTTGGTTTTCCTTATGCATCCCTCTTCCTCCTCCACTGCAACAGACATACACATACACATGCATACTCCTTCAGTACAAGGATTTTACCTATTTTTTTTCACTGCTATATCTCTAGTGACTGAAATAGTGCCAGTGTATAGTAAAAGCTGAATAATAATTATATTTATTAAATTAATATGGAAACTCGTATAAGCTTATTCTAATTAACCTCAGAATGATGGGCCAACTCTTGAGGAAGAGTGAAAAAAATCTCATCCTCAGTACTTACTCAAGTTAACTTTTTAATTAATGTTCATGAGATCTTAGTAATACTATATATATGTATTTTGCTTTAGGATTGATAAAATTTTCAGCTCCATTAGCTCATTCAGCATTCACAATAGTCCTGTGAAGTGGGCAAGGCATACTCCTGTATACCAGCAACAACCTACTGGATAGTGTAATTAAAAACAAAATCCCATTCATAACAGCAACAAAAGCTATACAGAACTTGGAAGTGAATTTAACAAGGTATATAAAACTTATGGGAAAGGGCTTTATAGAAGGACATAAAAACATGTATCATTTTTATGGATGGGGAGACTCAATATTATATTGATTTTCACCAAAATAATTTATAAATTCATTCCAATTCAGATCAAAATCACAACAGGATTTTTCCTAAAACCTGATGGAGCCTCAAATTCATGGACGATCAAAGGGGCAAGAGTAGCCAAGATAATTTTGAAGATTTTTTATAAAACTATAGTCATTTGTATGGTGACATTGCCTCAGGAACTGACCACTAAACCAATGGGACGGAATAGAGAACCCAGAAACATTAACCCATGAATATATGGGAACTTGGAACAGTATATGACAGAGGTGGGCTTTCAAATTAGTAGAAAAAGGATGGACTGTTTAACAAAGTATACCAAGTTGATTGATTGGCAATATATTTATAGAGTATTTTTTAATTAGACGATTTATAGAAATCAAAATTTTAAAACATAAAAGAAAATATAGACTGTCTTATTATTTCCGGGTAGAGAAGTTTTTTAAACTCAAGGGAAAAGATTAGTAAATTTGACTTCTTTACATTTAAAACTTTTTTATCTAAAGATATCAAGATAAAATTGAAAGATAAGCCACAGGTTAGAGGAAGGTATTTGCAAAACATAACTGGCAAAGCATTTCAATCCAGAATATATAAAGAACTACAAATTAATAATAAAAAGGTAAACTAGTGGCAGAATGTGTAAAGGTTATGAATAGACAATTACAGAACTGGAAAAACAAGTGAGCAATAAATTTATGAAAAATTTACAGTTTTATTTGAAAAGTGAAAATGAGGACAACAGTGAAATACCATGTCAGACCTATTAGAACAGTCAAAAAAAAAAAAAAAGCACCAAGTTTTAAAAAGGATATGAGAAAGAAAAGGGGGATTCATATATACTGGTGGAAACAACATTGGTACAACCATTTAGGGAACGATTTGTTAGTGTCTAGCAGAGCTGAAGATATGTTTACCTTCTAGGAATTTCCTAGAGAGATTTTCACATATATACACAAGATGCATAGAAGGATATCCTTGCCACATTGTTTATAGAAACAAAAATTGGGAACTTAAGTCTGCTTCAATAGGGAAATGAATATTCTAAAGCATTTAAAACTAATGGACTTGATCTACCTACAAAAACTTTGTTGAAAACAAAAAACAAAATAAATGAACAAGCCAAACAAAACCACATAGATAGAGAAATCAGAGTAGTGGTTACCAGAGGGAAGGGGCTGGGGGAGGGGGGGAGGGGGTGTTGCACAATGGGTAAAGGGGATCAACTGTATGGTGACAGATGGAAACTAAATTTTTGGTGGTGGGTACACTGTAGTATTTACAGAAGTAGAAATATAATATTGTACACATGAAACTTTTAAACCAACTTTAACCCAACATGGGAATTCCCTGGTGGTCCAGTGGTTAGGACTCGTTGCTTTCACTGCCGTGGGCCCAGGTTCAATCCCTGGTCAGAGAACTAAGATCCCACAAGCTGCGTGGTGTGGCCAAAAACAACAACAGCAACAAAAAAACAATGTTAACTCAATAAAAAACAAATAAAAAAAAAAACACCCTTGTTGAATGAAAA
This sequence comes from Balaenoptera borealis, assembly GCF_965194805.1. Classification (NCBI taxonomy): domain Eukaryota; kingdom Metazoa; phylum Chordata; class Mammalia; order Artiodactyla; family Balaenopteridae; genus Balaenoptera; species Balaenoptera borealis. The sequence continues at coordinate 149,636,708 of NC_138860.1, forward strand.
ACGCAAAAAGATACATACAGTACAATCATTTATGTAAAATTTTAAAAATATACTACCTAATATAAAATCATGAGTGGAAAGAATACACCCCAACTTCTGGGGAGGCAGGAAGGAGAATAGAGTGGGAGGTGGGTCTAAACTCTAATATTTCTTAAAAAAGAAATCTGACACAAATATGATAAAATATTAACATTTTCAAATCTGTGTGTTAAGAAGTAGAGCTCAATAGATTGTAAGTTTGGGACTTCTCTGGGGGTCCAGTGGTAAAGAATCCTCCTTCCAGTGCAGGGGATGCGAGTTCGATCCCTGGTCGGGGGAACTAAGATCCCACATGCCGCAGGGCAGCTAAAGCCACTATTAGAGAGAAGCCCGCGTGCCGCAACGAAGGAAGAGCTAGAGCGCTGCAGCAACAGATCCTGCATGCCTCAGTGAAGATCCTACATGCCGCAACTAAGACCCAATGCAGCCAAGGAAAAAAGAGAAGTAAATAAATAAATAAAAATAAATAAATATTAAAAAAATAGATTGTAAGTTCCACAAGGGCAGAGATGTTTGTTTGGTTTTGCTGATCTGTCCCATAGGCCCCCCCACAATTCCCCACCCAGTTGATTTTTTTTTTTTTTTTTAAGATTATAGTACTTGTTTCACTCTTTAGAAATTCAGACCCAAGGGCATACAGCTAGTAAGTGACAAAGCTGAGATCTGCTCAAGGTCTGGAATTCTTTTCCTTGTCCCATGTTGCCCAGAAAAGTTAGATTCTTGGTATTCGTAAAACAGATTTATACATGTTACTCCACATTGTTAACAATGAAAACTCCTATACAAAGCATGATGTAAATTCTTCTAAATGGTGGAGCCTCACACGCACAACTTCCTCTAAGAGTATAAGCTACTCAAGGGCTAAACCAGTATTTATCTCATACCAATTATTTATCTCTTTGTTTCCAGTACCCAGTACAGTTTAGGGCTCAGATTGAAATGGTCTTGGTAATGTGGCCAACTGTATTAGAGTTTGTGTGATTTGGCAGATGATGAACCCTTCTCCTGTGTGACTGATGAAAAATCCAATTCAGCTTGACATTTCATGTTTCTAGGAGCTTGAAATTGTCATTGGAGATGAACATATTTCTTTCACAACATCAAAAATTGGTTCCCTTATTGATGTCAATCAATCCAAGTAAGTATCCATGATCCTTATATCCAGATGTGTCTGTTTTAGAGCAGGCTGATATGAAACCCTCAACCGAATTGGGACCATTATGGTAAGATCTGGTACAAATGTAAGACAGAATTGGTCACCTTTGTCCCCCTCAATAGAGAGACTCCAAATTATATATTTTCAAGGGCTTGCTCCTTTTGCTTTTGGTGTTTTAGTCAATCATTGCTAATAAGAGCTTCTCAGTGACACACACACAGAGTAATGCCATAAGAGCAGCCAAAGTGGGTAAGAATCTGGCCAGAACAGAAATGAAACACGAAAAAACAAGTGCTGGAAATAAACTGTAGAATCAGTGAGTCTGAACACCTTCCTCAGTGTTGGCTATTCAGATAGCACATCTTAAAGCCTGACTTTAGTGAAACTTGAAATTATTCAAAATATAAATTTAAAAATTCATTTTGTCAATAGGGTAAATTATAAAGTTGAGACATGAATCTACATACCACAAAGAATCCTTAGAATTTGGCAACCTCTTTGGCTCTTGTGCTTTGAGGATTTGGGGTTAGATATGGCTCACTTTTAGTACATGTTCGGCATAACTGTCTTCCTGTGAACAGTCTTGTTCTTACCCAGTTATGCTGTAGTAATCGTCAGCCTCTTGGTCCTGCTTAGTACTACTTCTTAAAAAATAAGTTTTCCTAATTCTGAAAGTAATACATGCTCATTGTTGAAAATATAGGAAATACAGAAAAGTAGAAAGGTGAAAATAGCCCGTAAACTTATCAATTAGATAGCCATTAATCTTAAAGTATTTCTTGTCTTTTTCCTGTGCTTTAAAAAATACAGGCTTTTAAAGCACAAAAAATGTAATTGAGATCAACAGTCTGTTACTTTAATCATGATTTTTTTCCACTTAATATAAGCATTTCCTCATTAAGAAGAAACCTTAACATTTTAAATTACCTCATACTATATAGCATTTTAATACATTTATTAATACATTTTAATATATAGCATATAGGCTTTTTCTTCTTTTTGGACACTGGGTTGTTTTCAAAGTTTTAATTCTGTAAATACCTCTATGAGGAATATCCTGGTACATAAATAATCTGGGTTAGTAAATGGTATTTTTTTGCTGAGTTTTCTCAGCTTTTTAAACATTTTTTTCTTCTTGCATTTTAGGGATCCAGAAGGCTTACGAGTATTTTATTATCTTGTCCAGGACCTGAAGTGTTTGGTCTTCAGTCTTATTGGATTACACTTCAAGATTAAGCCAATCTAGATTGAATATTGGTGTGGACACAAGGGGGGTGGGAGTGCTGCTTTTAATTACCATTATCAAGACATTTTTGTGTATATCAGGGCAGTATTTTTTTTATAAACTATAAATGATTGTCTTTAATAAATACGTAACAAAATGAAATTTTTATTATTTTATAAAGACCCGAACATGTGCACTCTTCTCAATTACTTTTTAAGACTAACATCCTATGTGAAGTATTGCCAAAAATCTAATCAACTCTATACATATAACTACCAGTTTACAGGAAGTAAAAGAATAGAGAAACATGCTAAAAAATACAGTGGAAATCCAATCAATATCCTTGTCCTGGGAAACTCCAGGACAAGGGATCTGATTTCTTCAAAACATAAGCTGCAAACATAAAATAAATGGAGATGGAGTGAGAACCTATATATTAAAGGAGATTTGAGAGACACACAATCAATACAGCATTTGAACCCTATTTGAATCATGATTCAGGAAATGTAAAATTGACATCATTAAGGAAATTTGAACACGATATTTGGTATTAATGAAGTATTGTTAATTTTTTAGATGTGAAATAGTATTGTGGTTGGTATCTTGGGTTTTGGTTTTTTCATCCAGCTTAATAATTGAGGTTGGGGTTTTTTAAATCACCTTTATAGATATATCTGAAGCTACTTCAGTATGGGGGGAAATATTTGGTTTAATACATTATAAGGGATAAAATGCCTGGTCTCAGAAAAATTTTCCAATAATTCATTTTAAAATCAGAATACCAGCAGCCATTAAGAAGCAACCTGGTTGTTGTAGATAGATAGTGTGGGGATTTGTTCAGCAGGTAAATCTGTAGGAACTTTTTCTTGCTGCTAAATTGCATGGCTTCCTTAGTGAGGCAAATTGCTGACTGAACAGACAGTGGGTGCTGAAAGGAACTAGGTCTTGATAAATCTCATTTGACTGAGGGGAGGTGATCAGGCTGAGCTCAACATCCCTCAAGACAGGCCAGCTTGGGACAGGTCCCAAGTCTGGTGATTCCTAGGCAAGTGTTCCTCCACAACACACACACACTCTACTTTGCCTCCTTCAAAGATTACAGGGCAGCAAGTTAGGTGCAGATCTGGGACCTGAGATGTCAGGCTTCCTGGCTATAGTGCACCCTCTGCTACAGAAGGGTACCTGGCAATCAGGTAAGTTCGTGGCAAAGTAGACGTCCAAAAGAGTCACTCCAAATTTTAAAGAAACTAGACCTCAGGAAGCTGTAAAAGCCTCCAACAGGCTGTTCCTTATATTGCTCACAGCTTCTGTATGGTCTCAGCTGTGCCCTGCACAAGAGCACAGGTTCAGTAAATGTATGATAGAAAATAAACCAGGAACCCAGAGAAGAGCCAGTTGAAAGGGAGTGTCCAGTCTTGGCGACCACAATGAGAAGGACATGTACACGAGCCAATCCTCTGAAAGGTCCCCTGGGGGAAAGAGGAAGGAGCAGCTTAAAGATGAAAAAGGTCCCGTCTCTCAAATCTACGAAGCCGGCCCTGGGCTGGGTGAACGGACGTGATCTAAGAAGCCTCCAAGGGTAGGCAGGGACCAAGCACGAGGTTGCGTGAGGGAAGGCAGAGTCTGAAGGGCAGGAATCGGACCCCGCAGAGGTTTCGTGCAGGACTGTCTTGTTAGCTGCGGTATCCCTCAGACTAGCATGGCGTTCAGTAAATATCTGGAATTACCGGTTGCTGGAGGCAGCCTTCCGCGGGTCCGAGCACCGGCTAGTTGCGGACTCAGCCTACCTCCACAGGATCACTTTGCCTAGGAGAAAAAGCCAGGTGTGCAGGTGAAGCCCCGGCGCGCTGAGACCCGCCCCGCGACTCCGCGCCCCGCCCATAGCCGCAGCAAGGGTGCGCAAGCGGCGCCCGCCGTTTACGACGGGCCGGAAAGCAGTGGCCATAGCAAGCGCTGGCTGAGCCGGGTCGCTATGGGGGTAAGCGGAGGCGAGCCGCCGCCGGGGCAGAGGCTGGGAGGTGGCGAGAACCTGGGAGGCAGGAGCTCGCGCCAGGAGGGAAGGAGGGGAGTGGGCTCGCGCTAAGAAGGGGCGGGGAGGCGCAGCTCATGCCGGGAGGGGAGGAGAGGGGCGGGGCCGGACAGGGGCTAGGCGCGGGGCTGCCCGGGCGCTGTTGACGCCGTCGTCCTGGCGCCCCTCCTTCTTCTGCTCCTCCTCTCAGAAAATCGCGCTGCAGCTCAAAGCCACGCTGGAGAATGTCACCAACCTCCGGCCAGTGGGCGAGGACTTCCGGTGGTACCTGAAGGTAAGGCTCTGGTGGGGGCGCCAGGGCCGAGGGCGCGTAAAGGTTTCCCACCCTGATCTCAGTGGTGAACGGGAGCTTTCTCTCCGGCTAGATGAGAAATGCTTATTACATGTTCTCTTTTCTTCTGCATAGAATTTTATGTTTGCTTTTTTAAGTTTATTGGTCAATTCTTTTTATTCTTTTTTAAAATTTTTATTTATTTATTTATTGGCTGCGTTGGGTCTTCGTTGCGGTGCGCGGGCTTCTCATTGCGGTGGCTTCTCTTGTGGAGCACGGGCTCTAGGCGTGTGGGCTCAGTAGCTGTGGCTCCCGGGCTCTAGAGCGCAGGCTCAGTAGTTGTGGCGCACGGACTTAGTTGCTCCGCGGCGTGTGGGATCTTCCTGGACCAGGGCTCGAACCAGTGTCCCCTGCATTGGCAGGAGGATTCTTAACCACTGTGCCATCAGGGAAGCCCTACTGGTTAATTCTTAATTGGCAGTATCTTGAAATATCTTTTGTACTTTTTTCCTCTGTAACGTATTTCATGGTATGTAAACAAACACTAAACGAAAGGCTACTTGAAGGGATCTTGTGATTATTTAGTAAGAATAATTTCACCTTCTCTTTTGTTGATTAGGTTTTATTTACTGTGAAATCGTTTAATTTTGTGCATGGGTCCATTTTTAATTCCCCATCCTGTATTGGTAAATCTGGTACTCTAGTGGAATGGTCTACAGAGGTCCTCTTCTTAACTGAGCAGTTTGAGGCCCTTTACTCTCCCAGATCCCGGAGCTTCTGATCTGTTTTCCTTTTAGTCTAAATCCCAGAATCCTTCAGTACCTGGCAAAAGCCCTATCTTTCAGGAAGCTTTCTGCCCACCTTTATTTCCAAATATTTTGGAGCCTGAGTGCCAGGGCTTATTTGAGGAGTTGATGTTTCCTGGCTTCAAAAAGTAGAGTCTAGAGAAGGAGACAAAGAAGGAGTAGCAACAGAGTGATAAATACTTTTACCAGGAACCTACAGGGCCTGTAAGGACACACAGGAAGCTCCTAACTCAATGGGGGTGTGGGGGGACTTTGAAGCCATTTCTGTACTACTTGAGCCTTGAATCCCTAGCCAGACTGGGGACTTCTTAGAGGAGGATGAGCAAGCCAACACGAGAAACACTTTGCCCAGAGATAAGTCTGGTTACGTCCTTAGTGGGGCTGGTCATAAGGATGAGGTAAGATTGCTGACAAGATGATGACCCTGCCCATCTCACACTGTTCTTAACCCTTCCCTCAGCATCTGCCCAGCTGAGCCAACTTCTTTACTAATACTCTTTTTCCCCCTCCCCAAGATGAAATGTGGCAACTGTGGTGAGATTCCAGAGAAGTGGCAGTACATTCGGCTGATGGTAACTGCTCCCCCCACCACTATACCCATATACAGACACACATAGGCCTCTGTGCAGGGATTTGTGGCCCTCACCTCCCCGGTCTTTGGACCCCACTTTTTGTGGTTTGGGAGGGCAGGCAGAGTGTGATCAACTGGGAACAATGGGCTTTGGGATGTGAGGCAGAGTTCAAAATCAAGGGGGAGTCCTTTCCTCAGTCTCAAGAAGCCTTCCCAGGATTCTTGTCCTAGCAAGTTGCTCACCCTGTCTGGGTCTCGGTAGATATAGATGGTGTGTATTTAAATATTGTTATAATATTAATTGATAATAAGTGGTAGGACTGGGTCTCCTGGGGACCCTTACATCTGACTGATATGTGACTAGAGGTTCTGTTTACTGCTTGCCAGGACAACGTGGCACTGAAGGGAGGCCGTGGCAGTGCCTCCATGGTCCAGAAGTGCAAGCTGTGTTCAAGGGAAAACTCCATTGGTAGGTAGGCCATGGATACTGACCTCTGCCACGCTGGCCCACGGCTTTGTGGTACCAGACCGAAAGCATGCTCATGTTACCAGTGGGTGGACCCAGGCCTGAGGTATCCAAGCTTCTGCCGTAGACTCTTGCCCAGAGCCACACCTGGGTACCTGGGTGGGGCTGGGATATGAACTCAAATCGACTTTGTCTCCTCTTTTACATTTCAGAGATTTTGAGCAGCACCATCAAACCTTACAATGTAAGTTTCCTGCTGCAGTGGCAGGCATGGTGGGATTAGATCCCAGCTGGGAACTAGGAGGCCTGGGTTCTAGAGTTACATCTGCACCAGAGTGACCCACCATGGAACTGATTGACTTCATGTGCTTACTTGTTCATTCATTCACTGTCAGTCATTTATTCACCTTACCCTGACTGAGTGCTCGGTAGGAAAAAGACTCATAACTAGGCTATTGTACTGCCTTCTTATAAGTGTTGGGCTGTGGGAGCTTAGGGGACCTCTGACCCAACCTGGCCACTCAGTTTCCATCACTGGGAACACTTGCCTTGTCTACATCTTGGAGGGCTAGTGAGCCTTCTCTGAATCCATGGGTGAGACAGTGCATCCACCCTTGATATTTAATTTTATTAGGTATTTATACGTTACTGCATTAACAGATTAGTCCAAAGGTGAGGGAGGGAGTGTATGCTTTGGGTCTGTGTCTTTAAAGAAGGGCAGTTACTTGTCTTCATCCATTCCTTATTTGGTATTTTTGAAAAATGTCTTATTTATGCTAAAGTCTCAGCTTTGTCCTGAAGTTAAAGGGAAAAATCACATAAGGACTTGCCCTCAAGGAAATCATAATCTATTGGAAGAGACAGACCAGCAAACAAAAACCAATCCAGGGCCAGGCACATGGTTGGTGTGCAGGAAGCATTTCTACAGTAAATGACAGAATGAGAATGAATGTGTGGGTGTGTCCTTGGGGTCTGTGGGCCCAGGGGTCAGGGAGGCATGAATTTCGTGGCTGTACCACCCCCCTCAGTGTGCCTCCTCCACATGCATATCCCACTTCAAAGGCTTTAAGTCAGCCCCTGCGTTGACAGCATGGCGGATGGTTAGCAAAAGGCCACAGCGAAGTGTACTGGGGCCTTTTAGATGACCTGGAAACCTTATAGCTTAACATTCTTCTTCATAGTTTTTATTTTGATAATTTTATCTACCATTCATTGAGCATAGTGTCGGGTCCTATACTAGGCACTTTACACCTAGTTCAGGTTCTCACAATAAACCTGTAGTGGTTTCCTCAGCTCCAGCTGACAATCTTAGGCCCAGAGGAGAAGAGAGGCAGAACTGTGTCTGAGCTCACATCTAGGCACCCTGACCCCAGAGTCCACATCCAAGAAGGTCTTGTGGCAAGCAGGTGTCAAGGCAGCCTTCTTCCAGAACGGGATGAGTTGCCCCTGAGTCCCATTCTGGGCTCTCAGGGGCTGTGGAGTCATCCTGAGGGCACAGTTGGACCTACCTCCTCAACACACTTCCTTTCTAGGCCGAAGACAACGAGAAGTTCAAGACGATAGTGGAGTTTGAGTGCCGAGGACTTGAACCAGTCGATTTCCAGCCCCAGGTGCATGTCTTCCTGGGGAACCTGTATCTTTGGGGAGGGCATATAGGAAGTGACAGCAGAACTGTGCTTCCTACAGAGACTGTGGACTAGGAATTCTCATTTCTAAGAATAACAATTGTTATTTATTAAGCATCTAATATATGTTGGGCACCAGGCTTGTCACTTTTAATGTTACCTCACTTAATCCTCACAGTAACCCTGTGAAGTTATACATCCTATTTTTCAGATGAGAAAAGAACTTCAGAGATTTTGCCACTTGCCCAGGGTGATGCAGTTAGTAAGCAATGGAGCTGTAATTTGAACCCACATCTATCCGACTCCAGAGCCAGTGCTCAGGCCACTTTATTTGTGTAGCATTTTCACCTCACAACCCTGTGAGGTAGGCAGAAGAGAGAGTATTGTCATCCCCGTTTCATAAGTAAGAAAACTGAGGTCCAGAGAGGGAAGTGACACGCCCAGGGTGTTTCAGAAAATCAAGGGTAATGGAAGGGTTTACCCCACACCTCCTGCCTTCTGGGCCAGGGCTCTAATTTGGAGAAACCACTCTAGTCCCAGGGCAGCTGCCAGGGCATGGAAGCTCAGTAGTTATTCCAGAAGAGTAGCCCACACTGTATTTCTGTCTTCCCATGCCACAGGTGTTGTGAGAAAGGCCAGTTCCCTGACCAGGCCCCACAGGCCAGACCAGTGCCTCCTTTCCCCCAGATTAACTGCTGCCTTCCTGTCACCTGCAGGCCGGGTTTGCTGCTGAGGGTGTGGAATCCGGGACAGTCTTCAGTGACATTAATCTGCAGGAAAAGGTACGAGACTTGGGGGCCTTGCGGGGAGCTCTAGGGCACCTGGTGGGAATAACCCTTTTGGTGAACAAGGCTCTTCAGTGGGAAGCCGACTCCACACTTTCGTGCTTTTTGTTGGTGATTTTGGCGTTTACGGTAGCCCCAAGTGTAGTGCTGAAGCGCTGCCTAGTGTTCACACGCAGGAAAGCTGGGTGTGCCTTACAGAGAAGATGCGTGTTAGACAAGCTTGTTCAGGTGTGAGATACAGCACTGTTGGCTGTGAGTTGAGTATTAGTGAATCAGCTATGTGTATATATATATATATATATATATCACACAGCACTGTTGGTTATGAGTTCAGTATTAGTGAATCAGCCATATATATATATGTGTGTGTGTGTTAAATAAGGTGTTTTTAAACAGAATCAGATGCTCCCAGGAACCTAACCCTGTATTTCCCCTGGGAGCAGTGATTCAGTATTCACTAATACAGTGTTTGTGGGGACTTTGTAGAACATAACTACTGTGAATACCAAGAATCAACTGGACATGTTACTGCCTTGCAGATAAGGAAGGCTTGTAGTCAGGCCTCAGAGGAAGGAAGGACAAAAACATTGTTTGCATAGCACCTAGTAACAGTAACTGGATTTACTGAGCTCTCATATGTGCGTGGCCCTAGGCTAAATACTCTTACATGTGTTAACTCTTGATTCTTTCAACATTCAGTGTAAACTCTATTGCTGTCCTCTTTTTTTTTAATAGAGGACAGAACCAAGGCTCAGAGAAGTTAGTGACTTGCCCAAAATCACGAAGCTAGAAAAGTAGGAATTCAGGCCTGAGCAGTCTGGCTCTGTCCTGGGTCTGACATGTTCCTGAAGATCTGAGCCGGAGCCTGAGCTGGCCCTTTTAAGGCCTAGTTCTCCATTCCCCATGCTGTCCCAGGCTGCCTCGTGAGGCTAACACTGCCGTTTTTTCCCACAGGACTGGACTGACTATGACGAAAAGGCTCAGGAGTCTGTGGGAATCTACGAGGTCACCCACCAGTTTGTGAAGTCCTGAACCCTCTTCCTGCACACTTACCTCTAAGAACTGAAAAGGGACAATGTGCCCCAAGCAGCACAGTGCAAAGGCTGGTCCCCTCATGTCTCGTCTCCTGGCAGCTGTTCAGGTCCTCACAGCCTGCGTGCTGGGCTGTCACAGCTTCCCGAGCCCCACCAATAAAGCCCGTTTGTGCTACACTGGTGGATGAACAGCCGCTCTCCTCCCTCCACTCCCCTTCATGTTGGAGGGCTTTGATGGCTTCTTGGCACCTTCCCACAGTACAGAATCTTAGCCTGATCCAATTTGCAAAATAGGAGCACAGAGCTCCTAAGGGCACTCAAGCTCTTGGGGAGTGCACAGGCCACCCCAGGGGACCAGAGGTGTCAAACTCATTGGTACAGAGGGCAGCGGAGCCTGCGGAATGATGTCACGAGCCCAGTAGTCCTGAGCCAAAATGTCACATTGACCACCTTGGCTCTTGGGTAAACCCAGGCAACTCTGTTCACTGGTGTCACTGCATATTCCAGGGCCAGAAGGGACTTTGGAGGTCAGCAGTTCCATCCTGGCATGAATCTTCTCTCTACAATCCCTGCCAGATGGTCATCAGGTCTTTGCTCACTTGCTGTGATGGGGCAATCCCTCCCACCAAGGGAATCCCTATGAAAGTTCTTCCTTATGTTGAGTCAGCCTCTATGCTTCCTTTAGCTCCTCCTGATGGTCCTGGTTTGTCTCCTTTGTGGTCACACTTCTGTATTCTTCTGCCCCTGGACAGCCCTGTGGAGGTGTGAAGACAACAGTCCCAGCCTCTGTGTCTCGTTGGCCTGGTTCCCTGGGTCTAAAGATCCTCCTACAGTGGATAGAGTTGTTCAGTGCACAGTTAAGTCATGAGGGCGAGCTCACATCTTCATACCGGTGACTCCACCATTCGGAAAACCTGTCACGAGAGACCTTACTCCTCTCCAGTGTTCTGCTGGAGCCTGGAATTCTTTGGAAGTAAGAATTACTACCTTCATTTTCTGCGTGGCCCTCTGGGAAAGGGTCTGCCCACTCCAAGGCTGGTTGTGGAGCTCTAGGAAGGGGATCCTCAGAGGCAGGTAAAGCTGGCCATGTCCAAGGGCGGGGAAGAGATGCCTGCCCTGTCCCCTCTCCAGTCTGGCAGCTGTCACGTGTCCTCTAGGTCCCCCATGTTCCCGGCCCCTGGGCCTGTGCTATCTGCACCTGACAGAACAGGGCTTCTTTGGCCTCCTTCGGCCAGCAGCTCCACCAGCCCCCACTGACTAGAACGGTCCATTGCCTGGCCTGAAAGCAAACAAGGGAGCGTCAGGCTGGATAAACAGGCTTTCTGGGTTTTAGTCTCTGTACTAGCCAGTATGTTTTATAAAGGCAAGCACTAAAAAGGATCTCAAGGTTTTCTTCTTTATTGTATTTTCTCATCTTGTAGGGAGTAGAGGAACCCAAATAATCAGTAACAGATGGAAAATAGATTATGTCAATAGATGCAGAAAAGTATTTGGTAAAATTCAGCAACAAACCATAGAAACGCTTAGCAAACTAGGAACAGAGAGGAACTACCCTTACCCCACAAAGGATATCTACAGGAAACCCAGAGCAAATGAAATGTTTGAAGTATTGCATTCACGATTGGGGTGAGAGGAGGATATCCTGGATCACTCTATTCATCATTGTCCCTACACTGCCCCCGCCGCAGCACTTAGACTGAAAAGAAAGTAAGGTGCAAGGACTAAAAAGGAAGAAATAACTCACTTTTCACAGATTTTGATTTTCCACTTAGCGAATCCAAAAGCATTATCAGGTGCTGGATTTAAGATCAATATACAGAAATCAAATGCATTTCAGTACACTGGCAACATGTAAAACACAATTCAAGAGAAAATACCATTTACAATAGGAACAGCAACCAAAAATATACCACCTCCAAAGGTAACTGGGAATTAAATCTATCATATATGTTCATGACCGATCAATTGGTCAAAATGGCAGGAGTAGAAAGACCCTTAGCTCACCTCCTCTCACAAGCACACAAAGATCACAACTGTTTGTAGAACAACCATCAATGAAAAATATAGGAACCTCCTGGAAAAGATCTACAACTAAAGATATAAAAAAGGGACCACACGAGATGGGTAGGAGAGGCGGGCTTATGATACAGTCAAGTCCCATACCCCCAGCTGGATGACCCACAAATGAGGGTAATTATATTGCAGAGGATCTTCCCACAGGAGTTCCTGTACTGGGAAGAAGAGCCCACAGAGCAATTGGCCTTGAAGGCCAGAGGGGCTTGGTTTCAGGAGTCCCACAAAACTGGGGAAAGAAGAAACTTAAAGGGCACACAAAACCTCACATGCTCTGGGACCCAGGGCAAAAGCACTAATTTGATAGGAGCCTGGGCCAGACCTACCTGCTGGTCTTGGAGAGTCTTTGGGGTGGGGTGGGGTGGGGGGGCGACTGTGGCTCCCCTGGGGACATAGACACTGGTGGTAGCCATTCTTGGGAGCTGCTTCTACCACATGGACCCTGGCGCTGGTGGGCACCACTGTGGATCCTGTCCTCTGGCTCATTAGCACCAAGACCTGGCCCCATACAACAGCCTCTAGGCACCGGGGCTGGGACGCCTCGAGCCAAGCAACTAACTGGGTGGGGACACAGCCCCACCTGTCAGCACACAAGCTAAAGACCTCACGAGCCCAGAGCCACCTCTGGACACTGCCCTGCCCAACAGAGGGCCCAGGGCCCAGCTCCACCCACCAGTGGGTAGGCACCAGTCCCAGAACCCCCTGGGCCCCAACCCTGCCCTCCATGAAGTCTGCTCTAACCTTCGGACCAGCCTCACCCACAAGGGGACAGATACCAGAGGCAAGAAATCCGCAATCCCACAGCCTGCTGACCCAGTCGGCCCCCAGCAGGCTGCCCTGGGACCAGCTGGGCCCTGACCCTGCCCACTAGCAGGCCAACAAAGCTTTGGGACACCCCACACTCCACCCATGTCAGGAATCTCCCTTCCCCCAACCCCGAAGTGATACGACACCAGCTCTGGGATCCTGGGGCCCTGCAACCATACTCCAGAACCCAGCTCTGCCTGCCAGTAGTCTGACACTAACCTCAGGACCTGGCTTTGCCCACCAGTGGGCAGACTACAATCCTGGAGTCTTCTGGATCATGGCTCCACCCACTAGTGAGCCAGTACTAGCCCCAGGGCCGCCTGGGGTTGTGCAGTCAGCTGCCTTGTGACAGCCCTGCCAACCAAGAGCCAGCAGACTCTGCGTAAGGCAGGGCCTGGCAACCAACTGGACTGGGGGCTACCCAAGCCTACCAGACTGCCCACATAGCCTGCCAAACAGAAAAACCCATGCAGCCCTCATGGGGGGAAACCCTAGAGCATATAGCTTGGGGACAAGAGGGGAGTGGGGTGCTGGGACACATAGGACGTCTACAGAAGGCCACTTCTCCAAGGTCAGGAAAAAACTAACCTACATGATACATAAAAATACAAACAGCAATTTAAGCAAAGTAAGGCAACAGAAGAACATGTTCCAGATGAAGGACCAAGGTAAAAGCTAAGAAGAAGAACTAAGTGAAGTGGAGAGAGCCAATCTACCCAAGAAAGAGTTCAGGATAGTCATCATAAATATGATCAAAGAACTCGGGAGAAGAATGGATGCACAGAGCAAAAGTTAGAAGTTTTTAACAAAGAGTTAGAAAATATAAAGATCCAAACAGAGATGAAAAATACAATAACTGAAATGAAACATACACCAAGGGGAATCAAAAGTAGACCAAATGATACAGAGGAACAGATCAGTGAGCTGGAAGACAGGGTAGTGGAAATCACTGATGCTAAACAGAAAAAAGAAAACAGAATGAAAAGAAATGAGGACAGTTTTAAGAGACCTCTGGGACGACATCAAGCATACCTAACGTTCACATTATAGGAGTCCCAGAAGGAGAAGACGGAGAGAAAGGGTGCAGAGAACACATTTGAAGAGATAATAGCTGAAAACTTCCCTAATCTGGGAAAGGAAACAGTCATCCAAGTCCAGGAAGCACAGAGAGTCCCATACAGGATTAACCCAAAGAGGAACATACCAAGACACACTGTAATTAAAATGGCAAAAATTAAAGAGAGACTATTAAAAGCGGAAAGGGGAAAGCAAAAAGAAAGGAATAACATACATGGGAATTCCCATAAGTCTATCAGCTGACTTTTCAGCAGAAACTCTGCAAGCCAGAAGGGAGCGACATGATACATTTAAAGTGATGAAAGGGAAAAATCCTGCAACCAAGAATACTGTACCCAGCAAGGCTCTCATTCAGATTTTATGGAGAGATCAAAAGCAAAAGTTCAGAACCACCAAACCAGCTTTACAAGAAATGTTATAGCAACTCTAAGTGAAAAAGAGAAGGCCACAAATAGAAACATGAAAATTACGAAAGGAAAAAGCTCACCAGTAAAGGCAAATATACTATAAAGGTAGGAAATCATCCACACACAAAGCCAGTAGGAAGGTTAAAAGAAAAAAGTGGTAAAATCATCTATATCCACAATAAGTAGTTAAGGGATGCACAAAACAATTAGATGTAAAATATGATGTCAAAGACAGTCACTGTGATAGGAGGAGAGTACAAATGCAGGGGTGTTAAAATTCATTTGAAATTAAGAGATCAGCAACTAAAAACAATCACGTATACATAAAGATTACTATGTATAAACCTCATGGTAACCACAAACCAAAAATCTATAACAGATATACACACAAAAAAGAACAAGGAAAAAAATGAAATTTTGCCGTTTGCAACAACATGGATGGACTTGGGTATTGTGCTTAGTGAAGTAAGTCAGAGAGAGAAAGACAAGTACTGTATGATATCACTTATATAAGGAATTTAAAAAATAAAACAAACTAGTGAATGTAACAAAAAAGAAACAGACTCACAGATATAGAAAACTAAGTGGTTAACAGTGGGGAGAGGGAAAGGGGGAGGGACAAGAGAGGGGTAGGGGATTAAGATGTACAAACTAGTATGTATAAAATAAGCTACAAGGACATATTGTACAGCACAGCAATCTAGTAATGGAGACAGTTGCAGAAACTGAAAAGCACTGTAATAAAGGTCAGATTGTCAGGATGCTCTGGGCATACACAGGAAGGGCACCAACTAACTCAGTCTCAGAGGGGTGGGGTGAGAGGAGGTGCGGTCTATCTGAAACCTGAAGGTTGAGCAGAAGATAGCTGAAAGGGTGGAGATGGGCTTATGCTCCAAGCAGAGGCAACTTCCTCAGGGTAAGCTGTTAAGAGAGGTGGGGCTGACAAGATGAGCAGGGCCAGCTCCATCAAGGCCACAACTGTCACACTGAGGAGTATGGACTGTTTTCCAAGTTAATGGAAAACCACTGAGGAATTTTAAGCAGGGATATGATCAGACTTGTACATGAAAAAAATCACTGGCTACAGTGAGGAGAATGGACTGGAGGGAATGAGTGGAGTCTAGAGGCAGGAGGAGGGCCAGTTAGGAGGGGAGAAATAGGCTCCGCCTCTTGACAGGAGGCGCTACAAAGTCACCTTGCAAAGGTGCGGGTGCCGGGAGGGAACAACGCAGTCTCCAGCAATAACACATTACGTGTCAGGCCCCTCGCTGGCCAAAACAGAAGCCAAAGCTGGGAGTAGCGGAGGATGGAGGAAGGGATGACCCATTCTTCTGGGGAGACCCCATGAGCGTGGCTTCATGGGAGGGGACATTTGAGCTGGGCTAAAAAGAACAAGGACTGGGGCTTCCCTGGTGGCGCAGTGGTTGAGAATCTGCCTGCCAATGCAGAGGACACGGGTTCGAGCCTTGGTCTGGGAAGATCCCACATGCCGCAGAGCAACTAGGCCCGTGAGCCACAACTACTGAGCCTGCACATCTGGAGCCTGTGCTCCGCAACAAGAGAGGCCGCGATAGTGAGAGGCCCGTGCACCGCGATGAAGAGTGGCCCCCACTTGCCGCAACTAGAGAGAGCCCTCGCACAGAAACGAAGACCCAACACAGCCATAAATAAATAAATAAATAAATAAATAAATAAAGGAGTTCCTTTAAAAAAAAAAAAAAGAACAAGGACTAATTGGCAGAGGATGTGCTGGAGCCAAGGGCATTCTGAGGATGGAGGATGGCATTTGCAAGGTACAGCGTAACAGTAAAGCTCAGACGTGTCTGAGACCAATGCGAGGCTTAGTGTGGCTGAAGCATGAAGCATGAGGCATGAGGAGGGCTGGTAAGGAAGTGAGGGGCTGCTAACGTGAATTGTTTTTTGTTCCTGCCTAACAACTTGGTATTGCACAAACAGTATGATATCAATAAAGGAAAAAAGAAAAAGAAATAAACATTTTCTTAAACCCCACCATCCTAGCTCCCTAACAGAAGTGTTTATTTTCCCCTGTTCTCTTTCAGGGCCTATCTACACACAGACATGTTTTTATATGGCTATAATCCTAGCAGCATTAAGATTATATTTAACTGTTTCCACTTAATATCATAAATACCAAATGTGATTCTGCTTATTCAGTGGCCCTGTCTTCTTTACAATGGAAGACTCCCAGAAAGAAGATATACTTGTAACCAATTCCGCTCAAGCAGTCCCCCGAGCTCTATTCTCTGCTGGAGGCTCCCTTCATCTCTTTGTTTATCAAGCCCCAGTTGTGTCTCCTGAAACACCCTAAACTCTCTCCCTTCCAGCACCTACCCCACTGTCTCATGTCTACCTCCTCCAATCCTGGCTCCCATTCCTTTTTTGTCAGTTATTCTGTCACATGAAGATAATTGGATAGGTGTCACTAGATTTGGAAAATATGTTTGAGGTGGTCTAATTTAAAACATAAGCTAATAAAACCCACAATGAGATACCACTTCACACTCACCAGAATGGCTATAATCCAAATAGATGAAAACAAGTGTTGGTGAGGATGTGGAGAAGCTGGAACATTCACACTCTGCTGGTGGGAATGTAAAATGGTGCAACCGCTTTGGAGAATATCCTGGCTGTTTCTTAAATGATTAAACATAGAGTTACTACATGACCCAGCAATTCCACTCCTACGTAAATACCCCAGAGAAATGAAAACATATGTCAACACAAAGACTTATACACAAATGTTCATAGCAGCATTATTCATAATAGCTAAAAAGTGGAAAAAACCCAGATGACTATCAACTGATCAATGAATAAATAAAATGTGATCCATCTATATACTGGAATAGCATTCAGCAATAAAAAGAAGATAAGTACTGACATGTTCTGGAACATGGATAAATCTTGAAAACATTATGCTAAGCAAAAGGCCACATATTGTATGATTCCATTTATATGAAATGTCCAGAATAGAAAAACCTATAGAGACAGAAAGTAGATTATGGTTTTGTCTAGGATTTGGGGAAAGTTAGGGGGTTGAGGGAAAAGGAGAGTGACCGTTAATCGGTACAGCCTTTCTACTGGAGATGAAAATGTTCTAAAATTGATTGTGGTGATGGTTGCACAACTCTGTGAATATGCTAAAATGACAGAATGATATACTTTAAATAAGTATGGTATGGAAAGTATAGCTCAATAAAGCTGTCTTTTAAAAAATGTAACCTACATAGTATCCACGAAACTCACTCTGGGGATCCTGGAGGCACCTCAAAGAGTAGCAGATAACTTCCAGAGAGGCTGGTGTGACTGTGGATCTGGAGATGTGCCATACTTGCTCAGGAGTCCTGGAAAAGAGCCACCTGGACAGAGCTTGCTGGCTTCCCAAAGCACCGTGGGAAACTCCACATGGGAGCTGCTTTAGGGTCAGGAGCAACAGGTATTAATTTAACAAAACTCATCCTCCTGAGTTAGGAGGCCAGCTAATTTAAGATCTAATTACCGGAAGCCTAGACAAACAAATACAGGAAAAAAAGCACTGGACAAGGAATCAAGAGAGTTGGTCCTAATCCTACATGTTACCAAGCTCCCCCAACCTGTCCATCTTTTGTATGGAAAATGGGGATAACTTCTGTTTCAGAGCTCAGGGGATCAAATCGGCTGATGCTTTACAAATAGTTGAGTTCTGTACAAATGTGCAAGACCTGTGTGTGAGCTCCAACTGGATTGAGACTTAACTGTTTTTGCCATCCTAGCTACCTCGTAGAACCCTTCATAGCGTGAATCCAAGATCAGAAGGAGGGGTGGAGGAAGTTGTAAATAGGAATGCCGAACACTGGGACAGGCCGGCAGTTCCCCTTAAGGGACTGCTCGCACCCAAGAGGTACTGCCCAAGGGTACATCCACCTGAACATAAGCATGAAATATACTTTTCCACCAAGCTTCAGTTGAGGCTTCGGTCTTAAGAGCTCCTGCTATGGGGAACTTGCTATCCAAGAGGGGTCAGCACTTCAATAAGGAATGGAACAGCGGCAGCAAGACATCACAGAACAAGAGAGCACAGGCTCAGCTTCAGCTGTATGCCAGGTGCTTTACCTATATCGTTACAGCTAATTCTCATGACATGCTATAGGAATTATCCCCATTTTACAAAGGAACTCACAGACCAGAAAGGCAAAAGAACTTGCCTCTAGTCATAAAGTGAGGACATGGTGGAACCAAGATACCAGAGTTCAGGTGTTCCTGATCATGGTTCCTGAACGAGAGCAGCATATGCTGATGCGCATTGGCAGCCACAGATGCCTCTCTCTGATCAAACCATGGAATGTGGAGGACCTGGGACCTGTTGGGTATTCACTAAATGGTTAATGAGCAAAGGATGGACAGGGTCGGCTAAGAAGACATGCAGGAGTGTTTACATGAACTGTAAGGAGGATTAAATGAGATAATGCATTGGAAGAGCTTTGTGACTGGCTCATACCAGAATTCAACCCAGCTGTCTAGTAACTTGCTGGGCAAGCCACTGGAAACGCAGGTAAAATTAAACACAAACAAAAACCCTTCTTTTTCAAAAACAAAACAGAATATGCTTCCTTTTCACGTTACAGCAGTATTCTAACAATAAATTGTTAGAGCAGTAATGTTCTAACAATAAATTCTGTGCTCACTCAATGGAAGGTTTCAAGGGCAAAATGTATAGAGCAATAATTCTACCTTATTCCACAATTAGCACACAAGATTCAACTGGTAAAAATAAATACACACCAGTTATTAATCTTCATTTGGCTGGAAGAACAGTGATATAGAACTCCCTAAATCCATGGGTGTAACCCTTTGTTGCAGCAGGACTATCAGAATTGAGCAGTAGTGGTTTACTCCTTAGAAAAATGAAGAGGGTTTTTAAACAAAGGATATCCCAGGAGAGAGAAGCAAGTTTACAGGAAAGATAAAAGAGCATTTCCTACCATCACCCAAAGAGCCAGGAGCCAATATGAACTTACTATCACCTGAACTTACTACTGGAAAGTTCTTTGTGGAGATTAGGCAACGAGGTTAAACAATTAAAAACAAAAACAAAAAACAAAACAAAAAAACCCAAAACCTAAGAGGAACCACCTCTAAGCATGAATTGCATTTTATTTCTGCTTCAACAATAAATACACCTGAGTTATCTTCTAAGTCTTACCTCCTGATCAAATGTCCTTAAAATTGAAATCTCACATTATCTTTAGTTGTGATCTAGTCCCACTTGGAAATTACATGTTTAGCTTTAAAACCATGGTTTTAAAGCTCAAACCTTATAGCACTGGTGCTCAGGCACCTCACAATTAGTTTCGTTAGTCACAGAACAGTGCATACTGGCTACAGAGGCCCCAATTTTCATGTTGATGAAGCAGTAGAGGCTTTTCATCCACCCAGAAGTTAAGATTTGATGGCTTTGCCTTCTAAGGCATCAAACATGCTTTCTAAGGCCTTCTCCACACACTGGAGAAACTCATGGGCATTGCGGCCTTGGTAGGCAGAGACGTTGCAGCCTATCCAGTTGTCATGAACAGCATACGCAATGCCAAAACCATCAGGGACCACCGGGGCAAAGCCGCCGATGTTCACTGCTGGGCTGCTCAACGTGCTCGTGGACAGGATGTTGTGGTTTATCTGCCTATATGCAGGGTCCAGGTATAGCTCAGGCAGGTCAATCCCTTTAGCTGCTCCCAGGTACTGCAGAGCAAACAAGTGTCGATCAAAGCCCTGGCCTGTCAGAGACAAAATGGAAAACCAGAGTCTCAGAATCTCAGAACTGAAAGGGACCCCACTTGGTAAAACCTCCCACCCATGGTAGGAATACCTTCACAGCATCCTTGAGAGTGGAAGAAGGGTTTGTTTATCTCTGCATGCACACCTCCAGCTTGCTAACCTCTGGAGTTTATTCTAGAATATTCCTTTTAAAAAAGCTGTGAACAGCTGAGCTAAAAATCAGCCTAAAATGAACATGATTTTTAAAATTTTGAAATTGAATCAGTTTAGTCAAACAGTCAAGAAAAGTACGTGGAGAGCACACTATGGACTCAAAAACTAAGGTAAAAGCCAAAGTCCAAATCAAGTGTAAAAGACAAGATTGAGTCAGTGGAACAAAATGGAAGGGGTATTTGACCAGGGTTCTAATCTCCGCTTTCCTGCTAATTTGCCGTGTGACCCCGAGCCAGTGGTCTCAGTTTCATACTTATAAAATAGAGAAGGATGAGACTAGAATGTCTTGGAGGTCCCTTTCAGTTCCAGGACTTTGGCTACATGAAAGGACTGGACTGTGTGATCCTCCAGGTCCTTTCTAGGTCTCGAATTTTACTATGAAGAGGCAAAGAAGGATGACACTTAGGTTGGGAAGAGCTTCTGAGATGGCCTATTTACAGGCAGCCAATGCACTTCAACCGAAGTGAAGTAAGAGGGGCCGTGGGCTTAGAAATCCTACGTTGTCAAAAGTGCGTCTGATGACCAATAAATAATAGGAAGACAGTATGTAACACGGATGAAAGTGACCTTAAATGAGGACGAAGTTAGATGCATTTCCCCATCCTTGCTTAGGAGGAGAGAATATTCTGAACCCTAATGTCTAGTCTGGCTGTTTGGACTGCTAAGGTAGAAAAAAATAATCATCAGTTGGCAGGTGGATTAAACCTAGTGAAGAGGTGGAAATCAGATGTGGGGTAGAATAGTGCTGAGGCTTACCCCAGTGCTGAGGGCAACAAGGCCTAAGGGCATGCTCCCCAAACCCTGTCTCACCCATCGCTGCTTCTTTGGTCAGCTGGTTGTGGTACGTGGAGCACTTGGCCATCATCTGCTGAAGCTCTCCAGCGCTGTGCTTGGAGGGCTCCCTGACAAAGGCCTCAGAGCATCTCTTTGTGAAGACGGAGGCCGGGCGGATGGTCTCGGTGCGGCCGTGCTTGAATGCTGCAGTGCTACAGGACTCATAGGTGGCCACTGTCTGCCCGTACTGCTGCAGGAAGGCCATCTGGAAGCCCAGCTGAGCCACCGAGTCAGGGCTCAGCTTCTGCTTCTTCAGGAATTCTTTGCCTCCTCTCTGAAACTGGATGTAGTCAATGGTGAGGGTTTTCATGGTGGCATCAAATTTTTCCTTAGCAGCGCTAATGCCAGTCTTTAAAGCATCATTCAGCTTGAAGTTGAGTTTCTGTACGGCGACAGAAGAGTCAGTGTTAGCTGGCTGGCTCCGTGGAGTGACAGCAGGGGCCTGAGTGCTGTCTTTAAACACTTCATTAAAAAACCTGAGCACTGCAACACCATCGCCCCAAGCATGCTCAAAGTGGACAGCAGCAGTGCCATCCTTGGCTATAATGAGGTTAAAGGATTTATCAAACCAGCGGTTTGTGCCGTCACCGTGCAGCATGTTGTGGGACAAGTGGACAAGGTCCTTAATGGGGAAGTCATCTAGGCAGAGACAGAATACAGCAGAGTCCACTTTCCTCAGGGCCTCCTCATTGCCACCACTCACCAGCTTCTGTCTGAGCTCTGCCCAGATGTCCCGGTTCTCACTGGTCAGATATGACAGTGGAAACTCGGGGGCCAGGCTATTGTCTGAGAGAATGTACTTCAGATGAGCCTGGATTTCTGAGGCGCTCACAATGTTCCCATCTTGATCCAGGACATCAAAGACATAGAAATGTCCTTTTCTTAGGACCAGGAGGTGTCTGGCCTTGTCATCAGTGAAGAGTTCATCTCGACTGGGTTTGGGTAAACGAGTGGAATTGAAAAGCCGAAAATACTGGGACATATCCAGGGGATATGCATTGACCAAGTAGGCGCCATACCAGGACAGAGAGGAAGGCACAAAGCGTATGAGTCTCTTGAAGGTATCAGTGTCACTTTTGGCAGGGTTCACGTGGAACACTTCTGGTTCCAAAAGGTCAGCCCGAAGTGTCTTCAGAAACCGGACGGCAGAGACAGTCATGTTGGTTGCCCGGGTGAGCTGGTCGTTGTACTCAGACTTTGGGTCAGGGTTGAATGACATAAATGGATTAAAGTTCAGGACAATGGGGTCTCGGGCAGTTAAGTACATATCAAACCAGGGACCTAAAAAATAAAAATTTAAAAAGAACAATAAAGAGTTAATGCAGTTCCTAAAGATAAAATTTGAGAAAGAAAAAAAAACATCAAGCATCTTCAGAAGTGACATTAACCTCCAGAGGATGGGATTTTCTGATTATTTTTTTGCTCTGCAATAATTCATAAATGGTAAATGGGATCATATAATATGTGGTGCATCTGATTTCTATCACTTACGATAATGTTTTGGAGGTGCATCCATGCTATAGCATATATCAGTCTTCATTTCTTTTTATTGCTAAATAATGTTCCAATAATATACCACATTTTGTTTATCCATTCATTTGTACATGGACATTTGGGTTGTTTCCACTTATTGGTTATTTTGAATAATGCTGGTACATACAAATTTTCCTGTGGACATATGTTCTCAGTTCTTTTGGGGGATATAGCTAGGAGTGGAATTGCTAGGTCATATGGTAAGTCTATGTTTAACCCCCTTTTTTTTTGACTGAAATTGTTTGATTTTTTATTAATTTTTTCTTTTTTTATTGAAGTACAGTTGATTTACAATGTTGTGTTAGTTTCAGGTGTACAGCAAAGTGATTCAGTTATACATATACGTATACCTAGTCTTTTTCAGATTCTTTTCTATTATAGATTATTACAAGATACTGAATATAGTTCCCTGTGCTATACAGTAGGTCCTTGTTGTTTATCTATTTTAGATATATTAGTGTGTCTCTGTTAATTCCAAACTCCTAATTTATCCCTCCCCAGCACCAACCTTTCCCCCTTTGGCAACCATACGTTTGTTTTCTATGTCTGTGCGTCTGTTTCAAACATGTTTTGGAAATAAGTTCATCTGTATCATATTTT
Organism: Balaenoptera borealis; assembly: GCF_965194805.1. Taxonomy (NCBI): domain Eukaryota; kingdom Metazoa; phylum Chordata; class Mammalia; order Artiodactyla; family Balaenopteridae; genus Balaenoptera; species Balaenoptera borealis. The sequence continues at coordinate 149,660,028 of NC_138860.1, forward strand.
AGATTCCACACATAAGTGATATATGATGGTTGTCTTTCTCTGTCTCACTTACTTCAGTTTATATGATAATCTCTAGGTCCACGCATGTTGCCGCAAATGGCATTATTTCATTTTTTAATGGCTGAGTAATATTCCATTGTATATATATACCACATCTTCTTTATCCATTCATCTGTCTATGGACATTTAGGTTGCTTCCATGTCTTGGCTACTGTAAATAGTGAAGCTATGAACATTGGGGTGCATGTATCTTTTCGAATTAGCGTTTTCTCCAGATATATGCCCAGGAGTGGGATTGCTGGATCATATGGTAACTCTATTTTTAGTTTTTTAAGGAACCTCCATACTGTTCTCCATACTGCACCAATTTACATTCCCACCAGCAGTCCCTTTTCTCCACACTATCTCCAGCATTTATTATTTGTAGAATTTTTGATGATGACCATTTTGACTGGTGTGAGGTAATATCTCATTGTAGTTTTGATTTGTATTTTTCTAATTAGCAATGTTGAGCATCCTTTCATGTGCCTGTTGGCCATCTGTATATCTTCTTTGGAGAAATGTCTATTTAGGTCTTCTGCCCTTTTTTTTTTTAAGATATACAATTTATTTATTTATTTATTTTTAAATTTATTTTTGGCTGCATTGGATATTTGCTGCTGTGCGTGGGCTTTCTCTAGTTGCGTCGAGTGGGGCTACTCTTCGTTGCGGTGCGTGGGCTTCTCATTGCAGTGGCTTCTCTTGTTGCAGAGCACGGGCTCTAGGCACGTGGGCTTCAGTAGTTGTGGCACACGGGCCCAGCTGCTCCGTGGCATGTAGGATCTTCCCAGACCAGGGATCGAACCCGTGTCCCCTGCATTGGCAGGAAGATTCTTAACCACTGCACCACCAGGGAAGTCCCATTCTGCCCATTTTTTGATTGGGTTGTTTGTTTTTTGATATTGAACTGTGTGAGCTGTTTGTAAATTTTGGAGACTAATCCCTTGTTGGTCACATCATTTGCAAAAATTTTCTCCCATTCCGCAGGTTAACTTTTCATTTTGTTTATGGTTTCCTTTGCTGTGCAAAAGCTTTTAAGTTTAATTAGGTCCCAATCATTTATTTTTGCTTTTATTTCCATTACTCTAGGAGACAGATCTAAAAAAATATTGCTGTGGTTTATGTCAAAGAATGTTCTTCCTATGTTTTCCTCTAGGAATTTTATAGTATCTGGTCTTACATTTAGGTCTTTAATCCATTTTGAGTTTATTTTTGTATATGGTGTTAGAATGTTCTAATTTCATTCTTTTACATGTAGCTGTCCAGTTTTCCCAGCACCACTTATTAAAGAGACTGCCTTTTCTCCATTGTATATTCTTGCCTACTTTGTTGTAGATTAATTGACCGTAGGTGTGTGGATTTATTTCTGGGCTCTCTATTCTGTTCCACTGATCCATATGTCTGTTTTTGTGCCAATACCATATTGTTTAGATTACTGTAGCTTTGTAGTATTGCCTGAAGTCTGGGAAGGTTATGCCTCTAGCTGTGTTCTTTTTCCTCAGGATTACTTTGGCAATTCTGGGTCTTTTGTGGTTCCATGTAAATTTTAGGATTACTTGTTCTAGTTCTGTGAAAAATGTCATGGGTAATCTCATACAGATCATGTTAAATCTGTAGATTGCTTTGGGTAGTATGGCCATTTTAACTATATTAATTCTTCTAATCCAAGAGCATGGTATTTCTTTTCATTTCTTTGAATCACCTTCAATTTACTTTATCAATGTTTTTATAGTTCTCAGCATATAAGTCTTTCATCTCTTCGGTCAGGTTTATTCCTAGGTATTTCACTTTTTTTGGACACAATTTTAAAAGGGATTTTTTTACTTTGTCTTCCTCATATTTCATTGTTAGTGTAAAGAAATGCAACTGATTTCTCTATGTTAATCTCGTATCCTTCTACCTTACTGAATTCGTTTATCAGTTCTAATAGTTTCTATGTTTGGGAGTCTTTAGGGTTTTCTATATAGAGTATCATGTCATCTACATATAATGACAATTTTACCTCTTCCCTTCCAATTTAGATACCTTTTATTTCTTTTTCTTGTCTGATTGCTGTGGCTAGGACTTCCAATACTATGTTGAATAGAAGTGGTGAGAGTGGGCATCCTTGTCTTGTTCCAGAATTTAGTGGGAAGGCTTTTAGCGTTTCACTGTTGAGTATTATATTGGCTGTGGGTTTGCCATAAATAGCTTTTATTATATTGCGATATGTTCCCTCTATACCCACTTTGGTAAGAGTTTTTATCATGAATGAATTTTGAATTTTGAATTTTATCAAATGTTTTTTTCTGCATGTACTGAGATGATCATATGGTCTTTGTCTTTTCTTTTGTTGATGTGGTGTATCATATGATTGACTTGCATATCTGAACCACCCTTGTGACCCTGGGATGCATCCAACTTGATCATGGTGTATGATCCTTTTTATGCGTTGTTGGCTTTCGTTTGCTAATATTTTGTTGAGGATTTTTATATCCATATTCATCAAAGATATTGGCCTGTAATTTTCTTTTTTGATAATGTCTTTGTCTGGTTTTAGTAACAGGATGATGGTGGCTTCATAGGATGACTTTGGTAGGGTTCCCTCCTCTTCAACATTCCATGTGCACTTGAAAAGAATGTATTCTGGTTTTTTTGGATGTAATGTCCTGAAGATATCAATTAAATCTAACTGTTCTATTGTGTCATTTAGAGTCTCTGTTTTACTACTGATCTTCTGTCTGGAAGATCTGTCCATTGACGTCAGTGGGGTGTTAAAGTCTCCTACTATTATTGTATTCCCATCAATTCTCCCTTTATGTCTGTTAGTATTTGTTTTATGTATTTAGGTGCTCCTATATTGAGAGCATGCAGGATAATGAGTGTAATATTCCTCTTCTTGTATTGATCCTTTTATCATTATACAGTGTCCTTCTTTATCTTTCTTTATGACCTTTGTTTTAAAGTCTATTTTGTCTGATTTAAGTATTGCTATCCCTGCTTTCTTGTCATTTCCATTTGCATGAAACATTTTTTTCCATCCCCTCACTTTCAATCCGTATGTGTTCTTTGCCCTAAAGTGGGTCTACTGTAGGCAGCATATTGTAGGTTCTTGTCTTATTATCCAGTCTGCCACTCTACGTCTTTTGATCAGAGCCTTTAGTCCATTGACATTTAAAGTAATTATTGATAAGTATGTATTTATTGTCATTTTAAACCTTGTTTTTCAGTTGATTTTGTATATCTTCTTTGTTTCTTCTTTTTGTTTTTCCTTTTGTGGTTTGATGGTTTTCTTTTGTATTATGCTTGAGTACCTGTTTCCTTTTGGTTTTTTTGTGAATCTTTTATATGCTTTTGATTTGTGGTTACTCTGATTTTCAAGTATGTTAACCCATCACTAAATCTACTTGCTTTAGACTGGTAGTCATATAAGCTCAAACACATTCTAAAAGATCTACATTTTCTTACTCCCCTCCCCCACATTTTGTGATTTGATGTCCCATTTTTATATCTTCATGTTTACTCTTCTGCTGTACACTGTAGTTATGATCACTTTCATAGAATTAAAAAAACTTTTTTAAACCTATGTACTGACTTATTTAAGTGAGCTTTAATCCTTTTATATATTTACCTCTTCTACTGTTGTTTTCTCTTTCCTATAGATTCTTGCTTCTTTTCTATTTAGACAAGACCTTTCAATATTTATTTTAAGATAGGTTTAGTATTCCTGTATTCCTTTAGTTTTTGCTTGTCTGAGAAATTCTTTATCTCTCCTTCTATTCTAAATGATAATTTGCTGAGTAGAGTATCCTAGGTTGCAGGTTTTTCCCTTTCAGGACTTTGAATATATCTTGCCACTCCCTTCTGGCCTGCAAAATTTCTGTAGAGAAATCAGCTGATAGCCTTGTGGGGGTTCCCTTGTAACTGCTTATTTGTTTTTCTCTTGTTACTTTTAGAATTCTCTCTTTATCTTTAACTTTTGGCATTTTAATTATGATATGTCTTAGAGTAGGTCTGTTTGGGTTCATCTTGTTTGGGACCCTCTGTGCTTCCCATGCCTAGAAATCTGTTTCCTTCTTTAGGTCTGGGAAGTTTTCAGCCATAATTTTTTCAAGTACATTTTCAATCCCCTTTTCTCTTTCTTCTGCTTCTAGGATTCCTATTATGTGTAGATTGGCATGCTTTACGTTATCCCATAGATCTCGTATGTTGCTTTCACTTTTTTTCATTTGTCTTTGTCTGCTGTTCTGATTGGGTGATTTCCATTATTCTATCTTCCAGATCACTTATTCATTCTTCTGCATTATTTAGTTTGCTATTTATTGCCTTTAGCTTGGTTTTCATCTTGGCAATTGAGTGGTGTAATTTTGATTGGCTCCTCTTTGTAGTTTCTAGTTCCTTGTTACAATGATCTGAATTTCTAACAATAGCTTTTCTTAATTCCTTCAGCATTTTTATTACTTCTTTTTTGAACTTGTGGTCTGGTAGACTGGAGAGGTCATCTGTTTCATTGTTCTTTCAGGGGATTTCTCTTGTTCTTTTAATTGGGAGTAATTCCTCTGCTTTTTGATTTTTCTTATATTTCTCTGACTCTATGAATTTAGGAGAAAGAGTTATCTACTGTGGTCTTGAAGGGCTGTTTTTATGTGGGAGTGTCCCTGTGTAGCCTGCTTGAATCCAAAATTTCTCGTGTGAGGGCTGTTTTTAGTATGGATGCTTGCCATCTCTTTCCTCAGGGTGGCCCTTGTCCCCTTGATAGGGGGTGTGTTTGGTGCTGTGGTGACCAGAGCCTGCACTGGATGTCGGGTGGGGCCTCCTCTTTGCTTTGTGGATGTCACAGCCCTGCAGGGGGGAAGGGTCTGCTCCCCAGTTGTTGTAGTAGAAGTCCCCAGATCTGGTTCTAAGCTGTGGTGTGAAACAGGTGGGATTGGAGCACTCCCTCTGGGAAAGGAGCCGCTGCATGTTTCTCCCCAGGAACTGTGACGCAGGACGTGTGATTCTGTGATGCTGCCTGCCACCTGGTGTGAGCACCCACAAAGACCACTATTGCCTGGCACTGCCCTTGGGGGACACCTTTGCTTGGGGGCTCTGGTAACCTGAGGTCCCTTAGGAGTGCAGGCGCACTCACAAAGTGGTTGCTCCATAAACCCACTGGAGCCGTGTTCCCTGAGCCCGCCTACAATCAACCCAGATGGCCTTCAGGCACGCATGGTTCTGGTCCCAAATCCACCAGAGTGAGAACTCACTGGGGCCACCTCCCTGCGCCCACAGTGGGACTGCTGATAATCAGCTCAGACAGCCCCCAGGCAGGCACGTGCGGTCCTGAACCCAAAATCTGCCAGAGAGGCAACCTGCCAAAGCTGCAACCCAGCACCTGCAGTGGGATCGCCAGAGATAAGCTCAGATTTCAGGCCCGCCTTCATGTGTGCCGCCCACAAAGTTCACAGCATCTGTGGTGACTGGAGCCACACCCTGCTGTGAGCATGCTGACAGTGAGGCTGCTATAGCAGGTCCACAGCCCTCCCTTCGTGTGTTGACAATGGGGCTCCTATGGCAGACCCACAGCCCTCCCTTCGTGTGTTGACAATGGGGCTCCTATGGCAGACCCATGCTCCATCCTGTGTACACTCCCAGTCGCAGCCTGGGTCACACTCCAGGCCCTTTGGGATGTCTCCCCACAGCCAAACCGTGTCCTCTCCCTGGGTGTGTCCTCTGAAACCTGAGTTTCAGCACCCAGTCACTGAACACACCAGCAGGCACGCGTCTTGGGCTCAGAAATGCGGCAACATGGCCAGGACCATCTGTGTTGGTGTATCTCTACCCTGCAGGGCGGCAAGCCAGCTCCCACACTCTCCTCTCCAGCCTCTGAAGCTCCCTATCTGTCCTGGTGGACCTCCCAGCCAGTGAAGGAGGTTCTCAGCGTGAGGAAAGCTGTCCTCTTTCACCGCTCCCTCCCAGGAGCGCAGGTCCTGTCCCACGTCCTCTTCTCCCTTTTCCCTTCGTCCTACCCAGTTACATGGGGATCTTTCTTGCAGCTTTGGTTGTATGAGATCTTCTGCAAGCTTTCAGTAGATGTTCTGTGAGAACTGTTCCACGTGTAGATGTGTTTCTGATGTATTTATGGGAGGAGGTGAGCTCCACGTCCTTCTACTCTGCCATCTTGGACTGAACTCTATGTTTAGCCTTTTGAGGAATTGCCAGGGTGTCTTCCAAAGTGGCTGAACCAGGGCTTCCCTGGTGGTGCAGTAGTTAAGAATCCGCCTGCCAATGCAGGGGACACAGGTTCGAGCCCTGGGCTGGGAAGATCCCACATGCCGTGGAGCAACTAAGCCTGTGCGCCACAAGTACTGAGCCCGCGCTCTAGAGCCCGCAAGCCACAACTACTGAAGCTCACGTGCCTAGATCCCATGCTCCGCAACAAGAGAAGCCACTGCAATGAAAAGTGTGCGCACCGCAACGAAGAGTAGCCCCCGCTCGCCGCAACTAGAGAAAGCCCGCGCACAGCAACAAAGACCCAACGCAGCCAAAAATAAATAAATAAAATAAATAAATTAAAAAAATAACAAAGTGGCTGAACCATTACCACCAGCAGTATACAAGGGTTCCAATTTCTCCACATCCTCAGCAGCATTTGTTATTGTTACTGTAAGTCTTATTTGATTGGAGCCATTCTGGTGGGTAACCATCATTGTGGTTTTGACTTACATTTCCCTAATGTTTATTAATTGCTTTTTCCTCCTCATTCCGTTTCCTTTTTTGACACTTACAGAAATAAAAAACAATAATACCTCACTGGCATTCATGCTGAAATAGAATAGTTGTTAATTCCTACCCCATCAGCTTAGGTTTCTCGTGCTTCATCTCCTTTCAGGGACAACATTCACACCTGACTGTCTCCCTAGTATGGCAAAAAGTCTTCACCATCATTCTGTGTACTATGTACATTACTGCACTCCCTCTTTTAGGAAATGCTTGAAAAGCAATTAGAAATAACTATCAGTGCGAGTGAACCAATCCAACTAGCCCTCTGTATTCCTGTGGATGTTTTGCTTGTAAAAATTCCAGATGCAGTATCTTATCAGAAAATGTGTTTTCAAGGGAAGTTCTTGGTGGGATTAGGAACTTCCTAATCAAATATAGTCTATCTTTGATTCAAGGAAATAGTTTTTACATATAAAGTATTGGGAAAGGATTAATGGACATGAATTTATCTATTATTCATTTGTTGGTTCATTCATTCCATTTCATTCCTTGAGAATCAGTGCTGTGCCAGGCCCTGGCCCAGGGGATATAGAGAGGAATAGGGCGTGGACTTTAATTCAGAAGAACTCTGATGAAGGAGACAAACAGAATTAAAACATAATGCAATGCACTAAAATGGGGGCAAGACATATTTGACAAAAGAAGACACGAATTTATGCCTCTGACCCCTTCAGTAAAAGAATTTTAAAGAGACAGAAACCAATAAGGCAAAGAGAATGAGAGAGGAGAAAAGAGCAAATATTAGAAATTGGAAAGCTCTCTAGCCAATTCAAGGAAGCCAACCCTAACCTGGCAGCAGAGAAAGCCAAGAAACAGTATGATTTACACAGCAGAACCCCCAGAGGGCTCAGGAAGTAGCAGCCTAGATATATCTCGTTGAAGGGCTGTTTAATTAGACCCCCACCTCACCCCCCAGATTCCCTCCCCACTCCAATAGGAGACTTAAGTTTTATTCACTGGAGAAAGTAAAATTGGGGGACATAAGTCACATATGAGAGCTCAAGCCTTCTTCCCTTATCCCACTCCTACAACAGCAGCAAACAGGAAAATACCTTTTGGCAGTTTACTGGAAAAGCCTTCCCTGGGAGTCTAACCCAAAGACACCAACATCAAGGGTACCCCGAGGAAATGGTTTAGCTGATCACATTACAGTGAAGCTGTGACTGACAAGCACAACCTCATCTACAGAGCTTCCCACAACTTTTAAATATCTCATTCAGATCTAAGACAACAGAGAAGGATTATGAAACATCTGAAGAAAGAAAAGAGGGTAAAACAAACCAGCAAAAAGCAAATTCAAGACAGACTATGAAGGAAGATGAGAATTAAAAAAAAAAAAAAAATCCCAGGTAAATTATTAAGCACATAGAAAGCAAAACAAAAGAAAGTATAATTATTAACTTCAGAGAAAACAAAGTTCATATGGGAAAGGAAAAACAATTCCAATGTGCTACACAATTCAGCTGACAATACTGTTTACATGATTATAATAGTGTAAACACTAGGTATTGAGCAAATGAAAATTACAAATAACTATACTGTGACAATGAGGGGATGGAAATGTGGTGAGGATATAAAAGACTGCTAAATCCTAATCTTTTACAGTGAGACATCAATAGATAATGCCTAAAACTACAAAAGATGCATTAATATGAGTAAGTAATTTAGAGAATGGGGGAAAATGAGAAGTGAGAAATTAGGGCAAGGTCAGGAAATTTCCGTTTCTCCTAACAAGCCTGAGAAAACTATTTGATTCTTTAAACTATATGCATGTATAACCTTATTAAAAATATAAACTGAGTTAAAAGAAGTGCTGTGGGAACAGAGGTGGAAGCAACCAACTCTGAATAGGAAGAAGGGCTGAAAGGTTTCATAGAAAAATCATCCTACCCGATCTTTTTTTTTTTTCTTAATTGAGATGTAATTGACATACAACATTATATTAGTTTCAAGTGTACAACATAATTTGATATTTGTATATACTGCAAAATGCTCAGCACAATAAGTCTAGCTAACATCCATCACCATACATACTTACAAAATTTTTTTCCTATGAGAAGCTTTAAAATCTATACTCACAGCAACTTTCAAATATACAATACAGTATTATTAACTATAGTCACCAGGTTATACATTACATCCCCAGGACTTACTTATTTTATAACTGGAAGTTTGTACCTTTTGATCCCCATTTCCCATTTTGCCTAGCCCCTGTCCTGAACCTCTGATAACCACCCTAACTGGCTCTTAAAGGAAGAATTTGCCAGGTAAAAAATGGTGGTGCGAACAACATGGATAAAGGCACAGAAGAATGAAAGACTAACGGGTTGAGGGAAGGAGTTGTTCAGTTTTGCTGAAGCATGATTGTGTCAGGGAGGATGGTAAGAGATGAGGCTGGAGCGGGCAGTTGGGCCAGACCGTGAAGGACCTAGAATGATACACACAGGACATAGGACTAAATCCTGCATCCTTTACAGACAGAACCAATGATTAGGTTCTGTCTTGATCCCGCCTACAGAGCAGGCAAGCTACTGCTCTTGAGCATGGACTCCAGGCAGCACCTCAGTGGAGGATGAACTCACTCAACCTTAATGTTTACCTCAGGGAGAGAGGATGAGATAACACTTCAGTGCTGGTCTCACCAAAAATATCTGTGAGATTAAAACAGGAGAGAAGATGACTTGCTTTCCATTACGGAGGGCTCTGGAAATATCAAGCCCACAGCCCTGCCTACCCACCTGAAATGTAGCTCGTATGTTTATTCTGCTTGTCCTGAGCGACCAGCTGCTTGTGCAGTTCTTTTCCAATCCCATTTTCAAAACTCTTACACAACTGTTCCGTTTTCCTGAAATGTTCAAGAAAAGATAGAATCAAACCATGGCAGGGAATAGATGATTTTTATTTATTTATTATTATTATTTTTTAACATCTTTATTGGAGTATAATTACTTTACAATGGTGTGTTAGTTTCTGCTTTTATAACAAAGTGAATCAGCTATACATATACATATATCCCCATATCTCCTCCCTCTTGCATCTCCCTCCCACCCTCCCTATCCCACCCCTCTAGGTGGTCACAGAGCACTGAGCTGATCTCCCTGTACTATGTGGCTGGAGAATAGATGATTTTTAGATTCATGGCCAAGAACTCATCACAGAACTTTGGGTCCCCAAAGCATATCCCTAGAACCAGGGATTGAGATCAGAAAGTATCTCTGGTCAGAAGAACAGGAATCAATCTAAACAGATAAATCTAGGATATCTTAAAATGATTGATCAGGAAGATGAATCCACATCTCATAAAACAATGTGTAATCTGGGAGGCAGCTTGGCATGGAGAAAATGATATAAGCTTTGGAGCCAAGAAGAGCTAAGTTTGAATTCTAGCTCTGTTACTTTCAAACTGTGTAACCTTGGACAAGTTACTTGATCTCTCTCAGTCTCAGTTTCTCTACATGTAAAATAGAGATAATACACCACCTTACATGGTTTTTAAAATATTTATAGAGCTAAGGATTTAGGATAGTTTGAAACATAATACTTAATAACAGGTAGCTATTACATCATTACCATGTCAAGAGAAGCTTCAAGTGACTAATGTGGAATATTTAAAAGCAGAGGACTACATTATGAATGGTTCAACTTTTTTTTCCATCACTGTCCATTGAAGGACTCCGTGATTCTAATGAGAAGGCCAGTTATCTGCACAACAAATTCCCATTGTGGAAAAAGAGTACTATACCAGGATACAAGAGCTTGATGGAATCCGCTTTTTGACAATATCCAATATTGTTTTCCAATTCCATACTGAATTAGTTTCCTAGGACTGCCATAGCAAAGTACCGCAGACTGGATGGCTTAAGACAATAGAAACTTATTCTCTCACAGTTCTGGATGCTAGAAGTACAGAATCAAGGTGCTGACAAGACCATATTCTCTCTGAAGACTCCAGTGGAGAATCTGTTCCAGGACTTTCTCTTAGCTTCTGGTGTTACCAGGTATCCTTGGCATTCCTTGGCTTGTTAATCCACTCTAATCTGCCTCTGTCCTCACATGGCTGTCTCTGTGTCTCTCCTCTTCTTACAAGTATACCAATCATATTGGATTAAGGACTCAGCTGTCTCCAGTATGACCTCATCTTAATTAATTACATCTGCAACTACCTTATTTCCAAATAAGGTCACATAATGAGGTTCTCAAAAGGGAATGAATTTGGAGGGCACACTATCCAACCCAGTACATATGCTCACCAAGCAAACTTCTGGTCTGCCACATGCTCTCCTTAATGAACCTCCCTACCAAGAGCACATGCCCTCTGTAAATGACTGGTACCAGCTAGTCTACCAGGTAACACCCACCAAGACAGCACAAATTTGGCATTCTGGCTTATAAACCATTGCCTGTTGAGTCTAGTTAAAGAGACTCTCACCTCAGGGCTTAGTCAGCCCTTCATGAGTGAAAATCTATTTCCTGAACTTGCAAATGTAAAGACTAGGTCCTAGGTGTCTGGTGACCCAATCAAATCACAGACACTCCCTGAAACTTGGTTCACCAGCACTTGCCAGCCTCCCCTGAGCCACCCATCCATGGCCATTCAGGGTTCTCAGCTTTTACCTGAACTGGCCATCATCCAAGAGAGGCTTCTGCGCACTGAGGTATCTCCTAATGGTGTCTTCAAGTTTGGGAATAGGCAGCCTGGGAAGAAAGTAAAGTCAAGTGTAAGGGTGACAATCTGTGGAAGAGGTTAACTAGCTTCCCAACCCAAACTAACCAATAATTACTGGATAATTAACTTCTTTCCAAAAAAAAAACAACAAAAGGAAGCCACTTACAAATGAGAATAGATGAATTTAAGTATCATTGGTAGCTCTTTTTTTTTAAGTAAAATAATAACTTTTTGACGTATTAATGATGAATTTCATAAGCTGAATTAGTAAACATACTAACAGATTCAAAATGGGGAAGCAGAAGCTGCCCCAAAATTCCTGTTTCCTGTCACAGTTATAATACCTGTGTTAACCCTATACTGGCACTGATTTTATTTCTACCCTTAGTTTGAACGACTGTCTTTTTCTCTCCCAAGATGAAAAAAAAACTTTTATTTTTAAATTTTCTAGTGTATTTTATGACAGAGAATCATACAAAAGGGTAACACAGGTCTGTCCAATGGGCCAGCCAACCATGGGATCGACCATCAAGCCATGCCCAGCTCACCAGGAGTCCTGTGAGGAAGAACCAAGTCTTCCTCCATGCTTACTTACTCATCATTCTCTACCGGTGGATTCCCAATGACAGCTATGGCGATGAAGTTACAGGTCCACAGTGAAATGAAAACACCAGGGCTATGTCGTGAGGCATACTTTTTTTTTTTCATGTTAATAATTTTATTGAAAGATATATCCCCTAGTACCAAAACTTAATCCAAGTTTGTTAGGTTACCTCTGCCAACTCAAAATTAACACTGATACATTCAAAATATCTAAATATAGCAGCCATTTAGGAAAACTGAAAAGTTATCCATAAAACACAGTTTAAGACCTTACTATAAGATACACTGTAGTTCTTCAGTTTATTTTTCAATGCATGTTTATCCAAAATACAATGTCAAAAAATAAATCTGAATTTACAGCCATCATGGACTTAGGATGCACTGAGTAACCATTCACAACACTTTAACACTGTAGGTCCCCTTACGTGGACTTATGCAGAAAATCCCCAACACTACCTCAGCTATCTCTTAAGTACAAAGTTACCTACTTACCTTTCTCAAGACTTTGTTTTGATACAGTAGGGACATTAAGGAAAATTTACCTTCTTTTTAAACAATTCTAAATTAGAGGCAATGGCAGTTTTATAAAAGCAGTCCTTATTAAAAAGATTCTGGAGCGTTAACTCTAGCCTGAACTTACTTTAGTGGGGTAAAGTAAGTTTTCAGAGTGATGATTTATTTTGGAGTTATTAGTACAACAAACTGAATTTTCTCAATAGAACTAAATTAAGGCAGTATAGATTCTACAAAAAAATTTTTATCATGGATACAAAGTCACCTGTTTTCTATAAAAATTATCAAAGATCACTTAATGAATATGCTAAACTTACCAAGTCTTTATTTTTGCCTTCTATAAAATACCCTCAATGTAAATGTCAAATAACAACATTGTCCATATCACTGGATTATCTGATACTAGCAGAAGATGGCCATAGTTGTGAAGTTACTGGTTCACAAGGAAATAAAACAAACATGGATAGTACAGTGAGCTTTTCACAAAGCTAAATTTGCTTACATGAAAAGTCTGTTCTTAATTCTGAGATTGTCCCATCCCCCCTTTTTGGGTGAGAGTCATTAAAGGTCTTTTTTTTTTTAAGAAATAATGTTGATAACAGTATTTTCCCCTATAATTTTACTGATCTGTGAAATCTAAAAGTATAAGAACTACTGACGGTGAAAAGACAAGGAGATTTAGAATCGGACCTAGGCTTAAGTCCCAGCTCTGTTACTTAATCTCTCTGATATGGTTATAGATGGCAAATTACTTCATGTCCCTCAGACTCCATTTCCTGCCTCACAGGAAGTTGGAGAGAAGAACTGCCTCACAGAAAGATCTGAAATCCTGCCAAGTTCCAGCCCCACCCAGCACAAGTCTATCACCAGCACAGCTGGTATATGGAGAGGTTAGGTTCACAGCCTTTGGACTCTCACAGATAACTCAGAGTTTGCATCCAGGATTCTGTCACTTACTATCTAGGTGATCTTGGGAAAATTTCTTACCTCTCCAGCCCTTCTTCCTCCATGTGTTAAACATTAGCTCACTGGACCATTATGAGGATTAAATGAAATAAATATATAAAGAACTTAACAAGGTACCTGACATATAGTAGGCACTAAACATATAGCACATATGGAATGTGTATTTGTAGAACCCAGATACCTATTGATATCTATAGACAGCTCCTTCCATCTCCTTTTCATTTCCCTCCTAGCTTCCTGCTTCCCTCCTCTTTTGACACCTCCCACCTTAGGCACAAACCCTGTCCCCAACCATTCCCTTCGACCCACTCAGCAACATCCAGTTTAATAACATAGCTATTATTCTTCACTAGCCACCTCCCCTCTATCTTGCAGAACCCCCATTCCATTCTGAATAAACTACCCTATATTCTATAACTTCTTCTCCGGAACTTCTTCTACCTCCTCACCTTTCTCAAAATCTGACTATTCTGTAAATACCACTTGCCTTCAGATTTCTCCTCAAAGAAAGCCACTTCCCAACTTCTAGGAAGGACCCACACCCTCCTAACCTCCACAACCTGCCATCAACATCAAACAAGTTTCTTTCCTCTCAAATCTAATTGTACCACCTTCTCCCCATCCTCATCTGTTATCCACTCCAGGGAATGCTGGGTTAGTAAACCAGCTCTCTGGTTGGTAGGGGGTGAAGCCCTGATTTGTAGCATTTACCAATTTCTGTAAATCTCCCACCATGGCCAAGTTCAAGCTACCAACATGATGTCACCGAATGTGGAGCTGGGAAGAAATGCACAGAGTTGGCTCACATGATTATGGTGATGTATAGAGAGGGGAGCTCACCACTCATTAGGATTCTTCCTCTGAATCCCCTTTTCTCACCTCCACTGGCACATGGGCTGGCACAGAACAGGTACTCAATGTGTGTTAAATGAATTAGTTGATTACCTTCCTTTACCCCCCTATGCACCCCAGGACCCTATATTCTTCTCTATCATTTTTAGTGACATTTATGTATTTATGTCTCTCTTCCCCATCAGACTGCAGACCATGAGATCCTTTAAGGATGCAGAAGATGGAGTTAGAGATTCTCTTCTCCCATCCTGTTGGTTTTGACATCTTCTTCTGATTCTCTTTTCCTCCATTATGTCCTCTTGCCCTAAAAGTGCCAGTTTTCTCAAGACTGGCTCCTCTGCCCTCTTCTGACTCCCATTGGTGATCCCCCCTGCTCTGACAGTAACAACTCTGACACTTACACAGGCTCTTCCAAGCAGGCAACGAGAAGAAAACTAAAGGTATGCAAGGGAGCATAATCCTGTCAACTGTGGATTCGTTCTTTGTTTAAGGACAGTGTGCTATGCTGGAAAAGCCTAAGCTTTGAAGCCAAACAAACCCGAGTTCAAATTTTAAACAAGTCACTTTTCAGAAAGTAGACTGGTGGTTACCAAGGGTGTTGGGGGGATGGGGAATGACTGCTAATGACGGGGAGAGGTGATGAATTAGATAGTGGTGATAGCTGCACAACTCTGTGATTATATAACCCTCCCCCATGGAACTGTACACTTTAAAAGTATGAATTTTACCAGTGCACAGGCACTAGACCCAGGACCCCCAGGGCCCTGCAGCCAGAGACCACAGGACCCAGATGCACCCACCAGTGAGCAGGCACTAGCCCTCAAATCCCTGACCTGCCCACCAGTAAGCCTGCTCTAGCCTCAGGACCAGCCTACCCACTAGCTGGTGGACACCAGCCCCAGGGCAACAACAGCCCCACAGCTGGAGGACCCAGCTCAGACTCCAGCTGGCCAGCAGCACCTGCCCTGGGACTGGTTGGGCCCTGGCCTCACCCACCAGCAGGCCAACACAAACTTTGGGACACCCTTGACCCCGCAGCCAGCTGTGTCAGGAGCCAGCCCCATCCACCAGCAGTCCAACACCAGATCTGGAACCTCTGGGCCCCCCGGGCCCTGCAGCCAGACCCCAGGAATTGACTGCCCACCAGTGAGCCAGCACTAGCCCTGGGACTGCCGGAGCTCTGCAGCCAACCACCTTGTGACCCAGCCCAGCCAACTGGCAGCCGGCAGCCTCTGCACACGGCAGGGCCTGGCAACCAACCAGACCAGGGGACAACCAAGCCTATCAGACTGCCCATGGTAGTCAGCCTACCACAGGAGAAGGACCCACGCAGTCCACATTAGGGGCACCCTTAGAGCATATAGCTCTGGTGACAAAAGAGGAGTGCAATACTGGGACGCATAGGATATCTCTTACAAAAGGCCACTTCTCCAAGATTGGGAAACATAACCAACCTACCAGATACACAGAGATAAAAACAGCAAGTTAGGCAAAATGAAGTGACGAAAGATCATGTTCCAAATGAAGGAACAAAATAAAACCCCAGAAGAAGAATTAAGTGAAGTGGAGATAGGCAATCTACCTGAGAAAGAGTTCAGGGTAATGACTGTAAAGACGATCACAGAACTCAGGAGAAGAATGGATACACAAAGCAAGAAGTTAGAAGTTTTTAACAAAGACTTAGAAAATATGAAGAACAATCAAACAGAGATGAAGAACACACTAACTGAAATGAAAAATACACTAGAAGGAATCAAGAGTAGACTAAATGATACAGAGGAACAGATCAAATGAGCTAGAAGACAGAGTAGTGGAAATCACTCATGCTGAACAAAAAAAAGAAAACATAATGAAAAGAAATGAGGATGGTTTAAGGGACCTCTGGGACGATATCAACTGTACTAATATTCACATTATACGGGTCCCAGAAGGAGGAGAGAGAGAAAGGGGCAGAGAACATATTTGAAAACATAATAGCTGAAAACGTCCCTAACATGTGAAAGAAAACAGACATCCAAGTCCAGGAAGCACAGAGAGTCCCATACAGGATGAACCCAAAGAGGAACACATCAAGGCACATTGTAATTAAATGGTAAAAATTAAGCATAAAGAGAAAATATTAAAAGCAGCAAGGGAAAAGCAACAAGTTACTTACAAGGGAACTCCCATGAGGTTATCAGCTGACTTTTCAGCAGACTCTGCAGGCCAGAAAGGAGTGACATGATATATTTAAAGTAATAAAAAAGAAAAACCTACAACCAAGAATACTCTACCCAGCAAGGCTCTCATTCAGATTTGATGGAGAGATCAAAAGTTTTTAAAACAAGCAAAACCTAAAAGAGTTCAGCACCACCAAACCAGCTTTGCAAGAAATGTTAAAGGGACTTCTCTAAGCAAAAAAGAAAAGGTCATAACTAGAAACATGAAGATTAGAAAAGGAAAAAGCTCACCAGTAAAGGCAAATATACAAAAAGGTTAGATCATCAACCACATACAAAGCTAGTAGGAAGGTTAAAAGAAAAAAGTGGTAAAATCATCTATATCCACAATAAGCAGTTAAGGGATACACAAAACAATTAGATCTAAAATATGATGTCAAAAACCGTCATCATGATATAGAAGGAGAGTACAAATGAAGGGTTGTTAAAATGCATTTGAAATTAAGAAACCAGCAACTAAAACCAATCATGTATATACACAGATGGCTATATTTAAATCTCACAGTAACCACAAACCAAAAATCTATAATTGATAACACGCACAAAAAAGAGAAAGGAACCCAAAGGTAAGACTAAAGATTGTCACCAAATCACAAGAGAAGAGAACAAAACTAATAAAGGAACAAAAAAGAACTACAAAAACAATCTCAAAACAATGAACAAAATGGCAATAAGAATATACATATCGGGACTTCCCTGGTGGCTCAGTGGTTAAGAATCCACCTGCCAATGCAGGGGACACGGGTTTGAGCCCTGGTCCGGGAAGATCCCACATGCCATGGAGCAACTAAGCCCGTGCGCCACAACTACTGAGCCTGCGCTCTAGAGCCTGCGAGCCACAACTACTGAGCCTGCGTGCCACAACTACTGAAGCCCGTGCGCCTAGAGGCCGTGCTCCACAACAAGAGAAGCCACCGCAATGAGAAGCCCGCGAACCACAACAAAGAGTAGCTCTCACTTGACACGACTAGAGAAAGCCCGTGCACAGCAACGAAAACCCAACACAGCCAAAAATAAATAAATAAATAAATGTATATTAAAAAAAGAATATATATATCAATAATTGCTTTAAGTGTAAATGGACTAAATGCTCCATTCAAAGACATAGAGTGGCTGAATGGATACAAAAACAAGACCCATATATAAGCTGCCTACAAGAGATTCATTTCAGATCTAAAGACACACACTGATTTGAGGGGATGGAAAAAGATATCCTATACTAATGGAAATCAAAAGAAAGCTGGGGTAGCAATACTTATATTAGACAAAATAGACTTTAAGACAAAGACGGTTACAAGAGACAAAGAAGGACACTACATTATGATCAAAGGATCAATCCAAGAAGAAGATATAATAATTTTAAATACATATGCACCCAACATAGGAGCACCTAAATACATAAAGCAAATATTAACAGACCTAAATGGAGAAACTGACAGTAACACAATAACAGTAGGGGAGTTTAACACCCCGCTTACATCAATGTACAGATCATCAAGACAAAAAATCAATAAGGAAACACTGGCCTTAAATTACACGTTAGACCAGAGAACCTAATAGATACATAAAAAACCTTCTATCCCAAAACAGTAGAATACACTGTTCCAAGTGCACATGGAACATTCTTCAGGACAGGTCACAAAACAAGCCTCAAAACAAGCTAGGCCATGAAACAAGCCTCAGAAAATTTAAGAAAACTGAAATCATATCAAGCATCTTTTCCAGCCACAATGCTGTGAGACTAGAAATCAACTACAAGAAATAAACTGCAAAAAACACAAACATGTGGAGGCTAAACAATATGCTACTAAACAACCAATGGGTCACTGAAGAAATCAAAAAGGAAACAAAAAAATACCTGGAGACAAATGGAAAAAAACCCACAATGACTCAAAATTCATGGGACGCAGCAAAAACAGTTCTAAGAGGGAAGTTTATAATGCTATAAGCTTACCTAAGGAAACAAGAAAAATCTCGAATAACCAATGTAAACTTACACCTAAAGGAACTAGTGAAAGAAGAACAAACAAAACACTAAGTTAGTAGAAGGAAAGAAATCATAAGGAACAGAGCACAAGTAAATGAAATAGACTAAAAACAAATAGAAAAGATCAATGAAAATAAGAGCTGGTTCTTTGAAAAGATAAACAAAATTGATAAACTTTAAGCCAGACTCATCAAATAAAAAAGAGAGGACCCAAATTAATAAAGTCAGAAATGAAAATGGAGAAGTTACAACTGATGCCACAGAAATACAAAGGATCGTAAGAGATTACTATGAACAACTATATTCCAATAAAATGGACAACCCAGAAGGAATGGACAAATTCCTAGAAATGTACAATCTCCCAAGACTGAACCAGGAAGAAATAGAAAATATGAATAGACCAATTAACAGTATTGAAATTTAATCAGTAATTTAAAAACTCTCAACAAACAAAAGTCCTGGACCAGATGGCTTCACAGGTGAATTCTACCAAACATGTAGAGACAGTTAACACCCATCCATCTCAAACTATTCCAAAAAAAACTGCAGAGGAATTAATGCTTCCAAACTTATTAATAAGAGGCCAGCATCATCGTGATACAAAAAACAAAGATACCACACAAAAAAGAAAATTACAGGCCAATATCACCAATGAACATAGATGCAAAGATCCTCAATAAAACATTAGCAAACCAAATCCAACAATACAATAAAAAGATCATGCAGCCTGATCAAGTGGCATTTATCACAGGGATGCAAGGATGGTTCAATATCCACAAATCAATGTAATACATCACAATATCCAATTGAAGAATAAAAGCCTTACGATCATCTCAATAAATGCTGAAAAAGCTTTTGACAAAATTCAACATCTATTTATGACAATACTCTCCACAAAGTAAGTACAGAGGGAACACACATCAGCATAATAAAGGCCACATATGATAACTCCAGAGCTAATACATACTCAATGATGAAAAGCTGATAGCATTTCCTCTAAGATTAGGAACCAGACAAGGAATTCCACTCTTGTCCCTTTAATCAACATGCTATTGGAAGTCCTAGCCACAATAATCAGACAAGAAAAAGAAATAAAAGGAATCCAAATTGAAAAGGAAGAAGCAAAACTGTCAGAGTTTGCAGATGACATGATACTACGTCATAGAAAATCCTAAAGACGCTATTAAAAAACTACTAGAGCTCATCAATGAATTCAGTAAAGTTGCAGGACACAAAATTGATATACAGAAATCTGTTGCATTCTACATGCTAACAATGAACTATCAGGAGGAGAAACTAAGGAAACAAGCCCATTTACAATCGTATCAAAATGAATACCTAGGAATAAATCTAACTAAAGAGGTAAAAGATCTATAAGACACTGAAGAAAAAAATCAAAGATGACACAAACAGATGGAAAGATATACCTTGTTAATGGATTGGAAGAATTAATATCATTAAAATGACCATACTACCCAAAGCAATCTACAGATTCAATGCAATCCCTATCAAAATACCAATGTCATTTTTCACAGAACTAGAACAAATAATTTTAAAATTTGTATGGAAACACAAAAGACCCCCAAATAGCCAAAACAATCTTGAGAAAGAAGAGAGCTGGAGATATCACATTCCCTGACTTCAGATCATACTACAAAGCTAGCATAATCAAAACACTATGGTACTGGAACAAAAACAGACACATAGATCAATGGAACATAAGAGAGAGCCCAGAAATAAAACCACACACTTATGGTCAATTTATCTATGACAAAGGAGGCAAGAATATACAATAGAGGGGCTTCCCTGGTGGCGCAGTGGTTGAGAATCTGTCTGCCAATGCAGGGGACACGGGTTCGAGCCCTGGCCTGGGAAGATCCCACATGCCGTGGAGCAACTGGGCCCGTGAGCCACAACTACTGAGCCTGCGTGTCTGGAGCCTGTGCTCCGCAACAAGAGAGGCCACGATAGTGAGAGGCCCACGCGCCGCTATGAAGAGTGGCCCCCGCTTGCCGCAACTAGAGAAAGCCCTGGCACAGAAATGAAGACCCAACTCAGCCAAAAATAAATAAATAAATTTTAAAAAAAAAGAAAAGAAAAGAAAAAAAAAGAATATACAATAGAGAAAAAACAGTCTCTTCATTAAGTGGTGCTGAGAAAATGGAACAGCTACGTGTAAAAGAGTGAAATTAGAATATTTTATCAAACCATACACAAAAATAAACTCAAAATGGATTAAAGAGCTAAATGTAAGACTGGAAACCATAAAACTCCTAAAAGAAAACATCAGCAGAACACTCTCTGACATGAATCACAGCAATATTTTTTTTTATCTGTCTCCTAAAGGCAAAGGAAACAAAAGCAAAAACAAAACAAAACAAAACAAAAGCAAATGGGACCTAATCAAATTTAAAAGATTTTGCAAAGCAAAGGAAACCATCCAAAAAAAAAAAAAAAAGACAACCTACTGAATAGGAGAAAATATTTGCAAATGATTTGACTGATAAGAGGCTAATGTCCAAAATATATAAACAGCTCATACAATTCAACGTCAAATAAACAACCTGATTTAAAAAATGGTCAGAGGGACTTCCCTGGCAGTCCAGTGGTTAAGACTCCATGCTTCGGAACTTCCCTGGTGGTGCAGTGGTTAAGAATCTCCCTGCCAATGCAGGGGACACGGGTTCGAGCCCTAGTCCGGGAAGATCCCACAAGCTGCAGAGCAACTAAGCCCGTGCGACACAACTACTGAGCCTGAGCTCTAGAGCCCGTGAGCCACAACTACTGAGGCCACGTGCCACAACTACTGAAGCCCGCATGCCTAGAACCTGTGCTCCGCAACAAGAGAAGCCACTGCGATGAAAAGCCCGCGCACTGCAACAAAGAGGAGTTCCCGCTCGCCACAACTAGAGAAAGTCCGCATGCAGCAACGAAGACCCAACACAGCCAAAAATAAATAAATTAATTAATTTTTAAAAAAATCAAATCTGACTCCTATCTCATGATTGTAACCACCATGAGATGCTGCTTGCCACTTATCCATTATATCATAACTGTTTACCTGTTAAATCTCCCCCACTATACAGTAAGCTCCTCACCATGACTGACTGGTCTCCAAATCCCTATTAATAAATGTTTATCAAATTAATAATGTGAATGTGTAGGTCAGGTTGTTCCACCCTTTCTCTCCTTTGGACTTGCAGTTTTATATTCTGAGATTAACTGCTCAGTGTGTATAAATAGAACCCTAAAAAAAACACCTAACTGAACTGTACACCTAAAAATAGTTAAAATGGTTAATTTTATGTTTTGTATATTTGACTACACTGAAAAAGAGCAAAGATAAAAACGTAACACCTAAAAACCAAGCAAATGGGGGCTTCCCTGGTGGCGCAGTGGTTGAGAATCTGCCTACCAATGCAGGGGACACGGGTTCGAGCCTTGGTCTGGGAGGATCCCACATGCCGCGGAGCAACTAGGCCCGTGAGCCACAATTACTGAGCCTGCGCGTCTGGAGCCTGTGCTCCACAACAAGAGAGGCCGCGATAGTGAGAGGCCCGTGCACTGCGATGAAGAGTGGCCCCCACTTGCCGCAACTAGAGAAAGCCCTCACACAGAAACGAAGACCCAACACAGCCATAAATAAATAAATAAATAAATAAATAAACAAACCCAAAAGTTAAAAAAAAAAAAAAAAACCAAGCAAATGATAGTGCAAAGCTTCCTAGAGGAAAGCAAGTCCAAAGCCACTTGATTAAAAGGCAGTGATATAATAGGAAAAGGAAGAGGGAAGGAGGAAGGGAGATCCAATTGGACCACTTAATACTAAGGGACTAGTCCTTCCCATGCCAACTAATAAGGACAGTTCCCTATTTTGGCATCTTACCACACTCTAGCCTCACAATAGTCCTATGAATTGTGTGTTCTGTTCCTACCTTACAGGTAAGAACTAGGGCTCAAAGAGGTTGACTGAATTGCCTGAAGCTATACAGAAAGAGTATCAGATCCGGAATCTGAAACTAAGTTCTACCAGACTTCAAAGCCAGGGCTTTTCACCAAGTGTGACATCAAAACGAGTGTGAAAGACAATTCATTTTACCTCTCCAGAATCTCAGATAAAAGGAATCTCATCTTATCTAACTTCCAACTCACAGGTGAGATGGTGGAGGCCTGGGGAGGGAGTCATCATTTAAAGTTATACACAGGTGATGAGCGCTACTGTTTGTAGCTCCAAGATATCTGTGCTGTGGATTGGAGGAAATGATCTTGATATTCTTAATATTCTTCCCAGCTTTCCAATTCGAAAATGGAGAAAACCCCTCTGATCTTACACCTGGGTGGGGCCCGGGACTGTCTGAAAGTTAAAGGCCATCTGTTGCTGGGCTTGGCAAGTGAAGATAGGCTCTGTCATTCCTCACCTTTCCCCCACATACTGGCTCAGCTCAAGTCAGGAGGTCAAGGCGTATCTCACAGGCACAGAGACTTTTTCTTTCTCTTCCCCATCCTCCTGCCAAATTTAAACAGTAGGATTGGGGCTAGATAATCTCATTTTAACTTGTTTTAGATGTTTGCACACTGTAATTTCACAAGAATCCCTCAGATGATACTCCTGAGAGGATGGGGGTGGGCAGTGATGACAATGGGTTAAGGGGTTCCCGGCTGTAGAGAAAAACAGCAACCTAGTAGTTGGGGTTGATGCCTGTGACAGTCTTTGTTCTGTTCATGGGGTAGGGTCTCCAGCCCCTGGACTGGGAGGGAGATCCCTGATGGCAGTTTGGGGAGAAAGGAAGTAAAAAGGCTCTTTGAAACAAATTTGGAAATTGGCACCAGGAACTAACTGGTGAGTAGGTAGAGAAGTTAAAGTTTGGATTTAGGGGGTGAAGGAATTTAGGGACATTTCTAATATTGGAGGAGACCTGGCAGCTTAGAGTAAGGCTGGGAGTTCAAAGACTGGGCAAACTGGAAGCTGAATTAAAGAAAATACCGGATGAGGGAAGGAGAGAGGAAGATGTATGGGAGCTGTGTTTCACAGGGGACGTAGATTCTGGAAGAAGTGTTTTAGAAGTGGTGGTGGGGGGAGTAGCTATGGTGAGGAGGCACAGAATTTGGGTGGACTCTGTATCTAATGTGAATAAGGTAAGATTTGGGGAGGAGTACTGAGGGTGCTGCCTAGAATTCTGTGAGGGTGGGCTGAAGTTGCAGGGGGTAATGTGGGTTAGGGAGGAGGGTGGGGGTAGTGTTGAGGAAGGTTTGGTAGGGGTGAAAGGTTTCCAGGTGAAGACTGGACTTAGAATGCTGAGGACTTGGAGGGTAAGATGAATACTTGAATCTGCTTGGGGGAGGACAGCGTGCTAAAATACAAGAGGACTGGAGGCATGGGGAGTGGGGCTGAGGGTTATGAGTAACAGGCATGAAAAAGGTGGCGTGCTGGGAGAAATTGAGGGAGAGGAACTATTATATATCAGGAATTGACCCATCCATATTCTGTGCAGGAATGCGGGAAGACAACCTAGTTGGAGGGCTAAGGGTAGTGTTGGCGATATGCAGGTTGGACATTTTTCAGGGAGAAATGTGAGGGACAATTAGATATTTGATTGGAAGTCGGTTTTTTGGAGGAGTTGGAGAAGAGCTCAAGAGAGAAAATCTGAGAGAATAATGGCTGTGGGGGAGCGGGGGATTCTGGAAGAGAATTTGGGCATTCTGATGTTCCAGTGCCATGAGATCCTGAAAGTCACAGGATTTTCAGATTGGAGAATGCGGCAGCGTCCCAGGTAAAACTTTGGAAGCGGAAGAGGGTTCAGTAGAATAGGCGTGAATGACTGGAGAGAGGCTGGGGCCGAACCCCAGCTCGTGTGGACGGCGGGGGCCGGGAGGCCGGGCTCACCTGGGCAGACTGTCCTGGTAGTGCAGAGTGGGCACGATGCTCAGCTGCAGGTACTGGCCTGGGTCGAAGCCTGTGCTCAGGAGCCGACTGGGGGCTCCCGGGCCAAAGGCAAGGCCCCGGGGCCAGGCGCGCAGCAGTAGGCCGGCCACCATCGTCCCGGGAGGCGGCAGCAGCGAGAACGCGGAGAATGCGGAGTTCTGGTTACAAAGACCAGGCCGCCGCCCTCACTGCCCGTCAGGGACTCGCGCTCAGTTTGCGCCCGTCCGCGGAACAACTTCCGGCCTTCTGACCCCGCCCACGGAAGGGCCCGCCCACGGAAGGCCCCTCCCGCAGATGGGCCCGCCCGCAGATGGGCCCGCCCGCAGATGGGCCCGCCCACAGGCCCACCGCGGCTCAGAGGGTCCAGCCCACTGCGGGACTAGCACGGTGGTCTCTTCCCGGCTCTGTTGGTCTCTCTTCTGCTTTCTAGGCGGCAGGAAACCGAGCTCCGAAGCCACACCCTTCTCCTGTTTTGGAACAAGATAGAAACTGAACTGGAGAAAAAGAGAAACCGAAAAAAGCTTTTGGAATCTGATAAATTTGATCCAGACTCTGTCCCTGGGAGATCGTGGGAAAAAACTTAAACCTCTCTTTCCTCATCTGAGAAGTAGAGGTATGATATTCAACCCAGCCCCCACGTTCCGAGATGTGAAATGAAACAACTTGGTGTGTACGGTAAGCAGTAAATGGTGGCTGCTGTCGTTACTAGTCACCCGTCAAGTTTGCCCAGCAGAAGATTTTTGACATACTGTGATTAGCCCCGCCGAGCTGCCCTTCGAGCTCACTTGAGCCGGTATTAGAGAAAATGTGTGCAGGAGTTCCCTGGCAGTCCAGTGGTTAGGACCTACGCGCCTTCACTGTCGTGGGCCAGGTTCAATCGCTGGTAAGGGAACTAAAATCCCGCAAGCTATGCAGAGCGGCAGGAAAAAAAAAAAATTAATAGAGAAAATGTGTGCAGGAGCCGGAAACCATGGAGTCTCCCATCCAGCCACCACTTCTGTGCAGAAAACACTTTTTAGAGCAGGATCCCTTCTGCTAGAACATCCTTTCTCAGTTTGAACATTTCCAAAGACAGGAAGCTCTGCCTCTGGCCCTAGGAAGCCTTCCATGCTCAGTGGACCCCATGAGGCTGCCTGTCCCCACAGATCACCTCCAAGTTTCCTTCCAACTCCGACTCTAAGATTATACAACTTGAATAGAGACCTATCAGCCCTTACCCATCACAAAGCAACCCCATCACACTCCCATTCTTGCTTTCAACTGCAGTTTAGGATTAAGCAGGCTCTGCTCCCATTTTACAGAAGAAAAGGAGGTATCAAAAGACACAAAATCATGCTGTCTGGCTTGAGGTACAGAATTCCATTCCAGGAACAGGACCTTCCCTTAGCTTCCGCTCTCACTCGTGGCCCTGTGGGTTTGAGGTAGCCCAGTACATCTGCTCTGTCCCATAACTGACTAAGCAGTGCCAGAAGCTGGAGCACACTGAAAAGAGCTCTGGACTGGGAGTCAGGAGACCTGAGTTTTGGTCTCAACTCTGTCCTTATCTAGTTAGGTAACCCCTGGTTGAACGGGAAGATCACTAATGAGCCCACACTCATTCAGTGGTGACTACAAATCCCTAAGAACTGAACATGAAACTTAAAAATACTGAATGTCTAATCCTCCTCCCTTGAGGGGAGAACAGACAGCACTGTTTAGACCCAAGTCTAAAACATCAGTGCCATTTGCCTGTAGTGTATAGGACCAGAGGGAAAATATCAAATCCTTTCTGAAAAAGCTTACTCCAAATCCAGACAGTTTTCAAAGCCTTGAAACCTGAGGCAAACATCAGGAGCTGTGTAGAGCTAAGGGGTTCAGAGAACCCGGAAGAAACAGTGAACCTAATAGAGCAGTGGCTCAATTCTAGAGACAGAGGGCCAGGGAATGTGCCCATCAAGTCTAATAGCTGAAGAGGGGCTCAAAAGACTTCTGGAGGTGCATGGCCAATAGTAACAAATCTAACCCCTCAGACGGGTGTCCAAGGCCTTTTTCTGGCACCCACCTGGTTCTCCACTTCCCATGATGTCACCCCAAGAACCCTATGCTGTAGTAACACTGAACTGTTCACCATTCCCAGAACTTGTCCTCTCTCCATGCTTTTTTTTTTTTAAGCTGTGCCTACTGTGTGAAATGTTTTTTCCATGCATCTCTTCCTAGTACACTCTAACATCCTTCAAATCCCATTTCAAAACTCACAACCTCTATGAAGTCTTCCTCAATCCTCATCCTTCCTGCTTCCCACAAGAACAAGTTTCTCCCTCTGATTCCACAGCACTTTTCACAATGTTTTACTGTTATATATGGAAAACAGAACTATATTATGATTCATTATGCAAGGCAGAGATCTTGTTTTCATTTATGTACCTAGGTTTCTAGCACAGGGCCTATCATGGGTAGGTGCTTGCCTTCTTTCTTCTTGGTATGGCCCTGGGGCTTGTGTCACATTAAGGATAAACATGAACTGGAGGACCAGAAACACCATATTTTGCTGTGTAAGGGTCAAGAAAGTTCCTCTACTGAGAGAAAAATTCTGAAGAATAAATTGTATCAAAGTAATCCCAGAGTTCTGCTCTGTTTCGAATTAACTATGAAAAAGCAGAACATGGTGGACAGGTTTAAGTAATATTCTTATTCAAAACCAAAGTTCTTAAAAACAATAAACATTTTTATTGAGGTATAACTGATATATAACATTAAGTTAGTTTCTGGGGGACAACATAATGATGTGATATTTGTATACACTATGAAATGAATACCACAATAAGCCTAGTTACCATTAGTCACCATACATAGTCACAAAAATCTTTTTTTTTCTTGTGATGAAGACTTTTAAGATTTATTCTCTTAGCAACTTCAAATGTGCAATACAGTATTATTAACTATAGTCATCATGCTGGACATTACATCCCCATGACTCATTTATTTTATAACTGGAAGATTGTAGCTGTTGACCCCCTTCACCCATTTTGCCCACCCCCCAACCCCCTGCCCTCTGGCAACCGTCAATCTGTTCTCTGTATCTATGAGCTTGATTTTTTGTTTTGTTTGTTTAGTTTTTTAGATTCCATATATAAATGAGATCATATGGTATTTGTCTTTCTCTCTCTGACTTATTTCACTTAGCATAATACCCTCTAGGTCCATCCATGTTGTCTCAAATGGCAAGATTTCACTCTTTTTTTTAATAGCTGAGTACTATTGCATTGTGTGTGTGTGTGTGTATATATATATATATATGCCACATCTTCTTTAGCCATTCATCCATCTATGGACACTTAGGTTGTTTCCATATCTTGGCTATTGTAAATAGTGCTGCAATGAACATAGGGGTGCATATACCTTTTCAAATTAGTGTTTTCATTTCCTCTGGATATATACAAAGAAGTGGAATTGCTTGATCAAATGGTAGTTCTATTTTTAATATTTTGAGAAACCTCCATACTGTTTTCCATAGTGGCTGCACCAATTTACATTCTCTTCAACAGTGCATGAGAGTTCTTTATTTTCCTCACAACCTTTCTTGAGAATATGGCAGGACTGAGACGGGGAGACCCCTTAAAGATGGGCAAGACTGGAGCAAATTTGAAGGCTGAGAGGGAGGAGCCAATGGGAAGACAGAGATTAAATAGAGGTGGAAATTAACTGATGGAGAATGTCCTGGAGGAAATGAGAGGGAATGGATTGGAGGAAGGGGCATGTCTTTAATAGAGAGAAGACAAGGGGACTTCCCTGCAGTCCAGTGGTTAAGACTCTGGGCTTCCAGTGCAGGAGGTGAGGTTCGATCCCTGGTCAGGGAACTAAAATCCCACATGGCACAGCCAAAAAAAAAAAAAAACCAAAAACTGAGAAAGAAGACAAGGATGGGTCAAGATAATTTCACCACTCA
Source organism: Balaenoptera borealis (assembly GCF_965194805.1). Lineage (NCBI taxonomy): Eukaryota > Metazoa > Chordata > Mammalia > Artiodactyla > Balaenopteridae > Balaenoptera > Balaenoptera borealis. The sequence continues at coordinate 149,688,462 of NC_138860.1, forward strand.
CCTCTGCCATCTGCTCCAATATCTGTAGTTTTGCTATTGCTGCTTTGCTTCCATTATCCCATCAGCTTCAAGACAATGTTGGGAAAAGTTGGAAGCCACATCCAGGTACCTCTCAAAACTGTCTGAGAATCCTAGTGTTGGGAGCTCCAGTTTCCCACAATTTCCGTAATTGGGAATATGGAGCTAACGGCAGCAAGGACTGAACTCTGGGTCCCTTCGAGGCCAGGCCAATCAACACACCAACTAAGAGGAATGAACCTAACCTTCCCAATGTTCTTATAGGGTTTCTGCCTGCTGCACCTTGTGGGCAGCAGAAGGCAAGTCAGATAGGCCAGGTTCTCCCATGTACTTGTCATGTGACCTTAAACAAGTCAGTTTATTTCAGATCCTCAGCTTCCTTTATTAATAAAATTGGAATATTATGACATAGTATGAGTGTGTTTCATGTTTGGTAATTGCAATCATTGTTGCTTTTGTTGTGGTCATCCATTTACAATGCTTGGTGTCAGTTTATTTATCTCTTGTAAAAATAAAATACAGTGTGTATGTGTGAAAAAAAATAAAATAAAATAATTAGCATTTAACTGTGAAAAAAAAATAAAAAATAAAATTGGACTAATCTTTACACTGACTTCTTCTCAAGTTTGTAAGTGAAAGGAATTTGCAACAGTTCATGCAGGTATGAGTTTTTAAATTATTTCAGGAACCAAGTCCTTCACTGCTTTACTGTAATAGTTTGTGACCACCTGTCCTGTTTCCAGTTTAGGTCCCCTCCAATCCTCTCCATCATGCTGTCAGTATAATCTTTCTAAACCACAAACTGACATTAATAATAATAATAATACAATAATGCTAATGATGAGGGCTAACATTTATTGTGTGTTTGCTATTTGCCAGATACTTCTTAAAACCCTAGACTTCATAATGAAAGTCAAACTCTTTAGCCTAGCACCCCTTTATGATCTTGTTCCTAATTTCTTCTCTAACTTAGCTACTTACCCCTCCCATGGGTAAACCCAAGTCTTTCCTAGCATGTTATGTCTTCTTGTTGTTCTTACTTGGTCCCATTCATCTTTTAAACTTAGTCCTAACATGCCCTACCACGAAGAAGCCTTCCTTGCCCTTGACTGAACAGTCTGGCTGAACCCTCACACCCCCTGTCCCGTATAAAGCACTCAGTGTCCAGCATTTATCATATGCTTTGTTGTTGCCGTTCTTTGGTTTGTCCTCCTCACCAAGTTCAATGCATGGCACAGAGTAGAAGCTCAGCAAATATCAGCTGATTGAATGAATCAGAATTGTCTGGAGAGGAGATTTGAGAAGATTTTGAGCACCAGCATCACTTGGGTCGCTTATTAAAACTGTAAATGCCTGAATCCCACCCTTGGAAATTCTGATTCAGTAGCTCTAGTGTTGGGGCTGAGAGTCCACACTTCACAAGTAGGTAATTCTAATGTACAGTCTGCTTAAGATCACTGTTCTATACCTTTGGTATTCAAGTGCAGCTGGTGGACTGGAGTCACCTGAGAGCTTGTTAGAAATGGAGACTCTCAGGCTCCATCCCAGATCTACTGAACTAGAATCTGCATTTTAACAAGATCTTCAGGTGATTCACAGGTGCATTAGCATTTAAGAAACACTGGTCTCTTCCACTGGACCAGTTCCACCTACATCATACAAACAAGTATTTGTCAATGACACTTGTCACTTTGTAATTTACAAAACACATTTCAAATAGTAAAAGGAAAAGCAACCAAAAATTATTGACTGCCACCCTCTGCTGTGTGCTGTACCAATGTTATGTCATTTAATCCTCACAACAATCCTTTGAGACAGGCATAGGTCACAAGACTCAGAACTTTAAGAGTTTAACCAATGAAATCTATCCAGGGTGGGTTCTCAAATCAGATATATGTAAAGACACCCTACTGAGCCAAAGCAAGCTTGTGACTGTGACTAAATTCACACGATTAACATGTACCTTCCCGAAGGGTCACCATATTGTCGTTCATATTCTTCTGGCCCAGAAAACCCAAGGTTCTTTGGTTCAATTTCAGAGTGCCATTTAAAGTCGATCTGTCACCATATTTTTTTTAACATCTTTATTGGAGTATAATTGCTTTACAATGGTGTGTTAGTTTCTGCTTTATAACAAAGTGAATCAGTTGTACATATACATATGTTCCCATATCTCTTCCCTCTTGCGTCTCCCTCCCTCCCACCCTCCCTATCCCACCCCTCTAGGTGGTCACAAAGCACCAAGCTGCTCTCCCTGTGCTATGCGGCTGCTTCCCACTACCTATCAACTTTACATTTGGTAGTGTATATATGTCCATGCCACTCTCTCACCCTGTCACATCTTACCCTTCCCCCTCCCCATATCCTCAAGTTCATTCTCTAGTAGATCTGTGTCTTTATTCCTGTCTTGCCACTAGGTTCTTCATGACCTTTTTTTTTTTTTCCCTTAGATTCCATATGTATGTGTTAGCATACTGTATTTGTTTTTCTCTTTCTGACTTACTTCACTCTGTATGACAGACTCTAACTCCATCCACCTCACTACAAATACCTCCATTTCATTTCTTTTTATGGCTGAGTAATATTCCATTGTATATATGTGCCACATCTTCTTTATCCATTCATCCGATGATGGACACTTAGGTTGCTTCCATGTCCTGGCTATTGTAAATAGAGCTGCAATGAACATTTTGGTACATGACTCTTTTTGAATTATGGTTTTCTCAGGGTATATGCCCAGTAGTGGGATTGCTGGGTCGTATGGTAGTTCTATTTTTAGTTTTTTAAGGAACCTCCATACTGTTCTCCATAGTGGCTGTATCAATTTACATTCCCACCAACAGTGCAAGAGTGTTCCCTTTCCTCCACACCCTCTCCAGCATTTATTGTTTCTAGATTTTTTGATGATGGCCATTCTGACCGGTGTGAGATGATATCTCATTGTAGTTTTGATTTGCATTTCTCTAATGATTAATGATGTTGAGCACTCTTTCATGTGTTTGTTGGCAATCTGTATATCTTCTTTGGAGAAATGTCTATTTAGGTCTTCTGCCCATTTTTGGATTGGGTTGTTTGTTTTTTTGTTATTGAGCTGCATGAGCTGCTTGTAAATCTTGGAGATTAATCCTTTGTCAGTTTCTTTATTTGCAAATATTTTCTCCCATTCTGAGGGTTGTCTTTTGGTCTTGTTTATGGTTTCCTTTGCTGTGCAAAAGCTTTTAAGTTTCATTAGGTCCCATTTGTTTATTTTTGTTTTTATTTCCATTTCTCTAGGAGCTGGGCCAAAAAGGCTCTTGCTGTGATGTATGTCATAGAGTGTTCTGCCTATGTTTTCCTCTAAGAGTTTGATAGTGTCTGGCCTTGCATTTAGGTCTTTAATCCATTTTGAGTTTATTTTTGTGCCACCATATTTTTGAGGACTTGCCAGATAGGGTGCAACCAAGGCCCCTCTATGATGCGCCTAATGTTAGGTTATCAGAATTTCCATCTACTACACATGACTTTAATCAGCTGAAAGTGACAGGAGGAGGAGTCTTGAACCATGATCTATAGGTCACCCACATTGTACTTTAGAGTCTCCCTGATAATTTGAAATGGTATGATATGAGATGCTAATAAAGCCTGACTTTATGTGTACGACTTTAGAATAATGCAACTCTTCTGAATTAAAAACAGTTAATCAGGACCCACAACTTCAAGACTGGCTATCCAAGTCAATTGTGAACGGTGTTCACATTCTTGCCACATGGTGGCGCCACCTTAGCCGGTAAACAGAAATCCTTGCCGGTTCCCGTCAAAATTGTGTGAACCAGCAACGCTCCAGTTCACACGCTCCAGAATTTCTTTGAGTAACCGTGGTGGCTTGTATTTACTTTTCGTGTTCTAAAATCTCTTTAAATATCTTATAATAATTTTATCCAAACATTCCGTAAACAGTGGTGCTGCTGAGAGTTCTGAAAAAAATTGCTGGAAATCAGTTACGACGGTTAGATGTGATCAGCTGGAAATCAGTTACGAAGGAAGGTTAGATGTGATAAAACCCCTGCTGTTCAATTCGCAGAGAGCATGCCATAAAATATTAGCGGTGATACTGAGAATACAGAAAGCAAAAGTATGCTACAGGGGCTATAGATTGATGTTTTCCTGGAATGCATTTCCTAAAAAATATTCCTAAGGGAAAATGAGCACTGAATGATGGGCACTTGGATTCCTACCCTGAGTGGAAAGGATTTATCTCGCGTTCTCAGCCGTTTGCTGGGAGATCCCTAATGACCAGACTATGGCTTAGCTGCTGTTTGGTTTAGCAGTTAGGGCCATGGACTATGCTGTGAGACAACCTGGGTTCCAATCCTGCTCCCAGGAGTGTGATCCTGGGCAAGCCATAACTCTGCATCTTATCTCCTCATCTGTAAAATGGGCACATGACAGTGCCCAGCTCATGAGGTTGCTGTGTGAGATCTAAATGGAGATAATCTAGTAGGGGCTTAGCACAGTGCCTGGGGCAGAGAGAGTGCTTATTAAATGTTAGCCATCCTGCTTCTCCTCAGTATCACCATTATCCCAGCTCAGGGCTGTGCCGAACTCCCAGGAGATGGAGAGTTCCCATCCCCGAGAGAATTCTTTCCCCTTCATCTCTCTTGATATCTGACACGTAACTGATCATGCTTGTCCTGGAAAGTCAGTATGTTATTCCATTCTTTGCCAATCTCATTTTGAAATCTGTGGGAAAACTTTTGAGTTTTTCTAAAATTGTAGAAAAAGGCTATTATAGCCCTGTGAATCAAGGCTGGCAAGATGTTGGCAGAGTCTTCAGGGACTTAGTCCTTCCCCTTTGCCATGTCTACCCCTCCTCCTCTGGGCTTCTCTGACCACCTCCTCACTTTCCTGGAGCTTTCACAAGGACTTGCTGCCCGAGACACAACACCCCATGAACCAGCCCAGAGTTCTCCCCATCCCCTCCATCAAATCTCAGAGACTGGAGCTCCGTCAGAGACTTCCTTACTCCTCTGGAGGACCTGTCACCTGGGGGAAATAAGATATTTTAGGGATGAGTAAAAGGATAATAAAGGCTGGAAGGGGATTATAGGGACCCTTCTCCCTCTCCTTGGAGTAGCATTTGGGTGGGAAGATTTGAGGGCCAACTTTGAGGGCTGGGGGTCGTGGTTGCTTCTGTTGGAAGCCTCTGACCTAGGGTCACTCAAGCAGCTGGATAAGCCCGGAAGAGGAAGAACAGGACTGACTCCTTAGAGCTTCAGCTCTGTCTCCTGAAAGGTTTTAGCTACCAAACTGCATTTTAAAAACACTCTGTTGATTCCCTTCTTCATTAAACATACACACACACACACACCGAGCTGGGTGTTTAAACAAGGGAGGGGCCTCAGGGAGGACTGTTGGGGTAAAAGGTGTGACAAGGCTCACAGTGGTCTAGGATTCAGAGGTGCTGGCTTGGCTAATGCTCTGGAAAGGACCCTGGAGACCTGGATAGCTGCCCTGAACTCCATCAGTAGTTTGCTGTGTGACCTTGAACAAGTCGCTTCTTTCAGCCTCAATCTGGAAAGTGAAGGGGTCTGACAGCATGATCTCTGCGATCCCAGATGAGGGTTCCCTCCTCTTGATGCTATCACATCCCCTCTGCCATCTCAAGTCCCCAAGAGACACACAGTCTGTCTCTTCCATAGCTCCTTGTACTATGTCCAGCACAAAGTAGATACTTGGTACATTTTGTGTTCAATGAGTGAAAGACAAAAAGCTGATGGAGTGGGCTTCCCTGGTGGCGCAGTGGTTGAGAATCTGCCTGCCAATGCAGGGGACACGGGTTCGAGCCCTGGTCTGGGAGCATTCCACATGCCGCGGAGCAACTGGGCCCGTGAGCCACAATTGCTGAGCCTGCGCGTCTGGAGCCTGTGCTCCGCAACAAGAGAGGCTGCGATAGTGAGAGGCCCGCGCACCGCGATGAGGAGTGGCCCCCTCTTGCCGCAACTAGAGAAAGCCCTCGCACAGAAACGAAGACCCAACACAGCCAAAAATAAATAAATAAATAAATAAATAAATAAATAAATAAATAAATAAATAAATAAAAAGCTGATGGAGCATCTACCATGTGCCAAGCACTGTGCCAGGGATGCTTATGAACAATGTGTATAATTCTGACAACACCTTGAGGGAAGGATATTTTTTAACTTTTGATGCAGGAAATCAAGTTGATCATACCTCTTGGTTAACGGCCCATTACTGTCGTTGGTCTGTGCAATGCTCTTTTCTGGTTTCAATTTTCCCCCTCATCACTAATCTCCACTCATAGGCATCCATTCTAGTGCATTTGATATAGCTCTATAAATATGCTTGTATCCTTGTAAAATATATTCTCTTGTTTCATGTGTGCTTCTGGTTTTTATTCATGTCTGTGGTATCATGGTACATGTCCTGCCTCTTATGTTTTTACCCAAGTCGGTTTTGAAGAATCATCCCTGTTGCTGTATGTGCGTCTAGTCCATTGCTTGCACCTGCTCTTAGAATCCTATAGCTGCAGCCACCACAGTTTACTTATCCTTTCCTCTGGCAGTGAAAACCTTCACTCCCTTTGCTGCCTACTACCACAGACACCACCATGATGAATATCCTCCAACATGTCCCCTTATTTATACACCTGTAAGAGAACTTCTCTTGGCTATAATCCAAGAGCAGAATTGCTGGGTCACAGGGCACATACAAAGTAGAGATTTTAGTCCCAACTTTAGAGCTGAGAAAACAACGCTTAGCTCACACAAAGAGAAACTGGGGATCTAGGATTCATTTCCAGAATGTCTGCTTCCAGATCCTGGGCTAGTTCCAAAGGGTCTCTATAAATAACCAAATCTGGTCCAATCAGCTCAACGAGTAATTTCCCTGTTGTGTGGCTCTCAATAATAAACTCAGATAAACCGACTGGGTTGTCTAGACATCTTGGCATTTGCTAGTAAGGGTGTACTCACCATGCTGGGTACATCACCCTGAGACTGCGGCTTGAGGAACTCTTGCTTCCTTGAGTTACTAACAATCTCTCGCATGTTACAGCAACAAGCAGTTAAAAACATGTCCCATGTGTAATATCTTACTTCTTATAACAACCCTGTGAGGGAGGAACAATCATCATTTACATTTTACAGCAAAGGAAACTGAGGTTCAGTGTCATTTTGCTGCAAAGTGTCAGGGCTGAGAACCAGATCCAGGCATCAGAGCCCAAGTCTGGTGTAATTTCCACCACCCCAGAGCTGATAGCCTAGATTCTCCCCCTTCCCCAGGGCTTGCTGTTTTTTTGTTATTGTTTTGTTTACTGTTCTTTTTTTTTAATGGCCGTAAGTTGTCTTTGTGCTGAGGACCAGCCTGTGGTATAAATTAAAGGTCTTCTCAGGTCTTTTCTGAGCCCTTCCCTGGGCAAACACACTTTCTAATTTTCCTCACATATGTAGTTGTTTTGGAATTTCTTAGTGTTTAACGTCTGTCTCCCAAAAGGGAAAAAAGAAAAAAATGAAGGGTGGCTTCACAGGCGAATTCTATCAAACATTTAGAGAAGAGCTAACACCTATCCTTCTCAAACTCTTCCAAAATATAGCAGAGGGAGGAACACTCCCAAACTCATTCTACGAGGCCACCATCACTCTGATACCAAAACCAGACAAAGATGTCACAAAGAAAGAAAACCACAGGCCAATATCACTGATGAACATAGATGCAAAAATCCTCAACAAAATACTAGCAAACAGAATCCAACAGCACATTAAAAGGATCATACACTATGATCAAGTGGGGTTTATCCCAGGAATGCAAGGATTCTTCAATACACGCAAATCAATCAACGTGATACACCATATTAACAAATTGAAGGAGAAAAACCATATGATCATCTCAATAGATGCAGAGAAAGCTTTCAACAAAATTCAACACCCATTTATGATAAAAACCCTCCAGAAAGTAGGCATACAGGGAACTTTCCTCAACATAATAAAGGCCATATATGACAAACCCACAGCCAACATCGTTCTCAATGGTGAAAAACTGAAACCATTTCCACTAAGATCAGGAACAGGACAAGATTGCCCACTCTCACCACTATTATTCAACATAGTTTTGGAAGTGTTAGCCACAGCAATCAGAGAAGAAAAAGAAATAAAAGGAATCCAAACTGGAAAAGAAGAAGTAAAGCTGTTACTGTTTGCAGATGACATGATACAATACATAGAGAATCCTAAAGATGCTACCAGAAAACTCCTAGAGCTAATCAATGAATTTGGTAAAGTAGCAGGATACGAAATTAATGCACAGAAATCTCTTGCATTCCTGTACAGTAATGATGAAAAATCTGAAAATGAAATTAAGAAAACACTCCCATTTACCATTGCAACAAAAAGAATAAAATATCTAGGAATAAGCCTACCTAAGGAGACAAAAGACCTGTATGCAGAAAATTATAAGACACTGATGAAAGAAATTAAAGATGATACAAATAGATGGAGAGATATACCATGTTCTTGGATTGGAAGAATCAACATTGTGAAAATGACTCTACTACCTAAACCAATCTACAGATTCAATGCAATCCCTATCAAACTACCACTGGTAGTTTTCACAGAACTAGAACAAAAAATTTCACAATTTGTATGGAAACACAAAAGACCCCGAATAGCCAAAGCAATCTTGAGAAAGAAAAATAAAGCTGGAGGAATCAGGCTCCCTGACTTCAAATTATACCACAAAGCTACAATAATGAAGACATTATGGTACTGGCACAAAAACAGAAATACAGATCAATGGAACAGGATAGAAAGCCCAGAGATAAACCCACACACATATGGTCACCTTATCTTTGATAAAGGAGGCAAGAATATACAGTGGAGAAAAGACAGCCTCTTCAATAAGTGGTGCTGGGAAAACTGGACAGCTACATGTAAAAGAATGAAATTAGAACACTCCCTAACACCATACACAAAAGTAAACTCAAAATGGATTAAAGACCTAAATGTAAGGCCAGACACCATCAAACTCTTAGAGGAAAACATAGGCAGAACACTCTATGACATAAATCACAGCAAGATCCTTTTTGACCTACCTCCTAGAGAAATGGAAATAAAAACAAAAATAGGGCTTCCCTGGTGGTGCAGTGGTTGAGAGTCTGCCTGCCAATGCAGGGGACACGGGTTTGAGCCCTGGTCTGGGAAGATCCCACATGCCGCGGAGCAACTAGGCCCGTGAGCCACAGCTACTGAGCCTGCGCGTCTGGAGCCTGTGCTCCGCAACAAGAAAGGCCGCGATAGTGAGAGGCCCACACATCGCGATGAAGAGTGACTCCCACTTGCCACAACTAGAGAAAGCCCTCGCACAGAAACGAAGACCCAACACAGCCAAAAATAAATAATAAATAAATAATAAATAAATTTTAAAAAAACAAACCAAAAAAACCCAAAAATAAACAAATGGGACCTAATGAAACTTAAAAGCTTTTGCACAGCAAAGGAAACCATAAACAAGACGAAAAGACAACTCTCAGAATGGGAGAAAATATTTGCAAATGAAGCAACTGACAAAGGATTAATCTCCAAAACATATAAGCAACTCATGTAGCTCGATATCAAAAAAACAAACAACCCAATCCAAAAATGGGCAGAAGACCTAAACAGACATTTCTCCAAAGAAGATATACAGATTGCCAACAAACACATGAAAGAGTGCTCAACATCATTAATCATTAGAGAAATGCAAATCAAAACTACAATGAGATATCATCTCACACCAGTCAGAATGGCCATCATCAGAAAATCTACAAACAATAAATGCTGGAGAGAGTGTGGAGAAAAGGAACCCTCTTGCACTGTTGGTGGGAATGTAAATTGATACAGCCACTATGGAGAACAGTATGGAGGTTCCTTAAAAAACTAAAAATAGAACTACCATATGACCCAGCAATCCCACTACTGGGCATATACCCTGAGAAAACCATAATTCAAAAAGAGTCATGTACCACAATGTTCATTGCAGCTCTATTTACAATAGCCAGGACATGGAAGCAACCTAAGTGTCCATCGACAGATGAATGGATAAAGAAGATGTGGCACACATATACAATGGAATATTACTCAGCCATAAAAAGGAACGAAACTGAGTTATTTGCAGTGAGGTGGATGGACCTAGAGACTGTCATACAGAGTGAAGTAAGTCAGAAAGAGAAAAACAAATACAGTATGCTAACACATATATATGGAATCTAAAAAAAGAAGAAAAAAAAAGGTCAGAAGAACCTAGGGGCAAGACAGGAATAAAGATGCAGACCTACTAGAGAATGGACTTGAGGATATGGGGAGGGGGAAGGGTAAGCTGGGACAAAGTGAGAGAGTGGCATGGACATATATACACTACGAAACGTAAAATAGACAGCTAGTGGGAAGCAGCCGCATAGCACAGGGAGATCAGCTGGGTGCTTTGTGACCACCTAGAGGGGTGGGATAGGGAGGGTGGGAGGGAGGGAGACGCAAGAGGGAAGAGATATGGGGACATATGTATATGTATAACTGATTCAGTTTGTTATAAAGCAGAAACTAACACACCATTGTAAAGCAATTATACTCTAATAAAGATGTTAAAAAAAAAAAAAAGAAAAAAAAAATGAAGGGGGAAGGGGATCAGCCTTTTAAATTCCCTGGAAGTCACTTGAGCTGGATGGGTAGGGGCTTGCAACAATAGGGGAGGTACAGCAACAATGCTGGGCCACCTCTTTGTGCCTCTGTGATCAGAAGCAGCAATTGGCGATCAGAGCACAGACCCTTGACATGTGGAGGACAGGACTCTTTTTGCTCACTCCAGCTCCAGCAAGCTACTCCAGGAACAAAGGCACAGCTGCCTACCACATGGCTCGGATGGAGGGTGGGCAGCTGCTCCTGTGCAAATAACTGAAATTGACCAAAATTAACTGCAATTTACTATCCAAGCCTTCCTCTGGAAGTTGCAAGCCTGGAACAGACTCCAGAGTACCAGAATAGGTACATCAGACAGATTCTGCCAAAGCAGTTGTTGTCTAGGTGCGAAGATAGATTCCTGGTGTTTCTTAGTGTGCCCTGTTCCCAGAACCCCCTCTTGTATTTAGTCTTAAAGGATTGTTTGGTACACTAGATGGACTGCGAGGAGAGAGCATTCCAGGTAGTGGGAACAGAGTGTGCAAGACTCAGACAAGGAAGGGTATGGGTATGGGGAAATGATAGGAATTTCAGTATGGGTCGGGCAAGGGGAAGGAGAAGAGAAGGGAAAGTAAAGAGAGATGTAGACAAGGAGAACAGCCTTTGGCCTTTGTGGTAAATAAATTTTCATGGCACAATTCTTGCTCATGTGCAAACTCAAAATTTTATTCAAACATAGAATATGCAGTGACGAACCAAAGGCCTTGCACTTGAAATGTTATGTAAATTTTATTTATTCAATTTGTCTAAATACAGTTATGAAAAGAGCTAAATAGCTTGAAGAGGATATTTTGAACTTTAAAAAGCAGGGGGTCGGGCAGAGTCCAAAGAACCTCTTGCTGTTTTGAGGGAAATTGTCTTCTCCGGGCTTTGGAACTGCTGACTGCCAACTTGCATAGTTAACAGAAGTGGAAGATCATGTGGTCCCAGTGTCTCACGGGCACAGCAACCTCTCAGGAGCCTCTTCTGAGGTTTCTTTCTACAGGCCCACTGCTTTCCTCATCTCTGCTGTCTCCAGACTTTCTCCCCAGTAACCAAGCAACAGCCTGTTTATCCACAATCTAAACAACCAAGAGAATCAAGGAACCCCACGGTGGTGATGGTATATGAAAGCAGTTTGCATTCCATTTTATGAGCAAGAAATAATAAGAAAACATGCTCCTGTTAGGCACTTAGTTCAAAAATAGCCCCCTGGGTGGGTGTAGCCCCTCAGCTGGCACCATCCAACTTCTACTCATTTTGTGTGGCACTCAAGACTTTTCACAACAACATTTGTGAAATTACAACATGCCATTTGCATCTTTAAGAATCATTAAGGTCTGTTCAGTGAGGGCCATACTTGAAGGCATTCAGACCATTTGATTGAGTCAACCAGAAAGTTCAGTTAACTAGGAAGCTCCATTTTCCAAAGAATTCAGAATAACCAAGAATTCATTGGAAACTCCCTAAGAGTAAATCTCCTGGACTTACTCCCCAGAATTTAATTTAAGAACTTGGAGCTGCAGCAACACATTTCACCTTAACCTAGAGTGGTTCAACTTTCTAGGAATAGCCAAGGGGTAGGGGCCTAAGTGCGCTCAACTGAGCAGAAGGAAGAGACTGCACTGTGGAAAGAAAGACCACCCAAATGAGAACAAACAGGGGCTGATTCCAAGCTTGCTATAGCAAGGGAGACGGCCACCATCACTTGCATTTGGCAGGCAAGGGAGCAGGAAAGCTTTATAGCGAAAAAAAGTGAAGGCTTCAAGGGTACTCTGATTGGCGGTTGTTGGCAAAGAGGAGTGGAAACAGCTGACTAGAAGAGGGACATCTTTGTGTAGTTGGTTTGGGGAGCAAATTTGGTTTTCTCTGGCTAGTCCTGAGTTGGAAGTGAGGGCAAAGATTCAAAAAGCTGACCACTGTTGACTCAGTCCTGATTATTTTGGGCTGATTACTTCAGAAGTTGTGGTTTTGCTTCCCAAGCTGGTTGCTGCAGAGTTTGTGGGTCATAATTCAATTGTCAAATATGGTCTGACAATTGTCTGTTTATATGTTTGATCCCTCAGTACACACACACATCCATGATTTTCATTTTCATTTTCAGATTGAGACATTTATCAAATAGGACACAAGCTAGAGGCAAAGCTGCGTTAAGAGGTGAGAAGGGGAGCTCAGCACAGTGATGAGTTGACAGCAGACATTTAATAAGTCCATGGTTTATTATTGAGGCTGGGAGATAAATCTGGGACTTCAGGCTTCTATTATAGCTCATCCTCAATTCCCTTCAATTCATTCCATCCATTCAACAAATATTTTAATGTTATTGTTGTGTTAAAGTTGTCTTCCTTTTCTTCCACTAGTTCTTCCCCCAATAACCATCATCTGTTCTGATGTTTCAGCTTGGTTTCCCTCCCCCAAGTTTCTGAATTTCCCCTCCACCCTCCCCAGTTTCTGAATTCTCTTCAATGGCTTATAGTGGGTTGAATGATGGCCCCTCAAAAAGATATGTCTACATCCTCCCTGGAATCTGTGAATGTGACTTTATTTGGTAAAAGGATCTTTGCAGATGTAATTAAATTAAGGATTTTAAGATAAGTAGATTATTCTTGATTATACGGGTGGACCCTAAATCCAATGTCAAGTGTCCTTATAAGAGCGAGTCAGAGGGGGACCACACAGACACAGAGGAGAAGCAATGTGAAGACAGAGACTGGAGAGATGCAGGCACAAACCAAGGAACGCCAAGGATTGCTGGCAGCTACCAGAAGCTTGGAGAGAGGCATGATTCTCCAATGAATGGATTCTCCCCCAGAGGCTCTGGGGTGGAATGGCCCTGTTGACACCTTTTTTTTTTTTTTTTCTGTCACCAGGGAGCTGGGGTTTTCGTTCTTTTTTTTTTTTTTTTTTAATTGGGGTATAGTTGCTTTACAATGTTGCGTTAGTTTCTGCTGTACAGCGAAGTGAATCAGCTATATGTATACATATATTCCCACTTTTTTGGATTTCCTGCCCATTTAGGTCACCACAGAGCATTAAGTAGAGTTTCCTATGCTATACAGCAGGTTCTCATTAGTTATCTATTTTATACTTATCAGTGTATATATGTCTATCTCAATCTCCCAATTCATCCATCCCCCCTTTCCCCCCTTGGTGTCCATACGTTTGTTCTCTACATCTGTGTCTCTGTTTCTGCCTTGCAAACAGGTTCATATGTACCATTTTTCTATATTCCACATATATGCGTTAATATATGATATTTGTTTTTCTCTTTCTGACTTACTTCACTCCATATGACAGTCTCTAGGTCCATCCACATCTCTGCAAATGACCCAATTTCATTCCTTTTTATGGCTGAGTAATATTCCATTGTGTATATGTACCACATCATCTTTATCCATTCATCTGTCGATGGACATTTAGGTTGCTTCCAGGACCTGGCTATTGTAAATAGTGTTGCAATGAACATTGGGGAGCATGTGTCTTTTTTTTTTTTAATATTTATTTATTTATTTATTTATTTTTGGCTGCATTGGGTCTTCGTTGCTGCACGTGGGCTTTCTCTAGTTGCGGTGAAAGGGGGCTACTCTTTGTTGTGGTGTGTGGGCTTCTCATTGCAGTGGCTTCTCTTGTTGCAGAGCACGGGCTCTAGGTGCACGGGCTTCAGTAGTTGTGGCACGTGGGCTCAGTAGTTGTGGCTTGCGGGCTTAGTTGCTCTGCGGCATGTGGGATCTTCCTGGACCAGGGCTCGAGCCCGTGTCCCCTGCATTGGCAGGCAGATTCTTAACCACTGTGCCACCAGAGAAGTCCTGCATGTGTCTTTTTGAATTGTGGTTTTCTCTGGATATATGCCCAGTAGTGGGATTGCTGGGTCATATGGTAATTCTACTGTTACTTTTTTAAGGAACCTCCATACTGTTCTCCACAGTGGCTGTATCAATTTACATTCCCACCAACAGAGCAAGAGGGTTCCCTTTTCTCCACACCCTCTCCAGCATTTATTGTTTGTAGATTTTCTGATGATGGCCATTCTGACCAGTGTGAGGTGATACCTCATTGTAGTTTTTTTTTTTTTACTTTTATTTATTTATTTATTTGGTTATGCTGGGTCTTAGTTGTGGCAGGAGGGCTCCTTAGTTGTGGCTCGAGGGCTCCTTAGTTGCGGCATGTGAACGCTTAGTTGCGGCATGCATGCGGGATCTAGTTCTCTGACCAGGGATTGAACTCAGGCCCCCTGCATTGGGAGCGCAGAGTCCCAACCACTGCACCACCAGGGAAGTCCCCTTAATGTAGTTTTGATTTGCATTTCTCTAATAATTAGTGATGTTGAGCAGCTTTTCATGTGCCTCTTGGCCATCTGTATGTCTTCTTTGAAGAAATGTCTGTTTAGGTCTTCCACCCATTTTTTTCATGGGGTTGTTTGTTTTTTTGATATTGAGCTGGATGAGCTGCTTATATATTTTGGAGATTAATCCTTTGTCCATTGCTTTGTTTGCAAATATTTTCTCCCATTCTGAGGGTTGTCTTTTTGTCTTGTTTATGGTTTCCTTTGCTGTGCAAAAATTTTCAAGTTTCATTACGTCCCATTTGTTTATTTTTGTTTTAATTTTCATTACTCTAGGAGGTGGGTCAAAAAAGATCTTGCTGTGATTTATGTCAAAGAGTGTTCTTCCTCTAAGAGTTTCATAGTGTCCAGTCTTACATTTAGGTCTTTAATTCATTTTAAGTTTATTTTTGGGTATGGTGTTACGGAGTGTTCTAATTTCATTCTTTTACATGTAGCTGTCCAGTTTTCCCTGCACCACTTATTGAAAAGGCTGTCTCTTCTCCACTGTATATTTTTGCCTCCTTTATCATAGATTGGTTGACCATAGGTGTGTGGGTTTATCTCTGGGCTTTCTATCCTGTTCCATTGATCTATATTCCTGTTTTTGTGCCAGTACCATACTGTTTTGATGACTGTACCTTTGTAGTATAGTCTGAAGTCAGGGAGTCTGATTCTTCCAGCTCTGTTTTTCCCTCAAGATTGTTTTGGCTATTTGGGGTCTTTTGTTTCTCCATACAGATTTTAAGATTTTTTGTTCTAGTTCTGTGAAAAATGCCCTTGGTAATTTGATAGGGATTGCATTGAATATGTAGATTGCTTTGGGTAGTTTAGTCATTTTCACAATATTGATTCTTCCAATCCAAGAACATGGTATATCTCTCCATCTGTTTGTGTCATCTTTGATTTCTTTCATCAGTGTCTCGTAGTTTTCTGAGTACAGGTCTTTTACCTCCTTAAGTAGGTTTATTCTTAGGTATTTTATTCTTTTTGTTGCAGTGGTGAATGGGATTATTTCCTTAATTTCTCTTTCTGATCTTTCATTGTTAGTGTATAGGACTGCAAGAGATTTCTGTGCATTAATTTTGTATCCTGCAACTCTACCAGATTCATTGACTAGCTCTAGTAGTTTTCTAGTGGCAACTTTAGGATTTTCTATGTATAGTATCATGTCATCTGCAAACAGTGACGGTTTTACTTCTTCTTTTCAATTTGTATTCCTTTTATTTCTTTTTCTTCCCTGATTGCCGTGGCTAGGACTTCCAAAACTATGTTGAATAAGAGTGGCAAGAGTGGACAGCCTTGTCTTGTTCCTGATCTTAGAGGAAATGCTTTCAGTTTTTCACCATTGAGACTGATGTTTGCTGTGGGTTTGTTGTATATGGCTTTTATTATGTTGAGGTAGTTTCCCTCTCTGCCCACTTTCTGGAGAGTTTTTATCATAAATGGGTGTTGAATTTTGTCAAAAGCTTTTCCTGCATCTATTGAGATGATCATATGATTTTTATTCTTCAATTTGTTAATATGGCTGACACCGTGATTTAGGACTTCTGACCTCCAGAACAGTGAAAGAATAAATTTCTGTTGTTTTAAGCCACTGAGTTTGTGGTAATTTGTTACAGCAGCCATAGGAAAAGAATATAGTCACCCATAGGAAGAAATTTCTTTTGTTCAGGTCAGATGATTGTGTAATTTTGAATACTATGTTTATAGAAACACTGTTAAAACCACCTAAAAGTTTCTTCAAAAGAAACAAAAAAAATACCCATGATCCTCACCAGGCATATTGATTATTTCTATATCTTCATATTCTCTTCCATTCATTATACTTATGAGTATTATAAAACTAGTATTCGCAATTCTTTATTTTCATTCAACTTCAGAATGGAGACATTATCCCATGTGGCCCCATTGTCTTCACCATTGTGTTCATGCTTATATTTCATAGAGTGAAGCTGCAGGCATGAATTACTTAATCATATCCCTATTGTTACATATCTAGGCTATTTCCAAACTTTTTGTTACAGATAATGTTGCAGTGAAAAATAATAGTAATAATACCACCATTTATGCTCTGCCTATGATACCACATGCCCAGACACTTCCCTCTGTGTGGTTTTATCTAAGCCTCGCAATCAATAATTCTTTGAAGCAAAAAAGAGCTTGAGGGGGGAGATGGGTATTACAGATGAAGAAAATGGGGCTCTAAGAGGTAAATCAACATGTTCCCAAAGATTCATAAAGTTAGGAAGCAGGGGAGCCTGGAGTGGAATTTGGTCAGTCTGTCTTCAAAACCCACACTTTGTCATTAAGCCATACTTCCTCCCAAAAGTTAGTACAAATAAAATTTTTTAATTTATTTTTATTTATTTATTTATTTATTTATTTATGGTTGTGTTGGGTCTTCGTTTCTGTGCGAGGGCTTTCTCTAGTTGTGGCAAGCGGGGGCCACTCTTCATCGCGGTGCGCGGGCCTCTCACTATCGCGGCCTCTCTTGTTGCGGAGCACAGGCTCCAGACGCGCAGGCTCAGTAATTGTGGCTCACGGGCCCAGTTGCTCCGCGGCATGTGGGATCTTCCCAGACCAGGGCTCGAACCCGTGTTCCTTGCATTAGCAGGCAGATTCTCAACCACTGCGCCACCAGGGAAGCCCCAAATAAAATTTTTAATTTGCATCATATCCTCAAACTACATTCCCAGGAGTGAGATGATAAAAGTCAGAGATTAAATGCTTATTATGTCTTAAAAACATCTTGTCAAACCACTTGGGCAAAAATTTTGAAACGAACCAAATTTTTAACTACCGGGGATTTGTCAACTAAATTGTGGAACAGCCATTTAATGTGCTATAAAGAAGGCCTTGGGGAAATTTGGTTATTCATATGAAAAGATGTTCATAATATATTAAATTAAGAAGGAATATATACAATAGTTAAAAGGTAGAAGCAACCCACATGTCCATTGAGAGATGAATGGATAAGCAATATTATTCAGCCTCAAAAAAGGGAGGAAATTCTGCAATATGCTACAACATGGATGAACCTTGAGGACATTATATTAAGTGAAATGAGGCAGTCACAAAAAGACAAATACCATATGATTCCACTTCTATGAGGTTCCTAGAATAGTCAAATTCATAGAGATAGAAAGTAGAATGGTGGTTGCTGAGAGCTGGGGGTTGGGGAGAATGGGGAGTCACTGTTTAAGGGGCACAGAGTTTCAGTTTTACAAGATAAAAAGAGCGCTGGAGATGGACGGTAGCGATAATTGCCCAAGAAAATGAATGTACTTAATACTACTAAACTGTACACTTAAAAATGGTTAATTCCCTGGTGGTCCACTGGTTAGGACTCCGTGCTCTCACTGCCGAGAGCTCGGGTTAATCCCTGGTCAGGAACTAAGATCCTACAAGCCACACGGCCAAAAAAACAAAAATGGCTAAAATGATAAATTATATTTTATGTGTATTTTACTACAATTTTTAAAAACTGGAAAAAGAAAGCAGTGTGTATGTGATCCAGCAATTCCGCTTTGGGATATATACCCAAAAGAATTGAAAGCAGAGATTCAAACACATATTTGTACACCCATGTTCATAACAGCGTTATTCACAAGAACGAAAAGGTGTAAGCCACCGAAGTGTCCATGGATGGATGAGTGGATAAACAAAATGTGGTATATACATACAATGGGATATTATTCAGCCTTAAAAAGGAAGGAAATTCTGACACATGCTACAGCATGGATGAACCTTGAGGACATTGTGCTAAGTGAAATAAGCCAGTCACAAAAAGACAAATAGTATATGTTCCACTTATTCGAGGTACTTAGAGTGGTCAAATTCACAGAGACAGAAAGTAAAATGATGGTTGCCAGGGGCTGGGGAAGAGAGGAATGGAGAGTTGGTTTTTAAAGGATACAGAGTTTCAGTTGGGAAAGATGAATGGAAAAGTTCTGGAAATGGAAGGTGGTGATGGATGTACAACACTGTACATGTACTTAATGCCACAGAATCATACACCTAAAAATGGTTAAAATGGTTTGTGTTATGCATATTTTAGCACAAGGGAAAAAGAAACAAGCAATACGAAAGCTATTGCAAAAAAATATTTAAACATAGAAAAATGTTTGGGAGTATAAACTAAAAAGCTCTTTCTGGGTGTTAGAATACAGGATATTTTTGTGTTTTTCTTACTTTTCAGCAATTAACATGTACTCTTTGAAGCATTTTCTCTTTTAGCTGAAAAAGGAAGGAGACAGGCAGTACAGGTACAAACTGACTGGTGGGCCGTGGTGGCAGGGAAGGGTGTACCTCCACTGGCAAGGTCTGTGTGATGTGTGTTGCCCCTCTGCCTCTTTGGCCCAAGACCCTTTTCTGGGCAAGAATTACTTCAGGCGTTGATTGATGGAACACAGTTAACTTCAGTGGTCTTCATGTAAGTTCTCCCACTGTGGAGCAGGGCAGGGCAATGAATCTGAATGCTGGGCCCACTGACTCTGCCCGTTGCCCTGGTATTTTACTCCTGCAGTTGAGGGGCCTGTGGACTCAGGTTGTTTCCATGTCTTGGCTATTGTGAATAATGCAGCTATGGGGAGTGCAGCTATCTCTTCAAGATAGGAATTTCATCTTCTTTGGATATATTTAACTTCTTGAAGCTCTATATTGAATATTTAAATTGTGTAGGTTCTATTTTTCTCACCTGTCTCGGGAAGGCTGCAGTCCTTACCTGGACTTTGCAGAAGCCCTGGTAAGGGAAACAGTGGTAGAAACTAGTTTTATCAAACATGTTAAACTTCAATGTCTCTGCTGGATCCCCATGAGCCTATCCCAGCAACACAGGAATATTTTAGCAGGAAATTCTTTCAAATTGCATTTTGTCTTGTGTTTTCATCATAAAACTTTTCCAGACTTCAGGTCTTCCTGTCTCATGGACCCAGTTTCACTATTGAAAATAAAAACTCAGTAAGCTAATTATCATTCTAAACTAACTTGATTACATTTTTAGCCTTTACTGAAAACATCACAAGTAGATCATTGATCATTTCTAATGGGAAAAGTAACTTTCTTGGCAAGTGACTTATGTCCACGTATATCCTGTATTTGAATTATATTTGTCAGTGTTTCTCACCTGGACTTGAGCTACTCAAAAGCAGGGAACCCATTATATGTCCACATAGTAGGTCCTCTTTATCTTTATGCTAATTAGTTAACCAATTAACTTATTTACAGACACCAGGAATACTAAATGCTGATGATAATGATTAATACCTTTATTACTATATTCTTTCCTTTGCTGTATTTCTTATGCTTATGCTACATGCCAGGCACTGTTCTAGGTGCTGAGGATAGAGCAGGAAGTAAATATTACAAAATGTAATCCCACCTGCTCCCCACCAAAAAAAGCCTTACAAAATCTTACCAGAAGCTGGGGCCCATAGATTTGTCTATTTTAAAAAAGAGAAAGGGAGGAAGGCAGGCAAGACTATGTTGCAGTGCAGTAGAATAAGTGCAGATTAGGACTCAGAAGTCTTGGGTTTACTTTGTGCTTTCTAGCTGTCTGACCTTGGGGAAGTTAATTGACCTCTCTCTGCCTCAATTTCCTCATCTGTAAAACAGGGATAATGAAAACATCTAATAACATTGCGGTGAGGATTAAATTAATCAAGACAATGTAAAGTGCCTAGAATAATGCCTGGCGCATGTTGAATACCCAATAAACTTTAGCTGTTTATTGTTGTCGCTGGTATGAACAACCCTGAGTAGGTCACATAACATCTCAGCTTCAGTTTCTTCCCCCGTAAAACGGGGAAGAGTAGTAACATCTACCTCATGGGTAAGGTTCAAGTGAGATGAAGTAAGTGAAAGCTCTTTATAAACTGGGGGCTTAATCTAGGACTCAAAGCCTTCAGCAGGTAGCTGTTCAGGAAACCCAGGGAGATGCGGGGTGGTGAGGTGGAAGGTGGAGGAGTCATGGGGACTGCAGGCAGAGCAAGAAGCCAGCACTTCGTTCCAGCGATTATGGTCGTGCAGATGTTTCTAATGAAACCACAAATCCAGATTTTTATGTAAGATCTCTAGTTTTTAAATGTTGGCAATTAGGTCGGATTTTTGTAAAACACTTTGAAAGCCAATCAAAATAAAGATGCAGGCTGCCAACTTGTGACCTGTTATAAACTTTTACAGCCATTACTTAATAAACCCCAGGGGAGAACTATAAAACCAGCTGATGCAATAACTAAATTGAAAAGCCAAGAAACAACTAACGTTAATTGGGTTCTATGTGTCATGTACATTATAGCATTTGATTCTCCCAGCAACCTCAAGAGATGGGCATTAGCACTCCCATTCTACAGATGAGGAAACTGAGGCCCAGAGATGCCTAAGGTCACACAACTGGTGAGGGGCCAATAGGGTTGAATGCTACCTCTCTGTGCCTCCGAAACCCGATCTCTTTTCACTCTGATGATTTTGCAAGATTGCAACACAGTATCACCTGAGCCCATAGGCCCCTCGACTTCACAGCAGAAGTAAAATGTCATGGCAATGGGCAAAGTCTGTGGGCCCAGCATTTAGACTCATTGCCTTGCTCTGCTTCACAATGGGGGAAACCTACTTGAAGACCATTAAAGTTAACTGTGTTCCATCAATCAATGCCTGAACTAGACCTTGCCCAGAAGAGGGTCTTAGGCATTAGGGTATCTTTTCAGTGAGGCTTCCAGATCTGCAATAAGCAGCTTAAAGAGATAGGAGAGAGAGGACATCAGTCTCCCGATCAAAAAGGGTCTTGGAACCAGTCCCAAAAGCAATGTACAAAAATGCAGCAAGGTCTATATACTAATACATTTTATGTTAAGAATACAAACCATAAGTCTCTAAATTGCTGTGGTTTAGACCAGTGACTCCCATCACCCTCAACCTAATGTTGGGTCCACCTCCCCACATTACATCAAAACCTGGGCATTTAACAGGGACAGTGGTAAGTTTTAAAAGCTCCCCAGGTGATCAACCAAGGATCACTGACTGAGTGTCTATTAAGAGAATTCAGCAGATACTTTATTCATTCAACAGCTGTTTCTTGAGCACCTACTATGTGCCAGATACATAGTATGTTGGAAATTAGTGAGCAATAGAAAGGCAACGTCTTGACTTTAGTCTAGTGGGGGTGGGGGGCCAGGGAGAAAAGCAAGTAACAAAATAACATCATTTTAGGTACAATAATAAGTGTTATAAAGAAAAATAAAACAGTTCAAGGGATAGAGAGTGACTGAGGAGCAGGTTATTTTATTGGACACATTGGTTTCTTTAAATTGAGATTTTTTTTGAGTAGGTAATACATTCACATGTTCAAAAAAAATCAAAGTGATAAAAAAAGATAAACCTTGAGAAGATTTACTCCAGCCTCTGACTCTATTCTATTTTTCTGGCCCAGTAGGTCTCAAAATATGATCCCCTGACTGGCAACCTGGGAACTTTAGAAATGCACAGTTTGGGCTCCATCCCAGACCTACTGAAGCAGAAGCTCTGTGGGTGGGACTAGCAATCTGTGTTGTAGCGAGCCCTCCAGGTGATGCTGATGCATGCTGGCATTTGAGAACCACTGCTCTAGTCTAATAAACATTTCTCTTCATTTCTGACGTATCCTTCCAGTGTCTCTTTTGTAAATAGCAGTAACATGAATATTCATTCTTGTTTTTCCCCTTCTTATACAATTACTATCCTGCACCTTAGTTTTATTACTTAACATGTACTAGAGATCTTTCTATTTAAACACAAAGTTCATTATTTTCTTTACGTTCCTATCCTTTCGTAGTGTGGATATACCATGGAGTATTTAACCATCTCCCGCTTAATGATTGTAGGTTATTTCCATCTTTTGCTATTACTATTTGCTATTACCATACTTAATACACTTGTGCATGCGTCATTTCACATTTATGCAAGTCAGAGGATGAATTCCTAGAAGTGGGGTGTAAGATCAAAGGGCAAATGAATTTGGAAATTTCATAGACGGTGTTTGCTGCTCACAGAGGTTTTTGCTTTCTTGTCTGCAAGGATGAGAATGTTTGTTTCACCACAAACTCACCAGATACAATCTGTTGGATTTTTGCCAATCTGTTAGGTAAAAAATTGCACCCTCTAGTCATTTTAATCTATATTTCTCTTATTTTGAATGAAGTTGACCATCTTTACATATGTTTAAGAGCCATCTGTATTTACCTGTGAACTTTTCATGCTTGCCTTTTGCCCATCTCTATTAGATCGATGCTCTTTTTCTCCTTTATTTCTAGAAGCTTTTTAGATATTAGGGGGACTAATCCTTTGTGACATGAGTTACAAATAATTTTTCCCAGTTTGTCACTTGCCTTTTGACTTTATGGAGTTTTTTGGTTTACTTTCATTTTTAATTTTAATAATTGTTTTCTACCTAAAATTTAGTTCTTGAAAATCTGAATTTGGTAACTCATTCAAAATCAATTACAAGGCTTACCAGGACCTATCAGAAGCAAGTGACCAGGTCCTAAGGAAGGCAACTGAGACCAAAAACAAGTTAGTTTTTTTGTCTACAATGTTTTGTAGACAAATATTTTGTCTACAAACATTTATGCAGAATCTACTATGTGTCAGGAACAAACACATAGTTTTTTTTTGAGCTGCTTATTTTTCCAACAATTTTTCATTACAAATATATATCACTATATATAATTATATATATTAAATATTTTTCCATGGATGGGGCCAGAAATACAAAGTACAGTGTATAACTGTTTTATCCCCCCAAAGTACAACTTATTGTGAGAACCAAGCACTGACTGACAAGTGAAATTCTGGAATGCTTATAGGTTCATAAGCAGGTTGGTACATTTTATGTCTGCAGCTTAGAGCTAAGCACTGAAGGCAGAGACCAGGTCCCGCACAGCACTCACTAAATACTTCTGAGAACAGCTTATTAATTGATCAGTCATGGAGAAGGTGGCCTAATTGAGTGCATCATGTCTGTAAGTGTCCACACCTGTGCACATGCTATTCTCTTGGTCTGGCGTCCTTCTGTGTACTTCTTCTCTGAAGCTCGGGCCTTAGCCAGCTCCCTGGGGCAGGGCCCTAAGCTGGGGCCCTTGTTACTTCTGGATCACAGACCTGTGCCCTGGTGGTCCTAGGAGGAACCAGGCACAGCAGATGAAAGATAGATGGTTGCTAGCTCTGGCCAGAGCCTGACTACTGGCCTGGGAATCCAGAGTTCATCACAATCTGAGCCAGTTCGACCCCTTTGGCTCAGAAGCCCCCTATGACTACGAAACCCCCTATGAGCTCAAGGTAATCTTTCTTTCTTTGAAGCTTCTAGAAGGAGACAGAGGAATAAAAGAGAAAATAGACTAATATTTACGTTTTACATATTCGATCTCCAAAACCATCCCATTGAGTTTGGGGTTATCGTGAATCCCCACTGGTGGCCTGAGGAAACTGAGGTCCAGAAAGGAAAGGGACTCGTTATGGTTGCGTAATAAATCGGAAGCTGGTCTAGAATACTAAAAATAAGGACTTCCCTGGTGGCGCAGTTGTTAAGAATCTGCCTGCCGATGCAGGGGACATGGGTTTGAGCCCTGGTCTGGGAAGATCCCACATGCCTCGGAACAACTAAGCCTGTGTGCCACAACTACTGAGCCTGTGCTCTAGAGCCCATGAGCCACAACTACTGAAGCCTGCACACCTAGAGCCTGTGCTCTGCAATAAGAGAAGCCACCGCAGTGAGAAGGCCACGCACCACAATGAAGAGCAGCCCCTGCTCTCTGCAACTAGAGAAAGCCCGCGTGCAGCAATGAACACCCAACGCAGCCAAAAATAAATAAATAAATTTATTTTTTAAAAGTTAAAAAAAATAGAATACTAACAATAGTCATAACAGTAATAGCTAACAATTATTGAATGTTTACTACAGGTCAGAGACTGCCAGGCTGTTGTTAAAGAGTGTCCATGTTGGATATGAGATGATAAAGTCACCGTGGCCACAAGAGGAAATGAGAACAAGGATTGAAAGGAAGAAGTTTATTATGCTCACAGATCCCAGAGAGGGGGCTCTGTGCAGCCACAGGGGAAAGCACCAGCGTCATTCAGGAGACAGAAAGGAGCGAGGGAATAGTCCAGGCCAGAGCCTTTGTTGGGGTTTCTGCAGTAAAGCCAAGGCAGGGCAAGGTAAACAGGATAATTCTGGTGGGCTTTGGGCAATAGGCATGGTCTCTAGTTGCCCAGTACCTGACCCTGGGATGATTTAGGGCCGGGGAAATATTGCCTTCGAGTGTGAGGGATAAGGAGGTATTTATGGGGGTATAGACCCAGGACTGGCTTGTTCGCACATGATAGACATGCTCATGGGCAGGTTGTTATTATCTCTTGGAATCTGCCGATCTTGGGAGGGGCAGTCTCTTCCTGCGTCTGTAAAGCCCCCAAATGCCAGAGCATCAAGAATACAAGAAAATATACTTAATGTGATTGGTCCTGTGATGAATGGATGCCAAATAGACAAATACAGAATCTAAGACGCAGTTAGAACACAGGTGTTTTTCATGTGTAATGCTAGTTAATGCTCATAATTGCCCTACGAACAAGAACTGTTAACAGCTCCACTAGTTACTGATGAGGAAACTGGGCTCCTCGGAGGTTTAGTGACTGCCCAATGTTATCCAGCTGGTAGGGTGGTGGAGCAGGATTGACACCTAGGTCCCTGTCACTCCTGGGCCCACTGTGCCTGCTTGATGTCCTCCTGTACAAAGTACCAGGGCTCAGAAGGGAGCAGGAGGGAAGGTGGCCACTCATGCTTCCCCCTCCCCCTGCCTGCTTTCCTGGCTGCTCTGTATGGATTGAAAACCCTCCTCTACAGAAGCCTGGTTCTCTGGTTTCTCCTTCAAATAGGAAGGTAAGAAGTGCTGGGTTCCAAATCCTGGCTTTGCTACTTACTAGCTGCGTATCCTTTGGAAAGTCGGTTTATTTAGGCCTAAGTGTTCTCATTCGTAAAATAATGATGACAATACTTCCTCATGGGGTTGTTTTATAGATTAGACAAAATCATGTTTGCCAAGGACGCGGCACAGAATAAGTGCTGAATAAGTGGGTTTTCTTTTGGTGTGTTGGATGAGACCAAGGCCTTCATCCACACTGGGGGAGAGTATTTCTCTGCATGAACCAGTGAGGAAGAGGAGGTGCCCTCTCCTTGGGTATGTGGGGATGACGTCTGGATAGGGAGAAAGCCTCACCCCCATTTGCATGACCGGTCCAACTTCTTCGGAGTCTGTTAAAATATGGCTGTCCACGCCTTTCTGTTGAGTCCAGGTCGGATTGCAGGAGAAGCTGGCAGTGCTTTACACTCCATACATGTAGAGCTATTGTACCTTAAAAAAGAAATCTAGAACCCAAAACTTTTCACATTCCTCTGGTATGTACATCTATTTACATACGAAAGTTTCCTAGGTCTGTCTGGCTTTGAAAGGCAGAACCTTCTTTCTCTGTCATGTTTTCACTTCCTTGTACCAAACAACACATGATTTGAATAACCAGTTAAAAATTGTTGGTGCTCTCTGGCACCCCAAGGAAAAGATGCTGCCTGCTCAATGAAGATGTCCTTAGATTAATATAAAGATGTGAGCCTGGCTAGGGTGGAGAGAGAGGAAAGGGGCTGTGTGAACTATGTTTTAAGCAGTATTTATCACCCCACCAGATCAAATCTTCCATGTATACAGTTCCTGGACTTTCTCCCTGAAAGATATCAATATCAGACAAAATAGACTTGAAGGCAAAAAATATTGCTAGAGATAAAGAGGGTCCCTACATAATGATAAAATGATCAAAGCATAAGGAAATCTTGTAGGAAATTTAACACCACAGCCTTAAAATATATACATTTCAGATTGGTTCAAGATGGCGGAGTAGAAGGACGTGCTCTCACTCCCTCTTGCGAGAACACTGGAATCACAAATAACTGCTGAACAATCATTGACAGGAAGAAACTGGAACTCACCAAAAAAGACACCCCACATCCAAAGACAAAGGAGATGCCACATTGAGATGGTAGGAGGGGTGCAATCACAATAAAATCAAATCCCATAACTGCTGGGTGGGTGACCCACAAACTGGAGAACACTTATACCACAGAAGTCCACCCACTGGAGTGAAGCTTCTGAGCCCCACGTCAGGCTTCTGAACCTGGGGGTCCAGCAACGGGAGGAGGAGTTCCTAGAGAATCTGACTTTGAAGGCTAGCAGGATTTGACTGCAGGACTCCGACAGGACTGGGGGAAACAGAGACTCCACTCTTGGAGAGTACACACAAAGTAGTGTGCGCATCGGGACCCAGGGGAAGGAGCAGTGACCTCATAGAGACTGAACCAGACCTACCTGATAGTGTTGGGGGGGTCTCCTGCAGAGGCAGGGGGTGGCGCTGTCTCACCGTGAGAACAAGGACACTGGCAGCAGAAGTTCTGGAAAGGGCTCCTTGGCGTGAGCCCACCCAGAGTCCGCCATTAGCCCCACCAAGGAGCCTGGGTAGGCTCCAGAGTTGTGTCGTCTCAGGCCAACCAACCAACAGGGAGAGGACCCAGCCCCACCCATCAGCAAGCAAGCGTATTAAAGTTTTACTGAGCTCTGCCCACCAGAGCAACAGCCAGCTCTACCCACCACAAGTCCCTCCCATCAGGAAAGTTGCACAAGCCTCTTAGACAGCCTCATCCCCCAGAGGGCAGACAGCAGAAGCAAGAAGAACTACAATCCTGCAGCCTGTGGAACAAAAACCACATTCATAGAAAGATAGACAAGATGAAAAGGCAGAAGGCTATGTACCAGATGAAGGAACAAGACAAAACCCCAGAAAAACAACTAAGTGAAGTGGAGATAGGCAACCTTCCAGAAAAAGAATTCAGAATAATGATAGTGAAGATGATCCAGGACCTCGGAAAAAGAATGGAGGCAAAGATTGAAAAGATGCAAGAAATGTTTAACAAACACCTAGAAGAATTAAAGAACAAACAAACAGAGATGAACACTACAATAACTGAAATGAAAACTACACTAGAAGGAATCAATAGCAGAATAACTGAGGCAGAAGAACGGATAAGTGACCTGGAAGACAGAATGGTGGAATTCACTGCTGTGGAACAGAATAAAGAAAAAAGAATGAAAAGAAATGAAGACAACCTAAGAGACCTCTGGGACAACATTAAATGCAACAACATTCACATTATAGGAGTCCCAGAAGGAGAAGAGAGAGAGAAAGGACCTGAGAAAATATTTGAAGAGATTATAGTCGAAAACTTCCCTAACATGGGAAAGGAAATAGCCACCCAAGTCCAGGAAGTGCAGAGAGTCCCAAACAGGATAAACCCAAGGAGAAACATGCCAAGACACATAGTAATCAAATTGGCAAAAATTAAGGACAAAGAAAAATTATTGAAAGCAGCAAGGGAAAAACGACAACATACAAGGGAACTCCCATAAGGTTAACAGCTGATTTCTCAGCAGAAACTCTACAAGCCAGAAGGGAGTGGCATGATATACGTAAAGTGATGAAAGGGAAAAACCTACAACCAAGATTACTCTACCAGGCAAGGATCTCATTCAGATTCGATGGAGAAATCAAAAGCTTTACAGACAAGCAAAAGCTAAGAGAATTCAGCACCACCAAACCAGCTCTACAACAAATGCTAAAGGAACTTCTCTAAGTGGGAAACACAAGAGAAGAAAAGGACCTACAAAAACAAACCCAAAACAATTAACAAAAGGGTAATAGGAACATACATATCAATAATTACCTTAAACGTGGATGGATTAAATGATCCAACCAAAAGACACAGGCTTGCTGAATGGATACAAAAACAAGACCCATATATATGCTGTCTACAAGAGACCCACTTCAGACCTAGGGACACATACAGACTGAAAGTGAGGGAATGGAAAAAGATATTCCATGCAAATGGAAATCAAAAGGAAGCTGGTGTAGCAATACTCATATCAGATAAAATAGACTTTAAAATAAAGAATGTTACAAGAGACAAGGAAGGACACTACATAATGATCAAGGGATCAATCCAAGAAGAAGATATAACAATTATAAATATATATGCACCCAACATAGGAGCACCTTAATACATAAGGCAACTGCTAACAGCTATAAAAGAGGAAATCGACAGTGACACAATAATAGTGGGGGACTTTAACACCTCACTTACACCAATGGACAGATCATCCAAAATGAAAATAAATAAGGGAACAGAAGCTTTAAATGACACAATAGACCAGATAGATTCAATTGATATTTATAGGACATTCCATCCAAAAACAGCAGATTACACTTTCTTCTCAAGTGCGCACGGAACATTCTCCAGGATAGATCACATTTTGGGTCACAAATCAAGCCTCAGTAAATTTAAGAAAATTGAAATCATATCAAGCATCTTTTCTGACCACAACGCTATGAGATTAGAAATCAATTAGAGGGAAAAAAACGTAAAAAACACAAGCACATGGAGGATAAACAATACGTTACTATATAACCAAGTGATCACTGAAGAAATCAAAGAGGAAATCAAAAAATACCTAGAGACAAATGACAATGAAAACACGATGATCCAAAACCTATGGGATGCAGCAAAAGCAGTTCTAAGAGGGAAGTTTATAGCTATACAAGCATACCTCAAGAAACAAGAAAAATCTCAAATAAACAATCTAACTTTACACCTAAAGGAACTAGAGAAAGAAGAACAAACAAAACCCAAAGTTAGCAGAAGGAAAGAAATCATAAAGATCAGAGCAGAAATAAATGAAATAGAAACAAATAAAACAATAGCAAAGATCAATAAAACTAAAAGCTGGTTCTTTGAGAAGATAAACAAAATTGATAAACCATTAGCCAGACTCATCAAGAAAAAGAGGGAGAGGACTCAAATCAATAAAATTAGAAATGAAAAAGGAGAAGTTACAACAGACACTGCAGAAATACAAAGCACCCTAAGAGACTACTACAAACAACTCTATGCCAATAAAATGGACAACCTGGAAGAAATGGACAAAATCTTAGAAAGGTATAACCTCCCAAGACTGAACCAGGAAGAAATAGAAAATATGAACAGACCAATCACAAGTAATGAAATTGAAACTGTGATTAAAAATCTTCCAACAAACAAAAGTCCAGGACCAGATGGCTTCACAGGTGAATTCTATCAAACATTTAGAGAAGAGCTAACACCCATCCTTCTCAAACTCTTCCAAAAAATTGCAGAGGAAGGAACACTCCCAAACTCATTCTATGAGACCACCATCACCCTGATACCAAAACCAGACAAAGATACTACAAAAAAAGGAAATTACAGACCAATAACACTGATGAATATAGATGCAAAAATCCTGAACAAAATACTAGCAAACAGAATCCAACAACACATTGAAAGGATTATACACCATGATCAAGTGGGATTTATCCCAGGGATGCAAGGATTCTTCAGTATATGCAAATCAATCAATGTGATACACCATATTAACAAATTGAAGAATAAAAACCATATGATCATCTCAATAGATGCAGAAAAAGCTTTTGACAAAATTCAACACCCATTTATGACAAAAACTCTCCAGAAAGTGGGCAGAGAGGGAAACTACCTCAACATAATATAGGCCATATACGACAAACCCACCGCAAACGTCATTATGAATGGTGAAAAACTGAAAGCATTTCCTCTAAGATCAGGAACAAGACAAGGATGTCCACTCTCACCACTATTATTCAACATAGTTCTGGAAGTCCTAGCCACGGCAATCAGAGAAGAAAAAGAAATAAAAGGAATACAAATTGGAAAAGAAGAAGTAAAACTGTCACTGTTTGCAGATGACATGATACTATACATAGAGAATCCTAAAGATGCCACCAGAAAACTACTAGAGCTAATCAATGAATTTGGTAAAGTTGCAGGATACAAAATTAATGCACAGAAATCTCTTGCATTCCTATACACTAATGATGAAAAATCTGAAAGAGAAATTAAGGAAACACTCCCATTTACCATTACAACAAAAAGAGTAAAATACCTAGGAATAAATTTACCTAGGGAGAGAAAAGACCTGTATGCAGAAAACTATAAGACACTGATGAAAGAAATTAAAGATGATACCAACAGATGGAGAGATATACCATGTTCTTGGATTGGAAGAATCAATATTGTGAAAATGACTATACTACCCAAAGCAATCTACTGATTCAATGCAATCCTTATCAAATTATCAATGGCATTTTTTACGGAACTAGAACAAAAAATCTTAAAATTTGTATGGGGACACTAAAGACCCCGAATAGACAAAGCAGTGTTGAGGGAAAAAAACGGAGCTGGAGGAATCAGATTCCCTGACTTCAGACTATACTACAAAGCTACTGTAATCAAGACAATATTGTACTGGCACAAAAACAGAAACATAGATCAATGGAACAAGACAGAAAGCCCAGAGATAAACCCACGCACCTATGGTCAACTAATCTATGACAAAGGAGGCAAAGATATACAATGGAGAAAAGTCAGTCTCTTCAATAAGTGGTGCTGGGAAAACTGGACAGCTACATGTAAAAGAATGAAATTAGAACACTCCCTAACACAATACACAAAAATAAACTCAAAATGGATTCGAGACCTAAATGTAAGACCGGACACTATAAAACTCTTAGAGGGAAACATAGGAAGAACACTCTTTGACATAAATCACAGCAAGATCTTTTTTGACCCACCTTATAGAGTAATGGAAATAAAAATAAACAAACGGGACCTAATGAAACCTAAAAGCTTTTGCACAGCAAAGGAAACCATAAACAAGACGAAAAGACAACCCTCAGAATGGGAGAAAATATTTGCAAACGAATCAATGGACAAAGGATTAATCTTCAAAATATATAAACAGCTCATGCAGCTCAATATTAAAGAAACAAACAACCCAATCCAAAAATCGACAGAAGACCTAAACAGACATTTCTCCAAGTCGACATACAGATGGCCAAGAAGCACATGAAAAGCTGCTCAATGTCACTAATTATTAGAGAAATGCAAATCAAAACTACAATGAGGTATCACCTCACACCAGTTAGAATGGCCATCATCAGAAAATCTACAAGCAACAGATGCTGGAGGGGGTGTGGAGAAAAGGGAACCCTCTTGCACTGTTGGTGGGAATGTAAATTGATACAGCCACTATGGAGAACAGTATGGAGGTTCCTTAAAAAACTAAGAATTACCATATGACCCAGCAATTCCACTACTGGGCATATACCCAGAGAAAACCATAATTCAAAAACACACATGCAGCCCAATGTTCATTGCAGCACTATTTACAATAGCCAGGTCATGGAAGCAACCTAAATGCCCATCGACAGATGAATGGATAAAGAAGTTGTGGCACATATATACAATGGAATATTACTCAGCCATAAAAATGAATGAAACTGGGTCATTTGTTGAGACCTGGATGGATCTAGAGACTGTCATACAGAGTGAAGTCAGAAAGAGAAAAAGAAATATCGTATATTAATGCATATATGTGGAACCTAGAAAAATGGTACAGATGAACTGGTTTGCAGGACAGAAATTGAGACACAGATGTAGAGAACAAATGTATGGACACCAAGGGGCGAAAACGGAGGTGGGGGGGTGGTGGTGTGATGAATTGGGAGACTGGGATTGACATGTATACACTGATGTGTATAAAATGGATGACTAATAAGAACCTGCTGTATAAAAAAATAAATAAAATTAAATTCAAAAAAATATATATATATATACATTTCAAATCAAAACAACAAGAAGAAAAAGACAAATCTGCTATCATGTTGGTAGATTTTAACACCCATCAGTAATTGATGGATCAAACAGACACAAAAAATGAGTACAGATATAGAAGATTTGAACTAATGTATTCTCAAGTTTGATTTAATGGATATACATATAACACTGCACCCATCATTTACAGAATACACATTCTTTATAGGCACAAGCCGAACATTTATAAAAATCAAATATTCACTGGGTCATAAAGCAAATCTCTACAAATCTCAAAGGATTACTCTCATAGATCCGCATTCTCTGTCCACAAAAGGGTTATTAGAAACCAAAAACAAGTTTTTTCAACCAACAGTGCTGGAAGAATTGTATATTCACATGTAGAAAGATTATTTATACCTTTAACTCACACCTTACATAAAAATTAATTCAAAATGACCATAAACCAAAATTTAAGAGCTAAAACTATAAAACTTTTAGAAAAAGACATGGGAGAAAATTTTCTTGACTTTGGATTAGGCAAAGAGTTCTTAGATGTGACACTAAAGTCATGATCCATAAAAGAAAAAATTGATAAATTCGATTTAATTTTTAAAAATTGGGGGAATTCCCTGGCAGTCCAGTGGTTGGGACTCTGCACTTTCACTGCCGAGGGCCTGGGTTCAATCCCTGGTGGAGGAACTAAGATCCCGCAAGCCACACAGCACTGCCAAAAAAATAGAAAAAGGAAAAGAAACAGAAAAAGAGTAAAATACATAATAAAAAGCTATTTTTTAAAAAAATTTGTACTTTAAAAGACACTACTAAGAAAATGAAAAGGTAAGCCACAGACTGGGAGAAAATATTTGTAAGTCATAATTCTGATAGAGGTCTTGTATTCAGAATACAGAGAACTTTCACAGCTCAAGAAGAAGAAGACAAACAACCCAATTTTTAAATAAACAAAAGATTTGAATAGACATTTCACCAAAGAAGATATATGAATAGCTAATAAGCACATTAAAAGATGCTTAACATCGTTAGTCATTAGGAAAATGCAAATTAAAACCACAAGGAGATGCCACTTCATACCCACTAGGATGCCTATAATTAAAAAGACAGACAATAATAACTGTGGGAAGGGGTGTGAAGAAATTGGAATCCTTGTAGATTGTTGACAGGAATGTAGAATAGTGTATCCACTTTGGAAAATAGCTTGGCAATCTCTTAAAAAGTTAAACATAAATTTATGTTTAACAACCTAGTAATTCTACTCATAGATATGCACTCAAGATAAACAAAAACATGTGTCCACAGAAACACTTGTACAGGAAAGATCATAGCAACATTATTCATAAAAGCCAAAAAGTGGAAACAATACAAATGTCCATTAACTGATGAGTGGGAAAAACAAAATGTGCTATATCCATACAATATAATACTTTTCATCAATAAGAGGAAGGAATCACTGATACCTGCTACAATCATGGATGAACTTCAAAAATATTATGCTCAGTGAAAAAAGTCAAATGAAAAAAAAGATCACATATTTTATGGTTCCATTTATATAATATATCTAGAAAAGGCAAATCTATGGATATGGAAAGCAGATTGGTGTTTGCCTGGGGATTGAGGATTGACTAAAAATGGGCATGAGGGGGTCTTTTGGGGATGATGGAAATGTTCTAAAATTGGGTTGTGGTGATGATTGCACACTCAGTAAATTTACTAAAAAACATTGAATTCCATGCTTAAAATGAGTGAATCATATGATATGTAAATTATACCTAAATAAAGCTTTTAAAAAAACTAACAAAAAGATAAGTAGGAAAATGTTATTCTGGGAAGTTCAGAAACATACTTATAAGAAAACCAAAAAACAAAAACTCTTTTAGCAAGTTAGGAATAAGAGAGTACTTCCTTAATCTGATAAAGAGCATCTACCAAAAAACTATAACAATAGCAATACTTACTGATGAAATGTTGAAAGTTTTTCTCTTTAAGATCAGGAACAAGACATGGATGCCCCAAATCATGATTTTCATTCAACTTTGTACTGGAGGTCTTAACCATGGCAGTAAGCGGGGGGGGGGAATATAAAATGTGGAAGGATTGAAATGGAAGAAGCAAAGCTATCATTATTTGCTGATAATATGCTTGTCTACATAGAATACCTCAAAGTATAAGAGAATTTGGTGCTCAACAGGATACAAAATCCAGGAACAAAAATCAGTTGTATTTCTATATACCAGAAACAAACAGAAAATGCAATAAAACAGGATACTATTTACAATTTCATCAACAAAAGTAAAGTATGTAGTAACAGATCTAAAAAAAGATGTTCAACACATGGAGAAAAATGATAAAACTATTGAAACAAGATCTAAATAAGTGGAAAGATATATCATGTTCATGAATTGGAAGATTCAATATCATAAAGATATCAAATTTATCAGATTGATAAAAATAATTTCCATACAATTACAATAAAAATCACAATTTTTTTCTGGAACTTGACAAGTTGTTTCCTAAATTTTTTGTGCCTTTATTGAAAACTATTACATTCCTAAAGAGGAAGAAAAAGATATTTGCCTGGCAAAGTATCAAGAATTATCATAAACTTACAGTAATTAAGACAGAGTGGCATTATAGATCCAAACACACACGAAACTTAATTTTACTGCAGAGCATACATTTTAGTTCAAGGTGAAAGGATAGATTTTTCAACATGTGGTACTGGGACAATTAGCTAACCTTAAGGAAAACATGATAGTAAACTCTTAAATTAGTCTTTAACCAGGTTGGTTAGACCCATATGAGAAAAGTAAAAGTACACAATTCTTAGAAATTTACATAAAAGAGTAATTTAATAGAGGAGGGGAGATTTTTAAAATAAGACACAGACAAATCATAAAGAAAAAGACTGATACATTCAATTACATTAATAGTTATAAATTCTGTTTATCTAAAGATATCATAGATAAGCCATAAACAGGGAAATACATATAAATGATAAAGAGTTAATATCCAGATTATATAAAGAAGGTAAAAATGATTATATAAAGAAGATAAATCAATAAGAGAAGATAAACAACCCAATTAAAAATGGGCAAAAGAACAGGAATTTTACTGAAAAGGAAACACAGATGGCTCAAAAACACACTAAAATATATTTAATTTCAGTAATCCGGGTTACAAATAGACACCATAATGTAATACTATTTCACACCTACCAGATTGGCAAGAGTTAAAAATTAATCAGTACCAAATGTTGGTGTGCATGTGGAGCAAGGGAACTTTCATAGATTGTGTATGAATCTATCAATTGGTAAAAGTAATCTGGAAAAGAGGTGGCATTACCTAGTAAAGTTGAACATCTGCATAACCTATGACCTAGCAATTTCATTGCAATGTATATAACCTAGAGAGAGTTTTGCACAAGTGCAGTTGCAGTTAATGTTTATAGTGGCATTATTCATGATAGTCAAAAACTGGAAAAAACACAAATGTCTATCTACAATATATGATAAATATATAATATTCCAGGGAATTCCCTGGTTGTCCAGTGGTTAGGACTCGGCAACTTCACTGCATGGCCCGGGTTTAGTCCCTGGTCGGGGAACTAAGGTCCCACAAGCCACTCAGCACAGCCAAAAAAAAAAAAAAAAAAATATATATATATATATATATATATGTATATTCCATTCATACCAAGGAATATTACATAACATAGAAAAAAGAAATTATAGCTACACTCGATGACACTGAATCTCTAGAGCATGATGTAAAGTGGAGAAAAAATTCAATGGCATCAATTTACATAAGTTCAAAAACAGGCAAAACAAATACATTCAAATCTATAAAGAAAAGCAGTAGAATGATAAAACACAAAGTTTGGGTGAGTGGTTACTTTGGGAAGAGAAGAGAGAGATAAAATAAAATTCCTCTTTTAAATATTCAGCACATAAAATGGTTAAGACTTATGTTCTTAATCCTTAGATTTTACTGATCAGAGCTTGGGGCCGAGGGAAGCACAACAGCCTTCTGCTAGAGCGAACTTGCCCCTTCATAAGAGATTGGGGCCAAGGAGCTGAGCCAGCCTTACTGACCCCAACAGGAGCCAACCCCTGACCTTGACCTCTTGACTCAAGCTAATGGCTAAAAATTCTAATCACCATTGCCCATATTGTCTTCCTCAAGTGCCACATCACAATCATTCAATCAATCAATGCATTAAAGAGTCCTGGACTTAATGAGAAAAGATAAGATTTAATTACAACTCAGAACCAGCTCACTTCTGACCTTGTGTAGTCTTTTGAACACATACTCTCTTTGGAAGAACAGAAAAGTTTCATACTCCCCAGAGATTATGATGTGGACCTTCCAGGGGAACATTCTCTCTCCCCTAGCATTTTGGGAATTTTCTTGGCCGGCGGGGTTAGGTAGAAACAGTACCACCAGCCAAGAAGTTTTTGTTGAGCTTTACTCTGTGGCTCATGGAGTAAAAGAAAAGGGGATTTGTGTTTATGTTCCAAAAATGAAATTGTGGTATTGGGCATGCTTTTGAAAGCCAAACCTCCTTCAGAAGTTGCGCCATGCCCCTCAAGGGACTGTGCAGCACCCCTTCCTCCCAGAGAGGAGAATCACTTGATCAGATGACCAGTCTGCAGTTGTGCCCAGCTCTGGTGTCTGGTCTGGCTGTCTGAGAAGGCCCAGGAGGGCAGGTTTGTGAACTGCATCCCTGAACTCCTCATCGCTGCACCCATGAAGTCTCATCTCTGGCCTGGAGATTCTCTGTGATCACTGCAGACCCCTCTTTGGCCAGGCTGTGACTGAAGGAGTCCACTGGCCAGCCACTTGAGCCATTTCCTCTCGTAGGACCAGCCCCCGGCTCTACGAAGGGGAAATCCAAACACAGGTACGTGTGATGATGTGGAGAGACCTGTTTATAGTGGACTTTCCTGGCGGCCAGTTCTCAGCAGGATTTTCCTTAGTGTTGCCCAGATGAGAGTGGTCACCACCCACCTCTACATCTGGGGTGGGGGTGGACTCTGTGAGGGAGAGGGTCTGGAAAAGATCGCTGAGAGCCGTAGCCCAGTGCCCTCCTCCCCTCACCCCTATCCCATTATTTGCTTGAATCCCTTCTGCCATGTGCCCTCCAAGACATCTCCTAGCTTTTTTTGTTTTTCTCTGGGAACAAGGAATTTACTACCTTCAGAGGTAGCCTATTCCATCCTTAGATATATATGGTTGTCAGGTTCTAAAATGCTGAGCAATAGTGAAATGCGGATGTGGTGGGAAGGAGGGAAGGTTCAAGAGCTTTTGAATAAATTGCTCTTTTAAGTTTAAGCTTTCTTCATTGGGGTCTCTACACCTTGCAACCATTTACTGAGCAGTTAGTATGTGCCAAGCTCTGTATTAATTATTATTCTTGTAAGATTCTATTGAAACTTCCCCAAACCCTATGAGTTATGTATAATTAATATCCTCATTTCATAGATGAGGAAATACAGATTCAGAGCAGTGAGGCAACATGCCTAAAAAGTCACAAGGCTAGTTAACGGTGGGGTTGGGTTTACATTCAGGTCTGTCTGACACCAAAGCCCTCTTCCTCACCACCGTGTTTGCCTGTCTCACAGCCCTATTGCAGCCTCATGAAGCAAGGAGTCATCTTTGAGTTGAGAAAGCTAAGGCTCTGGGAGGTCAAATGACTTCCCCGAAAGCATTCCTCAGTACTGGAACAGTAACCTAAATCTTTGCCCTTCCCTTGACTTGTTCACCCTCTGTCCTGAGCCTCTGTGCATTGGCCTACCTCAGCTTTCATCAGAAACTAAGGCTGAATCCATTCCCTGTTCAATTTCTTAATCTGATTCCCTAACATCCGTGCTCCCAACTCCCCAAGTCTTTCCCCAGTCACTGACCACTGTGGCTCTGCAGACAGCTGTCCTGTGTCCCCCACCCTGCCTCTCCCATTCAGCAACCACTGACCTCAGCACCTTCCCAAAGGAAAAGAGCATCTGACCGCCAGAGGCAGCGGTAGCAAGAGCCTGGACACAGATTGTACAGGAATCAGTGGGCAGGGGGAGGGGAGGGGGCTTGTCCCAGAAGAGGGTTCATACAGTTACTGCCATGCAAATTAGGAGGTGGAAGC
This sequence comes from Balaenoptera borealis, assembly GCF_965194805.1. NCBI lineage: Eukaryota > Metazoa > Chordata > Mammalia > Artiodactyla > Balaenopteridae > Balaenoptera > Balaenoptera borealis. The sequence continues at coordinate 149,727,404 of NC_138860.1, forward strand.
AAAGTCTAGACCATAAAGGAGACAGAGGCTGCAAAATAAGAGCCAACAGCAGAACGATTCTTTGAGGAGTGTTTCCAGGTTTAGGGAAGACTGAAGAGTAGGGAGAGGAAGACCCCAATTCTGTTCCTGACCTGACACCTAGTTTCCAGTGACCTTGCCAGGTTCCTTTCTCTCTCTGGGCCTCAGAGAATGTTCCAGAATGTCTAGGGCTCCCTGTGGTCTTTAAGCCTGGGTGTTGAATGCTGGTTCACTAAGTTGGTGGCCTTGTGGGCCCAAACGAGTGAGAAGCAGTGGGTGGAGGAGTAAGAAATCACCTGGACCAGACGGTGCCCTGCAGTCTGTTCTGCGCCCACTGTGGGTGGGGCCCCAGGTGCCTGCTGCCATAAAGGGGAGAGGTAGACATCAGAGAAGGCAGAGCAATGACGAAAGTTGAGGAGCTGATCCTAAGTTCTGGAGCAGCCTTACAGGGGATAAGATGTTAGGCATTTATACAAGAAAGAAAAGAAAGCCAAGAGCTGAATGACTAGGATAATGTACTACTTTGCTGTGTCTGTTCAGTCCACTTTTCTTATTGCTACCACATACATCTACAGGGTTTCCATGAAAGTAGCAATTTTGAACAATGTGACCCTGCCCCCTGCCCCTACTAGCCACAGATGATTGGTCCAAGCAGGGCCAATCAGAACCTTCCCTGGGAATTTTGGACTTGGAGTGAAAGGGAGCTCTGGTAACCATGTTTCCTCCACCTGGACCAGACCAGTAGTGGAAATGCTCCATTTTCTCCATTAGAGAAAGAATAATGTAGCACAAATATCACCACCAAAATGTAAGCCCTATGAGAGCAGAGATTGTTGACTATTTCTGTTCATTGCCATATCCCTAGAATATGCCTGGCACATAGTAATAATAATAATAATAGGAACATATATATAGTGCTTATTATGATCAGACAACTGTCCTAAGTGCTTCACACATGTAATTCATTTAATCCATGTAACAACCCTATAAGATAGAATAATATTATCACCATATTTCATATGGGAAAACTGAGACACAGGGTAACTTGCCTAAAGTCACACAGATCATTGGTCTAGGAACAGGGATTCAAACACCAGTCATGTGGTTCCAGAGTCTGTGCTCTTAATCACCATCCTACACCAGGTGTCAGTAAACCTGTGCTGAAGGAAGAATGAATGAATGGATCAGGCAGGCAGAAAGGAGAGCGGGTGAGAGAGAGAATTCTGTAACAATTGAGCACCTAGTTCAGAAGGTCTCTGCAGCTCAGTTCTACTCTTGCCCTTGGGTTCTGTGAAAGTCTCACCAGCCAGTCTTGTAAACAGGACTGGTTTCATGGGCATCAGAAGGGCCCCATGCTTGGTTTAATGCTCTGCTATCACCACCTCTAAATTCTTTTTTTTTTTTCCTCTTACTGTATTTATTATTTTTTATGTCAGGACATATATTCTCCTTGTTATCGTAACATTTTAATCACATTACAAATTGATTAGTGTTGTTTTCAGTGAAGAAAACTCTACTGAAGCAAGTTTAAGTGTGCGTGCTTGAACAAGTCCCAAATTTATGTAGGTGTGGCTAACAGTCCATTTATTTGATTCAATGGCTCAAGTGATGACAACATTGGTTTGGCACCAGCTGTCCTTGTCAAAGTCCCCATACACCAGGTGACCAGAAACTCTTTTCAAGGACTGCGATAGTTAATTTTATGTGTCAACTTGACTGGATCAGCGGATGCCCAGATATCTGGTTAAGCATTATTTCTGAGAGTGTCTGTGAGAGTGTTTCTGACTGAAATTAGCATTGGATCAGCAGACGGAGGAAAGTAGATGGCCTTCCCCAGTGTGGGTGGGCCTCCTCCAATCTGTTGAGGGCTGGGATAGAACAAAAGGAGAGAGGAAAGAGGAATTTGCCCCTTTTTTCTGCCTTATTGCTTGAGCTGGGACATCTCATCTCAGAGAACTGAATTTTAAACGTTATTTTTCATTAATTTCATTTTAAGTAGTGCTACTGTATTGGACTGAACAGATCCAGAACTTGTGCCCTTCCCCTGTACCCCAACACTTGACTGGATTCAGCAGTGCCTATGGAGGGGCTGAATCACTCACTGGCTCCCTCTGGTGCGAGGCTCTTTGGCAGAGCCTGACACATAATAGGTGCTCAACAAACAGCAACTGAGTGGTTTCGTGGGTGCTCGAGGCCATTTCTATAGATGAAGAATCTAGACAGGGGGCTGGAAATGGAAGAAGGAAGGCGACTGTCACAGGAATGTCACTTTACCCCATCCTCTGAGGCAAACACAGGAAAGGACCAGCCTCAGCGGAGGTTGGACAGCCCCTCGGTGACTAACGCTCACAAGAATCCACACCCAGCTGGGTTCGTTGTCCACAGAAAACCTTCCGAGAAGGGCCCAGCCTACAATGAGCTGGGAGACGTGTCAGGGAGGAGATGAAGGCGCCTCTGGTATGTCTCTGAAAAGCAGCCAACAAACCCAGAGCTGTCAACACCATAAACCCAGCTGGGAGCTCAAAGAGCTCAACCTAAACTCACTTTGATACATGGTGGAAGGAGTGAGGCCCCAGGCCTGCTGGCCGCTCCAGCCCACTGGGTTGAGGGTTCCCAGAAGCAGCTCTTGTATCTCCAGCCTGGACCCCTCTTTGGAACAAGCTCTCCTCTTGCCTCCCCCTCGACCAGCGCCTGCCCCCCACCCCCAGGTTAACTCCTGGCTTGTTCAGGTCTCTGACTAAATGACCCCTCCTCCGAGAAGCCTTCCTCCACCCACCTTCCTGGGCTGAGTTGGCCCCTCTGCTGGCCCTGGAGAATCATTAATAATTAGCAAATAAACTGACCCTGCAGCTGTCTACCATGGCACATCCTGCACAGGGTTGCCGTGGTGAGAAACAGCCCAACTGCAAACTCACTCCTGCAGAGTGGGGCAGCTCTTGTGATTTGGGGCTCTTTTTTGACAACTCTGTTTATCTTCTCTGTCCATAGCATCTTAATCAGTGCAGCTCAAATCTCCCAGGAAGCATCTCCCGGGCTTCCTGCTGCCCATCAGTTTCAGCTGCTCTGGAGGGCAACTCCTTGCCCCTTGGGGCTCCCCCAGGCTCCCCTCTAACTTTGAGGATGATCCATCAAGGTGTTTCCAAATAACACGATAACAGAGACTTAATTTTATTCTCACAGATTTTTACTTCCTTGTCAGAGCCACTTAAAAGGGAACTGGGGGTAGTTTCCTGGTGGCCTAATGGTTAGGATTCCAGGCTTTCACTGCTGTGGCCCAGGTTCAATCCCTGGTCGGGGAACTGAGATCCCACAAGGCGCGTGGTGTGGCCAAAAAAAAGGGGGGTGGGGGAACTGGGGTTAATTCCCGGAGGTGACTGAGGAAGGGCCTGAGTTAGTGGGAGGGGAGGGAGGGGGGTGTGTATCTGGGGTGGTCAGCGAAGGTCTCAGGGAAGATGGGGCGTTTGACCTGTGACTTTAGAGACAAAGACCTTCCAGGCAGAGGAAATAGCATGCGCATAGGTGTGGAGGCCTGGGAGAGGATGCAGGGCTCAAGGAACTCAAAGTTGTTCGGTATTATAGGAACTCGAGGTATGATGATGAGCAGGAGGAGGTGGTGTGCTGCAGAGGTGAGCAAAGCTCCTGAGGACCTCGGAACCAGGGACTTCATCCTGGAGGCTGCAGCGTTCCAATGTGTATTCCCCAAACACTAGACCCATGGAACTCTCAGCTCCAGAAGAGGGCTGGGTTTCTGTGTCCCCCACGTGGAGACTTCCTCCAACATATGTTAGTTTTGTAAAGGTTTTGCTAAAACTAATAGTAACTACCTGTGAGTGTCTGCAAGGCACCAGGCAGGCATCACCAAATTTGACCCACCTCACAACCCTATGAACTAGGTCCTGTTGTATTATTCCTATTTCATAGAGAGGTTAAGAAATTTTACAGGGCGGGAAAGGTCACACAGCTGGTAAGTGGTAGAGCTAAGATATGAACTTGAGCAGTTTGATTTTGAGCTTCCTGGAGTAAAGAATGGGCTTAACTTTGTTTCATCCAACTTTTCCTGACTTGTTTTTAATTATGGAAAAAATTTTGCACATCTAGTAACATTGCAAGACAATTGATTCTGTGGGCAATGGGGAGCTATTAAAGTGTTCTTATCCAGGAGCTTTCTATTTGATTTCCAAATATCCTTAGTATGCTTGTTATCAGTCACTTACACTTTAGTGTGAATTAGTCCTTTCCTAGAGCACCTCAATAGTCTTGCTACCTCCCCAGTACCCAGGAGGGATGACATGAGATGGTGCTATAAGAACATTTGCTTGAATGAATTGTAACTTCCCCTGTTGAAGACAGTGGGAGCAACAGAAGGAAAGGCCTGGATCCTGGGAGGTGGTCATGTCAGAGTGTGAGGGACAGGAGGCAGGCAGGGACAGTTGTGAGGGCACCATGGGAACCAGAGTCTTGGAACTGAAATGCAAAAGCCAAACTCACCTACTTCACGGCTAAAGGCCAGGCCTGAACATTGATCGAAACGCAAATCCAAATATCTACTCAGAATGTTTCCTCTTTTAGACAGCAGCTAAACCACCTGGTCAACTGGAAAATGAGGCATTTGTTGGAGTTGAAGGTGCATCAGTAGATTCTTGCTTTTAAGAGTCAGAGTTGGAGGGAAAAAAATCACTCTCAGAGCCTGTATCCATCCCCACACCCACAAAGCTACTGGCAAAGAGCAGGGGATTTGGAAGTTTGGCTCGTTGAACCAAGGGATCCTTAGAAAGCACCTAGGCTGTTTCCCTCATTCTAAGGAGGGCAAGACTGAGGTCCAGAGAGGGCAAGGTCACAGAGCTGGTTGAGACCCTCCCAGTCCGGGGCTCTGCCCATGGCTTCAGGGCCTGTACTGCAGTCCCCTCCACCAAGACCACTGGCACTTCCTTGGCCCTGTCCCCTTTGTCAGGGGAGGCAGCCTTGTGCACACACCGCCCACCACAGACCCACAGACAGAGCTCCCTGCTGTCATCTGACTGCCCCTAATGAGATTACAGACTCCTGGTGAAACAGACGAGAGTTAATTCCCTCTGGCTTTAAAGGGCAGGCCAGGCCACAAGAAATAGCAAAATACAAAACAAAACAAAACAAAACAAACAAACAACCCCCCCCCAAAACAAACAAACAAAAAAACACCTTTATCTAAAAACGCTAAATATAGATGGTGACCCTAACAGCCATTTCCCTGCTTGGCAGGTTGCAGTTCATTCCTGCTTTCACAAATGTTCTCTGGATGGAATGTTGCACCAGCCCTAACAAAGTAGATGCTATTATTATGTCTGCTTGGTTGGGGAAACTGAGGCAGTGTGCTCTTAAATGGCTGGTCCAGGATCACACAGCTAGTAAGTGGCAGAGCTGGGACTTGAATGTAGGTCCCTTGGGCACTGTCGTCTCTAAAAATAATAAGCCCTGAGAACCTACAGGGTTCCCAGCTTTAGGCTTAAAGCAACCCTGAAGGACATACCTCACAACGGGTAACACAGCCCAAGTTTGAACTCGGGTCTACTGGACTCAAATCCTACATTCCCCACAATATTGGGAAGCACCTTTGAACCCATCCACCTGTACACGTGGTGGGAACCAAACAACGTAGGCCTGATTTCCACTCTGCTACTTGCTAGCTCTGGCCAGAGTCCCATGGCCAAGGGACTCTGGCTCCTGGGGTCTCAATCTCATTTTACTTTCAGTAAAATGAAGGTAGGAACCCTGGGGTTGTTAGGATGATTCCCAATGGTTCACACAGGTGACGCAACTGGAACAGGACTCCCACACAACCTGCTCATTTCCCGACCTCTCTTTGCCTCAGTTTCCTCATCTGTGAAATGATACTTATAGTACTTACTTCTTGGGTTTAGTGTTAGGATTAAATGTGCTAATACAAGCAATGTGTGTCTAGAACAGCACGTGGTGTACAATAAATGTTTAATGCTGACAATTGCTAGCATTGCTAGTTATTTATTATTGCTAGTTTATTGTTATTTATTATTGTCAGTTATTGCCTTGCCTTCAATGCTTTCTGGAATGAAGTGGAGGTAAAAATCAAACCAACCAAACAAATGTTCCTCTTCTTCCTCCCACCAGTCCCCTGTCCCCTCCCCTTTCTAAAAGGAGCACTTGGCCCCCCGACCACGTGGCCTGCTCTAATTTCCCAGGCTCTAATCTGCTCCCGGCTCCTAATGATGCAGCTCGTAATAGGATTGTGGCCTCCCTCTGGGGAAACCACGTGGGCCATGGCCGTGGGGCTCGCAACTAGTGCTTAGCAACCCTGACCACCTGCCGGCTGAGGAGCCAGAGCCCCCAGCCAGGACCCTGTGCCCGGGCTGGCCTCCCGTGCATGGAATGGTGCTGTGCCCCGGGCCAGCAGGCTGGGCTCGCCATGGTGCTGGGTGCCATCCTGGCACGAGGGCGGGACGTGTGCCGGCGGAATGGACTGCTCATCCTGTCTGTGCTCTCTGTCACCGTGGGCTGCCTCCTCGGCTTCTTCCTGAGGACCCGGCACCTCTCACCACAGGTCAGCCATGCGGGGCATCACGGGTCCCCATCTCGGAGGGCTGGGTGGGCCTGAGGGATCTGGGGGTCACATTCCCACTCCGTGGCTCCCTGATGACATGACAGCGGGTCACTTTGCCTCTCTGGGTCCCAGTTTTCTCCTCTGTAAAGTGGGTGTGATAAACGCATTGCAGGACTAGAGTGAGAGAGGAAGTGGCTTCACACCAGCATCTCCAGGTGAAAGAGAGGTAAGGATGCCTTGTTGGAATAACCACAGGCTAAGAGCTGTAGGGGAGGGAAGAATGGGATCCTATAAGCATGCAAAGCAGGCATCAGAGAATACCTCCTAAAGCAGCTCATGGGCAGAGAGCCGGAATGGGCATTCTAGGCAGAGGTAACAGCAGAAGCAAGGCAGAGGGGCATGAAAGGTTTGCGGGGGGCTGGGAGGGTGGGCAGGTGGAGCAAGCTGTTCACAGCAGCTGGAACGTACGCTGTGAGGCAGGGGCTAGAGCACAGGGGCCATCAGGCCTCTAGATCCCACCACCGAGCACGGGCTTGGGGCAACCACGAGAAGCTTTGAGCAGTGATATGGTCAGACCTGAGCTTGGAGACATCACTCTGGTGCTGAGTGGAGGATGGGGTAGTGGCGGGACTGGCAGGGGGCCAGGTGAGGGGTGAGACATGACAGTGGGGATGAACAGGGCAGATCTGAGAACTGTTTCCCAAAGAGGAAGCTTCAGGATGTGGAGGCTGATTGGATGCGGGGTCGGGGGGACAGGGAGGCAAGGCAGGCCCCCAGGGTTCTGGCCTGTGTAACTGCAAGGGTGACGATGCCTTGCCTGGGGAAGGGCCCTCTTCTCACTTAGCGCTCATCTCATGCGGGAGACGGAGGGACACTCATGCTGCCGAAGGCAAAACTTTTCTAACACTGTTAAATGGTAAGGAGGACTTTATTCAGGACTACAGTGATAGGTGTTAAGACTATGGCGACAGGGGAGAGTGATCAAGAGCAACTCAAATACGGCAACTGCAGCTGGGGATTTACAGCCAATGAGCGTAGTGCGGAGGTCAGTGACTAGAAAATTACTAAGAGGAGACATCAAGGATGGGGGAAGGGGGGTCTTGCTAAACCCACTAACAAGATCTTTGTTGAAGGCAGAGTTGGGGGGATTCTCACTAAATTGACTTAGCGGGGTTTTTGCTACAAATGGGTGAAGCAGGACGAAGAAAGGATGAGGCTTAGTTGAAAAGAGGGCTCAGAATGGCCGGTCTAAAGTTTGGTCAAGAAGAGTTTTTGTCAGTGGGCTCCTGGAAGATTCCTTATTTCATAATATTCCTCTTCCTGCAGTTCAGTGATATCTAATATGTTCTCTACAACAGGGGCTCAAAGCATCAGATTTCATCTTCCATCAAAAGGAAAACACGCCTCTCTGGGAATCGAGCCCGCTATTATTATAGTTACACTGTTAAGCTGCTGTCAGTTATTTAGGGAGAAGCATAGACTCTGGAGTCAGAGGAACCCTGAACTTGGACTCTACTAATGAATGGCTGTGTGGCCCTAGGCCAACTCCTGTCTCCTTTCTGGGGCTCAGTTTCGTTATCTGTAAAATGGAGGAGGGTGGGACTATATGTCTGCTAGAATTGCTGTGAGGAGTAAACAAGGATTCATCAGTGCCTGGATACAGCGGGTGCTTAGTGAGTGTTACTTTACTCCTCCCTCCCTTACCCACCTGTTCAAGTCCTACCTACGTCAAGAACCACCTCATAGATCCCGTATCTTATGAAAATTCTTCCAGACCTGCCCACATCTGCCCACTCTCCTCCCACACTCACCCCATGCTCATCCCTCCACTGGAACCCAGCTGCTGGAGGTCTTGCTTCAGAGCTGTTTGTTCAGAGTCTATTTCTCCCATCAGCCTTTGACTTGCTGACTATCACATGGGCTTTCTTGAACCAAAAGGTGAGCCTAGCTCAGTGTCACAGAGAGAACCCTCAACTAATGCCTGAATTAAACTGGCAACGGCACAAACAACTTGCAAGCCACTTTCTTTAATTTTCCTCAGCAACTAAAATATATTTCTTGCAGGAAGATTATTTTGTGAAAACAAATTGGAATGCCTATTCTTAAAAGCCAAACTCATCTGGCGCCTCCTTTGCCAAAGCTGCCTTCCCCATCTGTTTGGAAGCGCTAACGTGTTCTGGTCTGGATTAACCTGCCAGATAAATTGAAGGAAAGATGTGGAGTCCTAGAACAATTATTTGGCAGGAATTGGCTTTCTCAGCATCTTATTTTGAAATCCAGGAGTTGTTTATTTGATCTCTGCCTGTGACTCAGAAACCAAACCCTTCTTATTTTGTAGCTTATGCAACAAGGCAAAAATCATAAACAATATGCAAAATGGTAGAATGTCCTATTTGTGAAAAGAACTTACAAAATCACAAGATTTATCTTTGGAAATGAGTATCTCATTTAAAAATATAGATCATTTTGAGAGTTCCAGTTAAACCATGATGAATTTATAATTGCACCCATTTTTCTTTCCTTCCTGGGATACCACTAAAATTGTAGTAATGAAATTGTTTAAAAATATAAACTCCCAAGAACAAAGACAATACAAACGGAGACAACTGAGAAAAGAAGTCGAGGAATTACAATAAATTAGTTGGGAAGTGGATAGAGTTGAATGATCTCATTTAGTAGAGCACAGAAAGCTGAAATCTTGTGTCTGTAGAAGCAGAATGACAGCAGATACCACCTGAGTTTGTCTTGAGAATTCCAGAAGGGCTCTGGACCTAAAAGTGCAAGGCACTGCAGGAGGCAAGGGTTAAGCATGCAGCTGAAATCAGGGACGTTGGTTAGAATTTTGTAACTGGAGCAGTTCGACCCCTAGATCCCTTACAGTTCATGTAATCAGGGGACCCCTCATCCACTATCTCTATCCCCCTGCCTGTCCCAAGGAACCAGAGAAGCTTGACTTAGAGATGTTAGGCCCACCTGTAAATTTTGGGGGAGGGGAGGTGGTGAGGCGCATGCTTCAGGTGAATTAGTGGACATCTGCATCTTGAGCCTGGGGTCCCCATAAGACTGCTGTCAGCTGGGCTTAGGCACAGCCCCATCCCCCCACCTCCCACCCCCCACACAGCCAGAGGCAGGAAGGGACTTCTCTCACTGAAGCCTCAGAGGAAAGACCCCCAAATTCTGCTGTGAAGGGGAATCGTTCCCATCCCACCCTTCCCCCAGTGAAAAAGCTACATCTTCACCTGTTAGCCTTCCTTGAGGAGCCATCAGTTGACAAGTTCCACTCATGCACACAGAAGTTTAGTGTGTCACACTTATACACAAGCAGAAGCCGAAGTCAAAGCTGCTAATATGGAAGACAGAGACCAAACGAACAGAACAGTAGGTCTCTAGTGAAGCAGAGGCAATGCAGGGAGTAGAAGAAAACTTTTAAAACCTTTCCTCAAGTTCTTTGAATATATCAGAGAAGGTACAGTGACCATAAAATAGAACAGGGTGCAAAAAGAAGAAACGATTCGAGAACAAGAAAGAGCTTTGGGAAATTAAAAATAGATAAAGCTGCAGAAATCTCCCAGAAAGTAAAACAAAATGAGCTAAAAATAGAAAAATGTAAGAAAATTAGAATGTCTAACATTCAACTTACTAATAAGAGTTTTAAAGAGAGCTAACAGAAAAAAATGGAGAGAAAAATTTCACAGAGAAAACAGGAACATTTCTCTGAAGTAAAAGGTATGCACAGCACTATGAATTTTTTAAAAAGAAAGGAGAAAATCTCATACCATGGCACGTCATCATGAAAAGTACAGAAAAACTGGAGATAAATAGGTGATCCTTAAATGGTTCTGAGGGAATAAACTGGGTCTAATGTAAAGAATAGGAAGTAAGAATGGCTCCCAACATCTTAAGCAACACTGGAATCTGGAAGACAAAGAGGAAACACCTTTGAAATTTGGAGGGGAAATTCTTTAAACTAAGAGTCTTATATATAGCCAATCTATTATCAAAGTTAAAGGTAGAATAAAAACATTTTTACTATGTAAGACTCAGAAGTTTCTCTCCCATTCACACTTACTGAGGAAGCTACCAAAGGAGATATTCCAGCAAAACAAAGAAGTAAGCCAAGAAGGCAAGGGATCCAGGAAAGAAGGGTTCCGATATGGGAATAAGTCCCAGAATGACAGCGAAGAAGAGACCCATGACAACCACTGGGCCTAGAAAGCAATCTGTCCAACCTGGAACAAGAGGATGGAGAGCTCTGGCACTGAGGTCCCAGGGGCCTAGTTATGGACCTATGCGTTTGAGTATATAGAAAATACTGGGCTTCCCTGGCGGCGCAGTGGTTGAGAATCTGCCTGCCAATGCAGGGGACACGGGTTCGAGCCCTAGTCTGGGAAGATCCCACATGCCGCAGAGCAGCTAAGCCCGTGAGCCACAATTACTGAGCCCGCGTGTCTGGAATCTGTGCTCCGCAACAAGAGAGGCCGCGATAGTGAGAGGCCAGCGCACCGCAATGAAGAGTGGCCCCCACTTGCCGCAACTAGAGAAAGCCCTCGCACAGAAATGAAGACCCAACACAGCCATAAATAAATAAATAAACAAACAAACAAACAAATAAATAAATAAATAAAATTTTAAAAAAAGAAAATACTATTGTTAGACATTTAAAAAGCGACGTTAAAGCACTTGGAAGAAATTAACGAGTGGCTCACAGTAAACAAGGTAAATGAAAAATCAGTCAATTCTTAACTTCAGGGAAAAACTTAAGGTTGTACAGAAAGGAGGCATGGTTGGCTCAACAGTGAGCAATATTTTGTGATCAAAATATTTTAAACCTTGACAATTAGTTTAACCAAAAATTGATATAATGGTGAAATGGTAGGAGGAAAAAAGGAGTAGGAACTAAGTCCTCATCTGTCATGGCAGGGAAGTTAATAGATGTCAACAAGATATATCTGGAAATAGTATTATAACCATATTATTTACAAATAACAATACTAAAGGAAAAACAGCTGGAGGAGTTGGGGATGGTCACTCCTGAGAAGTTGGGGTTAAGGATAGAGATGGGTGAGGAACGGCTGCCTTTTTATCATTATAGTGCTATCTAAATTAAAGAATATACACATGGATTAAAATTAATTCAAAAGACATAGCCACGATGGGTATATTTTTAAAAGTTGATTTTCTGGTGTGTTGGAAATGGTAGTAGAAGGGGACTAGGAGACCTGTTTTCCAGTCCTGCACTGTCACTAACTCACTCTGTGGGCAAATCACCTCCCTCCCCTGGCTCAGCTCCCTCATCTATAAAAATGAGCTGTCAGCTGAACTAGGAGATCTTTAAAACCCCTTCTCAGCACCAACATTCTATAATTTGCGACTTTTCAAAGCATCAGGCCAGTAACCAAGGGTTATGTTTGGCTTTGTGTTTAAAAAAAAAAAAAAAAAAAAGTTACAAGTACAAAAATCTAAGTCAGATGGTGTTTGAAAGTCCACATACTGGCCTCACCCAGAAGCTTACCCTCTGAGGAAAGTGGACTCAAGCTAGCATTGCCAGAAATAGCAAAATTGAACTAAGTTAAATGTAAAAAATTTTAAAGAGCACATCCAGTTAAACTTGAATTTCGGATAAACAACTAATAATTTTTAGTGTAAGTAAAGAACCAATATTTGTTGTTTATCCGAAATTCAAACTTAACTGGGCTTTGGAGCACCTTCCTCTTCGGCTGTCAGGTTCCAGTCATGTGACCTGTTACTCTGGCGACAGCTGACTGGGCAAGGACTTGGCGCACTAATCCAAGGGCCGGCAGATAGGCTGGAACCTGCAGCCTATGAGGAAGCCCGACGCGGGAACTCTGCCCAGTAAGGGCTCTTTAATATTGAGAGTGGCGTCTCACCAACCAATCCGATTCTGTCTCTCTTTCAGCATTTTAAATGCGAGCCCTGCTTCAAGGGTGAGGTAAGAATTTACGAAAGTGTGGGGCGAGGGAACCCAGTACAGAAGGGAAACTGACTCAAAAATGCTGTTTACGAGTCAGTCTTTTCATAAAGTAGACTGACAATTCCTCCAGTGCAGGAACTGTGCCTAATTCACTCTTGGGTGCCCAGTACGATGCCTGCCAAAGTATGGGCTGAATGAATGTGTGAACAGTACGCAGCCCTGCCCTCTCGCCACTTATCATCTGTTACGTGAGACCGATTTGTAGCAAGGCTAGGCAGGTGAATGGTGCAGAGGTGGGGGAGAGCTGTTACCTACTGTGATTACTGACCATTTACGCTCATCCAGACCCTCTGCCAAGTGCTTTATGTGCATCCTCTCATTTAAGCCTCCCAGTGGCCCTATGAAGTGGTTATTACCCTCATGTTACAGATGAGAAAAACTCAGAGAGGCCGAGGAACTTGCTTAACGCCACAGCTACTTCTAGGGGGCCAAGGTTAGAATCCAAGTCTGCTTGGCTCCAAAGCCAGTGTTTTCTCCATGGACTCTGCTGTCCATGGGCTAGACGGGAGAATATGGATGAAATGGTGCTTTGAAGATTGTAAAGCAACTGTGAAGTCTGTACTACCTGCTATAACCCCAGCTCCTGCTGTGTTTTCAGGAAATTAGTTACTTCCAGTTTCCGGGAGAGCTCTTGATGAGGATGTTGAAGATGCTGATCCTACCACTGGTGGTCTCCAGGTGAGGGGCGGGTGTTTGGCTGGGAGGTCTGGGCTGGGGTTGCAGGAAGAGGATTCTGTACGGATTCTGTAGGTGCCCTCCTCCTGCTGTGGGCAGGCTGCAGGCTCTGGGTGGTGTGACTCTGGGGCCTTCATGGGAAGTAGGCTGTGGCACAGGCCGCTGGAGTCTGGGTCGTTCAGTGACACCAGTTGTTTCAGTCCCATTCAGTGGACATTTGAGTGACTTGAGTAAGTGATTTGGAGTCCTAGGACGTGACCTGACTCCAGGGTAGCTCGGGGCCAGGGAGTTCACGCTCTGTTCCCAGGGAGAGGCTCATTGTGGTGAATGCAGCAAGACATGGGGGAAAAGATGACCTTGGAGATGATCATGAGATGATATCCTGGCTCAACTGTGTGCTGTACTGGCTGTGGAACCTTGGACAGGTCAGACTTCTCTGAGCCTCCGTTTCCTCATCTGTAAAATGATAATAGTAACACCTACTCCAAAAGGTTGCTGCGAGGACTGTAGGAGGCTATCTATTTGCTAAAAGTTCAGGGGCTGATCACAGGGTATGAGGGCAGACAGGTGGGAGATTAAGTTGCAGGATGGGTTCTTCCTTGACCATGAAAGACCTTGAATGCCAGGCTAAAGAATTCAGTCTTTACCAGCTAGGGTGGGGCCACAGCAAATCCTTGGAGGTCACCTGGTCTCTACCACTGGTGTGCTGGTGACCTTGGGCAAGCCCCTGGTCCTCTCTAGGTCTCAGATTTTCCAGATGTGTAATGAGTTGGCGGCTCCAGATGGTGTCTAAGAGCCCTTTGCTCTGAGACCATGGGTTTGGAATCCTCACTTCCCAGGATTTGTGTGCAGGGAGGGAAGTGGACAAGCCTCTGAGTCCTGGGGGACATAGTGGGCTCGTTCCCCTGGGACAGGGTCATCAGCCTTCTCAACCTCCCTGCTGAGAACCCTAACCCTTTCCCTCTAGGGTGGTGGAGATAATGCTCCCCCGGCCCGGGAGGCCAGGTAATGGTGCTTTCTGCTGCCCCCAGGAGGCCTTGTCAAGCTCAGTTCGGCTTTGTGCAGGCAGCAGTTGGGTCTCTCAGGACTCAGCCTTCAAGGCTCTGCTGAAAGGCCACCTCCCTCCAGAAGCTTTCCCTGACTCCTCAACCCACTTCTGTGGTTGTCTCCTCTTCATGCATCTTTTGAGTCATTCACTGAGTCAGGGAATTCTGTCAAGGTCACCGGTGGTCTCCATATTGCTAGACCCAAAGGACACTCCGAGTTCTTGTTCTGCATGACCTGTCCACAGCAGTTGATACAGCAGTTGGTCACTCCTTCCCTCTTGAAACACTCCTCCCTATGGTCTTACACTCTCCGGCTTTGTCTGCTCTCTGCCCCCGCCAGCCGAGTTTCTCTCTCTCTACTCAAGCTCTGAACGTTGTAGTTTCTCAGGCCTTTTCTCATCTGTCCTCATGGCTTTAACATACCACCTACAAGTCCAGCCCGTCCGAATATAGATCTCCCTCCCCAACCTCCCCTCTGAGTGCCACTCAAACTACCTACCTGACATTGCCACTTGATGTCTCACGAGGATTTCAATTTAGCGTAACCAACTTGAGATTTTACCCGCAAACCAGTTCCTTCTCCTGTTTTCTGCTTGTCAGTAAGCGGCAGCTCCATCTACCCAGTTATTCAAGCCTCCGTATTTATTCTCTTCCCCCACCCCCAGCTCTTCCACCAGCGACTCCAGCTGATTCTTCCCCCAGCTAGAACCCAGCATCATCCCTACCACAGGGGCAGACTCCACAGTGACCTCACTGCTCTCCTGGCTCTGGTTTTTGTTCCCCTCCCATCTGTTCTCCACCTGGTGGCCAGAATGATCTTGTGAAAAGCCAAGCGGGCCATGCCATTCATTCACCTAAAACCCTTCAGTGGCTCCCATGGCATTTAGAATAAACCCTTGCATCCTTAACGTAACCTTGGAGGCCCTGCAGGATCCTCCGTGCCTGTGTCCCACCTCATGTCATGCCTCATTCACTCCAGTCCCCTGACCTCTTAGTTTCCTAAGCAGACCAAACCCTTTCTCCGTCTCAGGGTCTCCACACATGCTGTCCCTTCTGCCTGGAGCACGCTTCCTCAATGCTTTACACGTCTTCCCCTTCCTCTTCCTTTAGATCTCAACTTCCATGTCACCTCCTTAGAAAGGCCCTCCCAACCTGTCCCCCTTCACCACCACCTTCACTCTCCCCCACTATGCCCACTTCCTTTTCCTGCACAGCACTTATTTTGTACTGTTATTCTATATGGATTCAATTGTTAACTTGTTTATCTTCCACTGGACTGTAAACTCTGTGAGGGCAGATACAATACTCTGTTAAGGTTCCACTCTGGCCTTCACACCAAATGCCTGGCTCATCGTAGGTGCTCATTAATACTTGCCAAGTGGATTAATGAATTCAGCAATCATGCACTGTGCTTTCTGGTACATGGCCCTGACCTGGGAGACTGATGAGAAAATAAATAATTACACGACGGCCAAGTAAGCGTGTCGATGCAGGAAGCACAGGACTCTTTTTTGTTGTTTCCCTTTTTCCCAGTTGTATTGCAATATTGTTAGGCAGCTTGATCATCCTTTATTGTGTTTTTTGTTTATTTATTCATTTATTTTTGGCTGCATTGGGTCTTTGTTGCTGCGCGCGGGCTTTCTCTAATTGCGACGAGCGGGGGCTACTCTTCGTTGCTGTGCATGGGCTTCTCATTGCCGTGGCTTCTCTTGTTGCAGAGCACGGGCTCTAGGTGCGCGGGCTTCAGTAGTTGTGGCTCGCAGGCTCTAGAGCGCAGGCTCAGTAGTTGTGGCGCACGGGCTTAGTTGCTCCGTGGCATGTGGGATCTTCCTGGACCAGGGCTCAAACCCATGTCCCCTGCATTGGCAGGCGGATTCTTAACCACTGCACTGCCAGGGAAGTCCCAATCATCCTTTATTGTTGACCTTACTTACTGCCAGGGCGTTGCCTCTTACTCAGAACTGAAATGCCTCCAAGGCAAAGGCCCTTGAATAGACCCTGGAGTCAGACAGACCTGGGTTCCCATCCTGGCCCTGCCATTTCCTTGCTGTGTGACCTTGGGCAAGTTATTTAACTTAAAATCCTGAAGTCGGAGTCAAAGGCCTGGGTCCTAGACCTGCTTCTCCACAAATCACGTGATCTTGGGGCAGGCACCCTCACCTTGAGTCTCAGTTTACCCAGGTTACCCAGTGACTTTGGGCCCATCCAGCTCTCTGAGTCCTGGCTCTCAAAGGTTTGGTCTCTCACCACCAGACTCAAGTGCTTTCTCTTGGCTGGAAATGAAATGTGGTATTAACTTGAGAAAAGCCAGTGTGTGCTCATATGTTTCATTTGTTTATTATACAGTTTCGGCTGGTTCAAAGCAACCGTGTCACTGAAAAATGGAAATGCTTTAAAACTTTCCTACTAAGGGAGAATTAAACCTTCTTGGGGGAAAATGACACATTTCTGAGCTCCAAACCACTCCATCCCTGAGCCCTCATTCCTTTAGCTTCAACTGGTCTATAATCCATCCGTCCATCCGTCCATCCATCCATCCATCCATCCATCGCCCACGGTCCCCTGATCTCTTGCTCCTGGCCAGCCCAGGGCGGGGCATCCCTATCCTCAAGGAGCAACCACTCTGGTGTGGCGGTTGTCACCCAGGACAGAGCAGAGTCACCAAAGCTACTCTGGAAATTCAGACATCAGGTCTCATGCCGGGCCTACTGAACCAGAACTGCCAAAGGGCCCAAACAGGTTTGTTTTAAAAGCTCCACAAGTGTTCTAATGGTTTGAAAAGAAACCCTGATGTCTTGGGATCAGGGCTTCTGACTGGATAGCTAAAGACCCTGGCATGAGCACTGCTGCTTTTCAGTCCCCAGGGCCCCCAAGCTGTACCCCACCAGGAGACAGAGGTTTCCTGCAGTGTAAATTGCTCCAGGGCAGTGGGAGGATACACATCAAGGCACATTTGCTTCAGTTCCAATAACCTGCAAGCCTGGGTCCCAAAGCCTGGCACCCATGACTCTAAATGCTCCCACCTCTTCCAATGGAACCTGCCACCCTTCCCTATGCCAAGCCTCTGGCATCAGGCTGGTCACCTCATTAGTCTCTAAGCATGCCACATACCACCTCTGCTCATGCTGCTCCCCTCCCACGAACGCCCTCTTCTCTTCATTAGTTAAGTCCCCCTCTGTGTTCAAGACCTAGATCAAGTTTCTTCCGTGAAATCCTCCCAGCTCCTCATTTACTGATAACTAGTGATGATGACCTGTCTCCATCCCTGATGCTGCTTTTAACCCTGGATGGACACAGTGTTGTTAGTTAAATGAATTCACACTCATAGCTGGCACACCACATTATGGAGTACAGACACCGTTTTTTGCACAGTAGTGACATAGAAATAAATTAGCATTCTTATCTGGACTAGCCACTCATGCTGCTGAACAAGAAGTGGCCCTGCCAAAGGGCAGAACCAGTCGCCATGACCCCTGTCTGGAGAAGAGCCATGTGCACTGCTGTGTTTTTATGTGAGATACTGGGAGGGGGTCAGTTCATTTCCCCCTTGTCATTCACACTAACCTCTACCTGGTGGTCAGCGTAACAGATATTTGCAGGAGACGGAAATCTAATAGACAAGCAAAGAGAGAGGATGAGATGTAAAGAAGTATGGGCGGTAATGGTGGGGTTGATGTGAGGGGAGAGAAGACCTGTGCCTGCCTTGGAGGGTCTCACCATCGGCAGGAAGACAGCCACAGAGACACTTTGTTCCAGAGAATGGATCCCCAGGGGGAGGGAGGTGGGGCTTGTGGCCTGGGTTAGAGCCCAACTCAGTCATTCTTCCCACAATCTGGCATCTTCCAGCTCGTGGGCCTCTTTTTTCTAGAATCCACTCCAAACCAGCCCCCAGCCTGACACCCTCCTCAGACAGGCACGCGCAGTCCAGCAGAGGGCCACCTACCCTTGGCCAGTTGTGGCTTTGTAAGGCACAGTGAGGGGGGTGAGCAGGCAGCAGAGGTTCCAGGGGAAGAACAGGGGCTCTGGAGTCACTCACTAGATGTGTGAACTTGACCAAGTCTCTTAGCATCTGAGCCTCAGTGACCTTATCTGTAAAATGGGAAGAACACCTCCCTCCCTCGCAGGGTTATTCTGAGAATGAAATAAGATAATGCACTTGAAGCACCCAGCATAGCTCCTGATACATCACCAGTCTTCTCCAAGGCCCAGATGAGATGTTTCATGAAAACCTCTACCTCTGTTTCTTCTCTCAGCAGGCAGCCCCTTGGGGTGACCTCTTCCTTCCTCATGCTCCTTTAGCACCTGCAGGTTACTTGTCACTTCGTCTAGAAAGTCTCCCTTGACTCAGGTATGCTTGGGTGCTCCCTCAACATTGATACAGGTACAGTGCATGTAGCACTCCTCCATCTGAGTCCTGCACATCTGTGTTCACAGCGGCCTTTGCAGGGGCATGGACCACACGTCTCCATATAGCACATTGTCACCTTGCCCAGAACCACTCCCCATGCCATGATTGTCAAAGCCTCCTCATTTTCCATGAATTCCTAGTTCTTACTGCCTCTTGATTTTCTCTGCCCTCACATTCCTACAAGCAGTCATGAGGCACAGCCTTTGCCAGTTTCCCATTCAAGTATATTTCCCTTGCTTCAAGCAGTTCCGAAATTTTGCAACTTCACCAACAGTTGGGAGCAAGATCACAGGTGAGGATCACATTTAGAAGTGTAAGCCCTTCAGCTGTCTCTTGGTTCTTTCTTTCTCTCTCTGTATATTAGCTATCTATTGCTGTGTAACAAATTTCCACAAACTTAGTGACTTAGCACCGTTTACTATCTACCAATTTCCATGGGTCAGAAGCCCAGGCATGACTTAGTTGGATCCTCTGCTCGGAGTCTCACAGGCTGCAATCAAAGTATCATCTGGGCTGTGTTCTCATCTGAAGGCTCAGCCAGGGAAGAATCCACTTCCAAGCCCATTCAGGTTCTTGGCAGAAATTATTTCCTTGTTAAAGGCTATCAACTGGAGGCCACCCTCGGGTCCTAGAGGCTACCTGTAGTACCCTGCCTTCTGGCCATCTCCAAAGGCAGTTCCCAACATGCCTCTTTGCTTTGTCAAGGCCAGGAGGAGGATCCTCTCTCTCCAGTCTTCTAAGACAAAGTCTAATATAACATAATCATGGGAGTAATATCCATCACCTTTGCCATATTCTATTAGAAGCAAGTCACAGGTCTCACCCACACGGGGGGGGGGGGGATTACAGAAGGGCATGGGTCACTAGGGGTCACCCTTAGGGTGTGTCCACCTCTTTTCTCTCTCCACACCTTCCTTCTCTCTACCCTTCTTCCAAGACCAGCCAGAAATACTGCCCTCCTTGTCTTTATAAGTCACCTCCACTCATGCCCTGTTCCTGGAGTGGGGTTAGGTGGACGTGTTGCTCAGCTTCTGGTCCAAGTGGCTCATCAGGGAATTTCTTCTGAACCCCCTTACCATAAAAAGAATCCTGAAGAATTTGAATTCACCTCTTTCTCAGGGACATCAAGGGTCTGGTACATAGTAAGTGCCTAAGAACTGCTTATTAAATAAATAAAGAACAGTGGAAGGAAAGTTGAAGCAGAATTCAGGGAAGTTTTATGACCTTCATTTGAAATGACCCTTGGAGGATGATTAGGAGTTGTCTTTTTTAAAAGGTTGGTACTTTAAAAAGTTATATAAGCAAATTACAAACATTGTGGATAACAACAACAAAAAATCCTGTCATTCCACAACCCTAATTCTGCCACTGTTCTTCTTCCTGTAAATGTTTGTTCTTGTCATTCTTAGTAGTGAATTCACTAGGCCCAGGGTGTGGTCCCTGGCTGACTGGTTCAGAAGCTCAACCTCATCTGAGTCCCTGAGCTGGTCAGGCCTGTCCTCTGATGCTGACAAGAGGCAACCAAATAAACCAAATGCCAATTTATTCATCCACAGAGATAAATACAGTTGCCAAGGGGGACGGATGCACACAGCCCCTGGCCAGAGCATTTCTCCCTATAGGCTCATCACTTGGGGACCCCGCTGGGTAAATCTGTTTGCTGGCAGGACAATTTAATTATTTATTGGTACGACCAGTATCAGTCCAGGTTTGCCATTTTCAGTTAGTTTCTGGGGCCCCAGGTGGTGGAGTTCCATCCTATGTGCATTTAAATTTAGTGAATTCAATTACATATGCTATGAAAAAGAGAGAAAATCATTTAAAGGAGACAAGTGGCTTCCCCCATTCGAAGAGCTATGTCCAGGGTGAGTGTACCATGGGAGAGCTGGGTCTGCCTCACTCTAAGCCAGTCTCAGTTCCCAAGTGCCTTTCAGAGTGAGCATCTCCCCACATCATTATTGTGATTCTAGGCCATGATGAGAGGGTTGTTTGGTTTCCTTTTTACATCATGGCCTCTAAGTGTATGCTGACTGCTTCAGCTGGTGTTCACCTTAAGAAACAGCAGCCCATTCCAAAACTGGGAGGAAACCTGTCTTGAATGAAATTATATACCTCCTGAACTTAACGAACAAATTAAGGGATCTTCAAGGGCAAATTTAATTATGAGTGGTTTTTGCTTTATATACTGACTTGAGAACTGAATGTGCTGAATATGGTCCTACTTCTCCTCTGTACAAGGAGGAAGCCCAGTGTCTTCCTCTTGAGGCCTGCATCCATTGGCCAAGGTCAGCTGATAAGTAGGTAAAGAGAGAACTGGAACATCTGATCTTGCCACTAGCCCTGTTGCTCTGGTTCCTTCCATATGGTGTCGCTGTTGAACACAGGTCTTGCATGGCTTGGTTCAAGCCTGAACATGGCCCCTTGCAGTTACATGTCCCTGCTCAAGCCACAGGGATGCTCTGCTCTGGCCCCTAGATCACACCAAAGAGCTCAATTGTTGTTCCTCAAGGCAACCTCAGTCATGCCCTGAGCTTAGCTCCCTGGGGTTGATCCCTGAGTCCATTTTCCATCCTGGTGGGTTAGCCCTGGAGACCTTTAGTGCTGACAGACCTTGGTCATGGGCACTCTAATATACCCTGATTCTAACTTCAAATTGCAAGGAGCAGGGGTTGGGGGTCTTAGTCTCTTTTTTCTCGGACGGCTCCTGAGCCTCTCATGCAGATTGGTGCCCCTTTCCATCACTCTACAGATCTTAAGGTCTCAAGGAGGGGTACTTCCATCAAACCGCAAATCTCTCCCTTCCCCTGGACAATGTGTGCCTTCTTGCCTTACATTTGCCATTTGAAAAATTCTTCTAAAAACAAAATCAACTGCAAGGAGACTTGCTGTCTCTACCTTTGAACACAAAAGCCTCAGACAAAATTTAGAAAACTCTGCCTCATGTTACATTGGCATAGGAACTAGTAGTCTGATGATTAGGACCTGCCATGGCATTGTCATGTCCTTGAACTAGGGCCCCTCTTCCATGGGTGGTACTTGAACGGTGCTGAGTACTTTGCCACTCTCCACTCTCTTCTCTCTGCTCCACTGCTGACTGATTCCATGCTAATTACACCTTCTTTCATTAGAAAGTCAAGCCTTTGGAGCCTTCCTTTCCCATTTTCTCCCTGTAACACCACTTGTTGCTACTCTGATCCCTTTTGCTTTTAATTTATGGTTTAACCCAAAGAATACTGGCAACTTTCTGTTCTTTTAAGTTCTTGGAGGAAACCTTACTGTTACTCCTGCAAAAGTATGTCTACTTTTTTTTTTTTCATTCAACATGATATAAAAATGCCCATGCCACACCCTCATCTTTGTAATCACATTTCACTGGTCCACTCAGAGGCTGGAGCAGAGGTTGCAAAGCCCTTTTCCTTTTACTAGACACTCAGGATGCTGCTGGATACCCTGCTGGGGCATCACTATGCCCCAGGATTCTAGATGTACCTCAGCCTCTGTTATTTACCACACTCTTCACCTCGGCCATAGAATGGACACAACGCCATCTGCAGATTTACAAAGAAATTCCCAGTAGGTGCTGTGTGTGTTGGGGCCAGGGGGCATTTTGTCCCCACTGAGGCTGGAGTTTGCTTCTAACGTTGGGAAGTCAACTGAACCTTGTTTTCACACATCCCCAGGCAAGAGCAATGCAAGGAACCAGGGGTGGGTCAAACCTGCATCTGGATCCAGCTAGGGCCTCCAAGTCTCCACTTGCTTTTTGCCAAACCCTCCTCTCCCCTCATTCTTCAATTTCTTAAACCAGGCATCATTCAAGGAAAACTGAATCCATGTGTTTGTGATTCACTGATGCTGAACATGGCAGAATGTTTTGTAAGCTCTACATCGCAGCAGAGAAATCCAAGGGCGTGTGTGGGTTGGTATGTGAATGTGTGGTGTGGGTCTTTACATACATGTATGTTGTGTGTATATGTGTGTGCATCTGTATGTATTGCTTTTCTTTCCATTGTAAGAATTTTAAACTGATTTTTCTTAGAATCAGGAAGTCACGTTTGGCCAAAGAAACCCAACACTCCCTTCTCCCCCTTCCTGAGGAGCTCTAGTTTGGCAGAAAACTCCCAGACACCCACGTTCTAGCTTACTGGAGATGGTCCTGGGCCAAGCAGCCGTCGGAGTCTGGTTTGGGAGCCAGTGTGCCGGGGGCAGCTGCCGTGGGCGTCCCAGGATAGACAGTGAGTGGGAGAGGGCAGGAGGAATGGGCAGCCACGGCTTCTGCAAGCCATGGGGCAACTGTTCTTAGCAGAGCTCTGCTGACCTCTCTGATGGGAGCCCTGGGATAGCTCTTTGGCCCTCTTGCCCAGTCAGCTGATTGCCTTACTCATCAGGAGGGGAAACGTGGCCCAGCTGTGGGCTGCGGGTGGGATCAGACCATCATCCTGGTGACTCTGAAAAACTCCCAGATTTTATCACCCATCACAGACTCCCGTGCTCTTTCCCCCTTCCAGTTAGAGAATTCCTATTCATCCTTCAGGGATCCACTCAGCTGCCACCTCCCCTGGGAAACCTAGCCTGATTCCCAGGCCGGGCTAGACCCTGCTTCTGGCCTCTCTCAATCCCAGCCACGACCCAGGGTTTTGTGTTGTCCAGACTGCAGGTCTCTCCACCCACCTGAGGACCACAAACCCACCTCCTTCGTTCCTGGGACCCCATAGCACACAGGGCAAGTGTTCAACATGGGGCGTGCTGGGGACCTCGCTGCGCCTGGGGAGGTGGGTGAGGTTTTGGAAAAGCTCCTGCTACTCTTCTCTGTGGAGACACTGCGCGGAGAGGGTCTCGTTTGACTGCCTGGGGCAGGCAGGCCCGGCCAGGGCCTCTGGGGAGTGGACACCAGCAGCCCTGATGGAGGAGGGAAGGGAGGCAGGGGACCTGTGTTCCCTCTGGGTGGGGTCTTTCCCTCCTGCTGGAGCAGGGCTCCTAACCATGGCGTAGTGGCACTGGTCGTAAAAACCCGTGACGGGCAGCCCAGGGAAGTCATCCCTAATGGTGGAAGCGACAGTCTGCGACCGTAGAGCAGAGTAACGGTCACCCGTGGGAACACCGTTTCCCTCCCACCTGCCATTCTTTGCCTTGTGGGAAAGAAAGGGGTAGGGGTTCCGCTCACGTGGATTGGGAACTGGATCGACCCTTATTACACTCGGGAACGCAGCCTTTCCAGTGGAAAGGGGTTGAGACTGGTCGATGGTCAGATGTGAGCTCTCGGAGGGCTGCAGCTGAGGCTCCTCCAGCTTTTGCTTTTGATTGAGTTCAAGCTTGTTATTTTTGAGTTCCCAATCGATCCCCTTCCCATGCCCAGGGGCCTGGGAAGGAGAGACCTGCAGAAGGCAGTTGGGGATGCCAGGGTGGCAGCATCGCCCCAGGCCCATGCCTGTCTCTGTGCCGCCTCCTACTCCTCCCTCTCCCACCCCACCTCCCACCCTCTGAGCCCTGCACTCCCTCCCCACCTTCCTACCTGCCTCCATCCCGTGGAATCTAAAGTGGAACCAAAGAGGTTTGGTCTGTGTGGCTCCAGAGGGCAGGGCTGGGCCCAGTGTGGAAATTCTCTTTCCTGGAGGCAGATTTCATGCTAATAAGCATAACTAGCCCACAGTGGAGGTAGTGAGTTCTCTGTCCTCTGAGGTGTGCAATCAGAGGAGGTAGAGGAATTTCTACCCTTGGGAGGGAGTGCTGGGGCCAGATGACCCAGACCTTAGCCAAGTGGGAGTCTGGGCCTCCTGCCTCAGGTCTTAGAAGGAGTTGGCTTGAGGGTGGGGCTGTGGCAGGGACAACTGGGAAGCGTAATTCGGTGCTAACGTAGCACTTGCTGTCAACTGCTGGGCCTGTCGTTTGCTCAGGGGGAGGGAAAAGACCTTAATATTTGGAAGGGCTGATGAGACTCCCATGGAGCTCCAGACGCCTCCGTCCACTTGCCTGTCAGGTGGACTGCCTGCAGCTGCACCCAGGGGCCAGCTTGGGAGAGCCTCCCTGACTAGGGCACACGAAGCCAGAGCCCAAGGATTTGGCTCCTTCCTGCCTTTAACTTCCTAGTGCAGGATTTTGTGACTATGGATGTTGTCATGCTGGTAGACCAAGGTTCAAATCTACTTACTCACTGTGTGACTTTAGCAAGTTGCTTGCACACCTCCAGTGACTGGGAGTTCACTACTTCTCAAGGTGGTCCCTTCCAGGATGGCACAGCTCTGTTTGCTAGAAAGTTATTCCTGGTGCTGAGCTGAGATCTGCTTCCCTGTGGCTTTCTGCATCAATCCCAGTGTTCCCAGGGTCTGCTCTGCTGTGCTCCACAGCCCCTGCCCTCCAAGCTGGCAGCACTGTCCCCTGCCACCTACCCCAGCTGCCCTCTATGGGACACACACCTCCCTCCCCTGTCCCTTTCCCAGGGGGGTCTTAACGTCAGGGCAGGTCCGTGGCCTCCTCAGCAAGCCCTCCGGGCTTCTAGCCCCACAGGCTGAGGGCCCCCCACCCCTTTGGCACCCTTATTCCTCAGTGACTCACCAAGCTGGCAGCAAACAAACCCCCAAAGTCCCCCTCCCACGTGCTGCCACTGCGGCTCAGGCCCCCCTTCACCCCAGAGCTTGTGCTCTCCGAGCTGTTGAAGCCAAGTATGGCTCTGCACGTGTCCGTGTTCATCTTCATCATGTCAGTCAGAACTGGCCTGAGGTCTGCTTAGTTCCAACTCCCTCATCCAACACATTAGCTGTTCCTCCCAGCTTCCCAACCTCTACAAATCTGGTCCACATGCTGTCGGTGCCCTTGGCCAAGGCATTGATAAAAACAACCAGGAAGGAGAGGGCTGAAGGGAGAGCCCCAAAGTACACCTCCAGAGACCCTCTCAGGTTCTCAGCACTCGGAAGAGGGCACTGCCTGTGATAATCATTCCCCAAAGTTCTCAGAGGACCCGGTGTCAACTGCTTGATGTCACACGGACACACAGTGCCAGGGGCATTTCTCTAAACCTGGCAAGGGGCCCAAGGCTGGTCCAGGAGACTTTTCCTCCGGGAGCCCACAGTGGGTGCTCATGGTCATCAGAGCTCAGAAGTCACCCCTTTTCACAACTAGTCTAGAGTTCCACCCTGGCTTAACATCACACATACACACCAGCAAACCTGCACCCAGGCCAGGCCAGGCCCTGGGCTCTGAGGGCCTAGAACTGAGCCAGAGTCAGCCTTTCCCTGGAGGAGCTCACAGTCTGCTGGGGCAGGTGGTCACAAAACAGACGATGCCATCACAGAGGAATGCTAATTATTGGAATATATTGAATACTTGCTATGTACCAGGCACTATTCTAAACCTAGATCAACGCTCACAATAAACCATCATTATCCCCATTTTATCCTCCAGTGGAAACTGAGGCGCACAGAGGCTGAGGAACTTGCCCAAGGCTCCCAGCTAGTGAGGGCTGCGTGCAGGAGCCTCCGGGAGCTGCCTGGCCTAGTCAGCGGGCTCAGGAGGCCCTCAGAGGGAGGAAGTACCTGAGTGGAGACTAGAGAGATGGGTAGCGGCCGCAGGAGAGGATCGGAAAGTAAAGCAGGGAGGGCAGGGGCAAGGGGACTGGGTTCCTTCAGTGTTCACTGCTTCGCTCAGCACGTGTTCCCGCCAGCCTGCCCTGCGCCAGAGCTGGGCTGGGCCATGGGGGTTCAGGGCTGAGCGTGCCGGCAGAGTGCCCTGTAAGAAACTGGGAAGCACAGGGTGCCCTGGGGAGGTAGGTGAGATCACCGTATCAGGGAGGACTTCCCAGAGGAAGGATGTCTGAGCTGACCTTGGAAAGGGCAAGTGGAAATTGGTTGGGCTGGGCAGGTATGTGAGGCGTTGGGGGTGGGGTGGTGGGTAGAGAGTACCAGCCTAAAGGAACAACCAGCACAAAGATGGTGCAAAGAGCAGCAGGGAGAACGGGGTGGCTGGAGAGGCGCCAGTGAGGAGGAAGAGAGTGACCCAAGGCCTTGAAGGAGTGTGGACAGTTCCTGAGGGCGAAGGGGAGCCACCAAGGACTTCAAACAGCGAGGGGCCCCCAGCAGTCTCAGCAGCCTGTCCGCGCCCCACAGCGAAGTGTGCAGGCAGCGGTGGGTGCCTCCCGGTGTTATATAGGGTCACGATACCCACCTCAGGGGTTGGCGTGAGAACAGGTGAGGGTCAGTAGTGGCCTTTTTCTCCCTCCCTTCCCCGCCGCCTGCTAGTGGAGGGATTACCAGATGGAAACAGGCTGGGCCCAGGAACCAGCCGGCTCCCCAATCACATCAATCTCTTGAACCATAATCCCGGGCCCTGGGGGCGGGGCGGGGGGGCGGGCCAGATGGCTTAGGAGGGAGTCCCAGACTTCTGGGCTTCCTGAGGCTCTTTGCCAGGGCCCTCGAGGATGTGGGGGACTCCCAGGAGCACCCGGCCATCATGGGAGTCACAGAGGCAAGGTTACCTATTCTCCTCTCACCATAAATCACAGAGCCTGAAGGAGCATTTGAAGTCATCCTCATGGAATCTCCCACTCAGTCTGGAAGCCTTGATCTAGCCTTCCAACAGGTGGCCACCCAGCCTCCATTTGGATACCTCCAAAGATGGGGAGCTCACCACCACAAATCTGAGGGCTGTAGCCACGGGGCAGGTCATGAACTCCGAGAGTTGAACTAAAGAGGCATTACATGGGCTGAATCACATTAAAATCATGGTTAGCCAAAACCGGAAGGCCTTTTCTTCCACGGGAGTTAAACCAGGTCTGTACCACGGAGAGTCACTGTGGGAGAAGGGAAACCCCACGGGTCTGAATCCCTGTTCCAGTCTTAACTTCACAACTAGGCAGCTTGGCCAGTTAGCTCCACCCCCTGAGCTTTATTTTCCTTATCTGTAACTCAAACTGCACAACCCAAGAAGGCAGTCGCTAGTCATAAGTGACTACTGAACCCTTGAAATGTGGCTAGTGCAATGGAGCAAACTGAACTTTTTGTTTTTAATTAATATTTTAAACCAGAAGTTGTTTTTCTAAGCATTCTTATGTTGATTACACATTGAAATGATAATAATTTGGATATACTGGGTTAAAGTATTATTAAAGTTAATTTTACCAAAAATGAACTTCACCTGTTTCTTTTGACTTTTTTTTTTTTTTTTACTGTGACTACTAGAAAGTTTAACATTACAGTGACTCACATTATCATCCTACTGGGCAGCACCGACAGAACATTAAGGGTCAAATGAGGTGGATGTTCAGGTGTTTGGGGACAGTTAAGCTCCAGATGAATTACGGTTTCTGTGGCTGCTGGTACTTGAGGGGTTGTGGTTTTCATCAGACAAGCAAGACATGCTTATTCTAGAAATAATAGAGAATGTGGAAAAACATTAAAAACAAACCAAAAATTGCCCATCATCCTACCACCCAAAGACAGCTACTGTTAAACTTTAGTTTTTCCCCTGTGCACGTCCATGTGACCTAACACTCCCTGCAGACCTCACCACCCCGGCTTGTAGGTTCTCAGAAAGTTCACTTTAACAGCTTGGCCCAAAAGTCTAGACCTCGAGGAGCCCCCTCCAGCCAAATGGCAGGCTGTCAAGGAAGTCACTTGAACTTCCTTTCCTGTGACTGTGAGTTCCAGGAGTGGCCGCTGTCTCACGTGGAATCCAGGCCCTCCCCACACTTAGCTCCCGTTCTCCTCGGCCTCTGCCATCACCTGCGGTCACCCTGGCACTGCCGGCACCGGCCTGGGGAGGGGAGGGTCTGCTCTGTCTACTGTCAGCAGTTCCTGCCCAACCGCTGTCACCTCTGCTGCTCCCCTTTCTCTTCAGCCAGTAGAAAAACCCTTTCCATTCTGCGGGCGGGAGCAAGGTTCCACAGCGGAACTGCTTGTGTCCCGGGTGATGGAATTCTTTCCATTTTATTCATCAGCCCTCTCCCTTCCAGAGCCCCTGTGTCAGGGGTCCGCTCCTGCTATATCTAGAACCTGCACTCCCTTCCTTAGCACATCCGGTCTGTCCCTGAGCTGGCACCACCCCCATGTTAGACCTCTTCCTCCTCAGGGTGGCCTTCTGAGGAGCCCTTTGCCCCTTTCTGAGATCTGATTTTCATCTGCACCCCTCTCCTGCACAATCCCTCAAGCATGTCTATGTTTATCTGGACCACAAACCTCGAGGGGGGTCTGTGTCACAGGAGCTCCAGGGCACCCTGCAGAGCTGCAAACTATCTTGTACTCTGCTTTCTCCACTTGACATAAAATAGGAACATCTTTCCAATGACACCATCACTTCTAATGGCTGCTTAGAACCCCACTGCCTGGATATGCTGTAACTTTTAATCTAATCTGCCTTGATGATTGAAGTTGGTTCCAGCTTTTTGCTCTTACAAATACTACTTCAGTGACCCTCCCTATATACTTTGTTTACTTTGATATTCTCAGATCTAAGGAATTCTTAGTTCTCCCTTCTCAGACATTCAGCAAATTCTGCTAGATGTGTTGTGTTGGACCCCACTCTCCCCTGTGTCCCCCTTGGCCTGGCACTCAAGGCCACTCTACTCTTGAGCTCAGTCCATCTTTTCTGCCCCATATCTCACTCTACCTCAAATATAACCTGAGCTCTGACCACATTAAACACCACAGTGTCCCCACACTTCCCAGCCTCCCTGTTGTCTTCTGGTGTCCCACTGCCTGGCACGTCTGCTCCATCTCCAAATCTGCCTCATCTTCCATTGCCCCTTCCTCCGCGTAGCCCTTCCTGATTCTCCTAGCTAGAAGTGATCCCTCACTCCTCTGAATAAAGATAGTACGTCCTTGTCCCCTCCCTTGTGGTACTGATGCAAACACCTTGACCCCTGGTTACTTGAGTCCACTTCTGTCCCGAGTGTCCATTTCCATCTTCTTCCCAACCCCCCCTGCCAGACCAGGAGTTACTTGAGGTCAGGGACTGATTTCTGATTTCTTTCTGTGGGCACAGGGCATGGCACAGAGTGGGCACGTGCTAAAGGATTGAATAACTACATGGATGAAGGAGGACAGGCCTGGAGCTGGGGAATGAGTTCCGGTCCAGCTGGCCACTAGTGTCCTGTGTGACCTCGAGCAGGGCCTCCTCTCAGGGCCATGGCTTCCCTGTGGCCTGAAGTAGTTGGACTTGGCTGTGAGGAGATTCTGTTATGGTCAGAGGCCTGTTTGGCCCTGGGCCGAGGTGCTGGCCCTTGTCTGGGGATAATCTCTCTCATGGATGATGTTGCAGGGTGGCCCCCCATTTCTCCTGGCCACACAATCTCATTATGAGCCCTTCAGGATTTGTATCTAAGACCCACCCTAAGCCCATCACTAACATATGGTGTCCTGGCAGATAGGCATGAATGGAGGTTGTAAACATTGACTCATTCATTCATTCATTCACTCCTTCATTCAGCAAACTACACTCCAGCAGTGTAGTTTGGTTCTGGCTCTGTGGACCCAGCATTGAATCAGACCCAGGCCCAGCCCTGGCGGTGCTTCCAGTAAATAGTCAACAGTTCAGTGAAGTGGGGCCGGGACAGAGGGCAGCACAGGGGCCATGGGAGCCCAGAGAAGGGGCCTTACCCCTGCCTGATGGTCAGGGAAGGCTTCCTGGAGGAGGGGACCCTTTAACCGTGTCTTAAAAGAGGAGTGAGGCTTTGCTACAGCAAGCAGGGAAGAGCAGGGTGCTCACAGGCAGCGGTTACCGTGGGATGCAGGAGAGGCTTTCTGTGCTCAGCCCTGATGCTAGATGTAGCCTAATGATAAGAGGAGGTGGATGGGGAGGGATTATCTGCTCTTGTTTACATGATTAAAACCAGACAAATACTTCCTTTATCTGAAAGAATGAAAAGGCTTTGGGGAAAAATCCTTTTGGCAGCAAAGTGCAAGCATCTCCTTAACTAATCTCTCACTCCCCACCTGGCCCCATCCCCCATCCCCAGCCAAACAGCCACGAGAAAAATAGCTCCAAGGCTGACTTGCTCTGGTGGGCAGAGAGCCAGGGTCAGGGCAGGCGGGGAGTGGGGAGGAGCCAAGAGGAGAGAGACCCACAAGCCTCTCCATACAGTCTCCCGAGAGGAGAGTCTGGGCCGGGGCACTAACCCAAGATGGCCACAGGGTGGCACCTCTCAAGGAAAATCTAACCATGGCCCCATTTTTTAGATGCAGATCCTGAGGCCTAAAGATGGGGGAGTGACTTGCTTGCCTGGGTCACATAGCCAATGGGCAGAACTGGGACTAGGACCCAGGTCACCAAGTCCCAGCCCAGGGCTCTAACTCACTCACTCATTCACTCTCACTCATTAGTTCATTCAAAAGCCTGCAGTAACCACCTGCTTGGTGGCAGAACAGAGAGCTCATGCTGGGCACGAGGGGCCCACAGAGAAGTCAGATCTACTCTTCTCACATGTCCTCAGTCTGATGAGAGAGACAGACAGTGACAGTGACAACCAGGGTCATGACAGAGGAGGCCGGGAGCTGTGGGACCCCCAGAATGGGATCCTAAAAGATTTCACCCAAGAGGAGGCACTGAGCTTGGTCTTACCTGCTGGGTAGGATTTGGGCAAGTGAAAGGAGGTACTAAGAGGACACCAAACATGGAAAGGTCTAGAGGTGTGAACGGGCTGGGCTGATGACACTGGGCAAGGGGGAGAGAGCAGAGCAGAGCATAGAGAGGCTGGACGGAGCCTCGGGGACTGGATTAGTTGGGGGAATCCTTATGCCTGCCCATTCCCTGGAATGCTGTGAGGGTGCTAGGCAGAGCCAGGAGGGGGCGAGAGTGGGTACGCCTGAGTGCCTGGCCTGCCCACCCACAGACGCTGACCCCTATCGCTCTCCCA
Organism: Balaenoptera borealis; assembly: GCF_965194805.1. Lineage (NCBI taxonomy): Eukaryota > Metazoa > Chordata > Mammalia > Artiodactyla > Balaenopteridae > Balaenoptera > Balaenoptera borealis. The sequence continues at coordinate 149,758,934 of NC_138860.1, forward strand.
GCTTGATGTCCGGCCTCGCCTCTCTGGATGCCAAGACCTCCAGCCGCCTGGGCATCCTCACTGTAGCGTACTACCTGTGGACCACCTTCGTGGCAGTCATCGTGGGCATCGTCATGGTCTCCATCATCCACCCGGGCAGCGCGGCCCAGAAGGAGACGACGGAGCGTAGTGGGAAGCCCATCATGAGCTCAGCAGACCCCCTGCTGGACCTCATTCGGTAACTCCTGCCGCCGGCACCCTGCTTGGGAGTGCCATGCCTGGGCTGGGGCTGCTGACCTCACAGGCCCAGCCCCGCATGTCACCCAGGGGGCAGAAGAGGGTGTGGGGATGGGGTGCTCGGGGTCTGCTCTTGATCACTAGTGGTAACAAGGGGGGCAGCCACAGAGGTCACTCTCTGCCCCCTCAGCCCCCGTGCCTCCTGCTGGGCTCACACTGAACTGTCCGCCCCCATCAAGATGCGATGAGTGGGAGGGCACAGGGGACACAGGAAGGGCATTCCCGAAGAAGGCAACAGCTGTGCAAAGGTCCTGAGCTGGGAGGTAGTATTATGGGGAGAAGTTATGGCCCATTCAGTGTGACTGGAGCTTGAGATGTGAGCAGGGAGTGGACAGTCATTGCTGGAGAAGTCGGTTGGGGCCAGACCATGAAGAGCATTGGGAATCAGGGCCCAAATTGCATTTTATCCTAAAGGCCCCAGGAAATGGGTTTTAAACCTAGGAGTGGCATGATCCAACTCAGAAGGCTCCCTGTGTCCGCCAGAGTGCTGGTGGACTGGAGTTGGGGCGCATGGCGGGCGGGGAAGGCAGAGGCAGGGACTGGGCCAGGGTGGTAGCCATGGGCCTGGGGGAAGAGGGAAGACTGAAGGCTGCTCAGGAGGTAAAATCAGTCCGCAAGAGACGGTGAGAAGGGGGGAGGGGTGGAGGCGGTGGGAGTCTGATTGAAAGGGCATGAAGGTCTCTGGCCTGAGCACCTGAGTGGACAGCAGTGTGGTCACAGGGCCAGAGGACAGTGCTGGAGCAGGTGCGGACCTCCTGAGGGAGGCGTCAGCTGATGGTTGGCTGGTGGATCTGAATCCTGTGGGGAAGTCTGAGCGGGAGGTGGAGGTTGGGAGAGCAGGAAGGTGGAGGTGTTAGGGAGGCCCTGATGGCAGAGGGGTCTCCCAGGACAGTGTGGGTGAGGACAGCAGGGCTGGGAGAGAGCTCAGGGAAGCACCCCATTGGAAACAGTTTATTGGGCTCAATAGGGTGCCCCATTAAACTTGCTCTGTGGGCTCCTTCTGGTCCCTCCCACTTTCTCACCAATTTCAGATATAAGAAATCCAGTCCAGTCTAACAGTAAAACTCCAGACTCATCCAGTTTAAAGCGAATCCTGTCCTAGCCTTTTGCATCTGATTCAGACGTGGAAAGCTGGAGTGGGAAGAAGGTCCTAGCAGGTTTTTCTCTCTTTCTTGTTCTATCTACTCCCCTGTTGCTAGCCCTGGGGGGGGAGGGGGGCGCAGTGAAGAGGGAGAGGGACTGAGCTAGAAAGGTGCTCCTTTATGGTAGTAGTGTAGCTGCTCCCTGCTTGTTTTTCTTCAGCGGAGCTTTTGTGGGCTCTTTGGGGCCCCTCCTGTCACTGGTGTCTCTCACCTGCTATTCCCTTGATTCAGGCACTCCCTGCACCATCTGGCTGCTCGCAGTGCCCTCCTCAGGCCTGACCTCTGCTCAGCTCCTCTGCTGGGGACATCTCACCGCCCCCCGCCCTGGTGATCCTCTTAGGCAGTGTCCTTTCTGCAAGGTCCGCATTGGCCCGTGAAAAACACACACATCCTTGCTGGAAAGGCAGCCCCTTCCCGAGGCCTTTGGACATGAGTCAGGCACCAGCCCCTACATACCTCAAATCTTAGGGGACACCGCCAAGGTCTCTGAGTAGTTCTCTTGGCTTCAAGTTAGGGAGAAGCACTCCTCTCGTCCTCAGCATACAATCCCTCTCTCTCCCTTTCCCTTTCTCTTGAAAAACCCTCACCCTCTGCATCAGTTAGCTGTTGCTGTGTGACGAACCATCTAAAGACCTAGTGCCTTAAGACAACAACCATAAGTCTACAGGTCAGCTGGAAGTTTCTGCTGACTTGGACTGGGCTTAGCTGAGCTTGCTCATGTGTCTGCAGGCAGCTGGCTCTCAACTGGGGAAGAGCTGCTCCAGGATGATCTTGACTGAGATAATCCAGCTGGGCTCCTCGTGGTCCCTCATCTTCCCATAGGCCAGCCTGCACTTATTTCACGGTGGTGAGAGGGTTCCAAGAGAGAGCTAGCCTGGGCATGTTCTTACGAGGAAGGTAGAAGAACAAGAGAGGCAAAAAGAAACATACAAGTATTTTTCCAAGTCTCTGCTTTTGTCAAGTCTGCTAACATCCTATTGGCCAAAGCAAGCCATGTGGCCACGCCCAGACTCAGGGTGGGAAGGGTTGGCAATGTGACAAGGCAAAGGCATCCACGAATGAGGGCCTTCAGTGCAATCAAGCTACCACTCCCTCCATTTTCTCCATTCTCCAGGTTCTTTTCATCCTTTGAGATGTGTGATGAACTAAAGATCACAAAAATACCTGCAGTTTTGTTCCTGTTGTGTGGTTCTCACCCACAGGGTCAAGAGCCAGAGAGACCCAGGCAAGGTCTGTTGTATCTACACTTACTTGCCTGGTGATTTCATCTAGTACCATGGCGTTGTACACCTTCTGTACACTGACGCTGCTGAATTTTGTTTCCAGTGGAAACCTCTCACCGGCACTCCAGATTCTTACATACACTTGTCTAAAGGCATCTCAAAATTAGCACATCCAAAGCTAAACTCTTGATTTTCCCCATAGATCTGTCCTTTCCTCCATCCTGCCCATCTTAGTCTGATGCCTCTCTTATTCTCTCATATCCTGCATCCAGTTTGTCAGCAAATTCTGTCAGCTCTACCTTCAAAATAATATCTTAAACCTTGCCCCTTCTGTCCCCCTCTGCCACTCCCACCATCGCACAGACCACCATCACCTCTCACTAGAGGGTCCCGTATGGTCACCTGCTTTCTCTCTGTTTCCCTACAGTCTGTTCTCAGCACAACAGCCAGAGGGATCCTTTAAAAACCTGCCCACAACCTGTCACAGGTCGACAAAATCCACAGTGCTCACTATGGCCTACAGGCCCGTCATGATCCCCCCACCATGCACAGGTTAGCCTCTGACCTTTGCTCCAACTCTCCCTCCCCTCACTGCAGCCTGCTGGCCTCTGTGCACGCCTCCAAAGTGCTTAGGGTCCCGTCTGGGAGTTTTGTCCTCCTCGCTGCCTCTGCCTGGATGGCCCTTCCCTCCCTCCATTTACACCGCCGCCGTGTCACCTCTTCAGAGGGGCCTCCCAGCCTCCGTCACCCTCTCTCCTCATAGCTTGGATTACTACCTGACACTACCCTATCTGTGTATTTCTGTATTTCTTTTTCTGTCTCCCCCACTGGAATAAAATATGCTCTGGGAGGGCCAGCTCTTTAAAAAATCACCCCGCTGTATTCCGGAGCCTAGAACAGCAACTGCACGGCAGAGGTGCTGAGTGTCTGCTGATTGCATACGTGGGATGCAGGGGCATCGGTGACGCCGGGGTTTGAAGCCGCAGGAAGAAGCACCAGCACAGGGAAAGTGGCTGAGTGCGAGGCGCGAGGCCGGGGTGAGCCCCAGCCGCGCTGGAGGGCCGCTTCGAGCTGCTGGAGCAGGAGGAGAACCAGGAAAGCTGATATCCTGGAAGCCAAGGGAGGAGGAATTTTGAGAAGCTTCACGTCTAAGATCCACTATTTCTAAGATTGGGTGACTATGATTCATCATTTCTTGGATCCTCTGATTTGAAACAGCCTTTCCTTGTGGTGGAAGGATTGTTGGCGCTCGGGGAGCCCCCGCCCTCCCCAATGGCCTCCCCTGCTTGGGGGCTGAGGGCTCTGGATCCAACACACATGTCAGAGTCAAATGTTCCAGGAGGAGTTCCTGCTCTCAGTTGCTTTTCACGTGGTGAAAATTGATCCTTCTGGTTTGAGGTTTTTCCCCCAGTCGCTCTCAACCCTGAGCAAGTTGTTTTGCAAAGCTGGGTGGTTGGCCATCACTGTCACCGTTTCTTAGTCAGAGAGCAGAGCTGCAGGGGAGATCACATGCTTCCTGCAGGGAAGCTCGCCTCATCTCTGTGTGGTCGCTGTGTGGCTGCAGGCAGGCCAGCCCTCTCCCCGGGCCTGCTTCCCCCGTGGGTTGCAAGATCCCTTCTAGCTCTGTGGTTCCGAAACACAAAGGCCTAGAGGCCAGCGAGGAGGCTTCTGGGCACGAGCAGAGGGTTCTGGAGGCGGGTTGGTTCTGGGAAGAGGTTGGAAGGACGGTGCAGAGCTCAACCTTGCAGACCTTGATCCCAGGCTGAGGGGGTGGCTCTTCCCCTCGAGAAGGGGGAGGCCGGCGGTGAGTTTGGGAAGGATGGATTGGAGCAGGGTAGCGTGGAGTGGGCAGGATGTGCCTGGAGGCATGGAGACGCCCTGGGAGCGGGTGCAGTCACTTTCGTTCCATTCAGCCCACTTTTATTAAGTAACTGCTCAGGGCAAAGACATTGTGCTGAGAGCTGGTGGGGAGGGAGAGGGGGAAAATACAGGTCCCTGCGTCCAGCTGTCAACCATCTTAGGACAGACAGACCGGAAGAGTGCCCTGGACAGCTAGCTACTCTCTGCAACCCTTTCTAGCTCTGACATTCTGAGAGGCTGTGCAGAAAATGAGGACACCAGCGATGAGGGTACCAGCGGCCCCCTCACCCTTGCTCTGGCCCAGAGCAGTTGCCTACCAACCAAGAACACAGAGGACCAGGGCAGGGAACTGGGAAATGGAGGCAGGTGTGCCTAAGGAAAAGTCAGAAGGATGAGGGGTCCAACCGAACAGGGAAGTAAGGCCCACTGCATCCTTCAGGGAGGGAAGATACACGTCCGTCTCTCAAAGATGATCCAGAGGAACACAATAGGCCATGTCCCTGGATGATTCTCCAAGACATGAGTTCATTTCCCAGGACTCCAAGTGGGGCTTCCAGAAGACTGATGTCTGCTCACAGAGCAGCCTCACAGAACAAACCCAAGCGGAACACCAGTCAGAGCTGGGCCCCTTCTTTGTTTTCCAATCTTCCAAAAACACCAGAGAGATTAAGTAATGACTTGGGTCTATTTATAGCTCCCAGTTACCCCCTCAGGGATTGGATGAAGCTCTTGGGAGCTGTGCTTGGAAAGGAATAATTCCCACCTTTGGAGCTTGGATTGGGGATGGGGGTGAGTTTGGAACCGTCACAGTGGGAACTTACAAATAGTAAGTGAGGTGGACTGTGGCCTTGCCGCAAGAGATGTATGGGGAGGCCCAGGGCAGAGTGTGTGTATACTTGATGGGTTTGGCTGCCAGTGTCTCCCAGGCACATTATGTCTGCATTTTACGTAACCACCACCAGGGACACAGGCCTCATGGGGCAAACAGGAAGGCTTCCCATGGGTCTTCAAAGCCAAAAGAAAATGGTGCATATTTTTTCATTTAATAATCAAAGGTATACTTCTTTATTAAAATCTGAGGGTAAGTTCATCGATAATTAGTATGACCACATGTATTGGGAAATGCTTTTGGCTGCTACTTAACAGGAACCTGAAGCAGCAGAGGCTTAAGTAAGGTAAAGGCCTGCATTTTCTCCCAGATAAGCAGACCAGAGGTGGCAGCTCGTGGTCATCAGGAGCCCATGCTCCCTCCACCTTTGTGCTTTGCTGGGCTTATTAAGCACTTGGCTTTTATCATCAGTGTGTCTCATGGTTCAGTAAGGTTGCTGAAGCTCCAGCTATTATGTCCATGTTCTGGGCGGAAAGAAAAGAGCTGGAGGAAAGGACCAAAGGGTCCTGGCTGCATGGGCGTCTTTCAAAGCCTTTTCCAGGAAATGCCACCCAATGACTCCCACTTACATCGCATTGGCCACCCCTTTGGCAAGAGAGGCTGGGAAACAGGGCTTGATGGCAGGGCCTTCTTGGTCCCTGTAACATGCCTGGGTTTCTGTTAGTGAGTAAGGAGAGAGCATGGAGACTGGGTAGACAACTAGTCATCCTTGCTGCAGCACATAATTTAAATTATTGTCATTTTAAAGGAAGTTGTAGAGAGATGTATGTATGAGGTATAAGTTCCATTCGGTTTCTTATGTACGGCCTTTTGAACGCCCTTGGTTTCTGCTCATGCTAAAGCAGCCTTCCCTCTAAGTTTCATTAGAGAACCACTTTGTCACTCGAACCTACTGGAAGTGTACCCAGAAGACATTTTCAAACTGTTACCACGTGATGCAGTGTGGGCCTCCTCCATTCTGGTCAGGAGCGCCCAGGGCCGGTAGGCCATGCACTCTGGCAGGCTGTGTGCCTGGCGTGACTTTGGCTCTGTTTACTGTCCAAGGCCCTTGCAGGCAGCTATTATTCTGGTGGCAGAAATCTGCTTACCACTCATCGAAAAATAGCCTCATGTGAGCTTCTGCGATCTCAGCTCCTGACCCTGCTTCTTCTCTCCCTTGTGACAAAGCTGAAATCAGTGGGGAAAGCCAAGACCATTCTCTACCAGTTTTCTGCCATGGTAGCTCATTCTAAGCCCTCTTCCTCCTGCCATATGCTAACCCTGAACCTGTCTTTTAGCAGCAGTGAAAAAAATTATAGTTTCTGCTTCCCAACAGTGGCTGCCAGGGTGTAAAGTTAAGAAAGAACGCACGCTTATATTCATGTGTGTAACTCCATGCATGTGTGAGGTGAGTCTCGCAAAAGGAGAGACTTGCCAAGAACAAGAGTGAGCGGGAAAGAGGGTCCAGGTAGAGGAGGCAGCGTGCGCATGAGGCGCATGGCCTGTTCAAGGAAGTGCCAGCACAGGAACAAAAATCCTTGTTAGCACCTCTGATTTAGGTTAGATTTCTAAAGCAGATTATAAAGGCAAAGACCCTCGCTGTGAACTGCAAATTGCTTTACACAGTTTGCTGCCAGAACCATGTGAGGGGACTCACCAAACATCCTCAGCAGTGTGTACTGTCATTTGAAAATTTCTTTAACAGTTCGATAGGTGAAAATGTCTTTTTCAGTGAAGCCGAACATTTTTTTTTTTTGATGAGGTTTTTTTTTTTTTGGCTGTGTTGGGTCTTCATTGCTGCACGCGGGCTTTCTCTAGTTGCGGCGAGCAGGGGGCTACTCTTTGTTGCAGTGCGCGGGCTTCTCATTGCGGTGGCTTCTCTTGTTGCCGAGCATGGGCTCTAGGCATGCAGGCTTCAGTAGTTGTGACACGTGAGCTCAGTAGCTGTGGCTCACGGGCTCTAGAGCGCAGGCTCAGTAGCTGTGACGCACGGGTTTAGTTGCTCCGCGGCATGTGGGATCTTCCCGGACCAGGGCTCGAACCCGTGTCCCCTGCATTGGCAGGCGGATTCTTAACCACTGCGCCACCCCGAACATTTTTTTAAAGCTTTTTTGGCTACTTATGTTTTTTTTCTTCTGCAAAGTGAATAACCTGGTCAGGACGTTCCATCATTTTTCTATTGAGGTATTAATGTTTCTGTGGTCCATTTATGTATGCAGCAAATATTTACTGAGTGCCTGTTACGTGCCGGGCACTCTTCCAGGTGCTGGGGACACGGGAGAAAACAAAACAGAGATCCCTGCCCTCCAGGGAGCTGATGTTCTGGCGAGAAAAGACAGACAGTGAACATGCAAACAAGGCCAAGATTTGTAAAAACTCTTTAAAGATTTAGGATGATAACACTTTGTTGTATAGTTTCCCCAGTTTGTCATTTGCTTTATTATTTTATTTGTATTGTAATCTGTCTTAGAGAGGTTCTTAATTTTTTTAGCTTTTGATTTTGGCATAATTTTAGATTTATAGAAAAGTTGCACAGATGGTAAAGAGAGTTCCCAGCTGTGCCCATCTTCCCCTGATGTTAGTGACTTACATCTAGCACATTTGTCAAAAGTAAGACATTAAATTAGTACACACTATTAACTAAATTGCTTCATTGGATTTCACCAGTTTTTCCACTAGTGTTCTTTTTTTCTATTCCAGAATCCAATGCAGGATACTAAGTTGCACTTAGGAAATTCTTAATTTTAATGAAGTAAGATCTATTGATTTTTTTTTTTTATTGCTTATTTTGTTCTTAGTGTCCTTCCATATCCTGAGACCTGATAAAACATTAACCTGTATTTCTTCTAGATTTTATGGTTTCATTTTTCAAATTATTTATTTCTTTAAGCCATCTGGGATTTATTTTGGTACAGTGTACATAAAGATCTAGTTTTTATTTTTCTGAATAGTTGGCTAGCTATGCAGTTCTCTAGAATGAGTCCTTCCTTTCTTCACTGATTTGTGAAGCAACTTCTATCAAATATGAAATACTTAGATGTCCCTGGTTCTGTCTCCAGGCTACAGGTTCCATTACATTGATTTTTCGATTGACAGCTCTGTCAGTATCTCACTGTTTTGACAGTTACATCTTTATAGTATGCTTTCATATCTGGTAGGACAAGACTTCCTCCTCCTTTAGCTTTATGAAAATTATATTAACGAGAATAATGATCCCATTTATGTGCCAGGTCCTGTGTTGGGAGCCACAGATAAGATATAAATGATCAAGTCCCGCCTTCAAGGAAGCCAGTCTGTGGGGGAAGCAATCACGTGACTAGTGCCATCCAGCAGCGTGCTGGAGCATAGTTGACCCACGGGGCAAGGGCCATGGAGTCCACCTGGAGCAGTCATAGAAGGCTTGGCCTCTGCTTGATTGGAGTAGGAATCAGCCAGAGAAGTAGGCGGTGCATTTCGGGCAGAAGGAACAGTGGTCAAAGGCCTGGAGCTGGAAAAGTATGCAGCGTGTTTTGGGAACCTTATGCAGATGGTGTTGGCGCTTTAAGGCCTGGGATGGGGGTGGTGGGAAGAAGTAAGACTGCATAGGGAGGTGGGGCAGGATCATAGAAGCCCTCCACTGCCAAGGGAAGTGTTCAGATGACCCCAAGGGCCCTCCAATCCTGGAATTCTTCAATTACTGACTCTCTTCCCAGGAATATGTTCCCAGCCAACCTGGTGGAAGCCACATTCAAACAGGTGAGTGGGTCCCCGGGCGATGGAGGGGTGGGCAGGCAGGGCCAGCCTGGGCCCGGCTAGGGAATGACAGGCTTGCCCAGCCAGTCTCCCTGTCCCTGGGGTTGGGACGCTACAGGGAGAGGTGGTGGGAGGAACTGAATCCTTAGAGCCTCCTGTGGCCACACTCCTGCCCTGGGTTCCAACTTTTCACGAGGAAGAATTATGAGGGTGGAGGGAAGCCCCTGCTGAGTGCCTGCTCTGCCCTCGTTTACACCCCTGCTCGCACACGCCATCCCCTTCAGTCCTCATAATAACCCTGCCCTGGGGTAGGGCCAGCCCCTCTCCTGGACGAGGAATCTGAGGCTCAGGAGGGTTAAAGGATTTGCCCAAGGTTATACCACTAGTAAATGGCAGAGCTAGTAGGTGAACCCAGACCTGTCTGCGTCTAAGCCTGTTTTCTCTTTCTTTTTAGAATAATCCTTTCCCCCTAATAAAAACAGTAATAACATTCACTGTAAAATATTAGGAAAATACTAAAAAATAGAAAGCAGAGGATAAAAATCACCTGTAGTTCCAGCACCTAGCAATAGCGATAGTAGAAGGTATGTTTCTAGTCTTTTTTTCTCTGTAGAAATGTTTTAAAAAATAAAATTAGGATCATAGTACATATATGGTGTGCATCTTGCTTTTTTTTCCCCACTCCCATTATATCATGGGCACTTTCCATGGTTATTAAATGTTTCTTAAAAATACAATATTTAGTGATGATGCAACTGTTTGGCTCTTGTAAGGCTGGGCTATAATTTATTTGCCCATTTCCCCTTTCAGTTGTTTTCCAAAACAAGAAATTATGGTAAACAACCTTGTACACCAATCTTTGTCTGCACTTCTAATAATTTCCCATTCTTTTCCCCTTCTAAAATGTCAGCCGGTTGGTTGACTCAGTCCAACAAGCATTTCCTGATCTTCTTCCCTGTGCTGGGGCCCTGTATTGGGCCTGGAGACACAGAGGAGGTGGCTGAGGGTTGCGGAAGAGGCTCCGAAATAAGGAGCTGTGAAACCCTGAGCTAATCACTGTATCTTTCCTAACCTCCTGGGTCTTCATCTGTGAAATGAGCCAGGTAGTGAAGGGCCCTGAATGCGAGGCTAGGGATTTTAGATATTATTCCAACAGTGACGCGGAATTATTGAAGATGTGAGAGAGAAAGAGAGAATATTGCTTTACTTCACTTCCCTGTCTGGAATGCCCTTTATCTTTTGGAAAACTCCTACCCATCCTTCAAGGCCCAGCACCCAGCACAGTGTGTTCAACATTGGGATGATGATTATGATGGTGATGGTGGTGGTGGTGGTGATAATAGCAGTACTGGTTACAGAAGGCTTACCATGTGCCAGGCCCTGCTGTCAACACTTTACATATATTGTCTCATTTAACCTAATGAGGTAGATTAACTATTAAGACCCCATTTTACAGATGAGGGAACTGAAGCACAGATCCTGAGTGGTTCCCTTTTTCCCCCACTAGAAGACTTGCTTTATTGATACTGTAGTGTTGGGAGGATAGGAGCCCTTGTGTGGACTCCTAGTACCTGAGGAATGAGGGGAAAAGACTCAGGAATGCCCTGAGGGCTGAGGAGGAAAGGTAGGTGACTCAGCCACTCAGCTCTTCCCAGCTGGGGCCTCATCTCATCAAGAAAGCTCGGGACAAGCTGAGCTTTTCAAATAGAAAATCCAAGTTTCCATCAGTGGAAGGCAGGGCTGGCTGGCTGTTATGGATGGATAATGGATGGTTGAAAGGGGATAAACAGGTGAAAGGAGGATTATCCAAGTAGATTATCCAGGTAGGAGATGGATGGATGATTAGAGAGGGTGCCAGGTGGGTGTAATGAGGCATAGAAAGAAGAGGGAAGGCGGGATGGAGGGAGGTGTGGCTGGGTAGTGTATGGATGGATAAAGGAATCTCAGTCTTATTTTTGGTAAAATATTGATAATAATTGATAATAATCCCTGTCCTGCCTATGTCACAGGGTTATTGTCAATCAAATAGTTCGTGAGTAGATACAAATGTGCTTCCAAGATGTTATTGTTATTGTTGTTGTTGATATTAATAACAACACTTGGACTCATTCGGGGTCGGGATGTCGCCCACCAGTACCGCACCAAGACCACCCCCGTTGTGAAGTCCCCCAAGGTGGCACCGGAGGAGGCCCCTCCTCGGCGGATCCTCATCTATGGGGTCCAGGAGGAGAATGGCTCTCGTGTGCAGAACTTCGCCCTGGACCTGACCCCACCGCCCGAGGTCGTTTACAAGTCGGAGCCTGGCACCAGCGACGGCATGAACGTGCTGGGCATCGTCATCTTCTCTGCCACCATGGGTATGTGCTGCCCACCCGCCCTGGCGTGCCCTGGAACCTGGCCCTCCTTGCATTTATCCCTCCCTGCATCCCTGCGTCCAGTAACCCGAATAGCCTGGAGTCTCCCCAGGGAGTGGCTCATGTCCCCATTCCACTACGGGGGCAGGGGGCAGGGGGTGTCCCCAGCCCTCCCTCAAGTTGGAGCTGATGTTGCTCACTCGGAATTCCCCATCCCTGGGTGCTGTTTGCCTCCAGGGGTGTCGGCCCTCCCTATGAGAAGAGCATGCCTCTAGCCCCGTCCCAGCAGCTGTTTATTTAAAGCCCTCATTCCTCCCCTCCACCCTCAACCATGGGGCCTTCTCTCTGCAGACCTGTCTGTGCCATTTCTTGGGGCCCCCTGACCACACCCTTCCCTTTGCTACTCTTCTCTGGGTCCCCAAGGCCCACCACAGTCTACTTACCAGGAAGCTGGTAACGCTTAACTTGCACAGGCCCCTTTTGAGGCCTGTACCTTTTTTTTCTTTTTTTAATTTTGTATTCTTTTTCTTGAAGAGGTCCGCAATCTGTGTAAGCTTCAGATCCCACAAAACCTCTGGACACGCCCCTGCCTGTGCGCCCATGGCCAGCCCCGCAAACGTACGCATACAACCTTCTCCCTTCTTTGGAGCCTAGGAAGTCCTAACCCCTCCACAGCAATCTAGCTTGTCAGTCCCACCTCGTCCTTCTAGGCCAGCCCAGGGGTCATCATGAGTCTCACTATAAAATCACATCAGCCCCCCGTCGCCCCAGCCCCAGACCTGGGAGGGCGTCTCTGGCTTCCGACTCCTCTGCAGGGTTTTCTTCTCAAGTGGAAAGCCTCCCCATCCTCCTGGTTTCTCAGGCAAGGAACCTGGGGGTCATTTGCTACCCCACCTTCTGCCTCAGCCCACAGCCAAATCCAGTCAGGCCTGCCTCTGAAATCTCTCTCCAGTCTGTGCAAATTTTACCTTTGGCCCACCGCCCCAGCCAAGGCCATCATCATGTCTCACCTGGTTTCTGCAAATGCCGCCTCAAGAGTTCCCTGTCCTGGTGTGTCCTCCTCACGGGGTCACTGAGTCCCCACGGAAAGCCTCCACTGGCTCCGCTGTACTCCGAGAGGGGTCCGGACACCGCGCGCGGCCCGCAGAGCCTGCAAGCTCCGGCCAGGCTGCCCCCTCTCGTCCTGCTCACTTCCCGCCGCCGCACTGCCGCCAGTTCCTGGAAGGCGCCTCCCGGGCCCTTCCCACCTCCCTCAGCCTGGCGGTTCCTGCCCCTCCCTCTCGCCTGCACCTTTCTCACCCTTGAGGGGCCTCTGTACAAGCATCCCGTCCTGGGGAAAGTCTACCTGACCCCCCGGTCAGGTGCCCTGCGTTACTCACATGTTTGACCCAATGCAGTTACATAATTGTTTGCGTGACTGTTTAATGCGCGGCAGCTGTGTACGCTCCATGCAGGCGGAGACAGGGCTCGTTCTCCATTTAGCCCCATAGCCTCCACGGGAGTGGCTGGAGCTGGTGCTCAGTAAAATCTTCCAGAGAGATGGGTAGATGGCTGGATGAATGGATGAATGTAATGGGTAACGGAGCACTTATCGTCGTGGTCAAAAGGCCAGGCAGGCACACAGAGGGGCCAGGACCTCAGAGACCCGAGTGTGTGAGGAGATGGTGTTTGGAAGCATCCTCAATACATCTGATAATCTGTCCCCGATCCTGGACTTTCTTCCTCCTCCCAGCCATCGCCTCTCTCTTAGGGGTGGGAACACACTAAAAGGACATCTATTGGCAGAGCTAAAGAAACCTTTGAGACCCTTCAACTCACCGTTTGCTGAGCGCATGCAACTGTCCACGTGTCGGTGTATATTTGTTGTGTGTGCCCAGCTCTAGCTGCACCCACATCTGTGTGCCCACATCTGAGCATAAGCGAGCACACTTGCACGGCCGCTCCCCTCACCGCAACCTCCTTCCCCGTTTCCTCCCTGGTGCTGGGAGATAACTGATGCTAAGGTGTCATTGGCCTTGCCTGTCGCAGGAAGCCCACTGCCACCCCCTGCGTCCCATGCACACTAGCACCCAGCCAGCCGGAGCCCACGGGTGCCCCAGGGAGCCTGATGAGGAACAGGAATAGCCGAGAAGGGACAGAGCCAGCAGGAAACCCAGCTCTGAGCTCAGTGAGGCTTCCGTGGGCCAGATGCGCAGGGCTGGGCCCAGTGTCATCTGCATCTCCGGCCTCTCCTGCTCACCCCAGCAGGGCCCCACCGCTCCCCATCACCCGTGGTAGCTGCTCCCCAGACAGTCTGGGTCAGGCTTCATGGGCAGGGAAAGAGCTCTTCTCTGGAGTCCCACAGACCAGGGTTCAAATCCTGCCCCTCCCCAGCTGAGTCAGTGGACGAGCCTCTCAGACACAGTGACAGTAAGCTCCACGAGGGCAGTCACAGGGTGTGATTTGCTCTCCATTTTTGTGTCACCAGAGGGAGAGCAGTCACTTGTCACTGTTCCAGGAGTGGCCTCACCATGCTCACCTGCATGAGCTCACCCTGCAGAATAGCACACACGTGAATGCTTCCTGAGTGAAGGAGAGCCCAGAACCCCAAGGGGAGGGTAACAGGGGCTCCGGAAAAGGCTTTATCATTCATTCATTTGTTCATTCATACATTCATCTATCCAATGATGAGTTGCCTTCATGGGGTTAACCTTCTACTGGAGAAGACAGAAAAAAACACCAGACTATTGTAATAAGTGATATGAAGGGATCAGAAAGAGGTGAAATAGAGGGGAGTAGGTGGGGAGTCTGCCAGGGCAGTGGGAGCAGGTCTCCAGCCAGGCCAGGGCTTCAGGCGTTGGGTACCACGAGGGCAAAGACCCCCCCCACAGTCAAGAGCTTGATGTAGACTAGAAACGTGAAGAAGGCCGGGACGCAGGAGCACAGTGAGGAAGGGAAAGCAGGGCCTGACAGAGGCGGGAGTTGTAAACGGGGTCAGATCAAGTGGGGCCTGAAGCGGGGGGTGTGGGAGTGTTGGTTATGCTGTGTGTGTGCAGGGAAGCCAGTCGGGGGTGTTGGCAGGGAGCATTTTTATCTTTAGAACATGGCACTTGCTGCTGGGTAGAGCAGGGTGAGAGAGGAGGAAGAGATGAGAGCCCTGTGGGGAGGTCACAGCCTGCTCCAGAGGGGAGGAGAGGGGAGGCGCGGGGGAAGCGCTGGGGCATCAGAGGCTCCTGGGCAGTCGGCTAAGTGCCGAGATCTGCGTGTGCCTGTGGTCTGTCCCTGCCTGGCCACCAGCGTCTGTTGGCACACGTAGGCGTCGTGCACATCTGCCGCCGTCTGCGGCGTCTGTGACATGCTGTGTCCCTGCCCCCCTGCAGGCATCATGCTGGGCCGTATGGGTGACAGCGGGGCCCCCCTGGTCAGCTTCTGCCAGTGCCTCAATGAGTCCGTCATGAAGATCGTGGCAGTGGCTGTGTGGTAAGCCTCATCGTAGGGGTGCGGGGGGCTTCTCTTCTACCCACTCCACCCCCTTTCCAGCTCTGCCCTGGGCAGCTGGAGGGACACCGTGGTCCCAGAGGAGGGAGCAGAAAGCTGCCCGGGAGGCTGCGTTCCCCTGGATCCCCCCAGCCCTGACCAGGCCGGGTTCCAGCCCTGGGCCTGCCACTTCTGGCCCCATCAGGCCCACTGGCGGCAAGCTAAGAGCTAATAAACCTGGCCCTGCGCTCTTGACCTCAGTTTCCCCATCACCTGGGGCCTCATCAGCTCAGTTTTTGGAGAAAGGAAACACTGAAAGTGGCAACCAGCTGCCCCTTCTTGGTTCAGAGTTCAGACCTTAGGAATCTTCTAATACAACCTTGCACAGTCAGATGGGGAAATGCAGAGGCCTGCCAAGGTCACCCCCAGAGGCTGTGGCATTGCTGGGCTGAAACGTGGGCTTGCAGAGGGCAGGGGAGCTCCTCAAAGGCCTGGACGGAGGAAGGCAGAGGGGCAGGAGGTTGTGCATTGCTGGACTGGTTGAGGTGGCATTCGTTTCACCATGTGCCAGGCACCTGGGTACACAGTCTCATTCTGTCCTCACAGGAGCCCCGGGAGGCTTAGAAGGGTGAGGCTAGGCAGTGAGGCAGTGCCAGGGCCTCCCAGGACCTTTGTCTGCCCAGCACTGAGCCGGCTGCCCTGCCCACCCCAGGTACTTCCCCTTTGGCATCGTGTTCCTCATCGCTGGCAAGATCCTGGAGATGGACAACCCCACGACCGTGGGAAAGAAGCTGGGCTTCTACGCTGCCACCGTGGTGTGCGGGCTAGTGGTGCACGGCCTCTTCATCCTGCCCCTGCTCTACTTCTTCATCACCAAAAAGAACCCCATCGTCTTCATCCGTGGCATTCTCCAGGCCCTGCTCATTGCGCTGGCCACCTCCTCCAGGTAGCCCTGGGCAGCGGGCAGGATGGGGGAGGAGACCATGGCTGAATGCTGTCCTTCTGTCCAGCCATCATTTGTCTGTAGCCATAGAACCACGGAAAGTGTCAGCGTGACCTGCTTCACAAACTTGGGAGACGCTACGGTAACAAGACGTATTCTTAAAATGTAATGCTTGAGGCACTACCTGCCCAAATGGCAGAAAGCCCTCCTCCACCTGCCCACATACCCCGGGTTCACTCAGTCCACATGGGGCTCGGCTTCCACGCAACAGGGGCAGGGAGAGCTGAAGAGTGCTGAGTCTGCAATCGCTATCGCTGTCGCCTTGCGCTGCTACGTGGTGCTTCTGTTGAAGTCAGGCCCTGTGCTATTTAGGGACCTTGCCTGTCTACTGTCACTGGGACAGCCTGGCAAGTTGCCCCGTCACAACCTTGGTGGTGTCTCCAGACAGTAGGAACTTGCCTCATGGTTCCATCACCCACTAGCTGTGTGGCTGTGGGCAAGTCACCTGACCTCCCTGGTGACCTCCCTGTCAGTTTCCTCTGATACAGACTGAGGATCATTGTAGCCTCTGCCACATAGGGTCACTGTGGGATTAACGGAGATAACCCACTAAGGCCGGTCTGGGCTTGATGAAGCAGCACCTGCCCTGAAAGATCCCAGACCACAGCCGAGTGCAGGAGACCCAGGGAGGTAGAGTCATGCAAACTCGGCTATTGAGCAAGGGGTGGGGTGGGGGAAAGGAGATGGTCACTTACTGGGCATCTAACCCTGTGAAGAAAGGGTGGTTCTCCCCACAGCGAGTGTCCAAGCTCCGCATGGAAGAAGTCACCCGAACTTGAGCCCGTGTCCCTGGCACCAAAGGCCTGGCTCTTCCCTGCATCCCTTACTGCCTTCTCTTCCCTGGGCCTCAGCTTCCCAATCTGTAAAATGGGAATGAGGGCCACCACAGACCTCCTTCCCTGGCAGCCACATGGCCCACCCTTGGCAGCAGAAGCACCTCATACAGGACTCAGGAGGAGCAGAAGCCCAGTGAGGAGAAGCCCTAGAAGCCTTGTCCAGGAACCCTCACCCAGGGCCGAGGGAGGAGGTGAGAGGGAAAGACGAAGCCCCAAGCAGCTGCTGGCCCCCGTGACAGAGCCAGCAGCCCTCGCCATTTCCTGTTGGCAGGAACCACGGCCTCGGGCCCAGCATGCCTGGGGCCCACGAGGGGCTCGGGCAGGTGCCAGTGGGCTTCCCAGGCAATGGCCTGTGGTAGAGGAAGGGCTCTGGGGCCACGCTAACCTGAGTTTCAGTCCCAACACTGCCACTGGGAGCTCGGTAACAACACAGCTGCAACGTGAGCAGTGGCTACCACTGGTTGAGCGCCTACAGTATGCAGACGCTGTCCTGAGGGCCCACTCACTGAATCCTAATAGCTCTGTAATGTATGGACTGCTTGGGACACGGAAACTACGGCACACGCAGGTTAAGGAGGTGCCAGGGCCACTGGGCTAGTGGGAGGCCGGAATCTGAAGCCAGCGGTCCCACCAGAGCCCTGCTTTTGACTGACCTCTTCATCCGCACTTGGCACAGTCGTGTGACACAGGGTCAGCCCCTCCTCCCCTCTGGGCTTCAGTTTTTTCACCTGTAAAAGGGACTTAAACCCCCTCCCTCGCAGGAAGCCATGAGGATGTATAAAGCACAGTGCCCGGCGCATAGTAGGAGCTCGGCTGGTGGTAACTCCCTTCCTGACCTGTGTGTATGAGGGTCTCTGAGGCCCTGGGCCTGGGCAAGTCTGGCCATGGGACCATTTTCAAAGCCCCTTCAGCCTGTTCTCCCCCCACCCCAGATGGGCCAACTGCCTGGCGTTGGGGGGTGGGGAGAGCTTCCATCACTGGCCAGCGGGCAACCCGGGGGCCCTGACCGTCCTGGAGGTGGGTGATGAGCAGACACTGGCCCCTCTGCCCACAGCTCAGCCACACTGCCAATCACCTTCAAGTGCCTGCTGGAGAACAACCACATCGACCGGCGCATTGCCCGCTTCGTGCTGCCCGTGGGCGCCACCATCAACATGGATGGCACCGCACTCTACGAGGCTGTGGCCGCCATCTTCATTGCCCAGGTCAACAACTATGAGCTGGACTTCGGCCAGATCATCACCATCAGGTGCACTCCTGACACCCTGCACCCAGTGTGGATTGGGGCGGGGGGTACTCTGGAACGGCCTTCAGGAGTCTTGAGCTCCCAGATCTCATGGAGTCTCTGAGGCCCAGAGAGGGCAAGGGGCTTATTCCAGGCCACACAGCAAGCCAGTGCTGGGGCTGAAACGTGACCTGGCCTCGTGACTCAGGGCACCAGGCTCCTTCCCCAGCACTGCCCTGCAGAGGGGGAGATCTGAGCAGGCTGGAAAGCTTGGAGCCAGAAGAGGGCCTGCAGTCTGGACATGCAGAGCAGGGAGGGTGTTGCAGGCAGGCACAGGGTAAGCAGAGGCCAGGGGCAGGATTGAGGGACGGTGGAAGAGCTGCTGGTGTGGCTAGAGCTGAGGGACGGGTGCTAGGGTGAGGGGCAGAGGCCAAGGGGAAGGCCTCACATGCCACCCCGAGGGTACAAGTCTGACCCCCTGGGGACCCAGTCCTAGAAGGAGGCTGGGCAGAGCTGTGCCAGTGGACAATCAGAATCTGTGGGCAGCTTCCTGGAAACCTACAGAGACAGTGGCTCCAGACACAGGGTTTTCCACAAACTTCTCAGGAGGTTCTGCTGAGGCCAGGGATGGGGGCCTCTGGGACCACAGGACCTTAAGCAGAGACATGCCTCCCACCCGGGGAACTCCCTGATGTGGCATTCGTAACAATTCCTGCTCCACAATGCTGTCCCCAGAGGCCCTGGGATTTTGGCCTCCTCCTTGGGTCCAGGGCCCAGCAATGCTCCCCGCCCCTCCTGCAGCATCACAGCCACCGCAGCCAGCATCGGGGCAGCCGGCATCCCCCAGGCCGGGCTCGTCACCATGGTCATCGTGCTCACCTCCGTGGGACTTCCCACTGATGACATCACCCTCATCATCGCTGTCGACTGGGCTCTGTGAGTGGGGTTCGCCCCACCCACCCCTATCCCTTGGGTGGTAGGCACTCGGGGTGGGCTGGGGAACTGCTGTGGTTTGGCACAGTGGGTACTCGCTGACACCGGCCCAGCTGCATTATTTGCGGGGCCCAGTTTTCAAAAATGAAAATGTGGGATCCCTTGTTCAAAAATTATAAAGAATTTCAAGAGGGTGGGAGCAGAGCATTAGCCCAAGTCCGGGCCCTTCTACACACAGGCCCTGAGCCACTGCACAGTCACATGCCTACAAAGCCGGCCCTGCATCACCCACTTGAGCATCACCAGGGGGTGGTGGGCTGGGAGGACCAGGAAGGCGCCCATCCTGTGGGTGCTGCTGGGGTGAGCACTGTCCTCTTCCAGCCCCCCTTACAGCAGAGGGCCTGCCGCTCACTGCCCACCTTGGCCCACCAGGGACCGTTTCCGCACCATGATTAACGTGCTGGGTGATGCGCTGGCCGCCGGGATCATGGCTCACGTCTGCCGGAAGGACTTCGCTCAGGACACGGGCACCGAGGTGAGAACGGTGCCTCCCTCCCAGCCGCGCTGCCCAAAGACCCGGGGGTGGAGCCGGGTGGGGGGGGGCAAGGCAGCACATCGGCCACCCACCAGCTGGGCAGCCCTCGCCTGATCCCTCCAAGCCTTGTTCTCATCGTGGGCACCCGGGTGACAGATTCCTCTAACAGCAAATTGCTGAGCACCCACTGTGGCCAGTGCTGATCTAGACACAGGAGCAGCAGTGGTGAACACAGTGCCCTCAGGGAGCAGTACCCTAGTGTCCTGCCGACAACAATGCCAGCGTTCACACGTCTGCGGGGCTTCACGGTCCTCAGGGCTCCTTCCGTAACCACGTGTAGCAGGCTGCCCCACTCCATGGGGAGGACACTGAGGCCAGGCAGGGGAGCCGCCCATTCCCGCACTGGACCCCGTGGGCCAGGTGCCCTCCTCTACTAAGACAGTCCCAGGAGAAGGCAGGACAGCCTGGAACTGGAGCCCAGAGAGCCCTTGTGACCTATCAAGATCCCCCAGCACGTCTGTAGGAAAACCAATCAGGTTGTTCCCAGCCCTTTGCTCCTTCAGTACTCCCTACTGCCTAACCTCAGTCTCGCCTGCTGCTGCCAAAACCTGTTTCCCCTCACCAGAAACTGCCGCCCTGCGAGACCAAGCCCGTGAGCCTCCAGGAGATCGTGGCGACCCAGCAGAATGGCTGTGTGAAGAGCGTGGCTGAGGCCTCAGAGCTGACCCTGGGCCCCACCTGTCCCCACCACGTCCCCATCCAGGTGGAGCAGGATGAGGAGCCAGCTGCTGCCAGTCTGGGCCACTGCACCATTGAGATCAGTGAGCTTGAGACCAACGTCTGAGCCTGCGGAGCTGTAGGGGCCAGGGCAGGCCTCCAAGACTAGGGGCCAAGGGCAGGATCTCAACTCACGGCTTTCCTGAGCACAAGGACCAGGCTCACACTATCTTCCCCCCCCCCTCCCCCGTCACTTGAGAGACCGGAATGAGAGCCACTTGACGGAACGTGGAGTCTCAGAAAGGGGAAAGACTGCACATGGGAGCCCCAGCTGGAGAGTTACAGGCAGGCGTAGCCCAAGCCCTGACTGTAACATTTGCATCGTGTTGGCCTGTGAGGGCGGCAGGCAGGGGTACGGTCCCCACTTTCTGGAGCACAGAGTTGAGGCTCTGAGAGCTGAAAACACTTGCGCCAGGTCTCAGAGCAAATAATGTCAGGGCCAGGACTCTAGTTCAAGGCTTTCAAGCCTCGGCCCCTCCCTCCCGGAGGATAGGGATGCCTGCAAGGCCAGATGCCGAGAGAGAGAGGCTCTGCCCCTCCCCAGGAGCCCCAGAGCCACCACTGCTTTCAATTTATGAAGACACAGCAATGTCCTGGTTCTGCCCCAGCTGTGTCCCAGCCCAGGCCAGCCCCCACCCTGCCCCGTAACACGTGGCCTCAAACAAACTGCTCTCCCCAAGGATGGGCCCAGCCTAAGGCCAAGACCGCTGCCTTCCATGTGCCACAGCCCGTCCCGTCTCCTGTCCTACCAGTTATCTCTCACAAAGCTCACCCAATGTGGAGACGAGGATGTCTTCATCAGAGCCACAGGGCCCTTAGAAACACCAGGGCTAGACTCCCACTGAACAGGTGGGCTGGCCGGGACTGGGGAGGCAGGCTCACCTGGGATGCTTTAGTCAAGCTACCCATGTGGCCCTGGGGTCAGCGCTCCCCCAAAGCCCGTGTGATGAAGTGGAGTTAGATTTTCTATTCCCTTCTGTGTTTGCAAATTCAGTGATGACTAAATAAAGGTATTTTGTTTTTCAATCTTGTGGGCCTAGCGACCATACTCTGGCCAGCATTTCTTTATTGGGCTAATACAGGCAGTCAAAGAGCAGACTGGCCTGTCTGGGCAGCCAGAGTACAGACAGGGCTGTCCAGGAAGCCAGAATGTCGACAGCCTTGTCCGTGTAGCTGGAGTGTAGACAGCTCTGCCTGGGCTGTCAGCGTGTGGACAGGCCTGCCTGGGCAGCCAGCATGCAAATGAGCCCATCCTGGTGGCTGGAGTGGGGACAGGCCTGCCTGGGCCGTCACATGCAGGAGGTAGAGTGCAAACCAGGCTGCCCAGGGGCCTGTCTGGACGGCCACAGTGTGGACAGACCACTCTGCCCGCAGCCTGGGCTCTGCTCTGCAGGCAGGGCCCTGAGGTCAGTCCTCACAAAAGAAACACATTTCCTCAGCCAGCCTGGCTCCTTTCAGTGAATGCTTTGCTTTAAGGAGGGGATGTGCCCAAGAAGTTTCCAGACTCTCCCTCCGTCGTTCTCCTCAGCCCCATGGTGCCTCCAGGAGGCTCGCAGGGGACACAGAAGAGCCCTGGCCACACAGCCTGCTCTGGATGTACTCTGGGGAGAAGATGCAGCCCCAGGTCTTGCACTGTGGAGCCCTGGAGACACTGAAGCTGGGCGAGGGGAGGAGCCTTCCAGGGTCACTCTGAGAATCAGGAGGGTACCTGCCTCCCAGCCCCCACTCCTAAACTACTTCCCTCCTCCTCCCAGGGCCATAGTCTGAGGAGCCCAGGAAGGGCCCCCGGCTCCCCCTCCCACTGCAGGGCTGAGGGCTGTAGTATCCACCATGGGAGCATCTTTCCTTCCTTAAGGCCCAATCACCTAGGAGAGGTCAGATGTCAAGCTATCCTAACTCCCCACATGGTGTGGCCTGGCTTATTGGCCCCTTCCCTGTGTCACATCTCTAAGGGCCTTGGAGCAATGGTATCTGCTCCACACAAGGCAGGAACCTGCTCTTTCCTGGGCTTGACAGGAGCATGCTTACACACCTGCAGTAGTGAGGGGCCACTACTTGCTGGGCATCTCATCCACTGTGGGGCAGCTCTGCCCGTCAGAGGTTCTTCTTTGCCCTAAGCCGGGTACTGCCTTCTGGTCCAGCTCTGGCCCTGCTGGTGGTGGTGGTGCACTGGGCATGTCTGCAACCTCTTCCCTGGGCAGGTCTGCAGAGACCAGAGCCCCAGCTCCCAGGCCTGCCTGCAGCCCCTTTCCCACTCCAGCATCCTCTATGGGACAGACCCCATCAGGAATGCCCACTCAGTGTACAGGAGCCCTGAGCAGCCTGAAGCCGGCAGGTCCTTTGCTTGGATGCTCAGACCGTGGGAGTGCAGAGTGAGCTCACGGCCTAGTGTGGTGGTCCCAACCTGCTGACCTCCACCCAGCTGAGGGGCTGCACCTGCCTCCAGGCCGCCTTACCTGCAACTAAACCCTGCATCCCTGGACCTCTGCCTGTGTGATTACTTTGTGGGCCCCAAGACCTGAACTCTGCACTGACTCCTGCTGGTCCAGAAGGTGCTGAGGTGCTTGGATCCTGCCCACCCGGCCAGGCATGAGCCCAGCACCTGGCAGGAAGCACACATAGACACGGCCACAGGCTGCCAGACTGGGGTAATGCTTTTATATTAGTTTTTCTGTAACAAGAAAAATCTGCTTTGAAGTTTTTATCATTTTTTTTTTCCTTAAAAAAGAATAAAAAAAACCAAAGGCACCCAGAACTCCCCTCAGGCCCAAAGAATAAAAAAGTTCTCTCATCGGTGCAGCTGGGCCCTTCGCTCTTGTTCTGCCCAGCCCCATGGCCTCCGCCTAGTTCCAGCCCAAGGGCCCTAGCGGCCCCAGACCTTCCCTCTGGCCTCAGGGGGGCTGGCCCATCAAAGATGTGCCTGCAGCCGGCCAGGGCCTGGCGGGGAGTGCCGGCCCCAGTGGTGGGGAGCAGGGTGGGCGGGCCAGGGCAGCAGTCCTGAAGGTTCCTGTCCCCAAATGCAGGGAAAGGAACAAAAGCCAGCTTTTGTGAATTCCAGAGGGTGCAGGCACCTGGCCGCAGAGAGGATGGAGGTAACTCTGTATCTTCCGCAAGGGACAGACGGACGGGCAGACAGTCAGACAGCAAGCTGCTCTGGCCATTTCTGGCTGGGGCAAGAGCTCTTGGCGGCATAGGCCAAGGAGGGCTGTTTGCATGTGACTCGTGTATGTGTGTGTATGTACATGTGTGTCCACGGGGCAGGGAACAGGCACCCATGAGTGCCAGGGCAGGTCAGACCCTTCATCGAGTCTGCAGGACTCAGGGGGTGATGGCGGTGTCGGGTGTGGGGCGAGAGTGGGGCATTTGAAGGATGATGTGCAGCCGTGTGGTGTGTGTGGGTGTGGTGTCTGCATGTGTCTGGCTGCGGATGAGCTGCGGGAATGGGTGGGTGTGGGAGACTGGGTCCAGCCTGTGTGCGGAGCGGGGGCCCGGCAGGTGCTGTGCTGGGTGTGTCTGTGAGAGAGGCAGAGTGGGGACGCACAAGGCTCAGGCACGTGCTGCAGAAAGGCTCCAGCGGTCCGTCATCCTGCAGAACATGCGGGAGAGTCAGGGGAGGCCAGGGCAGACCCGCCAACCACGACCAGCCTGGGACAGGTAGATTAGAGCTGGGGGCTCTGGGAGGGTCAGGCAACTGCAGGCCTGAGGGGGAGGTGCCCCGGGGGTCCAGAGCCAGCGGGTCACCCACTAGGAGGTGCTCCTGGGGCGCCTGGTGTGGACTGGAGGGACTTCGGATCTCTCTGGCCTTTCCCAGGGCCTCTCCTAGGGTCCCGCTCAGCACACCTGACCGCGGCCAATGTCCTCTAGAGGGGGCAGATCTTCTCCACCCCAGGACCCAGGGTACCCCTCGTGAGGGCCACAGCATCCTCACTGAATGGCCAGTCACCCCAGTCGCTGACCCCTGGCTCTGCCTGAGGACAACGCGTGGAGAGAAGGGGCTCCAGCTTCATGGCCCAGGGCCCCAGGAGTCAAGTAAGATGACTCCCGAGCACTGCCTCTGGGCCTGCCCTCCACGCTTGGATAGCCAGCCCAGCACACTGCTCTCTCTGTCATCAGCTGGACCCCTTTCCCCACCTCCCTCTGTCATCCACCCACGGTATCCTCAACCCCCCTCAGGCCTCTCTCTGACCCAGGCCCCACTTCAATTCAGCATCCGAACAGTGGCCCAGTGGCCTCCTCCCATGGCCACACCCTGGCCCCAGGACCCCCAGCTCGGCTCACTCTGATTCTCCCTCCTGACCACACCTCTCCTCCTGTCTACTCGCCACCACTGTGTCCACTCTCCTACATCCCCCCCAGGAGACCAGCCCTTCCTGTCTGCACCCTCTTCCCTTCCCAGCCTGACCCCCAGCCTCCGCGAGGCAGCCATTCTCTTGCCAGTACCCTCAGTTTCCTTGTTCCTTGCCCTCCTGTCCCACACACCTGGCCAAAACCCCAGGCATGGATGGATCCAACTGGTCATCGTCTCCACACCCACCCCCGTCTGCTGAGCACCTCCTGCTGCACAGAGAGGTGTGCATCAGGCAGGTGTGACTTCACGTCCAGCTACCAAGCCACTAATCTGCGTGTAACTGCAGCCACTCGGTCCTCCGTCCTGCTGTCACAGTGAAAGGAGCGCTGACCCTCCCGCCCAAGCCAGTCCTTCCTCCTGTTTCCACAGGGACGGCTACACCCAGCTCTCTTCTCTTATATTTTTAACTCCCCCCTCCACACTGCCCCTCCCCATCAGCCCTCAAGCCAGCTCTATCCCTTAAAAAAGGCATAACGTGAACAGAGCCCTGCCTGAACTTCACGCCCCCTTTCCCACCACCACCCTCTTTCATCTCTTTACAGTCAAACTTCTTAGAATTGTCTACACTCCCTGAACCCTTGCCTTTCCAGCCGCTTTCTCCACCCTCTTTGCCCCTGAAGCCGCTCCCCACAAGGTCCTGGTGACCTCCTTGTGGATAAATCCCGTGAGTCCGTGGCCATGCTCGGCTCCATCAGTCTGTCAGAAGCACGGCTGATTCCCTCTACTTCCAGAGAAGCCTGTGCATGGAGGCATAATGGGCATGCACATGTATGTGTGTGTGCACGCGTGCACACAGGGCACGTGTGCCTGGGGAGGCATGTGCGCATGTACTCGCATGCACACATGTGCATGCAATGGCGCACCTGTCCTGCATCTGTGAATGTGCGATGGAGTATATGTGTGTCTGTGTGTGCATATGTGTGGTGTGTGTTTGAGTGTGTGCTTTGTGCATATGTGTACATGTTTAGATGGGCGTGAGCGTGGGTACATGTGGGTTGGTGTGCTG
Source organism: Balaenoptera borealis (assembly GCF_965194805.1). Classification (NCBI taxonomy): domain Eukaryota; kingdom Metazoa; phylum Chordata; class Mammalia; order Artiodactyla; family Balaenopteridae; genus Balaenoptera; species Balaenoptera borealis. The sequence continues at coordinate 149,784,508 of NC_138860.1, forward strand.
TGTGCACATGCAGGTGTTTGTGTTGCATGCGTGTGTAATCTCCCTCTGTTCTGGGCTGTCTGCATTCCTCCTGTCTCGGTGCCCCAGTGCTCTGTCCCAGCTCCTTCCTCCGTTCCCCTCCGGCTGGCCATGCTCTCTCTCTCTCTCTCTCTCTCTCTCTCTCTCCCCCAAGGCAAGGTCCCCCAGCCTCCTGTGGCCTCAGTGACTGTTTCAAGGCTGACAATGCCTGGACCCCCATCTCCAGCCCAGACCTCGCTCCTGAGCCCCAGACCCACATATCCAGCCCACCCTGGACAGCTCCTCCAGCGCCCTCCAAACTCATCATTCCCCCCACCAAACCTGCTCCTCCTAGTACTGTCGTCCACCTGGAATTCCAAGCTAGAACTGGCATCTTGTCTTCTCCCTCACCCCATGTCCAGCAGGACTACTTGGGCTCCTCAAGTGTGCACCCCCAGACTCTGTTCAGGCCCATCTGCTTGTCTGCATCCTCAACGCCCGCCCCCAGCATCTCTGGCTTGGATACAGCAGTAGCCTCCTCCCGGGTCCCCACATTCATTCCCTGCTTCCACCATCCCAGCCCCTGTGCGGGTCCCATCAGGGACGCATCACCCTGCATGGAGGCCCCCGGCACCGGCCGGCCTCCCACAGGTGCACTGTCATACCCGACCTCTCACTCAGGGCCTGAGCATACCAAGTGCTCTAACAGATTTGCAAAATGAATGATGAAGCAGGGGACAGAGGGTGAAGAAAGGACAGAAAGACCTAGACCGGGGTCAGGGGCAGGAAACTGGTGAAGCAGGTTAGCGCACCCCGCACAGACCACCTACCTACGTCAGATCCGGTTACCCTGTCACTACCACCTTTCCTCTTCCTCCTCGTCCTCCTCGTCCTTGTCCTCCTCCTCTTCCTCTTCCAACCGGCCCCGGTCCTTGGAAACATCACCATACTCATGGTTGCCTTCTATGTCCAAGACCTGCAGGTGCTTCAGCCTCCGGAAGGCACTTTCCACCACAGAGCCCACGGCCAGCTTGTTAAACCTGTGCAGGCCACCCACGTGGGGTCAGCGCCAGGGCCTGACCGCGCCCCACACTGACCCAGCCCAGAAGCGGAGCAGAGGGGACGGGCCCTCCAGGAAGACGCGCAGCAAACACAAAACGAGGCGGCTCAGGAGCATGGGTGTCACAGGGAGCTCAAGCTGTTCAACGTGGCTGCTGCTGGGGGGTAGGGGTGACCCAGGGCAGCGGAGGGAAGGCCTCCCCCATCTGTGCTCTTGTTATGATTTGGGGGGGGCAGACACAGACACCTTCTCTCTGCCTGCCCTTTGGCATTAACCTCTAGGCCTGAGGCTCCTGCGCTGCCAGCCTGGAGTCGCCTTGGTGCCAGGTGTGGAGGGGCACACAGACAAGGCCAGGGCCAAGCTGGGCCAGGGACACACTTAGGTTTGGGAAGGGGGAGGCTGGGCTCTGATCTCAGGCCCCCTCAACTCTCTGCACCTCAGTCTCTGCAGGAGCCGAGAGGCACAGGTCACACTGCACCCCAACGTCTCCCAGCCTGGCCTTCTGGGTCACAAAGCCCCTGGGAGTGCACATACTGCCTTACTCTGATCTGTCTCCTTCTCTCTGACTTGGGGGGTGGGGATGGTGGGAAGAACCACCCTGGCTCTACTGTATGGAAGCTCCTTGGGTAGCTGGGTCCCCTGAATCATTCTAAACCTCCAGAACCCAGCGAGGACCTGAACATCTGCTGTCCTGGATCTGAGGTCCAGGCCCAGCCTGGCCAGCTGTGCACATGTGGGACACAGTGGTCACCTATGCTCTCTGGGCCTCAGCCTTCCCAGCTGTAAATTGGGAAGATGCTTTCTGTGGTCCCTTCCTGCCACAGGAACATCAATAACACCCACATGCTATGCTTTTTAAATCTTCCAAAGCCCTCTCACAAACCCATGAACCTCACCAGGCCTGGCCAGGAATGTCCCAACCCTTGAGTGCTAAGGAAACAGGAGCTCAGTGGGGTTCTGTGATGTACCCAGGGTCACACAGCTGGTCAGCAGGAAAGCTAGGCTTCAAATACTGACCTCTACCTGCAAGTGGTTCCCATATGCCCTGACTATCCTGCTGGAGCCGGGCCAGTCCCCAGAGGGGCACGTGCAGGGCCCCAGAGGACCTCCTACCTGAGAAAGATCCCTTTGAGGTTGGGTGTGGAGTCAAAGGCATTGGCGGGCACAGTACTAATCTTGTTGTTCTGCAGGTACAGGTACTCGAGCGACTCGGGGAGCCTCTCGGGGATATCCGTGAGCTGATTCCCGGCGATGTCGAGCAGCTGCAGGGGTGACCAGGGGAGCCAAAGCACTTAACAGCATGCCAAGCTCCCACCAACCCCAGAGCCTATCTAAATCTCATAACCCTGTGAGGTGGGGTCTATAATTATCCCCATTTCCAGATGGGGAAACAGAGGCTTAGAGAGGTTCAGAGATCTATCCCAGGCCATACAGCCTGTACGGGCTGGAAGCCGGTGCGCCTGACTCCGAACCCTTGTTCTAATTGATGTACATCCTACTCCGCTCCTTCTGCCTTCCCACAGGAATTCACGGCCAAGATGTCTAGGTGTCAAAGTCTTCCCTCCTTAACACACCTGTCACCACCATCAGACTAAAGACCCCAGAAGGGCAGGGGCTAGGAGTCCTCCAGTCTTTAAATCTCACATCAGTGGTATCAGATGAGGGTGGAGATGGGGCTGCTCATTCGTGGATCTCAGGGCCATGTGGACAGGGGCCAGGGGCAAGGGTTCAAAGCCCACAGTGACCCTGGCATGACAGCCAGGCCCCAGGCTGGCCAGTCTCAGAGTCACCACAGGCCTAGAGTCCAGGAAGCAGGTGGCCAGGAAAATGGGGTAGTTTTCCCAGGGAGAAGGACACACCTGCAGCAGGCAGGAGACCCAGACGTGCCCGGGCCCGACTCACTGCCTGACCCTCGGGCTGTCAGCACCCTTGCCCCGACACACACCTGTGCAGCCACAGGTGGGCTTCCATCATCTCTAAGCTCCCTCCTCACCCTGACAGGCTGGGGCTCAGGGCCAGGAAACTGGGGGCCATGAATCCAGATGCAAGATTCAAGGGGGGCACTCGCTTCAGTCACCTGAGGGAGCCTCCTTGTCACCTCCCCTACCCAGCAGGGCTCCCTGCTCCCCACTGGGTTCCTTCCACATGGTTCCAGCACTTCCTCATTCATTCCAAACATCCTCAGTGCCTGCCCATGGGCACTGGGGACATGGAATCCACTGAGACGCTGCCTCTGTGCTCAGGAAGCCAGGCTGGCAGGGGAGATGGACGCAACAATCTGACAATAGCAGCAGTGGAACTGGGCTGTGATAAGGGAGCCTGGGGCAGGGGCCCGATCCAGCCTCGGGTCGAGGGAATAGACGGCAGCCAGTGCAGGTGGGGGCTCTGAAGCAACAAGAGCAGCTGCTTGTAGAAAGATCCAACAGTGAGAGGAAGAACCCCTCCACCAGACACCGCATCCCCGACTGGACTCACCCAGGCAGGCATCTAACCTGCCCATCACCGGTGGCTTCCTGGAGGAGGTGACAGTTTAGCTGAGTCCTAGGTATATTATAAGCTCTAGGAGGGTAGTGACCCTGGATCTGTTTTATTTCCCTCTGGGTCCTCAGCTCCAGAGCTGTGTCTGCACATGGTGAGGCTCGGTACAGGCTTGTGGAATGAATGAATGAGTAGGTGCCACCAGGGTGGAGAAGGTGCTTCCAGCAGAGGGGACAGTATGAGCAAAGCCCAGTGCACCTGGGAAACTGAGACGCTAGGCTGGGAGCAGGGGCAGACTAGGCCTTGAAGGCTGTGGCAAGGGTGCTGGTCTGGGTTCTAAAGGCAGCGGGGAGACACAGAAGGGTCCTGGGTGGGAGTGTTAGGTGAGCATGTTTTTTTCAAGATACCCTCTGACTGCATGTGGAATCTAGGAGTGCAGAGCTCCTAGGAAGCTGGGGTCCAGGCAAGAAACGGGGAAGGTTTGACTTGGCGGTATGAGCAGTAGGGATGGAGAAAAGTGGAGAAATGGGGAGATGTGATGGTAGAGTTGGCAGGGTTTAGTGACAATGGGCACTGGAGGGCAGACAGCGTGCAAAGGGGGTGTCAGGGCAGCATCCACATTTCCTGTGGACACCTGGGTGGATGTTACCCCCTTCAGCGAGTTAGAAAATGCAGCAGAAGGAGCAGGTGTGGAAGAGAGGATAATGGGGTTTGGGCCCCTTAAGAATACCCAAGAGAGACCGGCACAGGTGGTTGGATCCTGGTGTCTGGCACTCGGTCGGGCTGTCTGGGTTGGGAGGGACCCCAGCTGCTCCTGCAGGGCCAGCTGCCAACCCTCAACTCCACCCTCAGGGCTCTGCCCCACCTCCCAGCCTCCCACTCTCAGGGCCTCTCCCCTGTACTCCCCTCAGACATCCCCACCCTGACAGCTCCCCACATAAGCATGTACTATGCACCTATCACAGTGAGGGCCCTGGTCCAGCAGGAAACACAACAGACTAAAATGCCCGCCCCTTGTTCTAGCAGGAAGAGCAGACAACAAACAAGCAAACCGATGATCTGTTGTCAGAAGGGATGAGGGTTATGAAGAAAAACAAAGCAGAGAAAGGTGGCAGGCGGTGAAGGAAGACCTCCCAAGGAGCTTATATTTGAGCAGAGCCCTGAGGAAAAAGGAAGAGCAAGGCCTGGGGACATCTGGGAGAGAGGGGCCTGGTAAGGCAGCAGAGCCTCCCAGGTTTCTCTAATGAAGTTCCCTTTCCGCCCCTCACTGGGTCAGCAGGTTTCACTTGTAACCAAGGAGGCTCAGTTCACATGGCCAGATAGCCCTCCTGTCTCAGACTCTGGCCACGGGTGCCACGCCCACTGACCAGTCCCAGAAGCCTCAAGTACACCCCCCTAGACTCTGCAGACTGGTGAGGTCAGCACCCTTCACGGGCCTGCCGTCCTCCCCTGCCCCAAGCCCAGCCTTCTCCAGGCACCTATCCTTTGCCCACAGGTGGGTGAGCTCCACTCTCCCATGCCACCTGAACTGTCCCTGCCCCCCAGTCCTCCTGAACAATGCCCAGTGCCCCCCGCACCTGCAGCCATGACCTCCCCTTATCCCCACAGGGCTCCTCAAGCTTGTCTCTGCAGGTGGTGAGTTCTGCCTAGCCATGCCAGCTGAGCTCTGACCTGCGCGCCTGTACCGCGAGCCCGCCATACCCTGGGTATGGCCCAGACCCCCTACCCTAAGGCCCAGCCTGCCCAGCGGGTACCTCCCTCACGGCCCAGCCCTCCTGCCCACCCCTCACCTGGGCCCAGCAGATGGGTGGGCTAAGGGCAGCCAGACCAGTAGCCCCCCACACCGGCACGGCCCTGCCCCCGCCTCACCCCGCCCCCTCACCTGCAGACCAGCGAGGTCGGCCCAGGCACGGGGGGCCAGGGCCCGGCTGCGCAGCCTGTTGCCCGTGAGGTAGAGCTCCCGCAGCTGGGCCATGCCGGCCAGCGCCCCGCGCGCCAGGGCGGCCAGCTCATTGCGCTTGATCTTCAGCACGTGCACGTTGCGCGGCAGCCCGGGCGGTAGCGTGCGCAGCCGGTTGCCTGACAGGTCCAGGGAGCGCAGCAGGCGCAGCTTGCGGAAGGCATCGCGGTGCACCTTCGGGCTGGTGATGCGGTTGTAGCTGAGGTTGAGCTCCTCCAGGAAGTAGGTGGTGGCGAAGTCGTCGCGGCCGATGCCGGTGATCTGGTTGTGCAGGATCATGAGGGTGCGCACGCGGCGGGGCAGGCCGCTGGGCACGCGCTCCAGCGCGTTGTTGTACAGGTGCACCGTGTGCAGCCGTTTGAGGCCCTGGAAGGCCCGCGGGTGGATGCCCTGCGCGCGCAGCTGGTTGCTGTGCAGCAGCAGGTACTCGAGGCTGCGGATGGGGCTCAGCACGTCTGCGTCCACGCTCCGGATGGCGTTCTTCTCCAGGTGCAGCAGCACCAGGCTGCGCGGCAGCCCAGCCGGGACCCGCGACAGGTTGTTGCTGGACAGATCCAGGTACTCCAGGCTGGAGAGCTTCCTGGAGGGAGGCGGGGGATCAGGCCAGTGGGCAGGAGCCCACACGGCACTTGTTTCCAACATTATTCCCAAGGGAGGTGTGGCGGGGGACCTGCCTCTAACTCATCCCAGCTCTGCCTCTAGCTGACTGGGGGACCTCAATCCTCTCCGAGGCTCTCACTGGTTTGATTCAATGATATATTGGCATAGGAAGGATCTAGCATGGTTTCTGACACATATGAGTTTATTTGAAGACTAATTGTTTAACTAACGCCTTTCGTCCTTTTAGGCTACCCAGGCCCTAAAAACTGAAAATAGATTTGCTTTCAACAAGAATGTTTGAGTTTCTATTTTGTACGAAGAAAACAGCCTCTGCAAACATTTCCTTGCCTTACTAGAATTTTGGCAGGCCTTACATATCATTATTCTTGGGGACAGAAAATGTCAGTAAAGGCAAAAGTCTCAAAGTTCCCTCTCTGTGGAAACTGGCCAGGGGCAGGTGGGCAAGGGCCTGGCCATGTGAGCCCTGGGAAGGGCTTCCTGGGTGCCGAGCTCACAGAGGGCCCAGGTAGGGGCTCACCAGAAGGTCTCGTTGTCCAGGCCCTTATCAGTCAGGTAGTTGTTCTGCAGGTACAGCTCACGCAGGTTGCTCAGCTCACTGAAGGCCCCTGGTGGGATCTTCTCCAGCTTGTTGTTCTGAGAGGTGGGATGGTAGGGAGGGGTGCATGAGGGACGGCCAAGGGGCAAGGGCAGAGCCTTGGGACGAGGTGTGGAGAGGGGTCTGGCGGAGCCACGGGGAGGGGCCCAGGCCTAAAGTACTCCATGTGGGGCTGACAGCCAGGTGCCCGGGTTTCTGCTTGTTTCTCCTCAGCAGACGCTGTGCCCGCTGGCACGTGCTCAAGGCCCCCACAGCCTTACTGCTGTGCCCATGTGGGACTGGGCTCTTCCCCTGCTGTGGGTCCCTGCTCTGGCAGTGCTCCTCCCTGCCCTCTCCCTCCCACCTTGAGGTGCAGCTTGTAGAGGGCAGGTGGCAGGTGCTTGGGCACGTGGCGCAGGAAGTTGCTGGACAGGATGAGGATCTCCACGTTGCTGGAGCCATTGAACATGTTGTCCGGCAGCCCAGCATCCGCCAGCTTGTTGTTGTGCAGGTACACAGACCTAGGGGATGAGGCACAGGTGCTCAGCCACCCAGGCCTCCCAGCCCTGGCACCATCTCACCTGGGGAGGCTCCAGACCTTGCTCAGTTTGGGCCTGGGGCCCAGGGCACCCTCCTCCCGTCTCAAGAATCTCAGACCTCGCCAAATCCAGTCCCCCCTACATAGCCGAGGGGACCAAGGACCCACCCCACAAGTCAGTAGAAGAAACAGGATTTCCTGACCCCAAGTCCCTGCTCCTCCATATCCTTCAAGGTTCTCAGTTGTTCCCCTAGTGTTGCAGCCCTGGAGTCCCTGCCTGTCGGCTTTACACAGCTGGCTCTGAGTTCTGTGGACTTCCTGAGAACGGTCCTATCCTTATCACCTCTTTGTCCCTAGTGCCCAGCACAGGATCCTGGCTCAGAGGAGGTGACCCCTCATTCATTCAGCAAATATACAATGAGTGCCTCCAGATGACAAGACTGTTCTAGATCCTAAAGATATAGCAGTGGACAGAACCAACAAGCCCCTGCCCTCATGGAGCCACCATACTACAAGGAGAGAAGATAAGGAACAAGAGAAATCCATAGGCAATATAGTTCATTCTTGCTGTGTGGCCTCTCTTGGGCCTCAGCCTTTTCATCTGTGGGAAGGGGCCATGCACAGCAACTCTGGCTCCTCCAGTGAATGGAGAGAATCGAGGTGACAGATTCAGGGACAGAGTGGCACCGGAGGTTGTCAGCACCTTCCCTCCCCAGCACCACCCTGCGCTGCTCACACACCTGTGCTGGGGGCCCTCACTCCTCCCAAAGCAGCTCTCAGCGAGGGATGGCTCTGCCTGTTGAAAGATGCTCCCCTTCCCCCCGGGGGCTGGGGAAGGAGGGAAACACCTTCACTCGGCTCCCCGCAATTCCCCAGACACCACCCTCTGTCCTCGCCTCCTGTACTGATTCCTCCTCATCTTTTAGGGGTCAGTCTTCCAGATCCTGTGCCCCTGCAGCCCTGGGCGTCTGTCACCGCAGCCCTGAGCAGGGGGCATCATGCCTGCTCTGCACAGCATGCCCCTCCTCCAGGGCCTGTCTGGGCCCCTGGGCCCCACTCAGGGCTGGCAGCCTCTGCCTCAGCTCCTCCCCTTTCTCCAGCCTAAGCCCAGGGCCCCCCTCTGACCTCTGACCTCAAGTTTGGCTTCTGGCCAAAGGTGAGCCCGTAGATCTTGGTGAGATAGTTGGCGGCAAAGTCCACACTGATCAGGGCGTTTGGCAGGAACCGGGGTGCCAAGGTCAGCTGGAAAGGGAAGAGTTGGGTAGAAGGACCAGTGGCAGGTCAGAGGCTGCCGCTGAGTTACACTACCTGCTGCTCATCTGAGCCGCTTCAATTCGTCTCCTCCCTGCAACCAGAGCCATCTTTCTAAAATCCCCAATAACACAAAATCAGAAACTCTACAGCTCCCCATAGTCCTGAGCTTGGCATTCAAAGCTCTCCAGCCCGTCCCCTGCCCTGCCTGTTCTCCTGGTCTCTCCCCTCATTGCCCCCCGACACTGGCCCTCTGTGCAGCCACAGTGAGCACCCACACTTCCCCAGACCCGGCTCATAGTGTCTACCCTTCATTCATTCAATAGTAGTCCCTGAGTCTGCAATATTCCAGGCACAGTTCCAGGCACTGGACGTGTCCTAGGGAACAAGATACAGAGATACCTGCTTCCACCTCCACCACCAAAGCTTACATCCTAGTAAATAAACAGGAATAAAAGTATCTGAGAGTGATCACTGCTCTGCAGGGAATTCAAACAGACTGATGACAGAGAACGACTGGGTTGGGTGCTTGGAGAACAGGTAACACTTAAGGCATGACAGCACCCTAAATGCTGTCTGCGGGGAGAGCAACCACACAGCAGGGGCAGCGAGCAGAGGCCCTGTGTGTGGGGTCTGCCAGGCCTGGGGGTGAAGCGGAGTGTGAGGGGGCCAGTGGGGAGATAAGAGAGGCAGGCGGGCCCAGACCACACAGATCTGCGGGCCTTGGGGACACGTGTGGGTTTCTTCCTGGGCCGAGGGTGAAGCCACAGGAGGGTTTTAAGTGGGGAGGGGAGATGGAGAGGTAGAAGTGAGGCACGATTTTGTAAAGCCCCTCTGGCTGCTCTGAGGAGAAGGGGCAGCAAACGAGGAGGCAGGGGCTCCACGTCTGTGTCCCGCTGCGGGATGGCGGTCCTGGGCTGGTGGGTGGGGGAAGCTGAGGGCCTGCAGTGGGACCACACTTAAGTGAGCGAAGCACTCCTGGATTTGTGGCTCTGACCAGTGGTGTCGCAGGTAGTTGGAGATGCCCTTTCCAGAGGTGGGGAGACAACGGGATGACTGGGGTTTGGGGGCTGTGGCAGGAAGCACCAGTTCTACTTCTATTAAACATCTGGGGGAGATGCTGAGGAGGCAGGTGGACCTTTGAGTCTCAAGTGGGAGTAGGGGAAAGGCTGGAGACCGCCTCTGGACGTGGCCATGATGTAGATGGGTGTTACAGACCAGGGAGGAGAGACAGTCTCCTTGAGAGTTCAGAGAGAGGGGGCCAGGACAGAGCCCTGGGGCAGGCCAAATATCTTGAGGTTGAGTGCCTTTATGCCTTCACTCATGCTGTCCCTTCTACTGTGGTGCCCTCCCGCTTGAGGCCTCTGGCTGAAATCCTATTACGTTTCATGGCCCTTCAAATGCCATCTCCTCCAGGAAGCCCTCCAGCACCCCTTCCGCATGGGGATGAGCTCTCACCCCACTACGCCGACGTAGGTCTCAGCCTCTGCCATTATCTGACCGCTCTGAAGCCCTGGGTCTGGGCCATGTCTGAGCAGCAATAGGAACCCAGCAGCCAGCCCAGAAGAGGCCCTGGTGAAAGTTCCCTGAGCTTAGCCCCCCGACACCCTGCCCTGCTGCAGGCCCCTCACCTTGTTATTGGCCAGGTACAGGTAATTGAGGTTGGTCAGATGCTCAAATGCCTCCTCCGGGAGCCCTTCAAAGGACAGGCATCGGTCAGAGCCCTGGATGAAGGAGACGCTACAGGGGAGCACGTGAGCACTGACCGCCCCCGCACCCACCCCACTTGCCAGGACAGGGAGGCACTCCCTGGGGCAGGTGTGGCTCTGACCCCTTCCCAGCCCCTCCCAACAGGCCTGCCCAGCCCCTTTTCCTTCCCCTGGCTCTCAGGGGCCCAAGCTGAGAAGAGCAGATGGGAAGTGTCCACTGAGAAATGACTGATCCTTCACCTACTCAGGGCAGCCTGGGTGGGAATGGGTCCCCGTAAGGTCAGGCCACAGGGCAGAGGACCTGCCAGGAAGGAGTGCTCCCTGGGGGCAGCCCCAGAAGGGTCCTCTTCATACCCAGCCCCACAGCAGGGCAGGGCAGGGCGGTGGTCTCTGAGCTTCCACCCCACCTGGCCCTCCCCTGCCCCATCTGGCAGATGCAGTGTCAGAACTGGGCTGTCACTGGGAGCCCGGCCAGGCTGGCCCTTCTCCAGTCCTGAAGTCGGCCTCTGACACTCGGTTCTGGGCTCCCAGACCCTCAGATGCTGGGACTCACCCAACTATCTGACTAGAGGGAACAGTTACATAAACTGTGCAGCATCCCTCCGCAGAATACCCTGTGTAAAATAATAGCCACGGAGAGTTTTTAGCAACATGAGATTTGCGGCTGAGCTAATTGCTAAGTGAAACAGAGCAGTTCTAATAGTTATAATATCCATACTATCAGTCCAGCTATGAATTTAAAAACACAAAGAAAAGGGACTGGACTGAATTCTGGTGATGGCTGTACAACATATGAACTTACTAAAACTCATCAAATTGTACCTTTAATTCGGGTAAACCTTATGGTATATAAATTATGCTTTTTCTTAAAATGGAAAGAAATATACCAAAATGTCAATAGTGACTAAATTCCAAGTGGCAGAATTATGAGTGGGTTTTTTCTATTCCATTTTATTTTCTATATTTCCAAATTTTCTACTATAATCAGAAACTATTTTCATCATCAGAAAAATAACTTTTTAAAATTTGAGGACTCTATACTCTTTGATTCTAAAGGCCTTCTGTGAACTGAAGAGTCTGTGACTCTTCAGGTCCTGGAGTATCAGTTGCTCTGAAGCCTCTCCCTTGATCGGACTCCCAGGTCTCAGAAACACCCAGTGGCGGCTGTTAGGCAACCACAGGGAGCCCCTGCCATGGGGCCCCAGTGCCAGCCCAGCCTAGGCCTGCTCTTTCCCATATGCCAGGGTCTGCAGGGCGGGGCCCCATGGGCACCCAGTTCCCTGCCTGGGGTCCTGGTCTCCAGCTCTGGGTGATCCCTCACCTCGGGAAGTCAGGCGGTTGTTCTGGAGGTTCAGAGTCTCCAGCCGATTCAGCCGGGAGAGCTCCCTGGGGTAGATCTTCTCCAGCTGGTTGTTCTGGGGAGTAGGGGGATGGGGGCGGTGAGGAGGCAGCATGAGGGGGTGCCCAGGACTCCTGCCCCATTAGAGGCCTGCACTCACCCTCAGCCAGAGTCCCAGGAGCCAGTCCCTCTGTTGGGCACTTCCCTTGGGATTCTGCCCCTTGATGGACAAACCCTGGGGACTGGCTCTGAAGCAGGCCCAGATGTGGGCATTGCAGGCTCAGCAGTAACCACAACAGAGGTGTGGGTCCCCCTTCTAGGAGCACCGCACACATGCACACGGGCATCCACAGGCAGTTCAAACTTGGAATGTGGTCTACCCTCCACACCTGCTCCCTGCATGTTCCCACTTAGTGACAGGTGTCCCAGCCCATTCTCCCCTCCTCAAGCCAGAAACCGCTTTTAGTTCCCTTTCTATGCCCTGTAGACCCCACTTACCTTGGGATGCTTTAAAACCTGGGTCAGGTACCACCTCCTCCAGAAGCCTTCCTGGGTTGGACCAGGGGGCTGGATTAGGAGCTGCCCTGGCTTCACAGCACTAGTCCTTCTATCTCTATTTGTTATCTCTACCTGTTTAGGTCTCTGCCTCCCTCACAGACTGTGAGAGCCTCAAGGGCAGGGCATGTCTGAGACCTCCCTACATGCCCAGCACCCCACATAGGAGCAGAGGCATACAGCAGGTACACAGGAGCTATTTGATGAATGAAGCAACAATAAGTGCTGCCCTCAGCTCGTCCCTTTCCCTCACAGGCTACCCCGGTCTTGGGCTCCCACCACTGGCCAGCCCAGACCCCACAGGGCTACGTGACCGTGGGCCGGTCACTTTCCTTCACTGGGCCTGGTCTCCTCTGGAAATGGGTGCGACAGACCCTCCCTCTCCCACAGGGCTGCTGGGCCGCACAAGGGTGTCATGGGCGCACCAGCGCTCCCAGAGTCCCTGTCTGGAATGCCGTGTCCCACTTCCAGAGGTTCTAAATTCTAGCCTATGCCTCAGCTGGGGAGAGCATTCTGTCCCCTGAGCCCCCAGGGCGCCCCGGGGGGGTCTGCTTTGCTCTCACTTTCTTGGCCTGTAATGGAGTCTGAGGTGCCCTGTCTGTCCAGAGGGTCAGCTGCCGGGCAGGTCTGTGTCTGTTCTCAGGGCCTGACTCTGCTGACAGGGCCTCAGCCCAGACTCCTCCCGTGAGACAAAGCACGTCATGAGGTCACTGTGCTCTGTGCCTGGGACGCGGGCCGGGTGGGGTGGGGGGCACGCCCCGTGGTGGAGCCAGCCTCCTCGAGTCTCACCTGCCCTGCGTCTGGGGGATGGGGAGCCCCGGGCAAGAGCCGGGGCTGCGGCGGCGCGGGTGGTTCTGGGGCGGGAGTCACCGTGTGGGGGGCGGGCCCTGGTGACCGCTGGCGCGGCGCCGGCCTCACCTGCAGGGACAGGTGGTTGGTGTGCTCAGGCAGGTCCCCCGGGAACTCGCGCAGGTCGATGCCACCGCAGTCCACGACCCCCTCCTGGGAGCAGGCACAGTCTCGGGGGCAGTCGATGGTGGGCGGGCCGCGCCCCGGCTCCTCAGGGCTCAGGACCAGCACCGGCTCCTCCTCCACGAATTCATTCTCTTCAGGGCTCAGGCTGTGGGCTCCACTTCGGCCAGACACCGGGGCCCTCATGGTGAGCCCCGGTCCCAGCTGCAGCTGCAGCGGCAACAGTAGCAGGAGCAGCAGCGCCCTGCTCCGGGCCATGGTGCCTGCAGGAGGGGTCGAGTCAGACCCACCTGGGCGCCAGGGCTGACTTAACCTGTCAGGTAGAGCAGGCAGAGGGCCAGGGCCCACGAAAGTCATAATGGGGCCCTCCAGGCCACAAGGCAGAGCCCACTCTGGACCCTGTCCTCAGCATGCATCTGACCTGCTGGCTGCCGCTCTCCCCTCCCACCCACCCCCTCAGGGCTGCCCTCTGGAGAGGTCGGGGTGAAGTGAAGCCCTGTCCTTAGGCAGGTCTGCAAAGCCTCCCACAACCCTCACCGGGCCTGGCCTCAAGGAATCTGTACCCCCATTTCACAGAAAGGAAAGCTGAGGCCCAGGAAGAACTGTGACTTGCAGGGCTTGGCCTGGACTTTGCTGAGCTCTCGCTGCCCTGGCACAGGCAGTGCTGAGGCCCTGTCCCTCCTCCAGCAGCCACAGGCCATGGTGGGCCAGCACCAGCAGGGTGCGTCCCAGCTCCTCAGCTTGCCATTCTGGGATCTTCAGGACGTGGCTCTACCTCTCTTCCAATTCCCCCCCTCACCTGCCCCGCTTACACAGGTCTGTTTAGTATAGTAGCTCCTCCCTCCAGGCCTTTGCATGTGCGTTCCTTCTGCCTAGAACACCCTCCCCTTCCCCTGCGCAATCAGCAACTTCTCCAAGAACCAACTCCAGTGTTAGATCCCCTGAGATAACTCTGAGATGTCCCAGGGCTCTGCATCACTTTGTTGCCCCAGGGCTTTGCATGAGTTCGGTTGGGTTTTGAATATGTGATGTTGTCTTTCTCCCACACAGGGCTGTGAGCCACTCTCTGTCTCTGTGTGCCAGGCACAGAGTAGTCATTAGTGAATGGAGCTGCTGCTGCCCCCAGAGCCCCCCAAGTCCTGTTCCTGCTTACACCCTCAGCTTCCCTCACCAGGGCCAGCTTTGCTCACGTGACCACTGCCACCTGCAAGAGACCACTCCCCAGCATGTTCCCTTGGGACAGCAGGGAGAGGGGGGTATAGGGATGGCCTCAGGCCATTGAGGAATTTGCTGGGGTTTCATCCTCCAGGCAGGCATGGGTGTGGCTTGGCTCTGGGCTGGTCCCTGGAGCTCTCCTTACAGGGACTCACTTAGAAAACATGTCTGGGGTGTGGTAAGTTGTAACAGGTGGTAGCTCAGGTACACTGACTCTGGAGTCATACACACCCCAGTTCAAGTCCCCCTCTATCACTTAGTGGCTCTGACCTTGCTGAGCCTCAGTTTCCTCATCTTACAATGCAGATAATATATCTAACCTCAGAGCTCCAGGGAGGAGTCAGCAAGATAGCAGATGCAAAGCATCTAGCAAAGCATCTAGCACCCATTAGGTGATGAGGCGCTGCTATCACTGCTGCAGTGATTATGAACGCAGGTACAAGACAAGCGTCCAGGCCTGGGGGCACCTGCCGCCGTCTGAGCCTCTCTCCCCACCATTAGAGCAGGGATCACAACCCAGAGTGGTTAGAAGGGTCTGACGAGATGCTGGGCCTGGGAGGGTTGGGCACACTGGGAGCTTGATGATGACACTGACGTCTGGTTAAGAAAGCAGGCTCTGGAGCCAGAGAGCCGGGGCTTCGAGCTCGGCTCTGGCTCTTATCAGCCGTGTGACTTTGGGCAAGTTTTGCCACCCTCTAAACCTCACCTTCCTCACCCACCCATTGGGTGGCCACAGAGCTGTCCTACTGGGGATACTGTGAGAGTCAGTGGGATGCACGTACTGCACACAGTAAGTGCTCAATAAATGTTAGCTCTCTGCTAATTAGCTCTACCACTAATATCTGATCCATGGGCACTGTTCACATCCCAACCACACCGCTCTCCGCTTCAGAAGCCCCTGCTTCTTCCCTTTCCCATGTAGCTCCTGATTGTGCTTTTCCAGTCCAGTCCCAGGCCCACCTCCTCCCAGATGTGGCCCTCCTCCTCCTAGCCTCCTGTGAATTCCTGCTGCCCTGTGACTGCTGTGGTATTTCAGATACTGCTTTGCCTTACTCGTTGGCTCAGCCAGCTCTCGAAGTTGAGGCCCCATCTGCCCCAGCCCTGTGCTGGGCATGGAAGATACAGGTAAAGTACACAAGGCCCCTGCCCTTTGTTGTCAGGAGGCAGCAGACCTCAGTACAATAACCACGGCCCACCAGACTGGATGAGCCCTGTAAAAGGGGCCCCAAGGTGCACGAGGCCCCAGAAAGAAAGCTGTGAGGAGAGAGAAGAGGGCTGGCAGCCTGGATTGCTTGACCCTATAGGTAGGTCCAGAAGGCCTAAGCAGACTTGGGCCCCAGCCACTGGCCCAGCAGAGCACCAGGGAGCCCAGCACACACAGCTCCCAGGCTCCATCGGCAGCAGTGAGCGATGCATGCTGCAGCCCGGCCCTGCCTGCCCTACTACACCCCTGCTGCTCCATGCCCTGACCAAATGGGCAATAAATCCTTGGCCAGTCTACAGACCATCATTCCCAGGGCACGTTATAACCCCCCAGCTAGGTCAACAGCCTTCAGTCCCTGGCGCCACCAGCATTACACCAGAGTCTCCCCACCCTGCCTGCCTGCCTGCCTGCCTGACCCCACTGCAGATCCAGACTCTGGGAGGCGGAGTATGGGCACAGGCCCAGGCCCCAGATTCAATCAGGGCAGGAGGCCAAGGAGAAGGATCCTCCCCACATACTCTGTACACTCACCTTCAGTTTCATATCTGTAAAGATCTCTAAACTGTATCTGTAAAAATATTTATATTAACATCATGAACCATATTGAAAATGTTATCCTCACCACTTTATAGATGAGGAGCTGAGGCCCAGTGGGATTGGCCAATGTAACACAGCTGTTAAGTGGCAAGGCTGAGCTCCCAGCCTGAGTCTTAACCACAAAGCCATGAGGCCCTTCCCTGGGCCAAGCACAGCTGGGCACCAAGGACCCAGACAGACAACTCAGGTATGTCTGCTATCCTTAAAAAGCTCACACCTGCACTGTCGGATGTGGTGGCCACATGTGGCTACTGAGCACTTGAAATGTGGCTACTCTAAATTGAGAGGTGCTATAAGTATAAAATGTAGTGTACATGGATTTCACACACTTAGTACAAAAAAAAGTAAAATATCTCATTAACATTAATGATATCTTATAAAATATCTCATTTATTTTTATAGTGATTACATGATAATATTTTGGATATTTTGAGTTAAATCATTAAAGTTTTGCCTGTTTCATTTTACTTTTTTAACGTGGCTTCTAGAAAATTTTACATTACACACTTGTGGCTTGCATTTGTGGTTCACATTATATTTCTAATGGTCAGCGGTGGTCTAGACATTATGTGTAAATTAAGTATTATAATCCCAGTGTCATCAGAGGTGTGATAGAGGGACTCTAGCATCCATAGGGACCCAGAGAAGGCCTAGGTGTGCCCGAGGCCTAAGTCTGCCGGATGCCAAGAAGACTTCCAAGAAAAAGTGATGCTTTATTTAGCCACGAAGGATGAATATCAGGCAAAAGGAAAAGGGTGATACAAGCAAGGGGGTCAGCATGTGCAAAGGCCCTGGGGCAAGAGAGCCCATGTTACCTCTACAAAGCTCACTAGAGTGTCTGGTGTGGTGTGTAGGGACTGGGAGAGATGCAAGTGGGCAGCGGCCACAGTCCAAGCCAAGAAAGAACTTGAAAGCCAGGTTAGGAAGACTGACCCTTATCGTAGGAGAAATGAGGAGCCATTGAAGGGCTGGAGTGTGGCATAGGCAGGTTTATGGAGGGACCAGTGGGGAGCTCTCAGAGGCTGTGCAGTGGTGTAGGCAAGGGATAATAAGCCTGGTCTGGGCAGAGGGAGGTGCTGGGCTGCAGGGATGGAGAGAAGGAGGTGGATTCAAGGGAGAGGGAAGAAGAACAGACAGGGCTTGGAGAGTGGTGGCCCCAGTGCCACGTCCCCCTCCTCCTAGCTTGGCCAGCCACCCTCAGGATGTTGGGATCCTGGGCAACTCCAGCTCCATCACCTAGTTTACTGTGTGACTTTGGCGACATCACTGACCCATCTGAGTCTCAATTTTTTTAGTTTCTCTAAGAATGTGGAGCAAGATAAGCCCCCAAAGCCCCTTCTTTGTGCCTAGCCATGTTGGAGCTGGGTGTGGAAGAACAGAGGAGAGAGCCTTCCTAGTCTCTGGAAGTCCCCAGAGTGAGGAATCCCCCTGATGAACAACAGCAAATGCTCGCGAGAAGGGCAGCTCAGTACGTGGTGAGTTGTTCCAATCCTGACTGCTGTGTGAGCCTGGACAAGTCACTTCACTGCTCTGAGCCTCTGTTTACTAGTCTAGGCAATGGAGATGAGAGTTCCTCATGAGGTGTAAATGAAACGACGTGCCCAGCTGATGCTGGCACCCAGCAAGTGCAACATACTTGGGGTTACTGTTACTGAGGAAGTACCTGGGATCCGCTATCACCCACCCATCCACTCACCCCAGGGAACCAAGCCTTAAGGTCCTGAACTGCTTAAGTGGGGGATTAAGGCAGGACCAGAAGAAGGAAGGGGAAGGGAGATCCAAATCAGGAGGTAGATCCTCAAACCCCAGCACCACCTTCCTTCTCCACTCAAATTTAGTAAAGATTTGCTGACCACCTGCTCTGTGCTGGGCCCTGAACAGCTGTTTTCTTATTGACTATAACAGAAATCCCAAGACTAAGAGTTAGTTTTCCTATTTTGCAGATGAGGAAACGAAAGCACAAAGAGGCTCCCACTGCTGCCCATCCCCAGCAAGCTCCTACTCAAACGCTCCTGCCCTGGGAAGCTGCTCCTGCCCCCTTGGCGGGGTTAGGGAGTTCCTTGATGCTCCCAGAGCACCCTTCAGGGCTCAGCTGAGCCTTCACTGACTCCCCAGGCAAGGAGCAGGTGCTCAGGAAATGTTTGCTGAATAAAGGAATGTATTTGTGGAAGGCAGAGTTGGAAAGAGCTACAGCATTATTATCTGGTCTGATTCCCTCAGTTTACTGATTAGTATTTTAAAGGCAAGGCCAGGATTAGAATTTGTGTCTTCTGACTCCTGCTCAGAGCCTTGAGCCGATCTTGAAGACTGAGGAGGAGGAGTTCTCCAGGTGGAAAAAGGGGAGGAAAGGCACTCAGGGCAGAGGACAGGGCATGAGCAAAGGCACAGTATGGGGAGGGCAAAGAGGGAGCTATGTTTAAGGAAGGGTAACAGGGAAGGGAGGTCCAAGTCTACAAGGGCATCAGGCACTCTGCTAACGGGTTGATGATAGGGAGCTATCAAGGGTTCTAAGCTCTTATGGTTGGAGCTCTTACGTAGGACTCTACCAGGCCTAAAGGTGCCACCATTAGTCACCCCTGTCCCAAGATTCAGTTAGAAGGGACAAAGTATGCTCCCACAAGATTTCATGAAAGCATTCATGTGAATCTGACATTTCTTAACTTGCACTCTAGTTTA
Source organism: Balaenoptera borealis (assembly GCF_965194805.1). Lineage (NCBI taxonomy): Eukaryota > Metazoa > Chordata > Mammalia > Artiodactyla > Balaenopteridae > Balaenoptera > Balaenoptera borealis. The sequence goes on from NC_138860.1 coordinate 149,803,254, forward strand.
GAATCGGCTGGGCCCGGGGCCCTAAAAGGGGACATGACCACCCAGGAGCTCCCGTGGTGCCTTGTGTAGCTGAGTCGACCACAGCTTCACCTTCCCCAGCCAGCCCGAAGTCGTAGGGCAGACGCTCAGGTTGCGTGACCCTCCGTCGTTCCGTGATGCCCTGCAAGCGCAGGGTGCGTATCCTTCTGCACCCCCCAGACCGGATCGGGAAGGTCAGTGCCGCACGCATGCACGCTTGTGTCTGCTCCTCTCCTGAAGTTCAGGCTGCACCTGCCTCCCACCCCCAGCCTCGGCCCCAGCCCCGGGGGCCGCCAGGAGCTCGCCGACGCCCCCTCTTCCACCTGACGGCGCATCAGGTATTCTAACGCCACGATCTTATCCTCAGCCCAGGCCAGCCTGGCGGTTCAAAGACCTTCAGGCTGGGGGCTTTGGCCGCTTTCGCCGGGGGGCGCCGGCCTCGCCCCCCACCCCGCGCTCCGTGGCCACCCCCCCTGCCCCCTCCTCAGTCCTGCTGTCCCAGCGGGGAGGCAGCCGGATAGACAGACAGACTGACACCAGGCCCCCAGCTGAGAGCTCTGGCTCAGCGATTGCGCGGCGCGGGGCCGGGGAGCCAAGCCAGGAGAAGGTCGGGAGGGGGACGCACGGGCTGTCCGCGCGCCCTGGGGGCAGATCTCTGTCCCTCTATAGGCCTCAGTTTCTCTGTCTGTAAAGAGGTCGAAGGGTGGGCTACCTGGGATGAGCTGACGTGGAAAGACACGGGTATACTCAGCGCCCAGGCGCTAAGTACAGGGGTCCTCGACCCTCCCCGGTTCCACCTGCCCCCCCACATTCCCTGTTGCCTGCCCGTGTCCTTCCACTCCACCCCCCACCCCATCCGCCCTCAGATTCTTTCCAGATGTGCGCAGCGGGAGGGGCCGAGGCTGGGACCAGCCTCTGGCCGGAGAGGAGAACAGGCCCCTGCGGGGTGGGGATCGCGGGGGGTCGCGCCCCCGAGGGAGAGCTCTCCGGCCGCGCCCTCCGTGTAGGGCTCCGATCGAGGGGGCGAGATGCGCGGCCCCGCCGGGCCAGCTGCTGGAGCCGTCGCACCAGGCGGGAAGTCCGAGTCCGCTGCCCAGCTCGGCCCGGCCCTCGGCCCACCCGGCCGCCCGAGCCTGGTACCTGCTGCGCCCCCGCGCCGCGCCGCGCCCCGCCGGCCGACCGCGCTCTCCCGAGTCTCGGCTGCGCTCCGCTGGCGCGGGCTCCTTCCATTCAAGTCCAGCCGTGCGCTCTGCGACGCAAGTTTTGTTGTGGGTTTTCTCCTCCCCGCCTCTCCCCCGCCCCGCGCGCATCTGCTGGACGCCGGCCTCCTCCGGACACAGGCGTAGGGTCCCCGCAGGCGGGGGCAGGGGAGGACCCGCCTCTCCCCGCGTTGGACTGGGCCGAGCCCCACTTCCCAGGGAGGCAGTGCCGCCGCACGGACCCCTCACCCGCTCTCCGCCCTGGCGGGGCCGCCGTACTCCGCCCCCCCCCGTCCCCCCGCCCCCGCTCCAGGAGACTGGGAAGGCGGGGTGTCTAGCCCGCAACGCTTCCTAGTTCCCAGCCTTCCCAAGTGGAACTGGACCCCCTCTAGGCCCCAGCACCTGAAAGGAGGGCCGGAGAGAGGGCCCCTTCCACCAAGTGCCTCGTAGCTCTTCCTTCCTCACGACAGAGGATTCTGCAACCGCTCCAGGCGCGAGTACCTTTCCATTCACTCTCCCACCCGGGGGTCCTGGGCCGTGGCTAACGGGGCCTCCAGCCAAGACCCTGCTGGGCCCCTTCCCGGAAAGTTCCCCCCACGTCCACCTCGGCCCTGGGCCCACAGCCTGCCGAGGCTTGAAGGACGATAAATTGCGCTGGGAGTAGGGTGCATGCGGATCCCTGTCGCAGTTAGACTAGGGGGGTGACCCGTGAGCCCTCGCGGCACCATACTGCTCCCAGGAGCTGAGAACGTTTCCAAGTCAAGGAGCATTAACTACTACCAGCTGAAGCAACACCGTTTGGCGCCAGGGTCTTTGGTGGTAGAACGCGGTCAGGCTGGGTTTAGGTGGTACTTGGCACCTCCACGGCCTAACAAGGCTCTCCCCCATACCTGCTCTGGCCTGTGGACAGAGCACCCCCAGCTACCTTACGTGGCTGCCCTCCTGCTGGAGAGGGAAAAGGATAAGGGACTGAAACTTGGGACTACTCGCTCAACTTAAATTGCCAGGGCCCTGAATGAATGAACAGCTGGTGTAAAGGCTCCAGACCTTTCACTGCTTCTGCTACTGGATCCTGATTGTACCACATGCATTACTCTCTAATCTTCACAACCCTGTAAGAGAAGAACTACTGTTGCCTCCGTTCACAGGTAAGGAGACAGCCTTAGAAAGGATAAGTGACTGGGTAAAATGACCAAGTGTACCCTTCCCCACAGTCCAAGTTCTTTCCATGATGGAGACAGGCACGTAACTTGAGCAGCCAAGTGCCGAGCCTGGATTTGAACCCTGGACTGTCTGTTTCCATTACATCAGTAACTCAAGAACTCAAGAAGGGGAAAGGGAAATATTTTGCCTTCTTTGGCCTCAGATTCCAGCTTAAATTTATGAGAGTTGGTATGATTCACAGGATTGGACAGGAGCCAACACAGAGATGCATCTCATGTCTTCTCCTCAATTCTCCTTGAGCCTAGATTCAAGTGGAGCTAGAAGAGCACGATTCTACTGGTTTGAATACCCATGAACTAAAGACAACCTTCTAGAAGGACAATGAGAACCAGCACATACTGAGTGCCTACTAAGTGCCTACTATGTTAAATCCTTGAAGATCTTAATCATCCCAACCCTGTGGGGAAGGTATTCTCCAGCCACAGGGCACACCACTTCCCCCTGCCTGCCCCACCCCCTCCCCTCAGAGAAATAGGCTCTTCTGTGGAATGCCAGGCCAGGGCCCACACATGCTCTGTGGCTGCCCAGTGCTGTAGGCACAAGCTAAATTCACCTGGCTGAAGTCTTATATGCAGAAATCACTTTGAGTGTCTCTGGTGGGAAATGGAGACAATCCTGGTGCTCTCGAAGCAGATCCTCTAACTTTCACATGGGCTGTCAAGACAGAGTAGAGTTTGAAATTTAGATTTCCTGAATCTGCTTGTGCTGCTTTGGTGCCTTCATACTGCCCCTCAGTTTCAGCTCCTGTCTAATATTACTGTAGTGCATGGTGTCAAGTACAGGCTTTGGACTTAGATTTGGGTTCAAATCCCAGCCCGGTTCAAATGTAGATAAATATTACCTACACCTCACAGAATGTCTAAATTAAATGAGAAGGTGGAAGTACAGGACTCTGCACAGCACCTGGCACATGGTCAGTGCTCAATAAATGGCAGCTGCTATTACTACAAAACTATCACCGAGATCTGACTGAACATTCACGGAACATTATTAAAGCAGAAATGACAAGTGACAAGAATTAAACATAAACCTTTGCATTGCCCCGGGTAAGTGCCTTCTATTTCAAAACAATACGAAGCAAGAAAACTCAAAAGAGGGTAGGAGTAAAGACATATACATGGACGGAAAGAACTAGGAGTGAGGGACAGGAAGGCTCTCAAAGGGGGGTCTGATGAGGAAAAATCGGGGATAAGGGACAAGATAAGGGGAGATAAGGTGGTGTTATACTTCATCATCAGAGAAGAAAATAACTCCTCTTACTCAAGACCTCAAGGGCTCAAGACCTTTCCTTATTAAGTAGCAGAGTCCCAAATACTGAGCTATGGCAGCAGCTTAATTTTCTGGACATTTAGAAATCAAATTGCATGGTGGTGTTCTGTGTATATGGATTCTATCTGAAGGATCTTGATAAATGAGATCAAAGAACAAGCAAGGCATGATGAAAAAACCACAGGCTTAGTCAGGTACAGAAAAAGTCTTCTGGGCTCCTATAACATCCCATACAAACTCTTTATTATTGGACTTTTCTTGCTGAATATTATATTTCTCATCTCTTTCCCCCTGGATTATAAACCCTCCAGGGCAAGAACCCCATCTCATGTTCTGTAAGGTCCCTTTCTAGCCCTAAAATACCATCATTGTAGTAGGCAGAATGAACCCCCAAAGATGTCCAAACCCTAATCCCTAGAGCCTGTGAATAGTTACATTATATGACAAAAGAAATTTTGCAGATGTAATAAAGGTTATGGACCTTAAAATAGGGAGATCATCCCGGATTAACCAGGTGGTTCTAACCTAATCACATGAGCTCTTAAAAACAGAGAACTTTCTCTGGCTGGAGGTAGGAGATGAGGCAGAAGGAGAGATCAGAGAGATCTGAAATGTGAGGACTTGACTAGCTTTAAAGATGCAGGAAACACAGGCAGCCTCTAGAAGCTGAGAACTACCCCTGGCTGCCAAAAAGGATACGGGGACTTCAGTCCCACAGCCGCGTGCAACTGAATTCTGCCAACATCCTGAACGAGCATGGAAGCAGATTCTCTCCCAGAACCTCTAGATAAGAAGTTAAGCCACAAAGTTTGTGGTAATTTGACACAGTAGCAATAAAAAAAACTAACACAAACACAACTAGAACTGGTTCATTGTACAGCAGCATTCTCCTACACATCGTTTCACTTTATCTTCCCAAGCATGATGGGATTATTGCCCCCTTATTTTAGGAAATCGATGCTCAGGGAGGATACGTAACTTGCTCAGGTGACCAGCTAATGAGTATGTACTTGAGTCAGAATTCAAACTCAGGCCTTCTGCTTCCAACTCCAGTGAGAGGTGTCTCCTACACTGCAGCTACCATTTCGTGGCTTTCAGATTCTCCTACCTTAAGCTAAATAAAAAAGACTAAAAAAAAAAAAGAACAAACAAACAAAAATTCAGGCTGCTTTTACATCGTGAAAACTTAAAAGCTTCTGAATACTCATTTCCTTCTGTTTCTTCCGAAGGTATCTAGTAAGTCAGGGAACCCGTCAGGGTATAAACAAGTAAATATAAAAAGATATCAAAGTCTTCTTTCTGACACATAGAAGAAAAAGGATTATGATAAATGGGATAAAGAGAAATCCTCAAGAGTGGCTGTCAATAAAATATTTCCTCCCATTCAGATGCTCCTTCGGCCACTGTTGAGGTACATCTTCCGCAATGAAATGCCCTGCTTTGCCAGATTCGTTTAGGATCTTCTCTGTGGTTGGTGCGTTCAGTCCTCTCATGACCAATTATTACTGTCAGGAAATTCAACTGATTTTCAGTCTGAAATTTTCCTTTCTATACTTCTCATTACTTCTAATAACTAAGCAAAATAATCCCCTCCCCCTTTGGTCTTTGCACCTCTCAAGTATTTGTGAACTGTTATCACACCCTGCCCTTGGGTATCATTTTGCCAAGGGGAAGGCTCCTTTCAGCCTGCCTAAGTCAGCCGTTCTCTTATACTGCTCTGCCTTCCTGTCCAAAATTCGTGTCCATATATTCCAGTTCTAAATGAGGTGTTTAATCTTGAACCGAGTGTTCTGTACACTATAGAAGGTGCCATATTCTAAAAAGTGAATTATACAATAACTTACAAAGAAAAAGAAAACCTACCACTGATTGGTAGTTGATTAGAAAACTGTAGCACTTACTGCTTCTCTGCCTGCAGCTTAAATAAACAGCGGACTACAATGAATTTCCCCCAATTTTACATAAAAGTTTATGGCCACAAATTCAGGAATTAAAAGGTCAAGCATTTACTAGATGTTGCTGAAAACAGCACTGTGAATATTTATTTACAAAGTATTTAAATGATTATTAATAGAATAGATAGACTAAGTGGACATTGCTTTTTGCAATAAGTTTTGGATATGTTACATTAAAAAAATATTTCTCCAAGAAGTCTGGCTAAAGTTTCCGTACCAGATTAAACTTCCTGCCAAATGGAATCAGACACCACATTTCTTAAGGGCCAGAAATCTGGCCCAATAGTCTCTGTTCTTACCAAGAACTAAAGAGCTGTTTGTTTGCAGCAGTCTCCAGATAGATATTAATACTGGACCTTTCCAGTAGATTTTGTAACTCTCTATTGAGAAAAACTCTAAAATTTGGCCAGACATGGCTGTGGTTCCTGATAGCACATAAATCTTTCAGGGCCCTCATTAGCTGTTTAGTAGTATACCCAAAGTTCCTAATTCACATCAGTGTGGTCTCTAAACAAACTCAATCCCAGAGTAAGTCTCTAAACAAACTCAATCCCACAGAGCAAGTTACCCAGAGGTACAATCTGGCTAATTACCCTTTTTTCCCCCAGTCAATAAAATCAAGCAACTTCTTTGTGTTCAAAAAGCAACCATGCCATGGACAGCTAGAACTGTAATCTTTGGATGAAATGCAAACCTTCTGAAAGTCTACATAATCCTATATTCACTCAGTTACAGAGACTATTAAATTTTAATGAATCTTGAGAAAAATGTAAGATGACAGTCAACGAGGAATGCAAATTGTCCCCAATCCTGAAGTTAGCTGATTATCTGAACTCAAAGGATTATCACAAAATGTTCCAATGAATAAACTCCTTCATGTTAAAAAAATTTCTCAAATAACATTAGGCACCATCTATTGAGTACGTGACATTTTACAGCTACAGTTGCTAATCCTCACAACCAGCAAGGTAGGCATTATTATTCTCTTTTTACAGAGTGAGAAACAGGCTCAGAGTCATTATCAGCTCAAGGAAGGTCCCAATGTTTAAGTGCCAGAGCTAGGACCAAAACCCTCATCTGATAGGCCCCAAGTTTTCCCACTATACCAGGCTGCTCTAAATGTATTATTTTCTCAAATTGCTAAAGTTTCAGAAGATAAAGCGGTTACTTACAGGATTTAACTTCATGTTTCTTTTTTCTAGGGTGACACAGATGAAGAAAACAGAAGGAGTTTATGTTTATATGTAACTGAACCTTTTACAAGGTATATTACAATCGCAAAGAACTTTAATGGATTGTTGTCTACTCCTCATTTGTCTGAGAAACCTTTGCTGATGCTTACTTTGGTAGACATGGTATTAATACTAGAGACAGAGGTGAATAACAATTTCTGCCCTCAAGGTGTTCACAGTCTAATGAGACTATTTTTAAAAATATGAACAGTGCCCCCCTTGTGCAGAGGAAGAAACTAAAGTCTGACGAAGCTTAAAGCCTTGTCCTAACTTAGCTTCCAGGAGGCAGACAGGACCTGATCTGAGATTCTTCTGATCCTACCTCAGTGACTCCTCCATCACCTCCACACTCAACTTCCTAATCATGTGCTCCATTACTGTTCTTCTATATATGCAACAAGGATTACAGAAACCTGAGATTTTTAATTCATCTGGACAAGTACAGCAAGACTAATGATTTTAATGTACCCAGAACCAACTAGGCCACTTTGTTGTTGTTGTTGTTGTTTTTCCTTTTAAAGCTGAAATCTTGAGTGTTACTTTTTTTTTTTTTTAACTTTGGGTTTATTTATTTATTTATTTATTTATTTATTTATGGCTGTGTTGGGTCTTCGTTTCTGTGTGAGGGCTTTCTCTAGTTGCGGCAAGCGGGGGCCACTCTTCATCGCGGTGCGCGGGCCTCTCATTATTGCGGCCTCTCTTGTTGCGAAGCACAGGCTCCAGACGCGCAGGCTCAGTAATTATGGCACACAGGCCTAGTTGCTCCGCGGCATGTGGGATCTTCCCAGACCAGGGCTCGAACCCGTGTCCCCTGCATTGGCAGGCAGATTCTCAACCACTGCGCCACCAGGGAAATCCTGCCACTTTGTTTTTTACAAACATGTAATAAAACTACAAATAAACTGACTTTTCTGATTACTTCAGGCTGCTTCAATCTTAAGTTGAAAGACTATTCTGAGAAGCTGCAAATATTTTCAAAGAAATAGCAAGATAGCACTTCCCTGGTGGTGCAGTGGTTAAGAATCCGCCTGCTAATGCAGGAGACACGGGTTCGAGCCCTGGTCCAGGAAGGTCCCACATGCCGCGGAGCAACTAAGCCTGTGCACCACAACTACTGAGGCTGTCCTCTAGAGCCCTTGGGCCACAACTACTGAGCCCACGGGCCACAACTACTGAAGCCCACGCACCTAGAGCCCGTGCTCTGCAACAAGAGAAGCCACTGCAATGAGAAGCCCGTGCACTGCAACGAAGAGTAGCCCCCGCTCACCACAACTAGAGAAAGCCTGCATGCAGCAACGAAGACCCAACGCAACCAAAAATAAATAAATAAAATTGATTCTTTCCAAAAAAAAAGAAATAGCAAGATAAGTCCGGCTAAAGAGGAATTTTTAATGTTCTCTTTCAACATCGGGGCAACAGAAGGTCATTGTCATAGATAATGCATTGCTATGATGAGGCTACTATCTTCAGAAAAGCCCCCTGTGAATATGAGATTGTTATTCAGCTTATCTCATTCATTCACTGTATGACAGTAAGCCAAGACTTTGCACTGGGGGTATCAAAATGGACGCATGAAATGCAGTCCCTGCCCTTAAGGAGCTCTCTGTTCAGTGGGAGACAGAAACATATTACTACAAAGGAACGATTACGTAGTGTTTGTTTTTTTGTTTTGTTTGTGTGTGTGTGTGTGTGTGTGTGTGTGGCAAAGAGGGACAACTTCCTGAAAGCTAAGGCATGAAAAGGATGAAAAGGAATTTGCCAAGTGGATAAAGTGGCAGGCAGCAGGAAGAGAATGGTGAGGGTGGGCACAGAGAACAGCATGTGCAAGATGACCTAATCTAGAACTGAAAGTATTAGCTAATGTGCTTGCTCTGTACTAATCACTTGGAAACTGAACATATCACTACCAAATGGAACTTTTCTGTTCTTGTTTTTCGTAGCTCTTTATGAAACCAATTCCAATCCAGCACTGAAAGTGATTTTGTAGTAATCACCCATGACTTCCATGTTGCCAAATTTAATCCAGTAGACACTTTTCAGACATCATCCTAACTGACCTCACAAGCAGCATAGGACACAGTTGACCACTGCCACTTTTAGGCTGTATCTTTTCCCAGGAAATTTTCCTCCACCTCTTTAGTCCTTTGTCCTCATACCCCTTGCCAGATCCTCCTCCTCTACCTGATCTCTAACAGCTGGGGTTCCTCAAGGCGTACTCTAATCCCCCTTCTTCCCTCCCCAGGTGACACCATCCATTCCTGTGGCTTTAAATACCACCCATATGCTCATGACTTCCAAAAGTGCATCTGCAAGCTGACCCCACCTCTGAGCTCCAGTCTTGTAAATGCAGCTGCCTCCTTGATATCTCCACCTGGAAATCTTTTCAGGCATCTCAAAGTTAACAAGTTCAAAAGTGGAGCTTATTATTTCAACCACTCTCCCTAAAACCTGCTGTCCCCTCCTCATTCCAGTCATGACCCACCATTCACCTGGCCAGTCACTGGAAGCCATTCTTGCCCCGATATCCAGTCACCAAGTTCTGTCAGCTCTACCTCTGCCTAATTTCCACATCTAAGTCCACCACTGACACCCTAGTCCAGGACACCATCTTCTTGCACCTTCCATTCTCCAGCCCTGTACTCCCAGTACATTCTCCACACAGCAGCTACAGTGACAGTTTAAATTATTTCATTCCCCTGCCTAGAGCCCTTCTGTGATGGTCATCAGTTCCTTCAGAAATAATCCAACTCCATTCTCTTCTTCTGATACATGGTAAGATTGTGAAGTTAGGTGAGGCATGTGACTTTCTTCCGACAATGAAATGGGAGCAGTGCTCCAGACAGAAGTGCTCCATTAGCCTGGGTTCTAGACTTAGGATATGAAGGTGAAGTGGATATGCAGCATGAGTGAGAAAGAAACACATGTAAAGCTACACCTTCAACAGCTCCCAACTGCACTAAGAATGAAATACAAATGCCTTACTGTAACGAACAGATTCCAATATAACCGGCTCCTGTGTATCTATCCAGCCTCATCTTGGGCCTGTCCTTCTGGGTCATTATATTCCACTCACACTGGCCCTCTTGCAATTTCTAGAACAAGCCAGGTGTCTTTCCCCCTTTCCTGCATGGTTCTTTGCACGGCTCATTCCTCAACCTGTGGATCTCAGCTTACATATTGCCTCCTCAGAGATGTCGCCCTTAACCACTGTATCACAGTGAGTCAGTCACTATGACTCTCCATGACAGCACTCTGACCATCTCCTGCACGGCACATCAGTCTGTAATAATTATTCATCTTTTTGATTTGACTGAGGAGCTCACTGCTGTCTCCAGTGCTTAGCATTACCCTCAATATGGTACCCAATATATGATAGGCACTTAAGAAATATTTGTTCAGTGAATGAACAAATGAGAAAAGACTCAAAAAGTGGGACATAAAAAAAAACAAACAAACACACTACAGACATCACATATCACAGAGGCAAAAGGTGGGGAGAGGAAGGGAACTCACATTTCCAGTAAGGGAACTAAGAATGACTACGATGTACACCTAACACTAATTTAGGTACTTTACATATGTTACCTCTCTAGATTCTCAATAATCCTAGGAGGTCAATATTAATATCTCCACTTTCCAGATCAGGCAACTGACTGAGGCTCAACCTGCACAAGTAGCAAAACCAGTAACAGTATCAGTTTTAACCCAGACCTGTTAACCTCTTTCCTCCAAACCATGATGCTTCCCTAGAAATTAAACTGCTACTATATTTTTATCATTAAGTACTTTTCTATTATACATATAAATTGTATTTATATATGGATACATCTCTACCCCAAGAACAAGTTTTTGTTTTTCTTTTGTTGTTTGTTTTTGTTTTTTTTCAGGTTCATCCTAAAGCCTAAAACAAACATCTCCTGCTATCTGGGACAAGTGAAGGCAGAAAAATGCAGCAAATCCAAACTACAAATAAATCAGACATTTTGTAGGAACTTTTTCCTTGAAGTCTTTTTTCTTCTCAGAGTAAAAAGCCTCTATGATTAGGAAGTCTGTGTTCTGAACTGATTTTATGGGACTTGAGATAAACTTATACTGCCTTAATTTACCATCTTGTCCCATCCCCAAATGCTGTTCTGCTGGTCACAGAACATGCAAAGCTAAATGGCCTAGGGGATCGGATCCACAGTCCTGATTTGATTAGTAGAGGCTCCAAACATCTAAACAAGCAAAATGAAACCACCTGGCTTTTTACCTCTGACCACCTTTGGGTGAAGTAAACGTGTTAACAGCAGAAAGGTGGGACCTGGATAACTCCCAAACAGTTCTACTGGGCTCTGAGTAGACTCACAGCATTATCAGAACAGAAGGGACCTTAAAGACCATCTTAAATGCCCTCTTTTAACAGGTTAGCAAACAGGCTAGCAAACAGCAAACAAGCTAGCAGACAGTTACTTATTTGCCTAAGAGAAACAAGACTCCTGGCTCCTAGTCAAGTGCTCTTTCCACCACAACACAGCACCTCCCTAATCAAGAGCTAGTGATTGATTATGCCAAAGTAACCAGTAGATAGTAGTCTAGATAACACAGATTGTAAATCCCCAATGTTTCTCTTACTCTCCATCATTTAGAAAACCCTGAACAAAAAGAACATACACAATAAAAACAAAGGAGATGAGGAAGAGCTATTTTAATTTTCTATTAAACATTCTTCCAAAAACATTATTTTACCCTATATCTTACCGAGTTAATAGAAATAACATTAGCATTAGAAAATCTAGGAAGGTAAAAGTAGGGAAAACACATCACATGCCAAAGTCTGATATGAAATTTACCTTTAAAAAAAAAGGAATAAAAAGCAATATTCCTTTAAATTGAATTAAAAAAAACTAGGAAGGTAAATTAAATGTGGCTTGTTAAACTAAACATATGAAAAGGGAAAATTATAACAAAGGAAGGAGAGTTTTACAAATTTAATTAAATTAATATGAGATTATAATTTGAAAACTGTGCATCTCAAAGCAAACTTTATTTGTTCAATTATTTTTAACAACAGTGTTTTATGATTCTAATACATTGATTTTTTTCCAAGAAGGAAACTCACTGAAAAATATTTTTGTTTTAAAAAATAGGCCTGTGTTCAGCTATATATTTTTTCTCCCAAGCCTTGATCATATTTCTTTGATTTGGGAAGAAAATACTGTTTTGATGGCATGAAATGCAAAACTGTAAAGATTTTTTAAAAAACACATCCCAGTACAGAATTTTTAAAATTATCAATGGAAAACAGATTAAGGTCATTAAGTGCACAACACTAATTACTGGCCAGCTACTGGTATTCTGTTTCTTCCCTAGTTCTCCCAAGGAAAACTTAAATTGAATCTTCAGCAGAATAATCCTCAAATATACTTTATAAGCAAAATGAGAGCTTTTGTTTACATAGTTTTTGGATTTTGCTATTCCTAATTTTATTCTAAAACTCAATTTTACCCCAAACCATAATTACCATATTAACTTTGTAATGCACAGTTGTATGCAATTCAGCAAAGCAGTAGTACACCATCAGGTTCTATTCACCCAGAGCTTAGGAAAAACAGGATTGGTCACACCCATTTAAAAACAAATACGCTATTTGCCAATGTGTAGTTTCAATCTAAGTTCTGACAATGAAATATATGGATATATATCTATATATCTCATCTTGATTTTCAAAGGTAGGCAAAGAGAGTTCTTCACAGTTTAGCTTTGCCTGGCTGAAGCTGAAGATTTTGTAACTTCATAGCCAGACCCATGTTGCCAGTGATTTTCAATTTACCTTGAAAGAAGGCCTGCGAGGAAGAAGAAAGAAAATTTATCATTTGGTGTTTTTTGTTTTGAGACCGCTGATATCTCTAGACTATCCAGCCTTGAGATGATTTATTTATCCAGGTCTCTTAAACTTTCTTCAAAATATGAAACTTGGCTTTCAGGAATAGATTTAGAACCAGAGTCTTCAAAAGGACGAATTTGTAAAAGTCATGCTTTTTATAGAGCCGTCAAAAGGCATATCTTTCCCAAATGTGTTCTCTTAAAAATTGAGCCTGCCTTTACCTGCCTTCCTCAAGGGTGGTACATTTTCCAAATATTAGGCAGAGTGGATTCATACTAGACCGATTTTGTTTAAAAACATTACACATTTGTTCAGTGGGTCTGCTAGCAGGGAGAAAAAGCACATGCATAACACACTTATGAACTCTTGGGATTCAATACAATGCAGATGAAATGTCACCATTTTTCTCCCTTTTTTGGTCTACATGATAAAGATTTATTCCCTACAGAGGGAGGCCAGGCAGACTGCTGAGACTGAGGTGCCTGTGTTAATCTTTGGCTCAATAAGAAGAATCAAACCAATCCCAAGTGCAGAGCCACAGTTTGTTCCATTTAACAACTGCCTGGGATTAGATCACATGATGTTTGCTAAATTTATCATGTAACAAAATCCCAGGAAAACTTTAAAGAAATAGCAAAATTGGGAACATAGCATGATTTCCCTGCTACGATCTCAGTCTTTTAACTCAATTCTTAAAATAAGGAAAAGCTACAGGAAAAGTTCTGGTAGTCTTAGCTTCCTAACAAGTATATTCATTAAGAAGTGAGGGGCTCTTCTGCCTCATCCATAGGAAATCTCAGAGCTCTGCTTTCTCTACACCTTCTGGTGAGGGTGACTAATTCCTTTTTTTTCTCTCCTCTGTCTGGACAAACTAAATATTTCTTTCTATATGGCACACAGCCTTCTGTCTGATGACTTTAAGGTCAGGTGTCTCAGAACACAATATATTTAACATATGTCCTTTAAAAATATGGACCAGTAGTATCTAGAAGAGAAACTCACCATATTTCCCTTTTCTTAATTAAAAGAGGAAATGACTTTTCATTTAATAAATGAGTCTTCACTTTTTAGAGAATCCGAACATAAGAATCATTTAAATCTGGCCCCTAAGGTGTTCTTCATGTGCTTTCTGCTGGAGAGCACATTGCTTTGTTTCAACTGTAGCCAAACACTGAAATTATAATTTCCACTGCATTTAATGGTTTCCAGTCAAATCTTCTACTGAGCATAAGGGAAGGCCATCAGCACATTAACAGAAACGTCTCCTATTTTTATCTTTAATTCCTTTGGGTGCTAACAGGTGTTCAGGAAAAGTAAGCTGACACTTCACTCCCCAAAATGGGTGGTAAACAGATAAACTGAGAGAACGAGGGCAGCTGAGTGCGAAGCCTGACCACACTGCCAAGGAAGTGCATGGTGTGCTCCGTGGAATAAGCAGCGGTGGGTGGGAAGGAGGATGTCGGCCAGCTCCGAGATTGGTGGCCTCTGTTCTGTCCAGATTTTTGGAGAGGGCGCAGTGGGTGGAAATGTCAGTGTCAATGGTGTGTATTCAGTTGAAACATCACAGATGCAAATCTCTCACTTGTCCACGCATCAGCTGAAATATGCTTAGTTGCTTAGAAAAAGCATTTTTAAAAGGAATACGAGTAGGAGTCAGATTTAGTTGTTTTATCCAATCTTTCAAATTACTAGGGTACCACAGGAACAAGACCTAAAACAAATCAGGCTGAGGCAACAAAAAAAAAAATAAGGTTACAGTGGAAAGCAGCATTTTAGCTTCCTTTGTGTTATCTATGGATAATGTATATCAAGTCTGTTCAACACTGTACAACTAAAGAGTATAAGAAGACCCTTGACAATCTGGGGGCCTGGAAAATCTACACAAGGCATAAATACATTTTAGACAAATGCAAATTAATTGTGAAAACCCAAAAACGCAAGGCATCATGCTAAGTTCTGGAGACACAAAGATGAACAAGATGTGCTTTGTTCCCTTGAGATACACACAATCTAATAGGGAAGAGATAGGCACATTATGACTAGTATAATGAGACAAGTGCCAGGCTAGCAGTCCAGTAAGTGGCCCAGAAGAGGGACTGACTGTAGCTCCCCAACAATGTGGTAGGAGGTCTTTGGACATAACATCTAAGTTCATTTTGAAAGGCAAGGAGTTTGTCAAGGAAGGACAGCTCAGGCAAAAAAAAGAGCACGGGCAAAGATACGAAATGTAAAAGATCATGCCTTTGTTCACACCAGTCCCTCCTTCTATCTGATGGCTCCTACTCTCCATCTGTGCACTGCTAACTCCTAATCACTCCCAGGACTCAGCCAAGCATTGTTTCCTCTGTGAAGCCTTCTCTGATGGCCCAGGAAGATGTGGCTTCTCCTTCCTCCATCCTCCCCGACCACAAGTAAGGCAGGGCACCTTGGATATTTGGCTGCACTTACTTTTTTTTTTTTTAAGTTTTTTAAAAAAATTTATTTATTTAATTTATTTATTTTTGGCTGCATTGGGTCTTTGTTGTTTTTTTTTAATAATCTTTTATATTTATTATGTAGTTACTTTTATTTTTTTATTTATTTTTTTTAAAATGTATTTATTTATTTTTGGCTGTGTTGGGTCTTCGTTTCTGTGCGAGGGCTTTCTCTAGTTGCGGCAAGCGGGGGCCACTCTTCATTGCGGTGCGCGGGCCTCTCACTATCGTGGCCTCTCTTGCTGCGGAGCACAGGCGCCAGACGTGCAGGCTCAGTAGGTGTGGCTCACGGGCCCAGTTGCTCCGCGGCATGTGGGATCTTCCCAGACCAGGGCTCGAACCCGTGTCCCCTGCATTGGCAGGCAGACTCTCAACCACTGCGCCACCAGGGAAGCCTGGGTCTTTGTTGTTGTGTGCAGGCTTTCTCTAGCTGCGATGAGCAGGGGTTAATCTTCGTCGCGCTGTGCGAGCTTCTCATTGCGGTGTCTTCTCTTGTTGCAGAGCATGGGCTTTAGCCACGCGGGCTTCAGTAGTTGTGGTGCACGGGCTCAGTAGTTGTGGCTCGCGGGCTCTAGAGCACAGGCTCAGTAGTTGTGGCGCACGGGCTTAGTTGCTCCACAGCATGTGGGATCTTCCTGGACCAGGGCTCAAACCCGCGTCCCCTGCATTGGCAGGCAGATTCTTAATGACTGCACCACCAGGGAAGCCCTGCACTTACTCTTTTGCAGACCTGTCTCGTACCAAATTGTGGGCGCCCTGAGCATGGGAACTATTTCTTCTACATCTGGACATTTCCAGCACACAGGGCATCGTCTGGCACATCATTAGCTTCACAGCTGTCTGTCATTTGTTAAGTGAACATTTGGGGAACACTGAGTTTTGTGGGTTTGACCACTTTGCACTTTATGGGATGAGGTTGAGGTAGGTGATGAAGTGAAACGGGCTAAAACCCACCTAAGAAAAGGATATAAGCGCCATCATACTTACCGACTGAGGATTCATTTTACCAGTCATCAAAGCCAGTAAGTCCGAGTCAGCCATTGTAATTGTGCAGTCGGCCTTCTTATCTAAAACAGAGACGTGCAGAAGGAAGGAGAAAAGGAGAGTGTTCAGTTTCATGTATACATTTTAGTCAAAAGCCACTGACTGCAACAGAATCACATCCAGAATTAGTGTGGGCAAATGGGCACTCACATACACTCTATGGCAGCCTGGTGAAATGTGACATAAATCACAAGCAACCTCAATATTTAACAAGAGGGAATTTATTAAATAAATCATGGTATATTCATATAATGGGATACAATGCAGTCATTAGATGATGTAGATCTACATTTTATTGACCTGAAAAGATATTTATGTTATACTCTTCATGATACTGTTATATAAGCCAGTTACAAAACAAACTGTAAGAATGGACCCAAGTTTTGCTTAAAAACAGATATTCAATTATGTATGTATAGGAAGAACATCTGTAAACTCGGAGACCAATAAATTAATAATAGCTACTGTGGCACACAGACTCTAAGGTGACCCCTGTGATCCCTGCCTTCTGGTATTCATGCCTTTGTATAATCCCCTACTCTCGAGTGTGGGCAGGACCTGTGACTTGCTTCTAGCCTGCACAATGTGGCAAAGGTGATGGGCTGTCATTCCTGTGTTCTGTTACACTGTATAAGACTCTGTCTTGCTGGCTCTCTCTCACTCTCCTGCTGGCCTTGAATAAGCTAGCTGCTATACTGTGAACTGCATACTGCATATGCAGAGGGCTACATGGCAGGGTACTGACCTTTAGGAGCTGAGGGCAGACTCTGACCAATAACCAGTAAAAAAGTAAAGCTATCATTCTCACAGCTACAAGGAAATTAATTCTGCCAGCAATATCAGTGAACTTGGACACGAACCACTTCCCCAGTCAAGTCTCTAGATGAGAACTCAGCCCTGGCCAACACCCTGACTGCGGCCTGCGACACCCTATGCAGAGGACCCAGCTAAGCTGTCCTCAGCCAACTTACCCATGGAAGCTGTGAGGTAATAAATAAATGTGTGTGTTTTTTTAAACCACTAAGTTTGTGGTAAATTGTTAGAAGATGAATAGTTATCTAGATCAGGGGTTAACAAACTTTTTCTGTAAAGGATCAGACACTAAATATTTTAGGATTTGCAGGCCACTAGGTCTCTACTGCAACTACTCAACTCTGCACCTGTAGCACAATAGCAGCCATAGAGAATACATAAACAAATGAATGTAGCTGTATTCCAATAAAACTATTTTCAAAACAGGTAGCAGACCAAGAGGGATAAGATATTTGCAACTCACAGATCTAACAAAGAATTTGTATCCAGAAAATATAAAAAACTCCTATCACTCAATTAGAAAAGGTTAGATAGTTCAATACAAAAGTGGGCAAATAACATAAACAGGCACATACAAAAGATCTCCAAATGGTCAAAAAAAGCACATGAAACAGTGTTCAATTCCATTAGTCAGCAGGAAAATGCAAATTAAAAGTACAGTTGAGGGGGCTTCCCTGGTGGCGCAGTGGTTGAGAATCTGCCTGCCAATGCAGGGGACATGGGTTCGAGCCCTGGTCTGGGAAGATCCCACATACCCCGGAGCAGCTGGGCCCGTGAGCCACAATTACTGGGCCTGCGCGTCTGGAGCCTGTGCTCCGCAGCAAGAGAGGCCGCGATAGTGAGAGGCCCGCGCACCGCGATGAAGAGTGGCCCCCACTTGCCACAACTAGAGAAAGCCCTCGCACAGAAACGAAGACCCAACACAGCCATAAATAAATAAATAAATAAATAAATAATTGAAAAAAAGGGAAAAAACTTTAAAAAAAAAAAAAAGTACAGTTGAGATACTACAACATACCTACTAGAATGAATGGCTTAAAAAATAATAATAATACCCAGTGCTGGTGAGGATGAGGAACAACTAAAAGGTCAGAACAACGCTGGAGGGACTGTAAAATGGTACAGCCACTTTAGACAACAGTCTGGACATTTCTTAGAAAGCTAAACATACACATGCCATATGACCTACCAATCCCATTCTTAGGTGTTTACCGAAGAGAAATGAAAACATAAATCCACACAAAAACCTGTATGTGGATGCTCATAGTGGCTTTATTCAAATTGCCAAAAGCTGAAAAAAAACTAAATATACTCCAGCTGGTGAATGGATAAACTACTCAGCAACAAAAAGGAACAAACTACTGATAATATATGAAAGAAACAGGCTCAAAAAGCTGCATACTGTATGACTCCATTTGCAGTTTATGACATTCTGGAAAAAGTGAAACTACAGGGACAGAAATCAGATCAGGGGTTGCCAGGGCCTGAGGGTGAGAGAAGGGGGTTGACTACAAAAGGACATGAGGACATTTTTTGGAAATATTCTATATCTTGAGTTTTGGTAGTGGCTATACAACTGTATGCATTTGTCTAAATTCATAGAATTGTACATCTAAAAAAGGTAGATTTTATTGTATGTAAATTATACCTCAATGAACCTGACTTAAAAAAAAAAAAAAACTGACATTACCAAGTACTGTCAAAAATGTGGAGCAAATGAAACTCTCATATAATATGGAAGAGACTGTAAAATAGTACATCCATATCAAAAAACTGGCTATATGGTAGCTCATGACTTAGTATTTTTACTCCTGGTTATATGCCAAATGGAAATAAGTACATGTGTCCACTAAAAGACACATATGAGAATGTTCATAACACCTTTATTCATAAGGCCACAAAATGGAAAACTGCGAAGATACAGCAACCATGAACTGAATAAATAAATTCTGGTGTATTCACATAGTAAAAATGAACTACTGCTACATGCAACAATATAATAAACCTTACAATGCTGAGTGAAAGAAGCCACACCTAGAAGAGTAAATATTGTATGGTTCCACCTATATGAATTTCCAAAATAAATAATATCAACCTATGGTGACAGAATTTGGAATAGTGGTTCCTTTTGGGAGTGGATAGTGATGGGAGGTGGTGTCAGGGAGGTTTCTACAGTGCTGGCAACATTATGCATCTTGATCTGGGAGATGTATTCATTTGTTAACATTTATCAGGCTGTACACTACAGATTCATGCCCTTCCTTACAGGCTAGACTTCAGAAAACTTTTACACAAAAAAAAACAAACAAAAAAACAGGTGGCGGGATGAATTTGGCCCACAGTTCATAATTTGTCAACCCCTGATATAGATGGTAGGATTATAGGAGAGTAATTTTTTCATTTTGTTTCTCTATCTTTCCCAATTTTTTTGCACTTAAGTATGTATTACTATATAAAAACAAAGTTTTAAAAATATTAATTTTTTTATTGGCGTATAGTTGCTTTATAATGTTGTGTTAGTTTCTGCTGTACAACAAAGTGAATCAGCCATATGTATGCATATATCCCCTCCCTCTTGGACCTCTTTCCCACACCCCCCATCCCACCCATCTAGGTCATCACAAAGCACCGAGCTAGCTATCTATTTTACACATGGTAGTGTATATATGTCAATCCTAATCTCCCACCCTCCCCATCTCCCCGGTGTCCGCATGTCCGTTCTCTTCGTCTATGTCTCTATTCCTGCCCTGCAAATACGTTTAAAATATTAATTTTAGTAGTATAACCAAAGTATAATGTAAAAAAGGCCATACCACAAAGACTCTAATATCTTATTGCTAAATCAGCAATGTCTACCTTGGACAAGTGCAAAAGGAAAAATTCACCAAGAAATCAAAATTTTCAGTAGTCAGTGTTTCAGGCAATCAATATAACAATAGTACTCTAATAGTACTACTACCACTAATAGTAATAATATCAAATTATGGTCCAATAGTTAGATAATCTGTGCCTTAATAAAAAAAGATAGGAGTTGCTATGGTCTGAAGGTTTGTATCCCCCGCAAAACTCGTATTTTGAAATCCTAATGCCTGATGTGATGGTATTGGTAGGGAGGGCCTTTGGAAGGTCGTGAGAGTAGAGCCCTTATGAATGGGATTAATGCCTTATAAAGAGGCTCCAGAGCGACCCCTAGCTCCTTCCGTGATATAAGCCCACAGCAAGAAGGCACTGGCTATGAACCAGGAAGAGGGCCCTCACCAAACGGGACCATACTGATGCCTTTATCTAGGGCTTCCAGCCACCAGAGCTGTGAGAAGTAAATTTCTGTTGTTTATAAGCTACCCAGGCTGTGGTATGTTCGATATAGCAGCCCAAACGGCCTAAGATGGGGGTAAACTATGAAAGTACAGCATGCCTATATTATTAAATAACGAAAACAAGATTGAAAATAAAAGTTTTTATTATATGTCTTAGAATGCAGGGATAGCCCATAAAAAGACTGTGATTCAATAGCCACTCCATCTTTGCCTGTAACAAAATTTTCTCTTATTACTTGAAAAAAGGTCTGAAGTCCTAAAAATTAAGGTATTTACAACCTAGAAAATCCAGTTCTCTTGCAGATATATAACATCAAAGAGCAGGGGGAAAAAAGCTAGCGAACTGAGATAACTGGACTTGATTCATAGTTGGATTAGATTCTAATATGCCAAAAAAGGACTCATAGTCAATAAAAAGGTGACTTTAGGAAATAAATGCTGCTGCTGCTGCTGTTACTATATCAGCATTTACTGAGCTCTCACTATGCCGATTACTTCATATACCTGGACTCATTTAATCTTTACAATAACCCTATGAGGGTCAGAGAGGTCAAACAACTTGCCCAAGGTCACACAGCTACTAAGTGGCTGAGCTAGGTATGAAAGCAGATTCCTGCTGCCAAAGCCCACACTCCCAACTCCTAAGCTCTATGGCTTCCCCCTGTTACAGGAAGAATACAAACATTCAACAGCTCAGTTTTAATTGAGCCTTCACCAATTCATCTGCATCTGATGTACCCCAGATGCTTTCTCAGCTCCCCTAGTCCTTTTGAGGAGTCACAGACAATTCCAATGTGTTTACACAAAATTAATGTTTAATATATGGGTTGGGGAGGAAGCAATGATTTACTGAGCACTTACCACGCTAGGGGCTTTACATACCTTATATCTCATTTAATCCCCACAACAGCTCCATGGATAGACATTATTCTCACCATTTTCTAGATGAGACAACTGGACTCAGGGAAGGTTTATACCTAGTAAGTGACAGAGCCAAGGTCTGAACCCAGGTTTCGGTATCTGCAAAGGCTATTCTCTTTCCCCTGTACCTTGGGGATGAGAGACTCTGAGGCTTTCTGTATCATGTTGCCCATTAAGGGGCAAGGTTGAGAACTCAAACAGGTGCTGAGAGGGAAGAATATACGAATGAAAGAATAATATATCGTGTTAAATTAATTAAAGTTGGCTTCCTGGAGATATGTGAGTCATTTCAAAGGAGAGGAGGGAGGGGCCGAATTCATGGAGGAACACCAGGCAGCAAGAAAAGATTATGGAAAAATGCACAAAGCCTAAAAGTCCTTGATATAACCATCTGTATCACTACCAAACTCTTAGAATATAAGCAAATGAAATACATTTAAGTTAATCTTACTTTGTTAACAGAAAGTAAACCTCTCAATAGTATGTACATGTCAAAAGATCTAGCAATTCTCTTTAAGATGCCAGTTCAAACTAGGACAGGTTATTAATGCTTTAACATAGCTGATCTCTAACAAATGGTCATTTGTTGGCTGATGTAAAAGGAGCTGGCAATTTCCCATGGTAGCTTTTACTGGTAAGTCCATATTTCAACGCCACTCCTGGCTGCCAACAAGTATCAGTTTCAGCAGAAATTCAGGGTAAAATCCCTTCAGGTATGGGATGGGGCACCTAATGTGGGGAGAGCTCACTGCCAGAGTCCATATGCAGAGAGCAAGGTTTTTCTGAAAATTTGCCATATGTTTCCGTAAGCATATGATCTTTCAAAACAAACAATAATAACAAAACAGGAAAATTTTTCTTCAAAAATCTCCTTGGGGGCAGAATCAAGATGGAGGAGTAGGAGGACACAGAGTTCGCGTCTCCTCACAACTAGGGCACCTACCAGGTACTGGTGGGGAACCACAGACACCTAAGGGGACAGGAGGAACCCCGAATGACCAGGTGGGACGTGGGGGGTAGGGAGCGGGGAGGAGAAGTGGAGGCGGGATGGGACCGGCACTCCTGAGAGACGGCTGGGGGAGGGGAGGGGTTCTCACACCTGAAGGAGACCATCCACGGTGAGGGGAGCAACGGGGATGGGGAGAGACCCTTGAGAGATCAGAGGATCGCAAGGGAAGGCAGCCAGCGTTTCCCCCACCCACTTGGGCCCTGGGGAGCCTACTGAGGTCCTGGGCATGATCCTCTGCCCTCCCAGACCCCCTCCGGCCGCCCGGGTTCTGAGGGCGTGGGTGGGGAGTAGAGGCCAGACGGGACCAGTGTGCTGAAGGGCGGCTCGGGAGGGGCCCACTGTGAGTGGGGACCGGGAGGATGGGAAGGGAACTAGGCCAGTGTTTCCCCCACACACTTGGGCCCCTGGGAGCCTACTGAGGTCCCAGGCCAGATCCTCCACCCTCCGAGGCCCCCTCTAGCTGCACTGGGCCTAAACCCCGCCCCTGTACTCCCACCCAGGGCCTTAACCTCTGAACTCCGCTGTCCGAGGCCCCCTCCAGCCATGCTGCCTTTTCCTCCCTCGTGGATCCTGAGCATAGGCCCCACCCCCACCTAAGCTCTGCCCCTCAAAGCCAAGGCCTTTTCCGGCCCTTTCTTCTTTTTTTTTCAGGGGGGCAGGGGGGTTTGTGGTTGTGTTTTACCTTGTTGTTTCATTTATATATATTTTTTCTAATAAATTTCTTACTTTTCTAATTTTATTTTACTTTTTATTCTTTATTATTGTTCTGCTCCTTTTGGTTTGTTCCCCTCTCCTTTTTTTTTTGCTGTTGTGGTTCTGTTTTACCTTGTTGTTGTTGTTTCACTTATATATTTATTTTTTCTAACTTTTTAAAATTTTTCTAATTTTATTTTATTTTTTATTCTTTGTTATTCTACTGCTCCTTTTTTTTTTTTTCTTTTGCTGCGCCGTGCAGCTTAAGGGATCTTGGTTCCCAAGCAAGAGGTCAGCCCCGAGCTCCTGTGGTGGGAGCGCTGAGTCCAAACCACTGGACTAACAGAGAACCTCAGACCTCAGGGAATATTAATAGGAGTGAGATCTCCCGGAGGTCCTCATCTCGGCACCAAGACCCAGATCTATCCAACTGCAAAAACTCCAGCACTGGACGCCTCAGGCCAAACAACCAGTAAGACAGGAACAGAGCCCCACCCATCAAAAAAATGAGATGACAAAAAAATATATTACAGATGAAAAAGCAAGGTAAAAACCTACAAGACCAAATAAATGAAGAGGAAATAGGCAACTACCTGAAAAAAGAATTCAGAGTAATGATAGTAAAGATGATCCAGGGGCTTCCCTGCAGTGGTTAGGAATCTGCCTGCCAATGCAGGGGACACAGGTTCATGTGCCCTGGAGCAACTAAGCCCGTGTGCCACAACAAATGAGCCTGCGCTCTGGAGCCCATGACCTACAACTACTGAGCCCGTGTGCCACAACTACTGAAGCTCATGTGCCTAGAGCCCGTGCTCTGCAACAAGAGAAGCCACCGCAATGAGAAGCCTGCGCACCACAACGAAAAGTGGCCCCCGCTCACTGCAATTAGAGAAAGCCTGTGCATAGCAGTGAAGATGCAATGCAGCCAAAAATAAATTAATTAATTAAAAAAAAAAGATGATCCAAAATCTCAGAAATAGGATGGAGGCACGGATCCAGAAAATACAAGAAATGTTAACAAAGACCTAGAAGAATTAAGAACAAACAAACAGTGATGAACAACACAATAACTGAAATGAAAAATACACTAGAAGGAATCAATAGCAGAAAAACTGAGGCAGAAGAACAAAAAAGTGAGCTGGAAGACAGAATGATGGAAATAACTGCCGAGGAGCAGAATAAAGAAAAAAGAATGAAAAGAATTGAGGACAGTCCCAGAGACCTCTGGGACAACATTAAACGCACCAACATTCGAATTATAGGGGTCCCAGAAGAATAACAGAAAGAGAAAGGGTCTGAGAAAACAATTGAAGAGATTATAGTTGAAAACTTCCCTAACATGGGAAAGGAAATAGCCACCCAAGTCCAGGAAGCGCAGAAAGTCCTATATAGGATAAATCCTAGGAGAAACACACCAAGACACATATTAATCAAACTAACAAAAATTAAATTCAAAAAACAAAAAAAAATTAAAAGCAGCAAGGGAAAAGCAAAAAATAACATACAAGGGAATCCCCATAAGGGTATCAGTTGATTTTTCAGCAGAAACTCTGCAGGCCAGAAGGGAATGGCAAGATATATTTAAAGTGATGAAAGGGAAAAACCTACAACCAAGATTACTCTACCCAGCAAGGATCTCATTCAGATTTGATGGAGAAATCAAAAGCTTTACACACAAGCAAAAGCTAAGACAATTCAGTGCAACCAAACCAGCTTTACAACAAATGCTAAAGGAACTTCTCTAGGTGGGAAACACAAGAGAAGAAAAAGACCTACAAAAACAAACCCAAAACAATTAAGAAAATGGTAATAAGAACATACATATCAATACTTACCTTAAATGTAAATGGATTAAATGCTCCAACCAAAAGACACAGGCTCGTTGAATGGATACAAAAACAAGACCCATATATACGCTGTCTACAAGAAACCATTTCAGACCTAGGGACACATACAGACTGAAAGTGAGGGGATGGAAAAAGATATTCCATGCAAATGGAAATCAAAAGAACGCTGGAGGAGCAATACTCATATCAGATAAAATAGACTTTAAAATAAAGACTGTTAAAGAGATAAGGAAGGACCCTACATAATGATCAAGGGATCAATCCAAGAAGAAAGTATAACAATTATAAATGTTTATGCACCCAACACAGGAGCACCTCTATACATAAGGCAAATGTTAACAGCCATAAAAGGGGAAATCAAGAGTAACACAATAATAGTGGGGGACCTTAACACCCCAATTACAACAATGGACAGATCATCCAAAATGAAAATAAATAAGGAAACACAAGCTTTAAATGATGCAACAGACCAGATAGATTTAATTGCTATTTATAGGACATTCCACCCGAAAGTGGCAGAATACACGTTCTTCTCAAGTGCACACGGAACATTCTCCGTGATCACAACTTGGGTCACAAATCAAGCCTTGGAAAATTTAAGAAAACTGAAATCATATCAAACATCTTTTATGACCACAACACTATGAGATTAGAACTCAATTACAGGAAAAAAAAACTGTAAAAAACACAAACACATGGAGGCTAAACACTGCACTGCTAAATAACCAAGAGATCACTGAAGAAATCAAAGAGGAAATTAAAAAATACATAGAAACAAATGACAATGAAAACACGACAACCCAACACCTATGGGATGCAGCTAAAGCAATTCTAAGAGGGAAGTTTATAGCAATTCAATCTCACCTCAAGAAACAAGAAAAATTTCAAATAAACAATCTAACCCTACACTTAAAACAACTAGAGAAAGAAGAACAAAGAAAACCCGAAGTCAGTAGAAGGAAAGAAATCATAAAGATCAAAGCAGAAATAAATGAAATAGAAACAAAGAAAACAATAGCAAAGATCAATAAAACTAAAAGTTGGTTCTTTGAGAATATAAAAAAAAAATTGATAAACCTTTAGCCAGACTCAGTAAAAAAGGGAGCAGACTCAAATCAATAATATTAGAAATGAAAAAGGAGAAATTACAACTGACACCACAGAAATACAAAGGATCATAAGAGACTACTACAATGACTACTATATGACATTAAAATGGACAACCTGGAAGAAATGGACAAATTCTTGGAAAGATAAAACTTTCCAAGACTGAACCAGAAGGAATTAGAAAATATAAACAGACCAATCACAAGTAGTGAAATTGAAAGTATAACTAAAGATCTTCCAACAAACAAAAGTCCAGGACCAGATGGCTTCAAAGGTGAATTCTATCAAACATTTAGAGAAGAGCTAACACCTATCTTTCCCAAACTCTTCCAGAAAACTGCACAGTAAGGAAAGCTCCCAAACTCATTCTATGAGGCCACCATCACCCTGAAACCAAAACCAGACAAAGATACTACAAAAAAAGAAAATTAAAGACCAAGATCACTGATGAATATAGATGCAAAAATCCTCAACAAATACTAGCAAACAGAATGCAACAACACATTAAAAGGATCATACACCATGATCAAGTGGGATTTATCCCAGGGATGCAAGGATTCTTCAATATACACAAATCAATCAATGTGATACACCACATTAACAAACTGAAGAATAAAAACCATATGATCATCTCAATAGATGCAGAAAAAGCTTTTGACAAAATTCAACACCCATTTATGATAAAAACTCTCCAGAAAGTGGGCATAGAGGGAAACCACCTCAATGTAATAAAGGCCATATATGACAAACCCACAGCAAACATCATTCTCAATGGTGAAAAACTGAAAGCATTTCCTCTAAGATCAGAAACACAACAAGGATGTCCACTCTCACCACTCTTATTCAACACAGTATTGGAAGTCCTACCATAGCAATCAGAGAAGAAAAAGAAATAAAAGGAATACAAATTGGAAGAGAAGAAGTAAAATTGTCACTGTTTGCAGATGACATAATACTACACATAGAAAATCCTAAAGATGCCACCAGACAACTACTAGAACTAATCAATGAATGTGGTAAAGTTGCAGGATACAAAAGTAATGCACAGAAATCTCTTGCATTCCTATACACTAACAACGAAAGAGCAGAAAGAGAAATTAAGGAAACAACCCCATTTACCATCGCAACAAAAAGAATAAAATACCTAGGAATAAGTCTACCTAAGGAGACAAAAAACCTGTACTCAGAAAACTATAAAACACTGATGAAAGAAATCAAAGATGACACAAACAGACGGAGAAATATACCATGTTCTTGGATTAGAAGAATCAATATTGTGAAAATGACTATACTCCCCAAAGCAATCTACAGATGCAATGCAATCCCTATCAAATTGCCAATGGCATTTTTCACAGAACTAGAATAAAAAATTTTACAATTTGTATGGAAACACAAAAGACCCCAAATAGCCAAAGCAATCTTGAGAAAGAAAAACAGAGCTGTAGGAATCAGGCTCCCCGACTTCAGACTATACTACAAAGCTACAGTAATCAAGACAGTATGGTACTGGCACAAAAAACAGAAATATAGATCAATGGTACTGGATAGAAAGCCCAGAGATAAACCCACGCACCTATGGTCACCTAATATATGACAAAGGAGGCAAGAGTATACAATGGAGAAAAGACAGTCTCTTCAATAAGTGGTGCTGGGAAAACTGGACGGCTACATGTAAAAGAATGAAATTAGAACACTCCCTAACACCATACCCAAAAATAAACTCAAAATGGATTAAAGACCTAAATGTAAGACTGGACACTACAAAACTCTTAGACGAAAACATAGGAAAAACACTCTTTGACATAAATCACAGCAAGATCTTTTTTGACCCACCTCCTACAATAACGAAAATAAAAACAAAAATAAGCGAATGGAACCTAAATTAAACTTAAAAGCCTTTGTGCAGCAAAGGAAAGCATAAGACGAAAAGACAGCCCTGAGAATGGGAGAAAATATTTGCAAATGATGTAACGGACAAAGGATTAACCTCCAAAATATACAAACAACTCATGCAGCTCAATATCAAGAAAACAAACAAGCCAATCAAAAAATGGGCGGAAGACCTAAACAGACATTTTTCCAAAGAAGACATACAGATGACCAAGAGGCACATGAAAAGATACTCAACATCACTAATTATTAGAGAAATTCAAATCAAAACTGCAATGAGATATCACCTCACACCGGTCAGAATGGCCATCATCAAAAAATCTACAAACAATAAATGCTGGAGAGGGTGTGGAGAAAAGGGAACCCTCTTGCACTGTTGATGGGAATGTAAATTGATACAGCCACTCTGGAGAACAGTATGGAGGTTCCTTAAAAAACTAAAAATAGAACTACCATATGACCCAGCAATCCCACCACTGGGCATATACCCTTAGAAAACCATAATTCAAAAAGTCACATGTGGGCTTTGCCAGTGGTGCGGTGGTTAAGAATCCACCTGCCAATGATGCAGGGGTCACGGGTTTGAGCCTTAGTCCAGGAAGATCCCACATGCTGCGGAGCAACTAAGCCCGTGCACTACAATTACTGAGCCTGAGGTCTAGAGCCTGTGAGCCACAACTACTGAGCCCGTATGCCACAAATACTGAAGCCCACGCACCTAGAGCCCGTGCTCCGCAATGAGAAGCCACCACAAAGAGAAGCCCGTGGACCGCAATGAAGAGTAGCCACCGCTCACCACAACTAGAGAAAAAGCCTGCGTGCAGCAACAAAGACCCAACGCTGCCAAGAAAATAAAATAAGTTAAAAAAAAAAGTTACATTAAAAACAAAAACAAAAGTCACATGTACCCCAATGTTCATTGCAGCACTATTTACAATAGCCAGGACATGGAAGCAACCTAAATGTCCATCAACAGATAAATGGATAAAGAAGATGTGGTACATATATATAATGGAATATAACTCAACCATAAAAAGGAACAAAATTGGGTCATTTGTAGAGATGTGGATGGACCTAGAGTCAGTCATACAGGGTGAAGTCAGAAAGAGAAAAACAAATATCATATACTAACACATATATGTGGAATCTAGAAAAATGGTACAGATGAACGTATTTGCAGGACAGGAATAGAGACGCAGACATAGAGAACAGACATGTGGACACAAGAGGGTAAAGGGAGGGTGGGATGAATTGGCAGATTAGGTTTGACATAAATACACTACCATGTATAAAAGTGATAGCTAGTGGGAACCTGCTGTATAGCACAGGGAGCTCAGCTTGATGCTCTGTGATGACCTAGGTGGGTGGGATGTCCAAGAGGGAGGGGATATATTTATACATATAGGTGATTCACTTCATTGTACAGCAGAAACTAACACAACATTGTAAAGCAATTATACTCCAATAAAAATAAAAATTAAAGAAAAATAAAAACTTAAAAAAAAATCACCTTGACATCTGTCTAGACATGTCAGTATATAAAATCCTGAAGTAAGCATTAACATTCAGTCATTTTTAAAAATTGGCATTATTTCCCCAAAGTTCTTTTTATTTCTAAAAGCTAGAATCTAGATGAAGCATTTAGTTTTTCTTCATACATCATGTTAGATGGCAGCTCAAAGAATGCAAACATAGTCATTTTTCTGCCCACTCATTTTGAGAAAAAAAAATGCTGCCCACACCAGACGCCCTTACTACCACTCAGCTTTTCCTTCATTAATCTCTAGTTGATTCCCTATTCAACAGTACATATAACACTGCTCTTAACATCTTCTCCTTTCTCCAAGCTCTAAACCCTATTCCAGGATCTCTGCCAAACCCCTCTGTACCTCAAAATGCCCCTGAATATTTATCTACCCCCTCTTAGAGGAAGAAGTATCCATCCCTCCTTGCTAAGGCTAACCCTCCTTCCACCTGTGCTTCTGATGTCATTCTCTCCTCCAGGACCTTCTTCAGTAATGTAGCAATAATGAACTCTACCATCTTTGATAGATCTCCTTCTCCTTCACAGCTTCCAAGTACCATCAACTTCACCCCAAACCCCTAGCAACTACCACGTAACAACATTCTTTTTTCTCACTGCCAACACTCGGCTGTCCTTTTTGTTTACTTAGATGGTGGTACCATCCATCCTCCTAATTGCTCTCTCTGCTTCTGATTTCTTCATTTCTAATTCATC
Organism: Balaenoptera borealis; assembly: GCF_965194805.1. NCBI lineage: Eukaryota > Metazoa > Chordata > Mammalia > Artiodactyla > Balaenopteridae > Balaenoptera > Balaenoptera borealis. Next base: position 149,833,371 of record NC_138860.1, read on the forward strand.
AGGTCGAATACACCAGCTTCATCCTCTAAAACACAGCTCTGACTTTTACTTTTCTACTCAAAAAGATTTAAGGGATTGATTATATATCAAATCGTTTTCAAAGTTAATAGTATAGCCCTCTAAAAAGCTAGTTCCTATCCATCGCATCTCTTAATCGCACCAGGCTCTCTCCGAGAGAAACATAACATACAATATAGCTACCACTTACTGAGCATCATTGATTCATTCTGCTGTTCATTTTTTATTTATTTATTTTACTGAAGGCCTACCATGTATCAGGTACTATTCTAGGCACTGTGAATGCAGCAGTGAACCTAAGAGGCAAAAAGCTCTGCCTTCATGCAGCTTACAACTCCAGTGGGGGGGATGGACAATAAGCAAAGAAATAAGATATGGTATATCAGATGGCGGTAAGCGCTATAAAGAAAAATAAGGCAGAAAAGGACAATAGGGAATGGTAAAGGGGGTGTGATTTAGAAGTGTGGTTGGGGAAAGGCTCACTGAGAAGGTGACATTTGGGCAAGAACCCAAAGGAAATGGGAGAACAAGCCATGAACATATGTGAGGGATGACGATTCCAGGCAGTAGAAAGCCCCTGAACTGCAAACGCCCCACGTTCAAGCAATAGCAAGGAGGCCAGTGTGACTGGAGCCAAGTGAGGGAGAGTATAATAAGACAGAGAAGACTAGGGCCAGATCATGTGGTTGTAAGAACCCTGGTTTTTACCCTGTGAGCTCAAAGCCACTGGATGGTTTTGAGCCAAGAAGGGTCACATCTGACTTGAGTTTTAAAATGATCACTCCAGCTGGTGTGTGGAGAAATAGGGTGGAAGGTTAGAAACAGGGAGACCAGGCAACAAATGATGGAGGACCAAGGTGGTAGTAGTATAGGATGGAATTTGCTGGCAGATTAGACTGTAGAGTGTGAGAAAAAGAAGAGCCAAGGTAGATGCAAACTATTACATTTAGAATGGATAAACAACAGCTCCTACTGTATAGCACAGGGAACTATATCCAATCTCCTGGGATAAACCATAATGAAAAAGAATATTAAAAAAAGCATGTGTATATGTGTATAACTGAGTCACTTTGCTGTACAGCAGAGATTGGCACACCATTGTAAATCAACTATACTTCAATTAAAAAAAAAAAGAGCCAAGCATGACTTCAAGGGTTTTAGACTGAGGAACTGGTAAGACAGAGGAGCAATTTAGCAAGATGCAGAAGACAGTTCGAGGAGAACATAATTAAAGGGGAGTGGGAGGAAGATCGGCAGTTCAGTTTCATACATGTTAGCTTTGAGCTACCTACTAAGGATCCAAGTAAACTTGTCAATTATGCAGCTGGATGTACACCTTGGAGTTCAGTATCTGAGTTCACGCTGAAGATACCTGGGAGTCATCAGTGTAGAGACGGTTTTAAAAGTATGAAACTAGATGAGAGTCCCAGGGACTAAATGTAGATAGAACTGAGCCTTAGAGCACTGCAACATTTAGACTTTTAGAGATGCAGAAAAAAACAGGGAGAGAAGCCAAGAAGGAACAGCCAGTAGGTAAGAAGAAAGCCTGGAAGAATAATATAATTATGAGGGCTGGGAATTAACCACTAAATTTACCAACATGGTGGTTACTTGACCTTGACAAGAACAGTTTTGGGATAATAATGAGGACCAAAGCTGACTGGAACGGGTGAGAGAAAGACTGGGTGAGAGAAGTGGAGGTAGGGAGTACAGACAGGTCTTCTGAGGACACATAACCATACACTGAACCATGTGCTTCACAGGCTATTAGGAGATAATGCTCTTAATCCTCACGTGACGTTATGAAATAGGTACCATTTATTATTCCCATTTACAAATGAAAAAAACAAAGCTCAAAGAAGTGAAATAATTTGTTCAAGGCCAGAATCTGTGAGTGGCAGGACCAGGACTCCAAATCCAAGTCTGTCTAATTCCAAAGCCTATGGCTGGTGACAGTGATGGAGCCTCCCAGTCTTTGGGAGGAAGCAGCTGTGACCTGTTCCTGTTCCCAAGGATTCCCCAGTTCTTTAACAAGGTCCTGTAACTCTAAAGCCAGCCCTTTTGGAGAACACCAAAGCAGGCCCCCATTTTTCTTTGTGAACTTGTCAGTGCTCCTGTAAATGAAGTCATCACTGCACTGACCTGAGTTAGGGAGCACTGATCCTTTGCCATTCTTCACGTCCACCACCCAGGTGGCTTCTTTACCTCCAGGGCCATCCTTCACCTTGAAGGCAAAAATACCACCGATTTTCTTCACAAACTGCTCCCCTTCCTGGAAAGAAAAATAACACAGAGTTATATGAAGTTCATTCCTCTGGCTTTTCCCCAAATTAAATGTTTAAATAGATAAATGACGTGAGCAGCTGGGCCAGCAGACAGTCCCCAAGCTCCCTTAGGATCTTTTACCCAGAAAAGTCTGAAAGGCAACCAGGCAACAACTCCGTCATCTGCCAAATCTTTTGTTGAAAATGGCTTTCTGGATACAACTGGTGGAAGGACAGGGAGAATGGGACAGTGGGTGGCACAGCAGCATTTTCTACTGAAACAGCCTTCATTTGTCTCAATAATTTCTGAAAGATTCACTCTGGCCTCTCTAAATGTAAGAAGCCTAACTCCTCTTTTTCTTTATAGGTAAAATCCTTCACATATATTTTTGGTGTTCCACAATCAGAATTTAAAGATAAGTGGTTCAACTCATTTCCTGGATTAGTATAAAGAATTATACAAGTAATATACCATCCACCACCTACTTTTGGATCTTGAGGAATGAAGCTAGAAAAATAACCTCAGATCAACATCTCCGTAGGTTGGTGTCCTTTCTCCCTCCCTCTCCCCTTCATTCCCACTCTGTTTCATCTTTCCTTACTGAAATATTGATTGACTGAAACAATGACTGGCACCAGACATTATTCCAGACGCTACGGAGTTAGAAGGGTAAATGATAATACACTATGATCACTATGAAAAAGGGGAACACAGGGGCATACAGGAGCACAGAGGACCCGCTAACCCGGCTGGCAGGGTGAATAACTCACACACCTTAAAAAAAAAACCACACACAATAATTTTATTGCAATTATTTTTCTTTAGAGAAAAAAACATACTGTACTGTGGAAAAAATAGAAAATATTGAGAAGCAAAAAGAAAACAAATCATTCATAATTTCACCACTCACAGAAAATAACATTTTGATATAAATCTCCTCTATCTTTTTTCTCTGCATATATATTTTTTAAATGAGTGTATATACTGTTTTGTAATCCACTTTTTGGTTTAATATAGCTATCCTTATTACTGTGTCATTAAGTATTCGTTCATATAATTTTAAATGACCATACATAGTCTTTAATTGTAGATGTGTACTATACTTTATTTAACCAATACTCTGCTGCTTGATGTTTAAGGTTAGTCCTAACTTCTGGCTCTTATAACAATGCTGTACATAACGTTCTTATATGTAAGTATTTTTACATAACCTCATTTACTTAAGGTTAATCTCCAAGAATTAAATTTTACTAATTAATAACAATGAATTTGCAATCAGCATAGGTTTGAATTCCTGCTCTGCCACTACTTATATAACCTTGAGCAAGTTACTAAATCTCTCTGAATCTCAGTTTTCTTATCTGTGAAATGGAGATAATAATATAGCTACCCTCATAGAGTTGTATGGTATTTAAATACCCACAAAGCACAGAGTAACTGCTCAATAAACGCTGGCATTTTTTCCCATTATTTTACTCTATGATCTGTCTGCTATTCCTGTGCCAGTACTATAGCTTTATAAATGTACTTTACTCTTTGGTACAGTAAATACCATAATTCCTCTCTTAGAAAGATTCTTGACTATTCTTGGATTTGTTCTGGACATTTTTTCCTCTAGATGTACATTATAATCATTTAGTTAGTTCTTCCCCCGAAAATGGGGAAGAACTTCCCTCGTGGTGCAGTGGTTTAGAATCCACCTGCCAATGCAGGGGACACGGGTTCAATCCCTGGTCGGGGAAGATCCCACATGCCACGGAGCAACTAAGCCCGTGCACCACAACTACTGAGCCTGTGCTCTAGAGCCCGCGAGTCACAACTACTGAGCTGGCACTCCACAACTACTGAAGCCTGCACGCCCTAAAGCCCATGTGCCACAACTACTGAGCCTGCGTGCTGCAACTACTGAAGCCCGCACGCCTAGAGCCCATACTCCACAACAAGAGAAGCCACCGCGATGAGAAGCCCACACACAGCAACAAAGAGTAGCCCCCACTCGCCCACAACTAGAGAAAGCCCGCATGCAGCAACAAAGACCCAAAGCAGCCAAAATAAATAAACAAACAAACAAACAAATAAATAAATGGGGCTACATACAATATATGGATCTGTTTGGAGGAAAAGTAATATCTTTAGAATATTAAGTCCTCCCATCCATGAATATGGTGTATCTTTAAGTTTTCCTTGATGTCCCTTGGCAATATTTTGTCATTTTCCCCCATATAGGCTTTTGTACATTTCTTGCCAAGTTTATTCTTAGTTTTTTTATATTTTACATTACTCTTGTTAATAATATATTTTTCATTATATTTCATGACTAGGTAATTGCAAATATATAGAAAATATATTCATCTTTACATATTTATTCTGGAATTGGCTACCTTTTGAGTTTTCTTATAATTTCTAATAGAGTTTTTATTTACCACCTTTTTTTTTCAGCCTTACATCCCTGCAATAATTTATATCCAAGATTCTTCCTTTTGGTATCATCATATTTCTTCTTTTAACAAAGACTTTCGTGTTTACTATGTTCAGGCACTGTGCTAAATACCTGAAATACTCAAATAATTATTATCAGGTACTAACCTCTGTGTATGCAGAGAGTCTGGCCTAAGTTCTTTCTTTCTGTTGTGTTTTGTTTGTTTTATAACAAATTCATTGAGATATTTATATATCAAAAATTTATCCTTTTAAAGTATATAATCCAATGGTATTTTAGTATATTCAAAGTTGTGCAACCAACACCACTATCTAATGTTAAAACATTCTCATCACCCCAAAAAGGAAACCATACCCATTAGCAGTCACCCCCCACCCCCACCATTCTCCCCTCCTGCTAGCCCCTGGCAACTACTAACCTACTTTCTGTCTTGATGGATTTGCTTATTCTGGACATTTCACACAAATGGAATCATACAGTATATGGTCTTTTGTGACTGGCTTCATTCACTTAGTATAATGCTTTTAAGGTTTATCCACATTGAAGCACGTTACCAGTAATTAATTCCTTTTTATGGCCAAATAATATTCCATTGTATGGATGTAGCACATTTTGTTTAGCCATTCATCAGTTGATGGCTGTTTCCCCTTTTCAGCTATCAATGATACTGCTATGGACATTTGTGCACAAGTTTTTATGTGGACATAGGCTCTAATTCCTCTTATATTTAGAAGTAAAAATTTGGGTCATAAGGTAATGTTTAACCTTTTGAGGAACTATCAAGCTGTTTTCTAAAGTGGCTGCACCATGTTACACTCCTACCAGCAACAAATGAAGGTTCCAATTTCTCTACATCCTTACCAACACTTTTGTCTGTCTTCTTTATTTTAGTTATCCTAATGGGTGTGTCAATCTTTTTCTTGTACGTAGATAACACACCTGAACCTATCTAGAATGAACCATGGGTCTTAGGACTCCAAAGAAGCTATTCTAAAAATATTTAGTCTAGGCCTACTTATCTCAACAGACATGGAAGCAATTCTTACATGTGACTGTCCTGAAATCAACTACCAACATTTTCTAATTAAATCAAGAAATCAAAATGATTGTCAAATTTTTATAGCTAAGGAGAGAAATTCTCTTATTTTGGCTTCCCTTAAAACACCTCACTCAAATTAAGTTAACTTTCGGAAAAACTATTAACAACAACAATAATCTTTTGGGGGCTATAAAGTTTTCAAGTGCTTTTATATACATTATTTCTTTAATTTTCATAAAACCCTGTTAAGTAGTTGCACAGGTGTTAATATTAGCTCACTAAGCAGAAAAAATTGCTGAGGCTCTAAAAGGTTAAGAACCCTTTAGACTATTCTCTATCCTACTGCCAACTAATCCATCTAATATAACCCACCTAACGTTAACATAAATACCACTTTCAGGTTTGAATTTAAATGGCTCCCCACAGCCTACAGGATAAAGTCTGGCTTTATATATCATTCAAAATTCTTCATAATCTGAAGGATATTTATATGTTCTTATCTTCAGCCCCTTTTTCATCCTCCCCAGGTTTTTTTGTTCTGACCGCTTTGAATGCCATGAACATACATGCCTCTATGCCCTTGCGCATGCCCTGTCCCAGTTCACTCACCTCCTCCTACTCTCCATTCCCACCTAACTTCATCAATTCAAGTCTCAGCTCACATGCTAACCCTTCTGGAAAGGCGTTTCTGCCTCTACTGGACACTTTGATAGCCCTCTGCACATACACCCACCTGCAAGTTTCTTGCTAAAGCAGTTTTTTTTTTTTTTCCGGGAAAAATTTTCCATGTCTATTTTCCCACTAAACTCAATGTTCCCTGAGGGGCAAGGACGTATGACAAGTAAGCAATACAACCAGAATTCAATCTCAGGTTGGTTTAACTTCAAATTCAATGCTCTTTCCATTTGCTCATACCATATGGCAAAGTAGGTTATATCAATACTTCCAAACTTTAGCCTATAAAAGTAGTTTCTGTCACCATAAATCAATTAAAAGAAAGTTCAAGTCTTTTCCACATTCCTTAAAATCCTTTATCCTTCAAGGTTCTGTGGAGATAATCTAGAAGAGTACGTAGTAATGCTGGTGTGCTGGGCCACCCAAGGAGCCAGGCTTCCTTTGGGGCCAACAGCCCATGAACAGCTACTTCCAGCTGCATCTATGCGTCATCTGCTGGCACAATGCCTCAGGAATAGTTATGGTAGACACCAACAAGTTAGAGCAGGAAATCACCAGCAAACGTTTAGGAATTCTACCTGAATACCTGGAAATTCCTCCCACTTCCTTAAGACAGATGTGGATTAATTTTGCACTTGCTGTTACTTTTGACAACCAACTGATCCTCTTATAAAATCAAATCCTTTGGTCAATAAAACATTTTCAATTGAAGAAGGAGTGAGAGATGGCAAGGAAATGGACGGGGAGAGAGTTAAAAGGGTAAAGAAAATACACATCTGTTGCAACACTAGAGATCACTAATACTAAGAAAGTTCTAAGTGCCTCCTTGCTTGAAGAAAAGTACCTCTTTCTGAGTAGGCAAAGGGTCAAGGAGTAGGTCCTGTTGTAAACTTAAGAGGAACAAAAAATTAAGACAGAATTCAAAGAAGGGCAATGGGGTATTGCTAACGAAAACAAAAGTGGAAATAAAATCTCTTGCCAGGCTTCCTTTGCAATGCAGAAAATGCATGAATTGACAAAAGATTCCAAGACTTTCACTTTCTAGAACTGCAAACATTTAGGAAACTGACAATCGTGGGAAGGAGGAAAGAAACAAGGGGACAAGGTCCATGCAAGTGAGGTTACAGAAGGAGAAGAAAAGAATTAAAATGGGAGCAAGAGGCATACATTTGCAAAGTTAAAAGAAAACTGTGAAATAAAAACAGCACTGTTTTGTTAATCCCAGTAATGAAATATGCAATGGTTGACATATAGCCATACCAGATACTCTCTAAACTATTTTTTTTTTTGACAGAATAAAGTTGAAAAAAAAAAAAAAAAGGGACAACCTGGCAGAAGCAACTATCCTATGGATTACTCTGCAGGCAAATACTGGTGGCATGAAAAAAATTAGTTTCAAGCTGAGCCCTTAGAGAGTCCAGCTTCACTTTAGTGGACACTTGTAATAAAAGAAATTTAAAAAACAATAATGAGATATATTTTCCTACTATTGGCAAAGATTTTTTTAAAACCAGCCAACAAAGCACTGGAGACAGTGTGAAGAAAAAACCGTCACTCTCATGAACTGTCATTAAGTTTGTAAATTAGTACCCTCTTTTTGGTGGATAGTTTGGCAACATGTATCAAAAAGCTAAACATACATATCCAACAACCCAACAATTTCCCCTTCTAACCATTTGTGCTAAGGTAATCATGGCATTAAGTATTTAAAAATGAGGGCAAAAGGAAATTTATTATACCTTTTTTTTTTACTTGCAAGACTTAAATACAACGCAATGTTCATCACAGGAGGCTAGTTACATAGATTATGATACCTATATTCAAACGTGTACTATGGGGTCATTAAAACTGATGGTAAGGATTTATATTTATGGGCAGGGAACATACTATCAAGAGAAGAAAGCAGATTATAAAATAACAGGTAGGGACTTCCCTGACAGTCCAGTGGCTAAGACTCCACACTCCCAACACAGGGGGCCCACGTTCAATCCCTGGTCAGGGAACTAGATCACACATGCAGCAACTAAAGATCCCACATACCGCAACTAAGACCTGGAGCAGCCACATAAATAAATAAATGAATATTTAAAAAAAAAAAAAAACAGGTAGACTAATGAGGGTGTATCCCTCAAGATGGTGGCAAGATAGGTCTCCAAGCTACTGGGACACTGCCTGCCTGCTAGGAACTGTCAGCCCTGGCCCCCTCTACCTCAGAAGATTGTTGATCATTATGAGAATTCTAGAAATGCAGGGTACTTTGTCAAGACACGTCAGTCACTTTAGCTGTTTTCCCATCCACAGCACAATCACCTTAAGGTGTTAAGAAATCCTTTGTGCTATAATAAGGGAGTTACAAGATATGCACAATGCTTGCCTTCACACTGTGGCTCTAACATGAGTGAAATGCACACCTTAAATGTTTTGAATCCTTTATTTCAGCCCACTGGTCACCTTAATAGAAGTGAAATTGGAATTATGTGACTGTGGCTGTAACTGTGCCTTGTTGGTCATAATTAAAATCAATTATGAAATTCCAAGATATCTTTAAGTTTGAAACAATGAAGTAAATACCTAATTTTGCCTGAAGAGCATAACTCTCTATTCTGGAGAGTTACTGTTAGATTGCTTTAGTATGATTATTATCTATCAAGAACTAATTACTGATCCACCAGAGGGCAGACAGCAGAAGCAAGAAGATCTATAATCCTGCAGCCTGTGGAACAAAAACCACATTCACAGACAGATAGACAAAATGAAAAGGCAGAGGACTATGGACCAGATAAAGGAACAAGATAAAACCCCAGAAAAACAACTAAATGAAGTGCAGATAGGCAACCTTCCAGAAAAAGAATTCAGAATAATGATAGTGAAGATGATCCAGGACCTCAGAAAAAGAATGGAGGCAAAGATCGAGAAAATGCAAGAAATGTTTAACAAAGACCTAGAAGAATTAAAGAACAAACAAACAGAGTTGAACAATACAATAACTAAAATGAAAAATACTAGAAGGAATCATTAGCAGAATACCTGAGGTAGAAGAATGGATAAGTGACCTGGAAGACAGAATGGTGGAATTCACTGCCGTGGAAACAGAATAAAGAAAAAAGAATGAAAAGAAATGAAGACAGCCTAAAAGACCTCTGGGACAACATTAAATGCACCAACATTCACATTATAGGGGTCCGAGAAGGAGAAGAGAGAGAGAAAGGATCAGAGAAAATATTTGAAGAGATTATAGTAGAAAACTTCCCTAACATGGGAAAAAAATAGCCACCCAAGTCCAAGAAGCACAGAGAGTCCCAGGCAGGATAAACCCAAGGAGAAACACGCCAAGACATATACTAATCAAATAGACAAAAATTACAGACAAAGAAAAATTATTAAAAGCAACAAGGGAAAAATGACAACATACAAGGGAACTCCCATAAGGTTAACAGCTGATTTCTCAGCAGAAACTCTACAAGCCAGAAGGAAGTGGCAAGATATATTTAAAGTGATGAAAGGGAAGAACCTACAACCAAGATTACTCTACCCACCAAGGATCTCATTCAGATTCGACAGAGAAATCAAAATCTTTACAGACAAGCAAAGAGAATTCAGCACCACCAAACCAGCTCTACAACAAATGTTAAAGGAACTTCTCTAAGTGGGAAACACAAGAGAAGAAAAGGACCTACAAAAACAAACCCAAAACAATTAGGAAAATGGTAATAGGAACATACATACTGATAATTACCTTAAATGTGAATGGATTAAATGCTCCAACCAAAAGACACAGGCTCGCTGAATGGATACAAAAACAAGACCCATATACATGCTGTCTACAAGAAACCCACTTCAGACCTAGAGAAACATACAGACTGAAAGTGAAGGTATGGAAAAAGATATTCCATGCAAATGGAAATCAAAAGAAAGCTGGAGTAGCAATACTCGTATCAGATAAAATAGACTTTAAAATAAAGAAAGTTACAAGAGACAAGGAAGGACACTACATAATGATCAAGGGATCAATCCAACACTTATAAATATATATGCACCCAACACAGGAGCACCTCAACACATAAGGCAAATGCTAACAGCTATAAAAGAGGAAATTGACAGTAACACAATAATAGTGGGGGACTTTAACACCTCACTTACACCAATGGACAGATCATCCAAAATGAAAATAAATAAGGAAACACAAGCTTTAAATGACACAATAGACCAGATAGATTTAATTGATATTTATAGGACATTCTATCAAAACACAGCAGTATACACTTTCTTCTCAAGTACACACGGAACATTCTCCAGGATACATCACATCTTGGGTCACAAATCAAGCCTTGGTAAATTTAAGAAAACTGAAATCATATCAAGCATCTTTTCCGACCACAATGCTATGAGGTTAGAAATAAACTACAGGGGGAAAAAATGTAAAAAACACAAACACATGGAGGCTAAACAATACATTACTAAATAACCAAGAGATCAATGAAGACATCAAAGAGGAAATCAAAAAATACCTAGAGACAAATAACAATGAAAACACGATGATCCAAAACCTATGGGATGCAGCAAAAGCAGTTCTAAGAGGGAAGTTTATAGCAAAACAATCCTACCTCAAGAAACAAGAAAAATCTCGAAGAAACAATCTAAACTTACATCTAAAGGAACCAGAGAAAGAAGAACAAACAAAACCCAAACTTAGTAGAAGGAAAGAAATCATAAAGATCAGGGCAGAAATAAATGAAATCGAAACAAAGAAAACAACAGCAAAGATCAATAAAACTAAAAGCTGGTTCTTTGAGAAGATAAACAAAATTGATAAACCTTTAGCCAGACTCATCAAGAAAAAGAAGACGAGGACTCAAATCAATAAAATTAGAAATGAAAAAGGAGAAGTTACAATGGACACCACAGAAATACAAAGCATCATAAGAGACTACTACAAGCAACTCTATGCCAATAAAATGGACCACCTGGAAGGAATGAACAAATTCTTAGAAAGGTATAACCTTGCAAGACTGAACCAGCAAGAAATAGAAAATATGAACAGACCAATCACAAGTAATGAATTTGAAACTGTGGTTAAAAACCTTTCAAGAAACAAAAGTCCAGGACCAGATGGCTTCACAGGTGAATTCTATCAAACATGCAGAGAGGCGCTAACACCCATCCTTCTCAAACTCTTCCAAAAAATTGCAGAGGAAGAAACACTCCCAAACTCATTCTATGAGGCCACCATCACCCTTATACCAAACAAAACAAAGATACTATAAAAAACATTACAGACCAATACCACTTATGAATATAGATGCAAAAATCCTCAACAAAATACTAGCAAACAGAATCCAACAACACATTAAAAGGATCATACACCATGATCAAGTGGGGTTTATCCCAGGGATGCAAGGATTCTTCAATATATGCAAATCAATCAGTGTGATACACCATATTAACAAATTGAAGAATAAAAACTATATGATTATCTCAATAGATGCAGAAAAACCTTTGGACAAAATTCAACACCCATTTATGATAAAAACTCTCCAGATAGTAGGCACAGAGGGAACCAACCTCAACATAATAAAGGCCATATACAACAAACCCACAGCAAACAACATTCTCAATGGTGAAAAACTGAAAGCATTTCCTCTAATATCAGGAACAAGACGAGGATGTCCACTCTCACTGCTATTATTCAACATAGTTTTGGAAGTCCTAGTCAAAGCAATCAGAGAAGAAAAAGAAATAAAAGGTATAGAAATTGGAAAAGAAGAAGTAAAACTGTCCCTGTTTGCAGATGACATGATACTACACATAGATAATCCTAAAGATGCTACCAGAAAACTACTAGAACTACTCAATGAATTTGGTAAAGTTGCAGGATACAAAATTAATGCACAGAAATCTCTTGCAATTCTATACACTAACAACAAAAGATCAAAAGGAGAAATTAAGGAAACAATTCCATTCACCATTGCAACAAAAAGAATAAAATACCTAGGAATAAACCTCCCTAAGGAGGTAAAAGACCTGTACTCAGAAAACTATAAGCCTCTGATGAAAGAAATCAAAGATGACACAAACAGATGGAGAGATACATCATGTTCTTGGATTGGAAGAATCAATATTGTGAAAATGACTATACTCCCCAAAGCAATCTACAGATTCAGTACAATCCCTATCTAATTACCAAGGGCATTTTTTACAGAACTAGAACAAAAAGTCTTAAAATTTGTATGGAGACACAAAAGACACCGAACAGCCAAAGCAATCTTGAGGGAAAAAAACGGAGCTGGAGGAATCAGACTCCCTGATTTCAGACTATACTACAAAGCTACTGTAATCAAGACAATATGGTACTGGCACAAAAACAGAAATATAGATCAATGGAACAGGATAGAAAGCCCAGAGATAAATCTACACACCTATGGTGAACTAATCTATGACAAAGGAGGCAAGGATATACAATGGAGAAAAGACAGCCTCTTCAATAAGTGGTGCTGGGAAAACTGGACAGCTACATGTAAATGAATAAAATTAGAATACTCCCTAACACCATACACAAAAACAAACTCAAAATGGATTAAAGACCTAAATGTAAGACCGGACACTATAAAACTCTTAGAGGAAAACATAGGAAGAACACTCTTTGACATAAATCACAGGAAGATCTTTTTTGACCCACCTCTTAGAGTAATGGAAATAAAAAAATAAACAAATGGGACCTAATGAAATTTAAAAGCTTTTGCACAGCAAAGGAAACTATAAACAAGACAAAAAGACAAACTCTCAGAATGGGAGAAAATATTTGCAAACGAATCAATGGACAAAGGATTAATCTCCAAAATATATAAACAGCTCATGCAGCTCAATGTTAAAAAAACAAACAACCCAATCCAAAAATGGGCAGAAGACCTAAATAGACATTTTTCCAAAGAAGGCATACAGATGGCCAAGAGGCACATGAAAAGATGCACAACATCACTAATTATTAGAGAAATGCAAATCAAAACTACAGTGAGGTATCACCTCACACCCGTCAGAGTGGGCATCATCAGAAAATCTACAACAACAAACGCTGGAGAGGGTATGGAGAAAAGGGAACCCTCTTGCACTGTTGTTGGCAATGTAAATTGACCTAGCCACTATGGAGAACAGTATGGAGGTTCCTTAAAAAACTAAAAATAGAACTACCATACGACCCAGCAATCCCACTACTGGGCATATACCCTGAGAAAACCATAACTCAAAAAGAGTCATGTACCACAATGTTCACTGCACCTCTATTTACAATAGACAGGACATGGAAGCAACCTAAGTGTCCATGGACAGATGAATGGATAAAGAAGATGTGGCACATATATACAATGGAATATTACTCAGCCATAAAAAGAAATGAAATGGAGTTATTTGTAGTGAGGTGGATGGACCTAGAGTCTGTCATACAGAGTGAAGTAAGTCAGAAAGAGAAAAACAAATACCGTATGCTGACACATATACATGGAACCTAAAACAAACAAAAAAAAGGTTCTGAAGAACCTAGGGGCAGGACAGGAATAAAGACGCAGATGTAGAGAATGGACTTGAGGACACAGGGTGGGGGAAGGGTAAGCTGGGACGGAGTGAGAGAGTGGCATGGACATATATACACTACCAAATGTAAAATAGATAGCTAATGGGAAGCAGCCACATAGCACAGGGAGATCAGCTGGGTGCTTTGTGATCACCTAGAGGGATGGGATAGGGAGGGTTGGAGGGAGACGTAAGAGGGACGAGGTATGGGGATATATGTATATGTATAGCTGATTCACTTTGTATTAAAGCAGAAACTAACACACCATTGTAAAGCAATTTTAGTCCAATAAAGATGTTAAAAGAAAAAAAAAAACTAAAAATAGAATTACCATATGACCCAGCAATCCCAGTACTGGGCATATATCCAGAGAAAACCATAATTCAAAAAGACACATGCACCCCAATGTTCATTGCAGCACTATTTACAATAGCCAGGTCACGGAAGCAACCTAAATGCCCATCGACAGACAAATGGATAAAGAAGATGTGGTACATATATACAATGGAATATTACTCAGCCATAAAAAGGAATGAAATTGGGTCATTTGTAGAGACGTGGATGGACCTAGAGACTGTCATACAGAGTGCAGTAAGTCAGAAAGAGAAAAACAAATATCGTATATTAACGCATATATGTGGATTCTAGAAAAATGGTACAGATGAACCAGTTTGCAAGGCAGAAATAGAGACACAGATGTAGAGAATAAACGTATGGACACCAAGGGGGGAAAGCAGGGACAGGGTGTGGTGGCGGTGGGATGAATTGGGAGATTGCAATTGACATCTATACACTAATATGCATAAAATGGATAACTAATAAGAACCTGCTGTATAAAAAAAAATTTTTTTTAAGAACTAAGTACTGTACATAAACATAGTTGCATATATAAATTTAAAAACTCAACATGTATTATATGATCCTAGTTATGTAAAACTGTATGTTGTTAATACACACAGAGAGATGTCTGAAAGAATGTCAACCACTGTGAACAGTTTAGTGAACTCTTAGTAATGGCATTTCAGGAGATTTTAAATTTTTCTTCTTTATATGTTTCTGTATAATCCTTTTAATTAGCTCATTTTTACAACAAGAAAAACAAATTTTAAAACTGTGAAAAACTCAAGCACAAAAGATTTCTTTTTAAAAGGAGTTTTGATATTAGGTACCTTTTTTTTTTTTTTTAATGATTTATTGATTGACTGATTGATTGCTATGTTGGGTCTTCGTTTCTGTGCTAGGGCTTTCTCTAGTTGCGGCAAGCGGGGGCCACTCTTCATTGCGGTGCGCGGGCCTCTCACTATCGTGGCCTCTCTTGTTGCGGAGCACAGGCTCCAGATGCGCAGGCTCAGCAGCTGTGGCTCACGGGCCTAATTGCTCTGCGGCATGTGGGATCTTCCCAGACCAGGGCTCGAACCCGTGTCCCTTGCATTAGCAGGCAGATTCTCAACCACTGCGCCACCAGGGAAGCCCAATATTAGGTACCTTTAAGGCTCCTTTAAATATTATTCTTTCGAATGGTTCTAAGTAAGATCTTTTTAATTCAGAAGGAAATTACACCAAAATAAATTAGAATCCCTTTACATAACTCAAATCTGGAGATTTATTCATCTCTGAAATGCACTCTTACCAGAATTACAAGGAAGCCATAGTAGACACTAAGAAGTATAAAATACACTCAATACTTGACAGTACGATATAAATTTTCAACTGGTACCACTCATGGCAACACCTGAAATCTATATCTGCTTCCTCTAGCCCCAGGGTCCTCCTGGTAGTATTGGGTTGACCAAAAAGTTCGTTTGGGTTTTCCCGTAAGAAATATCCCAATATTTTACATAAATCTTACCTCTTCAAGCTTCTTCTCAATCTCCTTAAAGACAAGATTTGCCTTAAATCCATCAACTGCAGAGCTGGTTGGAGCAGCCTCAATTTGATGAGTTCTAAAAGAACTGGGTAAAAGAATCGACTTCAATCCATGGAGTCATATAGGTACTAGGTTTTTCAACGTTTATACAGTAGTAATTTTCAAAAACCCTAACAGAGATGCTGTGCCTTTTACCCAAAGGAAACTGTTATTAAGCCAATAAAACAATTAAGCTTTTCTTCCCATTTTACAACAAATATTGAGTGCTCACTAGGTGGTAGGCCTTGTCCTTGAAAATATATTAAACCAACGAACCTACCCTCATGAAGCTTCTATGCCACTGGGGGAGACAATGAACATGCAAAAAATAAAGAATATAGTTACTATGAAGAAAATAAGGCAGATAAAGGGGATGTAAAGAAAAGTATATTTATGTGTGTTGGTCTATTTCATTTTTTATTTTTTAAAGATTTATTTTATTATTTATTTATTTATTTAATTTATTTTTGTCTGCGTCAGGTCTTCATTGCAGCACGCAGGGTCTTCTTTGAGGCGTGCGGGCTCTTTCATTGCAGCATGTGGGTTCTCTCTCTAGTTGTGGCACACAGGCTCTGTAGTTATGGCGTGTGGGTTCCAGAGCACGTGGGCTCTGCAGTTTGCGGCACGCGGGCTCTCTAGTTGAGGCACGCGAGCTCAGTAGTTGTGGCGGAGGCTTAGTCGCCCTGCAGGCATGTGGGATCTTAGTTCCCTGACCAGGGATCGAACTGGTGTCCCCTGCACTGTAAGGCGGATTCTTTACCTCTGGACCACCAGGGAAGTCCCTGGGTGGTCTATTTTAGACAGCCTAGTCAGATAGGCCTCTCTGAGGAGGTGATATTTAAATTAGGTCTTAAATTATGTAAATGAGCCAGCCATGTAAAGATTTAGGTGGAGAAGTCAGCTCTATACTTCCAGTATAAAGAACTAGATGTAGAAACTAGCTTCGCAGTTAAAGGAACTATAAGACGGCCAGTATGGCTGGAGTAGAGCAGAGGAGAAGGACCTAAGGTCACAGAAACATGCAGGGCAAGATAACAAGGGGCTTTATAGGTCACAGTTAAGAGTTTGGGTTTTATTTTAAGTACCTTGAGAACTGCAGGGTATAAGGTGGAGAGTAGCACAATCCAATTTACATGTTTTAAAAAATAAATCTGGCTGCTAGCTGGAAAATGGACTATAAGAGGGCAAGTGAGGAGGCAGGGAGACCAATTAAGAGGCTACTGCAGTAGTCCAGGCAAGAGACAATGGTGATTAAACAGTGTAATGAAGTGGGGAGTAAGCAGAGGTTGGACTCGAGATTTATTTTTTAGCTATGATACAAGATATGAATTTACCAACATCCGTCTATTGGTTGCTTGATACTTGGGGAACAACCATAGATAAATGGCCTGATGTGGCAGAAAGAACATAGTCCCTATAGCTACAAAAGCCTGGGTTAGAATCCCAAGGCTTCCTCCACTCACTAGCTATGCGATTCTGAGCAAGCTTCTTCATCTCTGTGCAACCTCTGGTGGGGAGGCAGGGAAGAAGGTGGAGGGTGCCAGTGACTTTGCAGAATTAAGTGGAATCCCGTGTGGAAGGTACCTAGCAGAGACCCTGGCCCATGGTAAAAAATGACAGCCACGACTATTACAGGCTGCAGAGCCTCAAGCGTTAGATGCTGAGAGAAACTGAGAGGTCTGAAGAAGATGAGGGCGCCTTAGGATTTTAAGTAATTCCTCTGACATACCACAAGCATCCTGGCGGTGGCTGAGGCCAGGACTGGAACAACAAACATGGGAAGGATATACTTGAAGGAGTCAAGAGCGTAGCAGCTGCTCAGTAAGCAAAGCATTTCTTTCCTTCCTTCTCTACCTCCTCTCCTTCCTTCTCTCTTTCTCCCCACCCACCCCACCCATTTCTCCTTTCCCTTCCCTTCCCTTTCCTTCTTTCTATCATTTCATAAATATTTAATGACTGCTTGCTACAGGCCAAGCATTGTTCGAGGTACTGGGAGTACAATGGTGAACAAGTCAGACCCAGTCCCAGTCCTCACTGAGTCTATATTTTTCCAGGAAAAAAAGATGTAAACAGACAAAATAATTACAAGCATTAGGAAGCCGACAAAAAGAGGAACCTACTTTAGGTTAAGACAGTCAAGGAATGATGTCTCTGAGCATGTGAATTTAAGCTAAGACCCAATTAAAGGAAGAAAAGGAGCTAGACATTCAAAGAGGAAACTTGCAAAGATCCTGAGAGAGAAATAAAAGAGGACCAGTCACTAGAGTACAGTAAGTGGAGGGAGAATGACACGAAATGAAATTGGAGAACTGGGCAGGGACCAGACCATCCAGGCCAAAGTAGGGAATTTGGGAAACCACTGAAATGATTAAACACGGAAGTGAAATAGTTTGATTTGTGATTATTCTTACAACTGTGCAGACAATGAATTGTTGGGGTTGGGATGCAAGAATTTAGGTGGGGAGAGGGTTATGAGGCTGCTGGAGTGGTTCAGATAGGAAGTGGAGGCAGTCTGCCAGTGGAGATGGAGGGAAGGAAGTGGATTCAAAACATATTTTAAACATAGAATCCATAAGCCTTGCTGCTGGGCACGAGAGAGATCCAAGGGGGAGGGGAAAGAGCAAGGATGATTTAGGTGTTTGGCCTGCATAACTGAAGGGATGATAGTGCCATTTATTGACAAAAGGAAGAATGCAGTGGGAGTAAAGGGGATCAAAGTCCCATCTCAGGCACAGTCAGTATGCAACCTTTGTGAGACAAGAAGGCAGTTGGATATGAGAGTCTGGAGCTCAGAAGCAGTCTAGGCTGGAGATAAAGTCGGATAATCATTAGCATAATTAAAGTATTTAAATCAATAGGAACAGACAAGCTCACCTTGAGGGAATTCTAGAGAAAGAAGTAAGCCTAGGACAATACCCTGTGGATCTTAATTATTTAGACGTCTGGGAGGGAAGAGGAAGCAGTAGCCAGTGATGCAAGAGGAAAACTAGAAGAACATAATGTCATAGAAGCCAAGAGGGGAGACAGAATCTGGGAGGGAGGGAGGGAGGAGGGGAGGAAACTATGTCAAATGCTGCCAAAGGTCAAATACCCACTGAATTGGCAACATGAAGAGTTCAGGTGACCTGGACAAAAGCAATATTAAGCAAGTGCTGGAAGGCAGAAGTCAGTAAAGGTTACAGTAAATTAAAGAGTGAATAGGAGAGGGAAGTAGAAACAGTGTGTCTCTTTTGAGACATTACTTTCAGGGGAACAGTGAAATGGAGTGGTCTCTGGAGGGGAGGGTGGTATTAAGGAAAGTTTGTTTTTGTTTTAAGATTAACATATTAGAGCATGTTTGCCTGATGATGGTAATGAACCAGGGG
The DNA here is from genome assembly GCF_965194805.1 of Balaenoptera borealis. NCBI lineage: Eukaryota > Metazoa > Chordata > Mammalia > Artiodactyla > Balaenopteridae > Balaenoptera > Balaenoptera borealis. The sequence goes on from NC_138860.1 coordinate 149,852,643, forward strand.
AAAAGAGATAGGAGAGAAATCTTGAGAAGGTGAAGGGGGATGAGATCTAGTGACCTATGAAGGAAGAGGAGGAGACTCAAGGGAAGAAGAGGATCAGATGGGTAAAATGCTAGACAGGTCTATAAGTCTTGGGATGGAAGATGAGGGAGTTTGGGTCTAACGGCTTCTGTTTTTTCAACAACATACAAGGCAAAGTAATCAGCTGAAAATGAGGGTGAAAGGAGGGTATGGAAAGTCTAAGAGGTTGAAAAGTGAACCTACTAGAGAAATCATATTAATATCACAACAAGGAATGGAAGTAAGCTGCCACCATGCTGAAATACATGCAATTCTCAGAGCATGGCATGCTACTTCATACTTCCATGCCTTTGCCCTTGCTGCTCCCTGTGTCTGGAACACCTCTGTCTTAGCAAATTCCATTTTACCCTTCAAGATCCAGGCCAGGAAACTCTCTTTCTGTGAAACCCTACTAAGTGTCAGCTTCTCAAGAGCAGATACCACAGCTTTTAAAAAAAATAATCTTTATTTATATCCCCAGTTCCTGGCACACAATAGGTATTCAGTAAATAGTGACTAAATAGAACTGAATTACAATGAATTCTCTCTTAGCTAAATTCGAATTTTTTCCTGTTCCATTTAGAGCAGAATTATCTATGGTACACCATTTTCTCAGTCAAAAGTCTGAATGAGTGACCTAAAATCAAGTGGCTACAACTAGTCCTCCACAAGCCAGTTTCATTTCATTAATAGTCCAACTTTTCAGCCTTTAATCATAAGCATCACTGTGCCCTCTCCAAGCTTGCCACTTCCTAACTGTATGTGATAAAATAATAACTGACACTTTTCAGCGTACGTACAAAGTATCTTGATACTTTATGGGGCAGCGTTCAGACAAGTTCTGACAGGTCACAGATATTTACTTTGCTTCTGTTGAAAATTTCACTCAGTTAATGATTAACCAACTTTTCATCCAGATTAGGTAAAAATAATTAATATATAAAGTTATATCAATATTTTCTGAAAATCCCTCATATCTTACAATTTATTTGATATGTGCCCTGCTCTAGGGAAGCTAAATATAACTTACGTAAACTCAGAAAATAACTTACTCATATTACAAAAGGATGCACCTCATGATTTCTTTATATTCAAAGTTCTTTTAGCAGAAACTAAAGTCTGATTATTTTTATTTTTTTTTACCTTGGTTTATACATAAGTTTTCTGGAATAAATCTAGTATATAAAATGTTGGAAGGGACTCTGAAGATTAACTATTTAGTGTATGAATTCCCTCTGTGCTTCCTGAAATTTTCATTCTAAGGCCTAGAACACAGGCACTGTTTCAACAATGTCAAAGATCAGAAGCACAGAATAGCCAACAAAACAGGAAATTTGAACTCAGATAGATGAAGGTTACAGTCTTGACCACTACCACTTAAGACTCTCTTTAGATATATTGTTTTAACTCTGATCATCAATCTCCTCATCTATAAACAAGGTACAAAACTTACCATGTGGGCTTTTATGAGGATTAAACAAAGAAGTGCAGACGAAGCACCTAGCATGGTCTTGGTGCTCATACTAGGCCCTCAAAAAGTGGTTGTTAAAGAACTATTACAACTCAATAATAAAAAGACAACCCAATTTTAAAATGGCCAAAATATCTGAATAGGTATTTCTCCTAAGATATACAAATGGCCAATAAGCACATGAAAAGATGCTCAACATCATTACCCATCAGGGGAATGCAAATCAAAACCACAATGAGATGCCACTTCACACCCACTAGGATAGCTAAAATAAAAAAAAAAAGACAATAACAAGTGTTAATGAGGATGTGAAGAAATCAGAACCCTTATAATGGAATTTTATTCAGCCATAAAAAGGAATGAAGTACTACATTCATTTTTATAACATGGATGAACCTTGAAAACATTATGCTAAATGAAAGCAGCAGTCACAAAAGGCCACATATTGTATTATTTCATTTATATGAAATGTCCAGAATAGGCAAATCCTTAGAGACAGAAAGTAGATTAGTGGTTGTCAGAACCTGCAAGAAGTGGGACTGGGGAATGACTGCTAATGGGTACATGGTTTCTTTTAGGGGTGTTGAAAATGTTCTAAAATCGATTGTGGTGATGACTGCACAACTCTGTGATATACTAAAAAACCACTGAATGTACACTTAAAATGGTGAATTTGTGGCATGTAAATTATATCCCCAAAAAAGCTGTTAAAAATCATTTTTGAAGTGGCTGCTGCTGTTTGTAGTGTTTAGGAAGAATACAGGATCCTACATTTTAATCAAATCTCCATCCCTAAATCTAACATTTTACCAGTAATTAGTCTGTTCAAATTAGAAATGGTTGTGCAACACACACAGGACTCAAGAATAGGGTTCATTTGCAATCAGCGACTCCCCGTGACCTCTGAACAGGCACATGGCCCCATCACAGACAGAAATTCAGCCCAGAAAGCCAAACTGTGGACTTCAACAGGTTGGATATGTCCCCCACTCTGAGCTAAAAATTAAAGTTCATCTTTTCCAAACTTCTAGGTGACATTTATAATTTAATATATAAAACCATTTTCAACAATTTAACCGGTGACGTGAACTACAGAAATAGGAAAGAAAAAAGGAAAATGCCTAGATAAATCAGAAATCAACAGTTTATTGAGCAACTCAATGAGAGGCAGGTACTTTTTGTTAGTTTTCTAATCCCTGAAGTAGATATTTTCACTCTTTTCTAATTGAGGGAAAGGTGGACATGTCCAAAGCAAGCAGTGTGACGGAAAAGTTGATGGGGTGCTCTTTCCACTGATCAACACTGCCTCTCTGATAATTCCAGCCTATAAAAAAATTTAAAAAGATGTCACATACAGGTGACATTTCAGTAGTTTTATAATTTCTTCATTCTAACTGCTAATTAATTGGTGGTTACATTAGTATGGAGAAAGATAAAAATCAGATAAAATTTTTGCATGTGTTCTTAAATATCTCTTTTTAAATGAAACTAAGGGACTTCCCTGGTGGCACAGTGGTTAGGAATCCACCTGCCAACGCAGGGGACATGGGTTTGATCCCTGGTCCAGGAATATCCCACATGCCACGGAGCAACTAAGCCCGTGCGCCACAACTACTGAGCCTGCACTCTAGAGTCCGCGAGCCACAACTACTGAGCCCGCGTGCCACAACTACCGAAGCCCACGCACCTAGAGCCTGTGCTCCGCAACAAGAGAAGGCATTGCAATGAGAAGCCTGTACACTGCAACAAAGACCCAACGCAGCCAAAAATAAATAAATAAAATTTTTAAAAAATAAATGAAACTAAAATTGTGTGTGTGTGTGTGTGTGTGTGTGTGTGTGGTGTTGTGTGTGTGTCCACTGTGTCCCCTGAGAAGTCCCGGAGGTAATAACAACAAGCACTCAGCCAGCAGCCACACTGTGGTTTCTAAATACCATTCTCCACTAAAAGGAACCAGGGCTCTTTGAAGAAACGGTTTATCCTAGGGCTGGGGCAGGGAAAATACAGGATGAGCCTGGAATACCTTCTTGAGCTAGAAAGCAAGGAAGTATTCAATAGAATCACAAGACATTACAAGTCAGCTAGAAGGGGCTCCTGCTGGCTAAAGCAGGGACATTTTGAGTATCAAAATAAATGATACTAATGAATTATAACCCACTGAATAAAATATGAATTCATGAGTTCATACTGATATATTTATCGATATAGATGGATATGAATAAATTTTTAAATGGGGGAGAAGAGAATCTCCCTTACAGAAGAATGCCACTTAACAAATATAAGGTACGATGAAGTTAGGACAATATCATCAGTGGATGCTAAGATGAATGAGTAATGGGTAAAAGCTGGATGAGGAGCAGGATATTTACATAATCTCAAAACATCTCACCACAAGTTACCTATTATCTACAAAGGAAAAAACAGTAACTTTTTCAGAGGAAAACATGGTAGACACCACCTTAGTGAAGAAATCAAAGCTAAACATCACCAGTATAGGATAATCCACATCATGTGCTTCCAGACATGATGCATTAAGAAGGACACATCATCACTTCAGTGGTATTCCTGCAAAAAATGTGTAACCTGAACCTAATTATGAGGAAACATGTGACAAATGCAAATTGAGGGACATTCCATTCTTAAAGAATCTACTAATACTCTCCAAAAAAGTCAAAGTCAAGAAATAAGAAAGGCTGAGGGATAGTTTCAGATTAAAGGAAACTAAAGAGACATGACAGCTAAATGAACTCAGGATCCTAAATTGGATCCTGGACAAGGAGAAAAACTAAAGCTTATAATATCTTTTAAAGAGATATTATTGGGATAATTGTCGAACTGTGAATACGTTCTTTGGATTAGGTAATAGCATTTTTTAAAATTTACTTATTTTTTAATATTTATTTATTTAGGCTGCACCGGGGCTTAGTTGTGGCATGTGGGATCTTTAGTTGCCGCATGCAGGCTCTTAGTTGCAGCATGTGGACTTCTTAGTTGCGGCATGCGGACTTCTTAGTTATAGCACACAGACTCTTAGCCGTGGCATGCATGTGGGGTCTAGTTCCCCGACCAGAGACTGGAACCTGGGGCCCCTGTAGGTAATAGCGTTTTACCAGTGTTAAATTTCCTGATTTTGATAGCTATACTGTGGTTGAGTAATAGAATGTCCTAGTCTTTAGAAATGCATACTAAAATATTTAAGGGTAAAAGAACGTAATGTCTCCAACTTTCAAACATTTCAGAAAAAACATGCATATATATGTATATATGCATATATATATGCATGTAGAAAAATGATGAAGCAAATGAGGCAAAATATAAACAATCAGTGAATCTGAGTACAAGGTATATGGGAGTTCCTTGTACTGTTCCTGTAATTTTTCCATGTATGTTTGAAATTATGTCAAAATCAAGGTTTCTAATTAAAATAGAAAATTAAGAAAATGAAAAGGCTAATCACCTACAATCTCACTACTACCAACAAGTTTCCTATATTCATTTTTTCCACATTGCTTCCTCTAGTCCTTGTTTATGAGCACACATACATGGGTACAATTTTTACTTCTAACTTTTAACTTCTTACATCACTTAGGGTTTTCACCTGTTGAGTTAAACTTTCAAGCTAACTTAGACAATTTTCCATTAAAAAAAGAAAAACTGGAGTAATCCAAATATACCTCAACCAGGGAATGGATAAACTGTGGTACATCCATACAAATGAATACCACTAAGCAATAAAAAGGAACAGATTACTCATACACACAATAACATGAATGAATCTCAAATGCATTATGCTAAGTGAAAGGAGCCAGACTCAAAGGCTTTTTGATTCTATTCACATGATATTCTGGAAAGGGGCAGAAAATAGATCAGTGGTTGCCAAGGAATGGAAGATAGGGGGAAGGGCTGACTACAAAGGCGAACAAGGAATTCTGGTGGGTGATGCAATTGTCCTGTATCTTGATTATGGTGGTAGTTACTTGACCGTATATGTTTGTCAAAACTTATACAACTATGCACTAAACAGGGGGACTTTCTCTGTATGTAAATTTTTATACCTTAATTAAAAATAGAAAAAACAAAACAAAGTTGGGTTTTAAAAACAGGTTTCACTTAACAGAATACAGAATGCAAATCTATCCTCAGTCTGTGTCTTACATAAAATGAATAGGATGTTATAATACAGAGTCAATACTTATATTCAAAAGTGGTCTAAAGGAAAGTTTAACTGTAAATTAAATGCAATTGGTCACAGTTCTTAAATAAGACCTCTCCTCTTCATTTTCATGGTCCCTGTTGCAGCACTAAACATTTCTTATCCACACTACTGCAACTGCTTCCTAAGGATTCCTGGCCTCTGGTCCCTCCACCACTCAACTCAAAGTAATACCAGACTGATCTACCTAAAGTAAAGTGCAATATAATCACATAATCTTTTGCTAAAACTCATATTCTGTAGGATAAATTTCAAACTCCTGAGCATAACATTGGAAGCATTTCAAAACCTTGATCCAATCTACTGTTACAGCTGCATTTCCTGTCACCTATGTATTACTGACTCTGCCCCTCTACCCAGGCACAACAAAATAATCTACCCTCTACCCACACAGGACAACCACTCTTATATTTTCAAATCGCTGTACCTATGTACAGGCCTGGGATGCCCTTCCTCTACCCTTTTGCTGGGCAATCCTAGTCATCCCAGTTCAAATTTAGGTCCTTCATACTAATTTTTTCCTCCGGGCTTCTATAGCATTTTGAAAAAGGTATGTCTGCCTTCCCCATCTACTCAGAGGACCATACTTAGGGGCCTAAGCATGTAGCAGCTGCTCCATCAAAGTTAGCTAAACGAGAAACTAAGGAAATCAGATCATGTGCAACGAGTACCTTAAAATCACTTAGTTTAAAACAAATCCTCATTTTAAAACGATACCTGCACCAGCAGAGTTAGAATTATTTTCCCAGCTTTGGCCTTTGAAGTGGGATATGTTCTATCACTAAAACTATCAAAAATATCTTCAATAGTTGAAGCCAATTTCTTTCAGTCATTAATATATCATCTGGATTTTTTCATTCTTCTGGCTTCCCAGAAATATCAACTATAGTTATCATGAACAATTCTATCTCCCAATTATTTAGTCTCCTGAAAATAAAAGAACTATGAGGAGGGACCTTCAAGATGGCGGAGGACTAAGACGTGGAGATAACCTTCCTCCCCACAAATACATCAAAAATACATCTACATGTGGAACAACTCCTACAGAACACCTACTGAATGCTGGCACAAGACCTCAGACTTCCCAAAAGGCAAGAAACTCCCCACGTACCTGGGTAGGGCCAAAAAAAAAAGGAAAAACAGACACAAAAGAATAGGGACAGGACCTGCACCAGTGGGAGGGAGCTGTGAAGGAGGAAGAGTTTCCACACACTAGGAAGCCCCTTCACTGGCGGAGATGGGGGGTGGCGGGGGGAAGCTTCAGAACCATGGAGGAAAGCGCAACACCAGGGGTACAGAGGGCAAAGCGGAGATATTGCCGCACAAAGGATCACTGCCGACCAGCACTCACCAGCCTGAGAGGCTTGTCTGCTCACCCGCCGGGACGGGCGGGGGCTGGGAGCTGAAGCTGGGGCTTCGGAGGTCAGATCCCAGGGAGAGGACTGGGGTTGGCTGTGTGAACACAGCCTGAAGGGGGCTAGTGCGCCACAGCTAGCCAGGAGGGAGTCCGGGAAAAAGTCTGGAACTGCCTAAGAGGCAAGAGACCATTGTTTCAGGGTGCGCGAAGAGAGGGAATTCAGAGCACCGCCTAAACGAGCTCCAGAGATGGGCACGAGCCACGGCTATCGGCGTGGACACCAGAGACAGGCATGAAATGCTAAGACTACTGCTGCAGCCACCAAGAAGCCTGTGTGCAAGCACAGGTCACTATCCACACCTCCCCTCCCAGGAGCCTGCGCAGCCCGCCACTGCCAGGGTCCCGTGATCCAGGGACAAATTCCCTGGGAGGACACACGGCGCACCTCAGGCTGTTGCAACGTCGTGCTGGCCTCTACCGCCACAGGCTCGCCCTGCATTCTGTACCCCTCCCTCCCCCCGGCCTGAGTGAGCCAGAGCCCCCGAAGCAGCTGTTCCTTTAACCCCGTCCTGTCTGAACAAAGAACAGGCGCCCTTAGGCGACCTACACGCAAAGGTGGGGCCAAATCCAAAGCTGAACCCCACGAGCGGTGCGAACAAAGAAGAGGAAGGGAAATCTCTCCCAGCAGCCTCAGGAGCAGCGGATTAAATCTCCACAGTCAACTTGATGTACCCTGTATCTGTAGAATACCTGAATAGACAACGAATCATCCCAAAATTGAGGCAGCGGACTTGGGGAGCAACTGTAGACTCAGGGTTTGCTTTCTGCATCTAATTTGTTTCTGGTTTTATGTTTATTTTAGTTTAGTATTTAGAGCTTATTATCATTGGTAGATTTGTTTATTGATTTGGTTGCCCTCTTCCTTTTTTTTTTTTTAATATATATATTTTTTCCTTTTTCCCTTCTTGTGAGTGTATATGTGTATGCTTCTTTGTGTGATTTTGTCTGTATAGCTTTGGTTTTACCATTTGTCCTAGGGTTCTGTTTGTCCACTTTTTGTTTTTATTTTTGTTTTTGTATAGTTTTTAGCACTTGTTAACGTTGGTGGATTTGTTTTTTGGTTTGGTTGTTCGCTTTTTTCTTTCTTATTTTTAATAACTTTTTTACTTTTAAGAGTTTTTTTTTAAAAACTTTATTTTATTTATTTATTTTTTTCTTTCTTTCTTTCCTTTTTTTTCCCCCTTTTCTTCTGAGGTGAGTGGCTGACACGGTCTTGGTGCTCTGGCCAGGTGTCAGGCCTGAGCCTCTGAGGTGGGAGAGCCAAGTTCAGGAAATTGGTCCACCAGAGACATCCTGGCCCCATGTAATGTCAAATGGTGAAAGCTCTCACAGAGATTCCATCTCGACTCTAAGACCCAGCTCCACTCAACAACCAGCAACCTACAGTGCTGCACACCCTATGGCAAACAACTAGCAAGACAGGAACACAACCCCACCCATGAGCACACAGGCTGCCTAAAATCATAATAAGTTCACAGACACCCCAAAACACACCACCGGACGTGGTCCCGCTCACCAGAAAGACAAGATCCAGTTTCATCCACCAGAACACAGACACCAGTCCCCTCCACCAGGAAGCCTACACAACCCACTGAACCAACCTTAGCCACTGGGGGCAGACAACAAAAACAATGAGAACTACAAACCTGCAGCCTGCAAACAGGAGACCCCAAACACAGTAAGTTAAGCAAAATGAGAAGACAGAGAAACACACAGCAGATGAAGGAGCAAGGTAAAAACCCACCAGACCAAACAAATGAGGAGGAAATAAGCAGCCTACCTGAAAAAGAATTCAGAGTAATGATAGTAAAGATGATCCAAAATCTTGGAAATAGAATGGAGAAAATACAAGAACTGTTTAACAAGGACCTAGAAGAACTAAAGAGCAAACAAACAATGATGAACAACACAATAAATGAAATTAAAAATTCTCTAGAAGAAATCAATAGCAGAATAACTGAGGCAGAAGAACAGATAAGTGACCTGGAAGATAAAATAGTGGAAATAACTACCACAGAGTAGAATAAAGAAAAAAGAATGAGAAGAATTGAGGACGGTCTCAGAGACCTCTGGGACAACATTAAATGCACCAACATTCGAATTATAGGGGTCCCAGAAGAAGAAGAGAAAAAAAAGGACTGAAAAAATATTTAAAGAGATTACAGTTGAAAACTTCCATAATATGGGAAAGGAAATAGTCAATCAAGTGCAGGAAGCACAGAGTGTACCATACAGGATAAATCCAAGAAGAAACACGCCAAGACACATATTAATCAGACTGTCAAAAATTAAATACAAAGGAAAAATATTAAAAGCAGCAAGGGAAAACCAACAAATAACATACAAGGGAATCCCCATAAGGTTAACAGCTGATCTTTCAGCAGAAACTCTGCAAGCCAGAAGGGAGTGGCAGGACATATTTAAGTAAGTGATGAAAGGGAAAAACCTACAACCAAGATTACTCTACCCAGCAAGGATCTCATTCAGATTCAACGGAGAAATTAAAAACTTTACAGACAAGCAAAAGCTAAGAGAATTCAGCACCACCAAACCAGCTTTACAACAAATGCTAAAGGAACTTCTCTAGGCAGGAAACACAAGAGAAGGAAAAGACCTACAATAACAAACCCAAAACAATTAAGAAAATGGTAATAGGAACATACATATAGATAATAACCTTGAATGTAAATGGATTAAATGCTCCAACCAAAAGACATAGACTGGCTGAATGGATACAAAAACAAGACCTGTATATATGCTGTCTACAAGAGACCCACTTCAGACCTAGGGGCACATACAGACTGAAAGTGAGGGGGTGGAAAAAGATATTCCATGCAAATGGAAATCAAAAGAAAGCTGGTGTAGCAATTCTCATATCAGACAGAATAGACTTTAAAATAAAGAGTATTACAAGAGACAAAGAAGGACACTACATAATGATCAAGAGATCAATCCAAGAAGATATTAACAATTGTAAATATTTATGCACCCAACATAGGAGCACTTCAATATATAAGGCAAATGCTAACAGCCATAAAAGGGGAAATCGACAGTAACACAATCATAGTAGGGGACTTTAACACCCCACTTTCACCAATGGACAGATCATCTAAAATGAAAATAAATAAGGAAACACAAGCTTTAAATGATGCAACAGACCAGATAGATTTAATTGCTATTTATAGGACATTCCATCCAAAAACAAGAGAATACATTTTCTTCTCAAGTGCTCATGGAACATTCTCCAGGATAGATCATATCTTGGGTCACAAATCAAGCCTCAGTAAATTTAAGAAAATTGAAATCCTATCAAGTATCTTTACCAGCTACAACGTTATGAGACTAGATATCAATTACACAAAAAAATCTGTAACAAATACAAACACATGGAGGCTAAACAATACACTACTAAATAACCAAGAGATCACTGAAGAAATCAAAGAAGAAATCAGAAAATACCGAGAAACAAATGACAACGAAAACACGATGACTCAAAACCTACGGGATGCAGCAAAAGCAGTTCTAAAACGGAATTTTATAGCAATACAATCCTACCTCATGAAGCAAGAAACATCTCAAACAAACAACCTAACCTTACACCTAAAGCAATCAGAGAAAGAGGAACAAAAAACCGCCAAAGTTAGCAGAAGGAAAGAAATCATAAAGATCAGATCAGAAATAAATGAAAAAGAAATGAAGGAAACGATAGCAAAGATCAATAAAACTAAACGCTGGTTCTTTGAGACGATAAACAAAATTGACAAACCATCAGCCAGACTCATCAAGAAAAAAAGGGAGAAGACTCAAATCAATAAAATTAGAAATGAAGAAGGAGAAGTAACAACTGACACTGCAGAAATACAAAGGATCATAAGAGATTACTACAAGCAACTATATGCCAATAAAATAGACAACCTGAAAGAAATGGACAAATTCTTAGAAAAGCACAACTTCTGAGACTGAACAAGGAAGAAATAGAAAATAAAAACAGACCAATCATGAGCACTAAAATTGAAACTGTGATTAAAAATCTTCCAACAAACAAAAGTCCAGGACCAGACGGCTTCACAGGCCAATTCTACCAAACATTTAGAAAAGAGCTAACACCTATCCTCAAACTCTTCCAAAATATAGCAGAGGGAAGAACACTCCCAAACTCATTCTACAAGGCCACCATCAGTCTGATACCAAAACCAGACAAAGATGTCACAAAAAAAAGAAAACTACAGACCAATATCACTGATGAACATAGATGCAATCCTGAACAACAACAACAAAATACTAGCAAACAGAATCCAACAGCACATTAAAGGGATCACACACCATGATCAAGTGGGGTTTATCCCAGGAATGCAAAGATTCTTCAATATACACAAATCAATCAATGTGATACATCATATTAACACAGTGAAGGATAAAAACCGTATGATCATCTCAATAGATGCAGAAAAAGCTTTTGACAAAATTCAACACCCATTTATGATAAAAACCCTCCAGAATGTAGGCACAGAGGGAATTTACCTCAACATAATAAAGGCCATATATGACAAACCCATAGCCAGCATTGTTCTCAATGGTGAAAAACTGAAACCATTACCTCTAAGATCAGGAACAAGACAAGGTTGCCCACTCTCACCGCTATTACTCAACATAGTTTTGGAAGTTTTAGCCACAACAATCAGAGAAGAAAAAGAAATAAAAGGAATCCTAATTGGTAAGAAGAAGTAAAACTGTCACTGTTTGCAGATGACATGATACTACACATAGAGAATCCTAAAGATGCTACCAGAAAACTACTAGAGCTAATCAATGAATTTGGTAAAGTAGCAGGATACAAAATTAATGCACAGAAATCTCTTGCATTCCTGTACAGTAATGATGAAAAATCTGAAAGTGAAATTAAGAAAACACTCCCATTTACCATTGCAACAAAAAGAATAAAATATCTAGGAATAAACCTACCAAAGGAGACAAAAGATCTGTATGCAGAAAATTATAAGACACTGATGAAAGAAATTAAAGATGATACAAATAGATGGAGTGATATACCATGTTCTTGGATTACAAGAATCAATATTGTGAAAATGACTACACTACCCAAAGCAATCTACAGATTCAATGCAATCCCTATCAAATTATCAATGGCATTTTTTACAGAACTAGAACAAAAAATCTTAAAATTTGTATGGAGACACTAAAGACCCCGAATAGCCAAAGCAGTCTTGTGGGAAAAAAACGGAGCTGGAGGAAGCAGATTCCCTGACTTCAGACTATACTACAAAGCTACAGTAATCAAGACAATATTGTACTGGCACAAAAACAGAAATACAGATCAATGGAACAGGATAGAAAGCCCAGAGATAAACCCATTCACCTATGGTCAACTAATCTATGACAAAGGAGGCAAGGATATACAGTGGAGAAAAGTCAGTCTCTTCAATAAGTGGTGCTGGGAAAACTGGACAGCTACATGTAAAAGACTGAAATTAGAACACTCCCTAACACCATACACAAAAATAAATGCAAAATGAATTAAAGACCTAAATGTAAGGCCAGACACTATCAAACTCTTAGAGGAAAACATAGGCAGAACACTCTATGACATAAATCACAGCAAGAGCCTTTTTGACCCAGCTCCTAGAGAAATGGAAAGAAAAACAAAAATAAACAAATGGGACCTAATGAAACTTAAAAGCTTTTGCACAGCAAAGGAAACTATAAACAGGACAAAAAGACAACCCTCAGAATGGGAGAAAATATTTGCAAACGAAGCAACTGACAAAGGATTAATCTCCAAAATATACAAGCAGTTCATGCAACTCAATATCAAAAAAACAAACAACCCAATCCAAAAATGGGCAGAAGACCTAAATAGACATTTCTCCAAAGAAGATATACAGATTGCCAACAAACACATGAAAGGATGCTCAACATCACTAATCATTAGAGAAATGCAAATCAAAACTACAATTAGATATCACTTCATGCTGGTCAGAATGGCCATCATCAAAAAATCTACAAACAGTAAATGCTGGAGAGGGTGTGGAGAAAAGGGAACGCTCTTGCACTGTTGGTGGGAATGTAAACTGATACAGCCACTGTGGAGAACAGTATGGAGGTTCCTTTAAAAAACTAAAGATAGAACTACCATATGACCCAGCAATCCCACTACTGGGCATATACCCTGAGAAAACCATACTTCACAAAGAGTCATGTACCACAATGTTCATTGCAGCACTATTTACAATAGCCAGGACGTGGAAGCAACCTAAGTGCCCATCAACAGATGAATGGATAAAGAAGATGTGGTACATATATACAATGGAATATTACTCAGCCATAAAAAGAAACGAAATTGAGTTATTTGCAGTGAGGTGGGTGGACCTAGAGACTGTCATACAGAGTGAAGTAAGTGAGAAACAGAAAAACAAATAACATATGCTAACACATATATATGGAATCTAAAGAAAAGACAACAAAAATGGTTCTGAAGAACCTAGGGGCAGGACAGGAATAAAGATGCAGATGTAGAGAATGGACTTGAGGACATGGGGAGAGGGAAGTATAAAGTGGGATGAAGTGAGAGAGTAGCATTGACATATATACACTACCAAATGTAAAATAGATAGCTAGTGGGAAGCAGCTGCATAGCACAGGGAGATCAGCTCGGTGCTTTGTGTCCCCCCAGAGGGGTGGGATAGGGAGGGCGGGAGGGAGACGCAAGAGGGAGGGGATATGGGGATATATGTATACATATAGCTGATTCACTTTGCTGTACAGCAGAAACTAACACACCATTGTAAAGCAACTATACTCCAATAAAGATGTTAAAAAAAAAAAACTATGAGAATTCCATGTTTAAAATAGAATTTATTGCCCTAAATGCATAATCTTCTATTCTGAGCAAATGAGATAGCTATACTATATGATGACTCTGGTAGCTCTTTATAGTTTGGCTTTTACTGAGGGTTTTCAACTCTAAATATGAACTAGATGGAATTCGAGAGGACGATACAGAACCAATGAATCAGATTTAGGAGGAAACTTAAAATTCAACATCTTAACATCTTTTTATTTGATCCAATTCAATAAACATTTACTCACTATAAGAGAGATCCTCAGAGGGGTGAGGAGAATCAGTCTTAGATCTCAAGGATTTCACATAACAAACACGATACAAAACAAGGTAGATACTCTACAACTAAACAAAAATTGGATAGGGACCCAAGAGTTACAAAGTGCTGTGGATATTCAAGGGAGATGGTACCTAAGACTGGCCTTAATTGGAAGACAGAATTTTCACACAGAACTAATATTCCAGGCATGAAAGAAGAAAGGACAGAGAGAAAAGATTCAAGAGTTTACAAAACATGAGAATATAATGGACTCTGTAAAAACGTGTTCACATATCCATTGTGGAACGAAAAGTGTGAAAAAATGAATACATAATTACCAAGAACTTCAGGAGGGAAAAGGGAGCCAATTAGTGTTGAAAGCTACAGCAGGGTTAAGAGAATAAAGATAGAAAATATCAAGAACATATCATAATCAGATCATTGGTGGCCTTACCTGACCTCAGTGGTGAGATCAGAAACTAAACTTAAGACATTTCAGAGTAGAAAAACAAAAGTGGCTCAATATAAAAGGCTCATCATGAAAGAATAATTAAGGTAAGGAGAAAAAGAGAGTTTTAGAATATGGGAGACCTGAACATGTTTGCTGACAGAGCGAAAGGAGTCAACAGAAAGGTAAAAATGGAAAGATTCAAAAGAAAGAAGGTATACTTAATATCTGGAACAAAGTTACAGAAGTGGTTGGAAACAAAAGCATGCAAAGAGGAAAGATGGGCCTTGGAAAGGAAAAGGGACTTTTTTCCTCTGGGAAAAAAGGATGAGCACTTCTCTGAGAGAAGAGCAAGGAAGTTGAGGGATCCTGAAAAGGCTTGGAAAAGAAAGTGCTTGGAGATCTGAGGAGCACAGGCATTTGACAAGGGCAGGAAGAAAATCAGCAGGAGACAAACAGGATTCTAGCAGCAGTGAGGGCTTAGCTGGATTCAGAAACAGAAATCTGCAGAGATACAATCGGCATATTTGATGACTTTCTCCCAATAACCTCAGAAGCCCGGGACGCTAGGGGGAGAAAGCAAATTGTGGGAAAGGAAACCAAAAAATGACTTGCCTGAATTAAAATTACTCAGGTTGGCAGGGCTGAGACAAGTGCCCAGCCAGCTCTGGCTTCTAGTTCAGCACTCTCTTTTGACTATGCTGCCTTCTTTTTAAACAAAACTTTACTAAGGCTAGTTAAGTTTAAAAGTTAATTGCCAGTTTTAAAGTTTTAAAACCATGCTATTAAAGCAAGGTAATAAAATATTTGTTCTTTGAGTACTAAGACAATAAAATTGGGACTTTTTTACTTGTACAACATCATCAGTTGTGAAAAGTCAGAAGGGTTCATTGCCAGACAAAACCCATAATGTCACTTACCTGGCAGCTTCAGGAAAACCCATCTTGTACAGCGTGACAACTACTGCTCCTCCGAGGCCTAAATTATGCTGCAGAGCAACCTTTGCACCAGGAACTTGCCTTTTTCCGGCTTCCCCTCTCAGCTGCCAGCAGAGTTCAGCGCACTGAGCCAGACCTAACAAATCGAACGCAGAACAGTCAGATTCCGTTGGTTTAGAAAGCTAAAGGTAGACAAGGGCTAACGTTTAATTGTGACTTTTAACTAAACCATTTTATTCAGCCAAGACGACGTCTGCCTAAGTAAGAACTTCTCTTAAAAGCCTGGAGGGTTTTTGCAGCTAGCTATTTTTTCTCCCTAAGTAATCTCTGTATTTAGACAATATTCAGGCTTCAGAAATTCCTTGTGCTCTTTAAATTTATCCAACCTGCCATTTTTTGGCAATGTTGAAAGAGAAAACACTGAATATACCGTTCTGTGGCTGAGGCAAAACAGCATAAAAATAATTTAATTTTACCATTTTTAATGTATCAAAAGAATATAATCTAGGACTTGGGAGTTGACTTTCCCTAAAATATTTAGCTGGTATGGGAAATTTTCCTATTATTCTCCTCAAAAAGTTCCTAGAAAGAATGTTTTCTAGACCTATTCACAGCTATTCCAAAAATAGCACTGGATTCACAAAAATAGCATTTTGTCCTCTGGATAATAAAATCAGAGATTTTTAGAGCTGGAGAGAACTAAATAATGTTGAAACCAAGCCCCCCCTAAAACTGAGTTCCCTTACCGAGTTTATGATTAATCTCTCTATCCAAAACTTTATTCCCTTACTTGTCTCCTCTGACCTCAATCCCTTTCTTGTCCCCTCAATCCTGTGCTAACTGAACACTAATTAATCAGAGTCAGTTGACTAAGATTGCTGCTGTTAATAACATCATTAAAATTGCTGTTATATCCACTTAATATCCAACAGTTTAATACTGTTTAATTGCAGTATTAAAATTGCTGTTGTAGATACCATCATACAAACTCAAGTTGTTTTTCCAGGCAAGATGAGCTCACAACCCCCAGAGCCATGGACCACCTGGCCAGAGAATCATAAACCAGACACATTTTGACTCCCAAAACCATGATTAAGAAATGTCACACATATATACACTACTACTATATATAAAATAGATAACTAATAAGAACCTACTGTATAGCACTCTACTCAATACTCTGTAATGACCTATATGGGAAAAGAATCTAAAAAAGAGTGGATATATGTATATGTATAACTGATTCACTCTGCTGTACAGCAGAAACTAATACAACATTGTAAATCAACTATACTCCAATAAAAATTAATTAATAAAAAAAATACACGTGTTCAATAATGAAAAAAAAAAAAAAGAAATGTCACAGAAATGTCTTGAGACGATGATTAATTCCAGTTTCCTTGTTCTTCCCCTTTAAAACATCCCTAACTCAAAGACCAAGATGGAGTGGATCTGAGACTTGTCTCCCACTCCCTTTCTTGGCGCCCTGCAAATAAACCCTTACTTTGCTGCAAACACCCACTATCAGAGTTTGCTTTCTGCTCCAAGCCAAGGGCACAGGAGCCCTTGCTTAGATACAAAGGTAGCAATGAGAAACTGTAAGATTAAGTAATTTGTGAATGGTCACAAAGCAGGCTAATTCCAGAGTTGAGATTAGAAGCCAAGTCTCCTGATTTACATTTGTTTTTCTCCCACACCAGCTATTCAAGGATAGCTTAGTTAAGAATGTAGGATAGACTGGTTTCATTGTCCTGGAGGCAGAGCAAACCAGTCTACCTATAATGTCTGTTCTTCCACCCACACCCCCAATCACAACATCTGATTCCCGAATACCTATGACAGTTTTCTGTATAACACCAACCTTCTCAAGAAATTTAACTGCCATTTCTCCTTTCTAAGCAATGTCTTCATATTTTTACAGAATATATATTTTAAACACTGTTTTAAAATAGGTAATTCTACATCTTGTAATGATTTTTTGAATTGTCAACATTTTGAATATTAAGGTCAAAGTGAATAATTCTACTAATATATCCAAACTTTGGGGCAATCAGCTTTACTTGAAATCTGCCATACAAAAAGCTTAAACATTTATGAATACATAAGACCAAAAAAAGTATTCAGACTGGTCTTATGTATACGTGGGTGGGGAAATAAGGCTAGTTCTCTTCCCCAAAGAGTAAATATACATAGTTTACAAATATTTGAGAAAAATACTCAACTTTACCTTGATCAAATAGAAAGATACTGTTTTAACCAATCACATTGGTCAGGATGTTTAAACATGGAACTAATCAATGCTGGGGAGACCATGGCATGACAGCCACCTTCAAACAGTAAGGGTAAAAGTTCAAACTGGTACAACCTTTTTGGAAAGCAATGTACAAAATTATTAAGAGCATTTAAAATGCCTTGAAAACCATTCTATGGAAATAATCAAGCATAGGAAAAGTCTTACACACAAAGCTATCTGTTTATCACATTCTTAGAACAGTGAAAAACTAGATAATCTACAAGTGAAATAACTGGGGAACAGTTATATAAATTATGATCTATCCAGATGACAAAGTACTATGTTCCTATTTAAAATGATGTATACAAAAATTTTAATAATTTAGGAAAATGTTTATGACATAATCTTAGTAAAAATGCAAGGAACCCTTTAGATATTCATCTACCCATCCATCCAACAAATATTTACTGAATGCCTAATATGTGCTGACACTGCTCAAGGCTCAGAAGATCTAATAAATAAGATAGGCATATAAAGGTACACAGCCTGCTTAAGGAATAGAAAGTTAAGTGAATAAGGCTAGAGAGTGCTCAAGACAGCCAGTGAGAGTGAGAGAGAAGGGGGTGAAGAGGGAGAGAGGGAGTTGGGGGAGGGAGGCAGGCAGAAAGGGAGAGAGTGAGGGGGAGAGAAGGAGGGAGAGAGAGAGAACATGAATGTACTGGAAGCACCAGATTTTGCAATAATCTCAGTCACACCACACCACTGATACTGTAGAAGATGTGGTACACTGTGTTAAATCTCTACTCATGATTTGCTTAACTCACATGTGGCAAAAAAAGGAAGAAGGGAGGGAGGGAATAAAGATCCATGTTAACTTATTTATTCACTTTTAACAAAAGACGACAGTGAGAAAACATATTGATTATATGAGCTTTCTGGTTATCTGCTTTCAGAATAACCTGGCATTTCTTGCATTTCTAGAATCTAGATTTGTGAAGGTGGAAGTCAAATTTGGCCTCAGAAATCTACCTGCCAAGAAGACGCAGAAGATAGTTATGAAAGCATAAACTATATGGGCAACACTTTTTAAAATTTTTCCTTCCTTGGATAACTTCTGGCACTGAATTAAAGACCGTATTTTTCCTCTCCTTGGAAAAAAAATAAACTATCAAACATGAACATGACATACTTATAAACTGTGGAGGGACATAGGAATGGGCATCCTGTCAAAGTAGTATATTCAAACAGTAATGTCCTTCTTAAAGTCTCTTATGAAGGGAAAAAAAAATGTTTAACCTTGTTACTTCATTTTACTACCATCTTGCTGCAAAAATTTCCTAACAAGATGTTGGTCAATCTTTTTATATAAAAATAATTAGCCTAGGACTCAGCTACATAGTTATATAGTCTGGTTGCTACTGAAAATAAACTATTCAAACATGTATCAAGCACTCCATTAAGTATTGAAGATACAAAGAATTCACAGTGTAATATGAAGTGCTAATAAAGATAAGTACTAAGTGCTATGGAAAGCCACAGAATGGAAAAACTACAGAGAATAATATCTTGAGATATTACCCGAGGTCTTTTCTTCCTCTTGCTTCCTTGAACCCATAACTCTCCCTACACCATTAAGCAGTCAAGTACAAAAAAGTCATAATTTAGCTTTAGTTTCAAATTAGACATCTAAAGACCTTAGCATAAACAGATTAAAAAGCCAGTTTTTCTATTGTTGGAGCCTGGCTTTTTGAGAAAGCAAAGATTTGTTGAGCTTTAAAGAGCAAAAAGCGTTAACGGACTCAGCATACACTGAAAAATGCACATTTATTAAGATCAGTTTTTCCCTCCAAAAGTTACAAAATTATCAACCTAGTATGCTATCAAATGTACAATATATTTCAAGAACAAAAGTAACAAGGATATTTTCAGACAAAATAAGCTGAAAGAATTCATCACCATACTGTAACACCCACACTATAAATGTTAAAGGAAATCCTTTAGGCAGTAAGAAAATGATAGCAGATGGAAATATGAATTTACACAAAGGAATGAAGTGGTAACTACATTAACCTTAAATAGATAAGGTTTTCTTATTGTTTAATCTCTTTAGGAGATAACTGATTATTTAAACAAAAATAATTTCTTGTGGGGTTTAAAACATATGTAAAAGAAAAATTTACAACTACAGTATTATAAGGCCTGGACAGGAGAAATGGAAGTATACTGTTGTAAGGTTCTTTTACTATTAGTGAACTCGTATAATAACACTTGAAGATAGGCTATGATAGTAAAGGTAAAATGGAGAAATAAAAAATAATCCAAAAGTAGGATGATAAAAAGAGAGAAATGGGAATAAATAACAGCTGGGACAAAGAGAACACAAATAGCCATACTAATAATCACATCAAATATAAATAGCCTAAACACCCCAATCAAAGACAGAGATGGTCAGTGTGGAGAAAAAAAACAAGACCCAACTAAATGCTGCCAATGCACTTTAAATATAAAATCACAAATAGGTTAAAACTAAAAAGATAGAAAAAGATTTGCCATGTTAGCACTAGTTAAAATTTGAAAGCTGGAGTGGCCATATTAAATCAGCCAAAGTAGATTTCAGAGCAAAGACTTGCCAGAGCAAAGAAGGCCATTTCATGAAGATAAAGGGGAAAACATAAAACTGTCTTTATTCACAGACAGTATGATTGTCTATATAGAAAACCTCATGCAGTTTTTAAACAACTACTAGCATTAATAAGTGAGTTTTAGCAAGGCTATAAGATGACTAAACAAAAATTGACTGTATTTCTACATACTAGCAATGAAAACTTGAAACTGAAAAAATACCATTCACAATAGCATCAAAAATATGAAATACTTAGGGGTAAATCTGACACATATTTACCCCTAAGTATTTACCCCATAATCTGACAAATATGTGCAAGACCTGTACAGTGAAAACTATAATATATTTCTGAAAAAAGTTAAAGACTTTTTTAAGTAAATAAATGGAGACATATATTTTGTTTATGAGTCAGAAGATTCACTATTGTTTGAATCTCAATTCTCCCCCAGATAAATCTATACATTCAACATAATCCTAATAAAAATCCCAGGAGAATTTTTTGTAGAAATCAACAAGCTGATTCTAAAATTTCTATAAAAATACAAAGGAGCTAGAATAGCCAAACAACTCTAAAAAAGAAGAATTAAGTTGGAGGGCTAAGGCTACCTAATATCAAGAACAATTATAAAGGTAAAGTAATCAAAACAGTATGGTACTCATGTAAAGACAGACACATAGATTAACTGGACAGAAAAGACAGACCACAAATAATGCCCACATATTTATGAACAACTGATTTTTGATAAAGGCAGTGCAGTGGACAAAGCATAGATAAATAAGTGGCACTCCAACAACAGGAAATCCATATGTAAAAAATGGACTTGGATCCATACTTTGTGCCATACATAAAAATTAATTCAAAATGGGTCACAGATCTAAATGTAAGGCTTATTAAAGTATAAAACATCTAGGAGAAAACATAGGAAAAGATCTTTGTGACCCAGGGTTAGACAAAGATGTCTTAGACAGGACTTAACCATAATTAAAAACTTCTGCTCTTTAAAAGACACTAGTAAGAGAATGAAAAGGAAAGTCACAGACTGGGAGAAAATCTTTGCAAAGCATATATTTGGTAAAGAACTTGTATACAGGATATATAAAGAACTCTCAAAACTCATCGAAAAAGATATACAGATGACAAATAAGCACATAAAAAACTGTTTAACATCATTAGCCAGTAGGAAAATGCAAATTAAAACCACAAGAAGATGCCACTACATACTGATTAGAATGGCTAAAATTTAAAAAGCTGACCATACCAAGTGCTGACGAGGATGTGGAAGAACTAGAACTCTCATACACTGCTGGTGGGAAGGTGAAACAGTATGACCACTTTGGAAATCAGTTTGACAGTTTCTTATTTTGTTGTCTTTTTAAATTAATTTACTTATTTTGGCTGTGCCGGGTCTTAGTTGCAGCATGCGGGATCCTTTAGTTGCAGCATGTGGACTTCTTAGTTGGGGCATGCATGCAGGATCTAGTTCTCCGACCAGGGATCGAACCCGGGCCCCCTGCATTGATAGCATGGAGTCTTACCCACTGGACCACCAGGGAAGTCCTCAGTTTGACAGTTTCTTAGAAGTTAAACCTACACCTGGCATATGATCCAGTCATTCCACTCCTAAGTATTTACACAAGAGAAAATATAATCTGTGTTTATACAAAGATTTACACATGAATGTTCACAGTAGCTTTATTTGTAATAGCCAAAAACTAGAAACAACCCAAATGTCCATCAACAATAAACATGATATATCCATACAGTGGAATACTACTCAGCAATAAAAAGGAATGAACTATCGATACATGCAAAAATATGGACAAATCTCAGGCAGACAAAAAGAAAAATAACATACTGTAGAATTCCATTTATACAAAACTCTAGAAAATGCAAATTAATCTATAGTGACAGAAAACACTGCTTTGGGATGCGGGGTGGGAAATAGTTGGAGGGAGGGATTACAAAGATGTATATATGACAAAACTTTTGGGGTTGATGGACATGTTCACTATCTTGACTATGGTGATGGTTTAACAGGTGGATATATATGTCAAACTTATTAAATTGTACATTTTAAATATGTGCAGTTGAAGATGGCAGTGTGGGAAGACGCGGAGTTAGTGTCTCCCCACAACTAGGGCACCTGCCAGCTGCTGGTGGGGGACTCTGACGCCCAAGGAGACGGGAGGAACCCCAAAGTGAACTGGTAGGATGTAGGCGGACTGAGTGGGGAGAACTGGAGGCCAGACAGGATCAGTGACCCTGAGGCTGGGAAGATCAGGAGAGGCAGGTGGGAGGAGTCATCCGGGAGAATGGGGAGAGGAGCAGAGGATGATTGCCCTGCCCACTGGGGCCCGGGGAGCCTGCTGAGCTCCCAGGCTGGTCCCCTGCCCTCCAAAGCCCCCTCCAGGCTGTGTGGGTCCTTGGGAGCATAGGAAGGAGGCCAGGGAGATAAGGAGAGGCAGGCGGGAGGGCCCTTCCCAGACCCAAGGGGCAAACGCCCCACCCACTCGAACCCAGGAAGCCTGTTGGGCTCCCAGCTGAGGTCCCCTACCCTCTGAGACCAGGGGTGGGGGACACGCCTGGACCCCTTCTGTTCCTTGAGCCTAAGCCCCACCCCCCACATTCCCCAGGGCCTTTCCAGCCCTCTGGGTCCTAAGCATAGGTCCTGCCCACTGCCCAAACCTCACCCTTGCTTAGGCCCCGCCCTCCACAGCCAATGCCTTTCCCCCCTTTTTATTCTTTTCTTTTCCCTCCTCCTCTTTTTTACTATTGGGTACTGATATACCTTCCGGTTGTTGATTCATCTATATTTTTTATTTTTATATTCTTTCTAACATACTTGTTAGCTTCCTAATCTAATTTTATTTTTTACTCTGTTATTGTTCTTTTTTTTTTTGCCACCCCACGTGGCTTGCAGGATCTTGGTTCACAAGCCAGGGGTCGGGCCGAAGCTCTTCCGGTGGGAGCTCTGAATCCGAACCACTGGACTAACAGAGAACCTCAGACCCCAGGGAATATTCATCAGAGTGAGGTCTCATGGAGTTCCTCATCTCAGCACCAAGACCCAGCTCTACCCAACAGCCTACAAACTCCAGTGTCGGACGCCTCAAGCAAAACAACCATTAAGACAGGAACACAATCCCACTCATTAAAAAAAAAAAAAAAAAATGAGATGGCAAAAAAATATGGCACAGATGAATGAGCAAGGTAAAAACCTACAAGACCAAATAAATGAAGAGGAAATAGGCAACCTACCTGAAAAAGAACTCAGAGTAATGATAGTAAAGATGATCCAGAATCTTGGAAACAGAATGGAGGCACAGACTGAGAAAATACAAGAGATGTTTAACAAAGATCTAGAAGAACTAAAGAACAAACAAACAGAGATGAACAACACAATAACTGAAATGAAAAATACTAGAAGGAATCAATAACAGAATAACTGAGGCAGAAGAAAGGGTAAGTGAGCTGGAAGACAAAATGCTGGAAGTAACTGCTGAGGAGCAGAATAAAGAAAAAAAGAATGAAAAGAACTGAGGACAGTCTCAGAGACCTCTGGGACAACATTAAATGCACCAACATTCGAATTATAGGGGTCCCAGAAGAAGAAGAGAAAAAGAAAGAGAAAATATTTGAAGAGATTATAGTCGAAAACTTCCCTAACATGGGAGAGGAAACAGTCACCCAAGTCCAGGAAGCACAGAGAGTCCCATACAGGATAAACCCTAGGAAAAATACACCAAGACACCTATTAATCAAACTAACAAAAATTACATTCAAAGAAAAAATATTAAAAGCAGCAAGGGAAAAACAAAAAAATAACATACAAAGGAATCCCCATAAGGTTAATAACAGCTGATTTTTCAGCGGAAACTCTGCAGGCCAGAAGGGAGTGGCAGGATATACCTAAAGTGATAAAAGAGAAAAACCTACAACCAAGATTACTCTACCCAGCAAGGATCTCATTCAGATTCGATGGAGAAGTCAAAAGCTTTTCAGACAAGCAAATGCTAAGAGAATTCAGCACCACCAAACCAGCTTTACAACAAATGCTAAAGGAACTTCTCTAGGCTGGAAATACAAGAGAAGAAAAAGACCCACAAAAACAAACCCAAAACAATTAAGAAAATGGTAATAGGAACATACATATAGATAATAACCTTGAATGTAAATGGATTAAATGCCCCAACCAAAAGACACAGACTGGCTGTATGCATACAAAAACAAGACCCATATATATGCTGTCTACAAGAGACCCACTTCAGACCTAGGGACACATACAGACTGAAAGTGAAGGGATGGAAAAACATATTCTACGCAAATGGAAATCAAAAGAAAGTGGAAGTAGCAATACTCCTATCAGATGAAATAGACTTTAAAATAAAGACTGTTACAAGAGATAAGTAGGGACACCACATAATGATCAAAGGATCAATCCAAGAAGAAGATATAACAATTATAAACGTTTATGCACCCAACATAGGAGTACCTCAATACATAAGGCAAATGCTAACAGCCATAAAAGGGGAAATCGATAGTAACACAATCATAGTAGGAGTCTTTAACACCCCACTTGCACCAATGGACAGATCATCCAAAATGAAAATAAATAAGGAAACACAAGCTTTAAATGACACAATAGACCAGACAGATTTAATTGATATTTATAGAACATTCCACCCAAAAGTGGCAGAATACACTTTCTTCTAAAGTGCACATGGAACATTCTCCAGATTAATCACATCTTGGGTCACAAATCAATCCTCGGAAAATTTAAGGTAATTGAAATTGTATCAAGCATCTTTTCTGACCACAGCACTATGAAATTGGAAATCAATTACAGGAAAAAAAACTGTAAAAAACACAAATACATGGTGGCTAAACAGTGCACTACTAAATAACCAAGAGATCACTGAAGAAATCAAAGAAGAAATAAAAAATACATAAAAACAAATGACAACAAAAACACAATGACCCAAAACCTATGGGACGCAGCAAAAGCAGTTCTAAGAGGGAAGTTTATAGCAATTCAATCTCACCTCAGGAAACAAGAAAAATCTCAAATAAACAATCTAACCCTACACTTAAAACAACTAGAGAAAGAAGAAGAAAGAAAACCCAAAGTCAGGAGAAGGAAAGAAATCATAAAGATCAGAGCAGAAATAAATGAAATAGAAACGAAGAAAACATTAGCAAAGATCAATAAAACTAAAAGCTGGTGCTTTTTCTGTTTATCTTTGAGAAGATAAACAAAATTGATAAACCTTAGCCAGACTCATCAAGAAAAAAAAGGAGAGGAGACAAATCAATAAAATTAGAAATGAAGGAGAAATCACAACTGACACCGCAGAAATACAAGGGATTGTAAGAGACTACTACAAACAACTATATGCCAATAAAATGGACAACCATGAAGAAATGGACAAATTCTTGGAAAGCTACAATTTTCCAAGACTGAACCAGCAAGAATTAGAAAATATAAACAGACCTATCACAAGTAATGAAATTGAAACCGTAATTAAAAATCTTCCAACAAACAAAAGTCCAGGGCCAGATGGTTTCACAGGTAAATTCTATCAAACATTTAGAGAAGAGCTAACACCGATCCTTCTCAAACTCTTCCAAAATATTGCAGAGGGAGAAACACTCCCAAATTCATTCTACGAAGCCACCATCACCCTGATACCAAAACCAGACAAAGATGTCACAAAGAAAGAAAACTACAGGCCAATATCACTGATGAACATAGATGCAAAAATCCTCAACAAAATACTAGCAAACAGAATCCAACAGCATTCCAAAGGATCATACATCATGATCAAGTGGGATTTATCCCAGGGAAGCAAGGATTCTTCAATATACGCAAATCAATCAATGTGATACACCACATTAACAAATAAAGGAATAAAAACCATATGACCATCTAAATAGATGCAGAAAAAGCTTTTGACAAAATTCAACACCCATTTATGATAAAAACTCTCCAGAAAGTGGGCATAGAAGGAACCTACCTCAACATAATAAAGGTCATATATGACAAACCCACAGCAAGCATCATACTCAATGGTGAAAAACTGAGATCTTTTCCACTAAGATCAGGAATAAGACAAGGATGTCCACTCTCGCCACTCTTGTTCAACATAGTTTTGGAAATCCTAGCCACAGCAATCAGAGAAGAAAAAGAAATAAAAGGAATACAAATTGGAAAAGAAGAAGTAAAACTGTCACTGTTTGCCGATGACATGATACTATACGTAAAGAATCCTAAAGATGCCACCAGAAAACTACTAGAACTAATCAATGAATTTGGTAAGGTTGCAGGATACAAAATTAATGTGCAGAAATCTCTGGCATTCCTATACACCAACAATGAAAAATCAGAAAGAGAAATTAAGGAAACCCTCCCATTTACCATTACAGCAAAAGGAATAAAATACCTAGGAATGAACCTGCCTAAGGAGGTGAAAGACTTGTACTCAGAAAACTATAAAACACTGATGAAAGAAATCAAAGATGACATAAACAGATGGAGAAATATACCATGTTCTTGGATTAGAAGAATGAATATTGTGAAAATGACTATACTACCCAAGGCAATCTACAGATTCAATGCAATCCCTATCAAACTACCAATGGCATTCTTCACAGAATTAGAACAAAAAATTTTACAATTTGTATGGAGACAGAAAAGACCCCGGTAGCCAAAGAAATCTTGAGAAAGAAAAACGGAGTTGGAGGAATCAGGCTCCCCGACTTCAAACTATACCACAAAGCTACAGTAATCAAGACAGTATAGTACTAGCACAAAAACAGAAATATAGATCAATGGTACAGGATGGAATGCCCAGAGATAAACCCACGCACATATGGGCACCTAATTTACGACAAAGGAGGCAAGTACATACAATAGAGAAAAGACAGCCTCTTCAATAAGTGGTGCTGGGAAAACTGGAGAGCTACATGTAAAAGAATGAAATTAGAACACTACCTAACACCATACACAAAAATAAACTCAAAATGGATTAAAGACTTAAATGTAAGACCAGACACTATAAACTCTTAGAGGAAAACATAGGAAAAACACTCTTTGACATAAACCACAGCAAGATCTTTTTTGACCCACCTCCTAGAGTAAAGGAAATAAAGACAAAAATAAACAAATGGGACTTAATTAAACTTTAAAGCTTTTGCACAGCAAAGGAAACTATAAACAAGACAAAAAGACAACCCTCAGAATGGGAGAAAATATTTGCAAATGAAGCGACTGACAAAGGATTAATCTCCAAAATATATGAACAGCTCATGCAGCTCAATATCAAAAAAAACAAATATCCAGTTAAAAAATGGGCAGAAGACCTAAATAGACATTTCACCAAGGAAGACATACAGATGTCCAAGAGGCACATGAAAAGATACTCAGCATCACTAATTATTAGAGAAATTCAAATCAAAACTACGATGAGGTATCACCTCATGCCGGTCAGAATGGCCATTATCAAAAAATCTAGAAATAATAAATGCTGGAAAGGGTGTGGTGAAAAGGGAACCCTCCTGCACTGTTGGTGGGAATGTAAATTGATACAACCACTATGGAAAACAGTATGGAGGTTCCTTAAAAAACTAAAAATAGAACTACCATATGACCCAGCAATCCCACTACTGGGCATATACCCTGAGAAAACCACAATTCAAAAAGAGACATGTACCACAATGTTCATTGCAGCACTATTTACAATAGCCAGGACATGGAGCCAACCTAAATGTCCAGCGACAGAAGAATGGATAAAGAAGATGTGGCACATCTATACAATGGAATATTACTCAGCCATAAAAAGAAATGAAATTGAATTATTTGCAGTGAGGTGGATGGACCTAGAATCTGTCATACAGAGTGAAGTTAAGTCAGAAAGAGATAAACAAATACCAAATGCTAACGCATATATATGGAATCTAAAAAAAAAAAAGGTACTGATGAATCTAGTTGCAGGGCAGGAATAAAGAGGTAGACATAGTGAATGGACTTGAGGACTTGGGGTGGCAGGGGGAAGCTGGGGCAAAGTGAGAGTAGCATCGACATATATACACTACCGAACGTAAAATAGATAGCTGGTGGGAAGCAGCAGCATAGTACAGGGAGATCAGCTTGGTGCTTTGCGATGACCTAGAGGGGTGGGACAGGGAGGATGGGAGGGAGGTTCAAGAGGAAGGGGATATGGGGACATGTGTATGCATATGGCTGATTCACTTTCTTGTGCAGCAGAAACTGACACAGTATTGTTAAGCAACTGTACTCCAATAAAGATCTATTAAAAAGATAATAAATAAATATGTGCAGCTGATTATATGTTGATTTTACCTCAAAAGAGCTGTTAAAATAAGAAAATAAAATATGGGATATATAGGCACGATATTCCTTCTCTGTCTTCCTTTTTCTTGTCAGGAGCAATAAAAGCCAGGGCCTGCTCCTAGCTATCTCTACCTGGCAATAGGTATCAAAAGTAAACATTCTCTCTTAGGCTCCGTTTCTCCTGGCACTGAATAGTGTTCATTAGAGTCTAATGATAAAACTTACCTCCCCTCACAACACAGTGATAAATGTGCAAAATTCTGGGCAACGGGAATGAGGACAGGTGACCTCTAGGATATGATGAGAGATGAAATAGATACTTTGGTAAAACGTTATTTAGGCCTTACTGACTTACTGACTTTTTAGAGTCAGTATTGGATTTAGGTTTCATCAGTCATCATCCTAGAATGTACTTCTTTTGGTGACCCCTTATAGAGTACAAGAAGAGCCAGGCCATGGTTTGAGTATGCTAGGTCCTCTGGCTAAAATTCCATTTACTCTCATTTCATTTTCACCCAACTCCTTAAAACCCAAGTTTATAATACCTTTAAAGGTACTGAAACATGTAAAAAAAAAAAAAAAGTCACACAATAGAATAATACATGTACCATTAAAAATATTAAGAACTATGTGAATTCAGGAGGAGACATAATTACATCCCTTTGGGATATTAGAGCATCTTAGAATTAGGAAGGATCTAACAGTGTGTCAAATCTAAGGCCCTAACAGATGGGCAATTCCCCTTACAACATTCCCATCAAGTTGTTAACTTGTATTTCTCATGCACAGCCTCTGTGACAGGCAATATATGCTCTCAGGAGGCAATCTATTCCATTTTTGAAATGCCATGTTAAAAAGTTCTTTCCTGAACAAAAATTGCACGATTCTACTTATGTGAGGTACTTAGAGTAGTCAAAATCATGTAGACAGATGGTAGGATGGTGGTTGCCAGGGGTGAGGGGAGAAGAGAATGGGAAATTTTTGTTTAATGGATACAGAGCTTCAGTTTTGCAACCTGAAAAGAGTTCTATGGATGGATGGTGGTTACAGTGACACAACAATGTAGATGTACTTAATACCACTGACCTGTACACTTACAATGGTTAAGATGGTAAATTTTATGTTATGTGTATTTTACCACAATTAACAAAGTTTCTTTCCTGCCACAGCCCAAAATCTACCTTCCCATGAATTCTTCCCAATGATCCTAAGTCTTCTCACACTAAACAAGTTTATCCCCTCTGCCCCATACCACCCTTCAGATATTAAAGGAGAAATAATTTATTCAACCCTCTTTAGATGTGCAACGTCTTGTATTGGGCACTGTTCAGGGTACAGAGACAAATGAAATATGGATCCTGCACTCACAGGCTCTTAGTCAAACAAAGGAAATTTTTTAAAAGGCCATAAATAATTATAATATGCACTACACGCATATATGTCAAAAGAGAAGTACTGAGAAAGTATAGCAAGAGTTCAGAAAAGGGAAAGATTAATCTATGGAAAGGATCAAGAAATCAGGAAAAGCTTCATAAGATAGATAACACTTGAGATCGACCTTGAAAATGGGCATTTCCACTGAGGAAAAGGGCACTGAAGTAGCGTGTAGTGGTTAAGAGCCTGGACCCTAAAATACGCTGCCTGGGTTTGAATCCTAGTTTTGCTACTTTCTACCTTGGTGACTTTGGGCAAGTTACTCTGTGCCTCTACGTTCCTCTTTTATAAAATATAAAAAAAATAGATGTGAGAATTAAATGCATTTGTACATGAAGAATACTTAGAACAGTGCCTAGAAATTAGCGCTGTATACGTGTTGGCTGTTGCTATTATTGAGAAAACAGCAAAGCCAGAGTTTGTAGAGGTGAGAAGGAATTAAACACATCTGAAAAAAGCAAACAGTCCAGTTTAGTTTAAATATGCTTCCTCTTTCTACATCTCCTCCCCCAAAACCCAACTAGATATAAATGCTAGCAAAGAATCTGACATGTGGTGGGTATTTAGTAAATCATCACCCCTCCCATTCTCCTTTCCCTTTTTCCTTTCTTCATAGTTCTGGTTTGTGCTTTGCCTAAGGCACCTATATTCTGCCTTGGATTCTAATCATTTGTATTACATTATCTGCCTCTTGTATGTTTCCTTAGGGCAGTGGTTACCTTGTGTACCCTAGCCCTAGTTCCCAAACCTGGTTGTGTATGAAAAGCTCTTGGGGGAACTTTATAAACACATAAGCTGTTAGGATCAACCAGGCTTAGGAATCAGAATTTCTAATGGAAGGGCAGGAATACATATTTTTTAAAGCCACAGGGGATTCTGAATCAGTCCATCAGTAGACACCATATTTGAATACCAGTTACCTACAGCACCTAATGATAATGTAGACATACAATAAGCATTTATTGAACTTTCACAGATTGAAAAATGGAAGATCAGGACAGAAAACGAGGTTGAAGCCTCGTTGGAAAGGCACTAAATGCTAGGCTGAATTGATATAAAAGGCCAAACTAAATAACCAACTTTCAGCTTCAAAGCAACAATCCCTTATTAGGGGTTTTATCTCAAAAGCACTTTCATGCCCTTTCAGTAGATCCCAGACACTAATATGCATTTTCATAAATCAGAGATGGCTAAAAATGAGCTAAAGTCAAATTTTACTTATTCATTTTAAACAAACGTTCAATGTGTTGAACAATATATGTGAAAGTACTTTAAAAACTGGAATAAGATATGATACTATTATTTGGACACTAATTTGCTTTTTGTCGTATGACAATTGCAAAGTAAACCAAAAAAAAATAACCCTAAGGTTTATTGTGATTTTTCTAATTGGAAAATCCAAAAGGAATTCATGTTTTTAAACTGACAATGAACAAAAGACCATTCAATTCAAATGCATAAACCTCTTTTTCTTCTATTATAAGTGCCATTATGGAAGTTAGAAGCTTTTTCTAACCCAGACCTTAACAAGTTAAAATCAGAAACCAGTATCATGGAAAGTTAATTTTAAAGCTAATTCTCCAATGCTGAGTTCCCACCAAAGTAGCAATATCATACAATTAAAAGAATACCATTGGTAGAAGAGAACCTTAAACCCTCCCCACCCCACCTTAACATGTTTTGGAAACACTTGCTTGACTGTTTTCTGATTTTCTTAGAATCCTATTGCAGTTTGTTATCCAAGTAACTAGGGCAAAAATATTTAAACAACTCTGAGCTGTCATTCTGATATATTTTCCAGGAGTCTGAATTCTTTCTTGGGCTACAGCTAATGGCCACGTGTCAAATTTACTTGAAATATATCCAAATCCTCAGTGTGTAGCAAGTAAACATTTACTCTTCAGTAATTCCTCATTTTATGCAGACTACCAATAAAGTCATCAAGATTTATAAATTTTCCTCCCAAAATGCTACACCACCACTAAACACTATCCCTCAAAGACTGATAAGAGGAAAATGTTACCAACAGTGTAGACTCAAATACTGAAAAGAGTTTTCAAAGAATACTGCAGAAGGTACGAGTCTTTCTTTGAAGTATTTAAAAATTGGGCAAATTCTACCTTCCTGGGTGTTTTAGGTTAGTTTTTTAGTGCCCAGGGGAAAGAACTGGATGACCTGTCAAGATTGGCAAAATTGTTTACATTTGATTTTTAAAAATCCAACGTTGACAAGGTTGTAGAAAAAAAAGTACTCTCATACACTGTTGTTGGGAATGTGCATTGGTATAATCTTTTTGAAGAAAATGGGGCAATATCCATCCATTTTAAAATACGTACTATCCTCTGACAAGTCCACTGTTTGGAATTTATCCTATGGGTATACTTGAAAAAGTATACAAAGACACAGGATGGCTAGTGCAACATTGTTTGTAATAACAAACTTGACATAACCTATATGTCTACCCATATGTGAATCACTAGGTAAATTTCTTATAATCAGAATACTATGCAGGCATTAAAAAGAATAAAGACTAGCTATAAGTGATAATATAGAAAAAATTTTAAGATGTAAGTAAAAAAGCAGTCTATAATGTGATAAATATACACATATACAAACATACATTCAGAAAGACTATAAATACACATATACATATGTATTTGTATAAGCATAACAATTTTTGGAAAAATACAAAAGAAATTTTAAAAGGGGTTGACTCTGAGGAATAGAACTAAACCTAAGGAGAAAGACAAATACTTGTTAGATGTTAAAATTTGTCCAGCACAGGGAACTCTACTCAATACTCTGTGATGACCTATGTGGGAAAAGAATCTAAAAAAGAGTGGATATATGTATATGTATAACTGACTCACTTTGCTGTACAGCAGAAACTAACACAACACTGTAAGTCAACTACACTCCACTAAAAACTAATTTAAAAAATGTTAGGTTTTCCCTGGTGGCGCAGTGGTTGAGAATCTGCCTGCCAATGGAGGGGACACGGGTTCGAGCCCTGGTCTGGGAAGATCCCACATGCCACGGAGCAACTGGGCCCGTGAGCCACAATTACTGAGCCTGCGCGTCTGGAGCCTGTGCTCCCAACAAGAGAGGCCGCGATGGTGAGAGGCCCCCGCTTGCCGCAACTAGAGAAAGCCCTTGCACAGAAACGAAGACCCAACACAGTCATAAATAAATAAATAAAAAAGAACGTGAATTTCTAAAAAAAAAAAAAATGTTAAAATTTGTCATCCAGCTATAATATTAAAAAGCATATGACAACCCTTTGGAGCACTATTTGGCAGTTTCTTATAAAGTTAAACATATGCTGCCCTATGACTCAGCAACTTCACTCTGAGTTACTAACCCAAGAAAAACACAAAAGGTATGTCCACAAATAGTCTTGTACAAAAATATTTATAGCATCCTTATTCATAATACTCCTAAACAGAAAAGAACCCAAATGCCCATCAACAGAAGGATGGGTAAACAAACTGATATATTTAAACAATAGAATACTATTTAGCAATAAAAAAGAATGAACTCCTGATACAAGAAAATTTTTGATAAATCTTACATTCTACTGAGTTAAAGAATCCAGACACAAAAGAGTACATATACATACTATATTGTACCTTTTATATGAAGTTCAAAGATCAGCAAAACTAATCTACCACGATAGAAGTCAGTAAGTCTTAGCTTGGTTGGGGGGCAGGGTTGGAGAGTTAGAGAGAGGTGATTGAGGGGAGTCGGGGATTTACTGGAAATAGATACAATGGAACTTTCTGGGGTGATGGAAATGTTCTAATGTCTTGTTTTGGCTGGTAGTTACATGGATGTACACAATTGTCTAAACCAATCATCCATTTAAAGATTACAATTCAATGGTTTTTAGTATATTCAGAGATAAGTGCAACCATCACCACAATCAATTTCAGAACATATTCATTACCTCAAAAAGAAATTCCATACTCTTTAGCTATCTCTCCCAATCCTAGGCCACTACTAATCTGCTTTCTGTTTCTACAGATTTGCCTATTTTGGACATTTCATATAAATGAATCATGTAATATGAGGTCTTTTGTGACTGCCTTCTTTCACTTAGCAAAATGTTTTCAAGGTCCATCTATGTTGTAGCATGTATCATTACTTCATTTCTTTTATGGCCAAAGAATATACCACTGTATGAATATACCACATATTGTTTATCCATTCATCAGTTGATGACAGACATCTGGGTTGTTTCCACCTTTTGGCTACTATGAATAATGCTGCTATAAACAACTGTTTTTGCTAGAACTGTGCATTTTATTTTATGAAAATTATACCTCAATTTTGAGAAAGAATATGGATATGAAAAATCATATTGTTACAACAAATCATTATTTCTGAGTGTTTTAGTGGATGACAGAACAAAAATATCTCGGAATGGCCAACAAGTCAATTATAATAAAAACATGTTCTTTCAGAGGAGAAAAAAGTTATGTGTCAATAACAACAACTAACATTCATCTCCTGAAGAAAACAGAAGTTTCCTATATGAGAGTGAGGAAGCTGTCTGAGAGGAGAATTTAAATCACTGTCTCAAATGCAAACTGTAACTCTTTAAGGCTTCAATGGCCATACCATAGAAATATTTATTATCACCCT
Source organism: Balaenoptera borealis (assembly GCF_965194805.1). NCBI lineage: Eukaryota > Metazoa > Chordata > Mammalia > Artiodactyla > Balaenopteridae > Balaenoptera > Balaenoptera borealis. The sequence goes on from NC_138860.1 coordinate 149,887,587, forward strand.
GACTTCTGTACATACCATTAGCAACAAAATCAACACTGAAGTATGACCTCATTCTTTTGAGGGATAAAGGAAAAGGGTTAGTCTATTTACCAAAGGCAGAGCATAGTATTAAAATAATGTCTGTGTAGTATTGGGCACAATATTTACATAGTGAAATTGGTGCCTTGAGGCTGTCATACTAGAAGGAAAATTATTTTCTTTACAAATTAACAATGTTCTTTTCCTGAAATGGTTATAAATTATTTTTCATACTGAGATACAAACAAGTGCTTTATTACTAGCAACAGTTAACTGGATCCATTTTGGCTTTCTTTTGTAGGAATGGTGGGAAGAGAATACTAGCAATTACTGTTTTTTTTCTCTCTTTTGGGGACTCACATATTTACTCATTTGATCCACAGCACAACCCTATTAGGTAGATACTATATTTTATTCCTATTTTACAGATAAAATGACTAGGCCGAAAAGAGTGAAGAGGTTAAGATCAAAGCCATGACTTCATTCATATAGAACATATACCTGCAATTGAGGTACACCCTCTATGTATCCCTTTCCAGTCACAGCCACTGCTCCTAACAGTTTAACTGCACTGCTGTTGCTACTTTCTCACTTCTAATTCTTTCCAAATTCCCATGTGCTTCCGTGCAAAACATTTCACTAAAATTGCTCCAAGGTTGCCAATGACTTGATAATAGCCAAATCCAAAGGACACTCTTCACTCTTCATCCATCTAACTTTTCTGGCCTGACCTCTAACTTCTGAAACATTCTCCTCCCTTGGATAACTGACCATTTCTTCTCAACATTCTTAAACGTCTCTTCTCCACCGACACCTCTAATTTTTATACTCCTTAGGGTTTTATACTTGACCTTTGTGCTGGGTGGATTTGCCAACATGGTATTCCACATAATATTTCTCTGATTAAGAAGCTCATTTAACAGCCTAAATAAATGAAATGCAGGAATGGACTCCTGCTTACAGCATGCACTGGGCTTACCATGTATTCTATCACCCTGAAGCAGTTGGTCTGATAGAATAATATAAAAGCCTTTTGAAGACTCAATAATGGTGCCAGCAACACTTTGCAGGGCTGGGGAAATATCCTCCAAAATGTGGAACATGCTCTGAATCAATGATGCTGTTTCTCCATAGCCAGGATGCAAAAAGGATCAAAGGATAGAAAAGGGAGCAGTTCCTCTCACTATTATCCTGAATGATCCACTAGCAACATTTTATTTGCCATTCCTGAAACTTTGGGCTCTGCTGGTTTAGAAGTCTTAGACAAAACAGTGGTTACACTGAACTGGAAGCAGAGACTGCCACCTGGACACTTAGGGTTCTTCATGACACCGAACTAATAGGCAAAGAAGGGGATTTATTGACTGGGGTGACTGACTTGATTATCATGGGAATATTGGGTTGCTACTATCTAATGAGGACAAAAAGGATTAGCTTGGAACCCAAAAGTACTATGGGGTGCCTCTTAATACTGTCATGTCTTGTAATAAAAGTTAGTTTACTACAATAACCCAAAGAAGCAGGACTGCTAACAGCACAGACTATTCAGGAATGAAGGTTTAGTTTACTGCACCAGATGAGAAACTACAAATGAGGTACTTACTAAGGGCAAAAGCAGCATAGAATGGGTAGTGAAAGAAGGAAATTACAAATACCAGCTATCACCACCTACGAGTTGCAGACATAAGGACTTTAATAGTGACAAGTAGCAGAAAAAGGACTTTAACAATTTAACAGGACTATCTTCCTTGCTTTGACATAAATATATTTGTATATATTAACCAAACTGCTTTTGTTTTCCTGTCTTCCATTATCTATCATCTAACATAAATGTATGTTAACAGAGATTAACTTTTTTTACACTTTCCTTTTTAGGGCAGTTTGAGGTTCATAACAAGATTTAGCAGAAAGTACAGAGATTTCCCATATTCTCCCTGTCCCCACTACGTGCATAGCTTCCCTCACTATCAACATCCTGCCCCAGAGTGGATCATTTGTTACAACTGAAGAACCTACATTGACATATAATTATCACCCAAAGTCCATAGTTTACATTAGGGTTTGCTCTTGGTGTTGTATACATCTGACAAATGTAAAATGACACAGTCACTATTAAAGCATCATAAAGAACAGTTTCACTGCCCTAAAAATCCTTTGTGCTCTACCTAGTCAACCCTCCCTTCTCCAACTGCTGATCTTTTTATTGTCTCCATAGTTTTGCCTTTTCTAGGATATCATATAGTTGGAATCATATAGTACGTAACCTTTTCAGAGTGGCTTTTTCACTTAGCAATATGCATTTAAGGTTCCTCCATGCCTTTTCATCACTTGATAACTAAATTTTGGGGAAGGGCTGAATAGCATTCCATTTTCTGGATGTACCACTGTTTATTTATCCATTCACCTAACGAAAGACATTTTGGTTGCATCCGAGATTTGGCAATTATGAATAAAACTGCTATAAACATCCACGTGTAGGTTTTTGTGTAAATAAGTTTTCAACTCATTTGGGTAAATGCCAAAGGAGTACAACTGCTGGATCCTATGGTAAGAGGATGTTCCATTTTGTAAGAATCTTCCAGCATTTGGTGGTGTTGCTGTTTTGGATTTTGGAGATTTGAATAGGTATGTAGTAGTATCTCATTGCTGTTTTAATTTGCAATTCCTTAATGACATATGATGTTGAGGATCTTTTCATATGCTTATTTGCCATTTGTATATCTTCTTTTTTTATATATTTTATTTTATTTATTTATCTTTGGCTGCGTTGGGTCTTTGTTGCTGCGCACGGGCTTTCTCTAGTTGCAGCGAGCGGGGGCTACTCTTCCTTGAGGTGCACGGGCTCCTCATTGCAGTGGCTTCCCTCATTGCGGAGCACAGGCTCTAGGCGCGTGGGCCTCAGTAGTTGTGGCTTGCAGGCTCTAGAGCACAGGCTCAGTAGTTGTGGCACACGGGCTTAGTTGCTCCACGGCATGTGGGATCTTCCAGGACCAGGGCTTGAACCCATGTCCCCTGCATTGGCAGGCAGATTCTTAGCCAGTGCACCACCAGGGAAGCCCCTGTGTATCTTCTTTAGACAGGTGTCTGTTTGGATCTTTTGCCCATTTTTAAATCAGATTGCTCATTTTCTTATTGTTTACTTTTAAGTCTGCGGCTTCCCTTCTCATTCTCTTGAACTTTAGTCTTTTTTAATCCCTCTATTTCTCCATTATTTCCTTCTTTTGTGTTAAATAGTATTTTCTAACGTACTATTTTACTCCTTTGTCATTTCTCTTACTATGTATTTTTTAGTTATTCTCTTAGTGGCTGCTCTAGGGATTACAATTCACATTTTAATTTATAGCAATCTAGTTCAAATTAATACTGACTTAATTTCAATAGCATACACAAAAAATTTGCTCCTATATAACTCTCTGCCCTCCTTCCTCCTTTGTGTTATTGTCATACAAATTATATCTCTATCCATTGTATAAAGCAACTCAGATTATTGCCCTTTATAGTTGTATTTTAGATCAGATAGGCGAGGGGGAAATGTGACAAACAAAAAAATACACTTATATTGTCTTTTATATTTACCAAGGTAGTTACATTTACCAATGCTCTTTCTTTCTTCATGTGCTCTCTATTTCACTGTCTAGTGCTCTTTCATTTCAGTCTGAATGACTCTCTTTAAAATTATTTCTTATAGGGGAGGTCTGTGATAATTTTCTCAATTTTTTTAATCTAGGAATGTCTTAACTTCTTCATTTTTTAAAGGTAGTTTCACTGAATACAGAATTCTTGGTTGGCAGCTTCTTTCATTACACTGCCTTAATGGTTACAGAAGATAAATCAGAGGTGAAGTCTTATTGGGGATCCTTTGTACATGATGAATCACTTCTCTGTTGTTGCTTTCAATATTCTCTTTGTCTTTTGCTTCCAATGGTTTGACTATGTGTCTAGGTGTGAGTCTTTTTGAGGTATTCCTACTTGTTAAGTTTTTTGGATATGTATATTCATGTTTTTTCTTCAAGTTTAAGGAGTTTATCAGCCCTCACTTCTTCAAATATTCTTGTTGCCCCTTTTTTTCCTCTCCTCTCCTTCTGAGACTATTAGTATGTATATGTTGCTACACTTTGCTGACGTCCCACAAGTCTCTGAGGCTCTGTTCATTTTTCTTCATTCTTTTTTTTTTTCCTGTTTTGCAGACTGAATAATCTCAATTGACCTATCTTAAAGTTCACCAATTTTTTTCTTCTGCCTGTTCAAATCTGGTATTGAGCTACTCTAGTAAATTCTTCATTTCAGTTACTTTTCTTCTCAATGCCAGAATTTATTTGGTTCTTTTCTATAATTTCTATCTAGTAATTGATACTCTCTGTTTGGTGAAACATTATTATACTTTCTTTTACTTCTTTACTATATATAAAGAAGTAAAAGAAAGTATACTTTTATACCTTTACTTCTTTGAACATACTTAAACAGCTGATTTAAAGTCTTTGTCTAGCAAATCCAATATTTGGGCTACCTCAGTTTCTATGGACATTTCATTCACCAGCTTCTTCTTTTAAGCTTCTTTTTTCTTTGGTTAATTTGTTGTTTGCTCCAGTTGTTATCGGCATCTCAGGCAGCTATGCTGTTAAACAGTTGTTGCTGATTATTCTTGACAAATGACTCTGAGGAAAATACTGTTTACACTGGACAAGTTCTCTGTCAGGTTACATAAAGACAAGCTTTTTGAGACTGGTTTACCAGGGAACTTCCAGACAGGTCAAATAAGGACAAGTCTCTGAATATGGGGCTTTGAAAGAGCTCCAACTCCATTTTGACTCCTCCAGTGCTGGGTAAAATGCTAGTTTTCACCATGATTGCAGGCTGTTGGTTTTCAAGGCTACCATGGAGCTGGAGAAAGGACTGTTACCAGAGCAAGTAAAAAATGCCACAAAGCTTGCTGTTCTTACAGGATAACGCTGTTGACTTGTTTTTAATAAATGCTCCGCCAGATCGTTGTAAGCCTTTGGTTAATTTCCAAAGTTCTGAAAAAGTTGATCTTGACAATTTCTGCAAGTGTTCTTGGTAATTTTATAACAGAGTATTTTCAGATGTGGTTATTCTGCCACTCTCAGTAACATCACTCTCGTTCACCTCATTTTAAGATTACTTTTAAAGACATTAAATTATTTAAAGCAATAATAATAGTATATTATGGGGTTAATAATATATTTAGAAGTATGTGTATGACAATAATAGCACAAAGGATAGGAGGGGGGTACATGGAAATATGCTGTTGTAAAAATCCCTTACATTATAAGTGAAATCGTATGACATTATTTGAAGGTAGACTACAGTAAATTAAAGACGGATGTTGTAAATCCTAGAGCAAACACTAAAAAAAAAAAAAAGAGAGAGAAAACGAAATAATTCAATAGAAGAGAGAAAATAAAATACTAAAAAATACCCATTAATAAAAGATATTATGAAAGACAGAAAAGAACCAAAGAACAGACAGGACAGAAAACAAATAGCAAGGTGGCACATTATACTGCAACTGTATGTGCCTGTCTACCTATCTCTCTCTTATGCTCTATCTATGTATACCCATTTTCTCTACTAGATTATAAACTTACCTAATTTGAGTGATAAACAGAAACAAGCCAAAGTTAATTGCTGTAATAAATACACTATAAATTCTAACTTCTCTATTTTGGAATTTGTGATAATTTATAAAATTTTACTTAATATATAAGACACTATGAAAAAATACAAAACTCACCTGTCTTCATAAAATAAATCTCAGAATTTTAGTGCTAAGTTATTTCAGAAACCACTTTGCACAATTTCATTTTACAATTAAGGAAACTCAAAGTGACTATCTGACTAATTGATAATTAATCAAAAGCGTCACATGGCCAGTCAGCAGTAGAGCCATAGTAAAATTCTTATTTCATATCTTTTAGTCCAGTTCTCTCAAGAGAAAAAAATTTCTATGCAACACCAACCACATATGCAACTATATATACATAACGTGCTTATTTCAAATGATTCTTATCTAGCAGATCTAGAAACATCTTGTTAAATTGTATACAAATTTTAAAATAATCAAACATTTTAAAATGCCTATTGTTGCATTTAGAGTTTCAACTAATTCAAATTCTCATCAATTAATCAAGATTATTGAACTATACTACACTTAACGAAAATCGAAGATACCGTGGCTAAATAATCATTTAAAACACTGGCTACCAAAATCAGAGAATACAATCATTCATTCAAATCCATGACCAAATCATTCACACTTATGCCAAAAATGACTGAAAAATTATAAAATCTGTGTGTATTATTACCTGTAGCTCCAAGTGGGTGTCCCTTTGAAATCAATCCACCACTAGGATTTATGACCCACTTTCCTCCATAAGTATTATCTCCTCTATCAACCAGTTTCCCACCTTGACCTATAGAAGGAAAAATAATGTTCATAAATGTTAAAAATAACATCGGAACAAATGATATGTTTGTTTTTTTTAAACTTACAGATAGCCAAGAATTTCCTGGAGCAAACATTTCTTGATGGCTCAAACTAACTTCAAGTTGATACAAGCACTTCTAAAAGTGAGGTAATAAACACTGAGTAATAAAGGCTTATATTTTCAGAACAATTCCTGCATGAAACAAAGCTCCTATTAGCTCCTAAGAACTCTCTGCTTCCAAAATTGCTACAATTATAATCTAGATTCAGAGAACCAGAAGAAAAGCACTGAAATGGATACAATACTGTAAAATAATATTAGGTTTAAAAATTCATAATTTTGCCAAAATGTATTCATTTCCATTTCAACTGTACTATTACATTCTATTGGAGAGGGACAGAAAAAAAAAAGAGTGCTTTCATGAAATGAAGGAAAATGACTAAAAATACCGTTGAGCATAAATGTAAGCTTAAAAGAAAAAAATTACATCACATGCTTGGCAGCTTCAACATTCCTATCAGTTCCCTGGTCATACTTCCAGGTGGTTAAGAAGTAAATAAAAATGCATGTACTGTATAAAATATTCTTCCAGATGATATTTCTGGTAATGAGAGGTGGAATCTCCAAATGATAATGGTGGTGGTGGTGTTATCAGAGGTGGCTAACAGCTTTTACGTACTCACTCTGTGTCAGGCCTTGTTCTCATTATTTTATGTATATTTACATAATTTAATTTAATCCTCAACCCTATGAAGTAGGTACTATCATTCCCATTTTACAGATGAGGAAAGAGACACATAGATATTAAGTAACCAGTCTAAGGCCAAAGCAGGGGACCTAGAATACTCAGGCAGCCTGTGGCTCCATAGCCTGTGTTCTTAGCCAACACATTTTATTGCCTTCAGAAACAAGAGCGTTTCTCTACTGGCAAAACGAAACATACTAATGACAGAATTTTAGATGACTTAACACTTTTAATTTGATTTTAAATCTAGGTTGTAGATTAAAAACCATCCATTGAGACATTCTTCTATTTTTTGATGTGTTTCTAACATAGAACCTGATACAAGGCTCTAGTCATAACAAGTAAACTATCTGCTATTACTGCTTTCATATTGTTAAATATTGTCACTGTATCGAGTAATAGCAGACTGAACACAAACCAACCCCAAGAAGTGAATAATTTACTGCATGATTTTCCATAATACATACAATCCTATGAAGTATCAGAATATTCCACTGGGGAATTAACATTCCAGAAGACCTGCTTTATAAGAAATGCTAAAGTAAATTCTCTAGAAAAATCTGGATCAGCAAGAAAGAGGAAAGAACAACAGAAATAATAAATATCTGGGTAAATATAAAGGACTTTTTTCCTCTTAGGGTCTTTAAAATATGTGCAACTATTGAAAACAAAAATTATAACACTGTCTTTGGGAGTTTTTTTAATGTACATAGATGTAATATATATGATAATTTAACATAAAGGTGGGTGTAAGGCAGAAAGAAATTGGTTAATGGACGTATATGTTTGCAAGGTTTCTACATTTTATGTGAAGTGGTACAATATTAACGCTAAGGAGACCCCCTACAGCGGTGGTTCTCAGCCTAGAGAAATTTTGTCCCCCAGGGGACATTTGGCAATGTCTGGAAACATTTTTGATTATCACAACTGTGGGGGTAGGTACTACTGGCATGTAGTGGGTAGAGGGCCAGGAATGCTGTTAAACATCCTACAATGTCCAAGCCCCACAAAAAAGAATGATCTAGCTCAAGTGTCAACAGTATTAAGGTTGAGAAATCCTGCAACCACTAAAACAAAACAAAACTAAACAAAAACTAAGCTAAGAATAAACAGATATGGCCAAAAAGCCAATACATACTAAAATGTCATACTAAAAATATTCAGATACTCCAAAAGGCAGCAGGTGAGACAGAAAACAGAGTAACAAAAAACAAAGGGACAAATAGAGGAAACAGATAATAAAATGGTCAACCTAAATCCTACTATATAAATATGTAATTACATTAAATGTTAATGCTCTTTAAATCACACTGCCCAACAGAAATATAATGCAAATCACATATGTACTTTAAAATTTTCTAGTATATATTTTATTTAATATATATTTTATAATGTTTAACCCAATATATCCAAAATATTTTCATTTCAAAATGTAACCAATATAGGGACTTCCCTGGTGGCACAGTGGTTAAGAATCCACCTGTCAATGCAGGGGACACAGGTTTGATCCCTGGTCCAGGAAGATCCCACATGCTGTGGAGCAACTAAGCCCATGTGCCACAACTACAGAGCCTGTGCTCTAGAGCCCACGTGCCACAACTACTGAAGCCCACGTGCCTAGAGCCTATGCTCTACAACAAGAGAAGCCACCGCAATGAGAAGCCCGCACACTGCAATAAAGAGTAGCCCTCGCTCGCCGCAACTAGAGAAAGCCCACACACAGCAAAGAAGACCTAACACAGGCAAAAATAAATAAATTTTTTAAAAAATGTAAGCAATATAAAAAGTTATTAATGAAATACTTTATATTCTATTTTTCATATTAAGTCTTCAAAATCTGATGTGTACTTCATACTTACAGCACATCTCAATTTGGACCAGCCACATTTTAAGGATTCAATAACCATATAGAGCTAGTAGCTACTGTATTAGACGACACTCCGTTAAACACTCCGTTAAAAGGCAGAAACTGACAAAGTCGATAAAAAACAATACACTACTGCCTACAAGAGACACACCTTAAATAGACAAATAAATAAATAAGTAAATAAATAAATAAATAATCCAAATAGGTCGAGAGCAAACGGATAGAAAAACATATATCATGTAAAGAGTAAGCATAAGAAGGCTGGCATGCTATGTTAGTCAGATAAAAGAGACTTCTAGACAAAGAATATAACCAGAGATAAAGCAGAATGTTTCATAATGAAAAAAAACACAACTCATCAGGAAGACATAACAATTATAAATAAGAGAGCCTCAAAATAAATGAAGCAAAAATTGATAGAACTAAAGAAAGAGATACTTCCACAATTGTAGTAGGAGAGTCTAACGTCCCTCTCTCAGCAAGTGATAGAGCAAGTCAAATAAATTAGTAGAGACACAGAAGGTCTTAAAAATTCTATCAATCATCTTGATTTAATTAACATATATAGAACACTACATCTAACAACCGCAGAATCTGCATTATTTTTCAAGCGCATAAGTTCACCAATATATACCATATGCTGAGCCATAAAGTAAATTTCAATTAACTTAAAAGGATCAAAATCAAACAAAGCGTAATCTCTGACTACAGCAAAATTATAATAGAAAGCAATAACAACAAGATACCTAGGAAAATTCCAAATACCTGGATATTAAACAGCACACTTCTAAATAATTTACAGGTCAAAGACAAAATTAGACATTAAAGGGACATTTTAAATATTTTGAACTAAATGACAATGAATATATCAAAATCTGTGGAATGCAGCTAAAATACTGCTTAGAAGAAAACATATAGCTTTACATACTTACACTAGAAAAGGAGAAATATCTAAAATAAATGATCTAAGGATCTATCATAAGAAACTTAAAAACAAAACAAAACGAAAAAAAGTAAACCCAAAGTAAGTTAAAGTAAGTAAATAATAAAGAGCAGAGATCAGTGAAATGGAGGGGGAAAAAAAGACAGTAACAAAGGCAAAAGCTGAATCTTTGTAAAGCTCAACAAAATTGACAAATTTCTAGCTAGACAGATGAAGGAAAAAAAGGAGAAAGAACAAAAACCATCAATATCAGGAATTTAAAAAAAAGGTTATCACCATAGATTCTATAGACATTAAAAGGATAATAAGAGAATACTTTGAACAACTTCAGTGAACAAATTTGGCTACTTAAATGAAATGGACAATTTTCTTGAAAAATATATCTTATCAAAATTAATAGGTACAGGAAGAAACAAAAATTATAGATCAGATCTTCAAGATGGCGGAGGAGTAAGACGTGGAGATCACCTTCCTCCCCACAAATACATCAGAAATACATCTACATGAGGAACAACTCCTACAGAACACCTACTGAACACTGGCAGAAGACCTCAGACTTCCCAAAAGGCAAGAAACTCCCCGCGTACCCCGGTAGGGCAAAAGAAGAAAAAGAAAAAACAGAGACAAAAGATAGGGATGGGACCTGCACCTCTGGGAGCCAGCTGTGAAGGAGGAAAAGTTTCCACACACTAGGAAAGGAAGCCCCTTCACTGGTGGAGACGGGAGGTGGCAGGGGGGGAAGCTTCGGAGCCACGGAGGAGAGTGCAGCAGCAGGGGTGCAGAGGGCAAAGCGGAGAGATTCCCACACAGAGGATTGCTGCCGACCAGCACTCACCAGCCCGAGAGGCTTGTCTGCTTACCCAACGGGGCTGGTGGGGGCTGGGAGCTGAGGCTCCGGCTTCGGAGTTCAGATCCCAGGGAGAGGACTGGGGTTGGCTGCATGAACACAGCCTGAAGGGGGCTAGTGTGTCACAGCTAGCCAGGAGGGAGTCCGGGAAAAAGTCTGGACCTGCGTAAGAGGCAAGAGACCATTGTTTCAGGGTGCACGAGGAGAGGGGATTCAGAGCACCACCTAAACGAGCTCCAGAGACAGGCGCAAGCCACGGCTATCAGTATGGACAAAAGAGACTGGCATGAAACGCTAAGGCTGCTGCTGCAGCCACCAAGAAGCCTGTGTGCAAGCACAGGTCACTATCCACACCTCCCCTCCTGGGAGCCTGTGCAGCCCGCCACCGCCAGGGTCCCGGGATCCAGGGACAACTTCCCCGGGAGAACACACGGCATGCCTCAGGCTGCTGCAACATCACGCCGGCCTCTGCCACCGCAGGCTCGCCCCACATTCCATACCCTTCCCTCCCCCAAGCCTGAGTGAGCCAGAGCCCCCTGAAGGGCTGCTACTTCAACCCCGTCATCGTGTCTGGGCAGGGAACAGACATCCTCAGGCAACCTACATGCAGAGGAGGGGCCAAATCCAAAGCTGAACTCCAGGAGCTGTGTGAACAAAGAAGAGAAAGAGAAATCCCTCCCAGCAGCCTCAGGAGCAGCGGATTATATCTCCACAATCAACTTGATGTACCCTGCATCTCTGGAATACCTGAATAGACAACGAATCATCCCAAAATTGAGTCGGTGAGCAACAGTAGACTTGGGGTTTGCTTTCTGCATTTAATTTGTTTCTGGTTTTATGTTTATCTTAGTTTAGTATTTAGAGGTTATTATCATTGGTAGTTTTTTTATTGATTTGGTTGCTCTCTTCCCTTTTTTTTTTTATATATACATATATATTTCTTTCCTCTTTCTCTTTTTGTGAGGGTGTATGTGTATGCTTCTTTGTGTGATTTTGTCTATATAGCTTTGCTTTTACCATTTGTCCTAGGGTTCTGTCTGTCCGTTTTTTGTGTGGTTTTTTTGTTTATTTTTTTTTAGTATAGGTTTTAGCGTTTCTTATCATTGGTGGATTTGTTTTTTGGTTTGGTTCCTCTCTTCTTTCTTTCTCTCTTTTATTTTTAATACTTTTTAATTTTTAAATTTTTAATAATTTTTTTATTTTTTATTTTAATAACTTTATTTTATTTTATTTTTTTCTTTCTTTCTTTCTTTCTTTATTCTCACTTTTCTTCTGAGCTGTGTGGCTGACAGGGTCTTGGTGCTCTGGCCGGGTGTCAGGCCTGTGCCTCTGAGGTGGGAGAGCTGAGTTCAGGACATTGGTCCACCAGAGACCTCCTGGCTCCACGTAATATCAAACGGCGAAAGCTCTCCCAGAGATCACCATCTCAACACTAAGACCCAGCTCCACTCAATGACAAGCAAGCTACAGTGCTGGACACCCTATGGCAAACAACTAGCAAGACAGGAACACAACCCCACTCATTAGCAGAGAGGCTGCCTAAAATCTTAATAAGGTCACAGACACCCCAAAACACACCACCGAACGGAGTCCTGCCCAACAGAAAGACAAGATCCATCCGCATCCACCAGAACACAGGCACCAGTCCCCTCCACCAGGAAGCCTACACAACCCACTGAACCAAACTTACCCACTGGGGGCAGACACAAAAACAATGGGAACTACGAACATGCAGCCTGCAAAAAGGAGACCCCAAACACACTAAGTTAAGCAAAATGAGAAGACAGAGAAACACACAGCAAATGAAGGAGCAAGGTAAAAACCCACCAGACCAAACAAATGAAGAGGAAATAGGCAGTCTACCTGAAAAAGAATGCAGAGTAATGACAGTAAAGATGATCCAAAATCTTGGAAATAGAATGGAGAAAATATAAGAAACGCTTAACAAGAAGCTAGAATAACTAAAGAGCAAACAAACAATGATGAACAACACAATAAATGAAATTAAAAATTCTCTAGAAGGAATCAATAGCAGAATAACGGAGGCAGAAGAACAGATAAGTGACCTGGAAGAAAAAAAAGAAAGAAATAACTACCACAGAGCAGAATAAAGAAAAAAGTATGAAAAGAATTGAGGACGGTCTCAGAGATCTCTGGGACAACATTAAACGCACAAACATTCGAATTGTACGGGTCCCAGAAGAAGAAGAGAAAAAGAAAGGGACTGAGAAAATATTTGAAGAGATTATAGTTGAAAACTTCCCTAATATGGGAAAGGAAATAATCAAGTCCAGGAAACGCAGAGAGTCCCATACAGGAAAAATCCAAGGAGAAATACACCAAGACACATATTAATCAAGCTATCAAAAATTAAATACAAAGAAAAAATATTAAAAGCAGCAAGGGAAAACCAACAAATAACATAATACAAGGAAATCCCCATAAGGTTAACAGCTGATCTTTCGGCAGAAACTCTGCAAGCCAGAAGGGAGTGGCAGGACATATTTAAAGTGATGAAAGGGAAAAACCTACAACCAAGATTACTCTACCCAGCAAGGATCTCATTCAGATTTGACAGAGAAATTAAAAACTTTACAGACAAGCAAAAGCTAAGAGAATTCAGCACCACCGAACCAGCTCTACAACAAATGCCAAAGGAACTTCTCTAGGCAGGAAACACAAGAGAAGGAAAGACCTACAATAACAAACCCAAAACAATTAAGAAAATGGTAATAGGAACATACATATCGATAATTACCTTAAATGTAAATGGATTAAATGCTCCAACCAAAAGACATAGACTGGCTGAATGGATACAAAAACAAGAACCATATATATGTTGTCTACAAGAGACCCAATTCAGACCTAGGGACACATACAGACTGAAAGTGAGGGGACAGAAAAAGATATTCCATTCAAATGGAAATCAAAAGAAAGCTGGAGAAGCAATTCCCATATCAGATAAAATAGACTTTAAAATAAAGACTATTACAAGAGACAAAGAAGGACACTACATAATGATCAAGGGATCAATCCAAGAAGAAGATATAACAATTGTAAATATTTATGCACCCAACATAGGAGCACCTCAATACATAAGGCAAATGCTAACAGCCATAAAAGGGGAAATCGACAGTAACACAATCATAGTAGGGGACTTTAACACCCCACTTTCACCAATGGACAGATCATCCAAAATGAAAATAAATAAGGAAACACAAGTTTTAAATGACACATTAAACAAGATGGACTTAATTGATATTTATAGGACAGTCTATCCAAAAACAACAGAATACACTTTCTTCTCAAGTGCTTATGGAACATTCTCCAGGATAGATCATATCTTGGGTAACAAATCAAGCCTTGGTAAATTTAAGAGAACTGAAATCGTATCAAGTATCTTTTCCAACCACAATGCTATGAGACTAGATATCAATTAGAGGGAAAAATATGTAAAAAATACAAACACATCGAGGCTACACAATACACTACTAAATAACGAAGAGATCACTGGAGAAATAATAGAGGAAATAAAAAATACCTAGAGGGGCTTCCCTGGTGGCGCAGTGGTTGAGAATCTGCCTGCCAATACAGGGGACACGGGTTCGAGCCCTGGTCTGGGAAGATCCCACATGCGGCGGAGCAACTAGGCCCGTGAGCCACAACTACTGAGCCTGCGCGTCTGGAGCCTGTGCTCCGCAACAAGAGAGGCCGCGATAGTGAGAGGCCCGCGCACCGCAATGAAGAATGGCCCCCGCTCGCCGCAACTAAAGAAAGCCCTCGCAAAGACCCAACACAGCCATAAATAAATAAAAATAAATAAATACATAAATTTTAAAAATACCTAGAAACAAATGACAATGAAAACACAACGACCCAAAACCTATGGGATGCAGCAAAAGCAGCTCTAAGCGGGAAGTTTACAGCAATACAATCCTACCTCAAGAAACAAGAAACATCTCAAATAAACCACCTAACCTTACACCTAAAGCAATCAGAGAAAGAAGAACAAAAAACCTCCAAAGTTAGCAGAAGGAAAGAAACCATAAAGATGAGATCAGAAATAAATGAAAAAGAAATGAAGAAAATGGTAGCAAAGATCAATACAACTAAAAGCTGGTTCTTTGAAGATAAACAAAATTGATAAGCCATTAGCCAGACTCATCAAGACAAAAAGGGAGAAGACTCAAATCAATAAAATTAGAAATGAAGAAGAAGTAACAACTGACACTGCAGAAATACGAAGGATCATGAGAGATTACTACAAGCCACTATATGCCAATAAAATGGACAACCATGAAGAAACGGACATATTCTTAGTAAAGCACAACCTTCCAACACTGAACCAGGAGCAAATAGAAAATAAAAGCAGACCAATCACAAGCACTGAAATTGAGGCTGTGATTAAAAATCTTCCAACAAACAAAAGCCCAGGACCAGATGGCTTCACAGGCAAATTCTACTGAACATTTAGAGAAGAGCTAACACCTATACTTCTCAAATTCTTCCAAAATATAGTAGAGGGAGGAACACTCCCAAATTCATTCTACGAGGCCACCATCACCCTGATACCAAAACCAGACTAGATGTCACAAAGAAAGAAAACCACAGGCCAATATCACTGATGAACATAGATGCAAAAATCCTAAACAAAATACTAGCAAACAGAATCCAACAGCACATTACAGGGATCATACACCATGATCAAGTTGGGTTTATCCCAGGAATGCAAGGATTCTTCAATACACGCATATCAATCAGTGTGAAAAACCATATTAACAAATTGAACGAAAAACCACATGATCATCTCAAAAGATGCAGAAAAAGGTTTCAGCAAAATTCAACACCAATTTATGATTAAAATCCTCCAGAAAGTAGGCATAGAGGGAACTTACCTCAACATAACAAAGGCCATATATGACAAACCCACAGCAAACATCATTCTCAATGGTGAAAAACTGAAACCATTTCCACTAAGATCAGGAACAGGACAAGGTTGTGCACTCTCACCACTATTATTCAACATAGTTTTGGAAGTGTTAGCCACAGCAATCAGAGAAGAAAAAGAAATAACAGGAATCCAAATCGGAAAAGAAGAAGTAAAGCTGTCACTGTTTGCAGATGACATGACATAGAGAATCCTAAAGATGTTACCAGAAAACTACTAGAGCTAATCAATGAATTTGGTAAAGTAGCACGATACAAAATTAATGCACAGAAATCTCTTGCATTCCTATACACTAATGATGAAAAATCTGAAAGAGAAATTAAGGAAACACTCCCATTTACCACTGCAACAAAAAGAATAAAATACCTAGGAATAAACCTACCTAAGGAGACAAAAGACCTGTATACAGAAATCTGTAAGACTGATGAAAGAAATTAAAGATGATACAAACAGATGGAGAGATATATCATGTTCTTGGATTGGAAGAATCAACATTGTGAAAATGACTATATTACCCTAAGCAATCTACAGATTCAGTGCAATCCCTATCAAACTACCAATGGCATTTTTCACAGAACTACAACAAAAAATTTCACAATTTGTATGGAAACACAAAAGACCCTGAATAGCCAAAGCAATCTTGAGAAAGAAAAACGGAGCTGCAGGAATCAGGCTCCTAGACTACAGACTATACTACAAAGCCACAGTAATCAAGACAGTATGGTACTGGCACATAAACAGAAAATATAGAACAATGGAACAGGATAGAAAGCCCAGAGATAAACCCACGCACATATGGCCACCTTATTTTTGATAAAAGAGGCAAGAATATACAATGGAGAAAAGACAGCCTCCTTAATAAGTGGTGCTGGGAAAACTGGACAGCTACATGTAAAAGAATGAAATTAGAACACTCCCTAACACCATACACAAAAATAAACTCAAAATGGATTAAAGACCTAAATGTAAGGCCAGACACTATCAAACTCTTAGAGGAAAACATAGGCAGAACACTCTATGACAAATCACAGCAAGATCCTTTTTGAACCACTTCCTAGAGAAAGGGAAATAAAAACAAAAATAAACAGGACCTAATGAAGCTTAAAAGCTTTTGCACAGCAAAGGAAACCATAAACAAGACGAAAAGACAACCCTCAGAATGGGAGAAAATATTTGCAAATGAAGCAACTGACAAAGGATTAATCTCCAAAATATATAAACAGCTCATGCAGCTCAATATCAAAAATACAAACAACCCAATCCAAAAATGGGCAGAAGATCTAAATAGACATTTCTCCAAAGAAGATATACAGATTGCCAACAAACACATGAAAGGACACTCAACATCACTAATCATTAGAGAAATGCAAATCAAAACTACAATGAGGTATCACCTCACACCAGTCAGAATGGCCATCATCAAAGAATCTACAAACAATAAATGCTGGAGAGAGTGTGGAGAAAAGGGAACCCTCTTGCACTGTTGGTGGGAATGTAAATTGATACAGCCACTGTGGAGAACAGTATGGACGTTCCTTAAAAAATAAAAATAGAACTACCATATGACCCATCAATACCACTACTGGGCATATACCCTAAGAAAACCATAATTCAAAAAGAATCATGTACCACAATGTTCACTGCAGCTCTATTTACAATAGCCAGGACATGGAAGCAACCTAAGTGTCCATCGACAGATGAATGGATAAAGAAGATGTGGCAAATGTATACAATGGAATATTACTCAGCCATAAAAAGAAATGAAATTGAGTTATTTGTAGTGAGGTGGATGGACCCAGAGTCTGTCATACAGAATGAAGTAAGTCAGAAGGAGAAAAACAAATACTGTATGTTAACACATATATATGGAATCTAAAACAAAAAAATGTTCTGAAGAACCTAGGGGCAGGAAAGGAATAAAGATGCAGATGTAGACAATGGACTTGAGGACATGGGGAGGGGGAAGTGTAAGCTGGGACGAAGTGAGAGAGTGGCATGGACATATATACACTACCAAATATAAAATAGATAGCTAGTGGGAAGCAGCCACATAGCACAGGGAGATCAGCTCAATGTTTTGTGACCACCTAGAGGGGTGGGATAGGTAGGGTGGGAGGGAGATGAAAGAGGGAGGAGATATGGTGATATACATATATGTATAGCTGAATCACTTTTTTATAAAGCAGAAATTAACACACCATTGTAAAGCAATTATACTCCAACAAAGATGTTAAAAAATAAGTAAATAAATAAAATTACAAACAGGCCTATATCTATCAAGAAATTTTAATTTATTGAAACCATCTCCCCTAAAGAAAACTTTAATCTACTTGATTATACTGGTAATGAAACAGTCAAGGAAGAACTAACACTAATATTACACAAACTATTTCAGAAAATAGAGAATGAGTGACCACTGCTCAATTTATTTTATGAGACCGGAATAAAACAACTTGGAAAAAAAGAAAACTACAGACAAATATCCTTCTTGAATATATAAACAAACTTCATTACCAAAATGCTAGCAAATTGATTCTAACAATATATTAAAAGGTAGGATTAATCCCAGAATAATAAGGTTAGTTTAACATTCAAAATTAATGTAATTCACCATGTCAAAAGAATAAAGGACAAAATCCATATGATCATTTTAATAGATGCAGAAGAATTTTTTGAAAATTCAACACCCCTTGATGACAAAACAACAACAACAAAAAAAAACCTCAGCAGGCTAAGAATAGTAGGGAACTTTCTCAACATGATAAATAGTATCAACAAAAAGCCTATAGCTAACATTATACATAATAGTAAAAGATTAAAGTGCATCCCCTGAGGTCAGGAGCAAGGTAACGATGCTCACTTTCACCTCTTCTATTCAATATGGTACTAGAGCTCACAGTCATTGCAATAAGGTAAGAAAAAATAAAAATTAAAAGATCAGAGGGCTTCCCTGGTGGCGCAGTGGTTGAGAATCTGCCTGCCAATGCAGGGGACACGGGTTCGAGCCCTGGTCTGGGAAGATCCCACATGCCGCGGAGCAACTAGGCCCGTGAGCCACAATTACTGAGCCTGTGCGTCTGGAGCCTGTCCTCCGCAACAAGAGAGGCCGCGATAGTGAGAGGCCCGCGCACCGCGATTAAGAGTGGCCCCCACTTGCCGCAACTAGAGAAAGCCCTCGCACAGAAACGAAGACCCAGCACAGCCATAAATAAATAAATAAGTAAAAATTAAAAAAAAAATAGAATGGAAAATACCAGAATGAATCACATTTATAAAAAAAAGATCAGAAAGGAAGACATAAAACTGTCATTGGCAAATGGCATGATTATTTATATGAAACATCACTCATAATCTGCAAAATAACTACTAGAACAAATGAATTTAGCAAAGTTACAGTTTCTAAGTTTTTTTAAATCAATTGTATTCTTATATACTATCAGCAAACATTGGAAAATGAAGGTTAAAAAAAAAATTATGCCAAAACCCATAAAATACCAAGGAATAAACCTAACAAAAGACACCTAAGAGCTATACTGAAAACTACAAACATTCTAATAGAAGTTAAAGGAGAGCTAAATAAATGGAAACATATACACATCTAATGGATTGGAAGATTCAACATTGTTAAGATGACAGTTCTCTCTAAATCAATCTACAGACTCAATGAAATCCCAATGAAAATTCCAGCAAGCTTTTTATTTTGTAGAAATTGACAAACTAATTCTAATATGTACATGGAGATGCAAAGGACCTAAAATAACCAAAATGATTTTTAAAACGAACAAAATGGAGAACTTATCCTATCTGATATAATATAGTATAGTAGAGTGTAGTAGAATAAACACAGTAGCCAAACTAACTTGGTATTGGTGAAAAGGTAGACATGTAGATCATTGGAATAGAACAGAGAATCCAAAAACGGACCCTCACATACATGGGTAATTTTTGACCACGGTGCCAAGGCAATTCAATGGGGAGAGAAAAGTCTTTCCAATAAACGGTGCTGAATATGTGTATGGGGAAAAAAAGAGTAATATCAACCTTTACCTTACACCAAATATAAAAATTGACTCAAAATAGATCATATACTTAAATGTAAATTCTAAAACTACAGAACTCCTAGAATAAAAATAGAAGAAAATCTTTACAACCTTGCAGTGGGCAAGTTTCTTGGAATATAAAAAGCCTGAACCATTAAAATAATTGATAAGAAAATATGTAATTGATAATCAAAAAATTTTTAATTTATCCTTCAAAAGACACTATTAATAAAACAAAAAGGTCACAGACTGGGAGAAAACATTCACAGCCCATATATATCAGACAAATTACTTGTATCCAGAATATACATTTATATAAATTTTACAACACAATAAAGAAGACAAGTAACCCAATAATCAAAGGGCAAAAGATCTGAACAGACACTTCACAAAAGATATATGAATGACCAATAAGCACAAGAAAAGATGCTCAACATCACTAGTCATGAGGGATATGCAAATTAAAACTAAAATAAAACACCACTATATACTCTTTTGAATGGCTGAAATTTTAAAAACTGACCACATCAAGTGTTGATGAGAATGTGAAACAACTGAAATCTCACACACTGCTAGTAGTAATGGAAAATGGTACAACCACTTTAAAAACAAAAAGAAAAAAAAAATCCTCCAGATCCCACCAACTAGCTTTTCCATTTTCCTTTCTGCAGGTCTTTATTCAAACACAGTTTGAAATAGCTGGAATTACATATGTGATTTTTTTTAATCCCTTTTTTTTTTTTTTTTTACTTAACAGTGCATTACAAGTACCCCTGATTTACATTAAACAAATTATTTGTATACTCTGTCATCTCATTTGGTACTGTCCAAGACTACATGTTCTAAAAGTCCAAGATCAAGATAGCTTACATTCACTTTGCACAGTGTGGCAGAGCCAACATGGAGGGAAAGGCAATTAGTGAATTGTTTTGTTTAATGATGAAAGTGAAACGTTCTCAGTGACATGTAGTAAATTAATCTGCATCTCATCAAAGATATTACCTTCTGGACAGAGTCCCAGTGCCTCATAAGTAAGAAGTTCATTGGTGGAAAAGCAATCATGAAGTTCTATTACATCAATATCACTTGGTCTGAAGCCAGATTTCTCATAGCACTTTCTGGCAGCTTCTTTACTCATATCAAAGCCAACCTAAAACCAAAACCATATATAAATAAATTAAGGGCATCAAAACTGGGACTTTTATATAAGGCTTATAAGAGATTAATATGTATAACCTTAACAGTTGAAAACTGACCATAAATATTGAAATCTCAGTTAATTCTGTATTACACAGAAAGTCCAAATAAAAGAATATCCAGGAGGGAGAATGAACATACACATTACATTTTGTACTATAAAAAGGACGTACAATTCCTCATGCCATATCCTGTGCTAAGTTACAAAAACTCTATCAAACCACAATATATAGTTGTGGTAGATAGGATGAAGAGATTTATCAAGAGATCATTATGATTCAGATACACTGAAAAATATGGGTAAATTTCTATATGCAATCATGCAATATTTCTAAGATCATATAGGATTCAAACCATTTTTCCAATATTCATGCTATTAACACCCCTTTGGTCTCAGATAATAACATGCAAACTCACCTCTTTTCCAAGGAATAAAATTGTGATGTGGTGGAAAGTGTACTACAATCAGAAAACCTGAGTATAAGTTTCACCTCTGCCACACCCTAGCTTGTGTGATCTTGGGCAAGTTACAGAAACATTTTAAAATTCAAAGCATTGTTGTAAAATCATTTTGTAAACTCTAACGTAAACCATATGCTTACTTATATATGTGTGTGTACATAACGCACATTTTTATATGTGTATATATGTATGTATCTTCAAATATTCAACTAACTCTAGGTCAGAACTCTCATCTTTTTTACTTCCTCCATTTTGTACTCAATCTTCAATCAGTGATTTTTAAAGTGCAAAAAAGTTCCTGAAAATATCTTTGTTTTTCCCTTAACTCTGTAAGACTGAAGTTCTGGGCATATCTAGTCAACTCAAAATTTTTTAAAATAGCACACTAGTTAGTTAAAAGTGCATGCATATGTTCTTATCAGTTATTTTCCCTTAACAGATTCTTAAGGATGTGTTATAATATTAAATTTTCTAGACCAATTTTTTTCAAGTAAATAACGTTCAGAGCTGATGACATGATGTCACCTTGAAATTTTGAAAAAGAAATCCCTTGACTGATTAATAAAACAGAATCTCAGACACACCATTTTAATAATACTTTTTTCTTCAAACGAGCTTGGCATATCAGTCACCATCTCTTGAGCCAAAATTTCCACAGCTTTGGATTTCAGGCCGTGCTTCTGTACAAATGCTTCACTAGCCAAAATTGCCGCTGCAGCACCATCTGAAGTGGGACTAAGAGGAGGTGAAAATAGTTATTTACACCTGGTTCACCTCGATCCTAGAATTTCGGTCTAGGAGTTCTTTCAGTGTGGAAAGGAAGGGTATGCTTGCTGGTCATCGGACTGTCTTTGTAATATCTGCAGTTAAAAATTATACATGCTTCGCACCTGAAGACTGAACTTCTATCAAGAATTTAAATGCTATCAGTCACTGCTTGATCTCTAAGGGTCTCTCCCAAAAAGTTCTTATTGCAAAGAATCCCAGATTTGCCTCTGCAGATACATAAGGTATCTTCTGGTGACTTCTGAGGAGTCCACAAGGGTATTCCTGAGCTAATAAAGATTCTAGTATAGGCCTAACTAGCTCCAACTTTGCTATCTCCCAAATAATCGGTCTTGGAATCCTTTTGGAAACTGGGAAAGGATGGAATAGGAGATACCAGAAAGCCCATGGTTTGGTTAAGACTCTTGAGATCTCCTCAAAATAGACCTTTTCCTTAGAGCAGCTGTGAAGGAAGGCAGCAGACACAAGAAGCCTTCTGTGAGTTGAGCTGTACTTTAAAAATGGGCAGACGCTCATACTGCAACAGATAAAAATGGACGTCACTTGTTCGCTTGCACCCCAGACAGTAACTCCAGGACACATCCAGGTGAGAGTTAGGCACAGGTAGGAGCTATGCAATACTAACTCAGTCTTCCAGGAGACAGATATTGTCAAGCAATTTTCAAGACAGAGCTACTATCATTATTAGAGCTTTGATTTTTTTTCTTGTTTTACCTTTACTCATAGTTACTATGATTGAGTAAAATTTCCTACAGTAGAAATATACAGCAGAAAAAACAAAATGGTCAAGGGAAAAACCTTTGGACTCCACTGGCCTCCCAAGCCACATTTAAATGAATAAATACTATTAAAACAGGGTAGGTGGAAGTCATGAGAAAAGGAAGTAAAATATATAATTTTCCAAGAGAAAAGACAATCTGTGTCTAGACAGGAATAGGAAGCAAGGGTGCTCACTCCAGGGTAAGGACTATACTTGGTAGGAGTTCTATAAAAGCAGATACATATACAGATACACCCAGATACAGAGCCTACAGTCTACCCAAGGGATAGAGGGGGTGGGGGGGTGGGGGAGAAGGCACAGTACTTCTATTAAATATTAAAATGTGTTTTTCTTACCAACATTGTAAGATAGTCAAAAAATCAAAAATTTTTGGAGATGCCATCACTTCATCTAAGCTGTACTCCTTTTGGAACTGGGAATACCTAAATATAAAATAAGTAGTTACAGAATGTGAGGTAGCAATCACAATTTTTGTTGAAGATGTTCTGGTCCAGAAGTTAAAGAGAGAATAACATGTAAATACTCTTTCCACAAACAAAAGATAGGCTTTCATAAACCATTTCAATCTACCATAAATAAGTCATTTGAATTGAATTTTTTAAATTCCTAACTCCAAAATATCATGTTGTATAAAAAAACTTTTGTCTAATTTTTGTCCTGGGTTCCTGGCATGGAGATTCTAAAACCCTTGGAATTTCCTGAATAATAGAAGTGTCTTTGTTATGCTAATTAGGTGACTTGTGGTGGTCCCCTTGTTAGCTGGGGGATAAGGGAGGGATGAGCCAGGGGTCTGGTCACCAGAAAGATCAACCATGCAAATACAAGATTGGGACTTTTGAACCAGTTTGACCCCTAGGGAGAAGAGGGGGGCCTAGAGATCGAGTGGCCAATGATTTAACTGAATATGCCTGCATAATGAAGCCCCAATAAGAACTCTAGAAACTGAAGCTTGGTGAAGCCACCTGGTTGCCAAGTACCTTCACATACCAGGAGGGTGATGTGCCCTGACTCCATGGGAAGAGGGCATGGAAGCTCTGCACTAGGAACCTTCCCAGTCATTATCCTACGTGCCTCTTCATTTGGTTGTTCCTCAGTAAGTACAGTAGTTTCCTGAGTTCTGTGAGTCATTCTAGTGAATTATCAAACATGAGAGGATCATGGGAACCCCTAAATTTATAGTCAGTTGGTCAGAGTGCAGGTGGCCTGGGGATCCTACTTCAACTGGCATCTAAAGTGAGGGCAGTCTTGTGAAGTCTTAATTCATAGAGTCTGCATTAACTCTGGGTGGCAGGTACCAGAATTAAATTGCAGTACACCCAGTTGGTGTCAAACCAGTTGGAGGTTAAAATAAAATAAGTTTTTTTTTTCCTGGAGAATTACAAAAATATTAGTTCCTTAAAAGCAAAATTAAATGACTTGCAATTCAGCCAACTTTTGTGGTGATAATATTATACAACTACATTTAATGAAGGCTAATGGCGTTCTTAAATAAATGTACCTATAATACCTATAGGTTTTTATAAAACCTATAATAAAATATCTGCACTCTTCAAAACATTTCCTTTCTCATCACTGCCAAGAAGAAACTTATTTTCATCCCCTTTGGTGCCTCTAACAATATAATCAGATGGTTTCAGAAATTGCTCTGGAAAGACAGCAGCACAAATAGATACAATAAGGGAGTTTCTAAAAGCAAACTTCAACTGGTATGGAAATTAAGCAATTCCAGTGTTTAGAAATCAAGCCCATGTAACTTAGATCTGCATACTACCGTCTGCACCTTTGCTTCTAAGGTTAACTTTGACCGTCACCAACTTTTAAAAAAATGCTTTATTTAAGCCAGATCCTGTACTAGACAGTGGGGACATGGACACAGTCCCTACCCTCAAGGAACTCAGTCTGAATCCATGGCAATAAATACACCATTCTAGTATGATAAATGCCATGACAGAAATGTTATACAGGGTGCCATGGGACCAACAGGATACACATCAAACCCAGATACTAAAGGGGGCTTCCTCTCTGAGGTTAGGCAAATAAGAGGAAATAGGAGATAGAGAATTCCTGGCACAAGGGTCAGCATATGCAAAACCTCTTGAGGTGAAATAGTTTATTGAAGTTAGAGCGTGACATTTGGGAAGGAATATGGAGGCAAGATGAAGAAGAGGGGGCAGGAGACATGAACAAGGATCAGATCATGAAAGGCCAGTATATGGTGTTTACATTATACTGAAAACAATGAGAAACTACTAAAGGATATTAAGCTGGGAGTGACATGACCAGATTTGTATTTCAGCAAGAAAGCTGTGGTGTGGAAAAGGAACAGTAAAAAGGCATTACCAAAAGCAAGTAAACCAACTAAGAGACTGGGGCAATAATTAAGGCAAGAAATGATAAGGGCCTAAAATAGGGAACTGGAAGTAAAAGATGGAGAGAAGCGGGACTTCCCTGGAGGTCCAGTGGTTAAGACTCCGTGCTTCCAATGCAGGGGGTGCGGGTTCGATCCCTGATCAGGGAACTAAGATTCCACATGCCGTGCAGCACAGCCAAAAAATAAAATTAAAAAAAAAAAAAAGATGGAAAGAAGTAATGAATTCAAGAGATAGTAAGGAGGGAGAGTTATAGACACAGGTCTGAAGGCTAAAGTGGCAGAAGCTATCCCTAATCTTATACTATCGATCACAGATTCTCACTACCTTTAGGTATTCTTATAATCTGTGAGGAAGCACTTGAGAAGGTTCTTAACTCAACCTTCTTAGAAATATGTAACAGGTTATCTCTAATGACTGGTCAGCAAACACAGAATTATCTTTCTTCACTAGTCAAGCAAAACCTAGTGTAAGAAGTTAGCATCTGAAATTTCTGAGCCAAACCTAGAAGGCTATTCTTGGCTGTTTCAGTGAGTTTTAAATGATGAAGCTGACATTCAGAAATAACATTTGCCTATTCAACATAATTGAGAACTTATAATACATAGCAGAAGATCCATGAGGACAAGGAACTAATCCATCTTGTTCACTGCTATATCACTAGCAGCTTTACCAGCGTCTTGCACATAGTAGGTTACTGAATATATAATAGCTGAGTGAATGAAAATCCTTTAGAAGAATGTTGTAATGAGTGGATAAATGAGTACCTGGTTGGGCAGGTAGTTAAGTAAAAGAAAGACTTGGAAGCTTTGCTTCTCTGGGGAAGGTCAAGAGCTGCTCTTTGGGGCCTCAAAGCCAGGAAACTGCATTACTGTCAACTCCGCAATATGTTGGTACAGTTCCTTACTAGTTTCAGGAAATCACAAGGATTTTTAATGGTTCTCCAAGTTCTAAGGACAAAGAAATCAGCTCTAGACCATATTTATGGGCTTAAGACTGCTTATCTTAACTACAATTCAGTAACAGCAAAGTTTTATTGAGCATATACTATGTTCCAATACCCTACTAGGTACTGAAGATATAAAGATGAGACATAATCTCTGCTCAAGGATCATCATCATCAGAGGAGAAAGATTTATAAATAAGTATGATACAGTGTGATATGTTATAACAGACATATACAGACAGTACAATGAAGCTCATGAGAAAAAATAATTATGCCCATTTAAGAAGGTACTAAGAGAAGCAATGATATTTGCGTTGGGACTTGATGAGTAAGTAGATACTTGCCAAACAAAAGAAAGGCAGAAGGATATTCCAGGGAGAGTTAACAGCATAACTAAAAACACAGAAACAAGCACAGTATAATACACTTAAGAAATACCAAGTGATCTTGTGAGAGATGAGATTGAGAATAACCAGGGAAGTGGTAGGAAATAAGACCAGCAAAGTAGAGTGAGGCCGAATTATAACAGGTTTGTTATCTCATATGAAGGAATTTCTATTTTATTATATAAGCAAGGGAATTAACCAAAGCTTCCACAATACCCTTAGATCTTTCACAGAATACCATTAAATTTAGGGCATGGGAGTAGATATTATTTGTTAATTAGGTATATCCTGAATTCAAACATCAATTCAGAATCAGAAGAATGAGGAGAACAAGTAGTAGCAAGAAGTATTAGAAATATGTGGTAATGACCCACTTGTGGTATAAAATGTCCCTTATCATGTTTTTATGTTTATTAAACATGGCAAAATTTGTTTAATAGTTCAGAAACAATTTACTGAGCACCAAGTATGTTCCAGATTCTGTGCTAAGCATTAAGAACATAAAGATAAGAGATGGCTCTTGTCCTCAAGGAGTTTATAATCTAGTACAAGGAAAAATATAAACATTATTTTACCACTATTTAGAATGATCCTGAGCAAGCTGCCTAATTTCTGTAAGCCTCATTTTCATCATCTATAAAATAAGAATAAAAATAACTACCTTATAGGGTCCTTGAGAGGATTAAATGAAAATGTACATAAAAGTACCTAGCACAGTGACACAGAGTTGGCATTTAATAAAGTTAGCTACTATTCTTTTATTGCCTAGTGGTTTGCTTTTGCAGAGATTCTAGTTGTGTGGCACTAATTCAATTCCCAGTGAACCAATTTTATTCAGCAACCATTAAGTACATGCTATGAGCCATGCATTGCACTAGGCACTAGGGATTCAAAGATTAATTACCAGTAATACACATGATGTAATTTTACTTCAGACTATTTTGTAGGATATAAATAACCATATTATTCTATCAGAGTAAGAGTTAATGACACTAACATAATTAAAATGCAAATAATTTCATATAAAATAATTAAAACAACCACTAATACGTGTTTTACAAACATTTTAATTGATCAAAACAAACTAAGAAAAGTTTTAAAAAATGGTTTAAAATGGGGCCTGGTTATTTCCAATTAAAATTATTATAATAAATTTCATTTACTAGAGTTAGAACCTATGACCAATTACATCTTTTAACGCAAGCCATTCACATTCTTTCTTAAAAGAGCAACTAAGCTTAAATGGCATTTTAAACATAAATAGACCAAAACCTAAACTGAAAAGTAGTCATCAAAAGTTTACGTGGGCACAAGCCTTTCATAAGAAAAAAACCATTCTAGTTAACATCTTTGAGGTCTTACATTTGCTTTTCAAGTATAAAGTTGCATATTACATAGCAGGATAACCCAGATTCTCACTATTTCATATCTCTGAAATACTTACGGGTTATTAACTGAATGTTTATGATTTTTCCATCCAATTTTTGCAAAGTGTTCAAGTTTTGTTCCTGTAGAGAAAGCAAACTTCTATTAGTGGGTTAATGCTTTCCTGTTGCTTGTTAACAAATGTTGCAATGGTACTCAGTATCCTCCTAATATTTCCACATTTTCCCATGCATACATACCAGCACTGGAAACTTCAACACTGATCCCTCACATAAACATTTCTTTATAATTAAACTTGGGTGCATTTAATGAATTGAATCAACAAATAAGCGTATGATATGAAAATAGTTCAAACTGGCCTATTCTACCTAGTACAACTAGGGTCTACTTTCAAAACCCAGAAAATATAGCCTAGGACCACAGTGGTTATAAGGCAGGAAAGCACTGCCAGCAATACTTCAAGGAGTCTGCCAAAACATCCCAACATCCCTGGATTAAGTGAATTTTACAATTCACACCTTCTAGGGCCTGAACTTCTTTTTCCTTATGATAAGGCAGAAGGGTCTTCAGAAGAGTTACAGTCTAACAAGAAAAATGTAAGAGGCCCGCGCACCGCGATGAAGAGTGGCCCCCGCACCACGATGAAGAGTGGCCCCCGCTTGCCGCAACTAGAGAAAGCCCTCGCACGAAACGAAGACCCAACACAGCTAAAAATAAATAAATAAATAAATAAATAGAGTAGCTATTAATTTAAAAAAACAAAAGAGAAGTGTATACTTTTTAAATTCTTTAACAGAAAGTTTAAAGAGTAGTGTCGGAAAATAAAAGCAAGCGCGTTAATGAAGTAAAATTTGCAAAAACCTCGTTTACTATTTTTAAGAAGATGAAACAGAATAAAATAGGTTTTGAATCCTCCTTTGGAACTAGAAAGACCAAGGAATGAAAAAGTGCACTGATCAGAGCTGATAATATTAAGTTAATACACAGCACAATGAAGTGGAGAGTCCCCATTTCTGTTTTATCTCTATTTTTCTGTCAAGGAGGGTGATCTTCAGAGCAGAAATGACATACATATAATTGAACAAATCTTCTCTCAATTCTAATAAAAATGGAAAAAGGTAGAAACCACACTAGCAATCTCATACCAATGAGAGTAGTGACTGATCCAAAGGCAGTCAGTACGGGTCCAGTAAGAAAAAGCCACATCAAATTATTATCTTTTTTTTTCAATTTTATTTTATTTTTTTAATACAGTAGGTTCTTATTAGTTATCTATTTTATACATATTGGTGCATACATGTCAATCCCAAACTCCCAATTCATCCCAGCACCACCCCCGTCCCCCACTTTCCCCGCATGGTGTCCATACATTTGTTCTTTACATCTGTGTCTCTATTTCTGCCTTGAAAACTGGTTCATCTGTACCATTTTTCTAGATTTCACATATATGCATTAATATACGATATTTGTTTTTCTCTGACTTACTTCACTCTGTATGACAGTCGCTAGGTCCATCCACGTCTCTACAAATGACCCATTTTCGTTCCTTTTTATGGCTGAGTAATATTCCATGGTATATATGTACCACATCTTCTTTATCCATTCATCTGTCGATGAGCATTTAGGTTGCTTCCATGACCTGGCGATTGTAAATAATGCTGCAATGAGCATTGGGGTGCATGTGTCTTTTTGAATTATGGTTTTCTCTGGGTATATGGCAGTAGTGGGATTGCTGGGTCATATGGTAATTCTATTGTTAGTTTTTTAAGGAAACTCCATACTGTTCTCCATAGTGGCTGTATCAATTTACATTCTCACCAACAGAGCAAGAGGGTTCCCTGTTCTCCACACCCTCTCCAGCATTTGTTGCTTGTAGATTTTCTGATGATGTCCATTCTAATGCGTGTGAGGTGATACCTCATTGTAGCACTGATTTGCATTTCTCTAATAATTAGTGATGCTGAGCAGCTTTTCATGTGCCTCTTGGCCATCTGTATGTCTTCTCTGGAGAAATGTCTATTTAGGTCTTCTGCCCATTTTTCAATTGGGTTTTTTTTTAAAATATTGAGCTGCATGAGCTGTTTATATATTTTGGAGATTAATCCTTTGTTCATTGATTCGTTTGCAAATATTTTCTCCCATTCTGAGGGTTGTCTTTTTGTCCTGTTTATAGTTTCCTTTGCTGTGCAAAAGCTTTTAAGTTTCATTAGGTCCCATTTGTTTATTTTTGTCTTTATTTCCATTACTCTATGAGGTGGGTCAAAAAAGATCATGCTGTGATTTATGTCAAAGAGTGTTCTTCCTAAAAAAAAAAAAAAAAAAGAGTGTTCTTCCTATGTTTTCCTCTAAGAGTTTTATAGTGTCCGGTCTTACATTTAGGCCTTTAATCCATTTTGAGTTAATTTTGAGCATGGTGTTAGGGAGTGTTCTAAATACATTCTTTTACATGTAGCGCTCCAGTTTTCCCAGGACCACTTATTGAAGAGACTGTCTTTTCTCCATTGTATATCCTTGCCTCCTTTGTCATAGATCAGTTGACCATAGGTGCGTGGGTTATCTCTGGGCTTTCTATCTTGTTCCATTGATCTATATTTCTGTTTTTGTGCCAGTACCATATTGTCTTGATCACTGTAGCTTTGTAGTATAGTCTGAAGTCAGGGAGTCTGATTCTTCCAGCTCTGTATTTTTCCCTCAAGTTTGCTTTGGCTATTCGGGGTCTTTTGTGTCTCCATACAAATTTTAAGATTTTTTGTTCCAGTTCTGTAAAAAATGCCATTGGTAATTTGATAGGGATTGCATTGAATCTGTAGATTGCTTTGGGTAGTATAGTCATTTTCACAATATTGATTCTTCCAATCCAAGAACATGGTATATTTCTCCATCTGTTTGTGTCATCTTTAATTTCTTTCATCAGTGTCTTATAGTTTCCTGAGTACAGGTCTTTTACCTCCTTAGGTATGTTTATTCCTAGGTATTTTATTCTTTTTGTTGCAATGGTGAATGGGATTGTTTCCTTAATTTCTCTTTCTGATCTTTCGTTGTTAGTGTATAGGAATGCAAGAGATTTCTGTGCATTAATTATAGTATCCTGCAACTTTACCAAATTCATTGATTAGCTCTAGTAGTTTTCTGGTGGCATATTTAGGATTATCTATGTGCAGTATCATATCATCTGCAAACAGTGACAGTTTTACTTCTTCTTTTCCAATTTGTATACCTTTTATTTCTTTTTCTTCTTTGATTGCCATGGCTAGGACTTCCAAAACTATGTTGAATAGTAGTGGCAAGAGTGGACATCCTTGTTTTGTTCCTGATCTTAGAAGAAATGCTTTCAGTTTTTCACCATTGAGAATGATGTTTGCTGTGGGTCTGTTGTATATGCCCCTTATTATGTTGAGGAAGGTTCCCTCTATGCCCCCTTTCTGGAGAGTTTTTATCATAAATGGGTGTTGAATTTTGTCAAAAGCTTTCTGCATCTATTGAGATGATCATATGCTTTTTATTCTTCAATTTTTTAATATGTTGTATCACACTGATTGATTTGCATATATTGAAGAATCCTTGGATCCCTGGGATAAATCCCACTTGGTCATGGTGTAGGATCCTTTTAATGTGTTGTTGGATTCTGTTTGCTAGTATTTTGTTGAGGATTTTTAGATCTATATTCATCAGTGATATTGGTCTGTAATTTTCTTTTTTTGTAGTATCTTTGTCTAGTTTTGGTATCAGGGTATTGGTAGCCTCATAGAATGAGTTTAGGAGTGTTCCTTCCTCTGCAATTTTTTGGAAGAGTTTGAGAAGGATGGGTGTTCGCTCTTCTCTAAATGTTTGATAGAATTCACCTGTGAAGCCATCTGGTCCTGGACTTTTGTTTCTTGAAAGGTTTTTAACCACAGTTTCAAATTCATTACTTCTGTTTGGTCTGTTCATATTTTCTGTTTTTTCCTGGTTCAGTCTTGGAAGGTTATACCTTTCTAAGAATTTGTCCATTTCTTCCAGGTGGTCCATTTTATTGGCATAGAGTTGCTTGTAGTAGTCTCTTATAATGCTTTGTATTTCTGCAGTGTCAGTTGTAACTTCTCCTTTTTCATTTCTAATTTTATTGATTTGAGTCCTCTCCCTCTTTTTCTTGATGAGTCTGGCTAAAGGTTTATGAATTTTGTTTACCTTCTCAAGGAACCAGGTTTTAGTTTTATTGATCTTTGCTATTGTTTTCTTTGTTTCCATTTCATTTATTTCTGCTCTGATCTTTATGATTTCTTTCCTTCTGCTAACTTTGGGTTTTGTTTGTTCTTCTTCCTCTAGTTCCTTGAGGTGTAAGATTAGATTGTTTCTTCGAGATTTTTCTTGTTTCTTGAGGTAGGATTGTATTGCTATAAACTTTCCTCCTAGAACTGCTTTTGCTGCATCTCATAGGTTTTGGATCGTCGTGTTTTCATTGTCATTTGTCTCTAGGTATTTTTTGATTTCCTCTTTGATTTCTTCAGTCATCTCTTGGTTATTTAGTAACGTATTGTTTAGCCTCCATGTGTTTGTGTTTCTTATATTTTTTTTCCCTGTAATTTATTTCTAGTCTCATAGCACTGTGGTCGGAAAAGATGCTTGATATGATTTCAATTTTCTTAAATTTACCAAGGCTTGATTTGTGACCCAAGATATGATCTATCCTGGGGAATGTTTCGTGTGCACTTGAGAAGAAAATGTAATCCAATGTTTTTGGATAGAATGTCCTATAAATATCAATTAAATCTATCTGGTCTATTGTGTCATTTAAAGCTTGTGTTTCCTTATTAATTTTCTGTCTGGATGATCTGTCCATTGTCGTAAGTGAGGTGTTAAAGTCCTCCACTATTACTGTGTTACTGTCAGTTTCCTCTTTTATAGCTGTTAGCATTTGCCTTATGTATTGAGGTGCTCCTATGTTGGGTGCATATATATTTATAAGTGTTATATCTTCTTCTTGGATTGATCCCTTGATCGTTATGTAGTGTCCTTCTTTGTCTCTTGTAACATTCTTCATGTTAAAGTCTATTCTGATATGAGTATTGCTACTCCAGCTTTCTCTTGATTTCCATTTGCATGGAATATCTTTTTCCATCCCTTCACTTTCAGTCAGTATGTGTCCCTAGGTCCGAAGTGGGTCTCTTGTAGACAGCATATATATGGGTCTTGTTTTTGTATCCATTCAGTGAGCCTGTGTCTTTTGGTTGGAGCATTTAATCCATTCACATTAAAGTAATTATCATTATGTAAGTTCCTATTACCATTTTCTTAATTGTTTTGGGTTTGTTTTTGTAGGTCCTTTTCTTCTCTTCTGTTTCCCACTTAGAGAAGTTCCTTTAGCATTTGTTGTAGACCTGGTTTGGTGGTGCTGAATTCTCTTAGCTTTTGCTTGTCTGTAAAGCTTTTGATTTCTCCATCGAATCTGCATGAGATCCTTGGTGGGTACAGTAATCTTGGTTGTAGGTTCTTCCCTTTCATCACTTTAAATATATCATGGCACTCCCTTCTGGCTTGTAGAGTTTCTGCTGAGAAATCAGCTGTCAACCTTATGGGAGTTCCCTTGTATGTTATTTGTCATTCTTCCCTTGTTGCTTTCAATAATTTTTCTTCGTCTTTAATTTTCGTCAATTTGATTACTATGTGTCTCAGCCTGTTTCTCCTTGGGTTTATCCTGCCTGGGACTCTCTGTGCTTCCTGGACTGGGGTGGCTATTTCCTTTCCCATGTTAGGGAAGTTTTCAACTATAATCTCTTCAAATATTTTCTCGAGTCCTTTCTCTCCCTCTTCTCCTTCTGGGACCCCTATAATGTGAATGTTGGTGCATTTAATGTTGTCCCAGAGGTCTCTTAGGCTGTCTTCATTTCTTTTCATTCTTTTTTCTTTAGTCTGTTCTGTGGCAGTGAATTCCACCATTTTGTCTTCCAAGTCACTTACCCTTCCTTCTGCCTCAGGTATTCTGCTATTGATTCCTTCTAGTGTATTTTTCATTTCAGTTATTGTATTGTTCAACTCTGTTTGTTCTTTATTTCTTCTAGGTGTTTGTTCTTTAATTCTTCCAGGTGTTTGTTAAACATTTCTTGCATCTTCTCAATCTTTGCCTCCATTCTTTTTCTGAGGTCCTGGATCATCTTCACTATCATTACTCTGAATTCTTTTTCTGGAAGTTTGCCTATCTCCACTTCATTTAATTGTTTTTCTGGGGTTTTGTCTTGTTCCTTTATCTGGTACATAGTCCTCTCCCTTTTCATTTTGTCTATCTTTCTGTGAATGTGGTTTGCATTCCACAGGCTGCAGGACTGTAGTTCTTCTTGCTTCTGCTGTCTGCCCTCTCGGGGATGAGACTATCTAAGAGGCTTGTGCGAGCTTCCTGATGGGAGGGACTGGTGGTGGGTAGAGCTGGGTGTTGCTCTGGTGGGCAGAGCTCAGTAAAACTTTAATCCACTTGTCTGCTGATGGGTGGGCTTGAGTTCCCTCCCTGTTGGTTGTTTGGTCTGAGGAAACCAAGCAGTGGAGGCTACAGGCTCTGTGGTAGGGCTAATGGCAGACTCCGGGAGGGCTCACACCAAGGAGTACTTCCCAGAACTTCTGCTCCCAGTGTCCCTGTCCCTACCATGAGCCACAGCCATCCCCTGCCTCTGCAAGAGACCCTCCAACACCAGCAGGTGGGTCTGGTTCAGTTTCTTATGGGGTCACTGCTCCTTCCCCTTCAGTCCTGGTATGCACACTACTTTGGGTGTGCCCTCCAAGAGTGGAGTCTCTGTTACCCCCAGTCCTGTTGAAGTCCTGCAATCAAATCCCGCTAGCCTTCAAAGTCTGATTCTCTGGGAATTCCTCCTCCCATTGCCGGACCCCCAGGTTGGGAAGCCTGATGTGGGGCTCAGAACCTTCACTCCGGTGGGTGGACTTCTGTGTATAATTGTTCTCCAGTTTGTGAGTCACCCACCCAGCGGTTATGGGATTTGATTTTATTGTGATTGCGCCCCTCCTACCCTCTCATTGCGGCTTCTCCTTTGTCTTTGGATGTGGGGTATCTTTTTTGGTGAGTTCCAGTGTCTTCCTGTCAATGACTGTTCAGCAGTCAGCTGTGATTCCAGTACTCTCGCAAGAGGGAGTGAGCACATGTCCCTCTACTCCGCCATCTTGAACCAATCCACCCAAATTAATTATCTTTTTTTTACTGTATTGGCTAGTAGATCAAATGAAACATAGTATCTAGTATCAGCAAGACAACAGACAAAATTTTTAAGGTCACCTTTTGGGACAAGACAAGGAAATACTGTAGTGTGGCGTTTTTTCCCTTTTGTTTTTCAGGGTTTCTTTGGTGTTACTATAAAAATGAAGGTTCTTCTGTTAGGTTTACATAACACTGGTTTAAACAAAGTTAAACAAATTTCTTTATGGCAGAGCATTAAGAGACTTTCCTTTACTATTGCATGTGTATTATGATTGTCCAAAAGAGAGTTAAAGTATGAAGCATTTTCCAACTTAATTGACCCATGTCATGGAGCATCTTAAGAGTCAACAGAACACATAGGCACTGATCAATGACAGGCACTGATCAAAGTATTAACCTAGAACAAAGTCTCTACTGCTAACCTCTAACCTCAGCCATGCTCTGGTTAATATTTCTACCAAAAATTGGATTAGAAAATTAAAGGGTAAGAGTAGCCCCCGCTCACTGCAACTAGAGAAAGCCTGCACGCAGCAACAAAGACCCAATGCAGCCATAAATAAATAAATAAATTTATTTAAAACAAAATAAAGAAAATTAAAGGGTATGCTCATCAAACCTGAAGCTGAGAGAGACTGCTATAATGTTGGATCCAAATAGACTTCAGTGAGGTTTATCAATGAGATGGATCAGAATGTAATTAATTAAATGCCCAGTTCTATTCTTGACCACCCAAAACTACCTAAGAAAAGGAGCAGCAATCATGAGAAAGGCTCTGAGGTTCTGTTCGATGATAAGCTCAATATGATTCAACAGTGTGTTGTGATTACCAGAAAAGCTTACATGCAATCACAGTACAGTAATTAGTCTGGGGATGATGGGTCATGAAACAAGTCTAATAAGAAACAGTTAAAGGGAACAAGGTCGAGATGGCTTCAGATATTTGAAGGGCTGTAAGGTGAAAGAGGCTTGTTCTATGAGTCTCAGAAGACAGAAACTACAGGGAGAGAGATTTGAGTCCAACATGAAAAAGAACACTGTAACAACTGGAATCACCAAAAAATGGAATGAGTAGCCTCTGTGGCAAGTTTCTTGTCACAGGAAGTACAAATGCTTTATTGTCATCTATTAGAAGATTTACAAGCAATTCACAAATGGATTTGTAGGAAGAAGGGCAGCTAAACTATATAAAAGCACTTGGCATAGTGTCTGACATAGGAGACATTCAGTAGGTATTGATGTCTTTTCTTCTTGTTTCCTTGCTGTGGGATCCAGTTAATCTACAGAAGATAGGAGCCCTTTGAAAAATATTCTGCCAATCACTTACCATGTATTTACTAATCCTGGACACTGATGAAGGGCTTGTTGACTACTGATTCTGAACTGCCAATTCAGATTTTTGGCTGTTCTAAGAATATGAGTAGTATAAAAAGATCTCAATCTCTTTGAATCAAACCTTGAAGCCACAAAAATCTCCTGATTCTATAGCAGAATGTAAGCTACTACAAACATTCTTACATATTCATTTCTAGAGCACATTCACAAACAGCAATTTCAAACAACAACTTAAAATTCTATGAAATTCTACAATTCATTAGAAATCTGTTGGATGAAGAATAATATTTCAACTAAAATACTGCACATTTACACTTCAGACTTTAGACTAGAAAAAACTGTCCAACTACTCTGAGTAATGTAAAACTTGAGAAAAGGTTGAAAACACACCAAACGCAGATTTCCAGCTAGCTGAGGGCAATGGAAGCTGCCTAAATCTCTCTTCATATCCTCTAAAAAAATATAGAATAACAAGAAAAACAAATAAAACTGCACAAAACAATACCCTCAGCATAACTAGACAAAAGAAAACACAAAACTTCAAATTATCTGTAAGTGAAAAAAAAAAGGGAAAGGGAAAAAGTGACCAAATCCCTGCCAGCAATCATTCACACTCCCACAGTAAGCCTCCTAGGGAAGAAGGGCAGTCTGAAAAATACTGCACAGGAGAGAAGAGGGGAGCTAGTGGCAGGCCTACGATTGCTCTGAAACTACCACCAGGAAGAAAAAGACTCCCCACAAGAGTGAAAATATTGGAAAAATATTCGTGTAGATCAAAACATGACTACAAGGAAGGGTTAGAAAAGCACAGGAGACTCAAGGCAGTAATCTTTGAAAGGTATAGCTTCTAGGAGAAGAAAAGAGGGCAAAAAAAAAAAAAAATGTGGAGGGGAAGGTCCCTTTAGCAACTGGATGGTGAAAGATAAAAGAAGCAAACAGGGAAATTTCTGGGGTCCTACAAGACAAAACAAACAAACAAAAAAGAAACAAGAAATCAGAGGACACACAGTCCATCTTTCAAAAAATCCACTACAGAAATAAGACTTTACTACACTGACATGAGCGGACATCAGAGAATTAGGAATCACTCCAAATTTAAAAGAACGCTCTCAAATCACAATGTAATAAAACTAGTAACTATTAATAAAATGTAAGAATTAAGTCTACCTGGAAATTTTTTAACTATTTCCATAAAACAACTCTTGGGCAAAAAGAGGAAACAAAAATGATTGCAAAGCTTCTGAAAAAAATGATACTGAAAACTAAAACACTACATATCAGAACCAATGTGATATGTTTAAAGCTGTAACAAGGACATAGCACTAAACACTAAGAATGACTAAAATGGAACATATTGATCAATTAAAAAGAATGAAGTCCTGATCCATGCTACTACCTGAATAAACTGTGAATGTTTTCTATGCTGAGTGAAAGAAGCCAGTCACAAAAGGTCACATACTGTATGGTCCATTTAAATGAAGTGTTCATAATAAGCAAACACATAAAAACAGAAATTAGATTAGTGGTTGCCAGGTGCCTCAGAGGAAAGGATTGCTAATGGGTATGGGGTTTCCTTTGAGGATGATGAAAATGTTCTGAAATTAGATAGTGGTGATGATTGCACAACTCTGTGAATATACTAAAAAACACTGAATTGTACACTTTAAAAGAATGAATTTTTATGGTATGTCAATTTTATCTCAATAAAGCTGTTATTCACTAAAAGGATAAAAAATGAATTAAATTCCCAATTCAAAAAACTAGAAAAACAACCACAAGATAAACCAATAAAAAGCACAAGGAAGATAAAGGCAGAAAATAATGGAATAGAGAATTAGAAAGAACAGATAAAATTAATCAATCAAAATCCTATTGTTCTGAAAAATTTAACAAAAGAGACAAACTGCTACTGTAATTTAATAGGAAAAAAAGCAGAAAGCATATATACACAAAAATAAGAAATAACAAGAGAGAAATACCATTGAAATAGAAATTTTATGTAAAAGACTACTTTTCAGACTTCTATACAAATAGATTTGAAACCCTAAATGAAATGGATAATTTCCCAGAGAAATAAAGACTACCAAAATTGACCCCACTGGAGATGGAATGTTTAAACATAAAGAAATAGATAATTACCAAGCAACTACCAAAACAAACAAACAAACAAACCATACACACCAAAAAAACAGGCCCAGATGATTTCACAGGGTATTATATCAAACCTACAAAGATCAAGTAGTCCAAATGCTCCATAAATCGTTCCAAAGCATCAAAAATGAAGAAACGCTTCCTACTTCCTTTTATGAAGTAAGTATAAAATTAACACCTAAACTTGATAAAGACATTAAAAAAAAGAAAATTAAAAACCAGTATCACTTATGAATTTTGATTTGAAAGTACTAAATAAAATAGTGACAGAGTCTAACTCCACATTAAAATAAATCAATACATCATAACCAAGTGGCATTCATTCCAGACATGCAACGATGATTCAATATCAGGAATCCATTAATAAAATATTCTATTACTAGATCTAAGTGGAGGACATAATGAAATCCACAGATGCTGGAAAACCATTTGACAAAATTCAATACCCATTCCTGAAAGAAAAAGAAACTCAAGAAAATAAAAATTGCTGAATACTTTCTCAACACAATTAAATAAATAAATATATAATAAATGAATAAATAAGTATATATAAATAAATATATATGAGATCTTGAAGCCAGAATTGTACTTAAAAGTAATATTAATAACTATTAATATAACACCTCCCATAATGGACTGTTGTGAGAATTGAATGAGATAATATGGGTATGGAAATTCATTCATTCATTCAACAAATATTTATTGAGTATTTAAATATGCTAGGGATTGTAGAAGAGAAGGGGGAAAAAATTTTCTTCTGGCCAGATTACATGCCAACCACCGTGCTAGGCTGGATATACTGAAGGTAAACAAAATAGACATGGTTCCTGCTTTCACGGAGTTTATAAGACAAATAAGGAAGACAAAAATTAAACAAGTAAAACCACACACAATAAATATATGAATATAAATAGTGCTAAGTGCTATGAAGGAAAGCAATAGGAAACTATCTATGAAAAAGAATAACAGGAGGGATTCAGTTCAATTGAATGATCAAGGAGGGTCTTTCTTTGAAGATTAATTAATTACAGAATACCTGCTTTGTGCCAGGCACTCTACTAGGTAACAGTCAAAGAGCAGGGACTAAAACAAACAAAAATCAGGCCCTTGTAGACTTAGATTCTGGTTGGAAG
Organism: Balaenoptera borealis; assembly: GCF_965194805.1. Taxonomy (NCBI): domain Eukaryota; kingdom Metazoa; phylum Chordata; class Mammalia; order Artiodactyla; family Balaenopteridae; genus Balaenoptera; species Balaenoptera borealis. Next base: position 149,927,547 of record NC_138860.1, read on the forward strand.
AGACAGCCAATAAATAAGAAAAAATATATATGCCAGATTTTCATAAGTGCTCTATAAAATGATAAAGTAAGGGCTTCTTTGGTGGCACAATGGCTAAGAATCCGCCTGCTAATGCAGGGGGCACGGGTTCGAGCCTTGGTCCAGGAAGATCCCACATGCCGTGAAGCAACTAAGCCCATGCGCCACAACTACTGAGCCTGCGCTCTAGAGCCCATGAACCACAACTACTGAAGCCCGTGCACATAGAGCCCATGCGCCACAAGAGAAGCCACCACAATGAGAAGCCCATGTACCGCAACGAAGAGCAGCCCCCACTACTGGTAACTAGAGAAAGCCCATGTGCAGCAACGAAGACCCAACGCAGCCAAAAATTTAAAAAAAAAAAAAAATGATAAAGTAAGAGACAGAGCATAGGGAGTTCTGGGAAGGAGGGTGATGAAAGAAAGCAGAAGATGACATTTAAGCAAAGACCTGATGGAAGTAGGAAAGCTAGCACTGATGATATCTTAGGGTAAAGTATTCCAGAAGTTGAAATAGCAAGGCTTAGGCCCTGCTTGAGGTAGGAATGTGCTTATTGTGTTTGAGGAACCAAAAGGATAGTGTGGGGCTTCCCTGGTGGCGCAGTGGTTGAGAATCTGCCTGCTAATGCAGGGGACACGGGTTCGAGCCCTGGTCTGGGAAGATCCCACATGCCACAGAACAGCTGGGCCCGTGAGCCACAACTACTGAGCCTGCGCGTCTGGAGCCTGTGCCCCGCAATGGGAGGGGCCGCGATAGTGAAAGGCCCGCGCACCGCGATGAAGAGCGGTCCCCGCACCGCGATGAAGAGCGGTCCCCGCACCGCGATGAAGAGTGGCCCTCGCTTGCCGCAACTAGAGAAAGCCTTCGCACGAACCAAAGACCCTACACAGCCAAAAATAAATAAATAAATAAATAACTAAAGTAGCTAAAATCAAGACATCTAGTCTCAATAACTTAAAAGTTAAAAAAAAAAAAAAAGGATAGTGTGGCTGGAGCAGAGTGGTGAAAGAAAAAATGGTAAAAGATGAGGTCAGAGAGCTAATGAGGGTGGAGGGTCAGATCGTATAGAAGCTTGTAGGCCATAATAAGACCTGTAGGTTTCAATCTGAGTGTGGTAAGAACACAATAGAGTTCTTAGCAGAGGAGTGAAATGATCTCGCTTATATTTTAAAAGCGTTGCTCTGGACATAAAGTGAAGAATTGACTGTACAGGTACACAAGCAGAAGCAGTAAAACCATTTAGGAGATTCCTATACTCCAGGTGAGAAATTATGATAGCTTTCACTACAGTAGAAGTGGGGAAAATGTGGAGAAACATTTCTCCTTCTCATATTTCTGGATATTTTAAGAAATGTGTAAAAAAGTTTGCTGATATATTGAACGTTGAGTATAAGAAAAATCAAGAATGGCTCTAAGCTTTTTGGCCAAAGGTCCTAAAGAGATGGAGTTATCATTTACCGGATAGGAAAAACTTCAGGAGGAACAGATGGGGAAGGTAGAAGTTCAAGGAAAGAATTAGGACTTCAGTTTTAGACCTGTTAAATTTGAAAGGCCTGTCAGACATCCAAGCAGAAATACTTTTGTAAAGTGTTGGAGATATGAGATAAGACTTTTTAAGACCTAAAGCATGAAAAGAGTTGACCTTGAAAGAATAAAGAGCACTGTAGCCAAAGAAAATAGGAGACTGGGGCGCAGGGAATAAGTTTGGCTTACCGAACACACTGAAAGGCCAGTGAGCTTACACATAGGAAGACTAGACAACAGGAATTAAAACAAGAAATGATGTTTAAAAAGAGAGTCTCACCATAACAAAGTAATAGAAAATACTGATACATATTTTGGTACTTGAATGCCATGGACTGAATTGTGTCCCCTCAAAATTCATTTGTTGGACTTCCCTGGTGGTGCAGTGGTTAAGAATCCGCCTGCCAATGCAGGGGACACGGGTTTGAGCCCTGGTCCGGGAAGATCCCACATGCCGCGGAGCAACTAAGCCCGTGTACCACAACTACTGAAGCCCGTGTGCCTAGAGCCCGTGCTCCGCAACAAGAGAAGCCACAGCAATGAGAAGTCTGTGCACCGCAACGAAGAGTAGCCCCCGCTCACTGCAACTAGAGAAAGCCCACACTCAGCAACGAAGACCCAACTCAACCAAAGATAAATTAAAAAATTTATATTAAAAAAAATCATTTATTGAAGTCCTAACACTCAATGTGATGGTTTTTGGAGATGGGTCTTTTGGGAGGTAATTATGGTAGATGAGGTCATGAGGGTGAGTCCCTCCTGATAGGATTAGTGTCCTTATAAGAATCCTTACAAAAAGTGGAAGACAAAGATGTTTCTCTCTCCCTCTCTCTCTGCACCCACATAAAAGAAGAGATCATGTGAATACACAATGAGATGGCAGTCACCTATAACCCAAGAAAAAAGGCCTCAGTATAAAACCTATCGTGCATCTTGATTTTAGACTTCCCAGCCTCTAGAACTATGAGAAATAACTTTCTGTTCTTTGAGCCACCCAGTCTATGGTATTTGCTATGTCAGCCCAAGCAAACTAATATAGTGGAAATGGAGTTACACTGAACAAAAATGTAAGATATGTGAATGGCTTTGGAACCATTCTAGTTCCAAAGTTTGGAACAATTGCTAGCAAAAGCGTAAAGTGCGTTGAAGAAACCATTAGTAGCCTTGAAGTCCTTTGAGGATGCTGCAGGTGAGAGTCTGCAAAAGGACAAAATCTTACTGAAAACTGGAGGAAAGGAGAGCCCTCTTAAAATAGAAGCAGAGACTACAGTAATACTATTACTTGCAGTTATGTAGAAACTAGTTAATAAGCAAAATATTGAAACTGCCACATGGTTTCTTCTGGCTGCTTATAGTAAAATTCTATAATGCTATATTGCAGAAAGGACTATTAAACAAAAAGGATTCAGGACTTGATAGTTTTGAAAATTCTCAGCCTTTCAAAGTGGTAAAAGATGTTAAAATTAAGAAATAGTCTCTGACAGGAATAAAGACGCAGACCTACTAGAGAATGGACTTGAGGATACAGGGAGGGGGAAGGGTAAGCTGGGACAAAGTGAGAGAGTGGCATGGACATATATACACTACCAAATGTAAAACAGATAGTTAGTGGGAAGCAGCCGCATAGCACAGGGAGATCAGCTTGGTGCTTTGTGACCACCTAGAGGGGTGGGACAGGGAGGGTGGGAGGGAGACGCAAGAGGGAGGGGATATGGGGATATATGTATATGTATAGCTGATTCACTTTGTTATAAAGCAGAAACTAACACACCATTGTAAAGCAATTATACTCCAATAAAGATGTTAAAAAAAAAAAAAAAAAAAAAGGAAATAGTCTTTGAGCAAAGATCAAATCCAGGGCATTGCCAGGAAAACATGGTCCAAAACTGAAGCCCATGTTGTGACAAATCTTTTGTTAAGACCTCAGAAAGATCAAAGGTGATGCCTCAGAATATTGGTCAGACAGAAAAAAGCCCTCTAAAGAGAAAAAACCTGTGCCTCACAAATCCTCTCAATCAAAGGGCTGCTAGGAAGCTTAAGAATGTTGCTCCTCAGCCACATCAGAAAGGACCCAAGGTAGAAAGGCACTTAGCCCAAAGAGATTTGCAGGTGTAGCTTGTTGACTAATGGCATGACCAAACAAGATTCACAGGAGACCCACAAAGTTCTTAAGATAAAAATTATCTACAGAGAGGATTCTTAAGTGTTCGCATTCTATTTTTGACCTGGGAGGTAATTTAGGTCACAGTTATGAGCTTTGTGAGAATTCACGAAGCTGTATATTTATGTTGTGTGCATTTCTCTGACTTGAGTTATAATACACAACAACAACAAATATCATATTTTTTAAAAATGCTGGGTTCAATCACTACTTTGATTCTTTAATTTCCTAGCAGGTCACAGATCAAAGTTTGAAAAATTATGGTCTGGGATAAGAGCTGTGATAGTAAAAGAAACTGGGGGAAAAAGAAACATAATTTGGAGTTTGAAGGTAGAACTGATAGGACATAGTGAGGGACTGGAGTAGGGGAAGAGCGAGGAGAAGTGTCAAAGATGACTCATGTTTTTGCTTTGAACATCTGAATGGATGGAAATGCCACTTACTGAGATGAGGAAAAGTAGAGGAGGAGCAAATTTAAGATATGGGGGAACAGAATGAAGAGTTTGTATCTGAACATGTGAGATTTGAGACATCTGTTACATACACAAGCAGAGATGCAAAGATGCCAACTGGATATACAAGTATAGAGTCCATCACTGACTATCCTAAGTTTGCCTCCCTCTCCCCACAAGTGCCTTACCTTGTTTTATTTTCTTCACAGGACTAATAATTGTTTGAAATTATCGTAGTTTTTTCGTATGCTACTGTCTCTCCCTGACTAGAAATTTAAGCAAAAATCTCACATTTCATTTGCTTATTTGTTGCTTGTGAATGAATACACTGATGTCCCTAATTCTTTTTCCCTCCTGAATATCCTTTATGGTCTGACTTTGCAGTTTCCTACCACAAAAGAAGTAGAGTATATTTCCCTATCCCTTGATTCCAAGTTTGCCATGTGACTTGCTTTGGTCAAGTCTCAAAAGGCCTTGCATGTTGCAGATTACTCTCTTGTGCTTCTGCCATGACCATGAAAAGGACATGCCAGAGCTGGCCCTCCGGTCCCAAGAGGAAAATGAGGGACATATGACCCAGCCAAACAGGACTAAAACAGAGCCTCCAACCAACCTACAGTCATATGATCAACCCAGACAAAAAGAGCTGAGTATGACTTCGATCAGCTGATTCCCAGTCAATCCACCAACTTGTAAGCTATAATAATAAATAATCATTGTTTAAAATTGCTGAGTTTTGGAGTGGTTTATTACACAGCAATAGCTAACTGATATACTGCTATATTCCAGTGCCTAGAATAGTGCCTGCAATATAATAATAGCTCAATATTTTAAATGAATTATTTAATTCAAAAGGAAATGGAGGGACTTCCCTGGTAGCGCAGTGGTTAAGAATCCACCTGCCAATGCAGGAGACACAGGTTCCAGCCCTGGTCTGGGAAGATCCCACATGCCGCGGAGCAAATAAGCCTGTGCGCTACAACTACTGAGCCTGCACTCTAGAGCCCATGAGCCACAACTACTGAAGCCCATGCACCTAGAGCCCATGCTCCTCAACAAGAGAAGCCACCACAATGAGAAGCCCCTACACCACAACGAAGAGTAACCCCTGCTTGCCGCAACTAGAGAAAGCCCATGCGAAGCAACGAAGACCCAACACAGCCAAAAATAAAAAATATAAATAAATAAATTTTTAAAAAATCATTTTAAAAAATTAAAAAGGAAATGGACAAGGAGTAGCCAAAGAGGTAAGGAAAACCAGAAGAAAGAGATGTCACAGAGGCCAAGAGAAGAGAATGTTTTAAGAAAGAAATGATCAAAAGGGACTAATGGTGCTGAGGTCTATTAAAATAGGATTGAAAAGCATTTACTTGATATGGCAACGTAGTGATCAGTGGTAGCCTTGAGAAAGAAGGGAAGCCAGATTGGAATGGACTGAGTTTAAAATGGCAAGAAATAGCTACAAGAAAGAAAATTTCCATGGCCCCAAACTGGCAGTGCTCCTCTATACCATCCTACCATTCTTCCTTGAAGATTTCTTTCCTTTCTGATTACTTGATCTTGGCTATGAAACCTGGGATATATTTCCTGCAAAGAATAGGAATGCTGAACTTTCAAGAACAACTATTTTCTTTCTTATCTCACAGTACACAACAAGGCACTGGTTCAGGGTCATACAATAAAAACAAAAACAAAATCAAAAACTCTGTCTGCACTATGCCATGCTTTACCTAACTGGCTAAGGCAGGCCAATCACTGATCATCAGTCAAAAAGCTAGGATGTTTACCTACAAAATAAAAATCAACTATGAAATTTTAAATCTCATAAAACACTATGGATTGACAGATGATAATGGACTCCTGATGGATTCAAGTACTGAGAATAAAACTTGGCTACATAAATCTATTACCAAGAGCTAGCTTTAAGTCTCATTACCATATTCAGAACTAATGAGCCTCAATTTATAGTCTATGATTAAAGGAGACAAGATTTATGTTATTTTTCCTATTTCAATGTCTTGTTTTGGAGCATTCTAGGTACTTCTCATATGATGTCCTAGGTATAAATACTTTTAGAAAACTGAATTCTATACAGACTATTTCTTCAACTTAATTGAAAAACCATTTCATATTTTATACATCTTGGCATCCCCCACAGTTTCTTAATAAATACCTATTGTTTCTCACACATGTATATAACTACCAATAAGACTTAATGTTTCTTAACATACCGTATTTTTCCATGTGCTCTTTTCCAGCAAACCCAAACATCTGAGAAGCAACTGGGTGGGAAGACAATCCATACTTGTTGATCAGGACTTCGAGATGTTTATCAATTGGATTGGTCCTATTTGAAAACTAAGAGAGGGGAAAAAACAAAATTTAATAAGTACTTGACACGATAGGTGTCTCTTTTAACCATTACAGCGTTACTAAGACATTTGCTTATTTGAAGTGTAGAGTAAGCCAAAAATGGACAATGTGAATAAAATCAGTCAGAAAACGCTTTGCAGGGAAACATGGGAAGGAAAAATAATCAAGTGACCAAAGAGGTATTAATTCTTTCAAGAAACATGTATAAAGAATCCATATGTGCAAATAACTACTCAAGGTGCTGGGGATAAAATAGTGAACAAAACAGATAAAGTCCCTGCTCATCTGGCATTTACATTTGAGGGAGGAGGGGACAGAAAGTAATGGGGATGAAAATTAATTAAAATGTAAATAGTAATGCTATAATGAATAAATTCAAGTAAAGGGATAAAGATTGAAAGTGGGAAGTGCTACTTTATAGAAAATAGTCAAGGGAGGTCACATTGATAAAATGACATTTGAGCAGGGATGTGAAGGAGTAGGAGCAAGTCATTTGGACACTTTTGGGAGAGGAGCATTCTAGGCAGAGGGAACAGCACGAATAAAGACCCTAAGGCAGAAGCAGGCTTGGATATTTGAGAAAAAGAGTGAATTAGGGTTAGGATAAAGTGATACGCAGAGTGCAATCACCTCTGTTTCCATGGTTCTAGAATAGAAAAACACAGTTCCCACTGCAAACGTTCTACAAAAGGAAAGCTGTTTCTTACCAGTTTACCTACTAGACTATGAACACCCCGAGGGCAGGAACTCTGCTTCATATACTTCTGTATGTGTATCCAATGCCTAGCATATGGCCTGTTACATAGTAAACATTCCATAAATAATCGTTGAATGAAATAAATGAAGATTTTTTTTTGGTGCACAAAGGGGTTCTAAAGGGAATGCTATGAAAAAATCAAGATTAAGAAAAAATAGGCTTACAAGAGGAAAATTATTTAGTTAGATATGATAAGCAACTTGACAATCCAAAGGAGAAAGACAAAATGAGCTGATAAATGGGATCTGTGGAATCTGTGAACACAGAAATCTTAAAAATAAGTATATATAATTATGTGTTTGGATTTCCATAGATGTAAATTTTTTTCTGTCCAAAGAAATCTAAAAAAAACATTTTAAAAATACAGAAAATGTTCATACCTAAGTTAAAAAGGAATGTGAATGAAAACAATGATATACAACTTCTGCTTCTAGTCATGATGCACTATAGAAACCAGATTTACCCTTCTATCTTAAGCAACTAAAAACCTGGACAAAATATACAAAGCAACTGTTTTCAGACAATGGACAACATAAAGCTTAGTATAGCGATCTCTGAAAGAACTCACAGAGAAGAGTAATGGAGAGAAGAGAGAGAGAGAGAGAGCTGATGATCTGAAGAGAGTTCCTCTTGAGTTTTCAATGAGTCTAATCAACACAGGAACATGAGGAAACTACTGAGACCAGGGAAAGAATCACCGGAAAGGAGCACGCAGAATAATTCCCAATGTTCCCACAGGGCCAGGAATAGTTCTTATTCCCAAAACCACAATGGAAAATATCTCCTAACATATGGGGCATCAATGGAATCCTGAGGTTACCGCTTGAGTAGCAGGGTCAGTTTAGTCTTAGAATAATAAAGGCTGTTCTGATTCTACCTAACGAAGCTTAAAAGCAAATCTCAAAAGTATAAAACCACTTCTAAAAAACACCTACCCCAGAACAAACCCCTAAGTAGTTAACAGAACATAAAAAGTCAACACCCAACAAAGTAAAATTTAAAATGTCTAGCATTCAATCACAAGTTATAAGGCATGCAATGAAACAGAAAAGTACAACTTGTAAAGAGTGGATTAATCAATCAATAGAAATGATATAGCTGATAGAATTAGATGGGAACATTAAAACAGTTACTATAATATACTCCATCTGTTCAAGAAGGTAGAAGAAAGCATGAACATGACAAAGAAAAATAGGGAAGATATAAAATAAATGACCCACATGAAACTTTTAGAGATAAAATATACATTGTCTGAAATGAAAAGTAAATTCAGTGGAATTAACAGCAGATTAGACAATGCAGCATAGATTGGTAAACTTGGAGAAGTAGCAAATTAAAATATGAGGAGGAAAAAAGCTAGAAAAAAATGAACAAAATCAGTGAATTATGGAACAACAATCAAGAAGCTTAGTAGATATGTAATTGGAGTCCCAGAAACAGAGAAAATGGAGAGAGACAAAAGTCAGAAAAAAATATTTTAAGGCATAATGGATGAAAACTTTTCAAATCTGATGAAAACTATAACTCATATATCCAAGAACCTCAACAAACCCCAAGCACAAGAAACATGATAAAACTACACCAAGGTGGGGGCTTCCCTGATGGCGCAGTGGTTGGGAGTCTGCCTGCCAATGCAGGGGACGCGGGTTCGAGCCCTGGTCTGGGAGGATCCCACATGCCGCGGAGCAGCTGGACCCGTGAACCACAATTACTGAGCCTGCGCGTCTGGAGCCTGTGCTCCGCGACAAGAGAGGCTGCGATAGTGAGAGGTCTGCGCACTGCGATGAAGAGTGGCCCCCACTTGCCGCAACTGGAGAGAGCCCTCGCACAGAAACGAAGACCCAGCACAGCCATAAATAAATAAATAAATAAAATTAAAAAAAAAAAAAAACTACACCAAGGTATGTCATAATAAAATTGTTCAAAACCAGTGATAAAGAAAAATCTTAAAAGTAACCAAAGAAAAATACACATTAAGTATAGAGGAACAAAAGAAATAAGAATGACAGCAGACTTTAAATCAAAAACAATGAAAGCCAAAAAAAAAAAAGAGTGAAGCTAAACTAGAATTCTGTACTCACCAAATATATCTTTCAAAAAAATACAGTAAAAAAAATGAAAAAAAAATAAGGTAAATAAAGACTTATTAGAACATACAAAACTGAGAAAATTCATCACCAGCAGACCAGCACTATGTGAAATGTTAAAGGAGAATCTTCAGGCAGAAGGAATATAATCCTAGATGAAAACTGGAATCAATAATATAGAAATAAAGATCACTGAAAGTGATAAACGTGTGGAGAAATATAAGGTTTTTTTCTACTTTAAGAATTCTTTTAAACATCATTGACTATTTAAAGCAAAATCAATAGCTGACGTAGGGCTTATAACATGTATAGAAGTAAAATGTGCTTCTAGGAAGAGGTAAACAAAAAAAATACTTTGTAAGGTACATGTAATACTATAGTGAACAGTCGTAACATTACTTAAAGGTGGTTTGTGAATAAGTTAAAGATGAATGTAAACCCTAAAGCAACCACTAAAAGCAAAACACCTGAGGCATAGTTAATATGCTCATAAAACAGAAAAATAAAATTATAAAAAATTCTCAATGAACAGAAAAGAAGACAAAGAGGAAAAAAGGAATAAAGATATTGAACAAAAAGAAAACGAGTAGAAAGATGGTAGATTTAAATCAGTGGTGTCCTAGTAAATGTTTAATAGGCTCATGGGGGGTGAGGGAGGTCTTATTGATAGCATTTGTCTATTTTTGTGTTGTAAATACTCCCACCATGGCCAATTTGAATCTACTAGCATGATGTCACTGAAAGCAAAGATGAGAAGAGATATGCATAATCAGATCTTGCAAGCTGGTACAAGCCGGTAGGCATCAGTTTCAGCTAACCTCTAATTTAAACCCAGCTATATCAATAACCACATTAAATGGAAAGGATATAAAAAGCCCAATTAAAAGGCAAAGATTATTATATTGTTAAAAAGCAAGACCCAACTAAATGCTGCCTAAAAATCATAATTCAAACATAAAGACAGAAATAGGTAAAAGGATGGAAAAAGATAAACAATTCTAATTCTACCCAAAAGAAAGCTGAAATGGCTATGTTAATATCAGACAAAATAGATATAACATCAAAGAACACTACAAGAGATAAATTCTTATAAGTAGCCTAAGATCCTTCAAAAGGCAGGGTCTGACAAAGGGAGTACCTGGCTGGGATCCATAAAAACTTTCACAAATGTGTTTTCAGTTTCATGATATAATACACCTCACATCACCTCACAATGATGAAGGGGTCAATTTATCAAGGACATAACAATCTTAAATGTTAATACACCTAATATGAGAGCCTCAAACTACATGAAGCAAAAACTGATAAAACTGAAAAAAAAGACAAATCCACAGATTTAGCAGCAGATTTCAATACCTCCCTCTCAATAACTGATAGAACAAGTAGACAGAAAAACCAGTAAGGATATAGAAGGCAACCAATATTATCAACCAACTTGACCTAGAATTTATAGAACACCCCACCCAACAACAGTAGAGTACACATTCTTCTCAAGTGCACAAGAATATTTACCAAAACACACCACATCTTGAGCCAAAAAACAAGTCTCAATAAATGAAAAAGCATTCACATCATACAAAGTATATTCTCTGACCACAGATAATTAAAATAGAAACAAATATCAGTAACAAAAAGGTATCTGTAAAATGCCCAAATGTTAGGAAGCTAAGCAACACACTTCTAATGTATGGGTGAGAGAAGAAATCACAATGGAAACTGCTAAATAATTTGACCTAAATGAAAATGAAATCATGACATAAAAAATTTGTGGTATGCTGCTTAAGCAGTGTTTTAAAAGAAATCTGTAACATTAAATGCCCATGTTTGAAAAGATTTAAACTCAATGACCTAAGCTTCCAGGTTAATAAACTACAAAACAGAGTAAATTAAACCCAATGTAAGAATGAAATATTAAGGATCACAGCAGATATAAACAGAAAATGAGCAGAATGAAGTAGAATGGATAGAAATTAGTAGAATGAAATAGAAAAGAGAAAAAAATAGAGAAAATCAATGAAAACAAGGGCTGGTACTCTGACAAGATCAATAAGACTGGTAAACACCTTTTGTTATACTGATCATGGAAAAAATAGAGAAGACAAAGGTTACCAATATCAGAAGAAGAGAAAGGACATATCTAAAGATCCTACCTTAAGGGGATACTATGGGAATAATATGAACAAGTTTTTGTCAATAAATTCAACAATTTAGATGAAATGGACAATTCCTTAAAGGGCACAAACTGTCAAAGCCAACTCAAAAAAAAAAAAGAAATAGATAACCTGAATAGTAATATACTTACTAAAGAAACTGAACTTTAAAACCTTCCCATAAAGAAAACTACAGACCTAGATGTGCACTGGTGAATGCTACCAAACATTTAAGGAAAAAAATACCAATTATATAAACAAACTCTTCCTAAAAAAAAAAAAAAGGAGAGAAGTGAACAATTCTCAACCATTCTATGAGGCCAGCATTATCCTGATATCAAAAGTAAATAAATATTAAAACAAAAAAGAAAACAAATCAACACCATCACAAACATATACACAAAAATCCTTTGCATAATTTTAACAAATTAAATCCAACAACATATAAAAGATAAGACATCACAACCAAGCATTTACCCCAGGAATACAGGATGGGTTAATATTCAAATATCAATCAATATAATTCACCATATTAACCAACTAAATTAAGAATAACAAACAAAATAAGGATCTCTCATAGGTACAGGAAAAGCATGTGAGAAAATTCAACATATAGTCTGGACAGAAACCCTCAGCAAACTAAGAATAGAAGGTAACTTTCTCAACCTGATAAAGAACATCTGTGAAAAACTTACAGCTAACATATTTAATAGTGAAATCTGAATGTTTTCCCCTATGATCAAAAACGAGGAAAAGATAAATGCTCTCACAACCTCTATTTCAATTTGTTGTGACAGCCCTAGCCAGTGCAATCATAAGGCAAGAAAAATAAATAAAAGGCATACAGACTGAAAAGGAAGAAATAAAACTGTCTTGTACATAGATGATATGATTGTTTATGCAGGCAATCCTACAGAATCTTAAAAAAGCCACTAGACTAGGAAGAGAGATTAGCTAGATCACAAAATACAATGTACATTTGGAAACAGGTATTAAAATACGTGCTATTTTTAATAACATAAAAAACTTGAAATACCTGGGGAAATTTTTAATAAAATATGTAAAAGAGTTACACATTGAAAACTAAAAAACATTACTGAAAGAAATCAAAGACCTAAATAAAGAGAGATAAACCATTTTCATGGACTGGAACATTTAATATTGTTAAAAATGTGGAGATTCCTGTGTATTAACCTATAAATCTACTACAGGAAGCATTTTTATAGAAATTGACAAGCCAATTCTTAAAATGTATATGGAAATGCAAAGGATTAGAATAGCCAAATCAATTTTGTAAAAGAAAAACAAAGTTGGAGAATATGCATTCCAATTTGATTTCAAGGCTTATTATAAAGTTACAGTATTCAAGAAAGTAAAGTATTGGCATAAAGACTGGTCAAGGAAGAATCCAAAAAATGATCCACACTACATGGTCAACTGATTATCAGCAAAGATGTCAAGGCAGTTCAATGGGGAAAACATAATCTTTTTAACAAATGGGGCTGTATGAAATATGGGATACACATTTTTTTAAAAATTTTAAACTTTGATCTTTACTTCCTACCACTTACAAAAATAAACTTAAAATTTTCTTAAATAGGATACAAAAAGCACAATAGTAGAAAACAGACAAACTAGACTTCATCAAAATTTTAAACTTTTGCTCTTCAAAAGATACCATTTATAAAAGGAAAGGGCAAGTCCAAAGAGCTGGAGAAAATATTTGTAAAACATATTGAAAACAGTTTGTATCTATCTGGAATATATAAAGAACTCTTACAACACAGTAATAAGAAAATAACCAACTAATAATTGGGCAAAATATTCGAACAGTCATTGAATTCATCAAAGAAGATATACCAATGACAAATAAAAACATGAAATGATGCTCAACACCATTAAATATTAGGAAAATACAAATTAAATCCACAATAAGATACCACTGTACACCCACTGTGCGAAGAAAATTAAAAAGAATGATGACCACAAGAAAACTATACACCAATATCTCTTAAGAATGTATATGAAAATATCTTCAATGAAATGCTAGCAAACTGAATCAACAACACATTAAAAAACCCCATGACAAAGTGGGATTTATCCCAGGAATGCAAGGTTGGTTTAATGTCTAAAAATCAATTAATGTAATATACCATATCAATAGAATAAAGGGCAAACACCACACAATCATCTCAACAGACACAGAAAAAGCATTTGACAAAATCCTAAACAGATTCCTGATAAAAAAAAAACACTTTTAAAAAAAGATGGAGGGACTTCCCTGGTGGCACAGTGGTTAAGAATCTGCCTGCCAATGCAGGGGACACGGGTTCGATCCCTGGTCCAGGAAGATCCCACATGCTGCGGAGCAACTAAGCCCGTGCACCACAACTACTGAGCCTGTGCTCTAGAGCCTGCATGCCACAACTACTGAGCCCGTGTGCCACAACTACTGAAGCCCGTGCGCCCTAGAGCCTGTGCTCTGCAACAAGAGAAGCCACTGTAATGAGAAGCCCGCAACGAAGAGTAGCCCCCGCTCTCCACAACTAGAGAAAGCCCACACGCAGCAACAAAGACCCAATGCAGCCAAAAATTAATTAATTAATTAATTTAAAAAAATTTTTTTTAAAGTGTGGAAAAGAAGGGAACTTCCTCAACCTGATAAAAGGCATCTACCACAGATAACATGCTTAACGGTGAAAGACTGAATGCTTCCCTCATAAAAGCAGAAACAAGATGAAATGTCTGCTCTCACCATTTCTATTCAACATTGTACTAGAAGTTCTAGCTAGGGGAATTAGGCAAGAAAATAAATAAAAAGCAACCAGATTGAAAAAAAAAAAAAGAAAAACTATCTCTATTTGTAGATGACATTATTTTGCAAATAGAAAATCCTAAGGAATCCACTAAAGTCTATTAGAATAAACAAGTTCATCAAGATTACAGGATATAAGATCAATATATAAAAATTAAATATATTTCCATACACTTGCCAAGAACAACTCAAAATGAAATTAAGAAAATAGGGACTTCCCTGGTGGTCCAGTGGCTAGGACTCCATGCTCCCAATGCAGGGGGCCCAGGTTCGATCTCTGGTCTGGGAACTAGATCCCACATGCTGCAACTAAGAGTTTGCATGCCGCAACTAAAGATTCCGCATGCCACAACCAAAGATTCCACATGCCACAACTAAAAGATCCCACATGCTGCAACTGAAAGATCCCGCATGCCGCAATGAAGATTCCGCACGTGGCAACGAAGATCCCTCATGCCACAACTAAGACCCAGCGCAGCCAAATAAATAAATATTAAAAAGAAAGAAAATAATTCCATTTACAAAAGCATCACTAAAAATAAAACACTTAGGAATAAATTTAACAAAAAAAGTGTAAAACTTACACTCAGAAAGCTATAAACATTGTTGAAAGAAATGAAAGATCTATTTTTAAATAAATGAAAAGACATTCCACGCTCATGAATGGAAGATTTCAGATGGTTAAAATGGTAGTACTCCTCAAAATGATATACAGTCAACACAATCCCTATCAGAATCTCATCTGGTTTCTTTGCAAATATTGATAAGCCAATCCCAAAGTTCATGTGGAAATTCAATGGACACAGAACAGCCAAAACAATCTGGAAAAAGAAGAATTTAGAAGACTCTTACTTCCTGATTTCAAAACTTACTAAAAAACAACAGTAACCGGGGAATTCCCTGGTGGTCCAGGGGTTAGGACTCCGTGCTTCCACTGCAGGGGGCATGGGTTTGATCCCTGGTTGGGGAACTAAAATCTCGCCTCCCACACAGTGTGGTCAAAAACAAAAAACAAAAAACAAACAAACAAAAAAACAGCAACCGAAACATTGTAGTATTAACTAGCATAAGACTATATAGATCAGTGGAATAGAACTAAGAGTACAGAAATAAACTCTCACAATTAAAATCAATTTTTTAAAATATTATTTTTATTAAGTCTTTACCCTTGACAGTGTGGTCTGTTTTTTAAAAAAATATTTATTTATTTATTTACTTTATTTGGCTGCGCTGGGTCTTAGTTGCAGCATGCGGGCTCTTAGTTGCGGCATGCGAACTCTCAGTTGCAGCATGCATGTGGGATGTAGTTCCCTGACCAGGGATCGAACCCAGGCCCCCTGCTTTGGGAGCATGGAGTCTTAACCTATGGACCACCAGGGAAGTCCCAAAATCAATTTATTTTTGACAAAGGTACCAAGACAAGTAAATGGGTGTTAAGGATAGTCTTTTCAGTAAATGGTGCTGGGAAAACTGCACATCCACATGCAAAAGAATGAAGCTGGATCCCTACCTCACACTATATTTTAAAAAAAAACCTCAAAATGGAACAAAGACCTAACTGCAAAAGCTAAAACTACAGAATTCTTTCAAGAAAACATAAAAGTAAATTTTCATGACCTTGAATTTGGCAATGTTTCTTAGATACGACACCAAAAGCATAAGCAACAACAACAAAAAATAGATCAATTGAACTTCATCAAAATTTAAACTTTTATGGCTCAAAGCAGGGGTCCCCAGCCCTTGGGCTGTGGACCAGTATCAGTCCTCTGCCTGTTAGGAACCAGGCCACACAGCAGGAGGTGAGCAGTGGGCAAGTAAGCGAACCTTCATCTAATGCCCCCCATCGCTCGCATTACCGCCTGAACCACTGTTCATATTACCACCTGAACCATCACCCCACCCCAACCCCATCCGTGGAAAAACTCTTCCACGAAACCAGTCCCTGGTGCCAAAAAGGTTGGGGACCGCTGTCTTAAAGGATACCATTAAAAAAGTGAAAAGAGAAGCCACTGAATGGGAGAAAATATTTGCAAATCATCTATCTGATAAAGGACTTGTATCTAGAATATATCTCACAACTCCATAATATAGAGACAGCCTAATTTTAAAATGGGCAAAGGATCTGAGTAGACATTTCTCCAAAGATACACAAATGGCCTTTCATACATGAAAAGATATTCAACATCATTAGCCATCATGGCAATGCAACTCAAAACCACAAGGAGATACTGCTTCACACCTACTAGGATAGCTATAATAAAAAAGACAGACAATAACAAATTTTGGCAGATGTGGCAAAATTGGAACCTTCATTGCTATGGACTGAATTTTGTCCATCCCAACAGTTATGTTGAATCCTTAACCCCCAATGTTACTGTATTTGGGGGGAAAAGGGCTTTTCAGAGGTAAAGATTAAATGAGGTCATAAGGGTGGGGTCCTCCTCCTTAGGACTGAAGAAAAGGAAAAGGTAATTTGTTCTCCCTCCCTCTCTCTCTGTCTCTCTCACTCTCTCACCCCTAATAGGTGTTAATGAAACTGGCATTTGGGAAAACATTTTTTCCCCTTGGGATTTTACTGTATTGTTTGAATTTCTTTATAATTAGCATGAATTCCTTTCTGAAAATAATAAAGTCATTAGTCTTTAAAAGAAAAAGTTCATAGCTTTTACTAAATAATATCAGTTTGAGATCTGTCACAAGGATCAAGTGCAGAAAAATACTGCTGAAGTTATGTTCATCACAGCATACTTTACAATAATAATAAAGAAAAATCTAAATGTCCAATAATAGGAGCAATCCTAAGTAAATTATAACACAGCCATGTGATAAATTGTAATGCAGACATTAAAAATTTTTTGCTTATAAATAATTTTTAACATGACATACTCAAAAAATAACGTTAAGTGAAAATGAAGTAAATCCAATTATAGATACAGCACAATCTCGACTTTTTTTGCTAAATTAGCAAATCACTAATGATGTTTGTCATTACAGATGATTATTTCTTCTTTATTTTTTCTGTATTCTTCCATTTTTTATGACTTTTACAACAAGGAAAATAAAATTTTTATTTTTTTTTATTTTTATATTTATTTGGCTGTGCCAGGTCTTAGTTACAGCACACAGGATCTTCGTCGGGGCATGCGGGATCTAGTTCCCTGACCAGGGATGGAACCCAGGTGCCCTGCATTGGGAGTGCAGAGTCTTAACCACTGGACCACCAAGGAAGTTCCAGGAAAATAAACATTTTAAAATAAGCAGCTCCTGTAAGAGTGGGCCATGAAAATGTAAGAAGTAACTATGCAAATCCTTCCAAACATATATACAAACACTCATAAAAGTTTGGCATCTGTCATTCTAAATATCTGGGGATGAAATATCTCTTTTGCTCCTTGCCCCATGTCTTAATCAGTTTGGGCTTCTATAATAGAATACCATAGACCAGGTGGATTAACCAACATATTCTCACAATTCTGAGAGCTAGGAAATCCAAGATCAAGGTGTCAGCACATCTGGCATCTGGTGAAAGCCCACTTCCTGGTTTGCAGATGGCTGTCTTCTCAATGTATCCTCACATGGCAGACAGCAGAGTGGAAACAAACTCTCTCATGTCTTTATAAGGGCACTAATCCCATCATGAGGATTCCCCCACCCTCACAACCTAATTACTTCCCAAAGGCCCCACCTCCTAATACCATCACCTTGGGAATTAGAGTTTTAACATCTGAATTTTGAGGGGATAAAAACGTTTAGTTCACTCTAGGAAGTTAAAAGCAGAGCAACAGCCCTTGTTCTCAGCTTAAAGAGATAATGAAGAGATGTCTTGGCAAAAAATAAAGAACAAGAATACACTGTTCCTCTACTTCTTTGGTAAATTTAACTCCTAATTTTCTCCTATGTTTGTCTGTGCCATGAACAGCCAATCCCAGGCTTTCCCTGATGCCTAAAGTTCAACCAAGAGCTGACTTCAGCACTCCCTCCTTGCCTGCTGCTGACCTGAGGATCGAAATCACATCAAATCACATGCTTAGATGGACCGAAAAATAAGTGGTCAGAGGCCAAATTGAATGGCAACATTCCAGCTCTGAAGAAATTATAAAACTAACCAAAATAAATCAACTGGTAGGAAGTGCCAACAACGGGAACCACAGATCCATTTCATCTCATAAGAGCAGCAGCCTCTTAAGTCCGTTTCTTGGCTACACTCAGGTCAATAAAGAAAAAAATACTGTGTAAGCCATATATGTAATTATAAATTTTCAAGCAGCCACATTAAAAAAAAAGAAACAGGTAGAATTTATTTAAATATATTAATTTAACCCAATATATCCAAAATATTATAATTTCAAAGAAAGATTTTTTTAAAATATATATATATTTTTTTAAAGTAAGAGTGGTTTTGTTTATTTATTTATTTATTTTTGGCTGCATTGGGTCTTCGTTGCTGCGTGTGGGCTTTCTCTAGTTGCAGCAAGCGGGGGCTACTCTTTGTTGCGGTGTACAGGCTTCTCATTGCGGTGGCTTCTCTTGTTGAAGAGTACGGGCTCTAGGTACACAGGCTTCAGTACTTGTGGCACATGAGCTCAGTAGTTGTGGCACACGGGCCTAGTTGCTCCGTGGCATGTGGGATCTTCCCAGATCAGGGATCGAACCCATGTCCCCTGCATTGGCAGGCGGATTCTTAACCACTGTGCCACTAGGGAAGTCCCAAAATTATTTTTTTTAATGTTTTAGTTTATTTAAACAGTATCAATTATGTGTATTGTGCTAGCACAAATATACAGAAATATTTTTAAATTGTTGAGACAGTTTACATTCTTTTTTCATATGAAATCTTTAAAATTCATGTATATTCTATGGTTCCAACACATCTCAACTTGGATGCTAAATTTTTATCAGAAATATTTGATCCAGGTAGGTAGCCACATATATTGTTTGTTGTGAATAGTATTCCCAGTGAAACAAGTATCCTTTTTAGTTCAAGGTAATAATTCTCTCTTGTATAAGAAATTATTACCTTTGTTTGCAGCATACCCATAAAAAGGGAAGTTAGGACACATGATCTGAAGGGAAAGACATAGGACAAAGATAGAAACCAAAACAGCAATGCAGGAGTGAGAAGTTAAGCCCTCTGCTATAGAGAGACACCTAGGGGCCATAAACAGAAACAGCAAGTTATTTTTGTTACATTCAAATAGATTGTTCAATCACCTGATTTTTAAATTTAGGATTCTAAATACAAAATCTTAATAAATTCAGTTACAAATTGCTATAATTAATAAATGAATAAGGGAAGAAAAGAAGAAAAAGAGCAAGAAAAAAAGGAGAAGTGCAGATGTATATGGAAGTAGGGGGGTAGTGAAATGCCAACAAAAGTATTTCATGTCGGATAGAAATAAAAAGGAGGAAAAGACAAAGTATAAAAGAGAAATGGAGAAGAAACTCATAGTGAAAGAGAAGGGAGAAAATGATAGGTTCTCCAGGTATAGCAAAAAGTTTATTTGGATTAAAAGACCTGGTCTCAGTTGAATCATTAACTGCTAACTGGGTCCAATGTCACTGGGTAATTACTTCACTCTGGGCTTCACAGACTCACTTTACCTATAAAATATCTTCAGGACCATCTCTAGCTAAAACATTGTCTAAGTTGCTTGCCTGCCCCAGGAATCTATCCTATAGAAATAATAGCTTGAGGAGGGTGGGAGGGGGAAAAAAAAAAAGAAAGAATGGCTTGAGAAAGTAAAGATATATGTACAAGAATGTTGACTGGAGCACTATAATAGCAAAAAAAAGAACATGTAAAACTAAAATTGAACAACCTAATCAGAAGAGCAGAAGGGACTGATTGAAAACCCTATAGCCATGTAATGGGATACTAGGCAGCTGTTAAAAATAAGGAAGTATATCAATATGTTCTAGCCAGGAAAGCTGTCCATTTGCCACGTGAAAAAGCAACATGTATAAAATCATTAATCTTCTTCATGAACATATCAGTGTTTTTTAACATTGTGAACATGTATATGCATGTATATGTGTATGAATGCTTAGTTAGATATGTCTGTATAAACTTGGAAAAAAGAAAGGACATATAGATACACTGGTTACCTCTGAAGAACAAGATTAAACAGGCAAATAAGGACTCTTAATATATATCCTTTTTAAAATTATGGGACTATGGATGAATTTTACTATTTTATAGTTTTTAATAATTTTCAAATAAAAGTTATCAAGGTACCTGCCATTAACTACGGAAGAAAAACATCTATTTTTCATGTGTCATAAATGTTAGGCACTTCTGTTAGGCAACACCTAATCATCTTACTTTGCATCTTCTCCAGTTGCCACCCTCCAATCCAGTTTTTCAAACTGTTCCCTGAACATACTATATTCACTCCAACATTCATGACTTGGCTTATGATGTTTTTCTCCAACACCCAGAAAGATCTTGTCTTCCCCGATCTTTAATTATCCTTACTTTATTTTTATCTTTATTTATTATATAGCCTGCGAGCCACAGCTACTGAAGCCCATGCACCCTAGAGCCTGCGCACAGCAACTACTGAGCCCACACGCAGCAACTACTGAAGCCCGCATGCTCTAGGGCCTGCGTGCCGCAACTACTGAGCCCACATGCTGCAACTACTGAAGCCCGCATGCCTAGAGCCCATGCTCCACAACAAAAGAAGCCACCACAATAAGAAGCCCGCACACCGCAACAAAGAGTAGCCCCCACTCGCTGCAAATAGAGAGAAAGCCCCAGCACAGCGCAGCCAAAAAAAAAAAAGAGAGAGAAATAGATGGCAATACCATAATAGTAGGGGATTTTAATACTCCACTTTCATCAATAGATAGATCATTCAGGCAGAAAATCAATAAGGAAACACAGCCTTAAACAAGATACCAGACCAAATGGACTTAAGAGACACTTGCAGAACATTCCATCCAAAAGCAACAGAATACACATTCTTCTCAAGTACACGTGGAATATTCTCTAGGACAGATCATGTGTTAGGCCACAAACAAGTCAATAAATTTAAGATTGAAATCATAGAAGGCATCTTTTCCAACCACTGTGGTTTAAAATTAGAAAACAATTACAGGAAGAAAACTAGAAAATTCAAATATGTGGAGATTAAACAACACGCTACTGAACAACCAATACGTCAAAGAAGAAATCAAAAGAAAAATCATAAAATATCTTGAGACAAACAAAAATGGAAATACAGCATACCAAAACTTACGGGATACCACAAAAGCAGTTCTAAGATGGAAATTCATAACAATAAATGCCTACATTAAGAACAAGAAAGATCTCAAATAAACAACCTTACTTTACACCTCAAGGAACTAGAAGAAGAAGAATAACCTAAGCCTAAAATTAGTAGAAGGAAGAAAATAGCAAAGATTAGAGAGGAAATAAATGAAATAGAGATAAAAAGACTATAGAAAAGATCAATGAAACTAAAAGCTGATTTTCTGAAAAGATGAACAAAATGCCTACACCCTGTTTTCTCTCTCACCACTTCATTAATTCCAATTACACATTTATTATACCTTATCACACTATCCTCCACATAACATAACTTCCTGCCAATTTTCAATCTTTTCTCTCTCTATAGTGTATTCTAAATAATCACTTCTAGTCCAGTTTCACTAATTCTCTTTTAGTCATGCATAATCAGCTATCAAACCTATCTTTTGAATTTTTAATTTTAATTATTTCATTTTTCTTTTCTATAAATCCTATTTGGTTTTGTTTTCAATGCCTGTAATGTCCCTTTTTGCAGTTTCTTAAACCCCTGAGGTATTTCCAAGCTTGCCTTTTATTTTTTTAAACATAGCAAGCATGCCTAAAACTACATCCAATAAATCTAGTTTCTGAGGTCTGCAGAGATCACTTTTTACAGTTCCTTCTTTATCCTGGTCCTCAAATATGGTGCCTTGTTTCTTTAATGCTTGATTATCTTTAATTGCATGTCCTTGAAAGCTTACTTGAAGAGTTCTCAAAGCGTTCTAGAAGGAAGATGCTTTCCTCCAAAAGAAAATTTGCAGTTGCTTCTGTTAAGTGCCTAGGTTAACTGGAACCAATTTAAGACTCAATTCATGGTCTGACGTTTCTTTGACCACCCAGGTAAATGAGAATTTTTGCAGCAATCCCTGTGGTTTATTAATTCTCAGTGAAAGGTTTTCTGGTTATTTTTTTCTTCTCTTTTTTTTCTCCCTTGCTCTGCTCAGTGCCAAAGCAACTCTCCCTGTAATCTACTGAAAGTGGGGAAAAGAGGACGTAGGGGAGGGGGGTAGTTTTACTTTTGTGTTCACCCTTACCAAAAATGTTTACCCCTAACCAGTTTAATGTGGAGAGTCGGTATTAAACTTCTGATCTTGGGGGAACCTGAGCTGTGACTACTTTCCTCTTCATGTAGGGGGCCATCAAAATTGAAGTTCACAGCTTCCTGATCAGCGAAGGCCTTCAAGGCAAAAACAGCTTCAAATGCTGATCTTAATTTTCCGTCATTCAGCAGCAATTCCTCTCTCTTTAGCTCTTCAGTGTCTTTAGGATATCTTGTTTTTATTCCATTCAAATATTTTAGTTGTCATTAGTAGGAGAAATGATTCAAAAACCTGGCTTGCCATTACCAAAAACAGAAGACCCAAACCTTATTAACACTCTTCAGTTTGTTGAACGGAAATAATTTTTGAATGAATGAATGACTTTCAAATTAAACAGACATGTCACCCTCAGATTCAATCATCTAACCTGTCTGAACATCAGTTTCACAAAATAAAGGGGTTGAACAAAATTATGTCTATGATTCTTTATTGTCTAAAATAGCAGGATCTATTGCATATATATGCAATGTCACCTTTCAGCTTTTGCAAGCTCCATTTATGGTAGTCAGATGGGCAAAGTTTTCTCATAGTGTTACAACAATTCCAAAATAAAAATAAATGAGACTCACTGTTAATCCAAGGGGTCCCTTTTCCATCTTCTCAAACCCAAGAGCCAAGACACAATCTGCCAGACCTTGAAAGAAAATGTAATTAGTTTGAAAAATTAAATTTCCAGACACCCAACAAAATATCATTAAATACTTCAATTTAAATAAGCATGCCAATTTATACAAAATGTAAAAACATGGTATAATCCTATAAAATTTTTAATAAGTGAAAAATTACAGAGAAAATTCTTATATGCTTCTAAATAAGAGGAAAAATTAATAAAGTATATAATTCTTTCTTTGATTCTCAGTGTTAATAAGACTTTTGATTAATGTGGAAATATGTTCCAGTGAAGAACAAATATAAATAGCTAATTTTCAATTTTTAAACATTAAGTAAAATTTTTAAAAATTTTAAAGTATCTTGATCAAAATCTCAACAGAATTATTTTTGGAGGGAGGGGGCACCTAAAAATGACATTAAAGTTCAACTAAACAGCAAAACAAGCAGAATTGCCAAAATTTTTCCTAAAAAAAAAAGAAAAAAAAATAACAACATAGGGGGCACAAGGGATACTAGTATTATCCAATAGTGAGACATTATAAAGCTCCAACAATTAAAACACCAAAGAGTAGAGCAATAATCAACAATCAATCAGAAGAAAGAACAGAGGGCCTAATAAAAGAGCTTAGAATATTTGGAAATATAGACTATGATATATATCCGAGAGAACTGAAAACATATGGCCACAAAAAAAATTGTACACAAGTGTTTACAGCAACATTATTCATAACAGCCAAAAAGTAGAAACAACTCAATGTCCATCAACATGTAAATGGATAAACAAAATGTGGTGTATCCATACAATGAATTATTAATTGGCCACAAAAAAGAATGAAGTACTGATACATGCTACAACATGGATGAACTGTGAAAATATTATGCTAAGTGAAAGAAGCCACAAAAGGCCATATATCATATGATTCCATTTATATAATGTTCAGAATAGGTAAATACATAGAGACAGAAAGTAGCTTAGTGGTTGCCAGGGGCTGCTGGGAGATGGAAATGGGAAGTGACTGCTAATGGGCACCACTTTCTTTTTGGGGTGATAAAAATGTTCTAAGATTAGATAGTGGTGATAGTTGCATAAACCTGTAAATATACTAAAAAACACTGAATTGTAAACTTTAAAAGGGTGAATTTTATGCTATATAAAGTACCTCTCAATATAACTGTTATTTGTTTAAAAAGAAATACATTATAAAGCAATCCCTCTGATGGTCGTATGGAGAAATAATAAAAGGAGGGCAATAACCCCACATCTATTTAAGTTCACTAGACAAATAGGCACTTCTCACCACCCTGAATCAGTTGCCGGGCCATAAACAAAGCAGTTGAACCAGTAGAACAGTTATTGTTTACGTTGATGATAGGAATTCCAGTCAGTCCCAAACTGTGATAGATAGCCCTCTGGCCACAGGTAGAGTCACCTATATATAAAAAAAAAAAAAAAAAAATTTATATATGCAGCATGAGAATTATGGAGCTGCAAAGCAACATAATACTACATTATGGTTTTTCCAGTGCTATGTCTTTGTCTAACATACAACATGGGCAGAAAAATAAATATACTATTGACATCTTACTCAGAAACAGTTTTAGCATGAAGCATCATTTACTCTGCAAATATAAAAATTCTCAAAACACAGAGTATATATGCACTTTCTTTACACAATACAGAGGTAGGAAAGTAGAAACATGACCAAGTAATAGCAAACAATTCAATCTGGCTAGGGCTACATGATAGGCAGCAATATTTCATGTATACTGTCAGATATAAATCTTTTAAAACTAAACTAATTAATTAAAAGGCCATGATTTTTCTCTTCATGTAAAATTTCATAACTTCAAAAAGTTAAAAGATTCTGCATGCCAGGGTATTCCAGAGGAATGTAATCCAAGTAAAAACACATTTGACTCCCTTTCCCAAGGAACATGTCCACCAAGGCAGACATGCTGGAGCAGTGTGATGGAAACACCTGAAGATACAGACTCTCCAGAAGTCTTCAGGGAAAACAGTAAGGTTCAGGACCTCCCTTTCATAAATACATTGTGCATCTCTTTGAACTAGTAAATTTCCCTTCAAGAATTCTCTTGATATCTTGAAATCTCAAAGAAATAATCATAGATATAAATAAAGATTCATCTACAGTAATGCTTACTATAGCCTTTTATAGTAACTAGAAATTAGAAATAATTTAAAATGTCCAAGAATAGGGTATCATTCCTACTGCTAAATAAACTGTAGTAAATCCCCAAGACTAGAATATCATGAGATAATTTAAAATGCTGTAAAAAGACTGGGAACATTCTAAATGTCCATTAAAAGGGGACAGATTAAATAAATCATGATAAATCTATTCAATGGAACACTATGCTATCATTAAAAGAGACCAAGAAAGCTCCTTATGAAACAATTTGGAATAGTCACCAAGAACTACTAAGTTAAAAAGAGCAAAATATAGGGACTTCCCTGGTGGTCCAGTGGTTAAGACTCCACGCTCCCAATGCAGGGGGGCCTGGGTTCAATCCCTGGTCAGGGAACTAGATCCTGCATGCCGCAACTAAAAGATCCCACATGCCACAACTAAGATCCTGCATGCCACAACTAAGATCCTGCACACGGCAACTAAGACCCAGTGCAGCCAAATAAATAAATAAATATTTTTTTTAAAAAAAGCAAAATACAAAATAATGTGTATATTATCCTACCATGTGTGTAACAAAAGAAAGGGGGAGGGGGTAGTTATACAACCACATATACTTATTTTTATATGGATAAATTACCTATGAAAAGATACACTAGAAATTAGTGAAATTGCACTACTATACATAAAATAGATAAGCAACAAGGATTTACTGTATAACACAGGGAACAATATTCAACGTCTTGTAATAACCTATAATGGAAAATAATCTGAAAAATATATATATATAACTGAATCACTTTCCTGTATACCTGAAACTAACACAATATTGTAAATCAAATATACTTCAATAAAAAAAAAGAAACTAGTAAAATTGGTTGTCTAAGGAAAAGGAATCATGAGACAGGGAGACAGGAATAAGAGTGAGACTTTCCACTACATAAACATCTACCTTTTGTATTTTTGTACCATGTAAATATTTAATCTATTCCAGAAAAAAAAATTGAAAAATATTAATGATGAAATGAAAGAAGACTGAATAACATGGGAAATATTGAATACAATAAAATGAGAAAAGCAGGTTACCAAAAAGTATGTAACTAGGACCTAAATTGAAGAGAAAATTATGTGTACATACGTATTCACACACATTCATACTCACTGAAGGACCTACACCAAAAAAGTAATGGTAATAATCTCTGGATAATGAGATTACAGGTGACTTATTTTTTCTTGTGCTTTTCTGTGTTCCCTTTTTTAAATTACAATAGTATACATACATCATTATTCTAATTAGAAAAAAATCTTAATGAAAAAATTTTATTAGACACAAAAAATCAATAAATACAAATTTTAAGACAACAAAGAACAAAAAGATAAAAAGTGTTTTAATTTAATAAAAAGTGTACTGTTTTGGCAGTACAATAATGGCAAAATATATATATATATATATATATATATATATATATATACTAAACTAGCCTGACACATAAGGGAAATCTAGGAATGATGAGAATAAGACCCTGAACTCTGAGTTTTGAGGGTTAAATTCACAAATTCCTCTGCATTGTTTATGTAGTTGCTGTAATTTTTAGAATATATAGTTTACTACGTACCATAAACATAGCCAATACATGCCTGTTCTACTGCAGAATAAGGGATCTGTGCATCCGCTAAAGCCTTCTGGCCTATAAAAACAAAAAAAATTATCACATAGCACTTTAAGTGAGTAAAAATAAGTTTAGAGTTTTCCCAGATTAAATCTACCTCTAGTTAGTCTATGTTCAATTCAAATGACAAATCCTTCATCAAATCATCTCAGACTTTCAGAAGTTATCTTACCTTTCAAAAGTTATCATTTCTTCCTCTAAGCTATTGTAACACTTTTTCATACCGCCTTTTTGATATTTAATATTTCCTATTCTAACTGTACACCTAACTATAAATATCAATATATTAAATCCCAATAGTCTTAAAGCTCCTTAATGTCAAGGTGTGTTATTCATCTCTGTGGCTCTATCATACATCTAGAAGACAAAAGAGGATAGAATGTTATTGTTGAGGAGCGGGAGTGTGGGGGCACTCATATGGTCATCTTACAAAGCCAGGATCAAGAGATGACCCTGTCTATGGAACAAGAAATGAAGCTTTAAGGATGCTATCCAAAGGTACAGAAATGACCAATGGAGGAACTGAGAAAAACTATGAAAATAAACTAGGAAGAGGAGAGTGGAAGCTAGAGATAAGGTGTAACCTAAATCCTCATCTATCATAGTGAGAAGCAAACAGACGTCTAAAACTGATAAATCAAAAACTGGAATAAGTGTGGTGGAACAAATATTTAGAGACATGGAGATAATCACCAGAAGAACTAAAGCCAAAACCGTTAAAAGAAGTTGCCTGCTGGGGAAGAGGCCTGGGAAGTATAAGCCATCTATGTGTGTGTGTGTGTGTGTGTGTTTTAACCATATGAATGTATTACTTTGAAGTTTTTTATAACTGAAGAAGATATATGATTGATTATGGGATTGGTTTAGTCAGACTAGTTATCTTTTCCCGCTTAATGTATGAGCAAAAAAATTAATGTTTGACTTATAATAATGTTGATGAGATTATGTTTAAAAGAGCATTCTCATATGCTGCTACTGAAACTAATAATATAAACAGTCTGAAAAATAATCTGACAAGAGTCTTAAAACTGTTTATGTTCATTGTTCCAGTGAGTCTACTTCTAGGCTTTGTCCTCAGCAATAACTAGAGATCAGAACAAATATCTGTGTTCAGCAAGATGTTTACTATAATTCTTCTAAAATATCAAAAAGTTGTGAAGCAAATATCCAACAAAAATTATGGCATAAATATATAATGAAATATGCAAAAACTAATTTTTTCCAGTTTTAAGTGGAGAAATGTTTATAATAATGTTTTTAAAAATCAGGATACAAAACTACATATAGAATATGATCCCAGATAGCCACAGAAAAAAAACATTAAAATAGAATACACCAAGGGAATGTAAACTGATCTAGCCACTATGGAGAACAGTATGGAGGCTCCTTAAAAAACTAAAAATAGAATTACCGTATGATCCAGCAATCCCACTACTGGGCATATATCCAGAGAAAACCACAATTCAAAAAGACACATGCACCCCAATGTTCATTGCAGCACTATTTACAATAGCCAGGTCATGGAAGCAACCTAAATGCCCATCGACAGACGAATGGATAAAGAAGATGTGGTACATATATACAATGGAATATTACTCAGCCATAAAAAGGAACGAAACTGGGTCATTTGTTGAGACGTGGATGGATCTAGAGACTGTCATACAGAGTGAAGTAAGTCAGAAAGAGAAAAACAAATATCGTATATTAATGCATATATGTGGAACCTAGAAAAATGGTACAGATGAACCGGTTTGCAGGGCAGAAATTGAGACACAGATTTAGAGAACAAACGTATGGACAGCAAGCGGGGAAAGCCGCCAGGGGGTGGTGATGGTGGTGTGATGAATTGGGCGATTGGGATTGACATGTATACACTGATGTGTATAAAATTGATGACTAATAAGAACCTGCTGTATAAAAAAATAAATAAAATAAAATTTAAAAATTAAAAAAAAAGAAAACCAATTTAGAAAAATAAAAATAAAAAAATAATAAAAATTAAAAAAAAACATTAAATGAACAGTGTGTACCTGGAAAATCAGCATCAGTTAATCAAATCTCATGAACCTTCCTTTTGGGGGACAGAGATTTCTGATTCCCTGTATAGTAATATCTAAATACTGAGTTGAATGATGGAGTTCAAATGAAACCTAATTTATGAACACTGAGTGCACTAGGTACTTGTAGAGACAAGCAGTGTCTAATTAAAAACCACAGTAACCCTTTTTGGGTTGCTGGCAACAAGCTGGCAAGAATAGGAGGAAGCGGAAGGCTTCCTAGGAGGAGGACTGTACCTGAACAACTTCATGGGACCACCAAGCTCCCAAGGTCTCCATGAGTGGGAAGCCTGTGTTTCCCAGCACTCCCTTAAAACTGCTGATACCTAAGCTTAGACTGCTTGGCCCTGAAATTAAAACATCTCCTTTGACCCAGCTTCCTGTTAAGGTTGCAAGGCTGCTCCACAATCAAGACAGACCACACAATAAACTACAATGTTCAAAGATCTGAATGTCCTTTATTACCTGCTTCCTTTGCCAAGTCAGGGTAGTCTCTTGAATTCTCAACTCCGGGCTTTGTGAACTAGAAATATAGAAGGAGATAATAAATAGAAACAAATATAGTTAGATTTTTTCACAACAGAGAACTGCAGAAATTCATTCGTCTATTCACTTAAACAAAAACATATTGAGCACCTATCGTGTTTCTGGACTCTGATAATAAATAATATACAGTTCGTACCCTCCGGGAGCTTACCATCTAATGGAAAACAGGCAATTACACCACAGTGTCATAAGTACAGAATGATTTGGGAGAGACAATTACCCAGCTCTGGAGGACTACAAAGGCTTCCCAGAGGAACTGACGTTTAAATTAAGTCTTTAAGGATGAGTAGGAGTTAGCCAAGTGAAAGAAAAGGAAATTCTAGAGCAAAGATCTGGAAATGACAGAATATAACAATTTTACATGCAAACAATTTTATACTGCAGAGGCTGAAACACGTGATTTGAAATGGCAAGTGATAAGGACAGAAAAATTACTTAGGACCAAACGATGATAATTACTAATATTTATTGGGCACTTACTGTTGTTACTCACTGTACTAAGCACTTCACATGTATTAACTTGTTTAATCCTCACAACAACCCTCAGAGGTAGGTACTATTCTTATCACCATTTTAAGATAAGAAAACAAGGGCAGAGATTAAGTCACTTGCCCAAGGATACACAGCTAATAATTAGTGGAGCTGAAACTTCAACCTGGTTCTAGAGCCAATTCACAAGTGACCTTATATGCCCTCCTATGACACCTGGGCTTTATCCTGAAGACAGTGGATTTAAAAAAAAAAAAAAAAAAAACAAAGACTGAAATAAACAATGAGATACACTACAACACCAAACACTGACAGGATGTGGAGCAGCAGGAACTCTCATTCGTTGCTGGTGGAATGCAAAATGGTATTGCCACTGTGGAAGACAGTTTGGCAGTTTCTTACAAAACTAAACATCCTCTTAACATAAGATCCAGCAGTTGCGCTCCTTGGTATTTACCAAATGAGTTTAAAACTTATGCTCACACAAAAACCTGCACACGGATATTTATAGTAGCTTTATTTATTTATTATTTTTTAAATTTATTTATTTATTTATTTTTGGTTGCATTGGGTCTTCATTGCTGCATGTGGGCTTTCTCTAGTTGCGGCGAGCAGGGGCTACTCTTCCTTGCGGTGCATGGGCTTCTCATTGCGGTGGCGTGTCTTTGTTGTGCAGCACAGCCTCTAGGCGCACGGGCTTCAGTAGTTGTGGCATGCAGGCTCAGTAGTTGTGGCTCGTGGGCTCTAGAGCTCAGGCTCAGTAGTTGTGGCGCACAGGCTTAGTTGCTCCACAGCATGTGGAATCTTCCCAGACCAGGGCTCGAACCCATGTCCCCTGCATTGGCAGGCGGATTCTTAACCACTGCACCACCAGGGAAGCCCTAGAGTAGCTTTATTTATAATTGCCAAATTTGGAAGCAACCAAGATGTCTTTAGCAGGTGAAAGGTTAAATAAACTGTAGTAAAACCAGACAATGGAATATTATTCAGCACTAAAATGATATGAGCTACCAAATCACAGAAAGACATGGAGGAACTTTAAATGTATATTACTAAGTGAAGAAGCCAATCTGAAACGGCTACATATTGTCTGATTCCAACTACATGACATTCTGGAAAAGGCAAAACTATGGAGACAGTAAAAAAAAAAATTAGTTGTTGTCAGGGACTGAGGGGAGGGAGGGATGAAGAGGCAGAGCAAGAGGATTTCAGGGCAGTGAAAGTATTCTGTATGATGATGTAATGTATACGTGTCACCACATATGTGTCTAAATCCATAGAATATACAACACCAAGTGTGAACCCTAATGCAAACTATGGACTTTGAGTGATAATTATGTGTCAATGCAGGTTCACTGACTGTAACATATGTGCCACTCTAATGCTGATTATTGATAGTGGGCAAGGCTTTCCGGCGGGGTCGGGGGCAGTGAGCATGTAGGAACCCTCTGTACTTTCTGCTCAATTTTGCTGTGAACCTAAAACTGCTTTGAAAAATAAAGCCCTACTTTAAAAAGAGAGAGAGAGAGAGACTGGGCCGAGAAGACGTGCACGTTAGATCATTCTAAATGCAATGTTGAGAAATGAATGAACGGAGCAAGGCTGGAGGCAGTAAGACCAAGTGGCATAATTCTGAAATAGCCCAAGTGAGAGTTAACTAAGATAGCAGCAGAAAGAATGGAAAGAAGCAGAGAGACCTGAGAAGCATAAGTGAAGTAAAACCTACCAAATACAGTGATCAATTAGATAAGATGGAGTGGTCTGCTAGTCAGAGGTTGTGCTAACGAGAATTGGCTTTCAAAAATTTTTTAACTGCAAACCACAATAACATACAACATGACCCAGTAGACACATATTGAAGCAAAATTTTCATGAAATACTTATCCTTGTTATATTGATACAGTATTTTCGATTCTATTTCAATTTTTTTAATGCTAGAGGCAACCTTCTAAACAGACATCACTACCCCTGCAATGGATCACAAAACCCAGTTTGAAACACTGTATAGATACTAGACTTAAATGCCACACTTTATTGCACAGTGCCAAAATATATCTGTTGAACTGAACCAAAACAAAATGTTTAACATTTGTTCCTATCTCTTACCCACCCCAATTCTTCATTAACTTCTGAATTAGAGAATCCTTCATAATTCCCTAATTCAGCAGCCCCAAATTACCTATTTCCCCTGTAGTTACTCTTCAGTTCACTAATTACAATCAGAGCATGTAGTACAGAGAGCACTTACTATAAGGAGAGAGTACTGTGCTACTAGGCTCCACCAAGTAATACCTATTAATAACCACATTATCATCCAGGTAGTGAAATGACTGCACTTTCTCATTTCTTACTGAAATCAAGGCAGTTTTTAAAAGATTAGTCAAGCAAATAAACAAATACAACATTACTCCTTCAAAATGAAAAGCATGTTTAGGTGGAAACTACCAAATGTCCATTGACAATAAATTGGATATATTATGGAATGTTCACACAATGGACTATGTTACATCAATGAGAATGAACAATCTATAACTACACATAAAATTAAGGATGAATCCCAGAAACATAATGTTGACTGAAAAAGCCAAAATTATCTATGATATTAAAGGTCAGAAGTCAGAAGGATAATGGTAACCCTTTGCAGGCAAGGAGTCAGTGACTGGAAGAAGGCAGAGAGTAATTTCTGAGGTGCTGGTAATGTTCTGTTTATATTTGTTTTTTAGTTTTTATTTTTTTAATCAAAGAAATGCAAAAAATAAATATAAAATAAAAATAAAAACCTACCTCAAGGCCTATAATAAAAACAGCAATCTTGTTCCACTACTCTCCACCCGCTAGTCTTACTTGCTCCCAAAACATCCATTTTCAATTCCTTTAGATATTTCTTCTTTTATAAAATCCCATGTTTCTAAATATTCTTATACTATTATTTCTTTATCAATTTAAGATGTGTCCCTCAAGGCTAATTGTAAACCAGGATGTACATTTTGGAAGTCTTGCTATAGACTGAATGTCTGTGTCCTCTCAAAATTCATATATTGATATCTAACTCACAAATCTAATTCTTCATTTTTGGAAGTGGGGCCTTTGGGAAGTCATGCAGATGGAGCCCTCAGGAATGGGATTAGTGCTCTATAAAAAAGAGCCCAGAGAGTTCCCTTGCCCCTTCTGCCACAGACAGCTGTCTATGAACCAGAGAGCAGGGCCTCACCATGCACCAAATCTGCCTGTGCCTTGATCTTGAACTTCCCAGCCTCCAGAACTGTGAGAAATAAATATTTCTTGTTTAAGCCACCCAGTCTAAGGCATTGCTGTTATACAGCCCTAACAGACTAAGACAGACCAGTTCTTGAAGATAGCCAGAATTTAAATTGATGAAAAGAGGGCATATCAGGAGGTAGGCAGCATAAGCAAAGGGACTCGGCCTGCTGTCAGCCAGGTAGTAGTTGTGATTTAGTTGTGTTAAAACCTCTTGACATGCATCATGAGAATTCTAATTTACCATAGGAATTAACTTCCTACACTGATAATAAAACCTCACTAGGAGAACTTCAAGTTGTCTAGGAATTCAGCTATTCAAATTAAGAACCACAACCAGTTGAGATCTACCAACAGAGCCTAAAGTATTATCTGCTAAATTTCTCCCTCTTCATTAAACCCTCCCCCAAGTTCCAAAAGATCAAACCCAGAGAGAAGTGCACTGGCCTAGTAAGCACATCAATAAAGCTGCTCTCCATAGTCCCAACCTCTTCCCTGAAGATTGTAACTAACACCTCCCACACCTCCACCTCCCAACTTGAGGAAAAATAAATACATCTCCTACTTCCCAAAGCTCAGTGCTTTTCTATATAGCCAATATAACCAGACATTTAACAGCCAGTGGTGGAGGATCTGACTGTATTTATACCACACTTTAAAAGGTTTTACTGTCCACCTATACCAGAAGTCCCCTTTCCCATGAAACAACAGATGATCTCCAAGTATCTGCTTCATAACATATTAGCTGACTTTTCTACTTACATGTCTTGATTGCTTTGTGTACTCTCAGCCCACTGGGTAAGATAAAACAAGTTTAAGGCTGTTTTCTCAGAAAGAGAACTTCCCCTAGGAACTCTCTTTCATAAAGCATATCCATTTAATATTGGTCAACTAACATTCACTGAGGTCTTCAGGCACAAGGCATTTTCAAGGTGCTAGAGGTACAGCAATGAATTAGACATGGTACTCACCTTGGAGGAGCTTACGTGCAAAAGAAGAATATAGACATAAAAACAATTTCAGGACAAAATAGTAAGTACTAAGTTAACATGTGGGAAAGTCAGGAGGATCAGAGGAGGCTTCTTGGAGAAGGTCTGAATTGATCTTTTAAAAATGCAAATAAGGGCCTCCCTGGTGGCGCAGTGGTTAAGAATCTGCCTGCCAGTGCAGGGCACATGGGTTCGAGCCCTGGTCCGGGAAGACCCCACATGCCACGGAGCAACTAAGCCCGTGCACCATAACTACTGAGCCTGTGCTCTAGAGCCCGCAAGCCACAACTACTGAGCCCACGTGCCACAACTACTGAAGCCCGTGCAGCTAGAGCCCGTGCTCCGCAACGAGAAGCCACCGCCGTGAGAAGCCCGCGCACAACAACGAAGAGTAGCCCCTGCTCGCCGCAACTAGAGAAAAGCCCGCGTGCAGCAACGAAGACCCAACGCAGCCAAAAGTAAATAAATTAATTAAAAAAAAATAAAAATGCAAATAAGTTAACCAGTGAAGACAAACGGTCTTAAGTAGTGGGGAAAACAGAAAGCAAAGCAACAGAGGCATAAAAATGCTTGGGGTGAAACTAAAAGCAGTTTGGCATCACTAGAGCACAGAGGTGGTGAGGATGTCAATAAGTGAGACTGCAGGAGTCTCTGGCCTCCTGAGTACCAAGAAGAGTACCACTTGAGGAACAACAAAGGTCGGAGGATCCAGAAAACCTGCCACCTGTGCCCAGACGCTGACATCACTAATGATTCTCCTCCTCATCTACACTGGAACTGTCCCTGAGAAGGGATCCTACAAGGAGTATTCCTGGAAGTGCAGAGCTGGCGACATTCACGACCTGCTTTCCTTTCGGGTGTGAGGCGGACCTTGCCTCCGTCAGAGGTCCACACATCTTAGGATTCCACCCAGATTCAAAGGGGGTGCGGACTTTGGGTCATCTTAGGGCGTCCTTCACAAACTGCGCCCCAGGGAGAAAAGGAAAAAAGGAGGAAGATATGGCCGCTGGAACAACCCTGCGATATTACGATCCCGCAAACAGACCCTACATCACAACCCACCCGCCACTCTGATGCCCCCAGGGCCAAGAAGCCAAGCTGGGCGGTGGGATGCCCCGGGCGCCCTCCGGGTAGGAAGGACAGACCGACGCACAGCCCCAAATCTGATTCTCACCCCCCCACACCCCCGGTTCCCGGTCACCTCGAATCTCCCCAGGCCTCACCCAGACAGAGCAGAGCAGGGAGCCCGCCTCCGGGGACCCACGGCTCTGTTTACCTTGGTCATCCCAACGCCCACCACAAACACCCGGTTCCGGAGCGGAGACTGTGAGATGTCCACATGCATGGCTCGGACACTTCTGGGCACGGGAACCGCAGCTAACGTAGGAACGACTGGCCTAACGCGCCCACAGGCCTATTGAAACCTCTGCTGCGCCGGAGCAATTAGAACCGGGGACGGGGCGGGAGGCGGGCAGGGGGCGGGGCGGGAGGCGTGGGAGCGCGCGCGTGCGTGTGCGCGTGCACCGAGGCGCCTGCGGCGTGGCTGTACGGTGTCCTGGCGGGGCGGTGCGGGTTAGGGAATCCTTTGGGGACAAGGCTGGAGTTCACAGGTGGGCTCGAGACGCAGGCCCACTCAGCCTTTGCAAAAAAGCTCTATAGCCTGGTACCAGCCCCTCAGGTTTAGGTTCTCTATGCTGAGAGGGAGTGTGGCCTGGAGCAAGGCCTGAGGCTGAGGGCAGGGCTTGGCCTGAAACCGGACTCACAAAAGGGTAGCCTCAGGAAGAATTTCGGAGTGTTGGAGTTGTTCTGTATCCTATTGGTCGTAGTAGTTAGAAGAGTCACTGCACGCGTAAAACAAATAGGACTGTACCCTGGGGGGAGAGGGGGCGGATTTTATTACATGAATGTCTAAAACGAAAACCAAAGTTCTGTCACTAGCTCTGTGACCTTTTTTAACCTCTCTGAAACTCATTCTCATGTGTTGTTTTGTGAGGATTAAACGAGGTGATAGAAACAAAGCCTTTAACACTGAATAGAAGGAATATGTATATATGTAGGTATACTGTGGATATATACAGTGGATGCTTTTTATTGGCTGATTTTGAATTTGCAGATTTTCCTGCTCACAAAAATGTGTTTGTAACCCCCAAATCAATACTAGAAGAACCCTTGAGGTGGCAGAAGATGTGAGTTGCCCCACTTGCCTGTTGGCAGCTGAGGTTAAGCAAGAACCATGCTCTGTTTGTTTCAGCTCATGCTGTAAACCAAGGTGCTTCTCATCTATTTAGTGCCACCTTATTCGCATTTTTGTGTTTTTTGTTGATGATTTCACTGTTTAAAAGTGGTCCCCAAGCATGGTGCCTGAAATGCTATCTAGTATACCTGATACAAGACGGGTGTGAGGTGCACTATGAAGAAAATACATGAACTTAGTTCAAAGATGTGCTATTGGCTCTGAGTTCAATGTTAATATATATATGTGAATAATAAGATGTCTTTAAACAGAAACACACATAAAAGAAGGTTATGTATTGATCAGCTGACAAAAAATGCTGTGGGCAGAACCTTGGCAGGAGCCTAACCCTGTATTTCCCCTAGGAGCAATTGTTCAGTATTCACTAATTTGTGTTCACAGCAACTTTCAGAACATAAATTCCACCAAAAACTGAGAACCGACTCTGTGTGTGTGTGTGTGTGTGTGTGTGTGTGTGTGTGTGTGTGTGTGTAAAACTTCTGAGGCCCCTTCCAGTCCTAAGGGTGTGTGATAAGAGCCCCTCATAGATCTCCATGGCATAAAGCATCAAATGCTGGAAGTTCACTCCCTCAGGAAAACTTCCTATATTTGTTCCTAGCACTGGTAGAATTTAAGGCCAGATGTTCATTTAGAAGAAACTCCACTTGGCTGCTGAGGAGCCATTGGGCAGGAAGCGGAACAAGGAAGCTACACGGAAAGGCCAGGGAAAAACTTGGGGCAAGCAGAGGTGTTCTGAGACTGATCACGCTATCTCTATGGGGACTGAGTAACCTGTCTCTGGGGGAAGGGACATGTTCAAATTGAGGCTGACTGGCCTCAGGGTTATTGCAGAAGACAGCCTTACCCCTGGAAGGGAAACTGAACCAAGTGGATCCTCAGTACACAGGCGATTTTTATTATTTCAAAAGGCCTTATAGAAATTTCATTATGTATATACACCATGCCACCCCCAATAAAAATCACCATAGGTTCAAAACATCCATATCCAGAGCCCACTCTCTACTGAATCAGAGCCTCTGGGAGTAAAGCCTAGGCATCAATATTTAGAAAGTTGCTCCCAGTTGATTCTAAGGAGCCTCCATTAGGCTGGGTAAAGAACTCCTGGGCTGAGAATGGGTCAACTTAGTAAAATCTTCAGGTGATCAGAGAAGGGGCAAAGAATATCCCCTTTTCCTGCCTATCCCTAGAGTCCAGCATAAGGCTGGCACTGAAGAGGCTTTTACTAAGTGTAGAGTTGTTTCTTGAAACTCTGATTGGCTGATAAAGACAGCACTGTGATTGGTGGATAAGACAACCCAATAGAGCAAGAAGTCACAGAGTCCAGTTTAATTATTATGTAACAAATGCTGCCTGTCCCATGGATATTGGTTTCAAAAAAGGAGCCCATAGAGGTGGAGAGGGAGTAATAATAAACATTGCTATTAATGCTGAAAAGATTGGGAAAGGACACTTCCCTTCCCAATGTGGAAGACTAGATAATTCAAAAACTCTCCTGCCACAAAACACCTAGAAATGCTGCATAAAATACAACAAACTTCTTTTAAATGCATACAAGATGGAAGAGGCAAGTTTTTTCTTTTAATTTTATATCCATCTGTACTGTTGGAATGTTTTGATCTTGTGTGTATGTTACTTTTATTTTTGTCTTTACTATGTCATGTATTTATTTTAATTTTTGTCGTGTTTTGTTTTCATTTTAACTATTTATTTTTGAGTAGATAATACTTAAAGCATGAATCAAGATTCAAAAAGTACAAAAGGTCAAACTGTAAAAATTCTCCCTCCTATCCCTATTGCCAGCTTCCAGTTCCTCTCCCCTATCCTAGAAATATTTTATTTAACTACAACCAAGTGTATATATACCCACCTAAGTAACGCTGTCCCTCTTTATAACACAAATTTTAGCATTCTTTACACACTATTCCACATCTTGATTTTTTTCATACAAAAATAGATTTTGAAGACCATATCAGAGCTTCCTGTGTTTTTTCATAACTGCATAGTATTCAATTTATAGATGTACTATAATTTATTTAACCAATCCCCTGTTGTTGGATATTAACACTGTTTCCAGTCTTTTGCTATTATAAGCAATGCTGCAATGAATAACCTTGTACATATGTCGTTTCACACCTGTGTGGGTATATCTGTAGGTTAAATTCCTAAAATTGGAATTTCATGGTAAAAAAAAAAGAGATGATTTATACTTCTGAACATATATTGCCAGTTGGCCTCAATTAAAGACATTACTATCATCATTGTGAGAGTGCTCTGCATATATCCTTTAATAACTAAAACAATAGTTTGTTAAATTCATATTATAGTCCAGAAGGGATTACTGAAGGATTTTTTGCTTAAAACCAGCAGGATTTAAAAGAAAAAAATGTTACTACCTATGGCCATATTATTACTACCACTCTCATCCTACCTCCCTTGCTCCTTTGCTAAGCTTCCTTGGAATCCCAGAAATAATCATAATGTAGAGAGGAGGAGGTGCACCTTGTTATTTTAAAAACCAGGAACCAGATTTCCTCTTAGGAAAAGAAGTTCCTTTACTTGGTGTATTAGTTTGCGAGGGTTGCCATAACAAAGTACCACACATTGGGTAGCTTAAACAGCAGAAATTTATTTCTGCACAGTTCTGGGGGGCTAGAAGTCCAGGATGAAGGTATTGACAGGGTTGGTTTTGTCTGAGGCCTTGGCCTCTCCTTGGCTTCTAAATGGCCATTTTCTCACTTTGTCTTCCTCTATACCCATCTGTGTTAAAAAATTTCTTCTTATAAGGACATCAGTCATGTTGGATTAGGGCTAACCCTAATGACCTCATTTCAACTTAATTACCTCTTTAAAGACCCTATTGCCAAATACAGTCACATTGTGAAGTACTGAGGGATAGGACTTCAACACATAAATTTGGGCGGGAGACACAATTCAGTCCATAACAGTTAGCATTAACCTCCTTAAGTATGAGATGTGAAGTCCCACAATTGCTCCCCAACCTTCTGTAAAAATCTTTCTCATGCAGCCTCGTGTCTGTGAGTTTTGTTTTTTTTAATTTTTATTTATTTATTTATTTTTAATTTATGGCTATGTTGGGTCTTCGTTTCTGTGCGAGGGCTTTCTCTAGTTGTGGCAAGTGGGGGCCACTCTTCATCGCTGTGCGCGGGCCTCTCACTATCGCGGCCTCTCTTGTTGCGGAGCACAGGCTCCAGACACGCAGGCTCAGTAATTGTGGCTCACGGGCCCAGCCGCTCCGCGGCATGTGGGATCCTCCCAGACCAGGGCTCGAACCCGTGTTCCCTGCATTAGCAGGCAGATTCTCAACCACTGCGCCACCAGGGAAGCCCTCTGTGATTCTTTAAAGAGTGGCAGAATTGGAGTTGTGTCCAGTAATATGTAGAAAAGGGACAAGGAGGGATGGCCAGGTGATCCATAACCTGAATTAATTCATTGGAAGCAAGAACAGGTCACAAATGACCAGGAGTGACATAAACCCCAATTAATCTTGAGGGTCACAGAGAGGAACTTAAGAGTTTCCCACTGGACCCAGGAAGGAGGTTAGCTACCAGTTTTGTTTAAACCTTGATGGACATAGTGCTGACCTCAGCAAGCACCAGTGACTTTAAAAAGAGAGAGTTTTATTTATAGATCGCCTAACTGTCCAGCCATTGGTTGGAGGCCAGGATTGTTAGTGGCTTTGGGGTCTTCAACAAGTGGAAAGTGAAAGAAGGGAGAGTGTTTGCTGAACACTATTGATCCACCCAGAATGAACTAAACAAGCCACTAATGATCTCTGCAAAAGCATTTTGGGTGGACAGTGGGGGCAGATGCTTGGGATTCTCATTCACAAATATTTTTGCAGTCCAGTTATTGAGCATAAAATTGGGATGAATTGAGATGCAAATGGGAGGTGAGGTGGTGAAGTCCATGAATGTAGACACTATGACCGAATGAATAAGTGAAATAACATTTTTTAAAATGAGATAACATTTATTGAGCATATGTGTAAGCAAGATTCACACATCCCATCCAATCATTATAACACCACCACAAGGTAGTGATAAAGATTCTCTCCATCACCAAGCTCTAGCCAGTGTCCTCTGCCCTCTTCTCTACTAGGCTTCTGCCTCCCCTATAAAGACTTAAAGGAACACTAACATAGTTTCTAACAGCTCAAGGCCACATCCCTAGGATGACTCTAGCCCCACTTAAAGTGCCTCCCTGAGAAAACTCAAGGCTGCTGAAAGAATTTACTGTTTGTTTCAGCCAACACCTGAAGGTAGGGCTCCTGTCTCCCAGTCTCTGTGGGAGCCTAAGCTTGCATAAGCGCCAGTTAGCAAACCTAGAACGGTTTCGTGTGGACTAACCCCCTCCGCGCATTTTGTAAGTTTTACTTCCCCGACTGTACATAGGCCCCGCTCACCCACCTCCCTATTCCTTCATTCTCCCGGTAAAACTCCCAGTCACCTCTGTACAAATAGAAGTTGAGTTCAGTGTCACGCTGGACACTTCCCTTTTGCAATAGTATATTAACGATTAAAATCTGTTCTCACTACCTTAGTGCCCGACTTTCTTTATCTTTGACACTAGTCACTTTTATTAGCCGCGCTTTACAGATTGACGCTTAGAGAGGTTGGCAGCCTTGTCCAAAATCACACAGCAGAGCTGGGCTTTCTCCTACCCAGGTCTTCCGGTCTTCAAGAGCCTCAGAGAGCCGCGCCGGGCTCTCGGCCAATAGGCGGCGCGGTTTACGAAGGCCTGGGACTGAGCGGCAAGCTTTCAGCCGGAGAGGAGTGGGTGGTGGAGGGGCCGAGAGGCACCTTCCCAGACTGGTCCGGATGCTGCGTGCCCTGACCAGCGCCCTGCGCCTTCCGAGCCCCTGGAGGCCCCGTGAGGCCCGTGGCTGCGCCGCCAATCCCGCGGCCGCAAACCGCGAGATCCAAGTGTGCGCTCTGGCGGGTCCAGACCAAGGTAAGTGCTCTGTCCTGGGGGGCCCGGGAGGCGGCTGGGGCGAGCTCTGGCCGGCTGTCCGAGGCCGGCCCGGCGCCTGACACTGCTGCCGGGGCAGGACCCATGACCAGCGCACCCACTGACCCGGAGCAGACTGAAACTGATCTGGAGACAGCAGTGAGCGGTCCTGAAGAGAGATCTTAGTTCCCTGCCCAGGAATTGGACCTGGGTACCTGGATGAAAACCAGGAATCCTAGCCAGTAGACCACCAGCGAGCGGTTAGAGGCTAGAAGCAAAGTGGCCCTGGCTCTTTCCCCCATTTGAAAGCAAGAATGTTTCAAGGAGGCAAAAACTGTAAAAACATGTACAGAGTTTATTATTAGAGACACAGCACAACATGGGAGCGCACACAGAGAAGCAGTTTATTTATTTAAGTCAGAAGCTAGGCAGAAATACACAGAGAGAACGAGTATGGCCTTCCTCTCTAATGAGGAGGAACGCAGTAAAGAGCTGATTTAAATTACTTATATAGGACGGTCCTTCCAGGTCTTTGTTTACATTTGGCCAATTATCTTGTTTCTTTTCCACACCTGACCTGCCCTAGGGCCCTCCCCAACACGCGTGCGCAACTTTTTGCTAAGATGGATCCCACCAGAGGCCTGTGGGTGTATGTCCACACTTATTATGGGGTGGCGCCTCCTCCCT
The DNA here is from genome assembly GCF_965194805.1 of Balaenoptera borealis. Classification (NCBI taxonomy): domain Eukaryota; kingdom Metazoa; phylum Chordata; class Mammalia; order Artiodactyla; family Balaenopteridae; genus Balaenoptera; species Balaenoptera borealis. Next base: position 149,969,955 of record NC_138860.1, read on the forward strand.
TTTTGACCCCCACGGAGCCTTCCCGCCCATGTGCAGACAGGGTAGTTTTCCTTGACCTCAGGAGTGGTCATCTTATCTCTTTATTCCAGCAGAGCTCAGCTTCTGCCACTAGCTTTGTCCTTGGATTGTCTGGGTGAGAACAAAGCTTCAGTTTTAGTCCACTTGACAAACACTAGCTGTCTGGCCCAGGGGCCTATCTATATCCTACCTCAAATCCCCCCTGAGAGACGTGAACCCCGAAGAAATCTTTATTGGGAGGATGAAGGGCAATGGTCTGTCTTCTGTAGCTTCTGCAGGCTGCAAAGGGGCTTGTAGACCCTACCTAGTTGGGGTCACGGAGCTCTCGCCCTATCTCACTAAGGGGTCCCAGGGCAACTTCTGTTGTTATTCCAGCAGGATCTGTTCCGAGGAGTGGCTGGAATCTCTGCGTCACCGTCATCTTGATGTGAAACTATTGTAATCTGGAAGAGACAAACTTAACAAGTAGATGAAAAAGGCAGGAGCCACAGTAAAGGAATTACTGCAACCAGAGGACCAAGCTGGAATAAGATCCAGGATACATTTGGTAGCATTCCTTTAACTGTGGTCCAGATATAGTCAGCACTTAGATTACCCTGTCCAAAGGAATGAAGCCATTTAGCATGGTCATATATCTTTTGATGTTCTCTTTTATTAGCCCAGTGTGATTGATGTAGGTGCAACAGACTCAGAAGTAGTTGGAAGAGTGACAACCTGAACATTAATAGACAAAATAGATCTCATTTTTTTTTTCCGGAGAATAAGCCTGAATTCCAGTCTAGACCTGGCACTTCGAGGAGACTTGTAGCCAGTAGGTTTTAACTTTTGATGTGGTATTAACATATAAACCAAAGCAGTTGTCACCATTAATAATTTTAGTGTTTCTCTAGGTATGAGAAGATGCAAGAATTTGGGCTTATAAAAACCCTTACCTGAAAATATCTAACTATCTGAAGGCCTGTTCTGCCAGTTTTTCCCGGAGCACAGAGTGCCTCATTCCTGATCTCCACCCTGAGCTCCTTTCAGGGCGTGTTGAAGGTCAGCAGCTGCAGCAGCTCCTGATTTAATCTTTGTAGAGGCAGATGGCAAGTGCCAGTTTCCACTCGGCAGGGCCCCTTCATGGCCATAAATTTGACCATGGTTTGGGGGGCATTTCATGTCCATTTTGTCCCACAGTGCTAGGAATGTTTATTTCCTCCGCTGATAGGCCACACAATGCATTGTTACTGGACTAGGCCTTGTTAGTAGTAGCCAAAAGTCTCTGGACCACCTGAGACTAGTCTAGTCTCTTATGGTCCAGGAAAATATTCCCTCTTGTTGCTTTTTCCCATACCTAGAGTTACACCATTACAATCATTAATCTTATATGGGACTATCATTTTATCAGAGGCTCAGTCACATATTTGGTAATGTACGAAATAACAATTTTGATAAGGCTGCTCAGAACCCAACGGTCTCCAGTTTCTGGAGGGACCAGGAAGAAAGAAAAGAAAAATGTTTTAATTTTACCCACAGGTGTAAATTACCAAATTGTTGTAAACCAGAAGTAGCTTGAGAAGAAGAGATTCTTTATATCTGAAAAACAAAGATTAAAAGCTAGCAATATGTCAGACAAAAAGTAATAAAAGAATTATAATCATATTTAGCAGTTCATTTAATCCCATGTAATTAATTTTTGTTCTGAGTCCAGTTTTTCCATTAGTTTTGTTGACCTTGCCTGATGATTGAGGATGATAGTTACAGTGATAGTTTTAAGAAGTTTGTGAATGTTTTGTTAAGGCTTGTATGATTTATCCAGTGAAGTGGGTGTCTTGATCACTGGAGATTGTAGAAAGTATACCGCAAGTGGAAAACACTTCTTTTTTTTTTTTTGGCTGCATTGGGTCTTTGTTGCTGCACGTGGGCTTTCTCTAGTTGTGGCGAGCAGGGGCTACTCTTCATTGCAGTGTGTGGGCTTCTCATTGCAGTGGCTTCTCTTGTTGCGGAGCATGGGCTCTAGGCGTGCAGGCTTCAGCAGTTGCAGCACGCAAACTCAGTAGTTGCGGCATGCGGACTCTAGGGCGTGTGGGCTTCAGTAGTTGTGGTACACAGGCTTAGCTGATCCACGGCATGTGGGATCTTCCCAGACCAGGGATCAAACCCATGTCCCTTGCATTGGCAGGTGGATTCTTAACCACTGTGCCACCAGGGAAGTCCCAGAAAACACATTTTTAATCTTTTATTTTTTTCATTGTGAGGGCATTAACCCTCCAGCCAGGGAAGGCTTTAACCCATCATATTAAAAAATGAGGTTTGTCAGGGAGCCGGGAAAAGCCAAGTGGCCGTCTTGGATTTCCCATAGCCCTGTTTAATTTACAGTCATTGTTTATCCATTTTATTTATTTTTTTTTTAATAAATTTATTTTATTTTTGGCTGCGCTGGGTCTTCGTTGCTGGGTGCAGGCTTTCTCTAGTTGCAGCGAGCAGGGGCTACTATTTGTTGCTGAGCGCGGGCTTCTCATTGTGGTGGCTTCTCTTTGTTGTGGAGCAGAGGCTCTAGGCACGCAGGCTTCAGTAGTTGCGGCTCGCAGGCTCTAGAGCACAGGCTCAGTAGTTGTGGCGCACAGGCTTAGTTGCTCTGCGGCATGTGGGATCTTCCTGGACCAGGGCTCGAACCTGTGTCCCCCGCATTGGCAGCCAGATTCTTAACCACTGCACCACCATGGAAGCCCCTGTTTATCCATTTTAAATTCTCTGACTTAGGAGTAGACCACTGCCATACTACAAGGACATCAGGATGGCAAAAGTCTGACAATGAGGGGTTAATCTTTGTAGAAGCAGAATGAACTTTATCTACATGTGCCATAATCTTCACAGATCATTGTGAAATAATATTTATTTACTTTAACAAAGTAACAAAAGATTTTAAAAACAAATATAAATCACTTAAATGCAAAGAAATTCACACAGTCTATTATCAAAAGCAGCATTCCAAGAAAACTTTGTTCTCTTTTATTTATTTATTTATTTATTTATTTATTTATTTATTTATTTATTTATTTTTGGCTGTGTTGGGTCTTCATTGCTGCGAGCGGGGGCTACTCTTCATTGCAGTGCACAGGCTTCTCATTGTGGTGGCTTCTCTTGTTACAGAGCACGGGCTCTAGGTGCACAGGCTTCAGTAGTTGCAGCACGCGGGCTCAGTAGTTGTGGCTCACTGGCTCTAGAGCGCAGGCTCAGTAGTTGTGGCACACAGGCTTAGTTGCTCCGCGGTATGTAGGATCTTCCTGGACCAGGGCTTGAACTCACATCCCCTGCATTGGCAGGCAGATTCTTAACCACTGCGCCACCAGGGAAGCCCAAAACTTTGTTCTCTTAACAGAGAGAGAGAACCAAATTTCAGTCTGGTACCAGCTTACTGTTAATCACAAAATTTATTTACCTAATTAAATTTAATCTAGTCTTAATCAATCTTAACAACGTACAAAATTCTATTCTCAAAGTTCCTTTTTCACAAACCTTTTATCACCTTTTGGATCCATATTAACTTGTCCCATTTTTTCCCATCCATAAACAATCAGCTCTAAGACAAAATTATTTTCCTCTTTTATTTTTTTAACAAAAAAAAATCTCCAGTCTTTATATATTTTCTTGCTGACAACAAATATCCTACTTGCTTTACACACTGAAATGCTTCCCTTGTCACTTTAGTAGCTTTGATTACATATTATAATTTTTAACCCTTAAAAAAAATCTTAACTTCTAGTGAAAACCAAGAAGAAAGCAATTGTGAACTGCTTGTCATATTGGCATTCTCTGATTAGCAAACTTAAGAGCATATTGATTAGCAAACTTAAGAGCATATTGATTGAGCATTGTTGGGTTTTGTTTGTTCGGTTGGTTGGTTTTATTTTGTTTTGTTTCTGTTTGGGGGTAGTTTTATTTGCGGGGGTGGTGCTGGGGGGTGGTGGTTGAACTTTGCATTCAGTGGTGTTACTCACACCCCGCAGTCTGCTGCTCGTTACCATCAGGGCAAGGTCCTTCTCTTGTCTTTACTTTATCCCCAGTCCAACCCCTCTAACCTTCCCTGCATTTTATGTAGCATTGTTTGTGTCCGAGTTTTAATTTACACAGAAGGCACTGTTCTAGACATCTCATATTTCTTCCTTTTTCCCACTTGATGCTAAGTTTTGAAGAGCTGCTTTGCCATATAAATCTGTTCCTTGCTCCCTGCTGTTGTATACTGCTCCCTAGTGTGCATCCCCCACTTTTGATGGACATGTAGGGGCTTCCAGTGTCCAACTACATCACTTGGTGAGAATTCTCTGGCCACGTGGGATTGCTGGTGTTAGAGAATACCCCTTACTCTCATGCTTAGTTCACTGCCAAACTGGCAATGGCGCTTGCCTTGAAATAATTATAGTTATTCTCCCAACTTTACAGATTAAGAACCTGAGGAACAGAAAGGTTAAGCAATTTGAACCAGCTCTGATTTCAAAACCTGTGTTCTCAACTATTAGGTCATCACTACCTCTTCTGGTAATTCAGTGACTCAAAACACAGACTTGTACATTAGTTAAAAAATTACCACGGGTCATAGACCTTAGGGCTCACTTGTAAAAAAGGGGAATTTTTTATCTAGAAATAACAAGCATCAGGAGATTAAGCCTCTGCCCCTGCCAGAGGGCATATAGAAGGAATGAGAAAAGGAAATCGAGGAGAAGCAGTGGAGGAGGCACGAGGAGAGGACCCACACACAGGAGAACCACCCCACCACCCCCGTTAGAAGCCACCAGTTCTGCCTTCCACTTGGCATGATGTCACCAGAGCATAGTCACATTGTGCCTGTTGTCCTTGAAAATGGGATTGTTAACCCACTCTTGGTTAACGCTTGTTAACCATTCTTCACTCTTCCTTATGGCTCTACTCCAGCTCCTTAGCTGGATGTTCAAGTTTCTCCACCACAACCTGACATTGTCACCTTATCTCTTCTACTCATGTGTTTGTTCATTTCAAGCTGTCCCACCTCAGTGTTTTGTTCTAACTATGCCCCTGACTTGGGTCCTCTTCTTTCCTCTCTACCTTTGTAAATCCTTCTGGAATTACACACACACACCCCCCCATCGTCCTTTTACATCCCTTGTGTCTGGACTTGTCTCCTCATCGGTTGTTAGCTCTTTGAGAGTGAGGATTGCTAGCCGGGTCCAGCTATTAACTTTGGCAAATTCTCTTCTTTTCTGGGCCTCAGTTTCCCCTTCTATATAGTAAGGGATTGTTAAACCAATTGGTCTCTATACTACCTTCCAGTAGTTTCTATTGACTCCCACCCACATCACCTTGTGATTCAGACCATCCAGTCAGATGTGACTCTAGGTCATCTGCGAAGGAAATCAAATCATCAGCCAGTGGTATGGGGGGATCTGGTGAGTAGAGAGGGTGCAGTGCACTACTGGGGCCCAGCAAGGGCAAGGTTCCTAGAATAGGGGCTCAGCTAAGAAGTCAGGGACCATGGCTGAGTCCTCTCTATTTCTCTGGGGCCTGGCATGTGGTAGTACAAGTTGCACATTGTCAGGTGAATGAATTAAAGCCAAAGATGCCCTGTCTGGCTCCTCAGGGCTCCCAGCTTAGATTTCTCACCTCATATGGGGCCCTAGACTTTCCCCAGCTTCTGTGCATTTTCCCTGCCCACGGTACCCACAAACTATGTTTAAGCACTTGTGGGCATCATCTCTTTTAATCTTCATTACAACCTTTTTAGTATTTCTATTTACAGATTGGGAAAGTGAAGGTCAGAAGGGTAAAGTAATTTGCCCAAGGCCATGAAGCTGGTATGTGACTGAGCTGTGACTTCAGCCAAGCACCATATTTACATTCTGAAAGAGGGAGATAGAGATGAAATATGGGAGAGAGTCAGCCAGAGAAAAAGGAAAGACAGAACAGGAAAGCAAAGAGATGAGAGGAAAGTTTCTGTCAATCCCAAGACGTCATGACTGTATTAGTTTTCTATTGCCATGTAACAAATTACCACAAACTCTGTGCTTAAAATAACACACATTTATTTTCTCATAGTTTCCGTAGGTCAGAAGTCCAGGCACAATTTAGCTGGGTTCTCTGTTTCAGGGTTTTAGCAGGCTGCAATCCATGAGCTGGTGGGGGCTGTGGTCTCATCACAGGCTCAACTGGGGAGAGATCTGCTTCCAAGTTCCTCACGCTGTTGACAGAATTCATCTCCTGTGGTTGTAGTACTGAAGTCCTGTTTTCTCGCTGTTGGCCAGGGGGCCACTCTCAGCTCCTAGAGGCTGACCACAGTACCTTGCCACACAACCCTCTCCACAGGTCCACTAGTTTCTCTAGTGTATGCTAGTAATATAGAGTCTTATATACATCATAACCTAATCACAGAAGTAACATCTCATTACCTTTGCCATATAATTAGACCTAATCTTACAAGTGATATTTTATGACCTTACCTGTATTTTCTTGGTTAGAAGCAATTCACAGGTCCTGTCCACATTCAAGGGAAGGGGATTGTGCAGGATGTGAACATGGGGGCCACTCTAAGGTCTGTCTGCCACAATGACCTTGGACCTAGACTGTTCTCCTCAGCCCTTCTGATGTGGTTTCTCTGTATCCACCACAGTTTCCCTTCCCCAAAGTTGCAGCATTTTCTCATCTGGAGAGGATCTTTGGGACATCTGAGTTCCTCAGTGGGACCTCCAGGCCTGCTGGGCTCAAAGAACTCTATGAAGGTTTCTGGGGAGGCTAAAGAAGCCCACCTAGCCTGCATGTTACAGTTCTCTGTCCTGGACCACAGTTCTCTAACTGTGGCTGGAAACCCTGTCCCTTGAGAGCCCTGAAACTTTCATTGGCCCTTCTCCGTGTCTCAGATCAACTCACACTGAGAATGCCATCTTAATAAATCCTGCTTGTTCTTCAAAGCTAAACACTCTGAGAGAAAATAATAAGGGGGCTTTGAAGCCCAAAGGATTGGTAAACACTCCTCTAGTCCATCCTGACATTTTACAGGAGGGGAGATGGCCAAGAAGGCATAAGAGTATTTGAGCCCCTGCCCAGAGCTGGTCTCTCTTCCCCACACCTGACCCAGATTTGGCAGATGAGTTGAGGCCAGAGTGAGGTGCAAGGGCCAGATTGTAGGGGGTCTTTGGGGTGGTATTAAGGATTTAGACTTAATTTTGATGAAAAGGGAGGGGAAGAATATGGTCAGATTTGGGTAAGAAGGATGACTCTGACCCAGATGAGGGAACGAAAGTGGAGGGGAAAGGGGAGGCAAGACTGAGGGCAGAGGGCCAGTTGGGGGATCCATGTAATAGAAGAAAGAGCCCACCAGGTTAGTGGCTGCAGGGAGGGATGTGAGCTGATAGGTATGAGATCTAAGAGGTTGAATTGGCCGCTTGGGAGACTGAGTAAACTTCAAGGGTGAGGAAGATGGAGGCAACATGACAGAACTCTGAGTTGATATGTCATTCGCTCACCAAAGGAGCAGGAGAAAGAGTGATCATTTTTTGACATGTTGGTCTAGATGTCAAGTGGGCAGCTGGATATTCAGGCTCGGAGCTCAGAGGAGAGCTGGACGGGTGTTCAGGGCAGTCCTGGGTGTACAGGAGGTAGGCACATGGGAGGCGTGAAGGAGAAGGGGCAGATAAGCAAGTGCAGCCCTCCTGACTCTTCTGCCTTGCCTCACGCTGCTCTCCCTTTGCTCTGAACTCCACCAGTTCTGGAAGACACTAAAAGGTGGCACAATGTGCCCCCCGCCCAAAAAAAAATGCCACATTGGTATAGGGCTTTTTTTTTTTTTTGAGCTAAAGGCACTTGAAAAAAACAGCAGATGCAAGAAGGGCATTCTAATCTCCCCTTTGCTTACTGAAAACAGGAGATAAAAACTCCCATGTGAAAGATGTCCTCCCTGAACCTGGAGAAAAGAAACATTCTTCAACAGGGAGTTGAAGCCAAGAGAATTCTGTACAAACAGACAACTGTGTACAAACAGGCCTTATCTTCCTTTAGCCTCCCACATAGTTAACTCTTCCACAACTGACATTCTTTCTTCAGCCTACTATAAAAGCATGTAGGTTCTACCATTTCTGGGGGTTTTCATTTCCTTCTGAGGGCTCTCATGTTACGTAAAACTTACACAAATTTGTGTGCTTTTCTCCTCTTAATCTGTTTGATGTTGGTTTAATTCTCAGGCCCAGCCAAAAAACATTAAGAGGCCCAGCTCTACAAACCCTATAGTACCCTGCTCTGCTATACTCAGGGCCCTCATCTGTACCACTTCCTCTGTCTGAAATGGGCTTTTCCCCACCAACACACACACACACACACACACACACTTTTGCCTGGCTGACTCCTATTCGTTCCTCAGCTCTCAGCTGAAAGGTCACTTCTTCCTCTGGGAAGTCACTGCTCACCTTCTACACTAGGGGCCTCCTCTGCCCACTCTATACCGCTCACCTCCTTGTCCTTTTTCCCCCCATGTTCTCATCACAAATAGTAATTACTGGTTGAATGTCTGTCTCCTCTGTTAGACCGTAAGATCTAAGAGGAGAAGGACTGGGTCTGCTCTGGCCTCTGACATCAGTGTCTGGTACAGAGGCCAGCATGTGTTAAATTCGTAATTGTACAAATGACTGAATAAAGAGATCTTGGATTGACCTTTCAGGAACTTCAACATTAAAAAATTGAGTACTCTCACAGAGAACAGACTTGTGGTTGCCAAGGGGGAGGAGGGGGTGGGGGAGGGATGGATTGGGAGTTCGGGGTAAGCAGATGCAAACTATTATATATAGAATGGATAAACAAGGTCCTACTGTATAGCACAGGGAAATATATTCAATATCCTGTGATAAAACATAATGGAAAAGAATAGGAAAAAGAATATATATACACCCACACACATATATATATATCTGAATCACTTTGCTGTACAGTAGCAATTAACACATTGTAAATCAACTATACTTCAATAATTTTTTTAAAAAATTAAGTAGTCTCTTACCTGTAGTATTTTTCCCATCATACCTCACTCTTCAAATGAAAATTTTTACCTATTCTCACCTTGCTCAAATGCTTCCATCTATGAGCTGCCATCTGTAATCCTATAGTACTTCATGTGCTTACTTTACTTATGACCTCATGTTATCATTTACTTGTATTAGGCTGTAAGCACCTTGAAGACAGGGGCTGTTACATAACTTATAACTCCCACAATTTATTATATATCATAGTTGTTCAATAGATACGTAAGGGTTTTTTTTTCATAGCCAATACTTGGTTTTTATTTTCAGTCTTTTTAGTTTTAGTCGTTGTACTGGGTGCTATGCTTTTCTTAAACTCTTATTTATTTGATACTAATAAAATTAAACATCTTTTCATGTGCTTATTGGCCATTTGTATGTCTTCTTTTGTGGAGTTACCTTTTTGTAAGAGTTGGGGCTTTTTAATTGAAGTATAATTGACATATAACATATTAGTTTCAGATGTACAACAAAATTCGATATTTGTATACATTGTGAAATAATCACCACAGTAAGTCTAGTTAAGATCCATCACCACACATAGTTACATTTTTTTGTATGTGATGGGAACTGTTTTTTTTTAAGTAATTTTACTTTATTTTATTTATTTATTTATTTTATTTTTGGCTGCATTGGGTCTTCGTTGCTGTGCACGGGCTTTCTCTCTAGTTGCGGTGAGCGGGGGCTACTCTTCGTTGCGGTGCGCGGGCTTCTCATTGCGGTGGCTTCTCTTGTTGTGAAGCACGGGCTCTAGGCATGCGGGCTTCAGTAGTTGTGGCACATGGGCTCAGTAGTTGTGGCTCGCGGGCTCTAGAGCGCAGGCTCAGTAATTGTGGCGCACGGACTTAGTTGCTCCACGGCATGTGGGATCTTCCTGGACCAGGGCTCGAACCCGTGTCCCCTGCATTGGCAGGCAGATTCTTAACCACTGCGCCACCAGGGAAGTCCTGTGATGGGAACTTTTAAGATGTACTCTCTTAGCAACTTTCAAATATACAATACAGTCTTGTTAACTATAGTCACCATGCTGTACGTTACATTCCCAGGACTTATTTATTATAGATATATGTTGACTAAATGAATTAAGAATTTTAAAATTGGGTAGAAGAAAACCTAGAAAAGTGCAGAGGCATCATCTGAGAGGTAGGAGGAAGACCAGGAGAACGTGGGGCCACAAGGCAGATATATGTTACTACACATCTGTCAAAACCCACTGGATGTACAACACTAAGAGTGAACCCTAATGTAAACTATGGATGTTGGGTGATAATGATGTATCCATGTAGATTAATCTTTTGTAACAAATATCCCACTCTGGTGGGGATGTTAATAGTGGGGGAGACCATGCATGTGCAGTGGGCAGGGGATTTACGGGAAGTCTCCGCATTTTCCACTCCATTTTCCTGTGAACCTAAACTGCTCTGAAAAAACTAAATCTATTAAAAAAAAAACAAAAAAAAAAGCCAAGGCAGAAAATGTTCAAGGAAGAGCATGTGTATTGTCAGCAGAGTTAACCGTTGATGAGCCTGGGACCAGGATGGAAACATGTCGCTTGGTTAGTGATGTGGTTACATTGGTCACTTTGGTGAGAATGGTTTCTGCTGAGTGACGGGGTGGGAACTAGATTGGAGAAGGCTTAAGTGAATGGAGGCAAGAAAGTGATTAACTGAGTACGGAAAACCCTTTCAAGAAGTTTGACTGTTGCGGGTAAAAGAATATCACACGGGTAGGGCAAAGGTTATTCTCTTGCCAAAGAGGACGGAATGTGAGTGTGCTCAAGCCTCTGGATTTAGTTGCTAAATCCCTGTGACAGAGGAACCTGGTCACTTGCCCCATGAGTGTCCAATCAGTGAATTCCATGCTGCAGGACACCTTACAGGTCAAATGCCCCAGGTTCTTTAATAAATAACTTCTGGGTTTTTCCTTATTGTTATTATTATTATTATTATTTTTGGCTGCATCAGGTCTTAGCTGTGGCACCCGGGATCTTCATTGCGGCGCGGGCTCTTCGTTGTGGTGCACGGACTTCTCTCTAGTTGTGGCGTGAGGGTTTTCTCTCTAGTTGTGGCGCGAAGGCTCCAGGGCGTGTGGGCTCTGTAGTTTGGGGCACGCAGGCTCTCTGGTTGAGGCTCGCAAGCTCAGTAGTTGTGGCGTGCTGGCTTAGTTGCCCCGTGGCATGTGGGATCTTAGTTCCCCGACCAGGGATCGAACCCATGTCACCTGAATTGGAAGGCGGATTCTTTACCACTGGACCACGAGGGAAGTCCCAACAAACAACTTTTGAGGGAAAGACAGGACTAGAGGCAGAACCTGAGGATTTTAACAAGCTTTTTAAAAGACACATCAATATTTTTGAAAATTAGCAAGTCTAAACTGTGAAGTCTAGAGATGCACATTTGTGTGATAAAACTAAAGAAATGCATGGAAGTGATCACCATAAAAGTCAAGAGAGTTGTTACTTTTGGGGGGAGGAGGGAACAATGAACGAGTCAGAGCACACGAGGAGGTTTCTGGGTGGTGATATTATTATAACTCATTCAGCTCAAGAGGAAGAAGTCCGGCTATGGAGAAAAGAATAACGGAGAGATACGTGAAATTGAAGAAGGGGTGTGTGGTATGTGTGTGTCTCACAATGGCAGAAGCAGGCAGGAACCACTGTGGCAGTCATTCTTGTCCCTCTCCCCATGTTGCTCCAAGGTTCACAAGCCCTTCTACTTCTTCTGTGAGGCAGAAAGGGCAAGAGTTATTCTCCCCATTTTATGGTTGGGAAAACTGAGGCCTGGGTGTGTGAGACTTGCCCCAAGTTACACTGCTCATCGAGAGTAGAGGCTGCCCAGATCCCAGGCCCCAGCCCAGGAGTGAGCAGGGCAGCTGGCTCACCCAAGGCTGCCCTGTCCCCTGCAGGAATCACTGAGATTCTGATGAACAGACCAAGCGCCCGCAATGCCCTGGGGAACGTCTTCGTTAGTGAGGTGAGAAAGGGTGGGCACGAGGGTGGGCTGGGGCTGGGTTGGGAGGTATCTGATGGTGTCTCCTCTGCAGCTGCTGGAAGCTCTGGCCCAGCTGCGGGAGGACCGGCAAGTGCGTGTCCTGATTTTCAGAAGTGGAGTGAAGGGTGTATTCTGTGCAGGTGGGTTTCCTTTCCAGCCCCTACGCCGCGGCTCAGCAGGGCTCCCCCCGGCCTGCAGGGCATTTGTGGGGTGTGGGGTCCTTAGGTCAGCTCCAGCACAGGACTCATTATTCCCATTTTAGAGATGTGAACTCAGCGGTAAAATTCCTTGCCTAGGGTTACACAGATAGTAAGAATTCAGGTTGAACTTGGCCTCTCTGACCCCCAAATCCTTGTTCTTCCTGCTGCACCACGCACTGTCTGACCCTTCACTGAGGAAATGAGGAAGCTGAGTCCAAAGACGTTCACAAGGTCTGTGGCCAAGATGGGACTCTGTGCCCCTTTGCCCACCTACAAGATCTCAGTCCATCAACAAAACTCTTCAATGTCTCTGCACCACTTGGTCCTCGCCACGCACTTCATTTCAAAGATGAGAAATGCCGCATCCCAGGCCCACAACAAGCAAATGAATGAGAGCTGAGCTGAGCTAAGAACTGGCTCTGGGGTGGCTGTGGAGAGGGCACTGGGGAGGCGGGAAGAGGCTGTGGAAGGCTAGGGTGGGAGGAGCGTGATGCTTAGGAGTTTTCAAGGAGATTTGGCTCAATCCCTAGGTCTCAGCTGTCCAGATCACGGTGACCAGCTCGGGGTCTGCCATGGCAGGATAAGTATGCGGACCAGTCTGCCTGACCCCGCTGCCCTGGCTGAGGCCCTCCTCCTTCCCTGGCCTCTTCCTCTGGTTCCACCTCTGTCTGACCTCTTCTATCATGGTCACTTCATGCCCCTGTTAGCCTCACTCCTCACTATCCCAGCTAAGGACAGGGAAGTAGGGGGGCTGCAGGAGGTCTGAATCTGCCCCTGACTTGCTCTGGAATCCTGGGCTAGTCCCTGTCACTCTCTGGGCCTCAGTTTCCCCATCTCTCACTGAGGGGCTGGAACTAATCAAAGACTTCCAAGGGCTCTCCCAACTGACTTTCGGATAATCTAAGACTTGCGAAGACTATATTCACCCCTTACTCCCGCCTCAGGCCCCTGCCATCTGGCCTTTGATGATGCCTCCATTGTCACTACTCTCACCAAGGTCCCTGCGCACCTCCATGCCACTGAGCCCTGCACTCACTTCTCAGTTCTCACCTTAACTTGACCTCTCAGCCTCCTTGGACCCCACCAACCCCTTCTGTTAAAAAAAATAATTATACAGTGATGTATGTCAATTATTTCTCAATAAAACTGGAAAAAAACACAAATTTTTATTTTATTACTATTTAACATATTTTTTGAATTGTCATAAATATATATATTACACAAAAATTTACATTTTAATCATTTTTAAGTGTAACATTCAGTGGCATTAAGTACATTCACAAGGTTATTCAACAATTACCACTGTCCATTTCCAGAAAATTTTCATCATCCCAAATAAACTTTATACCCATTAAGCAATTCCTCCCCATTCGCCCAACCCCCGGTAACCTCTGTTCTACTTTCTATCTTTACGAATTTGCCTATTCTAGGTACCTCATACAAGTGGAGTCATATATTTGTCCTTTCATGTCTGGCTTATTTCACTTAGCATAATGTCCTTCATGTTCATCCATGTTGTAGCATATTGCAGAATTTCTATCCTTTTAAAAAATGAATATTCCATTTTATATATATATAAATTTTATATATATATATATTTATTTATTTATTTTCCACATTTATTTTGTTTATCCATCTGTTGATAGACCTGGGTTGTTTATACCTTTAGGCTATTGTGATTAATACTGCTATGAACATTGGTGTGCAAATATCTGTGTGAGTCCTTGCCTTCAATTCTTTGGGGTATACACTTAGGAATAGAATGGCTGGACCATACAGTAATCCTATGTTTAACTTTTTGAGGAGCCACCAAAATATTTTTCACAACAGCTGCATCATTTTACATTCCCACTAGCAATGCATCAGGGTTCTCCACATCTATGCCAACACTTTGTTTTTGTTGTTGTTGTTTATAATCACCATCCTAATGGGTGTAAAGGGGTATCTCATTGTGGTTTTTATTTGCATTTCCCTAATGACTAACGATGTTGAGCATCTTTTCCTGTGCTTACTTACTTATCGTCTTTGGAGAAATATCTATTCAAGTCCTTTGTCCTTTGTGGGTTTTGTTTTTGGTTTTGTTTTTAGTTGTAGGAAGTCTTTATATATCCTAGATATCAATTCCTCACCAGTTATGTGATTTGCCAATATTTTCTTCCATTCGTGGGTTGTCTTTGCTCTCCTGATAGTGTCCTTTGATGCACAAAAGTTTTTAATTTTGATGAAATCCAGTCTTTTTGTTGTTGTTGCATCTCTCCTTTTTTTGACCACCACCGCCCCCCTCCCCTGGCTTCCCTAACCATGTTTTCCCGGTGTTTCTCTTTCCTCTCTGGCTGCTTCTCTTCAGATTTCCTTTGCTGGATCCTTTGACAGCCTGGGATGCAGTAACTGGTCATTTTCCAAGGGCTGTCACCCTTGCATCCGCAGGTGCAGACCTGAAGGAGCGGGAGCAGATGAGTGAGGCGGAGGTGGGGGTCTTCGTCCAGCGGCTCCGAGGCCTGATGAATGAGATTGGTGAGGGTCCTGGAGTGCAGAGGAGGAGGGCATTCTGGGGTCCTGCTGATCCCAGCCTCACCCCACCCACCACTCTCCTCTAAAGACAGAACAGTTTCTGTTGTGAGCTCTGTGGAGAGACGGATGATTCTGGGGGGTTGGGGGCAGGGAACAAGGAATTCTACAAGGGGGAGGGTGTGACGAGGGTTCAGAGGGCATTTCTCCCAGAGGGAGCCCTGGCTTCTCAGCCTTTGTGCCCTGCTGGTTATGACCCCCAACCCCTGTGCCCTCAGGGTGCAACCTGGCCTTTTCAGAGTCAGGTTTCACCACGCATGCTTTCAGGCTTTGACAATGGCTGTTCTTTTGCCTGGAATATCCCTCCTTGGCCATCTGAACTTTCTACTCATCCTTTAAGACCACCAGTGCCTCCTCCTCCAGGAAGCTGTCCCTGATCCATCCTCCAAGCTTCCTTTATCAGAGCACTGATTACCTGGGTCATCACTGCCTGTTTACAGGTCTGCCTTCCCCACGTCTGATTCAGTTGTGTTCCCAGCACTCAGTATGGGGCTTGGCACACAGAATGAGAAGGGAGTGCAAAAAGGCTGGTCCCAGGGAGGCCAGCAGGAGATTACCCTGCCCATCTCCCCACTCCCGATAGCCAGCTGATCGCACAACTCTCCCCAGTGGGAAAACCAACTTCTAAGATAACATGGCTGAGGTACCAGGTAAGGTCCCCAAACCTGGGACCAATGAAGCCCTCTGTCCCAACCAGTTAGCTCCTCCCCTCCCTGAAACACTGTCCTGGTCCTGCCAGGGCCTCGCAGGCTGAGCCTTTCTTCATCTCCACAGCAGCCTTCCCTGCGCCCACCATTGCAGCTATGGATGGGTTTGCCTTAGGTGGAGGCCTGGAACTGGCCCTGGCCTGTGACCTCCGAGTGGCAGGTACTGGGCACGGGGAGAGGTGGGGTAGGGTGGGGAAGGAAGAGTGAAACAGGCTAATTCTGGGGATTCTGCAGTCAGCCACTGCTCTTGGCTTTCCAAGCAGCCACAGAACTAAAGGCAAGGTGGGGGACAGGGAGTTCAGGCAGCAGCTGGTTCCCCTCCTGGCCTAGCCCGACTGCGGCAGTACCCATCCTTCTCAGAGTCAGCTGCCCTCAGCTCAGGACTGCTCCTACCAACCCCAGAGCAACTGCTAACGTGGCAGCAAAAAGAACATAGAGAGGGAAGGCTGGGGGCAAAGACTAACTGTTCAACCTTCCAGTTCTGTCCAAGCCAGCTTTTTCCATCTCGTTTTGGGCAAAGATGAGCCGTGGGGGCAGTCTGTCACCTGCCCAGCTAATCACAAACACGCCTGGGCAAGAACACTGCCCTCTGGTTCATTGGCACCTGAAAAGGTTTGCGTTACTAGTTCAGAGAAATTGAGCTTTGAAGAGTGGAGGGAGGGGAGGATGAAGATAATCGATCACTTTTTAACCTTCCTGTCTTGGTGGTTAGGTGCGCCCTTCTTGGAGGCAATCAGAGAATGTCTGAGTGCCATCACGGTGCTACTCTCTTCCCCTCATTGCTTTCTCCCACCACCCAGGAAGAACATTTTTTTAAAAATGTGTAACCCCAGGCATAGAGGGAGTTTATATCTACAAGATGCGTATCGAAGAGAAGGCATCAAAATACCAGGTCAGGTCACAGCCCCGACTCTGCTTCTCACCTGCCTATGTTTAGGGCAACTAACTTGCAGGGTGTGGTGGATAGGAGGGTGACCGTAAACTCCTCCCTCCCGTACTGCATGCTTCAGCTGGCCTGTGCTGAGGGAATTCAGGAGAAGCCTGTGTGGTGGGACACCTCAAGGAGGGCTTCTCAGAGGAAGCAGAACTGGGGAAAGAGGGTGTGGACCGGAATACAGGAAAATTTCAGGCTGACAAAAAGCTGGGAAAAATAACTGGTGAAAGCAGGAGTCAGTGACACTCTAGGCCAAACCTGAGCTAAGCATGCGTGAGACAGAGAAGCCATTAACTTACAAATAGGTATTGCACACCTTCTAGGAACCCTTTCCTTGTTCTAAGCACCATTACCTCACTTAATCCTTAGCAGCTCTCTGAAGTAGGCAGAAGAGGGGTATTCGTCTTTTTCCCACCCGTGAGGTTCAGAAAGGGTAAGAGACTTGCCTGGTGAGTAGGGGAGGTAGGATGAGTGCCTGGGCCTGCTGACTTCCAGGCTAGGGCTCTTCCAAAGGCAGCATCTGGAGGAGTCTGGCTGTGGCCACACCACGAGGGAAGTGGCTGGCTGGAGGAGTGAGCAGAGCCCACAGGCTGTATCTCTTCTCCTTGGGGATCGGCGCTGGAAGGTAGGGTGGGGGCTTCATTCTGTTTTGTTTAAGCAGCTTCCTCAGCTGTCATGGGGCTGATTGAGACCACCCGAGGACTCCTCCCAGGAGCAGGTAACTTCAACCCACAGCATCCATCCTTCTTTACCTGTTCAACTCCACTCTATCCAGCATAATTCCTTACTTTCCTCTTTTGCCCTATGTTCTGGCCTCTGCCCTGCCAGCCTAACTCAGTCTGCTCTTCTGAGGTCTTGGCTGACTCCCAGCCTGGGCCTTCTCTGGCCTCCCACTTCCCATGCAGATTCACCACCCCTACTCCATCCTGGCAGGAGGGACTCAGAGGCTGCCTCGATGCCTGGGGGTGGCCCTGGCGAAGGAGCTCATCTTCACAGGCCGACGACTGAGCGGGGCACAGGCCCAGGCTCTGGGGCTGGTGAACCATGCCGTGGCCCAGAATGAGGAGGGCAACGCCGCCTACCACCGGGCACGAGCACTGGCCCAGGAGATCCTGCCCCAGGTTTGGTGATTGCCCAGCACAGGAAGGCCTGTGCCATAGGGGATGCACGTGTGGAGAGGCCAGGGGGCAACGGTGTCTCGTGCAGCCACATAAGATCCATTTACCCACATTTATAAAATTAACCCTCTTTGGAGTTTTAGCATCCATTCAGCCATCCAGTAAATTAAATCAGATTTTAAGTTAAAATGAAAATTAAGTTCTGAGGGACTGGAATCAAAATAGGCTTGAAAATCCTCAGGATAGCACTGTAAAACAGAACTTCCTGAGATGATATAAACATCCTCTACCTGTGCTGTCCACTAAGGCAGCCACTAGCCACATTATTTAAATTAAAATTAAAATTTTAGTTTCTCAATTACACTTGCCACATTTCAAATGCCAATAGCCACATGTGGCTATTGGCTACTGTATTGTACAGTACTGCATTAAAATGTCCCAAAATTGAAAAAGCAAGATTCTAAAGCAGATAAAGAACTACAAGCTCAACTTTCCGACCATACTACACGGTGGAAAAGTGCTTGAAATACGTGATGTAGGACGTGTTAAGATCCATTAATTTTTTAAAATCCTCAAATAGCCTATGAGCATAGTCTCCCAAAAGGTTTAGAGACCCAGGGAGTAGGTTTAGGCCCTGCCTACATGTAATCTCCAAGTACCTGAGAGGCTCTGCTGGCTTCTCACTCCTCTAAGAGGACCCAGAGGGAGGTCCCAAGTTTCCGCAAAGATATGCAAGCAGCTGAAATGGAGCTAGGTTTTGCTAATTTAGAATACTGACTTAGCCCATACGGAGCATCTCATCCATCCGACACAATCCTAGGTACTTTAATAGTGTCCCAAAATCAACAATCCAGTTGAGCTGATTATCCCCATTGTATCTATGCTATAACAGACCCAGAAAGGTTAAGTGACTGTTCATCAAGGTCAAAGAAAGTGACTGCAATACTAGAAAGAAAAACAGTAACTGGTATTTTGGCATTAATTTTGCATAATGCAGAATATAATACAAAAACTGGTATTTTATTTTAAAGAGTGCAGAACATGTACGATTTTTTAAAAAAACAAATAATGCATTTCAAATACAAAAAATTACAGACGTTACAAAACGAAGTTAAAATATAAGACTATAAAAATGTTAACCAGGGGCTTCCTTGGTGGCGCAGTGGTTGAGAATCTGCCTGCTAATGCAGGGGACACGGGTTCGAGCCCTGGTCTGGGAAGATCCCACATGCCACGGAGCAACTGGGCCCGTGAGCCACAACTACTGAGCCTGCGCGTCTGGAGCCTGTGCTCCGCAACAAGAGAGGCCGAGATAGTGAAGAGGCCCGCGCACCGCGATGAAGAGTGGCCCCCGCTTGCCGCAACTAGAGGAAGCCCTCGCACAGAAACGAAGACCCAACACAGCCAAAAATAAATATAATAAATAAATAAATAAAAGATTACTATTAAAAAAAAGAAATTCTAAAAAAAAAAAAAATGTTAACCATACTCTATCATTTTAATATTATTAACAGAGAAAAGTATTTGAATTAATCATGAAAAGTAAAAAAGAGGTATTTTATTTTGGAAAAAAAATACTGTCTTCCTTAAATAATCCTGCCTCTTTTTATAACTTTGAGGTCTTCTTTGAGGGCAGAGACTATAAAAAACTGATAGCGAATTTGGTTTAAAAGAAAGCATTTGTTTTGTCTTCATTTCTTCTTTTTATTGATAGTTTCATCACATACAAATGGAGAGTCTGATGCTGTTAATTTTAATGCTGTCATGTTTCTGTTATAGCTGGTCAGAAAGTCTCTGAACTAATACAAAACTCTGAATGACTCAGGATAGTAGCTAATTACACTTCCACAGAGGGGGCCTATCCAGCAAGACTTGTAGACTACAGGGCTTACCTTTTTGCATAAACTAAATAACTGGGTCTTTGAGCTTGATCTCAAGATGATTCAGGCTTCAGATTTTTCAATATATTGAAATAACGGTATTCTACTAATATAATTACTAGTATTTCAGTATTTAAAAGCAGCTTTGTATACCAAAACACGAGCATACCAAAAATTAGTACTAAAATCACTAATGCAAATGCTAGGACATTTTGATGCAACCTGAAAAACGAATCTGTAACTTCCAGCTGAGTAACTGGGTGCCAAGGATGAAAGGGTTCTTGGATGGGGTGAGCACAAGGGGGTGGTGTGGTAGATGGCTGCCCTCTAGCGGACAAACTACTAAAACTAGGGAGTCAAGTGGCTGCAGA
The DNA here is from genome assembly GCF_965194805.1 of Balaenoptera borealis. Taxonomy (NCBI): domain Eukaryota; kingdom Metazoa; phylum Chordata; class Mammalia; order Artiodactyla; family Balaenopteridae; genus Balaenoptera; species Balaenoptera borealis. The sequence continues at coordinate 149,989,755 of NC_138860.1, forward strand.
GATTAGAGCCCAGAAAAAACTGTCAATAAACACAAGGTCCACAACTTAACACTCAGATCTTCCCTTTAAATAATAAACATATCTTATCCTTTGAATATGGATTTGGCTACGTTTTCCACTTGAACAACAAAGGGATGGAACATACTGTGGCCAGTGTGACTGACTGTTCTCATTTCCAAATAATATGAAATGATCATATTTCTAGTAATTCATACACACACACACACACACCCAGTGCACCCTTGAACAACACAGGTTTGAACTGTGCAGGTTCACTTAATACGTGGATTTTTTTCAGCTAAATACATACTACAGTACTATACGATCCGAGGTTGGTTGAGTTCGCGGATGCAGAACTCTATAGGGAAGGCTGGCTGTAAAGTTATGCGCAGATTTTCCACTGCATGGATGGTCAGTACCCGTAACCTCTGGGCTGTTCAAGGGTCAACTACCTATATATATGTATATGTATATACACATACACACACACATACATACACACACACTCAGAAACATAAATGTGTGTTTTCAACACAGTACAACATAGCTATGTAGTTTTTAATTTTCTGTGATGAGAAATCAGTAGTTAAATAACATATTCATGACAAGCAAATCAAATAGAACAGAAGAATAAGAAGGACATAAAGTAAAAATCAAAAGTAGGGTGACCCTGTTTACCTGGGGCTGTCCAGGTTCAACGTGAAAGTCCCAAGTCCTAATAACCCTTCAGTCACTGTCAAACCGGGACAGGTGGTCACCAAAACATCGCTCAATTCCCCAATCCCTGTCCCCAGAGATGACCACTGTTAACAGTTTGCACACTCTTCCAGAAATATTCATTGTATGTACAATATAAATTATGCACATATACTCACATATCTAAATGACTCTAAATTCTTTTTAGGATGGTTTAGGGGACAAAGAACACACCTTTACAGGCTAATCCAATTCTAACAGACATTTTAAAAACATGAAATTAAAATATGCATAGAAAAGAATTCAAGCAGTATAGAAAAGTATAAAACAAAAAAGTGACGTTCTCCATTCTCTTGATCCTTCTCCCCAAAGGCACATCATACCAACACCTTTTACACAAATGGAATAATATACACACCAGTATGCACCTTTCTTTTTTACCTACTACGTTGGAGAGTTTCCCATTTCAGCACATACTTATCAACCCCATTCTTTTAAACAGCTGCACACTTTTTCATTCATGGTATGGATGTGCCATCATTTAACCAGTACTCTAATGAGGAACATCATGCTGCTTACACCTTTATGCTCCTGAAAAATAGCTGGAGTGAATAACTTTGTACATCTTAGTGTACTTCTGGAAGTGCACCTGCAGGGTAGATGCCTACATGGAGTTACAACATGAAAGAGCATGTGCATCTAATTTGCCAGTTCTTGTCAAACTGCCTTCCCGAAGCATTGTACCAATTTACTCTCCTATCAATTATGTATGCAAATACCTGTTTCCTAAATCTCAGCTATAATGGGCATTACCAACACTTTACAATTTACCTAGTCTGAGGTGAAAAGGAGCACCTCACGGTTCTGATTTACATTTCTTTAAAAGTAAAGCTGAGCGTACCTTGTGCCTGTATTTCTTTTCTGTGAACTAACTTTTCATACTGTTGTGAATGTTAAAAAAATATTATACCAGCTTTTTGTTAAGGAAATTCTTCTGTCACAGTATCACAAATATATTTTCCCAGTTTTTGATTTTTGTCTTTTATTTGTGGTATTTTTCACAGTCTGAAGTTCTTCATTTTTATGTAGCTAGCTTTTTTATTTATGGCTTCTATGCTAACAGACTTTTTAAATCATTCTTTTTCTGATAAAGTCTTACTTACAAAAACTTCAAATAATATGAATAATACAGGAGGCAAAAGCACTCCTTGCCTGGAAGTGGGGCTGGGGATGGAGTGCCAGGCCTGCTGTGGCACAAGCTAACTGGAAGCAAGGCCAGTGAGGCAAAGACGGCCACTTGGATGCTCTTGCAAAATGCCCCCTCAGGATTTCAACCCAGGCCTGTCAGACTCCAAAGCCCAAGTTCCTAATCTTGACCTTTCTTCACCTTACTGGGGGAAAACTTGCTTGCAGTGGAGGCTTGAGATGAGAGGGGTAGAGGAAGGGAGCAGCAGTGGGACAGGTGACTGGGAATCAGATCTAAGCTTCACCACTGACTCACTGGACAAACGTGGCCAAGTGCTTCACCACCCTGAGCCTCAAGTAAACATGGCACCATCCTGGAAGGATGGATAGCACCATTTGATCATTAGAGAAGTCTGTGGGTGGGAAAGTATTTGGAAAATGTCGTACATGTTGGAGGGATGGATTAAATGACAAGAACCCCAGATGGTCAGGAATGGGAGGGTCAGGGATCAGTTAGGCTTCCTCCATTACAGAAAAGGAACATCAGCTGAGAAGTAGCAGGTACTAAAACTAACGAAACTTAACACTGTCAGTATAACAGCTGGATCTCTATGCAGACCTCTTCCCCCACCGTGGAGCTGTGTGCCCAACTATGAGCACTGATCCCCTCCTCAACCAAGCTTTTTCTTTTCCCTAGGCCCCCATTGCTGTGCAGCTGGGCAAAGTAGCCATTGACCGAGGAACAGAGGTGAGAGGGTTTTGGGTTGGAACTTGGGTCCCACTAAAGTCAGTGGGGTGGCTGGGAGGTGGTGCTTTCATGGCAAACAGATGGACAGCACAGCTGGAAAGAACTCGGGAGCTGGACTCTTCTAACAGACTTAGAGTCTGACCTCTCTCTTTGTGCCTTACTTTTATCTACCTACAAAATGAAGTTTGGCCAGGTGATATTCCAAATGACATTTTATCCTCATCTCTGTCCCTTGGAGAGAGAAGGAAATTGAGCTTCAGAAAGGGTAAGACTTATCCAGGGTCACAGAACAAGCGAGTAAAGCAAGAGCCCAGGTCTGCGTGGCTCCCAGTCCACGTTCTCGGGTTTGTGTTGGTGTCAGTAACGTGGCCTCGTGGACCGGGCTCAGGTGTGGTGCCTTGGCTGCAGCTAACCCGTCCTAGACATCAACTTATTCATTCATTCATCACACACTGAACCTAGACCTGAACTGGGACACAGAAATGAGTCGAATATGGTCACTGCCCTCAAGGTGGGGAGGGGGACAGACACAAATCACTAATAAAAGGTCAAGGGTACCAAGCAGACACCCTGGAGAGGTTAGAGCTGCACTGGCCATGTGGCTACTGGCTACGGTATTGGACAGTGCTGAGTTGGAGAATGTTTTCTAGAATTGGGGCTTAGGGTGGATGAGAATTCCAAAAAATAGGGAAAAGTGTGAGGAAAAACACAGAGGTGTATAAATAAGCAACTTGACAGAACAGGATGAAGGGATGAGTGAGACAACATAGCATGGAGGTTAGGGGTATGGGCTCTGGTGCTGGACCATCTGGGTTCAAAGACCTGCTTTTCCACATACTGTTGTGCCCTTAGACAAAACATTCCACCTTTCTATGCCTCAGATTTTTCAGCTGTATAGTAGGGAAAATAATGCCTGTTGTGAAAGGTACTTCTCTTAGAATAGTGCTTGTAAGTGGTAGTAATAGCAAGTACTGGGCAGTACAGGCTGGGAAGTTGCCAGGGGCCGAGTCATAAAGGCCTTAGTCCTCAGGGCAATGGGAAGCCAGCAAAGTTCACTAATAGGGGTGACAGGAGGCATGGGGAGGCAGCCAGATGGCAAGGAGGGAACACTGGCTGTGCAAGCACAGCTCAGGCACACCCTCCTCAGCTCTACAGGTTATGTGTAATCCTCTCCACTGTTCTCACAGCCCGCATTCGTCCCAGCACTGTGTCACCACTGTTATGAATGGTATTCCCTCTCCAGGTAGGGGATTCCTTATCATCTCATCTCTCTTCATATGGGCTGGCATACAGTAAGCCTCAATAATTCTTTGCTGGAAGAATCCATAATCAGTAAGAAGTGGTGTAGGAAGTAGGGGCAAGCTGGCGCCCAGTGCTGATGGAGATGGGCAAGGTCAGGCTGATCCAGGCACAACTTCTTTCTTGCAGGTGGACATTGCATCAGGGATGGCCATTGAAGGGATATGCTATGCCCAGGTATGTGTCTGCCACCAGTCCTGCATGCTTGTAGCAGAGGCCGGGCCAGAGTGGGGGCCCTTAAGTACTATATGACCAATTCAGGAGGTTCCTCCCAACCCAGAGAGTCAGTCTTTGTGCCATTCCTTCCTCAGTTAGCCTGGGGTGATCCCAGGGGAGCCACACTGCTCCTCTCTGGGACTGTTTCCTCAGCCATCTAATGGTGGTGTATCCTGCTCTACTTGGGTGCCCAGAGAATCACAGAGGAACTTGAGAGAGAAGAATAGCAGCTTACGCGATCTCTGTACCAGTGGCTACTGTAGAGGCCAGGCTGGAGTGGGACATCAAAGCCTTGGTTTTCACCTGTAGGCTGTGTGTGTTCGATGGTGGGGCAATAAACCTGGGGCTGACCTATTTAGCCCCTCACTCCTGGGTGAGTCAAAAATATTAATCTCCAGGTTAACAAATAACGAAAATACTCCTAAACAGGGGGTCCTGGGACTTGTAGGACGTAGTGTGAACCAACTACACATCAGGATTCAAAGCCAGAGTTCTTACCGCAAAGCCTAATCTATCTTCTCTACTGAGTAGCCTCATTTCAGACTGCTGCACGACACTGTGAGCTCTCTGGAGGCATGCAAGCTGTGTGCAAAGAGAGGCTAGTGTGACAGGCCTCGGGTGCTGAAGAGGCAGCCTGCCTTCCCCAGGAGACCAAGGAGCCATCGAGGCCCATACTGTTGTGTGGCCCAACACCGGAGTCCAGAGGCAGTGAAAGACTTGGATTCTGTCCTTGTCATGCGTTGAACAAGCTTGAGCGAGTACTGGTGTCTGGTCCTGCTCCCACAGACTAATACCTTGTATGTTGTTTCAGAACATCCCGACCCGGGATCGGCTGGAAGGCATGGCTGCCTTCAGGGAGAAGCGGCCCCCTAGATTTGTTGGCGAGTGACTTCCTTTGAACCTTAAGCATGGGAGATGCGCACCTTACAGGGCAGGATCCAGAAGGAAAATGTGCAGCGTGCCCGCCCTCATCATTTCACCTCTCTAGGGTTCAGTTTCCTCACAAGGACAATGATCGATATAAAATGACTGGCACGGTGCCTGGCACTAAGGTGCTGACTATGCCACCTACTGCTACCTTCGTCATTCCTCACCCAGGCTAGACAATCACTGGCGTCGGGTTGGCTTTGGAGAATACCTGTCTCTCCCTAGTAGAACGATCAACTAAGGACAAAACAGACCCCTCTGGGCCTTTATATCACTGGCACTCAAGCCTGACCTCTGCATCTCAGTTATTAGGTGCTCACCAGAGATGACAGGAGGTTGTAAGAACCACCCCCCAACTGCCCTGTTTCTTCCTCTGTACAACAGAGATAATAAGGAAACCCTGGTAGTGGTTGAATAGGCCCAGCTCTCTGCCGGTTACTCACTGTGTGCCTCAGCCTCCTCATCTATAATGAAACTGTTGGGAGGACTAAAAAAATAATAAAACACCTGATGTTCAATAAACGTGAGTTATTATTCATGTACAGTTTTCTTTTAAGAACCAGATGAAATCATGGCTGTGAAAACCTTTTGTAAACTGTAGCGTGGCAGGCAAATCTTTGATGGAGCATTAAATAGCTTTCAGGAGTACTGAGAAGGGAACTATTAACTCTGATGGACAACATGGAAGGTCAGGAAATGGGCAGGTAACACTGGAGTTGAAAGCTGAAGGATCAACAGGCATTTGAGGCAAGAAAGAGGAAGCCTGAGGGAACAGCACGAGCAAAAGTGAGCAAGATGACGACACTCAGAAATAAAGGGTGGCTGATATGCACATATGCACACTAGTCTCAGGAGCCCTCCTTCTGTGTAGAAGAGGGGAAGAGACAGCCACGTGGTCATTCTTTAACTGATCTGAGCTTTCTGAGCCTATGCCTGGCCAGACTCAGAAGTCACTAAGCCATGGGCATGGACACATACCAGTAACATTGTTGACTTGCTGCTAAATACAAATGTGCCCCAAAGTTGTGCTCATCTCCTGAAAGGGAGAGTAACACAGAAGAGCCCAAGTCTTAGAATCAGCCGCAACCGCATGAGCAGTATCTATCTACCCAGGAAAGTAACCTGAACTTCCTCTTTCTCATCTGTTAAATGGGGAGGATAAAACTCAACTATCGCAGAGGATTGTTGTGAATGAGACAAAACTTGGAGAGGTGCCCAGTATAGAACTGGACCTCGACAGGCACTATTTCCCACCCACCCTCCTCACATTAGCCTAAGCTAGTATCTGGTAACAGCATGTTCCAACATACGGAACTCAGGTCAGGAAAGTAAGACAGCCTTTTGAACCATGCAAAAGAGTGAATGAGAGAAAATACTGTGTAGTTGCAGGACTATAGAAGGAAGCAGGTTACAAATTCCTCTGATCGAGTCACCAGTGAGCAATAGTTTGAAATATGGTTTAGAATAAGAATAAGCCTCATCTGATTCCAAACGAAGGTATATAGCATTCCAGTTAAGAGTCTGGCCAGCTAACAGCACAAAAATCTAGTCCTAAAATAAGCTACTAATTCAGAAAGGAATTTATTTCTTTGAAAAATTTAAACAGATGAATGGTAAAACATGTTTTGTTAGTTGTCAATAATAAGGTGAGGAAGGACTTCATACTCTATTCCATAGAGCGGGTTTGCAGAGGACACAAACCAAAGCTTCTATGATAGTTTATACTGTCGTTGAGGCTGGTTCTCAGAGAAGCGCACTATTTTTCTCATCTCCATATTAGGTAAGAGCACCTCTTTACATCTCTGGCACAGCCCTTCCCTTTCCTCTCAGCCTTGGTCACAGTCCTAACTCGAATTAAAAATTTGAGGGATTGAGGGATTGAGGGATTGAGATTTATAATCCCCATATAATCTTTCATCTGAACACTCTATTCTCAGTCCTAACTTTGACCATGCCCCACCAGCACACCCAATTACACACAATGTTATGCTTACTCAGTCTAATGTGTAAAGTTGGAGGAAGAAAGGTCAAAGGTAGACTATCCAAAATCATAAAAATATATTTCTCTTCCCTCCATCCAACAAGTGGAAGGTACTCTGGTATCTATTAAAAAAAATTTTTTTTCCTCCCCTCCAATAGAGGTTCTGCCTTCCAAACAATACATTTATACGCGTATGTTTCCTAGAACTTTTTCATGTACTTCTTTTCCAGTGGCTTCATATAACCAGGAATAACAACTTAGGAGATTCTTTCAAACATGAAATTTAACATAAATATCAAAGTTTCCCCGTAGGTCTTTCTTTTTCCTTTCCTCTGACAAACACTCAGAGTTAAGAAATTGGCCGGGGCTAGAGAAAAGTAACTGGCATAGCTGTTCCAACACAAGCTCACAGGTCTTCACACAGAGTCCAGGGCTTGATTTTTCAAAACTGCTGAAAGGGTATTCCCAGAATGATTCCAACTTGATTTGGGATCATGGCTATCATACAAACCCAACCTTCTTATAACTTATAGAAAATCAACCAAAAAAAAAAAAAAAGGCCAAGAAGGCAGTCAACTCACAAACTCCAATGACAACTTGTTTCAATTCAATTCAACATTCAATTGGTGACAGGGCAGAAGACCTGACACTGAGCAACAGAGCACCTCTGAAGCCCCTGAGGATAAGAAGGGCATTCAACAGAGAGGGAGTCTCTGATAATTCATGAAATGCATTCTGAAGTCACCTAGAATGGAGGCTGCAACGTGCTGTGCTTGGGGGTCTGCCTCACTGTGCTTCTGGATGTCCCACAAAAGCTGCAGTCCTCCTTCTTCGACTAACATTTTGCAGTATTTGCTGGCTGAAAGAAAATCAAGCAAAGAAACCTGATGGACAAGTTGGCATCTTAAATATTCCCAAATTACCACATTCACCATTCTGAAGAAACAGTACAAAGTTTTAAGCCCTTTGACACAGGAATTAACAGATAAACTGTGTCAATTCAGAAGAAATATGCCAGTTAATGCTTGGTTTGTGTAATGAGATAATGGATGATTATTTTATTATGTTTACTTCTGGACAACTCTATGCTTCAAATGTCTCTAATCCTAGCTAAAAGGATAAGAACATCTTTTATTACAAAAATAGTAAAAATTTCAGGTTCAGGCAATATGTTGAGCTAGACAACCTAAAAACCCCAGAGCTGGATACACTATAATCAAAAAAATTTTTAATTCATAGTTGAGTGTACAAAGTAAAGGAATTGTCCAGGAGTCAGACACAAAGAGCAAAAAGCACCTAAACCTCGTGTAACCTAACCTGTAACTATCGTGGGGCAGAAAGGGACTGTCAGTTTCAGTAATCTAGGAATTTAGATTTTAACTTAGGAAGTCAGAAGCAAAATCAATGCAGAAAGCTGGCCCCTCAAAGGGCTAGACAAGACAACGGATAAGACAATGAAACATCTGCATCTTAGCCTGGGCTCCTGGGGAGAAGTCTTTCCTGAGAATTTATAACCAGTCCCAAGTTGGTCTAGGGTTTGAATATATATTACCCTAAATGTTCTGGGAACCCTTGAGCTGAGAAATTAATATAAGAATTAGTCCAATCCCAGGGAAACCTCTAGAACACTTGACAGAAGCAAATACAAAGCTGTACTGAAGGGACATGTCCACAACTCAGTCTGAAAGGATTCTCTTAATCAGTCCAAGAGTCTATTAGACACAGAAACAATGATCCAAAAACACATCTAAGGCAATTACCAAGAATGCAGTAAAAAGAAACAAAGACATGGAAACTTTTTTTTTTTAATGGTTACAAAATATGTAGGACAGATTGAGAGAAGGTATAGGATACTTCTGATAGATGTTACAAGAAAGGAATAGAGAGAATAGGTGGAGGGTAATATTTTAAAACAAAATGGCTGAAAATTTTCATCAATTTTGTAAGGTATAATCATGACCTGAAACCCAGAGGCCATATAACAAAATACTGACTTGTAAAAACAATGAATAAAATCAAGACAATAAACTGGGACAGAATATTTGCAAGAGTTCCTTCAAATTAAAAAGACCAAAAAACAGTAAACAAAACAAAAAAAAAAAACAGTAAACAAAAAGTGAGCAATGGAAATCAACAGACAATTCAAATATAAGACAGTTCACCTTACTTAAAATAAACGTCAACTGAGACTCTCTTTCACCTTAGATTGACAAAGATCAAAAAATTCAACTAAACCTTTTTGCAAGAATAAAAGGAAACTGGAAGCTCTCGTATATTGCTGATGAGAATGCAAACTGGTAATCAATTCTCTGGATGACAGTTTAGCAATACCTACCAAAACAAGCATTCATAACACTTTGACTCAGTAATTCTAAAAGTATTCTGCAGATTATGCTTGCAAAGTGATGTCTTTTATTTTAACAAATGGTATGCACTACGCTTGTACTAATACTGTGCTATGTACAAATGCTCATACTATGAGCCAAGCAATGTTTAAATGCTTTGCAAATGTTACCTCATTTAATTCTCATAACAGCCCTATGAAATAGGTATTTTAATCCCCATTTTACAGATGAGGAAACTGGAGCACAGAGGGGTTCAGTAACTTGCTCAAGCTCCCACAGTTAGTAAATGGGAGCAAAGTACAAATAGTCTGATTCTGGGGTCTGTCTTCTTAATTAGCACACATGTTCATCTTTCCTAAATATATAGTATGTGTGTGAGTGAGAGTGAGAGAGAGGATGTCATTATTCATTGAACCAGTGTTTGTATTGTAATAGAAAAGACTGGAAACAATGTTAAATAAATTGTTACATCATATAGCAAAGAAACACAGAGCAATCTAATTAATAGTGGTGATCTGGAGTCAGATCACTAGGTTAGAAGCCTATCTCTGCTGGTGCAGGCTGTTTTAACTTTGGGCAAGTTACTTTACTTCTCTATGCCTCGTTTTCTCATCTGTAACAGATATACAATAAAATGCTACCCCTTCTATCTGTTGTGAAAATTAAATAAGTTACACAAAAATAGCTTACAACACTGCTTGGCACATGGTAAATATAAATACTCAACTAAATTCTAGTTGATGTTACAGTTACTACTGTTGTAACTGAATATACTAGAGTCTATTTCAGTGCCATTCAAACTGATTGATCTGCCTCTATCTATTCATATGCCAGTACCATTTAAGGAGAAGTGTTAGAGACTTCTCTGGTGGTCCAGTGGTTAGGACCCCACGCTTCCACTGCAAGGGGTGCCAGGGTTTGATCCCTGGTCTGGGAATTAAGATTCTGCACGCCACAGGCACAGCCAAAAATAAATAAATAAATAAAGAGAAGTATTAGGGCAAGCTCCTAAAAACCATTTTTCTCAGTCAGTTCTTTCCTGTTTATCCTGCCACTTTAACTTTAAAATAATTTTCAGATTCCTCAACTCTTACTCATTCACTTGAATTGTATTATATCCGTGAATTGAAAAGAATTGAGTATAGTATGTCTCACAATTATTTCAGGCTTTTAAATTATTTCCTATAGTATTTTTTGCATATAGGCCTCAATACTTGTTAAAGCCATTTTAAGATAGCTTATGCTTTTGACAGTTAAACCTTTAATTAATTCTAAAAGTTATATCTTAGGTTTTTTAGTATAAAATTATAGCCTATATTTCTTTTATAATAAAAGCAAAAGTTTTAATAATAATGCTTAACAAAGAATAAAAGCCAAGGGACTTCCCTGGTGGTGCAGTGGATAAGACTCCACGCTCCCAATGCAGGGGGCCTGGGTTCGATCCCTGGTCAGGGAACTAGATCCCACATGCATGCCACAACTAAGGAGCTGGTGAGGCACAACTAAGGAGCCCTGGAGCCACAACTAAAGAGCCCACCTGCCACAACTAAGGATCCCATGTGCTGCAACTAAGGAGCCCACAAGTCATAACTAAGACCTGGTGCAACCAAATAAATAAATAAATATTAAAAAAAAAAAAAAAAGAATAAAAGCCAAGAATTCCCAAGGGGAATTTAAAACAGCAAAACATGGAAAAACATTTAATCTGCCTGGGACCAACTCCTGACATCTGGCCCCCCAGCCCCCCTCAAACCATTACAAAGAGGCAAATCTATGTATTACTATAGGAAGAATAGTATTCATGATAAACTACTGAGTGAAAAACAGCAAGCTATAGGATAGTATGCACAGAATGAGCCCATTTTGTCTAAAAACATTATCCTATTCACATATAGTATATACTAACTATAGCATGTATACAGAAAAGTATCTGGAAGTATAGTTATAGTTATCAACTTATGGACAGTGCTTGCCTATGGGGAATAGGAGGGGGAGCAAACTTTCACCTTCTATATTGCCTGACAACCACCCCCAATTATAATTCTGTAGCATTTTTTATACTAATACAAATGCTTTTCAGTTTCTTTTTTAAAAGTGTTAAAATCAGGACATAGGTGAACAATTTTTCAAAATTCCATCTTGAACTTAATCCTTATACAGAATAATAGCTGGAAAACTGTTCTTTTTAATTACATACGGTTTTTACTGCAGACATGATACATGGCCCATAGCGCCCAGAGCTGAACCTCTGGTTGAGAGACGTTGCCAAGGAGTGGGAAAAATGCCTTGAAGGATCTAAATAAGTACAAAGAAGACGTTTCTTCAGAACTCAAGCTAACATCAGGGATATAATAATAATTTTCAACATCTTCCTCCCAGGGTCAATTCCTCACCAAGACAGATGTACTGCTGAGCATATAATCAGAACTAGCATTTAAGAAATTATACTCTGTGTGAGACATTATACATTCAATATCTGATTCCACCCTCAATCTTGCACACTGCCAGCCTCATTTTACAGAGGACGAAAACTGAGTCTCAGAGATTTTCTAAAAGTGATTTTCCCAATATCACAAAGAAACAGGATTTGAACACAGGCTATTTTATTCTAATATTTTATCACTGTACCATGGCCTCTACATAGTGAGTAGACTGAGGACAAGCTTTAAGAAAGGCACTACACCATCATGAAATTACCTGTAGGTCACCAATGCTGTCATCTTACAACTTGAACTTGGCCAATTCTGGATGGTTGTATACTGTACAAAAAGACAAATCAAGATTCTAGTATTGTTTCATGTCATTTATAACTACATATATATGAAACAACATAAGTTTTCAAAATATGGGGTTGATTACTCAAATTTAGGATACCTAACCTGCCAACTATCAATTAGGTAAAGCATTATATATGTAGAATATAAACAAAGTCACGTGGAAAACAATGCAATAAAAAGGGGCTCCTGTTTAATGATGGAAGATTGAGGATGCACCCACTCCTCCCCTAAATCCTATGAACAGAATGATACAAACGGTTTAAAAGAAGACAAATAGGGCTTCCCTGGTGGTGCAGTGGTTGAGAATCTGCCTGCTAATGCAGGGGACACGGGTTCGAGCCCTGGTCTGGGAAGATCCCACATGCCACGGAGCAACTAAGCCCGTGAGCCACAACTACTGAGCCTGCGCGTCTGGAGCCTGTGCTCTGCAACAAGAGAGGCCACGATAGTGAGAGGCCCGCGCACCGAGATGAAGAGTGGCCCCCGCTTGCCGCAACTGGAGAAAGCCCTCGCACAGAAACGAAGACCCAACACAGCCAAAAATAAATAAATTAATAATAAAAAAAAAAGTGACATTCTTTAGGAAAAAAAAAAAAAAGAAGACAAATACACACAGAAGAAAGCAGAAGAAAAATGGTAACTAATTTAATAGATCTAGCACTGGGTAAGGTTAAAAAAACAATCCATTTTGAACAGAACACCCAAGAGACTTAAAAATTTGGCAAAAGTATTACTTCAGGAAGTGAGATTAGAGGTTGGGTTGAAAATAGGAGGATTGGTTGAAAGTACCAAAGAATCAAGATTTCAAGATCTCCTCTACCACCCCTTACAAAAATTTCTGGACTGGGCAATCCCATGAACAACTGAGGTTGGGAGTACCATGCTAAAAACAGGGGGCTAAAGTGAAAAATCTAAATACTAAATGCTGAGTCTTCTTTACCCCCAACTCTCTTCCTCTAGTGGGTGTTTAGCCTGTTGGAAGCCGACCTTATAATCTTCAATCAGAAGAATAGAAATTAAGGAAGGGAGGGACGGGACTTCCCTGGTGGTGCAGTGGTTAAGAATCCGCCTGCCAATGCAGGGGACACGGGTTTAAGCCCTGGTCCGGGAAGATCCCACATGCCGCAGAGCAACTAAGCCCATGCACCACAACTACTGAGCCTGCGCTCTAGAGCCCGCGAGCCACAACTACTGAGCCCGTGTGCTGCAACTACTGAAGCCCACATGCCTAGAGCCCGTGCTCCACAACAAGAGAAGCCACTGCAATGAGAAATCCGTGCACTGCAACAAAGAGTAGCCCCGGCTCGCTGCAATTTGAGAAAGCCCATGTGCAGCAACAAAGACCCAATGCAGCCAAAAAAAAAGGGAAGGGAAGGAAGCAGGGAGAAAAAAGAGGAAAGAAGAAGGAGGGATGGAGGGGCGAGAGGGAGAGAAAGAAATTTCCCAGAATTGAAGGAAATGAGCTTCCAGAGCAGTAAGTAGTCAACAGAACAGATGAAAATGAACCCACATCAAGGCACATCACTGTGATTTCCAAACACTGAAGACAAAGGTCTTAAAGCTTCCAAAGAAAAATGGCACAGGACTTCTCAACAGTGATACAGAGAAATAAAAGACAATGGAGCAATGACTTAGAAATTGTGAAAATATTTCAAAACTTAACTTTTATACCTAGCCGTTTGATCAACTAAATGTGAATGTAAAATAAAGGCCTTTTCAAACATAAAAGGTTTCAGATTTTCTTTTTCATACATCTCTTAGGAAGCTACTGGAGGATATGACCCAAGAGAATGAGGGAGTACACCAAAAAATAGGAAGGTACACAATCCAGGAAACAGGGAATCCAACACAAGAGAGCAAAGAGAATCTCCAGAATGACAGTAAATGAATATCCTGGGATGACAGTGGTCTAACAGATATACAAAAAAGCAAATCAGATGGAAAAAAAACAGAAGGCTTGGGAAAGTAGTCTCCAAGAAGCTGAAGTAGACAGAATGTGCTTGAATGTATTGAAAGGAGATGTATACTTGGAGTATAGGAAAGGGTGTGCATTGGGACAAAGAGAAAAAGAATCTTCATTTTCCAAAGTGGGAAAATAAATTGATAATGTCTAAAACTACAGAGTCAAGAAATAACAACATATGTTAGAGATATGGAGGTAAACACCAAAAGATATAGCTTTAAAAAGAGCTGAGAGTGGGAAAGAGAATTAGAATAAGCCATATAAACGGTTTGCATGTATAACTTTTATAGAAGGAAAGTTATCAGAAGGAATGCAACAAAACGTTAATAGAGATTATTAGCTTCGGGTGGTAAGGTGTGGGTGATTTATAATGTTTTCTTTATATTTTTCTCTATCTTTCCCATTTTCTACAATGAACACATATTTCAAAAATTCTTATGACCTAGAAAAATAAGTTTTCTGCAAGAAGAGATGACTCTGGATTTTGTAAAGAGCAATGGTTCTCATACCAGATCCTGCAGAAGTGCTCTCCTCTGGAGGTCATGGGATATCCAGGGCTGTTTGTCAGATGTCAGGTGGGCTATGATGCCTGCAGCTAAATAGCTGACTTCCAATTCCTTACTATGCAGCAAGCTGCTGACATGCTTTACCACATCTTCAGTCATCAGCTTGGAAGAGAGTTCTCTGACTTCAGCTATGTTGTTCTATGGGTCAGATGGAGCAGAGAATATCAGGGACAGGAAAGGAGGGGAGAATCAGGAATTGGTTCCTCTCCCTCTCTGACTGCTCAGCTCATATACATACAAGAACACTTAGCCCCATCCTCCTCCCTCAGATTTAGCCTAACACCTACAATCCCACCCCCTTGATGATGAGGATGATCAGTAATAACAAATCACTGAGTAAGCACTTACTAAGTGCCAGGCACTGAGCTAGAGAGACTGAAATGTCTTTTTATCTGCCTTATCTCATTTAATCTTTAATAGTCCTACAAAGAAATTCGACACTCAGCAAGACTGATTTGTCAGGTTCACGCTGCTAATAACTGGTTGGACTAGAATACAAATCCAGGTCTGACTAAAAAACTTAACATTCCTGGGGGCCCACTATACGTTACATTAGCTTTAAGTTTAACAGTAACAATGAAAGGCAGGCAGTATTTTCGTTATTTTATGTACTGTGTTAGTTTTCTATGTGTGTAACAAATTAACACAAACTTGGTGGCTTAAAACAACATACATTTTTCCTCTCCCAGTTTCTGTGGGCCTCGCTTAGCTGGGTCTCACAAGCCTGCAATCAAAGGGCTGGCTGGGCTGCATTCTCATCTGGAGGCTCCAATGGGTGAGGTGTGGGTGGGGAGAATACTTCCAAGCTCACTCAGACCGTTGGCAGAATTCATTCCCCTGTGGCTGCAGGAAGGAGGGTTTCTTGCTGGAGGCCACCCTCAGCTCCCAGAAGCTGCCCATAGTTTTTTTTTGCTATGTGGGCTTCTCCCTTCTCCAACCACTCACTTCTCTAGAGTGTCTGCTAGGAAGAAGGATTTTATACATATTGTAATATAATCACAGGAGTGATATCCTATTATCTTTGCCATATTCTATTAGTTAGAAGCAAGTCACAGGTCCTGCCCAGACTCTAGGGAAGGGGGTTACACAAAGACATGAACACCAAAAAAACTATAATCACTGGCGGTTGGTCACTTAGGGTCTGTCCACTACACAAATGAAAAAACAAAGGTTTAGAGGATAAACACACAGTCAAAGCGACCACAGCAGTCACTGCTCCTTCTAAAGCAGCTTTCAGAAAAGTATACCTTATAGACTTAGTATGTTGAAAAAGGCATAAGGCACTCTGCAGAAAATTGTACTGTTCTGAGACCCACCCTGCCCCCTTTTCCCAAGACTAGCTATACCCCTCTTGTCAACAGCATGATTTCAACAGAAATTGCACTGTTTTTAGACCCCCTGCCCTTCTTCCCTGGGCCAGCTACACAATTCGTCAACAGCATGACTTCCGCATTGAGTCTATCAGATGGCAGCCCCAAACAAGAAGAGACAAGATGATAGATAGGATCCTTAGCAAAACTGAGAGGGACACCTCAGTTGAGTCCCAAGTTCCTCTTGTAATCTTGGCAGAGGCTTTTATATTAGCCTTTTCTTCCCAAGAGTCTATGGAATAAAATACTGAATGGAAGCTACAGGAGAATGTGGGTCTTCCTCATACAGAAAAAGGAAGGAAAAGGAACAACCTCCCTAACCCTCAGTATTCTGAGAGGCTCTCAAAAGGATAAAAAGTAGGATACTTTGCATTGTATAGATCTATGAGGCTTCAATCCACCCTTCTGGCCTGATTTCCCATTGTTTTTCTTCTTCCCACCTTCTCCCAAAATTCCAGATACTCTATATTACAGTGTCCCTCAAATGATTACATTTTCTCATCCTTTCCTAGCCCAAAATGACCTTTGTTCCTTTCTTCTACTTTTCTGTACCTTCCAGGTTTCCAATACTAATCATGTATTCCTCTCTATGAAGCCTTTCACATCTGCTCTGTCCCAAGTCCTGTATGTGTTAGGGATACAAAGGGAAAGACACAGTCCCTGCTTTCAATGAGTTCATGATCTAGAATCAAAGGCTCCCACTGGACTTTGTGCCTCTTTTCCAGCACTTAACCACAGTCAATCATGAATTAGAGAGGTATTTGCATACGTGTCTGACACCAACCCCCAACATTATTAGTACTACCAGCTTGCTATGTTTCATGTATCTGTGTCTTCCGAAGCACCAGCACAGCAAACTGCAGGGGCATACAGTAGTATGTCTTCGTTACTTTTTGTAAATCTTCACCTTTATCTTTAGGAAACAAAGAAATCTCTCAATAACAAATATCCTGATTGGGAGGTAGTATAAAAGTATAAACAAAGATATTTCTAAAAAATTAATTCAATTGTTAAAGAGGAAGTATAGTAAAGTGGCTAATATCAGAGGGTCTGGAGCCAGACTGCCTGAGCTTGAGTTCTGACTCTGCCTCTTACTATCTAGGTAACATAGGGTAAATGGCACTTCTGTGCCTCAGACTGAATATCTATAAAATGTAGACAACGATGTATGGGAGAGTACAGAACATAACGCAATTTCCCTATCCCTGTGTATATGCCCTTTAACAATGTGACTGCTGCTCTTCCCATCAAGGGATGGCCACCTCCTTTAATCTGGGCTTATCCATAGGCATAAGAAATACCTGGTCTTTGTCCCTAGTTCCTGACTCAGAGCTCTCAAATCCCTTGGAATTTCTGGAGTGATTGGAGCATCTTTGTTCTAATGAGGTGACTCTTGGCAGGGACCTAGATAGCTTCTGGATGGGGGCTGGATGCCAGAAAGACGAAACCTTGATTAGAAGCCTGGAACTTTCAACCCCATGCCCCCAACCTCAGCGGGAGAGGAGAGAGGCTAAAGATTGAATTAATAATCAATCATGCCTGGGTGATGAGACCCCCCACCCCCACATAAATACCCCTAAATACTGGGGTTTGGAGAATTTCTGGGTTGGTGAACACATCAAGGTGCTGGGAAGGTGGTGTACCCAGAGAGGGCATGGAAGCTCTGCACACCTCTCTCCTTCCTTGCCCTACACATCTCTTCTATGTGACTGTTTCTGAGTTGTACCCTACAATAAATTGAAAATAGCAAATAAAGTGCCTTCCCCAGTTCTGTGAGCCATTCTAGCAAATTATCAACCTGAGGAGGGGGTCGTGGAAACCCCCAATTTAAAGTCAGTCAGTCAGAAGTAGGGGTGGCCTGGGCTTAACAGTTGGCAACTAAAGTGGAGGCAGACTTGTGGGACTGAGCTTTTTAACTTGTGGGATCTGATGCTAACTCTGGATAGCTAGTGGCAGAATTGAACTGAATCGAACTGTAGGACACCCAGTTGGTGTCAAACAAGTGGCAAAGTGGTTGTTGGAAAACACCCCGGGTCTCGTAACCTACTTTGACCTGTGAGACATTAGAAAATCTGATATAAGCAGAGGTTTAAGAAGCACTTGTACAGTGCACTTGCCTTCTATTGCTGCCCAGAAACTGCCAAGTGAAGAAGCTCATGGAGACACAAGGCCCAGCTAACAACCTGCACCAATGGTCAGAGTTCAGAGTCAGGCCATCCTAGAGCATCTAGGCCTAGCTGAGCCACCAGATGACTGCAGCGACATGAGTAACTCCACAGAGACCAGCAGAAGACCTGTACAGCTGAGCTGAGTTCAAACTCTTGACCCACAGATTCATAAGTGAATAAAATGGATGCTGTTTTAAGCTGTAGTTTGTTTACAGCAATAGATGACTCATATACAATGGTATTTACTTTATAGGGATAGTGTGAAGATTAAACGAGTTAATGCATGTAAACTGCTTACAAAAGTGCCTAGCACATAGTAGGTACTACATGAGTGTGAGCTTTCTTATTTTTTTAAGTAATTAGAATTAACTCAAAACAATTCACCTTACCAAAAGACCAAGTACTTTCCTTTGTATTGTTGACTCTGAAAAAGTCTGTGAAAAGAATACACAGGTTACTTTATCATGAAGAAAAGAACTTTACAGGGACTTCCCTGGTGTTCCAGTGGGTGAGACTCTGCACTCCCAGTGCAGAGGGCCCAGGTTCAATCCCTGGTCGGGGAACTAGATCCCACATGCATGTCACAACTAAGAGTCTGCATGCCACAACTAAGAAGCCCTCATGCCGCAACTAAGAGTCTGCATGCTGCAACTAAGAAGTCCGCATGCCACAACTAAGACCAGGAGCAGCCAAAATAAATAAATTAAATAAATAAATAAATATTTTTAAAAAGGACTTTACACATAAACTCAATCCTGTCTTCCCACCTCCAAGACTTGAATGAAGATCGCCAATCCTTGATTTTCAATAAAGTGCTTGCAGGCAGCTGGAGATTCATCTGTAAGATTCCAAAGTGCTTTCAAAGTAAACAAGAAGGTGACATCATCTAAATTCTCAGTAGTCTTTTGTTTTACTATTGCTAGAAGTTCCTAAAAAACAAGAGACAGGGAGTAAGATGCCCTAGTGACTGACTCAATTCCAGTATAAGGAAAGCAATGGTTAAGAAAAGCTTTAGAATCAAACCTCGGTTCTAAACCCAAGTTCTACCACTTAATAGCTTTGTGACCCACTTTCTCTCTATAAAATGACTTACAACTATTTTTTAGGGTTTTTGTGAGGAAAAATACTAAAGTTTATCAAGCACTTAATCTAGTTCTTGGTGCTTGTTAATAAACCTCATAGTCAAGTACATATCGGCTATTCCATTATTCACATATTGAGAATGTTTAGTCAACACCTTTTGGAAGTCAGGCACATATTCAGATAAGAGTGACAGATTAAAAAAAACAGTATATCTCAACTAAATAAAATAATTTTTAGCTTTGGTAAATGCTCTGAAGGAAACACATAAAAGCCTAAGAATTTTCTTTATAAAAAGTGGGAGAGGGAAGATTCCATACAAAGGTAATACGTAAAAGAGACCAAAAGAAAAAAAGGACAAGGCAGCTAAGCAAGGAATGAGGACATAAAATGGGGAGGGGGGCAGATATTCCAGGCAAAAAAAAAAAGTTTGCTGTTCTACACCACTGAGCAGGTCAGTATGGCTACAGGATAACACTAGTTTGTAGTATAATATGTCCTAATAGCTTGAAGAAACCACTGACTTATTTAACAGAGATTCCAATATACCATTTCAAATCAGAATTTTTCTAGACAAAAGTTAAGCTAGTATTCATGCTTTCTTTCAAACATACTAGACTGTCATGTGAAAGGAAAAAGACAGCCATTTCCACTTAACCAGCTAGTGAAAAGATACATAAAATATAACAACGCTAAACAAACCAGATTATGTCTGTTTTCAGGAGGAATGAGACCATCTCAAATATTTTACCCAACCAGGAGAGAACATATCAAGAGAATTCACAAAAATAAAGCTGTTAGAGCCAAAAGAAGAATATGAGTGCACACCACACTGGTAGCAATCACCTAGACAGCCAATAGGGTGAGTGGCAGCAAGGGAGGGAGCAGAAAGTGAGGCTGACCTGGAAAGTAATGACAGCTGTGGTCAGGCCCATGGTTAGATGCTTAACATATTTTATCTTAATAATACTCAAAATAACTGCAAAATATTACTCCCATGTCCAATGCCAGTTTTTCAGATAAAGAATCTGAGGCGCAGAGGAGATAAGTAAATTACCTAAGGGCTATGGCTAGTTAGTGGCTGAACCTAGTTTGTTTTAATCTAAAGCCTGAACTTTTTTTTTTTTGAATTTTTGAATTTTATTTTATTTATTTTTTTATACAGCAGGTTCTTATTGTCATCCATTTTATACACATCAGTGTATACATGTCAATCCCAATCACCCAATTCATCACACTCCCACCACCACCCCCCCACCGCTTTCCCCCCTTGGTGTCCTTACGTTTGTTCTCTACATCTGTGTCTCAATTTCTGCCCTGCAAACCGGTTCATCTGTGCCATTTTTCTAGGTTCCACATATATGCGTTAATATACGATATTTGTTTTTCTCTTCCTGACTTACTTCACTCTGTATGACAGTCTCTAGGTCCATCTACATTAAAGCCTGATCTTTTGGTACCACTACCTAAAATGGTTTCTCCAAGAACTACAGGGCTACACTTCCCTCCGTGTTACTTTAAGTACTTGCTCTCCATATCAATATCTATCTCTCTCTACCTCTATCTATTACTGTTAGCATTCCCAGTAACTTCAGTGTTCTTCCACCACATCATCTTGGCAAAACTCCTACCTTAGTTAAACCCTACTTCATGCCCCACCTCCAAAATCTGAATATTGAAAAAGACTGTGCTCGAGTCTTACTCTTAATATCTGCCCCAAAATTTCAAAAGGGCATTCAACTAACTGTACCTGGCAATCCTACTATATTTCTCAATGAATTCACTCCAAAGACTACTATTTCATAATTCTCACTCCCCGAACTTTAACTGTCATCTTCTTGTTCCTCTCATTTGATCAATTCATCTAAGTTTTCACTGGGAACCATAGCTATTCTTCTTAACAAAATCTAACCACCTGCTTGCCCTTGCATCAGTGTACTCTGCCTTCCTTTTCTGCTCCAATCTAAAGCCAGCATCTGGGACTTTCCTGGTGGTCCAGTGGCTAAAACTCCGCGCTCCCCATGCAGGGGGCCCAGGTTCGATCCCTGGTTAGGGAACTAGATCCTGCGTGCATGTCGCAACTAAGAAGTCCACGTGCCACACAAAGATCCAGCATGCCGCAACTAAGACCCTTTGTAGCCAAAATACATAAATAAATAAATATTTTTTAAAAACCCAATGACAAAAACTTCTCCTTTAAAAAAAAAGAATAAATTCAACAATATAAAAATTTTAAAAAAATTATCGTGTACCAAATCATGCCATAAATAAAGTAAAAACAGACTAACAGCCAACTGGGGAAAAATTACATGCATCTTATAAACATAAAGGAATTCTATAAATTAGAAAAAAGCCAGCAACCCTAAAGAAAAACTAAAGGCCATGAACAGACAATTCACAGAAATTATAAATGACTCTTCCAAAAAAAAAGATGGCTCAAGTCTCACCTCAGAATAAGAGAAGTGCAAATAAAACAATGATGTACATTTTTTCATGACCAATGTTAGCACAATCATAATGTAGATACTGATTTATTAAAACTTGTAATATAAATTTATTGAGGGTTGGGAAAGGAGGTAATTTGTAGAGATATATGTAGGAGAGCCAAATTCTTATTTACCATACCAGCAGAATCACGAGATAACATCTAAAACTGATAAATCTTTTTTTCTCTTTTTTTTTAATTGCAGCATAGTTGCTTTACAATTTTGTGTTAGTTTCTGCTGTACAACGAAGTGAATCAGCTATATGTATACATATATCCCCTCCCTCTTGGACCTCCCTCCCACCCCCCACCCCCGCCATCCCACCCATCTAGGTCATCACAGAGCACCAAGCTGACAGCTCCCTGTGCTACACAGCAGGTTCCCACTAGCTATCTATTTTACACATGGTAGTGTATTTATGTCAATCCTAATCTCCCAATTCGCCCCACCATCCCCGTCCCCTCATGTCCACATATCTGTTCTCTATGTCTGTGTCTCTATTCCTGCCCTGGAAATAGGTCCATCTGTACCATTTTTCTAGATTCCACATATATGCTTTAATATACGATATTTGTTTTTCTCCTTCTGACTTACTTCGCTCTGTATGACAGACTGAAACCGCAATTATAAGCATTTTATTTAGAGATATGGAGAAGAAATAGCTATATAAGTACAGAATAGTTTCTTCTGGGTAGCAGGTCTTACAGATTGTTCATTTTATAAGCTTTTTAAAATGATTTAATTTTTTAAACTATGTTCACAAATTACTTTTATTGAAAAAAAAGTTATACAAGTGACAATTAACCTACCTTAACTGCCATGAAGAGCTCTTCTTTAAGTTGTGCAGTTTGCTCAGGTGAGAGCTATAAACAAACAAAAAGCCGAAAGTGAAATGTTAGACCTCCATCAAAGCTCCACCAAGACTAGGGAGAGAGAAATTTTGCATCTAGCAACCACATACCTGCAGGGCTAGAATAGAGGTTATGCTCACTGCCATTGTTTGCATCTTGGGGTTTTCATGCTTACAGAGCCATCTCATAACAAATTTGGCAGCATCGAACCTAAAAAACAGTATTTTTCTCACAATAAAGTTTGTGAAACTGTACATGAGAAGTGAAGAAATCAGTTAGCCTCCCCAACAAATCTTGTTTAACAAAAATAGTCTTGGACTTATAAAGCCTCAGCTATGAAAGCAAAGAGCATTTGGCAAAAAGAAGAGAAAATCAGAAGAGGAAAAGGAGAGCATGCAAAAAAGAATGTGAGTGGGAATTCCACAGCAGTCCAGTGGTTAGGACTATGCATTTTCACTGCCAAGGGCCCAGGTTCGATCCCTTGTCAGGAACTAAGATCCCACAAGCCACGAGGCATGGCGAAAAAAGAAGAACGTGAGCAAAATGCACAAGATTCAAAGATGGACAGACCTAAAAAAGACTTATTTTTAGCACTCAGTTTCAACTATGATGGGTCTGAAAAAGGAAATAAATTCCCCAAGAGGTAGTAATTTATAATCTGACTTGCAGACAGTGCTAAAATGCCACAGCATTTAGCAAATCACTTAGCTAGACAGAATTCATGGCCCTTTATTCACGGCTTTTACTCAGCTCCAATAGATGATTGCTATATAGGAATGAAGACCTGTTGAAAAAGAGGTTCCAACTTGTCAAAAGAAAGTGAAAATACAGATTTTTTTTTTTTAATGAGGAAAACCACCTTCCCTACTGTACTTTTAAAAGTCAACTCTCATGTTAAGTACACACTTTAATTAGATTTGAGAATGGCTTAGCCTACAACCTTGCATGCATAAATCATGGGCTTTCTTCATATCAGACTGTGGCTAATTTTCCTGTTGGCAGCAACTATTATTAATGTTTTGGAACTCATGAAACTGAGAGATTACAATGGCCTCAAGAGGAACCCCTCTGGAGTCTACAATGATGTTTTGTGTTTGTTTTTTTTAAAAAAAAGCATTATCAATAAAATAATAACAAAAAGAATGGTTAATATTTAGAACAGCCTGCACTCTTATGCTAGGCACTGTGATAAGTACCTTACAAACATCATATATCTAATCCTCATAAGAGTCACTATTTTACAAATGAGGAAACTTACACACAAAGATAATGAAAGGGCTAGAACTTGATTCGATGTTTTACTCTCTGGCGCCCATGTTCTTACTACCCACTTCCCTAAACTGGAATCACACTTTGGGAGACAACATTTGCAAGTATAGTACTTCCGAACACCTCTGTGGAAAAATCTCAACAGAACATTCTCCCCAAACACTTTATCCCAGCCTTAATCGGACCCTTGCTAGGCTAATAACCAAAAGCCAACAGTGCTCAGAGTAACACTGGTCAACATCCCAAAATCAGATAATCCAATTTTATACTTGCCTGTCAAATGGAACATCCACAAGAATCCTGGAATTGGTTAAGGAGAGAAGGCAATTCTTCTGTAACTTAACGGAATAAAGAAAAGTAATTCTGAGCAAATGTATACTCATTCTAAATAAAGGTTCTAATTAAACATTTGGAAGGTGCTACTAATAAGCTTTTCTTATTGAGAGCTCATTGTGTACCTGGTCCTCTCCAAGTTCTTGATTTAATCTTACTATTAAACTCTGTAACATTCATCTTTGCCTAAAGAACAATCCCTTTTTTGGCAAAGAGGCAGTCTCCCTTCTCCCTGAACCCTAGAAGGATCTATGTGGAGAGTTGCCTGCCTGTGTGTCAGTCCAAATCAATTACCAGAAGTCTGGCCCATCTACTGAATGATAAATGTCCTTACCAGATCTCATAACTAATTCTGTGATAGAGCTTCTACTTTCTACCTATGACTGGTAGGGATTGAACTATGCCTTTAAAGATAGGAAAGAAAGAGAAAGGGCCTTCTAGGAAAGCTTTAGGAATAGAAAAATATAACATCTCTTTGAAAGGTCATGAGTAGGCCAGTGACATGCACTGCCATGACAGCAGTGTATGAGGCAGGGATAGCAAACCTAAAATGCCAGCAGGAACTAGGCAGTAACATAAACAAGTGAAGAAAGCAGAGTACGAAACAATAGGGCAGTGGTAGGAATTATGGCAAACTGGAGAATTCATACCCTTCTATAGGGGCAGTTGTTACTCAGCTCCAACTGATGACTGCTGGAATTAAGACTGAATTGAGAAGGATCATCCAACTTTTCAAGAGAAAGTGGAAATACAGATTTTTTTTTGAACAAGGAAAGACCACCTTCCTTGTTGTATTTTTAATAAATCGATTCCCATTTTAAGTACACACTTCAATTAGATTTGACAAATTTATAAAGATGTGTAACTAATACCACCCACCACCACCACAAGCAACACAAAAAATATTTCCATCACCCCAAAGAGTTCCACTGTGCCCCCTTCCACTCAATCCCAACCCTGCAAATTCCAGCCCCAGAAAATTATACTGTCATTACAGATTAGCTTTTACTAAGATTTCACATAAGTAAAATCATACGGTATCTACTCTTTTGCGTCTGGCTTATTTTGCTCAGCATATAATGTTTTTGAGATTCATCCATGTTGTATATGTATCAGTACCTTCATTCCTTTGTATCACCAAGTAGTATTTCCTCATATGAATATATCACAATATGTTTATCTACTCACCTGCTGCTGGACATTAAGTTTTCAGTTTGGGGGGGATTATGAATAAAGATATTATGAGCATTTGTGTATAAGTCATTATATGGGTATATGATTTCATTTCTCTAGGAGTGAAATGACTGTGTAGCGTGAAAGAGGACTTTCATGTCTAACTTTCAAAGAAATTACCAGACTGTTGAACTGGTGGTTTTATCATTTTACCTTCTTAACATCAATATATGAGAATTTCAGTTTCTCTACACTCTTGTCAACACTTGGTATTGTCAGTTTTTTTATTTCAATCAATCTAGGGGGTGTGTAGTGGTATCTAGGTGTGCAGTGGTATCCAAATGTGCTTTTAATTTGCATTTCCCTGATGGCTAAAGATACTGAGCATCTTTTCATGTGCTCATTTACCATCTGCCTATCTTCTTTGGTGAAGTATCTGTTCAAATCTTTTGCCTTCTTAAAAAATTGGTTTGTTTGTCTTGTGTTACAAGACAAACAGTTCTTCACATTCTGGATAAAAGTCCTCTGTCATATACATAAGATGAACATTTTCCCCAGCCCTGGATTACCTTTTCATTTTTTAATGTCTGTGTGTGTTTGAGCAGAAGCTTCTAATTTTGATGAATTCCAATTTATTATTTTTCTTCTATGATGTGTGCTTTTTGTATCCTAAGAAAACTTTGCCTACTCTGACATCACGTTTTCTTCTAGAAGTTTTATGGTTTTAGCTTTTATATTATTTAGACCTATAATTTAGCTTTTATATTTAGATCTATGATTCAATTCAGTTTAATTTCATACATGATGTTAAGCCTATAGGATGTGCTAAACTGTTAATAGTAGATGTTTCTGGGTAACTGGTTTCTGATCAATTTAAAAATTTTAAACCCTATTACTTATTTATATTTCTTATTTTTTCTATAACAAACATGAATTCCTTACCTATTTCTCTCTCTCCCTCCCTTACTCCCTCCTCTCTCTCTCAGGATGAAAAATCAGAACTAAATAAAAAATATTTTTCATATATTTGTCCTCAAGTAAGAAGCACAGTCAAATATTCAAACCAAATTACCTGCTGGTAATGGGGGAAATTTTTCAGAGCCTTGAAAAGTAGACAGGTAACCTCTGACAACAGACGAACAGGCATCCCCCTGGCCAGGTCCTGGCGTGTTAAGTTGAGGGTACAAGCACTGGCTGTGAACTGCACTGGCAAATCCAATGGATGATTCCTCATTCCTATAGCCACAAGCTGAAGATGAACTTGTTTTTAGTGGCATGTGACAACATTAGCATTCTTTACACAGTCTTATTTTTGTGTTAGTTGTCAAAAATATTTGCTCATTGGGACAAAAAGTAACAGATTTTCCCCTTCCTTGGCATTTATTTTTTAGGACACCAGCAATACCTTTCAATCCAAATGTAGCCATTAACTAGCTGTGTGACTTTAGGTAACTCACTTCCTTTCTCTGGACCTCTGTTTCGTCATCTGTGACTTCACAGTCATTTATTGAGCCTCAATCCACCCAAGACATTATGATAAGCACTACAGGGGACACAACATCAATCACTTATACCCTACTCCTGAGCATAAAGCCTTATGAAAGAAATAAGGTATGTAAACAAATAACATTGTAAGGGAGTTCAAAACATGAAGCTGAAAAAAAGCACCAAAAAAGAGGTGTAAAGTGCTGCCTAAGGTGGTTATGCAGGGAACGATCATTTCTGGTATGGAAGTCAAAAGCTTCATTCAGAAAACGCATTTAGGCAGGGTCTCAGATGGGCTCTGGATAGGAGATGGAGGTAGGGGTGGAATGGAGAGGAATTACTAGGGAAGGGAAATGTGATAAGGAAAAACATAAAGCGGACAAAAAGATGGGATGAATCCACCAAGAGAAGGGGAAGAAATCTGAATTTGAAATAATCTGAAAAGTGGTAAAACCTAACATTAGGGAGTTCCCTGGTGGCCCAGTGGTTAGGATTTGGCACTTTCACTGCTGTGACCCGGGTTCACAATCCCTGGTCGGGGATCTGGGATCCCACAAGCCACGCAACGCAGCCACAAACAACAAAAACACCTTAACATTAGAAAGGCAACTAGAAGACAGACTGCGTAAGACCTAGAAACAAAGGTAAAATGAAGGTGTTCTACTAAGCTTAGACCACACCTGCTCTTAACATTCAGGGACAATGGTCTGCTTTGTCTATCGAATAGGGATAACCATCCTTACCCACCTCAGAGACCAGTTTGCTGATACACGCATGAACCATGATTTTATGAACTGTTAAGAGAGCAGAGCCCCTT
Source organism: Balaenoptera borealis (assembly GCF_965194805.1). Classification (NCBI taxonomy): domain Eukaryota; kingdom Metazoa; phylum Chordata; class Mammalia; order Artiodactyla; family Balaenopteridae; genus Balaenoptera; species Balaenoptera borealis. Next base: position 150,017,490 of record NC_138860.1, read on the forward strand.
ACTTTGACATCTACATGAACTCAGACCTGGGATACACTTCTCCTATGGAAAATGTCTTTTTTCTATATTGCTAAACTGCTCTTAGGATTTCACTGGATTGCCATCATTGGCAATATAAACATGTATGAAGTAAAACAAACATGATTTTCAAAAACAAAAATCACACAGTCTTAGATACAAAAAGCACTTTTCGAACATCTAATTCAACCTCCTCCTTACAGATGGGAAACAAAGATCCACAGTTTTTTCCTTTATACAGTACCATTTTTAAGTTATGAATAAATCTCATCTCCCATGGTACAGAAATAGCCCTAGTTTTACGGAACTACAAAAAATTACAAATGATAAAAACAAGGTGACTTTAAGACTCTTCATTTTTATGTTACATTTAATTTTAAATGGTTGCAGTTTTCCTTCCCAAACCACTTAAAACTTCCAATTACATTTAAAATAAATTCATTCTTCCGTAAACCAAAGCAAAGTTGGCTTGATCGATACTGGTAACTTTACTTTATTCACAAAATAACTTTAAATGGTACACTTGGTTACCTTCAATTATTGTTATTTTGTTCTGTTCTTATTGGGGATACTGTTGTTGTTCTCTTTCAGAAAACCGTATCTTAGATTTTAAAGGGTAAACAAATAAAACAATGTTTAGGCAAAGTGAATTCATGTTTAAAGATTAAGTCCTGTTTTAGGCAAAATAGTTCAATGCTTCTGGAATCCCCTGCTCAGACCAAATTCAAAAATTTAAATGATTCAAATTGATTCAGATGCTCAAAACAAGAGATGCTCTAGCAGTTTAAGCCTAACACCATTCTCCTCTATCTGTGAGGGCACTTTGACTCACAATAGAATAAGGCATGTAACTTAACCGTATTCATTGTGTTTGATGAACAACTTTAATTGAACCAAATAATAAGTAGCAATAAAAACTACATTTCTGAGGTGCAGTTACCTTTAAAATAGCAGGCATGGCTACTTGCATTGAAAATGTCTCTGTGAAGAGCCTGTAGAGGGCTTCCTTCATAAAACATGACCTATTCCTGTATCGGCTCAGTGCTTCTGAAATCTGACTCATATTGGCTCCTCCGGCAACCTGGAAAACAAGGATGTTACCAATAGGTTTCACCATTCACCTTCAAGCACAGGCTTTTAGAGCGTGTCAAGTGTTTGAAACAACAGATTTTCACTTAAATGTTTTAAGAGCTTTACAATCTTGATCTCATTCAATCATAATTCTAGTAGGTAGAAGTTCTCCTCAACCTCACCTCTACATGGTGGGTCCAGAGAGGTGAAGTACATTGTTAAATGTAACAAATCAGTTAAGTGGTGGGGCCAGATTCAAATACCATCTCCCTACAACTACATTACAGTTGAGACCGCAACTGAATACTAGCTAGCATGTAAATTCTTAAACAACCAATAAATAACCATGAATGTACGTCTTCTAAGTACTCATATAGAATGAATTAGACAATAAAAGACAGGGAAAAGACCACGTAAAATAACTAAGATGAAAAAGGAGTTGACCGGTTATAGAATTAATTAATATTAATATAATTCTTCCTTGCTACCACTGAAGTAATAATTTCAGAAAGTCTATATATAGACTTTGGGTCTGGAGGATAATGGTATCCTCCATATCCAAACCATCAAATCAACAAAGAATGTAGATAAAACTAGATATTATGCAGTTTTCAGCATTCCTGGGTGGTGAAGAAAAAGAAGAAAATAAAGGGGTAAAATTCAGGATCCTACAAAATGAAAAGAAAAACAACCTCTTCTCCACTCCACCATGACCAGTAGTCGCATCACCCATTGAAGAAACATTACATCATTAAACTGACAGCAGAGTGCTTTTGAATTAGGAACCCTGTCAATTGAATGCCAATAAATAAAAAGATTCAAACCAATTCCATAAAAAGCTACTGTAAGAAATTTTTAAAAAAGCAAATCTACACATTTCAGCTGAGAAAAATTCTTCCCATAAACCAACAACAAATCAGAAGAAAACTGTAACACAGCACTTTAAACTGAGTTAAATCTTCTTAATCAGCATGTTAGGATGTGAAAAAATACCTTCAACAGAAAGATGAAACAAGGGATGATTCAACTCAGGAAAAAGACAAAATCATATCAAACATAAAAATTAAGTTACAAAGTACCCAAGGAAGAGTAGAGTTGAATAAATATTTAGTAAGGAGAAGAAATGCAAGAAATAAACAAGAGAAAGAAATTTTAAGAAAGAAGAAGTAAAAAGGAATCTAAGATTGAGTGCTTATATAGAAAAAAATAAAGAAGATCCAACACACATATACTTGAAGTTCCTGGGGAAGAAATGAACTAATATTTAAAACTACTACCAAGAAAAACTTCCCAGAAATAAAAAAAAGACCTAAATCAATACACTGAAATAATCCACCAGCTACCGGGGAAAACTGACCCAGATCAAGTCTGAAACATAGCAAAATATAAGGATTGAATTTAAAGATAAAGAAAAAAATCTTCAGGGCCTTCACATAAAAAGATCAAACAAATTAGAGAATTAGATTGTCATCAGACTTAACAAGCAACACACAAAGCAATGTAACAGTGGACAAGCATTTTCAAGAAATAAGGAAAAAAAAAAGGTAAACAAAAGAGTTTATATCCATGCTTGCAACTTCTAGAGGAAGTCTGGACAGTAAATTGTGGTTCAATTCCATCAATTTCAGCTCTTACCACAATAACAGCTGTCCATGCCCCAACCCACCCCCCAGCCACCAGCACATGCTCCTAGAGCTCCCTGCACTTAGCTTGTGAGAGCCCATGTGGGAAAAAGGACCCTGCCCTCCAAATATCAGGGATCTGTGCTCTGATCACTGCTTGCTGCTTCTGATAACAGGTACAAAGAGGTGGGCAGCCACTGTTGTTGCACCCCCGCCCCACCAATTGTTCAAAGCCCCTCTCCCACCAGCTAAAGTGACTTCCAGGGGATTTAAAGGGCTGCCCCTTCATTGTTTTCTTTTTCTCCTTTTAGGAGACGTTAATGACTATGACATTCAAAACAACTGCATATACAGAGAAAATTCCAAAGTGACTGCACATGCCCAGGAAAAGGCTCAAAAAAGACCTAAAAAGACCTTAAAGTTTATACTTCAGACTGATCCTCAACACAGACCCAAAATACAAAAGCAATAACAAAAGCATCAAACACCAGGAAAGGAAAAAAACCTGATTTCCAGAGTTGCCATATTATTAGTTTCAAATGTCCAGTTTTCAACAACAACAAAAACAAATCATAAAGCATATTAAAAAATAGGAAAGCATAGTCCATTCAAAAGGAAAAAGAAGAAAAATCAAAAGACACAGTCCCTGGGGCTTCCCTGGTGGCGCAGTGGTTAAGAATCCACCTGCCAATGCAGGGGACACGGGTTCGATCCCTGGTCCGGGAAGATCCCACATGCCGTGGAGCAAATAAGCCCATGTGCCACAACTACTGAAGCCCACAAGCCTAGAGCCTGTGCTCCACAACAAGAAGCCACCACAATGAGAAGCACGCACACTGCAACAAAGAATAGCCCCCACTCGCCGCAACTAGAGAAAGCCCGCGCACAGCAACAAAGACCCAACACAGCCAAAAATAAAATAAAATTTAATTAATTAAAAAGAAAAGACACTGTCCCTGTAAAAGAACTGACAGCAGCGCTACTCAAGCAAGACTTCAAAACAACCAACTTAAAGATATTCAAAGAACTAAAGGAAAATGTAGATAAAGTCAAGAAAAAGAACGAAAGAGAAAACTCAGCAGAGGTAAAAAACCTACAAGGAATCAGAAGAATTCTGGAGCTGAAAAGTACAATAACTGAAATAAAAATTCCCTAGAGGGAGTCAAGGCAGATGAAAGAATCAACAAACTTGCAGACAGGACAATGGAAATTGTGTTAGAGGAACAGAAAGCAAAAAGACTGAAAACAAGGGAACAGAGCCTAAAGAACCTGTGGGATACCATTAAGCAGATCAACATACACACTGCAGGAGTCTTAGAAGAAGAGAGTTAAAGTAGCAGAGAATATTTGGAAAAATATGGCTGCAAACTTCCCAAATTTGATGAAAGACATGAATATAAACATCCAAGAAACTCAAGGAACTCCAAGCAAGATGAACTCAAGAAGACTCACAGTAAGACACATTATAATCAAACTTTCAAAGGCCAAAGACAAAGAATCTTAGAAGCAGCAAGAGAGAAGCAAATCATCACATACGAAGGATCCTCAGTAAGATTTTCTGCAGATTTCTCATCAGAAACTTTGGAAGCCAGAAGACAGTAGGCTGGTATGTTCAAGGTGTTAAAAGAAAAAAAATTGTCAACCAAGAATCCTATACCCAGCAAAACTGTGCTTCAAAAGTGAGGATGAAGCCAAGACATTTCCATATAAAGAAAAGCTGAGGAAATTCATTACCACTAAACTTGCCCAATGAAAAATGCTCAAGGAAGTCCTGCAGGGTGAAATGAAGGAACACCAGACAGTAACAAGAAGCCATATGAAGAAATAAAATCTCAATAAAGGTAAATACATGGGCAATTACAAAAGCTAGAGATATTTCTTAAATGGTCTGTAACTACACTTTTTTGTTTTCTACATGATTTAAGAAACTAATACATCTTTTTTTTTTTTAATTTATTTATTTATTTATGGCTGTGTTGGGTCTTCGTTTCTGTGCGAGGGCTTTCTCTAGTTGTGACAAGCGGGGGCCACTCTTCATCGCGGTGCGCGGGCCTCTCACTATCACGGCCTCTCGTTGCGGAGCACAGGCTCCAGACGCGCAGGCTCAGTAATTGTGGCTCACGGGCCCAGCCACTCCGCGGCATGTGGGATCTTCCCAGACCACGGCTCGAACCCGTGTCCCCTGCATTAGCAGGCAGGCTCTCAACCACTGCGCCACCAGGGAAGCCCAATACATCTTTTAAAAAACAATTATTAATCTAAAAGCTAGTGTTATTATAACTTTGGTTTATAACTCCAAATTTTGTTTTCTACATAAGAGATGACTACATTAAAAAGAATTATTATTTTGTGCTTTGGGGCAGACAATGTATAATGATGTAATTTGGGAACATCATCAATTAAAAGGGGTGGGGACAGATGTAAAGGAACAGAGTTCTTGTATTTAATTGAAATTAAGCTGGTATAAATTCAAATTAGAGTGTTTTAACTTTAGTATGTTAACTATAACCCCCATGGTAACCACAAAGAAAACAGCTATGGAATATACAAAAAAGGAAATGTCAGAAATGTTTAAACCACCAAAAAAAAAGAAAACGAAAAAAAGTCAGTTGAACAAAGAAAACAGTATGTAGGAAATAAGGGACAAAAAAGCTATAAAGCATATAGAAACCAAAGAGCAAAATAACCGAAGTCACTCCTAATCAGTAATTACTTCAAATGTAAATGGATCAAACAAACTAAACCCAAAGCTGGCAGAAGGCTGGAAATAATAATTATTAAAACAGAGAGCAACGAAACAGAGAATAGAAAAATAGTAAGAAAATTGATGAAACCAAAAGTTGGTTCTTTGAACAGATCAACAAAATTGACAAATGGATGGACTAGGAAAAAAACAGAGACTAAGAAAAAAAGAAAGGACTCAAAATACTAAACCTGAAATGAAAATGAAGACAGAAAAATTCAATTCAATTCAACAGAAAAAAAAACAGAATTATAAGAAGAGTATTATGAACAATTACACCCCAATAAACTGAATAATCTAGATGAAATGGGCAAATTTCTAGATACACAAGACCTAACAAGATTAAATCATGAAGTACAGAAAACTTAAATAGGAAATTGGATCAATAATCAAAAATCTCCCAACAAAGAAAAGCCCTAGTCTGATGGGTTCACTAGTAAATTCTACCAAGTACCTAAGGAAGAATAATGCCAATCCTTTTCAAAGTTTAACAACTGGAGGGACTTCCCTGGTGGTCCAGTGGGTAAGGCTCCATGCTCCCAATGCAGGGGGCCCGGGTTTGACCCTGGTCAGGGAACTAGATCCCACATGCATGCTGCAACTAAGAGTTCACATGCCGCAACTAAGAAGTCCTCACGTCACAACTAAGAGTCCGCATGCCGCAACTACACATGCCACAAAGAAGATCCCACGTGCTGTAACTAAGACCCGACACAGCCAAAATAAGTAAATAAATATGTATTAAACAAACAAACAACTGGAGAGGGAACACTTCCTAACTCATTCTACGAGGCCAGCATTACCCTGATATCAAAGCCAAAGATGCTACAAGAAAAGGAAACTAGAGATTAATACTCGTTATGAACAGAGATTCAAAAATCCTCAGCAAAATACAGCCAAACTAAATTCAGCAGCATAATAAAAGAATTATAAATCATGACCAAGTGGGATTTATTCCCAGAATGCAAGGATGGTTTAACATACCATGGTATATTAAAAATCAATGTAATATACCACATTAACAGAATGAAGGGGTAAAAACCACATGATCATCTTATTTAATGCAGAAAAAGCATTTGACAAAATTCAACACCCTTTCATGGCAAAAACACTCAACAAACTGGGAATAGAAGAAAAGGAAGTTACCTCAACTTAATAAAAGCCATATATAAAAAAACCTACAGTGAACATCATACTCAATGGTGAGAGACTGAAAGCTTTTAAGACCAGGAACAAGATAAGGATGCCCACTTACAGAACTTCTACTGAACATAGTACTGGAAGTTCTAGGCAGAGCAATTAGGCAAAAAAAAAAAAAAAAAAAGAAATAAAAGGCATCCGAATTGAAAAGGAAGAAGTAAAATAACCTATTTGCAGACTGTATGATCTTATATGTAGAAAACCCTGAAGATTCCAACAAAAAACAAAAAACAAAAACCCTACCTGTTAGAGCTAATAAATGAATCCAGCAAAGTTGCAGGATACACACAAAAATCAGTTGCACTTCTATACAATAGTAATGAACAATCTGAAAAGGAAATTATGAAAACAATTCTATTTACAATAATACAATAAAGTGCTTCGGAATTACCAAGGAAATGAAAGACTTGTATAATTGAAAACTACAAAACACTGCTGAGAGAAATTAAAGAGGACATAAATAATAGAAACACATCCCATGATCATGGATTAGAAGACTTAAGATGTACTACCGGGTTTCCCTGGTGGCACAGTGGTTAAGAATCCACCTGCCAACGCAGGGGACATGGGTTTGAGCCATGGTCCAGGAAGATCCCACATGCCGCGAGCAACTAAGCCCGTGCGCCACAATTACTGAGCCTGCACTCTAGAGCCCATGCTCCGCAACAAGAGAAGCCACTGCAACGAGAAGCCCACTCACCACAACTAGAGAAAGCCTGCTCGCAGCAATGAAGACCCAACACAGCCAAAAATAAAATAAATTTATATATTAAAAAAAAAAAGATGTACTACCCAAAGTGATCTACACATTCATGTAATCCCTACCAAACTCCCAACGATCTTTTTTGCAGAAATACAAAAACACCTCCTAAATTTATATTGAATCCCAAGGGAGTCACACATCCTGATTTCAAAACTTACTACAAAGCTACAATAATCAAAACAGTGTGGCACTGGCATAAAGACAGACATAGAGACCAAAAGAATAAAGTAGAAAGCCCTAAAGTAATCCCTTGCATACATGGTCAGATGATTTTTCACAAGGGTGCTAAGACAGTTCAGTGGGGGAAAGGACAGTCTTTTCAAGAAATTGTGCTGAGAAAATTAAATATCCACATGTAAAAGAATGAAGTTGTGAAACCTTACTTAACACCATATTAAAAAAATTAACTCAGGGACTTCCCTGGTGGCCCAGTGGTTAAAAATCTGCCTGCCAATGCAGGGGACATGGGTTCGAGCCCTGGTCCAGGAAGATCCCACGTGTCGTGGAGCAACTAAGCCCATGCACCACAACTACTGAGCCTGTGCTCTAGAGCCCGCAAGCCACAACTACTGAGCCCACGTGCCACAACTATTGAAGCCCGCACACCTAGAGCCCATGCTCCGCAACAAGAGAAGTCACCTCAATGAGAAGCCCATGCACCGCAATGAAGAGTAGCCTCCGCTCGCCGCAACTAGAGAAAGCCCACATGCAGCAACAAAGACCCAATGCAGCCAAAAAAATTTTTTTAAATTTATAATTTTTAAAAATCTTACAATAAAAAAAATCAACTCAAAATGGATCAAAGACTTAAATTTATGACCTAAAACTATAAAACTCTTACAAGGAAACATGGGGCAAAATCTTCACAATATTAGGCTTGGCAGTGATTTCTTGGATATGACACCAAAGGAACAAGCAACAAAAGAAATGCAGACAAACTGAACTTCATGAAAAAAAACAACCCAGAGAATGGGAGAAAATATTTGAAAATCATATATCATAAGGAATTAATATCCAGACTACACAGAGAACTCCTATAACTCAACAACAACAAAAACCCCAAGCAACCTGATTTAAAAGTTGGCAAAGGACTTCATCAGACGTTTCTTCAAAGACATACCAGTGGTCAATAAGCTCCTTATAAAAGATGCCCAATATCACTGATCAGTATGGAAATGCAAATCAAAACTTCAAGGGATTTCTCTGGCGGCCCAGTGGTTAAGACTCCGTGCTTCCAATGCAAGGAGTGTCGGTTCGATCCCTGGTCAGGGAATTAAAATGCCACATGCCGCACAGTACAGCCAAAAAAATAAATAAAATAAAAATTAAAAGGGTTATCCCTGTAAAAAGAAAAAAAAAACTTTAATGAGATACGACCTCACATCCATTAGTATGGCTACTACTAAAAAATTTTAAATCAGGGATTTCCCTGGTGGCCCAGTGGTTAAGAATCCACCTGCCAATGCAGGGGACATGGGTTTGATCCCTGGTCTCAGAAGATCCCACGAGCCATGGAGCAACTAAGCCGGTGCGCCAAAACTACTGAGCCTGCGCTCTAGAGCCCGTGAGCCACAACTACTGAAGCCTGTGTGCCCTAGAGCCCACACTACTGAGTAGTTGTGCCACAACTACTGAAGCCCACACACTCTAGGGACCACGTGCCACAACTACTGAGCCCGCGTGCTGCAAATACTGAAGCCCACACGTCTAGAGCCCGTGCTCCGCAACAAGAGAAGCCACCGCAATGAGAAGCCTGTGCACTGCAACAAACAGTAGCCCCCCGCTTGCCACAAATAGAGAGAAAGCCCGTGTGCAGCAACAAAGACCCAACCCAGCCAAAAATAAATTAAAAAAAAATTTTTTTAAAGTCTCTGCTGCTACTTACAATAGCCAGGACATGGAAGCAATCTAAGTGTCCATCGACAGATGAATGGATAAAAAAGATGTGGCACATATATACAATGCAATATTACTCAGCCATAAAAAGAAACAAAATTGAGTTATTTGTAGTGAGGTGGATGGACCAAAGTCTGTCATACTGAGTGAGGTAAGTCAGAAAGAGAAAAACAAATACTGTATGCTAACACATATATATGGAATCTAAAAAAAAAAAAAAAAAAGGTTCTGGAGAACCTAGGGGCAGGACAGGAATAAAGACACAGATGTAGAGAATGGACTTGAGGACACAGGGAGGGGGAAGGGTACGCTGGGACGAAGTGAGAGAGTGGCATGGACATATATATACTACCAAATGTAAAATAGATAGCTAGTGGGAAGCAGCCGCATAGCACAGGGAGATCAGCTCGGTACTTTGTGTCCACCTAGAGGGGTGGGATAGGGAGGGTGGGAGGGAGATGCAAGAGGAAGAGGATATGGGGATATATGTATACGTATAGCTGATTCACTTTGTTACACAGCAGAAACTAACACATCATTGTAAAGCAATTATACTCCAATAAAGATGTTTAAAAAAATTTTTTTAATGTCTCTGCTGACCTTTAAAAAATAAAAAATTTAAAATTAAAAAACAGAAAATAATATGTTGGTAAGTATGTGAAGAAAATGGAACATTTGTGCACTGTTAGTGGCAATGTAAAATTGTACAGCTGCTGTAGAAAACAGTATGGCAGTTCCTCAAAAAATTAATAGAATTACCATAAGATCTAGCAATTCCACTTCAGGGTATATACCAAAAGAATTAAAAGCAGGGTCTTGGGAGTTCCCTGGTGGCCTAGTGGTTAGGATTCCGGGCTTTCACTGCTGTGGCCCAGGTTCAATCCCTGGAACTGAGATCCCTCAAGCTGTGTGGCACGGCAAAAAAAAAGAAAGGCAGGGTCTCGAAGAGATATTTGTATACCCATGCTTGTAACAACATTATTCACGATTACCAACACAGCCAAAACATGGAAGCAACCCAAGTGTACATCGATGATAAACAGACAAGCAAAATGTGGTATACACATAATGGATGTTATTCAACCTGAAAAAGGCAGTATGCCACAACATGGATGAACCCTGAGGACACTATGCAAAGTGAAACGAGCCAGTCACAAAAAGACAAGTACTGTATGATTCCACTTACGTGAGGTAGTTAGAATAGTCAAAATCACAGAGACAAAAAGTAGAATGGGAGTTGCCAGGGTCCCGGGAGAAGGGGTAATGGGAGTTAGTGTTTAATGGGTATAGAATTTCATCCTTACAAGATGAAAAGAGCTATGAAGATGAATGGTGGTGACGGTTGAACAAAATTATGAATGTATGTAAAACCACTGAACTATACACTTAAAAAAGATTAAAATGATAAATTTTGTTATATGTATTTTACCATCCCCTCCCAAAAAATGGGAACATGAACTGACACAGGGTGATTTCCAAGACATACTGCTTAGTAAAAAAAGCAAAGTGCAGAGTACATATACTATGCTACCTATTGTGTAAGAAGAGGAAATTTAAAAACCTAAATATATGTGCTTAGTACTTTGACTATACTCTCAGTCAAGAGGGAAAAGAAAGAACTGCAAACATATCTTCAACTTTTTTTAGTAGGTTTGTGTTTCAAAGTAGTATAGGTGTGGGACTTCCCTGGTGGTGCAGTGTTTAAGACTCCGCGCTCCAATGCAGGGGGCCCGGGTTCAATCCCTGGCCAGGGAACTAGATCCCACATGCATGCCACAACTAAGAGTTCGCATGCCACAACTAAGGAGCTGAAGACCCGCAACTAAGGAGCCCTCCTGCTGCAACTAAGACCCGGCACAACCAAATAAATAAATAAATAATGTAAAAGAAAAAAACAAGTAGTATAGGTGTAGCAACTCTGAAACTATTTTATATGTGTTGTAGGATTAAGCAAATGTGCTGACGCTTTTGAGAGCCAAAGTTCTCACTGTGGAAAAGAGAGATACAAATACAGAATGTGGAAGGACAAAGAACAGTATGAGGATGGTCATTTGGAAATATCACTTTTAAACTTACTTCATCTATTTCTTGGCTCTGTTTGCTGAAAGGGCTTAAAAACACATCTAGTACTCAGATATTGGTTTCCTCCTAAAAGGAACCAGGGCTTCTGGGAGAAATGTCTAATTCCAAGGCCAAAAACACAGAAGTATAAGAAGCCTAGAACATCTTAGTTTGCCAGAAAGTAAAGAAGTACTCAAAATAATAACAACAACAAAAATGGGGGCATGTAAAAACTGACACGGGAGCTCTCATTGGCCAACCTGTGACAAATTGAGCATCAAAATAATTAAGAAGAGTAATGAATTATAAATCATTGAAAACATCAGGAATCAATGAGTCCACACTGAGGATACGTTAGACTTGCTAAATGTAGAAAGGAGAGCTGGAGTTGGAAAATCACCACTTTGCAACCACTGCAGTGAAGATTGGTTCAGGTAAGAAACATCAATGATGCTATATCTAGATCAGAAAGTTTGATGAGGACCAGGATATTGGCATAGTCTTCTAATATCTTATAAATTGCTTATTAGTTTCAAGAGGAATAGTATTATCTATGTAGTGTAGAAACAATACAACAGTATATAGATAATATTTTATCTGCACCTGGATATTTTACCTAGTACCTGAACAATACTTTGACCAAGTGATGAAAAGTAACTTCACTAATGAGGGGCACTGTGTGCTTCACGTTGTAATACACTTGAGAAGGACACAACATCCCTTATGTGGCATTCCGGGCAGAGATGGAAGAACCTGAATATAATTATGAGGAAGCATCAGACTAACCCAAAATGAGGAGTATTCTTCAAAAAAGCCAACAAATCAGTGCTCGTCTGTATTCTTCAAAAATATCAATGTAACAAAGGACAGGAAGGACTAAGGAACTCTTCTAGTTTAAATTATAAAGAAATATGACAACTGTATGCAAAAATAATCCTGGACTAAAAGGAAAAATATTTTATAAAGGGCATTACTGGGATAATATATATAGTAGACTATATAAAAGTATTGCATCAATGCTAAATTTCCTGAAATTTGATAGCTGCACTGTGGTCATCCTTGAGACTATCCTTGCTCTCGGAAGAGACCAAGAGACTATCCTTACTCTAGGATATACAAACTAAAGTATGTTAAGGGGCAGAGGGGCATGATGTATGCAACCTACCCTCAAGAAAAACACTGTGTGTGTGTGTGTGCACATGTGTGTACACGTGCATGTAGAGATAAAATATGAAAAAAAAATTTGGAAAAATGTTTAAAGTTAGTGATCTGCAAAGTTAAAAATTATTTCAAAATAATTTTGCAAGTACTATACATAGATCAACTGCTCAACGACCTATACATTATTAAGAATCTAAACACTGGATATATTCTAAAATTTTTTAAAGTTTTGTGATCATCCAGATGTAAGAACTGAAAGAGAAACAAAGGATAAGCCATAGTAAGGCTAAGCAGAAGACCAGATAGCTGTTGCATCACCCTCTCTCTCCAGGGCTTCTTATAGATGTCATTACAAAACAATCCTCAAGGGCTTCCCTGGTGGCGCAGTGGTTGAGTATCTGCCTGCCAATGCAGGGGACACGGGTTCGAGCCCTGGTCTGGGAAGATCCCACATGCCGCGGAGCAACTAGGCCCGTGAGCCACAATTACTGAGCCTGCGCATCTGGAGCCTGTGCTCCGCAACAAGAGAGGTCGCGATAGTGAGAGGCCCGCGTAGCGCGATGAAGAGTGGCCCCCGCTTGCCGCAACTGGAGAAAACCCTCGCACAGAAACGAAGACCCAACACAGCCATAAATAAATAAATAAATAAAATTAAAATAAAAAAAAAAGAATAGAGAAGAAATCTTAAAAAAAAAAAAAAAAACAAAAACAACAATCCTCAAAAGGGATTCTTGCTACGCCCCACCCGTGGATCAACAAGGATTTCTTAGCAAATGAAAATGTTACATGGCTTTTAATACTAATGGCGGGTGCCCTTTCCACCCATTTTAAAGCAATTAAGTACACGTTGCCCACTCTAACATTGGGTGCAGGAAATAACACATACTTGTTCTGTTAGTTTTCACTAACACTTAATTTTATCCATTTTAATTTAAGCAAACTTTTGATTAACCCAAACAACAAAAATACTTAGTATGTTTTGCATCTGATTCGAGCAATACATATTTCTCTTAAATATAAGATTTTCTGAAACACACCTTTTAAACTTACCATACCTTACACTCCACGTAAGTCTAGATTAAGATCTTTAGAGTTTCTTAGTACTAGGAAGATTATGGTCTCTCCTCTCCATCCCCACAATATCCAACACTGTATATAATGCATAATTTAAAATTTTCAAAATAAACTAAACTTACATGTATACCAGATAAAGTTTACTGAAAGAAAACTTCTCTCATTTTCTTTTGGTGTACCCACTTTGACAGTATCTTAACTACATGCATAATCTGTCTACAGAATATTCTAGCACTTGTCCAATATTACTGTATATATCAGGAGTTGATGTGTTAAAATCTTTTTTTTTTAATCACTGTGGTCTTTTGATCATTGTGACACTAAATGCCATTAATCTGAAACTGGCCTAAGTGTTCATTCATGGTAAACAATTCTCTACTATACACATTTAATCTGAAAGTTCAAATTATCTCTCTCTTTGTAGCCTAATGATGTAACTGATGGCTTCCACCTTCATTAACAAGCCAGAAAATTAAAAGGACTTTAAAATACAACAATTGCTATTTTCAAATCAAAAGAATAAAATTGTGAAAGCTAATGACTGTGAATCACTTTTCTCTCTCACCCTAGGAAAAATTACATAAGGTATAATTATTTTTTTAAAAGGGTTCTTTTAAAGTGGTGGTTCTGAACCTTGGCTGCACACTAGAATTACGTGCAAGCTTTCAAAATCTTGATGCCCAGAACAAGTCCCAGACCAATTAAATCAGAATCTCTGGGGAATGGGACACAAGCATCAGTGTATTTTAAAGCTTCCAAAGTGTTTACAATGTACAACTGAGGTAGAAAGCCACTGTTTTAAAAGAGAAATATTCTAGGACATAAATATTTAAATATATGCTGCTTTACAAACAGCACCATGAGAGGCTATAAACATATTCCAGCAGTATTCAATACTTTTTTCTTAAGACTCTTCTAAAAATTGCTTTTTGTCATACCTTCACCAAAAATGGTGTTAGGCATATTGATCACCTGCCTTATTCATTATATTTAGCTGTTACTAGAGGTGAAAACACTAGTTTTAGAGTCACAAAGACCAGGATACAAGTCCCAGCTCTATCATTTAATACTTCTATGACTGTGGACAAGTAGTTTAACCTCCCTGAGCTTCCATTTCCTCATCCGTAAAACGGGAGGGTTAAAGTAGAAAACAATGTGCATGACATCTGGCACATAAGAGGTAATGTATAAATGGCTCTGCTTATCATTATCAAACCAGACTAGAAGACGTGGAGGCTAGGACTGTATCTTGTTTAAGGTTATATTTTCACAACCTACCACACAGTAGCTACGCAATAATTCTTAATTAAGCTCCTTAAGAATTTTTTAATCTGTCTTTGTAACCCTAATGCCTAGTACAGATTCTGATATACAACCAAAAACTTAAAAATGTTTTGAACAAATGAAACAAACTTATTTCAGTAAAGAACAAACCCTCAAGTCTTGCGTTGTAGAAAAGAATTCAGAATAACCAGCATCCGTAGCCAACAGTCCCACAAATTGCATCGCAGGCCGCTGCTGTATAAACAGTTCTACAGCTTCATCAGTGATGCAACTGCCCCCAGAAATGTCCAGTGACACAATGTTAGGCAGAATATCCTTCTGCTGTAGCAAATGAAAAGCTAGATCTGACTTGAATTGCCTGTGATCAGAAATATCAAGGTGAAGCAGACATTTAAGTTCTCTAATGACTGCGAGAATCTGTGGTTTGGTCATGGTCAGGCATTTTAGATAGTGCATTGTGAGAGATCTGAGTCGATCCTTACAGGTAAGGAGTGCAGAGATGTTAGTGACCAGAGTATTAGAGATATCCAAGCTTTCCAGTCTGGGTAACTGAGAAACATTAGCCAGGTCTTCACTATGAAAACAAACACTGAAAACACTTAAGATGCGAAGACCAGTGAGCTGACCAAAGAACAACAGTCTTGAATCTTGAGGGATGCTTGTTGAGTCCAACAGGAGACATCGGAGGTTTTGCTGGATCCAGCTATTGCTGCAGAGTCCACTTAGGATGTCTGGAATTGAGAGGTCAGTGTGTACTGCAGTAGCATCCAGTTCAATGAGTTTGTGATGGCAGAAGGCTTTTATGAATGCAGCTGTAGATATTTTAGCTTTTTGAATATTGACCAGCTTCAGTTTCATTTGGTTGCCTCGGAAAATGCTTGCTGTTCTATCAGTCAGCTTGCCTATAAGAGAACCAGAACCAGCTTGTAATAACAACTAAATCTCATGCCTTTTCCAGGAGGTGTTGTGGCCAAAGAACTTTGACAGATGCTAATAATAACAACAATAATGACCTACATTCACTGCTTACTCTGTGCCAAGCACTGTTCTAAACCCTTCACTCAAATTATCTCATTTACTCTTACAATAACACCATAAAGGAACTATGATTATTACCATCTTATAGCCGAGGAAACTCAAGCTTAAAGAGGTTAAGTAACTTGCTCAAGGTCAAAATGTGTGGCAGAATCAAGAATCAAAACCAGTGTGACTCCAGAGCCCACAGTTTTAACCACAGCAACCTTGTGCACAGAAAAAAAGAACAAAATAAAAGAGGTAGGTAAGTATAGGGTATATAATATGAAAATAGCACTAATGATTACTTTTAACCAAATTAGTGCGTGGCCTTTGGTAAGTCACTTACCTATCTAGGCCTCATTTTCCTCAACTGTAAAATGAGTGGGTTATACTAGATTTCATTTAGAAACGATTTACTAAGCATCTTCTATGTGTGAGATCCCATGTTAAGTAATAGGCACACAAGGTAATTAGACACCTGTGACCATAAAGAATTCAGTCTAGGAAGCATGTCAGGCAAATAAATTATTATAATAATGTATTATATCCAATGGTGATTCATACCACGTATTGAATTAATACAAATGAGATTAACATCGGGGAAGGTTTTTAAGACGGAATATCAGTTTCCCAGGGTGAAGGTGAAGGGTGGAAAAACATGCCAAAGACATGGAGGCACAGAACAACAGATTTTTCAGACTGACCCTAAGTAGATCAGTGCTACTGGCCCATAGCGTACAAGGGGAAGCATGGCTGGAAATGAAAGTGGAGAGGGAGGTAAAAGGCAGAGGGGGCCTGTAAACAAAGCTAGGAAACTCAGACATTTACCCTATAAACAATAATGAACAACTCAAAATTTTTAAGCAAAAAAAAAAATGAATGGTCATAATTATATTTTTAGAAAGACCAATTATGTGATAATGTAAAAGAATTAGGATGGTATTTGATGGGAGTGAGATGGGGCAAGAGATTATTAATGATTTTAATGATGAGAAATGAAAGTTTAAACTGACAGAACATGGTAGCTGAATGGACTAGGGGAAAGAACTGAGGAAAAAGGTGTATAAGATGATTCACAAGTTCCCAGTTTGAGTTGGGCTATGCTACTAAGATAGGAAAAAGGAAACCCCAATATTCAAGGCTTTGAGAAGGAACTTATTACATTTATTCAACAAATATCAAGTGCTCAAGGTATGCAAAGTGCTATGCTACATGCTGAGAATGGTGAATGAGACAGACATAGCTCCTGCCATCTTGGGGTTTATGTACATCCTAGAAGGAGAACACAGATACAAAAGAATATAAAACAAGCAGAATACTACTAACATTAAAAATGTATTAAGTGTTCTAAAGGAAACAAACAAGAATATAATATAGGGGTGGGGAAAAGGAGGAGGAGGACAAGAATTTTCTGTCTCTTGGTGAGGTATGAGGAGGCGACATTTAAGCTGAGACCAAAAGGATATGAAAAGCAAAGGCAGCTGTCATTCCAGACACGAGGAGCTAAAGACCGGATATGGGAAACAGCTTGGCTTTTTCTGTGAAATGAGAGAAAACCAGTGTGGCTGAAGCACAGCTGGTGAAGGGGATACCAGCATCTGACAGGTCAGAGACAGAGGCAAGAGTCAGACCTTGCAGGCCAGGGTAAATAATTGGCATTTTATCCTAAGTACAAGGAGAAGCCTTTAAAGAGTGGCAAAGGTGTAGACAGATCTGATTAAGGTATGAGAGGACTGCTCTCTGCTGTGTGGCAAAGCTTGGCGAGGGGCAGAATTGGAGGTAAGGAAACCACTTGGGAGACCAGGGGAGAAGTAAGAGAAAGGTGTCAATGACAGGGGCTAGGAGGAAAAGAACGTTTGATATATGTATTTTGAAGACAGAAAATGTGTCAACAGAATCAAGGGTAGAGGGAGGAGGAATGAAAAATGACTCCTAAGTCACTGAACAACTAGGAAGATTTTGAGATGGGAGGAAATGGCAGTGTAGCAGATGCTGTGATGTGACACCAGATCACATTTAGAGATAAAGGACTTACTACCTGAACTGCTGGGAAAGCCACCAACTGACAGCCCTCATCTATGGGGACTGCATCAGCTGAAAAGAACTGCTTCACCCATGGTCATACCACTTTCCCATGGAAACCCATAGCCCAAGACTGTGTTGGGAGGTATAAAGATCCAGCCCTCATGCCCTAATGCAACACAGATCTGAGTAGTTATTCCACCTTCAGGACTTCCCATAAGATCAGCTGATGTCTTCTCAGTTCTACATATTTTAAATCTAAAAGACTGAAGCATAAACATTTGGAATTAATCAGCATAGAGACAGTATTTAAAACCATGGGAATGGATGACATGAGAATGTAAGAAGAAAAGGAACAAGGATCAAGTACCAAAAAGCATCTATATTTAAGATCAAATAGCAGAATGAGGAATAATAGCCATGATAATAACTAACAGTTTTTGAATGTTCTGAACATTTTAGATATACTAACTCCCTGAATCCTCATAAAACCCAACGAAGTATGTATTATTATTAGTCATACTTTACAGATGAGACGAGGCATAAGGAACTTAAGTAACTGGGCCATGGAAATGGTGGCAAACCCAAATAGTCTGGCACCAAAGCCAGAACTCTTACCCTTTCTGTACTACCCTTCAAGGGAAACTAGACGAGCAGACAGATAAGCAGCAGCCACTGAGGTAGAAGAAAACTAAAAGAATATGATGATTCAGCAGCCCAGAGAAGAGTTATAAGATATGTAAGAGGCATCCTGGATATGTGGTCTGGAGCTTAGAATAAAGACCTGCACTGGAAACTCTGGGAAATTCAAGTAGAAGTGGTAGCTAAACCAAACAAAATTACCCAGGTAGTGTACAAAGTGAGAAGGGTACCCAAGACAGAAACTTGAGGAACATAAAACATTTAATGTATATTCAGAGAAACAGAGGCATACAAATGAAATTGTGGAATAGTAATCAAGGATAAAATAAAAAAACAGAAAAACAAAGTACTCTAAACCAGGAAAGTTGAGAGTAATAAACATTAAGTCATACATACAAGAACCCCTGATGATTTAATAAATCTAGGAAGGTAACAATCATCTATGGCCACCAAAAGTGAAAACTAACCAGGCAATCAGACTTTATTAACACCCTTAAGAAGTATAGGGCACTACCAAACATCAAACCTGAATCTGATCAAGCCTCTACCTCTAATTTCCAATTTATAGGAATTACAAGGATCAGAGAAACATGTCAAATCACTGCAGTCAAACAATGGTAAAGTCCAGATTGTAGGACACTTTACAAAACAAATGACCAGTTTCTTTAAGAAAAAAGAAAATAACTGGAAAATCCCAAAACGCATGGAGATTAAACAACACACTTCTAAATAACATGAGTCAAAGAAAAAATCTGAAGAGAAACTGAAAAATATTTTGAATTAAATGAAAATGAAAACACAACTTATCAAAATCTATGGGATGCAGCAAAGGCAGTGCTTAGAGGGAAAGTTATAGCCCTGAATGCATATATTAGAAAAGAAAGATCTAAAATCAATAATCTAAGTTCCCATTTTAGGAAACTAGAAAAAGAAGAACAAATTAAATTCAAAGTAAGCAGAAGAAAAGAAATAAGAATTAGAGCAGAGGGAGTAACATCAGCAACATGGCATAGTGGAACACTACCATGGTCTCTCCCCTTCAATCTACAACCAATAAAACATCCATCCACAATGCACATATAAACAGCTCATACAACTCAATATCAAAAAAACAAACAACTCAATTTAAAAATGGGCAAAGACCTGAAAAGACATTTCTCCAAAGACATGCATATGCCCAACAGGCACATGAAAAGATGCTCAACATCCCTAATCACCAGGGAAATGCAAATCAAAACCACAATGAGATGTCACTTCATACCTGTCAGAATGGCTATCATCAAAAAGAACACAAATAACAAATGTTGGCGAGAATGTGGAGAAAAGGGAACCCTCATACGCTGTTGGGTGGGAATGTAAATTGGTACAGCTACTGTGGAAAACATCATGGATGTTTCTCAAAAAAACTGAACTACCATATGACCAGCAATTCCACTCGCGGGTATATATCCGAAGAAAAAATGAAAACACTAATCTGAAAAGATACATACATCCCAGTGTTCACAGCAGCATTATTTACAACTATCAAGACACAGAAGCAGGGCTTCCCTGGTGGCGCAGTGGTGAAGAATCCGCCTGCCAATGCAGGGGACAGGGGTTCGAGGTCTGGTCCGGGAAGATCTCACATGCTGTGGAGCAACTAAGCCCGTGCACCACAACGACTGAGCCTGCACTCTAGAGCTCACGAGCCACAACTACTGAAGCCCACACGCCTAGAGCCTGTGCTCCGCAACAAGAGAAGCCACCACAGTGGGAAGCCCGTGCACTGCAACAAAGAGTAGCTCCTGCTCTACGCAACCAGAGAAAGCCCGTGCGCAGCAACAAACACCCAATGCAGCCAAAAATAAATAAATAAAATTAAAAATAAAAAAAAAGATATGGAAGCAACCGAAGTGTCCATCAACAGATGAATGGATACCAGCCTTACAACAAATGTTAAAGGAACTTCTCTAGGCGGGAAACACAAGAGAAAAAAGACCTACAAAAACAAACCCAAAATAATTAAGAAAATGGCAACAGGAACATACGTAAAGATGAATGGATAAAGAAGGTGTGTATATGTATGTGTGTGTGTGTGTGTATATATATATATATATATAACATTTATATTTATATATTACATTTTTATATATAATTTTTATATTTATATATTTTATATATTTATATTTATATAAAATGGAATACTACTCAGCCATAAAAGAGAACAAAATTTGCCCATTTGCAGCAACATGGATGGATTCAGAAAGCATGATGCTAAGTGAAATCAGTCAGACAAAGAAAGACAAATACTGTATGATATCACTTATATGTGGAACCTAAAAAAAATACAACAAACTAGTGAATATAACAGAAAAGAAAAAGACACACAGATATAGAGAACAAACTAGTGATTACCAGTGTGTGTATGTGGGCAATAACAGAGGTAAGGGACTGGGAAGTACAAACTACTGGTGTAAAAAAGGCTACCAAGATGTACTGTACAACACAGTAAATATAGCCAATATTCTGTAATAACTGTAAATGGACTATAACCTTTAAAACTTGTATACAAATTTGAAAATTAAAAAAATAAATAAATAAAGAGGATGAATGATGGACCAAAAAAACCCTATTATCAAAATGGCAAGAAATAAGTACTGGCAAGGATGTGGGAACCCTCATACACTGTTAGTGGGAATGTAGATTGGTGCAGTCACTATGGAAAACAGTATGGAGAGTCCCACAAAATTACAAATAGAACTGCTATATAATCTAGTTATCCCACTTCTGGGTAGTTATCCAAAGAATACAAAAACATTAATTCAAAAAGATACATGTACCCCTATGGTCATTGCAGCACTGTTTACAATAACAAAGATATGGAAACAACCTAAGTGCCCATCAACAGATGAATGGATAAAGAAGATGTGGAATATATACAATGGAATACTACTCAGCCATTAAAAAAACTGAAATCTTAGCATTTCTGACAACATGGATGGACCTTGACGGTATTATGCTCAGTGAAATAAGTCAGAGAGAGAAAGACAAATACTGTATGATTTCACTCTTATGTGGAATATAAACAAACAAAATATGAAGACTAAACCAAACAGAAAGAAACATGTAGATAGAAAAAACAGAGTAGTGTTTATCAGACAGGAAGAAGTTGGGGGGAGAGGGCAAAACAGGTAAAGGGGATCAACTGTATGGTGACAGAGGAAACTAAATTTTTAGTGGTGGGTACACCGTATTTCTACACAGAAGTAGAAATATATTCTGTACATGTGAAACTGATAATGTTATAAACCAATGTTACCTCAGATCAATAAAGGAAAATCAACAAAACCATAAGCTGGTTCTTTGACAAGACCAATAAAATCAGTAAGACTCGGGCTTCCCTGGTGGCGCAGTGGTTGAGAATCTGCCTGCCAATGCAGGGGACACAGGTTCGAGCCCTGGTCTGGGAGGATCCCACATGCCGCGGAGTAGCTGGGCCTGTGAGCCACAGCTACTGAGCCTGCGCGTCTGGAGCCCGTGCTCCGCAACAGGAGAGGCTGCGATAGTGAGAGGCCCGCGCACCGCGATGAAGAGTGGCCCCCACTTGCCGCAACTGGAGAAAGCCCTCGCACAGAAACGAAGACCCAACACAGCCATAAATAAATTAATTAATTAATTAATTAATTTTTAAAAAAATCAGTAAGACTCTAGCCAGACTAAAATAAAGAGACAAATTACTAATATCAGAAATGAGAGAGAGGACATCACTACAGATCTCATGGACATTAAAAGGATATGATGGGCTTCCCTGGTGGTGCAGTGGTTGAGAAGCCGCCTGCAAATGCAGGGGACATGGGTTCAAGTCCTGGTCTGGGAAGATCCCACATGCCGCGGAGCAGCTAAGCCTGTGCACCACAACTACTGAGCCTGCACTCTAGGGCCCGTGTACCTCAACTACTGAGCCCGTGTGCCACAACTACTGAGCCTGCACTCTAGAGCCCATGAGCCACAACTACTGAGCCCGCATGCCACAGCTACTGAAGCCCGTGCTCTTGGAGCCCATGCTCCACAGCAAGAGAAGCCACCACAATGAGAAACCCATGCACTGCAACGAAGACCCAATGCAGCCAAAAATAAATAAATTTTTTAAAAAAAGGATATGAAAGGAATACTATGAACAGCTCTATGCCCACAAGTTTGATAACCTAAATTAAATGGACCAAATCCTTGAAAGGCACAATCTACCAAAACTCACACAAAAGAAATAGACAATGTGAATGGGTCTATATCTATTAAAGAAATTGAATCAATAATTAATAACCTTCCAAAACAAAAAGCACCTGGATGGGTTCACTGGTGAATTCTACCAAACATTTAAGGAAGAAATTGTACCAGTTCTCTACAATTTCTTTCAGAGCATAGTAGCACAGGGGATACCTCCTAACTCATTCTTTGAGGCCAGCATTACCCTAACACCAGAACCACAGAGCACCTGGGACTTTCCTGGTGGAGCAGTGGATAAGACTCCACACTCCCAATGCAGGGGGCCCAGGTTCAATCCCTGGTCAGGGGACTAGATCCCACATGCATGCCGCAACTAAGAGTTTGCAACCCACAACTAAGGAGCCTGCCTGCCGCAACTAAGACCTGGTGCAACCAAATAAATAAAAATAAATAAAAAATAAAAAACAAACCACAGAGCTACTATGAAAGAAAACTATAGACCAATATCTCTCATGAACACAGATGCAAAAATCCTCAACAAAAGAAAACTATAGACCAATATCTCTCATGAACACAGATGCAAAAATCCTCAACAACAACAAAAAAACCTCAACAAAATATTAGCATATCAAATCCAACAATGCATTTTTTCTTGGGGTGGGGGGGGCTGCATTGGGTCTTCGTTGCTGTACACGGGCTTTCTCTAGTTGCAGCGACCAGGGGCTGCTCTTCGTTGCGGTGTGCAGGCTTCTCATTGCAGTGGCTTCTCTTGTTGTGGAGCACAGGCTCTAGGCATGCAGGCTTCAGTAGTTGTGGCATGCGGGCTAAGTAGTTGTGGCTCATGGGCTTAGTTGTTCCGCAGCATGTGGGATCTTCCCAGACCAGGGCTTGAACCCGTGTCCCCTGCATTGGCAGGCAGATTCTTAACCACCATGCCACCAGGGAAGTCCCAACAATGTATTTTAAAAGTACATGTTAAAAAAAAAAAAAAAAAAAAAGTACATGTATATACCATTTAGCATAAATAACAAAAAGGATTAAAAAACTATTTTCTATACAGAAAAACTACAAAAGATTGATGATGAAATAGGAGATTAAAACAATTATAAACCAACTAGATCTAACACAAATCCACAGAACAGCTCACCCAATAATGGCAGAATATATAGTCTTCTCAAATGCACTTGGAACATTCTCCAAAATAGAGCATATATTGGGCCAAAAAACAAATCTCAATAATTTTTTTAAAACTGAAGTAAAACAAAGTATGTTCTCAAAGTACAGTTAAATGAATTTAAAAATCAATAACAAAGAAATCTGAAATTCAGAAGTATTTGGAAATTAAACAATATATTCCTCAAAACCCAGTGGGTCAAAGAAGAAATCAAAAGGGAAAAATTAGAAAATAATTTGAGATGAATGAAAAATAAAGACAACATACAAAAACTTACAGGATGCAGCTAAAGCAGTGCTTGAAGGAAATTTATAGCTCTAATTGCATATATTTAAAAAAGAAGCTCTCAAATCAATAACCTAAATTTCTACCTTAAGACACAGGAAAAAGAAAAGCAAACCAAACAGAAAATGAGCAGGAGGAAGAAAATAATAAAAATTATAATGAGAATTAATGAAATGGAGGACAGAAAAGAAAATAAAGTAAAATAAAAAAATCAATGAAATCAAAAGATGGCTTTTGAAAAGATCAACAAAATTGACAAAAGTTAGCTCAACTGACCAAGAAAAAAACAGAAGTCAAATTTCTAGAATGAGAATTGAAAGGGACAGAACTACTGACCTTGCAAAAATAAAATGAATTGTAAAAAAATATCATGAACAGACTGTATGCTGATAAATCAGATAATTTAAATTAAATGGGTAAGTTCACAGAATAACACAAACTACCAAAGCTACTGAAGAAGAAACAGACAATATGAATAGACCTATAACAAGTAAATAGATTGAATTCATCATCAAAAACCTATCCACAGAAAGAGGCCAAGAGGGCCTCACTGTTTAATTCTACCAAACATTTAAAGAAGAATACATACCAATTCTTCACAAACTCCTCTAACAAAAAAGAGAGAACACCTCCCAATTCATTGAGGCCAGTTTTATCCTGATGCCAAAAATCCATATAAAGAGATCACAAGAACAGAATATCACAGACCAAAATCCTTTAAAATTATGGATGCAAAAATCTTCATCAAATTACCAGCAAACTGAATCTAGTAATATACAAAAAGATTTATACAATGTGACCAAGTGGGATTTATCCCAGAAAAGCATGGATTGATTAACATCCAAAAGCAAATTAATGTAATATACCACATTAAAAGAATAAAAAACAAAACCCACGTGAACATTTCAACAAATGCAGAAAAAGCTAACACTCTCTTCCTGATGAATACATTCAACAAACTAAAATAGAAGGGAACCTCCTCAGCCTGTTAAGGGCAATTACAAAAAACCCAAAGCTAACATCATTCTTAATGGTAAAAGACTAGATGCTTTCCCCCTAAGATCAGGAAAAGAAAAGGGTGAATGTTTCAGTACTTCAACTTTGTACTGGAGGTTCTAGCTAGGGAAGTTGGACAAGAAAATCAAATAAAAGGCATCCAGATTGGAAAGGAAGAAGTAAAACTATTTCCATTTGCAGATGACATGATCTTGTATACAGAAAATTCTAAGAAATTCTTTAAACAATTAGAACGCATAAATTAATTCAGCAAGTTTCCAGGGTATATGATTAACATAAAAAATTAATTGTAGGGACTTCCCTGGTGGTCCAGAGGTTAAGACTCCATGCTTTCAATGCAGGGGGCACGGGTTTGATCCCTGGCTGGGGAACTAAGATCCTACATGCTGCACAGCACAGCCTAATAAAAATTTTTAAAATAATTTAAAAAAATCAATTGTATTTCTGTACACTAAAAATGAACAATCCAAAAATGAAATTAAGAAAGCAATTGTGTAACTGCATCAAGAATAAAATACTTAGAAATAAATTTAACAAAGATGTAAACTTATACCCATAAATTAGAAAACATTGTTGAAATAAATTAAAGATCTATTTTAAATAAATAGAAAGCTCTCCCATGCTCATGTTTTAAGGATTTCAGATTGTTAAGATGGTAAAACATTGGTGAAAATCACTAAAGATAATCTAAATAAATAGAAAGACATCATATTCATGGATCAAAAGACTTAATGCTGTTAGGATGGCAATAATCCCCAAATTGATTATACATATTTGATGCAATTCCTATTCAAATCCCAGCTGAACTGTTTGTAGAAATTGACAAGTCAATTCTCAAATTCACATGGAAATATCAGAAACCCAGAATAACCAAAACAATCCTGAAAAAGGTGAACAAAGTTGGAAGACTCACACTTACCAATCTCAAAACTCACTACAAAGCAAACAGTAATCAAGCTACTTGGTACTGACATAAGGATAGACACATCGATCAATGGAATAGAATTGAGAGTACAAAAATAAACCCATACATCTGTGGTCAACTGATTTTCAACAAGGATGCCAAGACTATTGAACACAAAAAGAACAGTCTTTTTAACAAATAGTGCTGGGACAACTGTATAGCCACATGCAAAATAATGAAGCTGGACCCTTACACCTCATGCCAAAAATTATTTCCAAATGGACCAAAGTACTAAACATAAGAGTGAAAGCAATGAAACTCTTAAAAGAAAATATAGGTGTAAAATCTTTAGGACTTCGCAATGGCTTTGGCAATGGATTCTTAGATATGATACCAAAAGCATAAGCAACAAAAGATAAATTGGACTTCATCAAAATTAAAAACTTTTGTGAGTAAAAGGACACTATCAACAAAGTGAAAAGACAATCTATAGAATGGGAGAAAATAACTGAAAACCATGTTTGATGAGGGACATATCTTACAACTCAATAATAAAAGACAACCTAATAAGAAATAGGCAAAAAATCTGAATAGAGCCTTCTCCAAAGAGAATAAACAAATGGCCATCAAGGACATGAAAAAATGCTCAATATGATTAGCCACTAGGGAAATGCAAATCAAAATCACAATAGATGCCACTTCACATCCACCAGGATGGCTATCAGAAAGTCAGATAACAAGTTTTGGTGAGGATGTGGAGAAATTTAAACTCTTGTAACACTGCTGGTGGGAACATAAAATGGTGCAGCCACTTTGGAAAAGAGTTTGGAAGTTTCTCAAAAAGTTAAACACAGAGCTACCATTTAATCCAGCAATTCCACTCCTGGGTATACACCCAAAAGAAATAAAAACATATGCCCACACACAAATGTGTACACTAATGTTTATAGTAGCATTATTTATAATAGCCAAAATGTAAAAACAACCCAATGTTCAACTGAGAAATGAACAAAAAGGGGTATATCAATACAGTGGAATATTATGCAGCCATAAAAATTCAGTAGTGATTGATGTTACAACATGGATGAACCTTGACAATACTATGTTGAGTGAAAGAAGCCAGACACAAGAGGCCACATGTTGAATGATTCCATTTATATTAAATGTTCAGAAAAGGCAAATCCATACAGGTAGAAAGTAGATTATGACTGCTTAAAATTAAGGTGGGATGGATAAGGAGATTTTTTTTAAGGTGATGAAAATTGACTGTGATGATGGCTGCACGAATCTGTGAATATACTAAAAAAAATAACTGAATTGTATACTTTAAATGGATGAATTATACAGTGTGAATTTTATCTCAATAATGTGTTACCCCCAAAAAATTTTCATTAAGAAAAAACTAACATCACAAATTAAACATAGCTCTTTGAAAGCCCCACTACAACAGGAGGTAAAGGAAAAAAATTTAAAGGTTCATATTCACAAAGAAAAGAATGGGAGATGAGACTATAGCAACAGCAGGGCAAGCCTAGACGCAAGACAATTTCCATCAAGGGATCCCAGAAAGATTTGGAGAACCAACCTCCACACAAATAAAATGGGAATAACTTCTATATTTCTCACCAGGTTGTTGTGAGGAGCAAAACAGGAATTATATGTGAAAGTGCTTTTCAAATAGTAAAGTGCTATAAAAGTACACTATAAAGGAGCCTTATCATTACCTTGCCAAGTCATGACC
The DNA here is from genome assembly GCF_965194805.1 of Balaenoptera borealis. Lineage (NCBI taxonomy): Eukaryota > Metazoa > Chordata > Mammalia > Artiodactyla > Balaenopteridae > Balaenoptera > Balaenoptera borealis. The sequence goes on from NC_138860.1 coordinate 150,045,388, forward strand.
CCAACGAATTGATCAGCTAACTCCTGAGGGAAACTCCAATGCTCCGGAAGACAAAGTGTTCCATCAGATCTTTCAGAACACAATTTCTCCAGGTTAGCAACCAGGACGTTCAGGCAGATGTTGACCAAAGAGTAGGGAGATGCCTCCTCCTAGAAAACAAACCCCCAAACAAATTTGTTAGAACACATCTATAAAAATACAACATAGGAGTGGTCATGCCATACATCAAACTACTTAATGAGGATATCTTAAGATACATTTTCCTCACTCTAATGATTTATATGTAATGAAACTACCTTATTCCAACTATTAACTGAATGGAAGACTTTTATCTGTTGTAGCTTCTGTTGTATGTTTAAAAAAAATTAAGTTCTCTCAACCCTTCACTTATCTCCTGTTCTGTGCCAGCCACTGAAAATACAGGGATGAGTAAGATATAGTTCTAATCCTTTTGGAGCTAACAGTTTAGTGTGGAATACATCCAATAAATCTGACAATTTCATACAACATAAGGGACTAATCAAGCAGAAATCACATGGCCATTCATTCAACAGAATTTATTGAATGATTACTACATGCCAGAGGATAAGAATGCCTGCCTATTCCCACCCTCATAAGTGTTCACACTGTAAAAGGTTGCTATACCCAGGAGGCTGTAGAAGAATTAGAAATGACAGATGTAAGACATCTTCTCTAAGACACGGGCATTTGTTCATTCTAAAAATATTTGAGGGACTTCCTGGTGGTCCAGTGGCTAGGACTCCATGCTCCCAATGCAGGGGCCCTGGGTTCGATCCCTGGTCAGGGAACTAGATCCCACATGCCTCAACTAAGAGTTCGCATGTTGCAACTACAGATCCCACATGCCGCAACTACGACCCAGTGCAGCCAAATAAATAAATAAATAAATAACTTTTAAAAATATGTATTTGAAAGGTATGGCACTCAGACACGAAGAGAGAGTGATAAGCCAGAGATTGCATTTTTGTCAAAGGTTTCAACATGCAATACATTCACTGACCTCCACCTCACTTTTAACTGCTTAAATTCCCTCCACAGTCCGAAGTATAAATTACTCCTTTACAAATATCCTCAACTCCTTGTTCCCTCTCCTCCATCACACTCTAAGACATTCTCCTGGAAGAACTTTACTATTCACCTTTTTCATGGCAACACTCAGCAGCTCATCATCTATGAAGAGGGGAAGAGGGGACTTCCCTGGTGGTCCAGTGGTAAAGAATCCACCTTACAATGCAGGAGACCTGGGTTCGATCCCTGGTCAGGGAACTAAGATCCCACATGCCACGGGGCAATTAAGCCCACGCGCCACAACTACTGAGCTCGCACACCTCAACTAGAGCCCACGTATCCCAAACTACAGAGCTCACGTGCCCCAAACTACAGAGCCCACGCACCCTGGAGCCTGCGGGCCACAACTAGATAGAAGCCCGTGCACCACAATGAAAGATCCCACATGCCTCAATGAAGACCCTGCGTGCCGCAACTAAGACTCGACACAGCCAAAAATAAATAAATAAATATTTTTTTAAAAAAAGAAGAGGGGAAGAGTCACACAACATAGTATGTCATGGAAAATTCATAAACATTAACTTCAAATGAGCCCTCAGTAGCTGGAAATCCTTCAAGGTCTCTTTAGACAGGGCACTTTCTCACCATGGGGCAAGAATTATTTCATGCCTTCTACTTGTTCCTCAAACCCATTTCATGCTGGTAACAGAATCTGACTCACTTCAGTGAGAAAAATGAAGACACCTCACCATCAAATTTAGTTTGGAACTGCATGCATCTTTTCCTTGGTCTCCTCTTATATGGAAAACATGTACCTCCTTGCAAAGACCAACACTTCCACGTGTGCTGGCTGGATTTCATCCCTCCTGCCTTGGCCCCTCCTGTTATTTCTTCATTCATGCACATCTTCAAACTCTCCTTCTCAAATGGATCATTCTTTTTCTTTTTTGGCCAGACCACACAGCTTGTGGGATCTTAGTTCCCTGAGCAGGGACTGAACCTGAGCCCAGGCAGTGAAAGCACAAAGTCCTAACCTCTGGACCACCAGGAAATCCCCATCAAATGGATCACCCTTTTTTTTTTTAAAAATAAATTTATTTATTTATTTATTTTTGGCTACATTGGGTCTTCATTGCTGTGGTGGGCTTTCTCTAGTTGCGGTGAGCGGGGGTTTCTCTTCATTGTGGTGTGCGGGCTTCTCATTGCGGTGGTTTCTCTTGTTGCGGAGCACAGGCTCTAGGCACACGGGCCTCAGTAGTTGTGGCACGCGGGCTTCAGCAGTTGTGGCACGTGGGTTCAGTAGTTGTGGCTCATGGGTTCTAGAGCACAGGCTCAGCAGTTGTGGCGCACGGACTTAGTTTCTCTGCAGCATGTGGGATCTTCCCAGACCAGGGCTCGAACCCGTGTCCCAGGCATTGGCAGGCGGATTCTTAACCACTGTGCCACCAGGGAAGCCTCTGGATCACTCTTAACATACAATTTATGCTCTATTATTTGCCTTAAAAACAAAAGCCTTCTGTTGACCCCCACATCCTCTTCAACCACATTTCTTCAGTAAGCTTACTCTGCACGCTGTAATCACTATCCTGTTATTCATTTTTGTTTTTCTTTTAACTGCGGTATAACTTACATATAGCAAAAAAATTACTTTTTGGTGTACAGTTAGTTCAACGAGTTTTGACTGATGCATATAGTCATGTACCATAATAAAGATATAGAACAGTTCCATGACCCAAAAAATTCTCTAGTGTCCCTTTGCAGACAATCCCTCCCACCAACCCCAAGCAACCACTTATCTTCATTCTGTCCCCAGTGTTCTGCCTTCTCCAAAATGTCATATAAATAGAATCATTAAGTAATTGGGCCTTTTGAATCTGACATCTTTCATTTTGCATAATGCATTTAACACAGATTCATCTGTGTTGCTGCATGTTTTTGTAATTTGTTCCTTTTTATTGCTGAGAAGAATTCCACTGCAATGAATATACCACAATTTCTTTATTCACCAACTGAAGGGCATTTGGATTACTTGAAGTTTTTGACAATTTTGAATAAAGCTGCTATAACTATTCACAAAGTTTTGTGGGAACATAGTTTTCATTTTTCTTGGGTAGTTACCTAAAAATGGGATTCCTGGGTCCCTAGAATTCAACACTTCCTACGTGTTAACCATGTATTTAACTTTACATAAGAAAGTGCTAACCCGTTCTTACAATGTGGCTGTACTATTTTGCATTCCCAAAAGAACATATGAGAGTTTCAACTGCTCCAAATCCTCGCCATGTCAGAATTCTTGTCAGAAAGGAGACAAGGAAGCAAAAAAATTCCCTGAAACAGTCTCAGCAGACTTTTACTTGGGTCTCATACCCAGAATTGGTTCATATGCCCATGTGAAAATGAAAATTATGCTTCATGTGGGTAATTTCTGTAGATCTATCTTCCAGGTTACTATTTCTTTATTCTGTGGCATTTAGTTCTTCACTGTCTAATTGTATATTGTTCTTCTTTCATTTTTATTTCATCTTTTATTTCTTTAATAAATTTTATATACACTTATTTTATACTGTTTCAATAATACCATTTTCTGAAGTCTCTGGGAATCTAATTCTGTTAGTTATTGATTCTGTTGATTTTTTTTTTTAAGATTTTTTTTTTTAATGTGGACCATTTTTAAAGTCTTTATTAAATTTGTTACAATATTGCTTCTGCTTTACGCTTTGGTTTTTTGGCTGTGAGGCATGTGGGATCTTAGCTCCCTGACCAGGGATTGAACCTGCACCCCCTGCATTGGAAGGCTAAGTCTTAACCACTGGACCGCCAGGGAAGTCCCTCTGTTGATTCTCAATCATAGAGGTTCATGTTTTATAATTTAAGATTGTGAGCTAATTTTTTTTTTTTTTTTTTTTTAGGCCACGCATCACGGCATACAGGATCTTAGTTCCCCAACCAGGGATCGAACCCATGCCCCCTGCATTGGGAGCGCACAGTCTTAACCACTGGACTGCCAGGGAAGTCCATGAGCTAATCTCTAGTGAGAGTTTACTGTAGACTCCTGTGAGGCCTGGGTAGAAGATACGTCACATCAGAGAGATTATGCTAAATGCTACTTACTTAGGGGCATCACCAGGGGCCATTTTGATAATTTCTCAGCTACACATTTCTTGAACCAAGCTAGAAATGTCAGTTAAAACCCTTAGTCTGTATGAGGACAGACCTGTGATAGCAAATTTTTAGGACATATTTTTCTCACTCAAAATCCAAGCCAAAACTGACAAGCTTCCCTGTTTCCCTTTCCCATAAGCAGATTTTTTTAGACCTACCATTTCTCTGAAGTATGACCAGCCTTTGTTAACCCATGTTTACATATACACATATATATATATATGTATATATTACAGTTCACAGTCTCCATTCAAACTTCCCGCCAGCTTTTGGCAAAGGTCTAGTCTCTAATCTTTGGTTATTTTAGGGCCTGCTTACAGTGGTGATTTCCAGCTTCTTTGAATTGGGTGGGGATGTTGGGGATTTTCCTTAGTTTGCATTGGAAAGTGTTTGTTACATTTTATCCAGAATATTTCCTTTTAACACTTTATGACATTATTTGCCATATTATTGGACATGGCAGCCTCATTTTTAAAATGCAGTAAAGGGGACTTCCCTGGTGGCCCAGTGGTTAAGACTCCATGCTCCCAATGCAGGGGGCCCGGGTTCAATCCCTGTCAGGGAACTAGATCGCACATGCATGCTGCAACTAAGAGTTCACATGCCACAACTAAGGAGCCCATGTGCTGCAACTAAAGACTCAGCACAACCAAATGAATATATTTTTTAAATACAGTAAAGATTAAATCCATATAAAAGATGTTTAGAACATATGTAAAATATTTAAATAATATAAAATATAAAACAATATAAATATTTTTAGATATGGGGATATATGTATATGTATAGCTGATCCACTTTGTTATAAAGCAGAAACTAACACACCATTGTAAAGCAATTATACTCCAATAAAGATGTTAAAAATAAATAAATAATAAAAAATAAAAAGAACTTGAACACAGTAAAAAATATATATATATAAATATTTTTAAAACATTCTTGTATTCACCACATAGCTTAAATAGAATATACCAAAGTTTTGAAGTTCCTTATACACCCTTCCCTGATGCTACTTCTCATCCCTTCACCCAGAGGTAATCATTATCCTGAATACTGTTTAGCTCTGCATGTTTTTGAACTTTATATAAATAGAATTATACTACAGTATTCTGTTACTTGTTTTTGTTTTATAAATCAGTAGCATGTTTTAGAGATCGATTTCCCACCAAGACCACTAATGACTAATGACTCTGCCTCTATAATATCTAACTACTGATCACATGATTCTAAATATTATCTATAAATCCAATGAATTCTAGATTACTTCCTCCAGGTCAGATCTCTCTTTAAGCCACAGTGTTAGATAACCAGTTGTCTCCTTGACATAGCTACTTAACTGTGCCACAAATACTTCAAACTCACCATGTATGAAACTGAACTTCCCCGGTCTTTCCCTACTCAGTAAACAGCATCACATCTATTCAGCTGCTTAATCTTTACTGACATTTCCTTATCCTTAAACAACATCCCACACAAGACAGACATCCAATAAGTTAGCAAATCCTGTTGGTTCTACTTGTGCCAGACATCTTCCATTTGCTACCTACCTCACCCCCAGACCCAGTCCTTAATCTTCTCTACCTCTACTGAGGTGACTTGTGTGGAATCACTACAGATAATTTCCCCAGCTCTTCCTCTTTTAAAGTACCCTGGGCTGGCTATGTCTCCCTCATCACTCCTCTAAAATCAGTCCTCTCTCCTTGCTACTGACTAAAGGTTTGCATTCTTCTGAAGTTCTTTTTTTTAAATATTTATTTATTTATTTGGCTGCAACAGGTCTTACTTATGGCATGCAGGATCTTCATTGCCGCCTGCAAGATCTTCATTACAGCATGCGGGATCTTTAGTTCCGCATGTGAGATCTTCAGTTGAGGCCAGTGGGATCTTCACTTGCGGCATGCAGGCTCTTAGTTGCAGCATGCGGGATCTAGTTCCCTGACCAGGAATTGAACCCAGGCCTCCTGCATTGGGAGCGTGGAGTCTTAACCACTGCACCATCAGGAAAGTCCCCCCAAAATTCTTATGTTGAAATCTAACCTCTAATTTGATGATGTTTGGAGGGAGGAACCTCAGGAAGTCATTAGGTCACAAGGGTGAAGCCCTCACTGAATGGAATTAGTGCCCCTGTAAGAGAGACCCCAGAGAGTTCCCTTGTCCCTTCTGCCATGTGAGAACACAGCAAAAAGATGTATACGAACCAGGAATTGGGCTCTCACCAGACACAAAATCCCCCAGCACCTTGATCTTGGACTTCCTAGCTTCCAGAACAGTGAGAAATAAATTTATGTTGTTTATAAGTCACCCAGTCTACAGTATTTTAGTTATAGCGGCCCAAATGAACTAAGATATTCCTTCTGAGAGGTCCTTTGGGCCTAGGGGTGGCAATAGCTACTGTTACTGGACATTGAGTACTATATTATTGTCGTTTTCCATACCTGTCCCTTATCTTTGGAAGTAGTCCCTTAATTAAACTCTCATTAAATTACCCCTATTCTGAGTGTGTCATCTATTTCCTGCTGTGAGTATGACTGTTAAACCTCCCAAATAAATTTCTAGTTCATCCCCTTCTTTCTAGCTCCACTACTAATTTCTAATCCAAGTCACTACCATATCTTTCCTAGAATACTAAAAAACTCCAAATTAGTTTCTCTACTTTCACTCTTAATCCTTTTCCAATCCACCTCTACCTAGAGTTTAGACTCATCATTTCTAAAATATAAACAGTACTATATAACTCTCCTAATGAACATGTTTTAATGGGTACAAGGTAAAAAAACAAAACAAACAAAAAGCTGCATTTTATATACAACCAACAATTAATTGGAAAATTAAATTTAAAAAATTTACAATAGCATTTTTGTTTTGTTTTGATTTGATTTTTGGCCACACCATGTGGCATGCGAGATCTTAGTTCCCCGAACACGGATCAAGCCCGTGCCCCCTGTGCTTGGGAGCGCAGGGTCTTAACTGCTGGACTGCCAGGGTAGTCCCTACAATAGCACTTTAAAAACCTCAGGGGGGACTTCCCTGGCGATCCAGTGGTAAAGAATCTGCCTTCTAATGCAGGGGACCAGGGTTCGATCCCTGGTCAGGGAACTAGGATCCCACCTGCCGAGGGGCAACTAAGCCCGCATGCCACAACTACTGAGCTCGAGCGTCTCAACAAGAGAGCCCGCGTGCCCCAAACTACAGAGCCCACATGCCCTGGAGTCTTCGTGCCACAACTAGAGAGAGAAAACCTGCGTGCCACAACTAGAAAGAAGCCCGTGCACCGCAATGAAAGATCCCGCATGACTCAATGAAGATCGTGTGTGCTGCAACTAAGACCCAATGCAGCCAAAAATAAATAAATAATAAATCTTTAAAAAAATAAATGAACAAAAATTAAAAAATTAAAACCTCAGGGAATTCCCTGGTGGTCCAGTGATTAGGAGCATGTACTTCCACTGCTGGGAGCATGAATACAATCCCTGATCAGGGAACTAAGGACCCACATGCCACAAGGCATGGTCCCCCCTAAAAAAAAAATCTGTTTTAAAAACCTCACATATAGGCCTGACTCAGGAAGACAACAAAAATCTAAACACGATAGTATCCATAAAGTTTAGCTTACAATAAAATATGGTAAGAATCAGGAGAGAAAATAAAATTAGTCAACAGAAACAGACCCAGGGAATTCCCTGGAGGTCCAGTGGTTAGGAGTCCATGCTTTCACTTTCACTGCCTAGGGTGCGGGTTCAATCCCTGGTCAGGGAACTGAGATCCCACAAGCTGCGCAATGCCAGGAAGGGAGGGAAGGAGGAAGGAAACCCGAAATAACATAATTAGCAGACAAAAACTTTAAAACAGATATTATAATTCATGGATATAGAGGAGAATATGAATATAATGAGGGAATAAATATGCAATCTCAACAGAGAAGTGCAAGATCTGAAAAAGACCCAAATGGAACTTCCAGAGTTGAAAAATACATTATTTAATGTAAACAACACATTAGATGATATTATCAACAGATTAGATACTACAAAATTAAAGATAAGTGAAGTTGAAGGTAGTGCAATAGAAACTATCTAAACTGAAACAGAAAAAGTCTGGGGGGAAAAAAAGCGGAGAAGCACAGAACCCCAAGGGACAATCTTAAGCAGTTTAATACAAATGTATAATTGAAACTCTAGAAGAGAGGAGTTACTGGGGAAGAAAAAATATTTTAAGAAATAATGGTCAAGGAGGACAATGTCCTACACTTGGAATCTATGAAATTATTTTACAGTTTAATATTTATTGAATTACACAGTTAATTCACCAGGTACAAAGAACAATAAACTTAATAGCTTTCTTTTTTAAAAAGTCAAAAAATATTGACGTTAGATACAAAATATAAACCCACTGATCCCAGAAGCAAAAATGGACCCAAAGTGAAATAAACAAAAGATACCACAATATAATAAATGTCTAGAAACCAACAATAAAGAGAAAAACCTTAAGACTTGGGGAGGGGTGGAACCAGAGGTAATGTGGACACAGTTTTTTAAAAAAAAGAAGTATGACCACTGAATTTTCATCAGAAGCAATACTAGCCAGAAGACAATGAAATAACATTTTTAGGGACTTCCCTGGTGGGCCAGCAGTTAAGACTCCAGGCTCCCAATGCAGGGGGTCCAGGTTTGATCCTTGGTCAGGGAACTAGATTCCACGTGCCGCAACTAAGAGTTCGAATGCCACAACTAAAGATCTCGCACGCCACAACAAAGATCCTGCATACCACAACTAAGACCCAGTGTAGCCAAATAAATAAATAAATATCAAAAAAAAAAGAAAAACTAAGCGCAATGAAAATATCTTTCAGAAATAAAGGTAAAATAAAGATATTTTCAGACTTTTTTTCTTATTTCCTAATTCTTTTAAGAAATAACTGATTGATCAAAGAAAAAGTAAAAACAATATATTGTGCAATTTCTAACATGGAGAAGTAAAATGTATTATTTCAAAAGTGCAAAGTACAGGAAAGAGGGGAGAAAATGAAAGAATACTGTTGTAAGGTGAAGCGATATATTTAAAAGTAGACTGTGGTAAGTCAAACGTGTATATTTTAAAACCTGGAGCTGTGACTCTCAAACTTAGGACCCCTTTATACTCTTAAAAATTGTATTACATCTATCAACATTTACTGCATTAAAACTAAGAAATCTTTAAAATATGTATTAATTCATTTAGAAATAATAAAAGTTAAAAAAAAATCAAATGTTGACACAAAGAACATTTTTTTTTTTTTGGCCACATCGCGTGGCTTGCAGGATCTTAGTTCCCAGACCAGGGATTGAACCCTGGCCTCAGCAGTGAAAGAACCAAGTCCTAACCACTGGACGTCCAGGGAATTCCCAAGAAAGAACATTTTTTTAAAACAGCTATATTTTCAAAAAGAATTTTTAAAAGTTTAGTGACAACGGCAGCACTGTTTTACATTTTTGCAAATTTCATTAATGTGTGGCTTAATGAAAGAGAATGCAGTCTTAGAGACCCCAGAAGTCTTGAGTCCACATTTAAAAAACTGCTATCTGAGTGACCATTAAAGAGAGTGTGGGGGGGTGGGAAAGGAGAGGAACAGAACTAGTAAGTCAACAGAAGAGATAAAATGAAACTTTAAAAATACTCAACTGAGGGAATTCCCTGGCAGTCCAGTGGTTAGGACTCCGTGCTTTCATTTCTGAGGGTGCAAATTCAATCCCTGGTCGCAGAACTAAGGTCCCGCAAGCTGCGCAGCACGGCCAAAAAAAATATATGTATATACTCAATTGAAAAGAAGCCAGGCAAAGGAGAAACACAACAACAAACACATAGGACAAATAGAACACAAACAGCAACTTAAACACAACAATTTTGATAATTATATTTACTCTAATTTAAAAGGCACAGATTGTCAAACGGGATTAAAAAAGCAAGCCTGCTGTTTACAAGAGATGGGCTTTAAACAACACAGGGTTGTTTAACAAACACTAATCATAAGGACACTGGAGTAACTATGTTAATTTCAGGAAAAGAATATTATCAGAAATCAAGATGGACATTTCATAATGATAAAAGGATCACTTCATCAAGAAGACATAATTCCTAATGTATATGCACTTACTAACAACTTCAAAATTCATAAAGTAAAAACTGAAAGAATAAAAAGAAAAATCGACAATTATAGTTGGAAATTAACACTTGTCTTCAGCAACTGATAAAAACAAGTAGACGGAAAATGAATAAGAATATAGATTAACACTGGGAAATCCCTGGCAGTCCAGTGGTTAGGACTCTGCGCTTCCACTGCAGGGGGCACAGGTTGGATCCCTGGTAGGGGAACTAAGATCCTGCATGACACACTGCGTGGCCAAAAAAAAAAAAAAAAGAATATAGATTAACATTCTCAATCAACTTGACCTGACATTCATAGAATACTATACCCAACTACAGAACACATACTCCTTTTAAGTGCACATGAACATACACCAAGATAGATCATATCTGAGCCATAAAACAAATCTCAGTAAATATAAATGGACTGAAATCATAGAGCATGTTTTCTGACAACAATGTATTTGCATTAAACAAAAAGATATGTGGAATATCCCCAACTATTTGGGAATTAGGCAGTACACTTCTAAATATCCCATGGGTCAAAGAAGGACTCTTAACAGTAATTATAAAATATTTTTAACAATATATCAAAATTTATGAGCATTTCCCCCATGAAGTAGATATAGTTTAAAACCTTCCCTCAGGGGGGAGGGATAAATTGGGAGTTTAGGATTGACATAACACACTACTATATTTAAAATAGATAACCAACAAGGACCTACTGTATAGCACAGGAAACTCTGCTCAATATATTCTGTAATAACCTAAAGGGGAAAAGAATTTGAAAAAGAATAGATACATGTATATGTATAATTGAATCACTTTGCTGTACACCTGAAACTAACACAACATTGTAAATCAACTATAGTCCAATATAAAATAAAAATTTAAAAAAAAATCCCCCAAAGAAATTAAAGTCTCAACGGCTTCACTGGTGAATTCTGTTAAACATCTAAGGAATAAATAATACCAATATCCCACAAACTCAAAAAACTGAATGGGGAACACTTCCCAACTCATATTTTAAGGCCAACATTATCTAGATACTAAACAGATACATTTTTTTTTTTTTTTGCCCGTGCCGCGTGGCTTGTGGGATCTTAGTTCCTCGACCAGGGATCAAACCCGGGCCCACAGCAGTGAAAGCACAGAGTCCTAACCACTGGACCACCAGGGAATTCCCAGATAAAATATTTCTAAAGAGCAATTTCCCTCATAAACATGGACATAAATAATATTTCAAAAATATTAGCAACAGAATTCTTCAATATATAAAAATAATACATCATGACCAGGTGGTGTTTATTCCTAGAATGTAAAGTTAAATTCACAATCAATAAAATTCACCACATTAACACAATAAAGAACAAAAACATCTTATTAAATGCTGAAAAAGCATTTAACAAAATTCAACACACATTCATGATTTAAAAAAACAAAAACAAAAAACTCAGCAAACTAGGAATAGAAGAAAAATTCCTTAATTTGACAAAGGGCATCTAACGGAAAAACCTGTAGCCAGTATCATACTAGGAGGTGAAAGATCTAGAACAATACAAAGATGTCTATTCTCACCACTTCTACATTCTACAAAAGGTCCTAGAAAATGCATTTTAAAAAAAAGAAAAGAAAAAGAACAGACTGGAAGGGAATAAGTAAAGCTGTCTTTATTTGCAGATGACAGATTGTAAAGAAAATCTTAAGAAATCTTAAAAAAACTGGAGAAAATAGGTGGCTTTAGCAAAGTTGTAGGATACAAGATCAATATACCCCCCCCAAATTATAAACTTTTAAAAAATATTTACAGTACTATCAAAAACAGGGATAAATTTAACAAAATATGTAAAAGACCTTTCCACCAAAAACTACAAAACACTGCTAAATAAAATTAAAACCAGCATAGAGAAATATATCTAAAGGAAAAGTATTCATGCACTGTACAACTTTTAAAATTAATTAAGAATAAAATCTTAACCAAAAAAACGAGTGTACATAGTACAGTATGGAACCAGACAGAAAATGGATTAGTCTGATCACTTTTCTAAAGAAAACCTTGTTTTTCAATTCCAGTCAGCGCCAACAAAAAATGTGCTTGACACACTGTGCTAGTACATACATTAAAAACGCAGCTTTTCCATTAGCTACAAACAAATTTACAAATTATTTAGGTAGCTTTTAAAAGTGAGTCCAAAAGGGTCTACAGGAATACAGGCTAGATCTTTGAAGGGCACAAAAGCCAACACGGCGTCAGCGTGTAAAGTACAACCTCAATCAGGATATTTCCTTACCCCCCCATACTAATTGTGGGTTGAGCGTTCATTAGATTTTGAGTTTTAAGAGCGGTAGCCCTTGGGATGTTGTAGAACATGGAGTCTGACATCAGAACAACTGATGTCAGGTTCCAGATCATGAGCAAGTCAAGGAAGGGTTCTCAATTTCCCTATACACCAGTAAAATGCCTACCAAAAAATCCGAGATTACTCTAGAAATGCAATACCTGACACACAGTAGGCGCCAAATACAAACTCTTTTGGTTTGCATTTTGCTCAATTTAGTCTAACAGGCATTCCGAGGGAAAAGAGGGGGAAACAAACACGTGGAATTTAAGGAATTTCAGTCTTCGGGGTTCCAGTTCCCCCCGCCGGGCTCAGAAGGTCTTCCTGTTAACGACCCCGGGACCGACAGGTCACAGCCTCTGGGAAGCAACAGGTCCCCAACACACGTGGGGGAACGGTCGAAGTTTGAGGCATTTGGGTGCATCATGACAAAAAGCGCCACCGTCTACTACGGGCAAAGCCTAAAGCCATGCCCAGCACTTACGTCTAAATTTACACCACCCTGCAAAATAGCTGCCGCCCTCGCAGGCACAGGTGAGCATCAGAGACCTGAGCAGGGGACTCGCCCAGGGTCACGCGGGAGGGGGGACTCATCCCGCCGCTCCTCCTCTCAGCCGCGCAGGGTCTGCTCGCTCGGCTCAAAGGCTGGGACGCCCTGGGGGGAAAATTCCTCTCCGACATGCACTTCTCATAAAAGACAGAAGCCTGGCAGGGGCTCAGCCTCTTCAGACTTTACCCCCGCGTCGGTCAAACGAGTCAACAAGTGCCTCAGCACAGTCCCCGACGACTCGCCGCGCTCGCCTGGGGCCTGGCGTCCCGCCTAGGCTCGCGTTCCCCCCTCCCCCTCCCCGGTGCTCACCTGCACCACGCCGCAGCCCAGGACGTCCTTCTGAGCATTCGGAGGGACGATGGTGCGGGGCGAGAGGCCTGGGTGCAAGAAGTGAACCATGGCGACCCCCGCCGGCTACGCGTCGAGAGGAGAGCGGCCGTCGAGCGGGGCCCGGATCCCGCGAGAGGTGGTCTCGACCGGTACCGGAAAGCAGCTGAACAGCGCCCCTCAGCTGCCCCTGCGGAAGGTTTGGGCTTTTGAAACGCTCGGCGTGGCGACGCGCACTCGCCCGCCGCAGACCCCGCCCCCAGGACGGCCTTCCCCACCCACACGGGGGCCGACCACCATTCCATGCCTTGAGGGCCCAACCGCCCTCCTTTCGCCTTCATGACGCCCCAGAGACCAACCTTAGGCCTCCCGAACCACTCACCCAACTCCTACACACCGCTCTGAGACCGTCTCCCTCCAACCGACACCATAGGGCTAGGTACCACATTCCTGTCGCCGTTCAAAGACACGGCCACCGACCAGCTCTGTGGAGTTGGGAAATCGAATATGGTGGGCCCTCCGTGTCCCCAGGGACATCGGTTTCAGGATCCACCATACGCAAATCCTCTGAAACTTAAGTACCTGATATAAAATGGTGTAGCATTTGCATATAACCTAGGCACCTTGTCCCCTATACTTCAAATCACCTCTAGAGTGCTTATACTAACTAATACAATGTAAATGCTGTGTAAATAGCTGCTGGTACTGGCAAATTCAACTTTTGCTTTTTTAAATTTTATGGAATTTTTTTCCTGAACATCTTCCATAGAGGTTGAATCCAGGGATGGAGAGCCCGTGGATAAGGAGGGATGACTGTATACATTTTTTTTAAAATTATTTATTTATTTACGGCTGCGTTGGGTCCTCGTTGCTGGGCACGGGCTTTCGCTAGTTGCGGCGAGCGGGGGCTACTCTTCGTTGCAGTGCGCGGGCTTCTCACTGCGGTGGCTTCTCTTGTTGCGGAGCACCGGCTCTAGGCGCACGGGCTTCAGTAGTTGTGGCACACGGGCTCAGTAGTTGTGGCTCACAGGCTCTAGAGCACAGTCTCAGTAGTTGTGGCGCACGGGCTTAGTTGCTCCGCGGCACGAGGTATCCTCCCAGTCCAGGAATGGAACCTGTGTCCCCTGCATTGGCAGCGCAGGCAGATTCTTAACCACTGCACCACCAGGGAAGCCCCTACATTTTGAAATATATTTTTTAAAGTCCTTTCTCCTACAAATCTGGCAACAGCACCTCTCTTATATCAGACCTCTGTTTCAACTTCTACTGACATTGGATGAATCAAATGTCAAAACCACTTCTGATCTAGTAAGTATACAACTGAACTACTCAGCTTTCTTGTGACCTAAAAAGTATGGAGAAGACCCTTCTAACCTGCTCCAAGAAAGAAACCCTGAGAGAGAGCAGTGAATTAGTACACTTTAGCTAATTTAAGAGAAAATATGTCTTGGAAAAGGATGGTTATTAAGAGTAGGAGGCTTGGATTGGAATCCTGCTTTGGAATGCCTGCTCAGCCACCTACTAACTTGTGAACCTTGGACAAGGTTTTTAATTTCTCTGAAGCTCAACTTACCCATTGGTAAAATGGGATGAGAATGCCTTATCTCACAGGGTTAATATAAGGATTAAATAAGATAATGTATGTAGGGAGTTCCCTGGTGGTCTAGTGGTTAGGATTCCACGCTTTCACTGCCATGGTCCAGGTTCAATCCCTGGTAGGGGAACTGAGATCCCTCAGCTGCATGGCAAAAAAAAATAAAAATAGAAAAAAAAAGATTATGTAAAACACATGAAAATGAGTAATGGAACAAGTCCTTGATAAGTGGATTCAAATGTTAAAGTTATTTTTCAAGTTCAAATAACTGCAAAATGCTTTCCTTTCACATTTATTCTTTTATTTAATCCTCATACAAACAGAAATCCCAGGCCTTCGGTATCTCCATTTTACCCACAGAGAAACCTGAGGGATTGAACAGACAAGTTAAATTTTACCTACCTGATGAGTGGAAAACCTGGGAATCAAAATTGAGTTTTCTAAATCCAAATCCAATCAATATTCTTTTTTTAATTTAATTTTTATTTTAGTTTGGACTATAGTTGATTTACAATGTTGTGTTAGTTTCAGGTATACTTTTTTAAACTTAATTTTTATTTTATATTAGAGTACATTAAATGGACTATTTCCTAACTTCTATCCTCAACTCTCCAACACCTCTCCCCCCAACCATACTGTCAGTTTCCTCTTTCACTGAAAAAAGAAAAGAATCAAAAAGAACATTCCAAGCTCCCACCATCACATCTACCCACCTACCAGTATAGACTCTCTGTCTTTGCATTCCCTCCTATTACTATGAACTATTTATACCCTTATCTAAGGCCAACTCTGGACTTGTGCAATAGATCTCATCTCCTCTTGCTTAGTCAAAGACATCATCCAGCAACATCCTTTCTTTCTCCTGAATTATCATTTTTTCCCCCTCCTTCTTGGATCATTGCCACCAGCTGATATTTTCCCCATAATTAAAAAAAAACAAAAAACACTTCTTTTGACCTAATTTCCCTATTCAGGTATTGCCCTCACATCTCTTCCATCCTTTAGAGCAAAACTTATCCAAAATGTGGTCTGCACTTGCTCTCTCCAGTTTTTCTCTTACCATTTTCTTTCACCTCTGCCACTCTACTAACCGTTCTTGTCAACTTCAAAGTTGCTAAATTCAGTTGTCACTCCTCTCTCATCTTATTTGTTCAGCAGCATTTGACCCAAGTGATCATTTCTTCTTCCCCAAAATACTTCCTTCATTTGGCTTCCAGGATGCATCTTCTCCGCCTCCTCCTCCTCCTTGCCTTCTTTCTTCTTCTTTCTTTCTCTTCTCCTCCTACCTCATTGTCTGCTCCTTCTCATCCTCTTGATTTCTCATCACCCAGAGTTCTAAATCTTTGTGTACCCCCAAGACGCAGTACTTATATACCTCTTCTCTATCCATTCTCTCTTACTTGTGGTAATTTCATCTAGTTTCATAACTAAAAGAAATCTATATGCTGATATATCCCTATTTTATATGTCTATCCTGTACCTTGCTTTTGAACTTCAGACTGATACATCCAGCTGTCTATTCAACATATTCATCTGGTTATCAAAATAGCCTTCATGTGTCCAAAAGTAAACTCCTGTTGTCCTCCCCCTAACCTGCTTTTCCTTCCAGTCTTTCCTTTTTCAGTATATGGCAACTCCTTCCTTTCAGTTGCGCGTGACAAAAACATTGGAAATAATTTTTAACTCCTCTTTTATTCTTATATCCCATATCCTATCTCTTAGGAAATCCTATTGACTGTGTCTTCAAAATATATCCAGAGACTCTCTATGTCTTATCTCTTCTACTGCTACCCTGGTCCAAGCCCCTGTCATAACCCACTTGGATTCTTACGATATCCTCCTCTCTGGTTTCCCAGCTTCCAGCCTTGTTTCATTAAAATCTATTCTCAACATAGCAGCTAGAGTGATCACTTTAAACAATCATGTCACCCTTCTACCCAAAAGCTATCTCCAATAGCTTCCCATCTCAGGCAGAATTTAAAAATTCGTAAGGATGGTGCTCTACGAGGTTCTACATAATCTATTCTTTCCACGCCCTTCTCTCACCTCATCTTCTGCCACTCTCTCCTTTGTTTATTCTACTCCAGCACTATTGGACTCCCTGTTACCCTCATGGATGTCTCTCTTACTTCCTTCAAGTTTTTGCTCAAATGTTGCCAAGTTTTTGCTCAGGACTTACATTAAACAGCAATCCTCACCACCATCACCACACCCTCCCCATACTTCTTGCCCCTTTTGTTCTGCTTTTATATTTAACGTTGTCATGCTATACATTTATTTTGTTTCTGTTTATCTTCTGCTCCCTCCCACTAGGAAAAAAATATAAGCTACATGAGGGCAAGGACTTTGTTATCCCCAGGCCTAAAACAGTGCCTACCTTATAGAAGGTGGTCAATAATATTTGTTGAAAAAAATACATGAAATGGCTACCTGCAAAAAATGAATTGTAGTTGTAAAAGGAAGTTTGTCTCCAAAATCAGAGGCAAGGTTGCAGCTATTCAGAGAAGGGCAAATTTTTGTGACAAACTTTGCCTCCACCTCTTCTTCCCCTAACTCCTCTATGCCCATCCGCTACTTATTCTCCAGTTTCCCAGTTCAATTTAACAGTTTCTGAGGATTTAGTTCATGCTCCTAATTGACCCATTACCAGACTCATCCCTTCCAGTCTTTTACCCACCTAAAATGAGTATTCTACCTAAAACACAAATCTGATCACATTTCTCCCCAGTTTGAAACACTTCCATGGATCCCCATTTTCCTCAGAATAAAATCCAAACGTCTTAGGATGGTTTTAGATGGTCCTTCATGATCTGGCTCCTGGTTGCATCTCTAGTTTAAACCCGCAGTATTCTCATTATAACATTATGTACTGGAACTTGCCTGGTGGTCCAGTGGGTAAGACTCCTCACTCCCAATGCAGGGGGCCTGGGTTTGATCCCTGGTTGGGGAACTAGATCCTGCATGCATGCCCAACTAAGAAGTCCACATGCCGCAACTAAAGATTCCGCATGCCGCAACTAAGACCTGGTGCAGCCAAAATAAATAAATAAATAATTTTTAAAAAAAATTATGTACTGGGCTTCCCTGGTGGAGCAGTGGTTGAGAATCCGCCTGCCATTGCAGGGGACACGGGCTCAATCCCTGGTCCGGGAAGATCCCACATGCCATGGAGCAACTAAGCCCATGCGCCACAACTACTGAGCCTGCGCTCTAGAGCCCGTGAGCCACAACTACTGAGCCCACGCGCCTAGAGCCTGTGCTCTGCACCAAAGAGAAGCCACCGCAATGAGAAGCCCGCACACCACAACAAAGAGTAGCCCCCACTCGCTACAACTAAAGAAAGCCCGCACACAGCAACAAAGACCCAATGCAGCCAAAAATAAATTAAAAAAAAAAAGTAGGTACTGAAATTGTTTCAGTTCTAGAAATGTACCTTTGCACATTCATTGTTGTCCATGCCACCTCCCCCTAATAAGTAATTCCTATTAATCCTTCAGATCTCACTGAGATGTCACTTCCTTTAGAGAGCCTTCACTGACATGCCCCACCCTTTTCCTGAAAACTCTGAAGAATAGGTAGGGGAAGGATAGTGCAGAAACATAGAAATTGGGAAGTTTCAAGAAATTAAACTTCTGAAATGAAATTAGAAAACCATAGTCAATGGGCTTCCCTGGTGGTGCAGTGGTTGAGAATCTGCCTGCCAATGCAGCGGACACGGGTTCGAGCCCTGGTCTGGGAAGATCCCACATGCCGCGGAGCAACTGGGCCCGTGAGCCACAACTGCTGAGCCTGCGCGTCTGGAGCCTGTGCTCCGCAACAAGAGAGGCCGCGATAGTGAGAGGCCCGCGCACCGCGATGAAGAGTGGCCCCCGCTCACCACAACTAGAGAAAGCCCTCGCACAGAAAAGAAGACCCAACACAGCCAAAAATAAATAAATAAATAAGTAAATTAAAAAAAAAAAAAAAAAAAAGAAAACCATAGTCAAGATTTCTTTAAATCATGGTTGGATTTCTTTAAGAACTTTGTAAAATTTCTTTCGCTCTGTTGGCATGAAGTATAGGGGAAAGATCATGAGCTCTGATGTCAAAAAAGCCTGAATTCAGATTCCATCTCCACCTTACCTTTGGGTAGTTACTTAACCTATGAGCCTCAGTTTCCTCTTCTGGAAAGTGAGGTAAATAAAGAATAATACCAAACTTGCAGAATTTCAAAAACTAAGAGATTTTCTAACACCCCATGTGTTATTTTTGTGTTCTCAAGTAGACAGGATGATTTCTAAGGGTCATTTGAAGCTCTGTGACTTTGAGCAAGTCTTTGTCTCTTTCTGGGCATCAGAAACACAAAGACTAGCTACTAAGTCTTTGTCTTATCTGTGTCTGTAGCTTTGGTTTATTTCTCCTGCTGTAGTGATCAGCAGTAAAACCTGTATTATCATAGAAAGAGACTGCTTAGGAAATAAAGAAACTGGAACCACAGAGGAGTACAAATCAATGGCCCTAAAGAAAAGGTTGCCTCTATTTAGGGAGGGGCAGCCTAGAGTTCAGAGAGCTCCCTCTTGACTAGTCTCCTTCTTTACTAACTTAATTAGTAAAAGGTAACACACTGAAGTAGTGAACTTGAAGAAAGAGAAACCACTCCTGGGGAGCCAGATTAATTTAGGAAATGGTTCCCTAAGGCTGATCCAAAGACTCTTGTTGTCTTTATCACAGGTGGGCAGAAAAATGAGTAAAATAAGGACAAGTGATACATATAAAACTACATGCCTCCATTTAAAGTACTGTCCTTTAGTCTGACATTATGTCTTCCTATTTATTGGTTTTAACGATTTTTTTTTTTTTTTTTTTAATGAACTTACTGTGAACCCTGTTGGGAGGAAAAACTCCTCTACCAACTTAGGTCCGATTGTTGGAAGTGGAAGGAGACCTGTAAATTAACGGACAACAGATAAACCGGAGAAAAATTTATTACACACAGTGGAATATCCTACATAGAAAGTAACTCCTCGAACAGCTATGGGGAAAGGTTTACATACTGGCTTAGTAAGACAGGGGAGTTGGTTTAGGGCTTCAAAGGATGGAAAGTTATGAGTGTTGTTTGAACAATTATTTGGAAATGTCCTGATGCCCAAGGTCAGTGCCTCTCTGATTGGAGACCTCCCTAGAAATGGGGTTTGTGGCAGCTGACTCTCCTAAAGCTCTATACTAGTTAGATAAGCCATGTTCAGATGTTTTCACATTGAAGTAATCTCTATCTATATCAGTTTCATGGGTTGTTGGTCTCGTTAGCCCCATTATTTTGGGGAGGAAGTCTTCTCCCCAAATTTGTAAAATCTTATGTTTTATTTTAGGAGCCACTACAATAATGACACTGAGGGCCAGTGAGATTGAAAATCATAAACTTGGAAAGCTGTCAATGGTCTCCATTCTTTGAGACAGGCCAAAAGTGTGCATGGGAATGGCCTTAATGGTTAAATTGGATTTGGGATTGTCCTTAATGGTAAAATTGGTTTTTCCTCTTTATAGCACAGTGATTAAGAGCACAGATTTCAGAGTCTAACAGACCTAAGTCTCATGTGTGACTCTGAAACCTAATAACTTGTGACTTTGACAAAGTTATTTAATACCTCACAATTTCCTTATCCATAAAATGTAATGATTATCTTCTTTACAAGGCTGTTGCAAGGCTTAGTTGAAAAAATATACATTAAAAAAAAAATGCTTAGCATAGTGCTTGCCTCGATGTATTTTCTGACTGCATTGGAATGTACTGAATAACTAATGCTATTTGAAATTATAGACCCCTTACAATAGAATTTGGCTCATAGTGGTAATTGACCCCAAATCCTAAACTATAGTTGATCTGTTCCTATAGGTCTTTAGAAGAGAAGACTCTAAATCCATTGCTAGTACTCACAAACAATAATGTGGTTTATTTCATGAACCAGCTTCAGAGGGCTTTTGATTATACATTTGTCTTTTAATTCAAAGACATCACTACTGAGATTGTACAAAGCAGCAAAGATTCTTCTGAGTGGGGATGCTGGTGTTAAAACAGTATCTAGGTTTAATCTACAAATTCCTCTACTATCTGTGTGATGTGAGGCAAGTCATTTGACCTCACTAGGCTTCCCCTCATTTGTAAAATAGGGGATAATTATCTTCCCTTACAAGATGTTTGAGGGTTAAATACAGCACTTGGCTCATTACTCATAATATATCCAGTTTCGAAGGGCTTTATTTAAGACTGAATTGATGAGACCAAGAATTAGGTAGAAAATGTGTTTGGTAACTCCTTAATCTCCACATTCAAATATGACAATCACACTCTAGGTATGTCATTGAAAATTGTTCCTTTTATAATGTGTTTTGATGTAAAGTAACAGGAGAGCTGAGGGGTTTTTTTTGTTTGTTTTTTTGTTCTTAGCTCTTATTGCCTCATCACAGTCTAGGAGAGACACTCTTTAGTGACAGTCCTTGACTGAGTCATTGCAAGATGATTTTAAACAGCTGTCATACTGAATGCACAGGAGTAAGCCATTCATCTGCAACATCTGGCCACTGGTGTCATCTTCCCAAACCTGCTGTGAAGTCTGGCTTCTGGAAGCCAAGAGCTCAGTGTCAATATGCCCACCCTATGACTTGCTCTTTTATAGGCTGAATTTTCAGACTGCATTAGAATCTTAAATTATAAAAAGACAAAAATGATTAATGTGAGTGCTCATGGTTTCTGCCATTCACCTACTCCTCTCAGTTTGAGGAGTTATGCAGTTACTCAGAGCTGTGCACTGGAGTCTTATGATGCAGATTAAGAATGGGGAATAGGAGGTGGAAAGATAATCAGGAGGAAAGGAAGAAATTTAAATTTAGCCAAGAGACTGGGTTGATCTACATAATAAAAACTGTGAGAAAGGGTGGGGGAGGGGAAGAATGGAGGAAGGTTTGATTTTTTCTTTTTGAAGATAGGCTATAGACAACACAGCTCAACAACTTGTTTGGTTAAATATTGGCCAAAGGTATTTATCTTCCTCAGTATGTATGGCCCATAGTAATACCATGTTAGTATTGAGTGAATTATTGGAGACAATAAAAGGTTAAGAAAAGCTAATAATTATTATAAAAATTATAATAAAACTATTAAAAACCCTATCACTCTAACACATCTAATCTCATGTCTGTGTATTAGTGAAGCAGTAGTATTTGTAGTGACCATTCATTAACAATTCTATAGCATCTAAACACTAATGCTGCCCTACACCATCTGTAAGGATGGTCAACCTCCACTTCTGACCATCTGGTGCACATTCTTTTCTGTACCATTCATTTGATGTTTAATCACATACTGCCTAAGAGCTAAGCAATCTCATGCGATTATGCAATAATAGGCGGAGAGGGGACCCATTGGATTGTAAATTTGGAAATAAGAATTGTAATGCAGAGTCTGTTACTGACTTGCTGTGTGATTTGGGCAAGGTCATTTTACCTAAGACTTAGTTTCTTCAACTATAAAATGACGTTTCTGAAACTAAAGTCACTAAGAATTCTTCCTGGTCATGGGGTTCTTATACTTTGCTTTTTGGTAATCTCCCTCACTAAATGCACTTATACAATATATATTATATCAGTTAATTATCTCAATAGTTGTGTGAATGACTGTCAACCTAGATAAGCTCTCTAGGAAGTGTTCTTGGGCTGTCTGATGGGTGCCCAGTCTGGATTAGGTATAGTCTCTGTGGCTTTATAACAAGTACCGTGGACTGGTCTGTAATACAATGTTATGTAATATTTATCTGTTTATTTGACACTTCCTCTTCTCCACAAAACTCTTAAGTTCTCTGAAGGATTTATAAATTATGCAAGTTCCAACACATAAATAGTACCTAGCATAGGTATTTAATGAAATGAATGAATGGAGTTCCAGGTCCTGCAAAAAAATTAGAAATTTCTGCAGTGAAACCACTGGCCTTTTCCAGAAAGCAACTGTTACAAATGGATGACCAAGGAATCTGAATCTTGCAGCATTAGTTTCAAATTTTAAATCAAATGCCCAGAATAAATGTAGACAAGACACACTTTACATAAAATTTGTAACATTTATTTAGGCAAAAAAAAAAAAAAAATCCCCAAAACAAAAATCTGTATACACAACATTAATACCTAAGTGATGTCCTGATTTAAAACACAACATGATTCATGTACAGGACACTCCCATTCATCTGGCCACAGTAAGAACAGTGCCTTCAGTCCAGACAATCG
Source organism: Balaenoptera borealis (assembly GCF_965194805.1). Taxonomy (NCBI): domain Eukaryota; kingdom Metazoa; phylum Chordata; class Mammalia; order Artiodactyla; family Balaenopteridae; genus Balaenoptera; species Balaenoptera borealis. Next base: position 150,068,759 of record NC_138860.1, read on the forward strand.
ACAGCCTTTGAAATGTATACACATTACACTTTCCAATGAATTTTTCATAACCTTTGAAACGAGTTAAACTCTTCCATCAGAATTCAAGCAAAAGATAGCTTTTTCCATACTCACAAGTCAGTGAGAATTTGACAGTGGGAATTGTACAAAAGTCAGGGATTTAAAAATTTTATTCTTACAGATTATCTGAGTATAAATCTTGACATAACATCCTCCCATTTTTAAATGCTCTCAAGAATTTCCTGCTTTTATGAAAGTATGTCTCAGCTTTCATTAGCAAAGTAGCTTCTTGCTTCTAAGCTGATTAAAGTAAGCTTAAAAGAACCCAATTTGAACAATTTTCCAAAATAAGTTCAAAATTAAGCACATATTATTAATGAACTACATTTATGATTTCTCATAATTTGATAAATTTGGATTTTCTAAATATTCTCGATAGCCATTCTGTCTAGCTATGAAGTTAGGTTGTGCTGTCCAAAGGAGCTTTGCTTCATCCAGAGAAATGAGAAATAGCATTGATTTTCCCATAATTTACCAAAAAAAAATTGGGGGAGGGGAGAAACAGGCAGAGAAAGTTCTCTCTTAGGCTATCAATCAGTTAACATAAGAATGTGTTAGGTTAAGATTTGGAAACCGAAGAATGCATAATTAGGAGTGTACATGTCACACAAAATCTATGAAATACTAAAAAAAGATAAAGCAATTACTCATTTAAAGCACACTCAGCAAAATTTCCTATCATACCGCTGTTTTCATCACTGGATGAAGTCTGGATTTGCATTATTACTTAAATAAACAGTTCGTGAATTAATACAAAAAATGAAAAATGTGTCAATACAAAGCAAATGGTAAAATTTAAATATCCAATATCCACACAGTCATTTGAAACTGCTACAATGGATTTGAGAGGGAAACCATAAGTTCGCAAACCTCTCTGTAAGCCATCTCGGAACACTACTCTGAAGCCCTAGCCATATAAAGCCCCCAAATAAGTAACATACAGATAAAACTGCCCACGTCAGCCAACAGTATGATACTGCCTTTAACTTACACCTTCAGTTTAATAATACTGTTTATCTCAAGATAAAAGTTGCACAATAACCAAATAATGTAAACATACCATTAGAGGGCAGGAGAGGGGTGGGTTTCAACATGTACAACACTGTAAGTTTATTTTCCTGGCTACTCATGACCTCTTTTCAATCTTGGGTACTGCTGCACCTTGTTCTATGGGGGGACAGGGTGGGTGTCAGGCATTTTAAAGCACTAAGCACAAACCACGGTTCATTAATCAATTCTACCCTAATTTAGCACATAATGAACTATAATAAAATATGTTTTCATCAAAATGTGCTCCAAAGGTCTAGATGATGGCCCAATACTATCTTGACCATGGCATAATTTAAAATATAGTCAAATGAAAGTGACTGGGGAGAAAAAGGGCCAACTCAAAAGGTCCCACTAGCAAGATCAACTTCCTAGGCTGGATATACAGCACTGATATTTTAAAACATTAATCCTTGATTCTTTGGAGGCTTGCAAACAAAAGATATCATGAAATTAAATTCCCATAGTTGCTTTGTGGGATTCATCTCCACCTTGGGTAATTCACTTAAATTGACTAGTGCCACTAAACGGCATTTCTGTCCAAGGGTGAGGAGCAGAAATATTTAAGGTCAATTCCTGGATCTGTGAGTCTGATATGATTTTTTAAATTCTCAACTAAGATCAGTAACAACTGAGTCCTTGGCCAGAGAGTAAATTAACCCCTTATTACTACTTGATTTATGTTTCTTTTCAACTGCAAAAGGAAAAAATGATTTTTTAGAGTATAAAGAGAACAGCAAAACTTGATGGCAAGAATGAGATACCTTAATTATTTTTGCTTTAATTTCAGACTGTTCTTGTTTTACTCAATAATACCTACATGCATCATTATAGTTTAAAAAGTCTAATTCCATTTCCTTTTTCCTTTAGTAGGTCTAAACCTTGCTGTTGCTTGTGGACTGATGTAGTGATAATTTGCAATATCTGAGCACACCAATGATTTGAGCAATGAGTGGTTCAACCCTAGTCTAAATTGTGCTTGAAACAGCACCTCTAAGCCACTGAAGAGGTAACCCTTGAAGGCACCAAGTTCTGTTACATTCTAGTGTACAAATGCAAACGGGAGGCCTAATAGAGTCTTTCTGTAGAGACAGGCCAGTTACACCTCATAATTTCAATTTATATATAGTGTGTATATATATATATATATATACACACAAACATATGTATATATGTATATATACATACACATATATACTGTACTGTAGCCAGATTGAAGACCTTATAGACAATTCTGTGCCGTAATTAGATATACAATTTTAAGAGCCATCCCAACCACAGAGGCACTAAAATTTTTATATATTTGGGATGTGCCTAATTATTTTGCTTTTAAGACTCAAAAGTATCTGGCCATTACCAGTGCTCAAAGTAGTAAATTTCAATTTAAATTTAAATATGTTTGAGTCTTCATCTATCAACAAGTTATTCTGAGTAATGAAGGGATTTATTGTTTTCCATACATTTTTAGCCATTTTTGAAAACAATTTATAAAGACAAAAACCTAGGATTAGCCTAGAAGGAACATGTACTTTTGTCTTGAATAGGATACCACAGAAACTTGAAGCCAAACTTCTCAAACAGGCTTTTCCTTAACTACACAAGCTAGAAGACCTAGAAATGGTCTACATAGCTAGCGACTCCAAGCATTTGTAGGCCATCCTATTTTCTACATTTTGCCTTAGATATTTAAAACCCAGAAAAAGGGGGAAATTTTTAAAAGAATTTTCCATTTCCTCTGAAATAGAATTAATCTGTGAAAATTTATCTCACACCTATAAAAATTCCTTAAACCGGTTAAGTCAGAATTAATATGGTTTTTAATGATTCTAAACATCTATTTTCATTTAGTTTAAGCTTTCACTCCTGTGAAGGAGTACCAAATAATTCAAGTATGACTACTGCGATAGTGGTATGAAACGTGTATGTCAAAAATGTTATCAGCATACTAATAAGCCAGCTCCTTTCTAAATAAAAGTGCTTCTGAATAATCATCATGATTTTAAACGTATTATTTAAAATCTCTATTGAAAACATTTTGGCCATCTATGAAAAAAACGCAGTCATCTAAGACTGCAGGTTAACTTTATTCACAAACTAAAATTTAAGATGGATACTCTGGTTTCTCTTCAGATCGTATAAATCTTTCGCCTTTTTTTTTTTAAATGGAAAATAACTCTCTTGGTGACTTGCTGCCTCCCAACTGCCATTATTGATAACTGATTCTTTACTCTACTGTAACAACTCTCTTAAAGGAAAGGAAACTGTCTAAAAAATAACCCATCTCAAAATATTTCCTTTTATGCACTGCAACTAGAATCATTACATTTAACAATAGTCTAATTCTTCTTGTTTACTTTTGGCAGTGAGATGTGGATATCCTTCCCCAACATGAAAATATTAAGATACATGTAGTCTGAAACAAAAGAAAATTAACTTCTGTTGTTAATTGTATTTTAAGTGAGCAGGTAATACCATGGGTAGTCTCTATTCCACTGAACAGAATGACTTTGAAATAGAGGGAAAAAAGGATGGTCTGTTTGAGCAAGAGACGATTTTTGTAAAATTCACATTTTCACAACAATATGACATAAAGAAATTCAGACAGTTAAACTCTAACGCAGAATGCTGTAATATTTTATACTGTAGTGCTTGGGGAAATATTTCTAGAGAGTAACCAGCAGTCTGTGTAGGAAGCAGCAGCCCATGCCTCCAGGAATAAATATGAAGAACAAGCTACTGCGCAATGCCTCAGGAGAGGTGGGCTCCAGAAGATTAGCCAGTCCCAGTTTAAAAACTATATACCACAAGAGCAGACCTTTTCCCAGTTCCTAAACTCTATTTTCCCTTAGTAGTTTTTCTTTTTAATATATTTTCTGCCAGCCATCCGGGCACCAGCCAGTGAGTAGCTTTCACAAGGAGAGGACTCAGATTTCCATTCTTTCACACTAAGAAGGACATCTTATAAAAGATACACAGACAGAGAATAAAGGCATTTTATACAGAAGCAATATAAAATTTACAATCGAAGCAGTGCCAGAAATCAGGTTAACAGCTTATCTGAAGCTGCAAATTGACTGAAGGGACTGTAAGATCAGAAAAGTCTGGCCTAAGGGTCCGTGCAAACTTCCCCATAAAACTGTAGAATTTTAAGCACAGTTAAGTTCAAACACTGAAGGATGTGGAAATTTTCCTAAAAGGCAATGAAGGAAGAGACTCTTCTCATCTAATAAGTTAAAAATCACAAAACAAATCAGAGACTGTTCACATGGGCAGTACTGTACATTATCAATCCCATACTCACTTTACGACTTGTTGTAGAAACCCCCAAAACATCAGAGAGGGTAAGATATTCCAAGTGAACCTATCACAAAAAGAATTTCTGTGATTCAATTATCCAATTACCTATAGCTATCAATTTAGTCTGGCCTGGGGCTGCTTTTTACAGGGAGGTGGTCTTCCATGGCGTACAATGTGTTTCTCTAAGCTGTCCAGAATGGCCACAGCAATCTGTTGGACATGAGGATCAGTCTGTTCATGTTCTTTGATGTTGTATAAATGCTGCAATCCTCCTTCCTCAATCAGCATGCTGCAATACCTTGAGGCTGAAAGAAAACAGGAGAAAGAGCTTTCCTTAAAAAACTTAATTTGTTTTTTTGTGGAATAATTTTTATGTTTTGCTTAAGTTTAAGCTGTTTTGTTATTGCTCACTAACATAAGTTAGAGCCTGAAAAATATCTCTGTAATGATGTTATGCCTACACTACAAGGCCCACACATAGATCACAGATAATACATATACCATTTTATATATATATATATTATATATATAATATATAAAAAAAATCATAACCATAAGACATAGACAATCTTCTTTGACCCCAAATCATGAGTAAGATGGGTACTGTTACACTTTTATGCACTTCCTATGTTAAAAAAAAAATTTAGGGCTTCCCTGGTGGCGCAGTGGTTAAGAATCCGCCGGCCAATGCAGGGGACACGGGTTCAAGCCCTGGTCCAGGAAGATCCCACATGCCGTGAAGCAACTAAGCCCGTGCGCCACAACTACCGAGCCTGCGCTCTACAGCCCGTGAGCCACACTACTGAGCCCACACGCCTAGAGCCCGTGCTCCACAACAAGAGAAGCCACTGCAACAAGAAGCCCACGCACCGCAACGAAGAGTAGCCCCCACTCGCTGCAACTAGAGAAAGCCTGCATGCAGCAACGAAGACCCAACGCAGCCAAAAATAAATAAATAAATAAAAATTTAATAGCAGTCATATTGTACATGCAGTATTCATTATTTTTAAATATTTTTTCCTTTTGCCTTTTTTTACACATGCCTTTTAAAGTTTATTTTTTTAGTTTAAGTCATATTTATTAAAGTCTAATTTACACAAAGTAAAACACACCTAATTTAATCTATAGTTTTATGAGTTTTGCCAAACGTACACACTTGTGTAACCACCAACACAATCAGGATATGGAATATTTTCAACAACTAAAAAGTTTCCTTGTGCACCTTTGAAGTCAGTCTCCCCTGAACCCCTCATCCCAGGTAACCACTGTTCTAATTTCTGTGATATAGACTTTTGCCTAGAACTTCATATAAATGGACAGTATGTAACCTTTTGTGTCTGTCTACTTTTGCTCAGCATGATGTTTTCGAGATGTTTCCAAGTTGTTACCTGTATGTAATCTTTTTTTGTTGTTTTAATCTGAGAAGTATTCCACTGCATTAAGTACGTCACATGTTTTAATGTTATTGTACTGATGGACATTTGTTGGATGTTCTCTCTCCCTGAGCATTTCATTACAATGACTAAAAATGCTATAATCATTCTTTCACAAGTTTTTGGGGAACTTTTCATTTCCTGGATCTTGAGAAAATACCTAAAATGATGGGCAAATGCTAAATGTATGTTTATTTATTTTTATTTATTTTATTTTCGAATTTTATTTTATTTTTTTTATACAGCAGGTTCTTATTAGTTGTCCATTTTATACAAATCAGTGTATACATGTCAATCCCAATCTCCCAATTCATTACACGCCTATCCCCACCACCACCACTTTCCCCCCTTGGTGTCCATATATTTGTCCTCTACATCTGTGTCTCAGTTTCTGCCCTGCAAACCGGTTCATCTGTACCATTTTTCTAGGTTCCACATACATGCATTAATATACGATATTTGTTTTTCTCTTTCTGACTTACTTCGCTCTGTATGACAGTCTCTAGATCCATCCATAAATGTATGTTTAACTTTATAAGAAATCACCAAATTGTTTTCTGAAATGGTTGTATAATTTTTCATTCCCATCAGCAATGAAAGAGAAAGTTGCTTCATGTCCTCATCAACACTTGTCATTATCCATCTTTTTGATTATAGGCAGCCTTCCTAGCAGGTGTAAAGTGGCTTACACCTCATTGTGGCTTTAATTTATATTTTTCTAATGACTAATGATGCTGAACTTTTTTTTTGCCATCATGACAGTATCTTTATTTTTTTAATTTAATTTATTTATTTTTTTGGCCACGTCCTGTGGCATGCGGGATCTTAAGTTCCCCGACCAGGGATCAAACCCCTGCCCCCTGCAGGGGAAGCGTGGAGTCTTAACCACTGGACCACCAGGGAAGTCCTGAACTTCTTTTAATGTGCTTATTGGCCGTTTGTATATTTTCTTTGAAGAAATGTCTATTTGGATCCTTTGCCAATTTTTAAACTGGGTTATTTTCCTTTTTACTATTGTGTTTATATATTCTGAAAACAAATCTCTCATCAGGTATATAATTTGCAAATATTTTCAACCATTCTGGGAGTCGTCTTTTCACTTTCTTGATGGTGTCCTTTAAAGCACAAAAGTTTTAAAATTTTTTATTAAATCCAATTAGACTAGTTTTCTTTTGTCACATGCTTTTGGTGTCCTATATAAGAAATCACTGCTTAATCCAACATCATAAAGATTTATACCTATGTTTTCTTTTAAAAGTTTTATATACTTATGTATATGTAAATGTAGTTCTTATACTTAGGCCTGTAATCCATTTTTGAGTTAATTTTTGTATATGGTATGAGGTAAGGGTCAAAGTTCTTTCTTTTACATGTGCCTACTCAGTTTTCCCAGCACCATTTGTTTAAAAACCTGTTCTTTCCCCACTGAATTGTCTTGGCACCCTTGTCAAAAATCAATTAACCATAGATGCATGGTTATTTTTGGACTCTTAATTCTATTGCATTGATCTATACATCTATCCTAATGATGTTGAGCATCTTTTCATGTGCTTATTTGCCATCTGTAAATCTTTGGTGAAAAGTCTGTTCAACTCTTTTGTCCATTTTCTTGTATTGTTTTCTTATCATTAAGTTTTGAGAGTACATGGTATATTTTGAACACAAACGCTTTATCAGACATGTGATTTGAAAATTTTGACCCAGTATGTGCACTGACTTTTCATTTTCTTGACAATGTCTTTCAAAAAGCTGAAGTCCTTAAGTTTGATTTGTTCGCACCCAATTTAGCAGGTTTTTTTTTTTTTTTTTTTTTTTTTCTTTTTCTTTTTTTTTTTTGGCTGCTCTGTGTGGCTTGCGGGATCTTAGTTCCCCAACCAGGGATTGAACTCGACCCCCTGCAGTGGAAGTGTGGAGTCTTAACCACTGGACTTCCAGGGAAGTCCCTAGTTTTTTCTTTTGTAGATCATACTTTTGTGCATATTTAAGAATTTGATCTCAACAGATGCAGAAAAAGCTTTCGACAAAATTCAACACCCATTTATGATAAAAACCCTCCAGAAAGTAGGCATAGAGGGAATTTACCTCAACATAATAAAGGCCATATATGACAAACCCACAGCCAACATCATTCTCAGTGGTGAAAAACTGAAACCATTTCCACTAAGATCAGGAACAAGACAAGGTTGCCCACTCTCACCACTATTATTCAACATAGTTTTGGAAGTTTTAGCCACAGCAATCAGAGAAGAAAAAGAAATAACAGGAATCCAAATCGGAAAAGAAGAAGTAAAACTGTCACTGTTTGCACATGACATGATACTATACATAGAGAATCCTAAACATGCTACCAGAAAACTACTAGAGCTAATCAATGAATTTGGTAAAGCAGCAGGATACAAGATTAATGCACAGAAATCTCTTGCATTCCTATACACTAATGATGAAAAATCTGAAAGAGAAATTAAGGAAACACTCCCATTTACCATTGCAACAAAAAGAATAAAATACCTAGGAATAAACCTACCTAAGGAGACTAAACACCTGTATGCAGAAAACTATAAGACACTGATGAAAGAAATTAAAGATGACACAAACAGATGGAGAGATATATCATGTTCTTGGATTGGAAGAATCAACATTGTGAAAATGACTATACTACCCAAAGCATTCTACAGATTCAGTGCAATCCCTATCAAACTACCAATGGCATTTTTCACAGAACTAGAACAAAAAATTGCACAATTTGTACGGAAACACAAAAGACCCCGAACAGCCAAAGCTATCTTGAGAAAGAAAAACAGAGCTGGAGGAATCAGGCTCCTGAACTTCAGACTATACTGCAAAGCCACAGTAGTCAAGACAGTATGGTACTGGCACAAAAACAGAAATATAGATCAGTAGAACAGGATAGAAAGCCCAGAGACAAACCCACACACCTATGGTCACCTTATCTTTGATAAAGGAGGCAAGAATATACACTGGAAAGAAGACAGTCTCTTCAATAAGTGGTGCTGGGAAAACTGGACAGCTACATGTGAAAGAATGAAATTAGAACACTCCCTAACACCATATACAAAAATAAACTCAAAATGGATTAAAGACATAAACGTAAGGCCAGACACTATCAAACTCTTAGAGGAAAACATAGGCAGAACGCTCTATGACATAAATCACAGCAAGATCCTTTTTGACCCACCTCCTAAAGAAATAGAAGTAAAAACAAAAATAAACAAATGGGACCTAATGAAACTTAAAAGCTTTTGCACAGCAAAGGAAACCATACACAAGACGAAAAGACAACAGTCAGAATGGGAGAAAACATTTGCAAACAAAGCACCTGACAAAGGGTTAATCTCCAAAATTTACAAGCAGCTCATGCAGCTCAGTATCAAAAAAACAAACAACCCAATCCAAAAATGGGCAGAAGACCTAAATAGACATTTCTCCAAAGAAGATATACAGATTGCCAACAAACACATGAAAGAATGCTCAACATCACTAATCATTAGAGAAATGCAAATCAAAACTACAATGAGGTATCACCTCACACCAGTCAGAATGGCCATCATCAAAAAATCTACAAACAGTAAATGCTGGAGAGGGTGTGGAGTAAAGGGAACCCTCTTGCACTGTTGGTGGCAATGTAAATTGACACAGCCACTATGGAGAACAGTATGGAGGTTCCTTAAAAAACTAAAAATAGAACTACCATAGGACACAGCAATCCCACTACTGGGCATATACCCTGAGAAAATCATAATTCAAAAAGAGTCATGTACCACAATGTTCATTGCAGCTCTATTTACAATAGCCAGGACATGGAAGCAACCTAAGTGTCCATTGCCAGATGAATGGATAAAGAAAATGTGGCACATATATACAATGGAATATTACTCAGCCATAAAAAGAAATGAAACTGAGTTATTTGTAGTGAGGTGGATGGACCTAGAGACTGTCATACAGAGTGAAGTAAGTCAGAAAGAAAAACAAATACCGTATGCCAAGACATATATATGGAATTAAAAAAAAAAAAAAGTGGTTCTGAAGAAACTAGGGGCAGGACAGGATAAAGATGCAGACATAGAGAATGGACTTGAGGACATGGGGAGGAGGATGGGTAAGCTGGGACGAAGTGAGAGAGTGGCACGGACATATATACACTACCAAATGTAAAAACGATAGCTAGTGGGAAGCAGCCACATAGCACAGGGAGATCAGCTCCATGCTTTGTGTTGTGTCCATCTAGAGGGGTGAGATAGGGAGGGTAGGAGGGAGACACAAGAGGGAGGAGATATAGGAATATATGTATATGTATAGCTGATTCACTTTGTTATAGAGCAGAAACTAACATACCATTGTAAAGCAATTACACTCCAATAAAGATGTTTAAAAAAAAAAATCTGCCTAAGACAAGGTTACAAATATTTTGTCACATTTTCTTCTAGAAACTTTTAATAGTTTTTGGTTTCGTATTTAGACTTATGATCAATTAAGAGTTAAAATTTTTTTAATTAATTATTTATTTATTTTGGCTGTGCCAGGTCTTAGGTGCGGCATGCAGGATCTTTGTTGTGGCATGTGGGCTTCTTAGTTGTGGCGTGTGGACTCTTAGTTGCAGCATGCATGCAGGATCTATTTCGCCAATCAGGGATCAAACCTGGGCCCCCTGCATTGGGAGCTTGGAGTCTTAGCCAATGGACCACCAGGGAAGTCCCAAGAGTTAATTTTTGTATACAAGGTATGAATCAAAGTTCTTTTTTTTTTTTTGCAGATAGAGATACACTTGATGCAGTACTGTTTGTTGAAAAGACTATTATTTCTCTATTGAATTGCTTTGAACTTACGTCAAAAACCAACCAACCATATGTGTATAGGTCTGTTTCTGTACTCTCTATTCTGGTCCTTTGAACATTCTTTGTCTATGTTTATGCCTGGACTTCCAATTGGTGTCTGAAGTGAGGGCAGTTTTGTGGGACTGAGCCCTTAACTTGTGGAATCTGACACTATCTCCAGGTAAATAGTGTCAGAATTGAACTAAATTTGTAGGACACCCAGTCAGTGTCGGCTGAGAAATGGAGAACTTTTTGGTGGGATGTGGAAAAAACACATATCAGAATTGGTGTCAGAAGTGGGATTTGCTATCCTGGTCCTGGCTTATGGAAACATGTGGTTAGGGAAGAGAAAGGATAAAAAGGTGAGGGACAAGGAACCTTTGGTTCTTGGGTGGCTACTCCATGATGTGGAGTAGCAGCTGTGCTGCAATCCGTTACTAACGGTAAAAGTTACCAATGGAATTTATTTTTGTATTTATTTATGTTTTTAAGAGTTTTGTTATATGTTTGTTTTTTTAAAAAAAATATTTATTTATTTATTTGGCTGCACTGGGTCTTAGTTGCAGTAGGCAGGTCCCTTAGTTGCAGCATGCAAACTCCCAGTTGCAGCATGCATGTGGGATCTAGTTCCCCAACCAGGGATCGAACCTGGGCCCCCTGCACTGGGGGCATGGAGTCTCAACCACTGCACCACCAGGGAAGTCCCAACCAATGGAATTTAGAGATGAATTCAAACCTGACCAGCAATTGCTTTATCTAATCAAGGCAAAGATTGACAAAAGGCCAGGATTCCTTGACTTGACTCCTTACTGGGGACTTAAAGCCTTTTGCACAAGAGTGAGTAACTTAGTCAGGAAGTGGAGAAGTTCCTGGTGAAGTCCTGATGTGGGCTACAATTAGAGAGTTAAAAAAAATAATGTAAGGATTGATAGGATTATGAAAGTTGGGAGTGTTTTTTAAAAAATATTTGTTTATTTATTTATGTATTTATTTGGCTGCATCGAGTCTTAGTTACGGCCCATGGGCTCTAGAGCCTGCGGGCTTAGTTGCCCCAAGGCATGTGGGATCTTAGTTACCCGACCAGGGACTGAACCCATGTCCCCTGCATTGGTAGGCAGATACTTAACCACTGGATCACCAGGGAAGTCCTGAAAGTTGGAATGTTTAAACAGACTTTATGTAAAGAAGTTGTGTCTCCTTTGCCTCAATATTTTATGGAAATGAGTATTATGTCTGGCTGGGGAACACTCTCCTATCTAGTACTGTAAGATCAAAATCTGTGGATGATTACAGTTAGGAATATAAGGGTTAACAGAACTAAGGTAAAAGTCTGTAGGGGAATTGGTATGGTTGAAGAGACTTTATGTGAAGTGGTTACATTTCTTTTACCTGATGGTATTATGAGGATGAACATTTTATTGACTGGGAAATGTTTCCACTACCTAACATCATAAAACAGAAAGCATGTAAATCCACCTTTCAAGCAATGTTAATTGGACATGCTAAATGGGAACCAGTAAGATTGCCCAAGCCAATGCAATGTAGAATAGAAGCTGGAGTGCTGGCAGGGACAAATTCTCTGTGCCATAGCCCTATGTGAAGGACTGAGTGGGGTTTATGGCAAAAGCCTGTGAGTGCCTACCAGAGATGATTACTGGGACTTTGGACTTGAGAATTTCCATTTGAGGGGCATTTACTACCTTGCTATTTGGCATTAATTGAAGCTAGCCTCATGACTGAAGGACAAAAAATGATCTTCAAACCTGAAATACCCAAGACGTTTTGAGTGATGTCAGAGAAACACTCTAATGGGGATGGCAGTGCCCAGAGGAGTTCCATAATAAAACGGAATTGGTTTATATAGGATCGTGCTACCTGGAGAATGCAAGGAGGAGATACTCATGAGCAGGGAGCCTCTTTCTCCCTAGTCAGTCCCTAGGACTGACTTTGGAACTGCACAAGGAGCTGCCAGATTCTATAGTCACTTGGACAGTGCCCTATAAACAGCTCTCCAACAACCAACAAACTGCTGCTTGGTTTGTGGATAGCAGTTCCAAGGTAAACAGACAACATCCTGTTTGGAAGGCCACCACTCTGATTGAAAAAGGTAAAACCAAAACAGCCCTGTGGACTGAACAGCATGCTGTGTTCCCAGCAAGGATGAAAAATTGAATAGTGGTAAAAGCCTCTGTTTGGGTTTTTTCATGGGCAGTGGCCAATGGTCTAGCTGTGTGGGTGGATACAAGGGCAATGGAAACCTGGTCATTAAGGCAGGACATATCTGTGCCCATCAGAAGAATTCTCTTCCATGTTCAGAAGCTGACTGGAACTGACAAGCAGATATCCCAATGTGCTTGCTTGAGGTGGCCACCTGAGTCCACGAAATGAGGGGATATGGAGGAACTGCAGCAATGCAGAAATGGACTGAATCTAGACATATTCCTCTTGCATTTTGAGGCACAAAGTGCCAGAGTCAAGGAAAACGTTTTCTATCCCTACAGTGTCCAACTATGGGCAGAGAGATATCCTCCTCAGAGTAATAGTTTGATAGAGAATTGGAATGGGCAATTAAAACATTAGTTATCTAAAATCGGAGGTGGGAGGGAGGGGGGAGATATAGGCCTGAAGGGCTAGCTTTCACACCTTCACGAGTATATGTATGCTCACACTCAATATGAGTGGAGCTAAAAGAATGTCCCCACTAGGGACTTCCCTGGTGGAGCAGTGGATAAGACTCTGCACTTCCAATGCAGGGGGCCCGGGTTTGATCCCTGGTCAGGGAACTAGGTCCTACATGCATGCCACAACTAAGGAGCCCACATGCCACAACTAAGAAGCCCTGGAGCTGCAACTAAGGAGCCCACATGCTGCAACCAAGGAGCTGGTGAGCTGCAATTAAGACCCGGCACAACTAGATAGATACACATAGATAATTTTTTAAAAAAGAATGTCCCCACTAGATATTCTCCTGTTTTTCTGGGGAACCTGGGGAAGAGGGAGTGGGAAAGGATGTTGATATGATTATGTGATTCTTGCTAAGGTAGGATACTGGTATAATGATTATACTTTCTTCTTCTTCTTCCCCATATCACAACGTTTTTTAATTCCCCTACCTGGTGCAGTGGTCACAGAACCAGGGCTGCAACTACACATGCTGGAAGCAGGGATGATTCTTAAGCAAGACACTGTAACTATGTTGTAAAATCTTTTTGTCAGGATTCCCAAGGGCCTAATGGGTTGGGTTATGCCTTAACTCCATCTGGCAAAATTGGGAATAACACTGAATGCAACTATATTGCCTCGTGGTAAAAACAGCCCACTAGTTCTGCACCTATGTAATCTTACCCTATCTGAATGACAGGGGACTGAGGGGGAGACACTTGCTAGACTAGTATTGCTGTTGGCAATCTACACCAACACAGTGGCCAAAATTAATGTCCCTTCTAAAGGTGGAAAAGTTTGAGTGTACATGAAGAGAAGAAGGAATAGGAGCTGAGGGTACAGGAATGAATAAATAGGCTATGTAATAAGAGAAATTCAATATGACATTAACACATCAAAAAAGGCTCAGAGCAAGAGATGATATTATCTCTTAGTTTAAGAGCAATATATGGCTTCACCCTAAGACCACTTCTGCTTTTGGAGCCTTACAAAATCTACTAGAAGCCTGCAAACCTCAGTGACCTTGCCCTGGGAGACATCCCACTCTGTCACCTCATTACCGTATGTCAAAAGGGGATCCTTATGAATGACAAAAGACACTCCTATCACTCAGGAAATTATAAAGGTTTGAGGAGTTCTGTGCTAGGAACCAGGAACAAAGACCAAATATAGTTCTTATTATATCTTCTGGTCTTTGATGACAGATCCCTTAAAACAAAATGATTGTAACAGTTAACAGATACTAGCACATTACTAGAGTCCCATTCAGTCATTAATCATATAAAAATGTCTCCCAGGGCAAGGGAGCATTCACCATGTTGGTGAATGCACTCACATGCCTGGATGGTGGCACAGCCTAGTTCCATGGGGACAGAAGCTCCTGTGCTCAGAATCCTTCAGAACCCTGCCCTATGTATCTCTTAATCTGGCTGCTCATCTGCATCCTTTATAATAAACTGGTAAATATAATTAAATGTTTTTCTGAGTTCTGTGAGTTGCTCTAGCAAATTAATTGAACCAGAGGTGGGGGGTCGTGGGAACCTCAGATCTACAGCTAGTCAGTCAGAAGCACAGGTACCAACATAAACTTGGGATTGGCATCTGAAGTGGGGACAGCAGTATTGTGGGATTGAGCCCTTAACCTGTGGGATCTGACACTATCTCCAGGTAGACAGTGTCAGAATTGAGTTAAATTTGTTGGACACCCAGTCAGTGTCTGCTGAGAATTAGAGAACTGCTTGATGAGGTATGGAAAAAACACACATTTGGAGCCACAAAACACCTGTCTTGATTACTGTAGCTCTATAGTATGTCTTTAAGTCAGGTAGTATAACTCCTCCAATTTTGTTCTTCGTTTTTCTAAGTTGTTTCAATATTCTAGGTCCTTTGCATTTCTGTATGAATTTTAGAATCAGCCTGTGAATTTCTCTTCTGCTAAGACTGCTAAGATTTTGAATGGGACTATATAAATCTACAATACATTTGGAGAGAATTGCCATTTTAACAACAGTAACTTCTAACTCATAAGTGCTGTCCTTCTATTTGGTTAGCCCTTCTCTAATGTCTCTCAGCAATGCTTTGTTTTTCTCAGTGTACAGGTCTTGCACATCTTTGTCAGATATATCCTTAAGTATTTCATAGTTTTTGGTAAAACTGTATATGTCATTTTTTCATTTACATTGGTTGCGGCTAATATAAAGAAGTGCAACTGATTTGTGTATATTGATCTTGTATCCTGGAACCTTGCTAAACTCACTTATTAAGTCTAGTTGCCCTCTTGTAGATTTCATGGGATTTTTCTACATAGATATCACGTCACCTGTGAATAAAAACAGTTTTACTTCATTCTTTCCAATCTGGATGCCTTCTGTTTCTTTCCTGATCACACTGGACAGAACCTTCATTACAATGTTCAATAGCAGTGAGGTTGGACATCCTTGCCTTGTTCCTGATCTTAGAGGGGAAACAGTCACATTTAATTTTTCACTATTAATTTTGATGTTAGCTGTAGGATATCCTTAGATGCTCTTTCTGCATCTACTGAGATGATCAGATTGTTTTTCTTTCCTGGTCTGGTAATAGGATGAAACACATTGATTTTCAAATGTTAAACCAACTTTGCATTCCTGGAATAACCTCCTTGGTCCTTTTTATATACTGTTGGGTTCCATTTGTTAAAAAAAGAATTTCCTCATCTATGCTCATGAGAGATATTGTTCAGTAATTTTCTTTTCTTATGTCTTTGCCTGGTATTGATATCAGAATAATTCTGGTGTTCTTGCTTTCTAATTTTTTTTAAACCAGCTTTCTTTCAGTTTGGATATTTTCTATTGCTGTGTATTCAATTTCACCAACCTCTTCTTATTTGTATCTACTCTTAAGCTCACCCAAATATTTTTCATGTCAAATTTTAATTTTTTTTAAACATTACTTTTCCCCTCTTAATTTCATGTTTTCTTTAAAATCTTGGATCATATCTATAAAAAAAGTTCAAATTTTTTTCCTGCTAATTCCATCATTACTACCATTTCTGGGTCTGTTTCAATTGTCTAATTTTTCTCCTGGTTATGGGTCATATTTTTCTGCTTCATCTTTCATCTAGCAGCTCTTACCATATAACTAAACATGCTGTTGAGTGTATAGATTTTGTTGTCTGTTTTAAAAGAGTGCTTAGTTTTTCTCTGACAGTTTACTTGCAGAGCAGCTTGATCATTTTAAGACTTGCTTTTAAGCTTCACAGGGTTGCCTTAGAGAAACCTTTAATTTAGGGCTAGTTTAATCTTTTCTGGCATCTGTAGTGAATGTCCTGGGTATCAAGTTCTTTCCACTGTTTGGAATTTGAATATTTTCTAACCTGTGTAAGCTCCATGTGTTGTTCAGTTAGCAGCTCCTTGGTATTTGTTCTTTCTCAGGCCTCAGGAAGTCTCACCCTAGGCATGCACAGCCTAAGACTCAAGAAACTCCTATGAAGATTTCTGAAGTTCTTTCTTAGAACAGTGTAAGTCTCATTCACCACTGTCATTGATTTCTAATATTGCCAAGCTCATTCTGAAAGTATAAACTTAGTTCATAACTTAAGATTCTCTTACACTGTATTTTTAAAAGTCTGTGTCCTTAAAAATCAAACACAATTTAGAAATGGCTTTCCTGTGCAAGGAGAATTTCACTTGAAAAAGAAAAACACAGTTCTCTTTTCGGTACATACGATTCTTGCTGCAGACATGCTGCATGGCCCAAACTGCCCATAGCTGGACTCCTGGTGTTGTGAAACAGCCAAGTAATGGGAAAAATGGATTAAAGGACCTAAAAGTTCAAAAGAAAAGAATATAAGTTACATCCTATACTTAGTGTCATTTTCTAAAGCAATGCTTCCTGAGCTTTTTGCTCCAGAAATTTCATCCTGCTATTTTTAAACTATATAATATAAATGAGCTTCTATAGAACATCTTTTCTTTGTCTTAGCCATTTGATAAACGAGTATATTCAGACAAAAGTCTTGGTACAGAAGATGGAAGGCGATCAGAACAACATACTTTTTCTCAAAAGCACCTGTTGGTCTTGAAGATACACATTTGAAGAATAGCAGACTTTGGTTTGGCAACTTAGATAAGGAGAAGTTAGTTGATAACTAACCAGAACACCACCATGACGGAGCTCTAGAATTAGTCTTTCTATTTCTACAAGTTTTCTGCCCCAAAATGTATAGAACATAAGTTGGAATCAAAAGTGTTGGCAGCATCAGCATTTATAAAGTAGACAACAAAATAAATTGCAATAATAATATTTATGCAGCAATCTGGAATACTTCTGGTATATTAGCAACTTATCTATCAAGTCACCTAACTGTCATAAATAGAGTTAGAATCCAGTACGCCCTTTAATAAATTATTATAAACTGTTTCCCTGAACAAATCAGGTGCTACTTCTAGTTCTCTAAATGTGTTCTCGTTTTAGACCTCCTTGCATTAATACTCTTCCTAAAATCTTCTGTATCTACTTAATGATCTCTCAAAACTCAGCTCACAATCTACTTCCTCTGGAAGCTTTTTACCATTTTCCAGTGCACGTTCAGAGCATTCTATGTACATAACTAGCATAGGAGTGAATTATTTCTGATTTACAACTGGTTTCCATCACAAGACTGTAAAGTTCTTGTATGGAGGCACCATATCTTACTCATCTTTGAATTTCAAGAGCATAGAACAAGACCTTGGCACTTGTTTTCAATAAATGTAGAATGAAGGAAAGACTGATGAATGATAGGTAGCAAAATAAATTAAAAATACTTTATTTTAAAGCCAGTACGAAGATAGATGCCAAAGGGTAAAATCTACATCTAATAGGAATGATCTCTACACAAGCAAAATGACTAGATTACTGGCTTAATATTAATTATCTTGCTAGTTACCTGTATGCTACCATCTCACACTCTGGAGTTGGCCATTTCAAAATCGCTGAATGCTGAAAGACACAAAGCACACAAGAAAGGGTTACAATATTTATTTAGCATTGCATTATGAGGGTTTGACAGTCTAACCATTATGAATGTTGTTTGCATGCTTCCAAAATACACCAAATTACCCTACCAGATCGTCCAGAAGAGAATTCCTCTGGCTACGACTCAATGTCCAAGCTTGTTCTCCTCTAGATATTAAGTGGGCAATAATCCCAGCTGCAAAGTAACTGACTTCCACTTCAACACTATGTAGAAGGCTACTGATGTGGTCTATAAAATCCTTCCACATTAATTCAGAATGCAATTCTTGTACTTCGGCTATATTGTTCTGGAAAAAAAAGAAGACATAAAAATTAAAATAATATGTATAATAAATGGCTAAATGACACTGCAATGATTTAAATATGTATGGACAAAAGCGAATATTGTTGCTATGTTAGCACAGTGGGATTACAGGTGATTTTATTCCTCTCCTCCCCAAACAATAAAATAATAAAGAAACAGCAGCGAGTTCTGTTTCAGGTAAAATAGTAAACTAGATAACCTAAAAATTTCCTGCTATAAAATATCTAGAAGTGCTGGGTAAAAACTGGCAAACAAACTTTAAATATGTAACTTTTTTGGTGGTACAAAATGTAAACAGGGAATCAAACTAAAGCATAACAGGCTATCACTGGCCTGCACGGGCAAGAGAACTGGGTTTTAATAGACATGCAAGGGCAAAAGTAAGGGCCAGAGATTGGAACTAATACAAGGCAAGAACTTTCAAAGCATTACACCTCAGTAAAAGAGTGGATTGACATAGGTACATAAAAAAGAAGTAATCTGGGCTCTGGCCAACTTAGGTTGTGCTTGATCTTCTCCAAAACAATCTAAGATTCAACTTATCTCACTACTCTGAAGATTAATCCTCATTTTTTAAAAAAATTTAATTAATTAATTAATTTATTTTTGGCTGTGTCAGGTTTTAGTTGCAGCACGCAGGATCTTCGTTGAGGCATGTGGGATCTTTCATTGTGGCGTACGGGCTCTTTGTTGCAGCGCCTAGGCATCTCTCTCTAGTTCTGGTGAGTGGGCTCAGCAGTTGCGGTGCACGGGCTCTCTAGTTGCGGCACGTGGGCTCTGTAGCTGTGGGGTGCAGGCTCCAGAGTACATGGGCTCTGTAGTTTGCCGCATGCGGGCTCTCTCATTGAGGCGCGCGAGCTCAGTAGTTGTGGCGCATGGGCTTAGTTGTCCCATGGCATGTGGGATCCTAGTTCCCCGACCAGGGATCAAACCTGTATCCCATGCATTGGAAGGCAGATTCTTAACCACTGGACCACCAGGGAAGTCCCTAATCCTCATTCTTAAAACTTCATTTGATCTACTATGAAATCATAATTCTCTTCCTAACACACTGATTCCATTTCTTAGGAACCAAAAACCCTGGCCTTTTCGTTGGTAAGAAACTATTCACTCCCTAGCTTAAGTCATTCTGTAACAAATGAAAATGAAAGTTATTGTGTCCAAATGTATTCTCTGTAACGACTAACAAGTTTTCTTTTCCAATCATGGAAGAGTGAGGATGGAAGGGACAAGTGTAACTTTACTCACTACATGAATGTGTATAATCCTGTACCTTTCCATCAGCATTAGTGATAAATCAATGACTCCTATGCCCCTCTCTAATCTCACATATTCAAACAAGAAAAGGCATTTCACATTCATTTTTCTAAAATTAATTAATTTATTTATTTTTGGCTGCATTGGGTCTTCGTTGCTGCATGCAGGCTTTCTCTAGTTGCGGTGAGCAGGGGCTACTCTTCGTTGTGGTGCTTGGGCTTCTCATTGTGGTGGCTTCTCTTGTTGCGGAGCATGGGCTCTAGGCACACGGGCTGCAGTAGTTGTGGCACGCGGGCTTCAGTAGTTGTGGCTCGCGGGGTCTAGAGCACAGGCTCAGTAGTTGTGGCGCACGGGCTTAGTTGCTCCGCAGCATGTGGGATCTTCCCGGACCAGGGATTGAACCTGTGTCCCCTGCATTGGCAGGCAGATTCTTATCCACTGCACCACCAGTGAAGCCCTCACATTCATTTTTTATACTCTTCCCTATTTATGTTTTTTAACACAGCATGTATCATTTTATAGTGACAAGAAAAGGAAAGATATATATGCCTTTTAAAATAAACAAATTAAAAAAAGATAGTCCTCTGTCTCCTTCAAGCTTGGGGAAGCTTGATAGAAAGAAATATAAAGACCCTCTGAGAAGGACACACCTTGTACTCAAAGCCCCACAGATGGTGATAAATTACAATTCACAATGAAAACAATCCATAATGAGTGAAATCATCAAATACAGTAGAAAATTAGACTCTCCCAAGAACCTCATGTAATATAAGATAGTATCTGATTTTAAAAAGTTAAACACACACACACGAAAATGCAAAAGACAGCACCGTTAAAACTAAAAACAGATAAGGAAAGATTTGGAATAGAACATCAAAAGAATTATGGCCATTCTTTCTTGCCATAAACAAGTTACTGGAAAATCAGACAAAATATATGAGAGAACTGTTTTCAGACAGCAGACAACTAGCTATACAGGAATGTGATCCCTGAGAGAAGATATTCAAATGGGGCAGTTTCTAGATTGCTACACATATAAGGGGAACCTAAAGAGTTGGCAGTTTTGCTGAGTTGAGGAGACAGAGATCAGTCTTCAGGGTGGCCAAGGCAGCAAAAATTTGTAGAACAGAGCAATGTAGAGGAAAAAGTTCCAAAGAAAGAAAAAGAGAGAAAGACATCTGCAGAGGGATCCCCTAAAATCTTTGGCTGAGTACTGATACGGAGTGAAACTTCATGAGGCCAGGGAAAGAACCACCAGAAAGCAGTACGTGAACAAATCCCAAAGTCACGCAGGGTTAGGAATAGTTCACATTCTCACCAGCCAGAGTGAAGAGATCTCATAATAAACAAAACATTTGATAGTAGTGGGGTAACTAGGATAAAGTAGTAGGGTAAAGGCTGATCTGAAGCCACTTTAACAAAGCAAATATAGGCATACCTTGGAGATATTGTGGCTTTGATTTCAGACAACCACAATAAAGCAAATATTGCAATCAAGTGAGCCACACAAATTTCTTGGTTTCCAGTGCATAAAACGTTATGTTTACACTATATTGTAGTCTATTAAGTGTGCAAAAGCATAATGTCTTAAAAAAAACAATGTAAATACCTTAATTAAAAAATATTTATTGCTAAAAAATTCTAACCATTATCTGAGCCCTTCAGCAAGTTACAGTAGTAACGTCAAACATCACTGATCAGAGATCACCATAACAAATATAATCATAATGAAAAATTCTGAAATGTTGCAAGAATTATCAAAATGTGACACAGAAACACAAAGTGAGTTAATGCTGTTGGAAAAATGGTGCCAACAGACTTGTTCGACAGAGTTGCCACAAACCTTCAATTTGTAAAAAAACACAGTATTTGTGAAGTGCATAAAATGAGGTATGCCTGTAAATAAGCTTTGAATGGAACAACTTGATCTGTGAGTAGCTTAACTGAATGCCAGCACAAAGTCCAAGATTCTTTAAAGGAAAACAACAAAACTACTAATCAACAAAGTAAATTAAATTTCACAATGACTGCAGCCAATTAAAAATTACCAGGCATACAAAGAGTCAGAAAAACATGATCCTTAAACAGGAGAAAAGTCAATCAATAAAAACAGACCCAGAAATGACAGGGATAGTAGAATCAGTAGACAAGGATTTAAAAGTTATTATAGGGACTTCCCTGGTGGCACACTGGTTAAGAATCTGCCTTCCAACGCAGGGAACATGGGTTTGAGCCCTGGTCTGGGAAGATCCCACATGCCACAGAGAAACTAAACCCGTGTGCCACAACTACTGAGCCTGTGCTCTAGAGTCCGCAAGCCACAACTACTGAGCCTGCATGCCACAACTACTGAAGCCCATGTGCCTAGAGCCTATGCTCCGCAACAAGAGAAGCCACAGCAATGAGAAGCCCGAGCACTGCAACAAAGAGTAGCCCCCACTCACCGCGACTAGGGAAAGCCCATGCACAGCAACGAAGACCCAACGCAGCCAAAAAAATAAAATAATTAATTAAAAAACACAGCTATTATAAATGTTATAAATATGATACGAATGAAAGAAAAATATAAGCCTGAGGAGAAAAAAAATGAAGATATAAAAAAGATCTAAATGTAACTTCTAGAAATAATATATACATGTACCTGAAATGAAAAATATACTGAATGAGATTAACAGCAGATGATATGCTGCAGGAAAAAAATAATCAGTGAACTAAAAAACAGTAACAGAAAACAGCAAAGTCAAAACACAGATAGAAAAAAGGAAAAAAACCTGCCAAAAAAGCCAGCAGAGTACTTCTGTGACTTTTGAGACAATTTTAAGCAATCTAACATACTTGTAATTGGAGTCTCAGAAAGAGAGGAGATAAGAGAGGGTACAGAAAAATATATTTGAAGAAATAATGGCCAAAATCTTTTCAAATTTATGAAAATTATAAACCTCAAAACCCAACAGAAAAATATCCACTTGGACTTCAAGAGTGAGCAAAAAGTTATCTTTTGAAAATTAAATCAAAATAAGACTTTTTCACATAAAACCTAAATGAAAATTCATTGCCAGCTTACCTACACTAAAAGAAATGTTAAAAAAAAAGAAAGAGTAGTATGAGAAATACGTGGCTAAGTATAAAAGACAAATTTCTCATTCTTAAATCTTTAATGAAAGATTGATGAGGACTCTTGCTTCTGGCCAAGATGGACGAAAAGGGGTCAGATTTACTCTCCATTCTAAAACAACTGAAAAAACACAACATGAAACAACAGTTTTCAAGATACTAGACGTTAGGTAATAAAGAACAGTGACCTTTAGAGATGGAAAACAAACAAGGTGAGATGCTGCCTTGAGAGAGTTTCCAGGCTGTGGCACAGGGATACAGAACTAAAAGCAGAGCCCAGTGGGCTCATGGAGTTGAAGAGATGGAGCTGAGAGTCCAGGGAGACGAAGGCAATTCATAGGACAGAGTACCAGAGAGAAGACAATGTACATGGAGAGAATCCGGAGAGCTGCAGGGAGTAGCACTCTATTCAGCAGAGTACTGATCAGAGCATGACTGTGAGAAAACTATTTGAGGGAAGAAAAAGAGCCATCAAAAAGATTAGAGAAAAGTTCCCAGCACTCACAAAGGGCCAGGAATAGTGCTTGTTCTCACCATCCATTCTGGAAAAACTCTTCATTCACAGGGCATTGAGCAGAGTACTCAGGAAGGTCTTGTTTCAGTAGTACAGAATAATCAGCCCTAGCCTCAGCACTACTCTGGATCCTCCTAATATATCATAAAAGCAAGATCAGCTCCACCCTCACAAACTTCTCCGGGCGCGGGCTACCGGGTGGTTCACAGGGGAGCAGGCTGAGCTGCAGGAAGGGCACCCTGGGGAAGAGGAGGGCGCGAGGCATTGAGGCAGGGGAAAGTGACCAGCTGCCCTTCATTGCCAGCTAGGGATGAGCACGCGGCCGCTGCCCTACCCGGCTGCCCATGATCACTTGTCTGCAGAAATGTCAGCCGCTGGCACCCGGGGCCTGCGGGCCACCTACCACCAGGTACTTGATAAAGTGGAACTCCTGCTGCATGAGAAATTGAGGTCGTTGTACAACCAACCGGCAGGTCCCAGAACAGTATTTTTCTGGGCTCCAATTATGAAATGGGGGTTGGTGTGTGCTGGATTGGCTGACATGGTCAGACCTGCAGAAAAACTCAGCACAGCCCAATCTGCTGTTTTGATGGCTACAAGGTTTATTTGGTCAAGATACTCACTTGTAATTATTCCCCAAAACTGGAGTCTGTTTGCTGTTAATTTCTTTGTTGGGACAGCAGGAGCCTCTCAGCTCTTTCGTATTTGGAGATATAACCAAGGATTAAAAGCTAAAGCAAACAAAGAGTTCTGATCACCCTAACAACCTAGATGTGGACATAACCACTGGGACCTAGTTTGATTTATTATTCAGTTGTCAATGAGGTGATGGTAACTGTGTTAATGTTTGTAATGCATAAAATCTAACTGTAATTGGGAGGTAGTACTTGATTCAACAGAAAAATAAAGCAAACTTTTAATAATAAAAAAAAAAGCAAGATCAAATAGGATCAAACTGTTTAAAAGTAAGTCAATTAATCCCAGAACAAAATTCAAGAATTTTTAATAGGAAAATAAAAATATCCAGCAACCAACAAGGTAAAATTCACAATGTTTGGCATCCAATCAAAAACTACCTGGCATGCAGAGTGGCAGGAAAATGCAACTCTAAAGGAGGGGAATAATCAATCATTTGAAATTTACCCAGAACTAACAAGGATGTTAAAATTAGCAGAGAAGGACAGTAGAACAGTTATTACAAATATATTTCACATGTTCAAAAAGTTAAGTAAAAATATGGAAGATATAAAAAAGACCCAAAATGAAGTTCTAGAGGAGAAAATGACAATGTCTAAAGATAAAAACTACACTAGCTGGGATTAACAGCAGATTAGACACTGCAGAAGAAACAATTACTGAATTAGAAGGCATAGCAATGGAAACAATTCAAACTGAAATGTACATAGAGAATAGAACAAAGAAAAATTTAAAAGCACCAATAAGTTGTGAATTTCAAGCAGCTTAATATATGAGAAATTGGAGACTCCAAAGGTCTCCAATGGGTTGGGGTGAAGGGGGTGCAAAACTTTTTTTTTGAAGAAATAATGGCCAAAAACTTTTCAAACTTTAAAACTATAAACCAAGAAGTTCAATGAATCCCAAACACAGGAAGCATGAAGTAAATTACACTAAAATACATCATAATCAAATTACTCAGAACTGTTGTTGCTAATCCTAAATCTTAAAAGTAGCTAGAGGAAAAAATCATATACATATAGAGGAATAAAGATAACAATGACATCAGATTTCTCACTGGAAAGATGCAAATCAGAAAAAAGGTAACAAACATCTTTAAAGTACTGTCAACCTAGAATTCTACACCTGGCAAAAAAATCTTTCAAAAATGAACGTTAAATAAATAAAGATGTTTGCAGACATACAAAAGCTGAAGAATTCATCAGCAGCAGACCCACACTACGAAATACGTTAAAGGATGTTTTTTAGGTAGAAGGAAAATGAGAGCAGTTGGAAATGTGGATCTACACAAAGGAAAGAAGAGCATCAGAAATAGTAACTATTTGGGTGAACATACAAATTTTTAAAAATTATTTAAATCTCCTTAAAGATAACTGATATTAAAAAAAATGTTTATGTGGTTTATTACATATATAAAATAAAATGCATGACAATGATGACATAAAGGAAAGAAGAGCAGAAATGGACATCTACTATTATAAGGTTCTTATACTATATATGAAATTATATAAAATCTCTTAAAGGGAGACTGTGATTAAAGATGTACACTATAAACCCATAACAATCATTAACACAACAAATTAGAGTAATAGCTAATAAACCAAGAAAGGGGATCAAGCGGAATTATAAAAAAATACTCAATTAAGCCTTTTTTTTAAGGCAGAAAAAGAGGAAAAAACAAAGAACAGATAGGACAAAGAGAAAACAAATACCAAGTTGATGAATTCAAATCTAACCACACCAATAATTACATTAAATGTAAATAATCCAAACAGTCCAAATAAAAAGGAGAGATTCTCATATTGGATAAAAAAGCAGGGTGCAAAGTATATGCTGTCTATAAGAAACACACTTTAAATATAAAGACAAATATAGGTTAAAAGTAAAAGGACGGAAAAAGATAAACCATGGTAACATTATTCAAAAGAAAGCTGGAATAGCTATATTAAGGAGACAAAGGAGATTTCAAAGTAAAGAATATACCAGGTCATTTCATAATGATAAACGGGTCAATTAATTAAGAGGGCATAGGGCTTCCCTGGTGGCGCAGTGGTTGAGAATCTACCTGCCAATGCAGGGGACACGGGCTCGAGTCCTGGTCTGGGAAGACCCCACATGCCGTGGAGCGACTAGGCCCGTGAGCCACAACTACTGAGCCTATGCGTCTGGAGCCTGTGCTCCGCAACAAGAGAGGCCGCGACAGTGAGAGGCCCGCGCACCGCGATGAAGAGTGGCCCCCGCTTGCCACAACTAGAGAAAGTCCTCACACAGAAACGAAGACCCAACACACCCATAAATAAATAAGTAAATTAATTAGTTAATTAAAAAAAAAAAGAAAATCGATCATTAAAAAAGAAAAAAAAATTAAGAGGGCATAGCAATTCTGTTTATGAACCTAATAACAGAACTTCAAAATACAGGAAGCAGAAACTGATAGAAGATGATAATTGCTAGAACAAGTAGGCAGAAAATCAGTAAGCCTGTGGTAGACTTGAATAATATCAACCTACTAGAGACCCAACTGACATTTATAGAACACTCTAACAATAGCAGAATATACATTCTTATCAAGTGCACAGGGAAGACTTACCAGGATAGACCATATCCTGGGCCACACACAAGTCTCAATAAATTCAAAAGGACTCAAAACAAAGTATGTTCTCTGACCATGAAAAATTAAATTAGAATCTATATCTCAAAATAAATTATTGAAAAAAATTCAATCACAAAGTAATGGAGAAAGATATAGAAGGAAGCACACCAAGTTGTATTAATATTAATTACCTCACAGAGATGAAAATAAAGAAATGTTGGGGACAAAACCTTAAACTTTTTAAATACATTTTGCACGGTTTCACTAGCTACAATAAGCATGTATTCTTTTCTTATTTTTTTTTAAATATTTATTTATTTATTTGTTTGTGGCTGTGTTGGGTCTTTGTTGCTGCGCACGGGCTTTCTCTAGTTGCGGTAAGCGGGGGCTACTCTTCATTGAGGTGCACGAGCTTCTCACTGCGGTGGCTTCTCTTGTTGCAGAGCATGGGCTCTAGGCATGTGGGCTTCAGTAGTTGTGGCATGCGGACTCTAGAGCGCAGGCTCAGTAGTTGTGGCGCACAGGCCTAGTTGCTCTGCGGCATGTGGGATCTTCCCGGACCAGGGCTCAAACCCGTGTCCCCTGCATTGGCAGGTGGATTTTTAACCAGTGCACCACCAGGGAAGTCCCCAGCATGTATTCTTCATGAAATTTTCTTAAAAAGCATTTTTTAAGCCCTATAAGATCTCTCTGAATATTTAAAATCAATTCCCTTTTTCCTTTTATAATGACTTGAGTCAAATTGTGTATCTAATAATCTACAAACCCAGAATAAAACAATCAAATACTATAATTTACTTAATACTTCTCCATTACTGGGCATTTAGGTAGTTTTACATTTTCTGCTTTATATAACTAAAACTACAGTAAATAGTCTTCCTTAAATGCCAGCCCTCAGTTTTCCCAAAAATCCATCTTTCATAATCCTGCATCTAGAAAACAAACACTAATCTATGCCTCCTGTGATCTAATCCCTCAAGAGCAGAGGTCTGCTTTGAAATGGGCTTTACCATATGGGTACTTTTCCTGTTGCAGTGATTAAAGGTGATAAAATATCTGATCTTCACCTTTGTCTAAAAATCCTAGAGGGCTCACTTTAACATATATCCAGTATATTTATGGAATATCTGATTTGTTAAACAGTTGTTTAAGCGGTAATTATCAATTACCAAACATAGAATCTAAGAACACTTGTAGGTTAGTGACATTTTTCATGTCACATTTTTCATTTTCATTTTTTTTCTGATTATACAAGTAAAATATGCTCACAGTGAAGCTTTGTATTATACCAAAATATATTTTAAAAAGTATGTAATTTATATCTTTCCTTTTAGTGTGGTGAAAATCTTAATACGTATATATAGTTTTGTAGTCTGCTTTTTTCACTTAATTATATTATATATATTTTCTAATGTCATTAAGTGTTTACAAATAGAGTAGCATCTTTCTATGTATTACCTCAGATGGAAAATAATTACAGCTTGAAATTAGCAGGAAATGCTTATATCTTACCAAAAGTCCTAGGACTTTCTGTTGAATGGATGACTCAGTTGGGAATGACTGTAAAAAGAACGAGAAACCTATAACTAAAGAACCAAATATAATAAATAAATGCTCAAATCTATCAATAAATGAATGTCAAAAACTGTAGGCTAAATTCCCATTCTAACCTCTAGAACCCTCATGAAGAGTTCCAACCCTTGATTTTCAATAAAGTGTCTGCAAGTGGTTGGAGATTCATCTGTGAGGTTCCAAAGTGCACTCAAAGTAAACTTCAAAGTAGTGTCCACTGAATTTTGATTGGTTTTCTGCTTCACTATTTGAAGAAGTTGCTGAAAGGAGGAAAATAGCATTAATTTCTAATTACTGGTAATAACAGTGACTAACAAGTCCATGAGGATTAGTTTCATGGCTTCAAACATTTCCTATAAAGGTTCTTAAAAGGACAACAAACAGCCTCTTGGATCAGACTTTTCCTTCAACAAGAAAAAAAGAGGATTTTCATAAATACTTTTAAAATATTCTGATCATACCTATAATCTAATCGCCTGTAAATGAAATGAAAAGCAAGATGATTAAAGCTTAGGACCAACTATCTTACCCAACGGGTCACAACATATACTCATTTCAGATCCTGGGATAAAAAAGGTGGAGGGGGTGAAGAGGGAATGAATCTAATATTTACTACACATCAGCAAATCATATCCTATTATTGTAATATTGTCATCCCCATTTTTCAGGAGAGGAAATTGAGTCCAAGAAATGTTAAGTAATTTGATCAGAGTCAACTTAGTAAGAGAAAGTAAGAACTGGAAGACCTAATTCTCTCTAACTCCAAGTTTTCCTTCAGAAAAAAAGAAAGGACAAACTACATACAATAGTAAGAGAATTAAAGTCTAAATTGGATTTAAATAAGATAATAGCTTTGAAATTCCATTTGTAAATTATTTCTATCATAGCTTTAACCTAAGAAATTTAAGCTTGAAAAAGAAATATTTTAAGACCTACATGGGGCATACATAATTCCATTTTTAGTTTACACTTTTGAGGGTAAAAGGGAGCTCTGCAACAACAGATACAAGTAACATTAACAAACACTATTGCTTGAAGTTATGTACAATTCAGGAAAAAATTTTTAAGAAACACAAACATCTAGTTGCAATTATGTAACTTAATAGCATAGTGGCTAAGAGTGTGGCACTAGAATTGGGCTACCTGAGCTTAAATATAATCTCTGCATCTGACTAACTGTGTAACCTTGTTTGCCAATTTAACTCTGTTTCCTCATCTGTAAATTGCGGGTGATAATTAAGGGCTTAAAAAAAAAAGTTAGCTAGCATCATCATTACTACTACTATTAATTCCCGCTAATTCCTACTTAAACTAAACAATTTTCTCCCAAAGCATATGAGTGTACTACTTCCTTAGTATCTTTGAGTACACCTCCTGCCAAAATTACTGAAACACATGTACAGCAATAAAAAGCCATTTTTAAAACTAAAATGTCATCCCTGAAAAGAGTAAAAATAAATAAAATCAGCATCCTTTTCTACTCATCTAACATACGTATCGTATTTTGTGCTAGGCACTTAGCATATCCCTTCAATTAATCTTTTTTTCCTTTTTATTTAATCTTCATAACAACTGTATAAAACATTTTATCATCCCTAAGAAAATTTAGGTGACTTGTCTTAAATCACACAGCTAGTAAGTGATAGAACTGGGAATAAGCCCAGATATATTGACTACTCCTTCCTTAATACCATCACAGCCTTTACCTCTTTTTACACTGCTTTTTTCACTCATATCACTCTTATTATTATATATTTATTAGACTGCATTACTGTATTACGACCAGGTCTACATAGCTATTTTCTCTACTATACTGTGAATTTCTTATGGGCAGGAATTATAGATATAATTCAGTGTAGATCCCTAACACCTAGTAAGGTGGTAGGTACCTGATGAGTATCCTATACATATTTACCAATGAGTGACTTACTTTCTCATTACATACATAATTTGTAAGTTATAGAAAAAGGGAGTCTCTCGTTTGACTTTTCCATCTACTATTATTATTCAAACATCTCACGCCAGGATTGTAACAAGCAGCTCCTAAGTGGACTTTTTCCTTCAGTCCTCCCTAAGGCATGGTTTAAATTTATTCTCTTTAAAGCTTTTAACCTTTCACTGTTCACTACATTAAGTCCTCAAATGAAGCAAGTAAAATCATATATCAGCTATTTACACTATCTTCTTCCCTAAAGCATCTAGCACAACCTTATGCCTAAAATAGAGACTCTACATTTTCTTCATAAATAACAAAATCACAGAATTTTAGAACTAGATAGGATCTTAAGGTTTATTCAGGCCCCAATGGTCCAGGTAATTTATCTAAATTCACAAAGTGAGTTTACAAGTTAGATCCCAGGTCATCTGACTCCTAGTTCAGGGCTCTTTCCATCTCTGTTAAGGAGTAAAGCTGCCTCAATGAAGAGAAATTAATTCACTCACTTAGAAGTAACAAAAATAATCTTTTAAAATATAAAATGTCAGAAGATACACAACACTGCCTGAAAATAATGCAAATGAAAACTGTTTAGGAGTCTGTACAGACTTACCCTGACAATGAAGAGTTCAGCACCAAGCTGTGCAGTTTGTTCTGTAGAAAGCTGCAAGCAAGCAGAAGACAAAGTAAATGTCCAAGAATTCACCAGTGTGAGTTTAATATCATTCACTGTAACAGACTCCAAAGGTCAGACTAAAATCTCTGATCAACCTGGAATTCCACAATACCGAATACAGCTTGTGTAAGTTACCTGGCTTACCAAAACCTCACTGGCACACAGATTTGGGGAAAAATAGTAACTGTCATGGGAAATAGTTTCCTACAGAAAATTATTCAACAAGAGTTCAGGCACCTTGGCAGCCAGGATGGAAATGATTGCAACTGCCATCCTTTGCATGTTTTGATCCTCATGGTTGCAGAGCCACTGCATGACAAGCTTGGCTGCTTCAAACCTGAAAACACACAGAGTTTCATGAATTAATCCTGGAGGCCCCAGGCATAGTTTCAAAGCTCCAGCTGGGAATTGATGCTACAATTTAGGTAGGTGAGAAGGAAGGGGAAAATTCCTCCTAATTGATAAGAGAATAACAAGTGCACTTAGTGTTGTGGGATGGTGTCATTATTAATTCTGACAACACTTTGTAAAGGAACAAGAGTTTGGAAAATATGGTCAAAAATATCTGGCATTCATCTTCTAGAATTACAACATATTTCTATTCTGTAGTGATTTCTATACTATAGCAATAATTTAAAGTATTTTCTGGGTTCCTCCCAGTACCTAGCACAATGGGAACATTCATTCATTCACTCCGAAACATTTATTGAGCTCCTGTTTTTTGCTAGATACTGTTCTTGGTGCTGGAGAGAGGGTAGTGAACAAAACAGAAAATATCTCTACTCTCATTAGAGCTTACAGATAGTGGGAAGACAGATAATAAATAAATAAGTAAAATATATGGTTTGCTTAGGTACTGACATATGCTATAGAGAAAAAAAGAAAGCAAGAAAAGAGAGGATATGACATGTGGAAACTTTATTAGTCCCCAAACATGCCCATAATTATGAGGTAATATAGCCTGGTAGTTAAGAGCAGATTCCAAAGTTCTTTCAATTTTGGGGTTGGAATTCTAGCTCTATCTAATGTTAATGACAATAATAAAATAAACTATTTTTTCATGTGAGGCAATGCAGTCAGGTCATTAAGAACATGATACACTTTGGAATCAGCCTGCATTCAAATATCACCTTCACCATTTACTAACTTTGGGACCCTGGGCAACTTCCTTAATCTCTCTGAACTTCAATTTTCTTGTCTGTAAAATAATATGATCTATTCCATAGGACTGCTGTATATGATATCACACATAAGGCTTAAGACTTAGTACAGAACTTGGCACATTCCAAACTTTTGATAAAGGTTAATTTTTTACTAGTATTGTCTTCCTCTGTGCCTTTATCTGTGTAGTTCCCAAAACACAAAACAATCAACTCAACCAGCTTTCATTTTCAAGGCAATATGGCATGGATATAAAAAGTAGAAGCTCTGGAGTCAGTCTGGATTTAAATCTAAATTCTGCTACTTACTATCTTATCACCTTGAGCAAGTTACTAAACTTCTCTGTGCCTCTGTTTCCTCATCTGTAAAATGAAGATTACAAGAGTAACAATTTCACAGGGCTGCTGTAAGGACTGAATAAGCATATGTAAAACACTTAGCACAGTGCCTGGTAAGTGCTTCATACATTAGTTGTTATCTTTATTATCTTAAATACCATCACTAACATGAAATCTTTAATGATCACCAAGCAGATGGAATCTTTCCCTCTTTGCTTGGGGGCCCAGTACATTCTGTCATCCTCTTCTATGAATGATTGTCTTCTATTATACTCATAAT
Source organism: Balaenoptera borealis (assembly GCF_965194805.1). Classification (NCBI taxonomy): domain Eukaryota; kingdom Metazoa; phylum Chordata; class Mammalia; order Artiodactyla; family Balaenopteridae; genus Balaenoptera; species Balaenoptera borealis. The sequence continues at coordinate 150,101,528 of NC_138860.1, forward strand.
TCATTCATTCATCCATCCATCCATTAAACATCCACTTAAGTACTAAGTACTAGGGGCAAGATGAACCAATCACCGTCTCTTACCACAAAGAAGCTCAATTCTAGCAGAGTGCACAGGCTACCTCAAGGGCAAATGATAGCCTACCTTGAGTGATCTTAATAGCTGTGGGCCCAGCTGCCTGTTTTCTAAAGTTTTATTGGAACATAGTTATCCCCATTTGTTTATAAAGTGTCTATGGCTGCTTTGGAGGTACAACGGCAGAGTTAAGTAGGTCCAACAGAGACCCAATGGCTCACAAACCTAGAACATTTATTATCTGGCCCTTTAAGAAAAAGTTGGCCAACCCTGGGGTAGTTTATAATTTTCTTTAGGAGATTATGTCTTTTCTACCTATGACTTCATGTGATCAATACAGATGCTCAATATATTTATAAAATAAAATTAGCAATCTACGTGAGATATATGTAGTTATATTTTTATCCAAACTATTTATTTCAAATAGTAAATGGAATACTTCATTGCCTCAGCCATGCCAGTTAACAGTGTACTGTTACCCAAATAAAAGTAATTCACAGTAAAATTACTGCTTGAGAAAGACATTTCTCATTAAATCATAAAGTATAAATTTCTTCTTCAAAATACCATCATTAAAAAATTATATTTTAAAATAGTAAAATGAAAAAAAAACCTGTTTAGCTCCCAAATCACATCTTAGAAAACGAGGAAACCCTTTATACTTACTGGAATCCAGCTATATGGTCTCCCTTAACCTCTGCTTAAAAAGTTTCTTCTATAATTAAATATCAAATAACAATAATAATGAGGTATGATACAGAGAAAAGAACACTGGGCCTAGAAGACTTGAGTCTTTCTAGGTTAGCAGTTACTAGTCACAAAACCACGGGCAAGACACTGAATTTCTATATGCCTCAATTTCTTCAGCCCACAATATTGTGCAGATATTCTAAAAACTATAATCAATATAAATTCTTATGCAAAGGGCTATGAAAACAGGGGCCAATCTGTTATCATGAATGTCAAAGCACTAAATTAGAGAAAGTAGATTTAGCATTCTATAAGGCAACGCACAATCCCACCCACTTGACTAACTGTACACCAGGAATATCCTGAATGGTAAGAAATGACCCAAGACATATTTCTAAAATTCCATTTTGCCCCATTTTAAGTTCTAGTGCTATCACTTGCCTGTTAAATGGAACATCTTGAAGAATTCGGTCACTGCAAAGTGAAAGGAGGCAATTCTTCTGTAACTAAAGAACCAAAGGGAGAAAAAAAATCCTGAATAAAATATTATTTTATTTTTTAAATAGGGGTAGACTCTATAAAAAAAGAAAGATTGATAAAACACCACTTATTTCTTAAAACCTTTATTCTGCCCACCTACTGTTCAAAGACTGACTTCCACTGGGCCCATATAAGTTTACTTGCACATTTTTTTAAATCTTTTCTATTACATGAGAAATAGGGTAATAAATAGGATAACTCCAGCTAATCTCCCTCCCTTCTGGTGGCCTTTAGGTGGGTCTTATTTTGTCTTCTGTTCACCTGGCTTCCAGAGTCCATGAACACCAAAGCCTGAAGTTCATCTAGTTTGGCAATTGCTCTCAATGAGGGAAGCTGGCTTTAATGACCCACTCACCTATCTGGGTTGCCATTTTTACTTGGTTTTGCACCTTTGAGTATTTTTTACTAACTTGCCAACTCACTGTTAAATTTTAAGAGTTAAGAATGTAATTCAAGCAGCATTTTTAGTTTTCATCCTGAGGACAGGACAGGTTTTGTAGTCTACCTATACTGCTAGAAATAGAAAATCCATGTCTTACTCATTTCTCTATCCCAGTACTTAAGTACTGAGTACTTGAGTACTGAACCAGTGCCTGGCTCAGAACAAAAGCTCTACGCCTATGTCTGTTTGCTGAAATTATCACTAACTCAAGGTCTAGGTGCAAGATGTTTTGTATGGCTTGCTTTATTTCCCTCAACATTTGGACTGAAATACTTTTAGGCAAGGAAAGCATTCTCTAGTTTTCTACTTCTCTATTGTCCTGCACTCAGTCACACCATAAATTTATTACTTCACAGCCTCCAAAGGCATTTGAATTTCCAGGCTTGGTCTACTAAAATGAACTGTATGGAGGTGGGAGATGGGTAAGAGACACTAAAAGGACTAGTTGAATGGGAGTTCCCATATGCTTACCTGCTGGTGATTGGGAAAATGTTCCATGGCTTTGAGCAGCAAATGGGTCACATCAGCCAGGAGTCGCACAGGCATTCCTGCAGCAAGATCCTGCTTCGTTAAGTTAAACACACAGGCGCTTGCAGCAAGTTGCACTGGCAAATTCATGGGGTGGTTTCTCATCCCAGTAACCACAAGCTGGAAAAAAAAAATTAGCTCTTTTGATCCAACTTATAAATATAAGCTCTCTTCATAATAGCAGCATTACTTTGTTGATCTATAATAATTTCTAAGATGTCTTAAGTATCTTTTTTATCCTCACGTGCAGAGCCTAGGACATAGCAGTTACTCACCAATATTTAGTTCCTGTCCACCTGGTCAAGGTAGGTATCAAGTTGTTCATGTCCAGAGATTTTTCTGTAAGGCTAAAGAATCTTTTCTGTTTAGGGAAAACATCTTTGTATTTCCAAGACCTAGTTCAGGGCCTATTATATGCTAAGCACTAAACAAATTCTTACTGACTTGAAGACAGTAAACCAGAAGCAAACTTCACTTTCAAATCCCAACATTCAGTTCCTTAAGAACACTGTTAGAGTACCATAAAATCCATTCACTTCCCTCTGGCTGACGTAACTACTTCTCTCCTTTTCCTCTCTCCTCAAATCCCCAACAAATCCTCCCCATTCCTCACTACTGGCTGAAGACCTTGCTTCCAGTTACCCTGAGAAAACTGAAGCAATCATAAAGAACTTCAGATTCTCACTTCCACATGTACCTCCTTACCAGCATACACATGTGCATATGCTGTCTTCCTGCCTGTTACCATAAATGACCTTTTGGGGCTCCTCTCTAAAGGTAATCCCTCCACTTATATGCTAGATTCTTCCCTTCTTGTCTACTCAAGGACACTGCTTCAGCTGTTCTCCCCTTTCACTCCTGTTATCAGTTTTTTATTCTGTACTGGATCATTAATATCAGCATACAAACAAGCTATTTTTTTCTCCCATCCAAAAAAAGAAAAAAAAAAAACAACACACACTTCTTCAACCAACTACCACCTTTTTCTTTGCTCTCCTTTGCAAGAATCACATTTCTCTCTGCATCATTCTCTGAATGAATGAATGAATGACTGAGTAAATATTTCATATCAGGACTAGAGGTCTGGTCCTTTGTTACTCAGGTTCACAGTAACCAAAACCAAAAAATGATAATGCATATACCAAGTGCCAACATCCTCTGGTATGTACATAGGAGGTGACAGATGTTGGGGGTAACACCTTAGGACTTAAATGTTTGTTACTGGTTCCTTTCCAAACACCCCATTCTCAAAATCTAAGAAACTGGGAGGTTAACGCATTTCTGGCTCTGACACTAACTTTCTGTTACTTAACCTCACAGACCCTCAGGTACATAATCTGTAAAACAGGAGATAAAACTTATCTCTTGGGATTGTCGTGCCCACTAAATGAGGTATCAAATATAATATAGTCCTATACTCATTGGTTTCTAAACTGAATGTGCATAAGGATTATCTTGGGGGATTATTAAAATGCAGATTCCTGTACCTCATGAATTCCTGAGGTACTCTTAATTTTCCTTATAATTCCTGTACCCAGCCCTATTGAATCTAAATTTCTTGGAGGTTCACAAATATGCTTTTTATTTTTTTTATTTTATTTTTTTAAAGATTTAATTAATTCATTAATTTATTTATTTATGTATTTTTTGGCTGCGTTGGGTCTTCGTTGCTGCGCGCTGGCTTTCTCTAGTTGCAGTGAGCAGGGGCTTCTCTTGTTGCCGAGCACAGGCTCTAGTCGTGCAGGCTTCAGTAGTTGTGACTTGCGGGCTCTAGAGCGCAGGCTCAGTAGTTGTGGCACACGGGCTTAGTTGCTCTGTGGCATGTGGGATCTTCCCGGACCAGGGCTCGAACCCTTGTCCCCTGCATTGGCAGGTGGATTCTTAACCACTGCACCACCAGGGAAGCCCCTTATAAAGATTTTTTTTTTTTATGTGGACCATTTTCAAAGTCTTTACTGAATTTGTTACAATATTGCTTCTGTTTTATGTTTTGGTTTTTTGGCCACGAGGCACGTGGGATCTTAGCTCCCCAACCAGGGATTGAACCCGCACCCACTGCATTGGAAGGCAAAGTCTAAGCCACTGGACCGCCAGGGAAGCCTCTCACGAATATGCTTCTTAAAATAAGCAGTATCCCAGACTTCTGATGGATAGAGGACCACATTCTGACAAACAATGTCCTAAGTAATCAACAAAATTAAGAATCCTTTCTTGCCTTTCAAAAGCTGTCTTGGTTAAAATATCTTAATTGAGGAATAACGCAGATTAGTTACAAAAGCACAGGAGGTTCATAAATTGCATGGAAAAGTGCCTTATAAAATTCCAATATTGTATTTCTTAAAAAAGCCTATATGGAAGCAATACAGGGGTAATATACAAAGCAGTGTCCTGATTCCAGTCATATATTCCATTTTCTACTACAGCTGGTGAAAACATATCACAGTGATTATTGGTTTTAGACAATTAAATATGAACTTGAAGGCATTTATATTGCTTAAATGAGACTACTATAAAACTTCAGTAACACTATGCAACTATCTCCTCTCATTCTCATTTATGGCTAATAACTGAAATTATACATTATCAATCCCATTATAAAAAACCAAAGACTAAATGCAAATTTTCACTAATTTTCTTCACAAAACTATCATCTATCTAGGAAGACAATTTCAAATTTCTCATATGCAGTTTCTTATTCTTACCTTTAAAATTTCTGGTTTTGTTTTTTCCATCACATGAGTCAGGCTAAAAAGGTGAAATAGAGCTTCCCGGACAAAGAATGCCCGTTCACTGTACCGCTTCAATGCTTCGGCAATCTGAGTTTCATTGGCTTCTCCAGACACCTTTGAACATAGACAGAAGATGAGTTTTTAGGATTCTTTTCAACCCTCTAACTGTCTCTATCCAAACATCATTTGTGTGGATGGCATCCAGGGTAGCTTTGCAAAGCCTGAAACAAATGGGAATGATCACTTTCCAATCCCTCCAGAAAAGTCATCCTATGGAGGTGTACATATGCTAAAGAGATGTATATTAGATAGGCTCAGACTCTACTATAAGTCTATGGGTAAAATTTTCTGTACTGTACCTAAAATAAATCTCAAGATATGTAACACTATTTATAAGGTCTTACTACCCATGATTAGGCTCCTACTGCCTCTTAAGGTAACCCTCTCCCCCTAACTCACAATGTTGTAACTACAGTGGCCTTTCTTTTATTTTTTTTTATTTTTATAGCAGTGTGTACATGTCAATCCCAAACTCCCAATCTATCCCTCCCCCGCACCCTACAGTGTCTTTCTGATCTTTCAATAAGCCAAGCTCTTTCCCAGGAAAAGGCTACTAAATATAATATCCTCTCTGAGTGAAATCTTCCTCTCTTTTGTTACTGGAATGTAAATACTCTAAACCAAATTTCATTGCCTGTATGTTTATTCAGTGATCAACACTTCTCTAGCCAGTGATAAACCCTCAAATCAAGCAATCTGGCTCCTCAAACTATACGCATCTTCAATTCAATCAATTCCATATGCTAGATCAAAAAAAAAAAAAACGAACAAAACAAAACAAACAAGTGGCTGTATGCACTAGTTTCTGCAAACAATTTAAAACAGAGAAAATACCCCTAACCACTAAATTAAGCCTTATTAATATTTAATATACTGATTAAAACTAAAATGTATATTCTAAGGAAAAACTTTCTTATAGCACTCAGTATATAACTCTATTATAGCATTTCTTACAATGGATTAAAGCTATTTTTAAATTGGTCTGCCTCCTCTCCACGAGACTAGAATTCCTCAAGGGCAGAGGCCCTAGCTCAGACATCTTTAAAAAGTACTTAGTGTTTTTTAAAATGGATCGACTCCTTTGCTTAAAAAAACTTATATGTACCTTCACTGGATGTTGATTACTGCAGTTTAATATAGGATTCTTAGTTCTCAAGGGAGAAGTCTAGGCTAGAGATATAAATTTAGGAGTCAACAGCATATAGGTTTAGGGCCTGGGAGATTAGGAAGAACCAATAAAGGAAATCCAGGGTGAGTCCAAAAAGTAGGGAAAAAACAAGACAAGTCTGATATCCTAGAAACTAAGTAAAAAAAAGTATTTCAAGAAGGAGGACAAGATCAACTGTGTCAAATGCCACTTTAGATCAAATAAGATGACGACTGAGAATATTGGGTTTAGCACACAACCAGTGATTCTCAGGAACTGGGAACCACAGCTTGGTAAATAACCCCAGAGTCTAGGAATGAGGCAGCCAAAAAACATAAGAGTCCTAATTGTGGAGAAGTGGAAGGTTCAAGAAACTGATGCTAACAGATGAATAAATTGGGTAGGGAAACAGAGATGACAGAGTTGGTAATTCTGTGGTAAGAAAACCATCTGTGTTGGGACTAGAAACAAGAGAGGAAAGGAAAGAACTAAGATTCTCAAATATAGGCAATGAGATGTAGTAGAAAGGACACATACCAGGCTCATCAGCTGGCTGTGACCCTTAAGAAAGCCATTCCCTCCCACTGAGGACAATACCTCCCACACAGAGTCAAGAGATCAAAATAAATAATATATATGAAAGTGGAAAAAACAAAACTTTTGTTCTTATAACCACCCACTAAGAGTACCATATAATGCCTCATAAGGAATACTGGGGAGTCACACTGTCTCTATTTCCTGCATCTTTCAGTGTGGTCTAAAAAACATGTAAAGCCAAAAATGTCAACCTAAACTAGTTTAAAGCATCACAATACTAAGACAATCATTTCAGACAAGTTTTTCATCAACTTTGCTAACTTGGAAAATTCTAAACAAGGAGACAGAGCAATCTCAGCTCTCTTCCCTTAACATGACCTATTATTTTTCAGCTCTCAAATTAGTAGTCAAACAAATAATTTAAAAGAAACATCAATTTTTTGGCCAAGAGGTACATGAAAAGATGTTCAACATTACTAATTATTAGAGAAATGCAAATCAAAACTACAATGAGGTATTACCTCAGACCAGTCAGAATGGGCATCATCAAAAAATCTACAAACAATAAATGCCAGAGAGGGTGTGGAGAAAAGTGAAACCTCTTGCACTGTTGGTGGGAATGTAAATTGATACAGCCACTATGGAGAACAGTATGGAGGTTCCTTAAAAAACTAAAAATAGAATTACCATATGACCCAGCAACCCCACTACTGGGCATATACCCAGAGAAAACCATTAATTCAGAAAGACACATGCACCACAATGTTCACAGCACTATTTACAATAGCCAGGTCATGGAAGCAACCTAAATGCCCATCGACAGACAAATGGATAAAGAAGATGTGGTACATACATACAATGGAATATTACTCAGCCATAAAAAGGAACGAAATTGGGTCATTTGTAGAGACGTGGATGGACCTAGAGACTGTCATACAGAGTGAAGTAAGTCAGAAAGAGAAAAACAAATATTGTATATTAACGCATATATATGTGGAATCTAGAAAAATGGTACAGATGAACCTGTCTGCAAGGCAGAAATAGAGACACAGATGTAGAGAACAAACGTATGGACACCAAGGTGGGAAAGGAGGGGTGAGATGAATTGGGAGATTGGGATTGACATATATACACTAATATATATAAAACAGATAACTAATGAAAAAAAAAGAAACATCAACTTTTGTGTATAGTTGAATAAAGGGCAAAGTTCCAATGATCTCTATTTTTTAAAAATTATTTTAAAACAATGATTCTCCACTTTAGCTGCATATTACAATCACCCAAGGAGCTTTAAAAAATACTGATGCCTGGGTCCCACCTCCCTGTGGTTCTGATTTAATTCCTCAAGTTCCTCAGATGAATTTTTTTAATTAAAAATTTTTTCCAGCTTTATCAAGATATATAATATTATACATGCATATATCACAAATACATCATGTAAGTTTAATGTGTAAAATATGATGAGTTGATACATGTAAATATTGCAAAATGATTAGCATGATATGGTTAGTTAACACATCCTTCATCTCAAATAATTACACTCTAGGTAATTTTAGTTACAGTCAAGGCTGAGAATCACTGTTTCAATGTTTACAGAGGTGGAAACCAGATGATAGCAAATAAAGTAGGTGTTTCCTAGAGCCAAGATTTCGAAGTAATAACAGTTCCATTTGTGAAATCAAACTTGTTTCACAGAGGCATTGTGGAACACAGATGTCCTACTAGCCTCAACTGAAAAACTTAGGCTAATTCACTCTAGGGTCTGTTGGTGGTAAGAACAATCAGCAAAAATTGTACTGCTCAGGAATCACAACTATTAGAGGATCTTTGCCTTGAGAAGATTATTTAGTGTAGTGTACTAGGGACACATTCCTTTCATCCTTCAGGACACAGGTCAAGCTCACATCTTCTGGGAAATCCTTCCGAAACTCCCAGTACACAGAGATAAGAATTCTTCTCCTTTGATTTTTACAGTTCTTTACTGTCTGACCCACTTCTTAGGGAGTTAAGTAACACTAAAATAGTAATTTAAATGTTTATATTTCCTTTACCAACAAGCCCTGTGCTAGAAATCTATCTTGTTCCATAACAAGTTGTATGTAAGTTCCTCAAACTTCTTGCTGCCCTGCACCTGGCTTATGTGACCTGGCGAAATCTGGCCCTGGCACCTACTTCTCCAGCCTCACTTCATTGCTCTGCAACTTCTTACTCTGGAACTCTAGCCACAGTGGCCTTCTTGCAGTTCCTTGGATGTACCACGCTCCTTCCTACCACACATCTTTTGCATATATCATTCTCGCTGCCTGGAATTTCCTCTACCAAGCTACTCATCCATAAGATCTTCACTTATTCATCAAGTCCTCAGAGAAGCCTTAAACTAAGTCGAGTCTCTCCGTTAAACATTCTCAAATGTAGTATTGTATATCTTCTAGATTCTTAGCACTATGCAGTTTAAAGCATATGTATGTATGCATATTATACGTTAATATATGTATATGAGGACTTCCCTGGTGGCTCAGTGGTTAAGAATCTGCCTGCCAATGCAGGGCACACGTGTTCGAGCCCTCGTCCGGGAAGATCCCACATGCCGCGGAGCAACTAAGCCCATGTGCCACAACTACTGAGCCTGCACTCTAGAGCCCGCGAGCCACAACTACTGAAGCCCACGCACCTAGAGCCCATGCTCCGCAACAACAGATGCCACCGCAATGAGAAGCCCGCGCACTGCAACGAACAGTAGCCCCCGCTTGCCACAACTAGAGAAAACCTGCGCGCAGCAACGAAGACCCAATGCAGCCAATAAACAAATAAATGAATAAATAAAAAAATATTAAAAAATATGTATATGAAATATAAATACATATATTTAAAGCATATACCCACGACATATGAAACTTCATTGTTTGACTCCCTCACTAAATTACAAGCTCCATGAGGGCAAGAGCATGCCTGTTTTGCCTCACCATCAAATCCCCATGTCCAGCACAGTACAGAGTATGCACTTAATAAAATATTTATTGAATGAATAAAAAAGAGTGACTCAAAATAATTTCTTACATTCTATTTTTTAAAGTCTACATTTACAAATAATCTAAGACGTGAAATGTTTTAAAATGTTTATAACTAAACTTTCCTTCTCCTTTTTTGAGATCAATAATGGTTGCACAAAAAAAGGACCCCTACTACACTGTTGGTAGGAATGTAAATTGGTGCAGTCACTATGGAAAACAGTATGGAGGTTCCTTAAAATACTAAAAATAGTGTTACCATATGATCCAGCAATCTCACTCCTGGGCATATAACTGGAGAAAACTATAATTTGAAAAGATACGTGCACCACAATGCTCACAGCAGCACTATTTTACAATAGCCAAGATATGGAAGCAATCTAAATGTCCATCAACAGAAGAATGGATTAAGAAGATGTGGTATATATACACGATGGAATACTACTCAGCCATAAAAAAGAAAGAAATATTGCCATTTGCAGCAACATGGATGGACCTAGAGATTATTATACTAAGTGAAGTAAGTCAGACAGACAAAGGCAAATACCATATATCACTTATATGTGGAATCTAAACTATGAGATAGGGGCTTCCCTGGTGGTGCAGTGGTTAAGAATCCAACTGTCAATGCGGGGGACACGGGTTTGAGACCTGGTCCGGAAAGATACCACATGCTACAGAGCAACTAAGCCCGTGCACCACAACTACTGACCCTGCACTCCAGAGCCTGCGAACCACAACTACTGAACCCACGTGCCACAACTACTGAAGCCCGCGTGCCTAGAGCCCATGCTCCCCAACAAGAGAAGCCACTGCAATGAGAAGCCCGTGCACAGCAGTGAAGAGTAGCCCTCGCTTGCTGCAACTAGAGAAAGCCTGCACACAGCAATGAAGACCCAACGCAGCCAAAAAATAAAATAAATAAAATAAATTTATTTAAAAAAAATAAAGTATGAGAAAAATGAACTTATGTATAAAACAGAAACAGACTCACAGACATAGAAAACAAACTTATGGTTTTCAAAGGGGAAAGAGGGAGGGATAAATTAAGAGTTTGGGATTAGCAGATACAAACTACTATATATAAAATAGATAAACAACAAGGTCCTATTATATAACACAGGGAACTATATTCAATATCCTGTAATAAACCATAATGGAAAAGAATATGAAAAAATCACTTTGCTGTACACAAGAAACTAATACAACACTGTAAATCAACTATACTTCTATAAAAAATAAATAAAATAATGGTTGCTCAAAAAAGATACCTTGTCATTTTGGTCACAGTATTCATTTCTAGGCCATCCCTGACTCTGCCCCCGGTAGGATCAAATGATACTTCTGCTTAAGCGGTGTAGGAAGTAGGGGAAAAAAAATGGGGCTCTGGAATTAGACAGATGTAGATCCAAATGTTGGTTCTCACTAATAGTAAATCATATAATTTCTATGACTCTGTTTCTCACCTATAAAATGGAGTTAATACCTATCTATAGATATTGGCATATACAATATAAAGCACCTATAGGATACAATGTATGTTGGAAGAATACTAGTTTTCCTTAACTTGTTATAATTCTATCCTTCAAAGTCTGATTCAGATACCATCTTCCATCAAGTCTAAAATTCTCCAGCTAGAAAAAATTTCTCCTACTTTCTTACAGCAACTACACTGATCCTTGGCTTTATAGTTATAACATCACTACTACTATCGGGCTCCTTGGAGGCAAATCCTATATCTTTTTCATCTTTGAATCCCAAGCTGTACCAAGTCCAACAGATGTTTCCTAAACTGAATTTAAACCATTAGGCATGAGAAACCTTAAGAAAAGCAAAATTCTACCATTTCTACAATAGAGATCTCCTTGGAGAACTTGCTCTCCCCTCAGATACTCAATTCAACAAGGAGCATCCCCAGTTTCTTTGAAGTGATCCTTTAGAAATGGTATGCTTAAGTGGTTCAAAATATCTAAACATTATCATCATGTCAACTATCATTTATCCAGGGCCTACTATATGACTTCCACTTTACATATATAATTATTAATCTTCAGAAGAATTTTGCAAGGTACGAATCATATCTATTTTATAAATAAATGTAAATTCAAAAAAGTTACATCATAGCTTGCTCTGGGTTGTGAAGCAAGTAAGCTGGGATTTTAATTAGGACTCTAACTCTAAAGCAAGCCCTTTCCACTATATAATGTCCTGTTTCATGAACATGTTCCATATGTTATTAGACATTCACCTTAACGGAGTCTTATGCAACTAAAACATTGGTCAGCCTGACAAAGGAATATATTTTTAAAGTCTAACCTTCAAATGTCCTTCGCCTGTGAGGAATTCAGAGTAGCCAGCATCAGTGGCCAGCAAACCTACAAACTGCATGCTGGGCCGTTGTTGTATAAAGGCTTCAACAGCTTTATCTGTCACATGCTTCCTCCCAGAGACATCCAGGGAGACGAGGTTGGGCAGGATGTCCTTTTGTTCTAGTAATCGAAGAGCTATGTCTGATGTAAACTGTTTATCATCTGAAATATCAAGATGATTCAGATGTCTTAGTTCCCGAACAACATCCAGTATCTGGGTAGTTGTCATTTTTAAACATTTCAAGTGATGCATGGTTAGAGACTTGAGTCGGTCTTTGCAGGCCAGCAGAGCCGTGATGTCTGTGATCGAGGTGTTAGAAATATCCAGGCTCTCTAATCTTGGCAATGAGGCAACTTCAGCCAGGTCTTCATTATAAAAGAGAACGTTGGTGATGCTTAATGCTCGAAGGCCAGAAAGCCGGCTAAAGCACCGCTCATAAGGATCTTCGAGTGAGAGAGTTAATGAGTTCAGCACTAGGCACTGGAGATTTTGCTGGATCCATTTGTTACTGCCAAGCCCACTGATAATGTCTGTAATTGTGATATCAGCATTCACACCTGTGGCATCAAGTTCCACTAACTTGTGGTGGCAGAAGGCTTTCCGGAACGCAACGGCAGAGATCTTGGCTTTGCGAATGCAAGCTCGTTTTAAGCGCATCTGGTTGCCCCTAAAAATACCTACAGTTGCATCATTCAGGAGACCTAGGAAAAAACAAGCAGCATTTTAACTTCAAAAAACGGTTAAAGGATAGCTAAAATTTCCAAAGCACTCCCATGTAACAATATTTCATTTAATTGACATAACAATTCAGTGAGGTAAGAATATGATTATCTACAATTTATAGATGAGTAAACTGGGGTTCAAAAAAGTGGCCTTACAAGAGCACAGAAATAGCACATGGCAGAATCAGGACTGTGGTAGACACTATTGATATTTACTAACATCTGGTTCTCCTCCCCTTACTGGACACATGGACAACTACGTTTCCCAACCTACCCTTGGACTTAGATGGGGCTATGTGCCTAGATCTAGCCAATGGTATACCAGAGCCAAGTACAAAGTATCATGAAAGCAAAGAAAAGGAAATAATCCATGATGCCTGGAATCTGAAAAAGATCTTTTCATGGAAAAGGTGATCTTTGAGAAAGTCCTTCAAAGATGAAGGAAAAGTTCAAAGACGGAGAAAGAAGGTGAGGGGAATTAAAGGAAGAATAAACAGCATCAACAAAGCCTTAGAATACCTATGGCAAATCATTATGCTGTACACCTGAAACTAATATAATGTTACGTGTCAATTATATCTCAATTTAAAAAATGGAAAAAAAAAAAACCAGCCTTAGAGATGTGAAAGCCCAGCACACAGTTAGAAAACAACAAGTAGCTCTACACTGCTTGAACATAAGAAACAGCTAGAGCGATAAGGTGTCTCCCTGGTAAAGAGAGGAAAAAGAATATAGGGGAAAACCTAGATATGAGTGAGAACATGGTACATTTCTGGAAATTTAAGTATGGAAGTGGGAAGAGACAAGAAATGAGGCTAGATCACTCTGAAAGGTGAAGAGAAGAAACCAGACCAGCTAGGGGTCTTGGGACACAAAGAACAATACGTTGGATACTGGGTTTTTTCCTTGCACCATACATCCCAGGCTTAAAGTCAAAGAAGTGGGCAATTGGGAAATACCAACAAGCACACACAAAAGTAGCTCCCCCCCAAAATCTGCTCACTCTAGCCAAAGTATCAGGAATGGGGCAGCCTAGCAAGGCGGGCAACTTTTAGACAGTAACTACTTTACTTCAGTCAAACACCAAAGAAAAAACTGTGGCCACACCCTCACCCACACCAGCAAATGCCAAGAGGGGAACCTAGACTTTCAATCTTGCTGTAACTAGTTGCCCCAGTCTCCCCACAGGGAGGTGTTACAGAAGGCTGAGTAGGGAGCCAGGACTTTCATGTCCATCTGGCAGTAATGAGGTGCTCCTCCCCCTCCGTGCTGGAGTGGTGTCAAAGGAAGCCTAGTAGAGTCGAGACTTCATCACTGCCCAACAGTAAGTAATGAGGTCACCTCACCCCAACATGCTGTCAGTGGAGGCCAACTGAGGAAGAGAAATGAGGTACTCATACCTCCCTCAGCTAGGGCAGTATCAGTAGAGACCTAGTGGGGAAACAGAACGCCAATCCCCTGCACAGCAATAATGAGGAGCCCCAAGTCTTGGGTGTCAACAGAAGTCAAGCGGGGAACCAGAACATTATCCCAATCCGGCAATAACAAGGCAGTGCCTCCACCTTCCACTGCTAAAGTGGTGTCAGAGACACAGACTAAAACAGTAGTCTCATAACATAATACCCAAAATGTCCCGATTTCAATAAAAATTCACTCATCATACAAAGGACCAGTAAGATCTCAAACTGAAAAAAGACAATCTATAGATGTCAATGCTGAAATAACACAAATGTTAAAATTATTTTATGAAGATCTTAAAGGAGCCATCAGAAAAATGCTAAAGTGTACCATTACAAACATGCTTGAAACGAATGGAAAACAAAAAGCCTCAAAAAAGAAATAGAAGATATAAAGAAGAACCAAAGGGAGGGCTTCCCTGGTGGTGCAGTGGTTAAGAATCCGCATGTCAATGCAGGGGACACGGGTTTGAGCCCTGGTCTGGGAAGATCCCACGTGCAGCGGAGCAAGTAAGCCCTTGTGCCACAACTACTGAGGCTGCACTCTAGAGCCCATGAGCCGCAACTACTGAGCCCACATGCCACAACTACTGAAGCCCGTGTGCCCAGAGCCCGTGCTCTGCAACAAAGAGAAGCCACTGCAATGAGAAGCCCACTCACCGCAACTAGAGAAAGCCCACGTGCAGCAACAAAGACCCAATGCAGCCAAAAATAAATAAATAAAATAAACAAAGGAAAATTTTAGAATTGAAAAATACAGTAATGGTTGGGCTAAACAACAGAACAGAAGGAACAGAGGAAAGAATCAGTGAACTAAAAGATAAAAAAATAGAAATTACCCAAACCTAAAGAACAAGAAAAAAAAATAGACTAAAAAAAAAAAAAAATTGAACAGAGCTATTTGTCCCAGAAAGAGAGGAGAAATAGGGTAGGGTTGAAAAAGTATTTGAAGAAATAATGGCTACATACCTATCAAAATGACTGAAATAAAAAATAGTAATAACACCAAATGCTGGCAAAATGCAGAGAAACTGGGTCAGTCTTATATTGGTAGGAGTGTAAAATGGCAAAGCCACTTTGGAAACAGTTTGGCAGTTTTTTAAAACCTAAACATGCAACTACCATAGAACCCAACAGTAGCACTCCTGGATATTTATCCCAAAGAAATTAAAACTTATGTTCACATAAGACCTGTACATGGATGATTACAGCATTATAATATTCATAATATTAGATATTATATTCACAATAGCTAATAGATATTATATTCATAATAGCTAATAGTTAGATATTATATTCATAATAGCTAAATAGCATTATCATTAGGTGGTAAAATTCTTATTCTGATTCCTAGCTTTTATCCACACATTTCCTGGAAGATTTTTAGCTTTGAGACAACAGACACAATGAACAAAGATTATGACAAGAGAATCACAGAACCAAATAAGTAAAACTCTTTAGTATCAGTCTTATTTTAATAAGGATTGCCACCAATATCATTAATCCTTTGAATCAGGTGAATAAGTAAAAAAATTTTAATGTAAATAAATTATTATTTAAAATCATTAGGCTATTAGAAAAAAATATATTATCAATTTTAAAAGCATTCATAGGGAATTCCCTGGCAGTCCAGTGGTTAGGACTCCACGCTCTCACTGCAGGGGGCCTGGGTTTGATCCCTGGTCAGGAAACTAGGATCCCACAAGCCGCGTGGCACAGCAAAAAAAAGAAAAAAGAAATTCACAGAACTTTTTTCCCATTTTATTATGAAAATTTTCAAACACACAAACATTTATCAAACAACTTTCTTAAATTGTGACAAAAATTTGTTCTTTTGCATATTAGCAGTATCCACTCCTGACTGAAGGTGGATATGATTTTTACAAAGAGATTAAATAATTCAGAACACTTTTTGGTGAAAAAGGCAGGTAATCACATTGGGGAAACACAAATGGGGGCAGCACATTGTTTCTCTGACTCTCTTTCCTCATCTGAAGGCAGTTTGAAAAAAAGAGGTAGAAAACACATTTTGATCAAGCATATAACCTCCCCAAGACATTACTCTGGAGGACAATTATTTAGTTACATTTACTTAAAAACTACTTTCATTATTTTATCCATATAAAGCATTTGCCACAGTCCCTGGTATATAATAAGCATTCAATAAATGTTAGCTGCTATTATTAACCAATAGTAGTCATATTTCAAAAGGAATCTGGCAAAGTTAAAACTTCAGTTAACATTTATTCTTTTGATTGACAAGACTAGTTATATATATAAATATTTAAATTGAGCTGGGTAAGTGTAATCATTAAATTGAGACCAGAAAGAAATGTTAGCACTGGCATGATCTCTTAAACTGTTGTGCAGCTTTGTAAGGGACCTTTAACTTTAACATGGATAGTATCTATTGAAATTTACCCTAGTTCCTTTGGCAGGTTGGAAGAATTCAAAGACACTACAGACTTGAGCAGCTTAGTGAAAACCAAGGAATGTAGATGTCTTCTTCTTCCCTAAATTATTCCAAAATACCTCAATTACAGCCTTATTTCTCCCACCTTTCCTTGGAATGCATTATCTGCATTTGTGTTCGCTCTCCTCCTTCCCTCCCTCCCTCCCTCTCTCTCTCTCTCTCTCTCTATATATATATATATATATATGTGCCAGATAATGGTATACACTTTTGCTGTGACTTTAAGTATACATAATAAATTTATATACTTATATTTAATATTTAATAAAATATAATATTTATAAATATATTTCTGTTATTGGATTGTCCAAAAAGTTCGTTCGGGTTTTTCGTAAGATGTTTTGGCCAACCCAATAGATGTGTATGTGTCTGTGTGTATATACATATTTAAAGTCACAACAAAAGTGTATACCGTCATCAGGCATCTAGGAGCAGGAATACCTCTAATGTAGGTGTAGGAAGGTTGTGTGGCAGTGAAAAGAGCATAGATTTAGGATCAAACAGATCTGCATTTGAACCACGACATTGATTAACACTGTGACTCTTAACAAGTTACATCTCTGAACCTCAGTTTCCTTACCTGTATATAAATTGGATAAAAATAGCTACATTATAGGTTTTTGAGAAAAGTCAAATTCAAGAAAAGCATATAAAATACCTGGCATTATTACATGCAAGAGGCAATCAGTAAATGATAATTATCATTACTGCCACATTTTCATTCTATTTTATAGTTGTGGGAAAATTGTGTTTCTTACTTGTAAGAGTTTATACACCCTAAATATATAAAGGCATTATATCTCTTTCAGCTTAAAACTTATATAGAGGTAACAAAAATTATCAATATACATAACCAGAATTTCACAGATAAATCTTTCATAATTTATTTTCAGAATTTGTTTTTGAAAAGAGAAGTAATAAATTAGGTATGATTCCCATTTCAAAGGTCAAAAGCAGAAACTAGTTTTTCCATAGTAGTATTTATTTATTGATTTTCCTGCTGCCAAATGGTAATGTAAGGTGTTTTAGACCAGCAGACTTCTAAACTGCTATTTTGGAAGAGAAGTTATTTTTGCCCTGAGAATGGCTTCTCAAAACAACAGAATAGAAGAAACAAACAAAAAAATGATTTGCCACATTAGAAAAGAAAAATGCTTATCACAAATTATAAAGTAAGTGGCAGGATTGGCAAAAATAAATGAATTCCTTTTCCTAGAATTAGGATTTTCTGTTATTTCTACAAAAATCATTAAATGGCCACAGTAGCACTTCAAAATCCAATGCCAATTAACAGCACACAATTTTTGTTTCCTCTATTTATTTCATTTCTTACCATGAAAAGCCATGGTCTGAAGCAGCCGATCAGCCACCTCCTGTGGGAATACTCCAGGTTCCTGCAGACACAGTGTTCCATCTTGCCTTGCTGAGCAGAACTTCTCAAGGTGAGTAGTCAGGAAATTCAAGCAGATATCAAGTAAGGAATAAGGAGATGCCTCCTCCTTGGATCCCAGCAAGAAACAAAGGGAAAACAAAAGCCAACAAGTTAGTTTCCAGAGAAGTGGAGAACAAAATATTCATTTCCTTGTTCAGCAAGTACTTTTATTCAAATGTCTATCTTGTGCTAGATACCATGTTAGGCAGTGGGAATACAACATGTGGTCTATGTTCTCAAGAAGCAGGAAAAGAGAAACATTTAAACAAATATTTACATAAAATCTATTAAATACTAAATATAGAGGATATATTGGGTAGTCACATAAGCACATAGCAGAGTACCCTAATCAGTCAAGGATGGTCAGGGAAGACCTTCAGAGGCACAGCAGATTAATCTTCCTAAATTACCAGCCCTAAATTACCCTCCACTGCTCAAAATGTCAATGGACTTCATGGGGCTGAAGACAAAAGACAGAATTCTTAGATTGTTAGAATGACGATGCCTGAGTCCCTCCAAAATCTAGCCCCAATTTACTTTCCAACTTAATCTCCCACAAAATTCCTAACCCAACCTAATAGTTCAAATATGATCAGTTTATTTGGGTAAAAGAATGTGCTATAGGTGTTATCCTCAAAAAAGAAAAAGGTTAACCCAGTTATTCCAATCTGAGGAATAAAGAACTAATCAAATAAGCACAAAGATTAAGTATAAGGGTTTTAATTACAGAAATAAACACTTTAAGTGTCCCCAACAACAATAATATAACTAAAATATAATTATAGTAGCTACCATCCGTTAGGTGCTTTCTATATGACTCTGCTGAGTGTTTAACATGAATTATCCATTATTTCATTTATTCCTTAACCCTACTTTTCAAAGCAGTGAAGGATTATCTTCATTTTTGCATAACTGAAAACTGGCTCAGAAAACTAACATCTTTCTCAGTATTCTACACACAGTAAGTGACAAAGTGTAGCTTCAAATTAAAACCTGACTCAGGAACACAACTCTTAATCATATTATACTACACATGTGATGTTTTAATGGCTGAATAATATGCAGCCATTAAAAATTATAGTTCAGGGCTTCCCTGGTGGCGCAGTGGTTGAGAGTCTGCCTGCCAATGCAGGGGACATGGGTTCGAGCCCTGGTCTGGGAGGATCCCACATGCCGCAGAGCAACTGGGCCCGTGAGCCACAATTACTGAGCCTGCGCGTCTGGAGCCTGTGCTCCGCAACAAGAGAGGCCGCAATAGTGAGAGGCCCGCGCACCGCGATGAAGAGTGGCCCCCGCTTGCCACAACTAGAGAAAGCCCTCACACAGAAATGAAGACCCAACACAACCATAAAAATAAATAAATTAAAAAAAAAATTATAGTTCAAAGATATATTAATCAATAGAAAAATACTTATAATAAAAGGTAAGTTTTGGGCCTTCCCTGGTGGTCCAGCGCGTAAGACTCCGCACTCCCAATGCAGAGGGCCCGGGTTCGATCCCTGGTCAGGGAACTAGATCCCACATGCATGTCGCAACTAAGAGTTCACATGCCACAACTAAGGAGCCCATGAGCCGCAACTAAGAAGCTCGCCTGCTGCAACTGAGGAGCTGGCGAGCCACAACCAAGGAGCCCTGGAGCAGCTACTAAGGAGCCAGCAAGCTGCAACTAAGGAGCCTGTGAGCTGCAACTAAGGAGTCCATGAGCCACAACTAAGACCTGGAGCAACCAAATAAATAAATAAATAAATAAAATTTTTTTTAAAAGGTAAGTTTTAAAAAATACATAGTTTATAGAACTTCCTCAACCTGATAAAGGTCATCCATGAAAAACCCAATTAGTATCATACTTAATGTTGAAAGTCTGAATACTTTCCCCCTAAAATCAGGAATAAGACAAAGAAATCTGCTCTCACCACTTCAATTCAACATTGTACTAAAGGTCCTAGAATTAGGCAAAAAAAAAAAAAGAAAACCAAAAAGAAAGAAAAAGAAAAAAAGAAATAAAAAGCATACAGATTGGAAAGGAAAAGTAAAACTGTCTCTATTTGCAGGTAACATAATTTTGCAAAAGAAAATCCTAAGGAATTCACACCAAAAAAACTATCAGATCTGAAAAAGAAAAACCAAAAACAAGTTCATCATGGTTATAGGATATAAGATCAATATATAAAAATACCTATATTTCTATTCACTTACAATGAAAAATATGAAAATGAAATTAAGGAAACAATTCCATTTAAAATAGCATTGGGACTTCCCTGGTGGCGCAGTGGTTAAGAATCCACCTGCCAAGCAGGGGACACGGGCTCGATCCCTGGCCCGGGAAGATCCCACATTCTGCGGAGCAACTAAGTCCGTGAGCCACAACTACTAAGCCTGCGCTCTAGAGCTCGCGTGCCATGACTACTGAGCCCATGTGCCACAATTACTGAAGCCCGCACGCCTAGAGCCTATGCTCCCCAACAAGAGAAGCCACTGCAATGAGAAGCCTGCGCACCGCAAGAAAGAGTAGCCCCTGCTCACCACAACTAGAGAAAGCCCGCGTGCAGCAACGAAGGCCCAATGCACCCAAAAAATAAATAAATAAATAAAATTTTTAAGTTATTAAAATGGTTACATACTTTACAGTTTACAAAGCGCTTTCACATTGACACATTTGATATTGTAATAACTGAGGAAGATGGACAACAAAGACATTATTTTTTAAGATGAGGAAACAGACTTCACAAAAGTTAAATGGTTGGCCCAATGAAGCAGAGACTGTGAGCTGCCAACCCTAAAACTTGTTCTTCTTTTCTTCCATGTTAATAAAACCTTTTATTTTTACCTGGGCACAGGACCACTTGTAACAAAGACTATATATCTCTGTATCCTCTGCAGCTAGGTGTAGCTAGGACACATAAGAAAAAGTTCAGAGGAAGTAATTCTTCAAATTCAACTTCTGCATCACAGAACTTTGCCTATTCTGTCTTATTTCCTGTGTTCTAAGTATGAATTCTTTCTGCTTTTTCTACTCTTCATTGTACCACCTTTCTAAATGTCTAAAATTCATCACCCAGATGAAACAAGATGCCCTTTGACCTCCGTTGGTAAGTTTCAAAATGATCTATTTATTTTCCAAAAGAGAAAATAAATGAAAGTTGGGTAACTATCAGAGGGGAGACATCTAAACCTTCTGAGTACATAATTTTTAGAAGTCATTTTAACAGAACAAACCCAGGTAGTAACATATGGACATTTATAATATTTAATTAATCATTCTAAAAAATTTTTTTCCGATTGATAAAATATGTCCACAAACAAAAACAGGTTTTTAGACCCCACAAATTTTTCCTTTTCAAAGAAAACTTCCCCTTATCTCTATGTTAATTCCTATTAGTAAGCATAAGACTTTTCTAGTCAGCTGCTCTTCTATTGGGAAGTACATGTGCCTAATAGTTAATCCACCTGGGCTTTGGAGCTAGAGTGCAAATCCCAACTTCTCATTTACTAACTGTGTGACATTACACAAGTTACCTATCCTTTCTGCTCCTAAGTTTTCTCATCTTATAATGTAGATAATAATAATACCTACTTCATAAAGTTACTGTGAGGATTCAATGAGATAAAACAGGAACCAAAGAACTTAGAATAATGGCAGTGCGTCTGGAAACACAGAGCTTGTAAGGGTCAGAGGCAGGATTCAAACCCAGGAAATGTAGCTCCAAGAGCTTATGCCCTTATCCACCATAATATACTACCTTTTCAACTTTATATACAAATTCTAAATATGTTATCTCACCTGATACTCAAAGGTCTGTGATGTGAACAAGGATAATCATCTCCATTTAAAGAAGAAAACAGAGACATTATATATCAAGCCAAGGACAGGACTAGAACTGTACTCAGATTATCTGAGAGCTACTCCAAAAACTATACTGCCATCTGTGACTCTGCAAATTCCAGTACTTTAAGCTAACACAGAAGTATTGAGAGATCAGTATTTCCTATTTTAGTAGTAGTAGTAGTAGAAGCCGTGCTGCAGCTTGCAGCATCTTAGTTCCCTAACTAGGGGTTGAACCCGGGCCATGGCAGTGAAAGTGCCGAGTCCTAACAACTGGACTGTCAGGGAATTCCCCTTATTTTTAAACACATAGCAGCAGCACAGGAGGATTAACAAAGAAAGGATAAAGCAGAAGCTGGAATTCCGTGTCTAAACAATTCATCTCTTGGAAATTCCTGCTCAGAGAGATTTTTCCCTTCACCAATTAGGCATACCCTAGGCAAAGTAAAAACAAAGTTCCTACTAAAAAAAGCAGAAAGGAGAGAAGGTCAAGTCTGATTTCATTTGGATCATAAGGAAATCCACACAGTTCAAAGACTAAACAATTTCTAGGAAGAACAAACAGGAAAGTTCTTTCTAATTAATTGAAATGGTTTCTACTCAATCTGGACCAACCCAGCTCTTCACTGCATAGCTTTTATCCTAACACTCTCCTAAAAAAAATTTCAAAGGCTCCATATCATCTAGAAGCACAGTTCTCATGCTGGGAACACATTCAAGGGGTTCCTAGCAGAGGTGTGCCAGGGGACTAAAGCTACAGTATTAACTTCGCACATTTTAGAATAGCAAACACACTAGAAGCTTATTTGAGGGGATGAGAGTATGGGAGGTTGGAGGAGAGGGAATCAAGTTATGCAACCAGTAAATAACTTAAAATATTTTTGTACTGAAACAAATATATTATGTAAAAGGCAAACACTACATGAATTTTAAGATAAAACACAAGATTACCAAGAAATTCCTGTTTGTAACACTGGTTTCAAGTAATTCCCTTTTCTATCCCACAGCAAATTTAGTTACCTCTGCTGTTAGAAGTTGGAAAAACAGAGACCTAAAGAATAAAGTGTAAACAATTCAGTAAGGTATTCAAAACGTTTTACTAACTGGCTCCAACCTTCCTTTCTAGCATTTTCTACTTTTCCCTTCTCCCTCCAAACATGCTACCTACTAGATACACTAAACTGAGTGTTCCCTAAAGCAACCTACTATTTACCATCACTTCCTAAGCACTGTAACAGGCACTTTCACACCTCTGAGCCTTTTTTTAGATTAGTCCTTCTATGTGGCAAAATCTCACACATCCTTCAACATTCAGTTCTGTGAATATCTTTCCTAATTTCCAGGGCAGAATTAATTTGACCCTCAGCACCTGGGTAATTAATCTGCACCATTAACTACTAGCTATTATGTACTGAATGACAGTTGTGTGGTACCAGGCACCAATCCAGCAACTTTATATATACTTGCAATCTTCCAGACAACCTTGTTTTGAACAAAGTAGGTAAACTAAGGCTCAGAAAAATTAATTTACTATGAAAGATAACACAGCCAGCAGATGGCAGAGCAAGAATAAAAATTACAAGAGTTATCATTCACGAAACACTATGTCTCAGGTCCTGGGTCAGAGCTCTTTAGATACATGAGCTCTTTCAATTTCTAGATTCTATGAATCAAGCACCATTACAATATGCATTTTAATGAGGAAACTGAGGTTTAGGTTAAATATCTTCCCCATATACACATGGCTAGCACGTTGATAAACTGGAACTCCAACTCAAAAATGAGGCCAAAGCTTATATTTTTAAGCTCTTAAGCCACTATACTATAATAATATCATAATCATAATTATTGGCATCATTATTTGTTAACATATGCTATGTGCTATATGCAATAAACTATGCTAAGTACATTACATATATAATTTCATTTACTTCTCATTAAAATTCTGTAAGTTCTATCAGTATCCCCATTCTATGAAGATGAAGACACTGAGGCTTTAAGGGGTTTATTAATTTGCCCAAGATGATACAGCTAATAAGTGCCAGAGCCAGGATTAGACCCCAGGCAATCTGATTCTAGAGTTAAGTCTGTGCTTTTACCACTACATAAGCTGCCCTTTATATCTGACTCCAAAGCTAGTTTTCTTTTATAATTCTATGTTACACCGTAGTTACTTATGACTGTATCTGTCTCCCCCACTAGACCATGATGCTGTTCAAGTTCAAGGAACATATTAATCCTTTCTGTATATCCTTAGCAGCCAAAACACTCCCTGATATTTCCCTGTTAAAAGAAAAAAAGAACGAGTTCAAATTAGAATAGTGGTAAAGATACTTGTCCAGAGTCATAGTATTTGTAAGAACTGGGGCAAAGATGCAAACCTAGGTCTACTGATTATGAAGTCCATATCTTTTCCACTATACTGTACCATACCTCAGGACAATTATTAGTTTGTCACTGACATAAATGCCAAAAAACAACTTGGAGACCTGTTGGTTGTTGCAGTGACTCACACATGAGGCGATAATGCTATAGATTAGGGTAGAAGCAAAGAAAATGGAAAAAAAATCAGAAGTGAAAAATAAAAAAATATATATAAAAAAAATAAAAAACAAAAATAAAAAATAAAAAAATAAAAAAAAAAGTGAAAAATAATTCAAAGGAAGAATTGACAAAATACAGTAAGTGACCAAATAGGAAATAGATGCTGATTTTTTCCGAATCCCCAGCACTTAGCACAAAGCCCGTCACTGTACTAGATACACGAGTATTCTCTGAAGGACTGACCAGCATTCATACAGCACACTTTTGACACACATTAGCGCATTTAGCCCTCACAACAGTTTTGTGGAGCTGGTATAATAGACACCATTTTGTATATGAGGAGACTGGAGATCAGAAAGAACAGTGTACCCAAGTTCATCTAGTTAAAAATGTGGCAGAATTGGGCCTTTGAACCGAAGTATTTAATTCCAAATACCATGTCCTTTTTCCTATCCCATATAGGCCATTCAGATGAAGGAGGGAAAAGGGTAGAGGAAGGAAAAGTCGAGATTTAAAAAAAAACAAAACAAAACCTCCATGATTTAAAGTAGTAGTTAACCAGGGGTAAATACGTGTGTGTGTGTGTGTGTGTGTGTGTGTGTGTGTGTGTGTGTGTGTGTGTGTGTGTGTGTGTGTAAAGAGTACAGTTAAGCACACAGGATAAAATGCTAACATTCGGGGAATTTGGGTGAATGTCTACATGAGAATTCTTAGTGTTATTTTTGCAACTTTTTATAAGTCTGAAGTTGTCAAAATAAAAAGTTAGAAAATAAAAATAAAAAATGAAATAGTAATTAATACTCCCATGAGGTCACTGACAAGACTGATAAGAAGACAAGGCAAGGAATTATTTCTTCAGGGGAATTTGTTAAGGCCGTGGAGAGTCTGCCTGCTTACGCAAGTACAGAAAAGGAACTAATAATGCTTCTGTGAGAGAATTCAGCTGAATATACAGATTAAAATATCATCCCCTACTGGTGACAGTGGAGTCATAAGAATAGATAAATTCTCAGGGGAAGTGATCAGAAGCGATAACTAAGCCCTGTAATTAACTATCACATGTACAGCAGGCAGAATGACATGGTCCCTGAACAATGGCTGAAAAAATATCCTATGGAAAACAGCAAAAACACCACCAGTCTGAAAGAACAGCACAGCCCTTTATTTAATTTTTTTGGTTAACACAGTGTTTTCTAGAACAGGATATAATCCTGACATTGTGAATCATTCAAATCAAGTGTACCCAGATTAGTCCTCTCAAATACTGCTGGTCAAAGTATAAACTGGCACAATTTTTCTGGATAGAAAAGACTTAATTACAATCTTAAAAACACCCAGTCTCTGAATCCAGTACTTATTCTAAGAATTTACCAAAAAAACCCAAAAAAAAACAAGAAAAGGGAAATAATCAGAGATATTAACAAAGGTATTTACACAAAGTGATTAATCAGTTTTTCTGACCCCCCCTAAAATAAACCCACATATAGAAATGTCTAAAACAGGGGGGAAATGGCAAGCAAATTATGGTATATCAACTCCATAGATAATTACATAGCAATATGTATGTTTCTAAATAACTTTTAAAGACAGTAAAATGCTAAGAATAAAGTTAGTCTAAGCAAAATAAAAACTGTACATGCAGCAGGATTTCACTTAAACATCTATACAGGCATAGGAAATGATATTGCCTGAAAAGTTATTTCAGAAGATTATAAAGCTACCTCTAAACTAAAAAATATGTTATGATAAATCTATAGAAAAGAGCAAGGGAAAGATTTAAAATAAAAAAGGATGGTTGACAGGACTTCCCTGGCGGTCCAGTAGTTAAAGAGTCCGAGCTTCCAATGCAGGGGGCGTAGGTTTGGCAAGGCCCCAAAAAAAAAAAACAAAACGGATAGTGAATACCTTGGATACCTTGGGGGTGGGTGGAAGTGGCATAGAAGAATGGGGCACACAAGGGAAAAAATGGCAGTGGTTATCTTCTATTTCTTAAGTTGGATGCTGCTCTTTAGATATTTGTTTACCATGTTCCATGGCTTACATAAATGTTTCATATAGTTTTCTAAATTATCAAATTATTAAAAATGAAAAAAGATAAAAGTAAAAATTTGTGGAAATGTAAATAAAGCTATATTCATGTTTCTGCTTTTCAAATATTAGAGGATAACCAAAAATCAGTGTCAACTGAATCAATGATAGCCATACTTTTCAATAATATATGTATTCAAACTAGTAAAGACATTTTTTATTAGACTCAATAAAACTATCTTAATTTTGAATGAAAACATGTGCTTGTGTATTTATATACACACATATACACACACTTTTATTTTTCCTAAATTGGCCATAATGTAACTTCTTACCACTGCTCCTATACCCTTTCCCAGTCTTACATTCTCCAGAGGTTTTACCATCTAATAATGGTGGATTGGGTTGGAAAAGGAGTCTTGGCAGGGTTTTCAGGGGAAAGGCAAGGGACCAGCTATGATGTATAAAGGGAAGTAGATAGGAAATAAAAAGGGAATTTTAAGAAGCATATCTGTGAACTCTATTCTATTTTACAATGTTCAAACATCTGCAAATAAAGACTTTGAGTTACTACAAAATGACTTTTTGGCTGCAGGATTATGTTCCATGGATTATGACACTACTCTGAGACTAAACTACATGGATCACAGCTTAAATAGTTATACATAAGCAATTAAAGAATTTCTCCTGCTATTAAAGCTAGGTATATACACACATATCTGCTCTTCTGCTCCTGTCTTTAGATGTCACAAAGCAGAACCTTGAAGTAACAACAAAACAAAAGAAAAAAACAAATAACATTGAAGAAAAGAACAACTAAGTTGAAAGGAGGTTAGGAGAGGTCTTGAAATGACACCTCCTAGGGGAGACACAGAAGGCTTTCAAATGTTGAAGAAAAGAAAAAAAAAAAGTAAGTAATAATGAGAACCTTCATCATTAAACATCTGTCTAGCACTTCAATTTATAAAGCCTTTTCAAAACAATCATTATGATTCTATGAAGTAAGGAGAAAAGAGATTATTTTTGTTGAGGAAGCTGAGGTTCAGAGAAGGAATGTTACCAGTGGTAGTCATACCTCCCCTTCTTTATATATGCTGTCCCCTCTCCTCAGAGTGCCCTTCCCCACCTGTCCATCTATCAAATTCCTACTCACACTACAGGAGCCAGTATATATGTCCACTCCTCCATGAAGCTGTCCCTCATATCCCAAAACACAGATTTAATCACACTACATTTTGTATATAGTTCTATTACAATTTGCCACTGTATATAACTTATTTGTTTAGATGGCCGTCTCCCCCTCAAGACTATGAATTCAAGGAAAGTTAGTAGTTTTCAAATGCTTTTTGTCTATGGCCCACTTAAGTGGGGCAAAAAACCTCACCGCCTACCCATCCCTCTTGGTTCCCAAGTTCCAGTGGAGAACCATATTAACAAAGAAGTATCACTACTACAAGGGACTTTTACAGACATCTGCTTTAACAATAAAATGAATGTTTCCTATTTGAATAATAATACATTGTCAAAGTCTAAATTCGGAAATTTTTATGTCAAAAGTTCTATTAATGCAAATTTATATCACCACACACTAGATTAAAAATAAAGTTAAATCAATGATAATTCACAATTAAGATACAAAACTAGTAACAATAAAAAAAACTACTATCAACTCAAGACAACATTGCTGAGGCACTGATTACAAAGCTCTCTTCCAAGAAATTACTGGAATTCCAACAAGCTACATTTGTATTGTACATATTTAGTAGGAGCTTTGTAACACTTCCAAGTATCAGACAGACTTCTTCATAAGGAGTCTCTGAGGAATCACACATTGATACTCATTAGCTCTTACTAACCTTCTCATGGCTTTCTTTTAATCTTCCTAAATTTTAAATTTTCTTTCTTATACTCTCCTTCCTTGAAGTATTTAGTCGTCTATGCAATACTCAGCTAGAGGCATACTCAGTCACGTCCCTGTGACTTAGTTATATAATTTGTTGGTTGCTTTGTTTTATATATTTAAAAGCTTCATTCTGTGACTATATTGCCAGGGTCATGACAAAGAAGCATTTCAGCATTCTGAGCAGTGGGCTACTTATTTCTAGCAAGTGGGGAGGTGGGGGACACTGAGAACTGACTACATATTGCAATTGTAGTCTACTGTTGGAGGAGACTGGGGCTTCCACTGTTGCTGGTATGATAAAAAATGAAATAGAGCCTCATAGATCAGGCATCTTTTATATCTGGGAACTAAAGTCCTCAAAAATGCATCCAATAAATTAATAGTTGAATGAATTAGTAAGTTACTAGATGGTAACTTATCTCAAAATTCATTTTATTTCTCCTCATGAAACTCCTTCAGGAAATATCTGACACAAAAAGTATTAAGATTGCCTTAATTTCTCAAGACAGACCTTGTGGACTTCAAAACTGCTGAATAATGAGGTCTCTCTTTTGCTTAATTAAAAGGAAAAATACACCTTACAGATGATGCCAGTAACAGTAGCTTACAGTGAATAAAGCAAATTCACATCCTTTATTTCATTTGATAACTTTATGAAGTAAAAAAGGAACTTTATGAAGCAAAAGGAAGTAAAAGGAAATATATTACAAATTTCATTTTACAGTTAAGGAAGCTGAGGCACAAAAATGAAGTGATGCTTCCAGAGGCATTGTGCTTAGCAGGAAGAATACTGGACCAAGATTTGAATTCAGTGCTGTTAGACTGCAAATTACCTAGCTCTTCTGATCCTCAGTCCTGTCCTTTGTAGAATGGGGATAATATTAGTACTTATCTCATGATGCTATTGTCAGGATGAAGGGCAAAAATGTGTTTAAAGCCCCCAGCACAATGCCTAACAGAGTAATTACTCAGTAAATGTTCCCTTCTCACTTAATAGTCATGATCTTGCACAAGTTATATAAATTCAAGTTTCAGACACACAGGGCAGAAGGTTCATGATTGTAAATTCTCAAGAGAGAATTTTCCCATCCAGAGACCATGTCAAGATAAATAAGTTCCTTTGTTTCCCTACACCATCAGGCAGATATTTTTTAGTCTACATTTTCACCAACGGTGTGGGCATTTTGTTAGGTGTTAGGGTCCTGACTTTATGTAGTTGTCTCAGTTCCGACTCATATGACAGGCTCAAAAATCTCATCTCCTACCTGAAAGGCTCCTAGGACTGACAGATCCTCCAATAGAAGGCAATGGCTCTGACAGTGCTCCTTTTTTTTGTAACCCTGGATGATTTTTTCCTAAAGATTGGACCAGATACCAGGTGACTACAAAGATTACAAACTTGACAATTTCAGTATTAGAAATAAATTTTTTTACTGACATCTCTCTGAAGGACTATGTAACACTGCAGTGAAAAGCATGGGCTTGGGAGTCAGACTGCCCGGATTAAAATGCCAGCTCTACCACTTACAAAACAATATAACTTTAGGCATAAGTACTTAATCTCCCCATACCTCAGTTTCCTGATCTGTAAAATACAGACAATAAGAGTACCTACATCACAGGATCGTTGTCAGAATTAAATAAATTTTAGGTGAAAGACACTTAGAACAGTGACTGGCATATATTAAATGCTCAATAATGTTAGCTACTACTATACAATATAAACTCCATAGAACAAACACTATGTTTTGCTCACTGCTGTATTCCCAGAGCCAACAATAATGCCTACTACGTAGTAGGCACTAAATGTTTGTTGAATGAATAACTGAACAGTCAAGCACAAATTTATTATTAGGTGTACTTAAAATACTTATTTGCTCCTAGAGAAAGAGACTATATGTCTAGAGAGAAATATTAAGTCCCAAGTCTAGCCTTGAAATTAAACAATGGGATTGAAAAGCAGACAAATGTCATTTGAGTTCATTTGGATATAAGAAACTTCAGATATTGGAACAATCTTTGATTCCTCATTTTAGTAGTATTCCATGGACAATCTCTTTTTAGTTTATGGGGTTTTTTTCCCCCCTTGTATTTTTTACTACTGATTCAACCAAGTTAGACTTCCAGGAATAAACACCTAATGTAACCTTAGGTTTGATCTAATCCCTTTACCTTCTTTCCCCAAATACAATCATTTTACGAATGAGGAAGAAGGTCAAGAAGGTAGTACCAAAGGCACAGACATATTGTGCTCAAGGGTACAGATCTTTTGAATTATTTGGCATGGACTGAGGGGAATTATTTTTCTTTTTAAAAAAAACCACCAACTAGGGAATTCCTTGACGGTCCAGTGGTTAGGACTCTGCGCTTCCACTGCAGGGGGCGTGGGTTCGATCCCTGGTCAGGGAAACAAGATTCCACATGCCATGTGGCGCAGCCAGAAAAAACAACAACAACCAAAAAAAACCCACCAACTACTCTTCAGAGATCCCTAGACACCAAATAAAAATGCAGGTAAGGCAAGCTTCTTTCATGTACCACTTCAAGGCTTGGGCAGTGTGGCAAATGGCTGTGTGTTAAAGGGCAAGGAGCTAGATTTCTATCTAAAAAAGATCAAGGCCTGCAAAGGTAAATAAATCCCCTTCCCTTCCATCTTAGCTCATGTAATAAAGCTATTCTAAGAAACCAAACAAAAATTCAGGTCAGTAATCACTGAGCAGATGAGCAGATCATAGGAATCAACAACTCAAAGATATACTTTTGCATTATTTTCCTCTAAACTACTAGCATTAGTTTGTTTTTATTTTTTTAAGGTTTTTTTTTTGTTTTGTTTTGTTTTTTTAATTAATTAATTTATTTATTTATTTTTGGCAGTGTTGGGTCTTCGTTTCTGTGCGAGGGCTTTCTCTAGTTGTGGCAAGCGGGGGCCACTCTTCATCGCGGTGCGCGGGCCTCTCATTATCGCGGCCTCTCTTGTTGCGGAGCACAGGCTCCAGACGCGCAGGCTCAGTAATTGTGGCTCACGGGCCCAGTTGCTCCGCGGCATGTGGGATCTTCCCAGACCAGGGCTCGAAACCGTGTCCCCTGCACTGGCAGGCAGATTCTCAACCACTGCGCCACCAGGGAAGCCCCTAGCATTAGTTTTGAAATATAATATGGTAAACAGAGAAGCTCAGTTAATAATGAAAAGAGCACTGGGCTTGCAGTCAGTCCTGGCTCTGCTACTTAGTAGCTGTGTGTCCTTAGGCAAATAAATTAACTTCTCAGTTTTCTTATCTGTAAAACCAATGCTAAACCTCTATCTCGACTACCTCACAAAATGGCGGTGAAGAATAAATGGGATGTGTATGAACGTGTCTTTAAAATACTAAAGTACCATGGAAATATTAACATAATTGAATGAAGGGTTTCTGGTGTGAAAAATTGGGTAATATATTAATGGAGTTTACACAAAATTAAAACCTATAAAAGCAGCTTGGGACTTCCCTGGTGGTGCAGTGGTTAAGAATCCGCCTGCCAATGCAGGGGACATGGGTTCGAGCCCTGGGCCGGGAAGATCCCACATGCCCCCGGATCAACTAAGCCCGTGTGCCACAACTACTGAGCCTGCACTCTAGAGCCCACGAGCCACAACTACTGAGCCCATGTGCCACAACTACTGAAGCCCGTGCACCTAGAGCCTGTGCTCCACAGCAAGAGAAGCCACTGCAATGAAATGCCCGAGCACCGCAACGAAGAGTAGCCCCCGCTCACCCCAACTAGAGAAAGCCTGCGCGCAGCAACAAAGACCCAATGCAACGAACACCCAATGCAGCCAAAAATAAAACAAATAAATTTATAAAGAAGAAAGAAAAAAAAAAAAGTGGCATGCCCTGATTCCATAGTACTATAGGTAATAGAATATATCTACTTTACTAAAATATTTACCTTTAACATGCTAGAATCTTACTACATTTTTTTAAGAGGTGGAAGGGATCACAGAGAGGATTTAATACAACCTTTTCACTTTAGAGATTTAAAAATGGAGGCACAGAGAGCTAAAACGATTTGCCATAGGTTAAAAGGCCTATGAAAAGAATATAACTGATATTACGTAACTAAGAACATTGAAACTTTTTTAAAATGCCCCTAGAAAAGGAGAATATGACATTGAACAGGCATTAAGATGCTTTTGAGAGCTAAGAAAAGTGTTTATACGAGGGAGAACTGGAGATAGGAAAAAAGAAAAAAGATCTTTATACAGAGCTAATAAAATGTTTAAATAATTAACCACCCCTCTACATTTACCAGTCACTGATTCTTTACTATCTGTATTTAAATATTCTGTTCTCCGGAAGGATACCTCCACAAATTACAGACAAATAATTTGCAAATTTTTATACAAAGGGATATTGCTTTGCAATTCATCTTGAAATCACTTGGCTTCTTTCCCAACTCTTTCTGATGAACTCTTCTGGACAGAAATGTTTATCCTAGGTCAAAAGTATCACTTAACGCTAGTAAGAGAAACTAGTCTGATCCAAAATTTCTTACCCATCAAAACTCTGTTTCCCCTCAGGGGACCTGTACAGAGTGTTCACCTTTTTTTCCCCTTTTTCATGATTCACATCTCAGTTAACATCACCTTATGCACTTCTCTACAAAATACACACATTCTTTCATTGAACAAATATTTATTTACTTACCGTGTCTCATGCATTATGCCATGTGCTTAAGACATGAAGCTGAAAAAATACAACTCTGTTCTTACCCTCAGAGACCTCATAATCTGGAGAGAGAGCCAGGCTCCTTAACAAAAATACCACCACCACCACCGGCTAACTGCTGTAACCAAAGCACATACAATGTACAGGGGAGGCAAACAAGAAAGGAGGAACCCAAGGTTGCCTGAGGGTAAATGAAGGCTTCACAAGGAGGTAGAGTTTAAGGGGACACCTGAAGGTTAAATAATCAAGAAGGGCACAGCATTCTAGGATAAAGGAACAGTGTAAGCAAAACTAGAGGCACGATAAACAGCATGTGTGCTCAGTATTACTGAGCAGGAAATGCAACGACTTTTTCTCGTAAAATGATTAGCTCATTAAAGAATTAGATCTTAAGAATCCTAGTATACTATGTAAAACTATTTGCTGAGCCCCCACTATGTGTTAGATGCTGCCAAGTACACAGGATACAGATCTTTGTAGACCCATTGCTGGCCGTATGTACAGCTGCCACCTGAGTTGTGCAGTACAATCCATGTGGCTGCAGCAGCGCTATAAGACCACTATAAACTAGCGGGGCCTAAACTGTAGGTTCCTTAAGCACAGTGAAGAGTCCACAAATTTACATGCATACCATGTATGCTCTGTCCACAATAATATCTTGAAATGTACACTATCAGTGCACAGTAGATGCTGTTAGAATTAAGAGTGCAGTATCACTTTAAAATAATACTTAATTTCTACCAGCCTTTTGGTTTTTTCCCCCAATTGATGTATTCTAAAAGCATATTCCCGTCATGTGTCTCAAGCTTTTCAATGTTAAAAAGGTATCTAAATGCTAAACACAGAATGCCACCAACATCTGATACTCTCCAAATGCTTTGTAGAAAGACGATTTGGCAATATGGATCAAGAACCATAAAATTATATACACCCTTTGACATATTCAATAAATATGAATTACTTTTATAATGGAAACAATAGTACAAATATTTTAAATGCCTGAATTCAGTTTAGATTCCTACAGTCTCATAGAGCACAGGGAAGGTGTTTGAAATAGCACAGACTTAGGGGTTGGACAAACCTGTGCTTGAATCCTGTTCTGTCACTTATTAGGTATATGACTATAGGAAAGTTACCTGATTTCTCAAAGCCTCAGTTTTCTTAACTGTTCAATGAGAAACCATCATCAACCTCATGGAACTGTAAAGATTAATTAGTACATCATCTGATACGTTGTGTGCTCACTAAATGTTTGAGATCATGCTCTCTAAAATAAATGTCCCAGCATTCAAGAATTTTGTTTTGGGCTTCCCTGGTGGTACAGTGGTTAAGAACCTGCCTGCCAACACAGGGGACACGAGTTCGATCCCTGGACCGGGAAGATCCCACACACCGTGGAGCAACTAAGCCCGTGCACCACAACTACTGAGCCTGCGCTCCGGAGCCCGCATGCCACAACTACTGAAGCCCGTGCGCCTAGAGCCTGTGCTCCGCAACAAGAGAAGTCACCACGATGAGAAGGCCGCACACCACAACGAAGAGTAGACCCCGCTCGCCGCAACTAGAGAAAGCCCGTGCACAGCAACGAAGACCTAACACAGCCAAAAATAAAAAAACAAAAACAAAAAAAAGTTCTGTAAAAAGAAAAAGAATTTTGTTTTAACATTATTTTCCCATTTTAATTATTAGCATTAAAAATGTCTTTTATTCTATTGCAGATAATGACTATTTCTGCTACTTATTGGTTATATGTTTTTAATGGTTAGCTTTAGAATCTATGCAAAAGGTAGTGTTCTAGCCAGCATTTCCTAATTCATGGATGATTCAATCATTAAATTCAACATTTATATCTATTTCATTTTGTATATTTAAAAATATTTTTTAATTGAAGTATAGTTGATTTACAATGTTGTACCAATCTCTGCTGTACAGCAAAGTAATTCAGTTATACACATGTAAACATCGATTTGTATATTTTTTACCATCTAATAAAATAATTATTTAAATTTTTCTCCTGTAAAAACAGAATAGTTGAGAGTATCCTAAAATTTATCCACTGAACATGTATGAATTAGTGGAAATGAGAAAACTGACTCATCATATTATAGTCACGCAGTTGTTATAACTTCATCTGAACACAGAACAACACAGTAATTTTAAATTATTTTTGTTCTTAGAATGAACTGTTGGTTAAAGACGGGAAACACAAGCTGCACTGATGATGAAATAAGAGTAAATGAGTGCATTTATCTTCTCAGGATTCTTAAATGGTACATCAAGATATCTCAGTATTTTTTTTAAGTATTAAAAAAAGAAATGTGATGATAGTTATATCCAACCTGGATTTTCAATATTAGAAATAAACTATCCATACCACCAATGTTTTATTTGTGGAGACAAGCTTGCAAGCAACAGCCTAGAACCATTCTTTTTATTTTGTCATTTAGAAACAAAACAGAAAAATTATAAAAACCTACTGATTTTTATTGATCCACCTCCTAGAGTAATGAAAATAAAAACAAAAGTAAACAAATGGGACCTAATTAAACTTAAAAGCTTTTGCACAGCAAAGGAAACCATAAACAAAACAAAAAGACAACCCACAGAATGGGAGAAAATATTTGCAAATGAAGCAACTGACAAGGGATTAATCTCCAAAATATACAAACAGCTCATGCAGCTCAATATCAAAGAAACAAACAACCCAATCAAAAAATGGGCAGAAGATCTAAACAGACATTTCTCCAAACAAGACATACAGACAACCAAAAAGCACATGAAAAGATGCTCAACATGTCTAATTATTAAAGAAATGCAAATCAAAACTACAATGAGGTATCACCTCACACCAGTCAGAACGACCATCATCAAAAAATCTACAAACAATAAATGCTGAAGAGGGTGTGGAGAAAAGGGAACCTTCCTCACTGTTGGTGGGAATGTAAATTGGTACAGCCACTATGGAGAACAGTATGGAGGTTCCTTAAAAAACTAAAAATAGAGTTGCCATATGATCCAGCAATCCCACTCCTGGGCATATATCCAGAGAAAACCATAATTCAAAAAGATACATGCACCCCAATGTTCATTGCAGCACTATTTACAATAGCCAGAACATGGAAGCAACCTAAATGTCCATTGACGAAGGAATGGATAAAGAAGATGTGGTACATAGATAAAATGGAGTATTACTTAGCCGTAAAAAAGAATGAAATAATGCCATCTGCAGCAACATGGATGGACCTAGAGATTGTCATACTGAGTGAAGTAAGTCAGACAGAGAAAGACAAATATCGTATATCGCTTATAAGTAGAATCTTAAAAAACGGTACAAATGAACTTATTTACAAAAGAGAAATAGAGTCATAGCTGTAGAAAACAAACTTATGGTTACTAAGGGGGAAGCAGGGTAGGGGGTTGGGAGATTGGGGTTGACATATACACACTACTATATATAAAATAGATAACTAATAAGGACCTACTGTATAGCACAGGGAACTCTACTCAATACTCTGTAATGACCTATATGGGAAAAGAATTTTAAAAAGAGTGGATACATGTATGTATAACTGATTCACTTTGTTGTACACCAGAAACTAACACAACATTGTAAATCAACTATAGTCCAATAAAAATTAATTTTAAAAAAACCCACTGATTTTTAAAGTACAAAAAAAGCAAGAATTCCTAATTTAAGGTTAAAAAGTCAGTTCTTATCTATTTTGATGCCATAAGCATAATTAATTTCAATCTACACTGTAATAGATATTCATTTAAAAATATACTTTATCTTATGTTAATGTGTCATTTGTTGAACAGTAATGGCTGAAATTTGTTTTAAGGTATTTTGTTCAGTATATTATTAAATAACCTATATATATAATTCAAAAATAAAATATATACATTAAATACATAAATATTAAAATTACTCCTTTCTCATATCACACAAAAACTATTTTAAAAAATTAAATAAGGTTGGGAAGTGCTAATTCTCCCTCTATATGACCTAACACCTGACCTTTGGGAGACTTACTGTTTGTAAATTAAGGACTTTGGTATGGTAAATTTACCTTGTTTTCATATTCTCATAAATCCCTAAAGGCAGCATATATGAAAACCGAGGCCCAGAGAGCAAAATTGCAAAGCTGTTAGTGATTCTATAACTCCTTAGTAATGCCTCTGTGGAAAATTCACTTAGCCAAAAAGTGGTGTGCCAGATCTTCCTATTTCATTTCCCTATACTCTCCTTCCTCCAATTTAAATCATCACCACCACCACCACAAGGTTAGGGTGAAAGTTCACGCACTTCCTTTTCACCCAGACTAGTGCAACAGTTCTTGCCACTCCAAATCATGTTTCATATTGATTTGGAGTGATCATCCTTAAAATCTCTTATGATAATTCCTTCACATCTTTCAAGGTACCCAAGGTTTTTACAATGAGGCCCAAACTCCTGAGCCTGTGATTCAAGGTCCTCCATAATTTGACCCTAGGCTCACCTAGTCTTGCATCCTATCACACCCTTAACGCTAGAATCATACATTTCCCTGCATACATCCTTCAGTTTCAGCTTCTATGCTCAAGCTAGTCCCTTTGCCAAGAATGGCTTTCCTTTCCAAGCTCTTACCCAATAAAATCCAGAAGTTAAAACTCCAATTCAAATGTCCCTTCTCAACAAAGCCTCCCTGACTTTTTCTGATCCTCCCCAAAGTCATCCATCCATTCAACAAATATTTATTAAGCACTTATTATGCACCAGGCACTATGTAGGTGTTAAAGGTACAATATGAGCCAAACAAACACGGTCTCTACCTTCAAAGAGCTAATACTTACCTCATTGGGTTGCTATGAGGATTAAATGAGATAAAATATGTAAAGCACTTAAAACAGGGCCTATACACAGTCATGTTCAATGAATATTAGCTATTAGTGTTGCTGCCTAACCATACTATTTAAAATAGTTGCCATACACAAATAGATGTCACTTTATACCTTACCCTGATTCGTTTCTTCTTAGCATTTATAACTATTCTCATTATACATTTGTTTACTGTCTATCTTCCTTACCCCAAGGGACCATGTCTTTTTTTTTAAACCACTGTAACCACAATGCCTAGAACATTACCTGGCCCTCAGAAGCTAGTCAAAAGCCACTTCTGTATCAATGATTTTTATGGTCTGGGGGTAGAGACAGACATTAACCGAAAAGTCATAGCAAGAAATACAAAATTACAATTGATGTGTACTCTATGAAAGAGAGTTACATAATGGAGGTGTGTGACTTAGGGTTGTTTGGGAGTTTTTTCTGATGAGTAGGCAGGGCAGTTGGGGTTTCCCTGACTTCCTTGAGCTGAGAACTCCTGGATATGCAGGGTTAACAGGCAAGAGAGAGTACTATCACAGGTCATTCACATGTGCTATTTGTTCTATCTAGTTTTCCACAACACAACTCCTGTAATTTAATCCTTTACGTTTCTTCCTGAAAGTAGGATCCTTTGGGAAGCCATCCCTAACTATTCAAAACACAACATAACAATGAAAATTTTGAAAAATATAAAGTACGAAGCTTTATAATAATGTTTGGTTGTATTTATTGAGTGCCTACTACACCTGTTACACAGGGAAATTTTTTTAAGTAGCCTCTACGAATAATTCCTAGCTCATAATAAGCTAATATTTTGCCTTCTCTTCGCCTCTCCCATACATATACTTTTACACTGTGTGTATGTGTTTTAACAAGTAAGGAAAAATCCAGTTAGTTGGAGACAAAGTCTAAACCATAACCATGTCTAATGTCTTTCTAGTCTCATTTCCTACTACACATCCTCATTCCTGCATTCTTCATGTCACATAAAGGTAATCCTGCCACCTACAATACATCCTAATTACTTTCTACTCACATGCACAACAAAGCATTCTTCCCCTACCCAAAATGATCTATATAAATCCTATTCACCTTTCAGGCCCAGCTCAAACGGCACTTTTGGATCCTAAATACCCAAAAAGGAGTTCATAACTCCCTCTGTACTCATACATTCATTCTCAGTGGGAAGGCTAACACTTCCAAAAATCTAGCCATTTGGTGTATCTGATGGGACAGCTCTTTATTCTGAAAAGAAGATCATCACATCTTACTAAATTTCCTTTTTGCATCAAAAATAAGATTCTCAAACTCACTCTTTCTGTGTAGTCCACTAGTTGCCTCAGATTTCAGTTCAAGATTATATTTGTCAGATAGGAAAATGAGACCATAAAGTGAAATCATTCAAGCACCTACTTGGCCTGGGCACTGGTAACAGCAGGAGTTAAGTAAGGCATAGTCACTGCCTAGAAGAACTCACATTTCAGGGGAAGAAACAGGTTAACATACAATGACAGTGTGATGAGTTGTGAATGTGAAGGGTTGTTGTGGAGGCAGACACGAGAATGAAAACCTGAAAATGCAGAGTCAGTGAGTTAGGGAAAGTTCACCGATTAAATAACTTTATAATAAACCACTTTCCAAAAAAGCAGATGGGGAAAAAACAGAAATTAACTAACCTCCTAGGAGAACATAATTATCAGGACTTCGTTTTGAGTAGAATGTCTTATTCCTCCCAGAGATCAAAATTTAGATTGCTGCATATAATGGAGCAATGGGTTCATTAAATGAACTGCAAACCATGTGTAACCCAACTCAATGAAAAACCCACTGACGCTTCAAACAGGTAAGAGAAACAGGAAGGAGAGAGAAAATTTGCAAATGTAAGGCTCTCCCAACTAAAAGCAGAGAGGGCAAAACAAATGAAGATAATACAAGGTATTAAAGAGACTGTCACAATCTGACTGCCAAGCTGATTTTCGGTCTCCAGATGCTCTGGTCTCTGCCTCCAAACAAAACCCATTTGTTCTGAGTAATAGTAAAGCTTGTAAATAAATATTTTTAAATTTCCCAAACTGTACCTCCACATTAAAAGATACTCAAAAAAAAACATTCATTTTAAAACATTTTAAGTTATTTCTGTCAAAAGGCTAGATATCTCATAAGGCCATAGTATGCATGCCGGCCCTCACCCCAAGCCTCACTCCATCACTCCAAAACACACTATCACTCAGGTTTTGCACTGACATTAGGTAATAAGGCTTGCAGGCTCTCTCCAACACCTCCAATCTCCCTCTTCCCTCTACAAAAAAGAAAAGGAAGAAGAAAGCCTGCGACCCCCTATCTGCCCGCCCTACAGCTCCAGGGAAGCAATCGTCCTCAAATTGTTCCTGCTTAGACCCTTGAATCCCGTAGAAGGAAATGGGGACAGCTGTGAGAGCGGGGAAGAGAGGACATCCGATAAGGGGGAGAGGAAATGTGGATGGTGGAGGACGAAAAGGAGAAAGGATACAGAGAGGAGAGGGCAGTGGAAATAAAATGGTGAAAGGGGGTAAGAAGCGAGAGCAAAGAGCAGGAGCGAAAAAGAGGGAGGAAAAAGAAGGACGGCGCAGACTTCCCGAGAGAACAAGGCAAAATGGTAGAGGAGAAAAGGAAGGTCGGGTTAAAGGACGAGGAGGTATAGGCAAAGGGGAACGCGAAAGAAGCTGTCACTGGGGGTGATTTAAAAAAAGGGTGTCACCGAGTGGAGAGAGATTAAGGGGGAGGAGGGTTGTCAACCCAGTAGGTGGCCGGGGACCAAGGGGAAGAAGGAGTCGGTCACCGAGGGGGAGGTAACAAGGTGGGGAGGTAAAGGCAGGAGCAGACGGGGTATCAGAGCTGGAGAGGGCAGGGCCGCGGGGGCCAGGGTGGCTGGCGGCTGCGGCTCAGGCAGGCCTCGCTCCCTCACCATGGCTGCGCCGGCCTGGTCCTCGGGCATGCAGCCTCTGTCCTGGGTTCCGCGGCGGGCCGGGCCTGAGCCCGCCCCCAGGCTGAACCTGCGCGGGGGCTCCAGGAGGCTCCGACGAACGGCGGCTCCGGGCTTGGCCCAGGCCTCGGCCTCCCTGCTTCACAAGCTGGAAGGACAGCAGCCGCAGCCGCAGCCCGACCCGGAGCGCAGACTCCGCCCCCGAGGCCCCGCCCCCGCCCGCCAGCCGGAGCTTGGCCCCGCCTCCTCTCTGTCACTGCGCAGACTCGGCGGAGGAGTCCCAACAATAACCCCCACCAGCTGCGCCGCCCCCGATTTCTGGCTTCTCCCCCTCCCAAGCCCTTAAAGGAGACACACTTACTCAAATAACTAGAGCTTACAAACAAGAGCTTTAAATATACGACGTAAAAAAAAAATATATATATATACGACGTAACAGGAGATTTGAGCTGTCACTCCTTTCGGTCACCTATAGACCCCCGTGCTCTGGTTCATTGTCATTCATTCTTATTGTCATAATTCTTGGTGATTTCAGTTGTTTCAGATGATTCCTCCAATGCCCTAACTTCTCAGGTTCCTCTCCTCTAGGGATCACCCTTGCCTCAGCCTCTCATTTCCTTGCTCATACTTTAGGTCTTCACATTTCCAGTAACTGTAACTCCTCTATAATCTCAGTTTTAATCACCCAACACTCCCACCTCAACCTCCTTCCTTTCTAGCTCACTTCCTCTAATACCCAACTCCAAAAATTCTTCAACTCCACCAAGACTCAGAATCCTACTACCTTTTCACTATTCTTCACACTATCCTATGTCCTCATTTCCTTTCATGAACAGCTTAGCTTCTATGTCCATTATGAAAATCAGTCCTAGGTATTCACTTTCATTTCTCCAGTCCTTCTTTCCTTTCCCTGTACTCACCTGAGGAAACTGTAATCCTGTAGCAAAAGGGGGTAGAGTGGAGAAAAATGCAAAATCATACTCACTGGCCTCCACCTACATTTGATATCATTATCATCAAATAAGCCCTTAATGCTTGACTATCCTACTACATTTCTCCAGTTTCATCACTCCCCTACCCCACTAGATAACTATTTCATATCTCTCTCTTCAAACTTCCAATACTTCTTTTTTTTTAAAAGAAATTTATCTATTTTATTTATTTTTGGTTGCGTTGGGTCTTCGTTGCAGTGCGTGGGCTTCTCACTGCGGTGGCTTCTCTTGTTGCAGAACATGGGCTCTAGGCACGCAGGCTTCAGTAGTCGTGACACGTGGGCTCAGTAGTTGTGGCTTGCGGGCTCTAGAGCACAGGCTCAGTAGTTGCGGTGCACGGGCTTAGTTGCTCCGTGGCATGTGGGATCTTCCCATACCAGCGCTGGAACCCGTGTACTCAGCATTGGCAGGCAGATTCTTAACCACTGCACCACCAGGGAAGCCCCCAATACTTCTCACTTACCTGATGATGTCGCTTCCAGTTTACTGTGAAATGAAGCAAACAAAAGAGAACGTCTATAAGTTCCCGCCACCACTACCACCACCACAACTTGCAACCTACCTATAACTCTGCTCTGCTTGTAACTCTGCTCCTATACTCTGCCTTCCTTTCCTTACTACAAACGAACTATTTGCCTTTTAGCTAAGGTCAAACCCTCCTCAATTCTTCTCAAACTATCTGTGCAAAAGGACTTGTTTTCTCCCCGCAATTAGCCATAAACCTATATTTTTGTAAAATGCAATAAAAATTACTAGAAAATTAAATTTAAAAAGACATACAAAATGCAAGCCCAAGTATAGATATAGATATAGATATAGATTTTTTACCCTCCTAACCATTCTTAAGTGTACAGTTCAGTGGCATTAACTACATTCACATTGTTGTGCTACCATAACCACCATCCAGCTCCAGAGCTCTTGTCATCCTGCAAAACTGAAACTCTGTATCTATTAAACAATAACTCCTCATTCCCTCCTCCCCCAAGATCCTGACAACAACCATTCTATAATACTTTCTGTCTCTATGAATTTGACTACGCCAGTCAGATTTTTTTTTTTTATTAGATCCAATAGGCATAAAATTTTTCTGTCAAATTGCTATAAAAGTTTCTGAATATTTACTCTTGATTTCTGTCACAAACTGGTGACAAACTTTTGTGGACCATCACTAGTATACAGGTCACACTTTGAGTAGCACAGTGCTAGGTTCCTACCATTTCACTTTCTCAAAGACACCTATCCAGCAATTCTCCTCTCTTCTATGTCATGATTTTTCTGTTTTTCTTTCCCATTGGCATATCAAAATGAATGTATTTCTTCCATCTTAAAACAAAACAAAACCTCTTTTGACTGAGCTTGACCTTTCAGCCCCCATTTCTCTGCTCTTTTTTACAGCAAAATGTCTCACAAAGGTGGTCTGTACTGTAGTTGATGTCTTCACTTCCTTTTTCCCATTTCCTGTGGAACCCTGTCCAGTTGAGCTTTCCCCTCACCACTCCACTGAAATGCTCTTGTCAAGGTCAGCAGTGATGTCCATTTACTCACAACGATCAGTAATCAGTGTTACTTGACCTACCAAGAGCACTAGACACAGCTTATCAATTCCTCCTCCTTGCCTACTATGACACTCCACTGCCCTGGTTCTTCTTCTGTCTTACTGGCTGCTCTTGGTCTCTCCACATTTCTCTGACCTCTAAATACTGCAGTGCCAGGAATTCCCTGGTGGTCTGGTGGTTAAGACTCTGTGCTTCCACTGCAGGGGGCACGGGTCAGGGGAACTAAGATCTCTCAGTGCAGCCAAAAAAAAAAAAACACTAAATACTGCAGTGCCCCAGGGCTCAATACTTTGACCTCTTACCTTTTCCAGTTATACTCACTCCTTAATGATTTTATCCTATCACATTACTTTAAATACGATCTATGTAATGACAATTCCCCAAATTACACCTCTACTCCAGACCTCTCTTCTGAATTTCAGACTTATATATCCAACTGCCAACTTGTAAACATCCCCCTTTGTATGTCTAATAGATTTTTATTATTCCTAGTAGCCATTCAATAGAGTTCCCCTCAAGTCTACTGGCCATGAATAAACCAGCAAATAGCAAAGGGAATAAGACCACAAATATTAGCTTAGACCAATAAT
Source organism: Balaenoptera borealis (assembly GCF_965194805.1). Taxonomy (NCBI): domain Eukaryota; kingdom Metazoa; phylum Chordata; class Mammalia; order Artiodactyla; family Balaenopteridae; genus Balaenoptera; species Balaenoptera borealis. The sequence goes on from NC_138860.1 coordinate 150,145,709, forward strand.
GATTTACTGTCTGTGTCCGATCTGAGAATCACCTCCCCTGAGGACCTGGTGGTATTGGAGGAAAATCACCATAAAAAAATCAGGACTCTGCCATCAAGAAAGAATGGAGACACAGTTGACCTGTAATCAATGAAATAGAATAGAAAGGCCAAAAATACATCCAAATATACATGAGAATTTTGTATAATAAAGGTATCAAATCAGTAAAAAATGTGGCATTACATTTGGTGTTAGAATAACTGGATAGCCAGTTATTCTAGAAAAATTTAACGAGGATCTACACATCACACTGTTCACCAAGAGAAATTTCAAATACATCAAAGATTTAAATGTTAAAAAAAAAAAAAAAAACTTCTTGAAGGAACCACGGGAGTTTCTATAATCTCAAAGTGAGGAAGGTCTTTTAAAGTACAAAACAAAACTTAGATGCTATAAAAGACTGATAAATTCAACTATGTGGAAATAAAAAATATCTGTCAAGCAAAAGCCACCATAAGAAGAGTCAGATGAAAATGACTATACATATATATATATATATATAATATATATATATATATTTGCATTTTGTATCATAGGAAAATGGGTAATTGTCATATTTATAAACGGAGTTGAAATCTCTAAGAACAAAAATCCACAGGGAAAAAGTGCAAAAGACATGAACTAATAGTTCACAGAAAAAGAAATAGCAATGGCTCTTAAATGCTCACTCTTACCCAAGATAAGAGAAATGCAAATTAGAATTTCTTTGAAATACTATTTTTTACCTGTCAGATTGACAAGGATTTGTAAGACTGATAAGACACTGTGTGGTGGTGGTTTTAACAGGTAGTCTCACATTTTGTTGGTGGGAGTGTAAATTTGAACAACTTTTATGGAGGACAGTTCGGAGGTGGTATTTATCAAATTTTTAAATGTACATTCCCTTTGACCCAGCAATTCTACTTCTAAAAAAAAATTGTTTTTTAGAATGTTTAAGTCACAAGGACGTTATTTTTATTATTATTAATTTAAAATTTTTTTTATTTATTTATTTTTCGCAGTGAGGCATATAGGATCTTACTTCCCCTACCAGGGATCCAACCCGTGCCCCCTGCAGTGGAAGTGCGGAGTCCTAACCACTGGACTGCCAGGGAATTCCCTCTACTTCTAAAAATTTAATCTACACATATGCTGAAGCATATGTACAAGTTTTGTTTGTAATAGCAAAAGAGTGGAAACAACTTAAATGTTTATTCATAAACATTGAGTTTATTAATAAACTGGTTAAATACAGTGATAGTGTATTCCTACAAAGCTTACTCTGCAGCCATAAAAAAGAACAAGAAAGTTTTTTGATATAGAATGATCTTCAAGATCTATTGTTAAGGGAAAAAGCAAGGTCCTAAACAATGTATATTGCATACTATTTTCCCTGTAAGAAGTGGTGGTAGTAATATGTATTCATGATTGCTTGTATATGCAGAAAATATCCCTGGAAGAATTTAACAGAAACTGACATCCTTGATTGTCTGATTGCTGCTAGGGAGGACAAGTGGACGGCAGGACACAGGTAGAAGAGAGACTCTTCATAGACTAGCCTTTCGTATCTTACGATTTTCTTAATCATGAGAATGTGTTACCTATTCTAAAAGTAAATAAATAAAGTTTAAAAGACTTAGAGCTGCTTATTTATTTTACAATTAAAACAATTTTTTTACAATGAGGAATGACTTTATCAATGTTAATTTTAAGAGATTCTGTACAATCTTTTATTATTGTCGAGTTAATCAGAACTAGATCAGTAGTTACTCATCATGTTTGGTGAATATAATCAACCTCCTTTGGCAAACAGAGTTTATAACTAAGTGAACAAACATCATCTTCTACAACAGACATAGTTTCCTATAACAACTCGTAATCTCAAGATTACAAATCAAGAGTCTTTGGAACTATCAAAATAAACCTTTTGATATTATTGGGAAGGTCCGTTCCTTTTATAAACATAGAAATTCAATTTCATGGGAAAAGATTCAGACTAAGTATAGCTTTAACTTAAATTCAGTGATAAATGGCACATAATTAAACACTATTCTTTCCTCTTATCTATGTAAACAGAAGTTAATAGTTAATTCAGTGAGTGCTTCACCCTCTCAAAAACACTTGTATCCTTTAAAAATTCCGGCTATTGAAGCTTGTGGCCTTTGGTCTCTGACTATAATCAAGGCTGAATCTAAGGTATTCAGGGTTTATGATAATTTATTTCTCTAGAAAGTCAATTGTTTACAGAATTTGGAAGATTCCTTTATTCTTAAATGATAACTGTAATTTTTATTATGAGGAGAATATCAATTTTGCTCTAGAAGGCAAAGCTAGAGGCAAAGAGAGGATGGGAAACTATTGGAAGGTAGATTTTTAGCTCAAAAAAGGGAAGAACATTCTAAGAGCAAGAACTGTCTCACATGGAATGGGCTGTGTACTTGTGAGGCAGTAAACTCTCAGTCACCAGAGGTGTACAAAAAGGGGCTAAGAGACAAAATATTGGGGATATAATAGACGGGAGTTCTATAATGAGTTTTAAAGTGGATTTGATGATTGTTCAGTTTCCTCCTAATTCTGAAAGTCAGTGGTTCAAGAAAGTTAAATGGGAAACGACAAAAGCAAAGAATAGGAATTTCATTACAACTCACTTATTTCCAAGGCAGTATTTCCTGTTATTTTTAATAGTCAGTGCCCTGAATCTTTAAGGGAGGGGACCATTCTAAAGGTCTACTGCCTTTTGTACTACTCCCTTGGATAATGAAAAAGACTCCCAGTTAGAAATAAACAAGTTCCTCCTTAACAATATGGGAGAAAACAAACTTATTGGGTATGATGAAATTTCAGCTGGTTACTCCTGAGCATGAGGTGCTGAGCTCCATTCCAACCACTCATCAGAACCCAAGACTCAGGGCAGAAGTTTCCAATAAGCATTATCTATTAAGAGAAATCCACCTTAGTTGGTGGGCTGGCTATTCTCTGTGTAGAGGTAGGCTGTATCAAAGGGATTTTTTTCAAACTGAAAGTAGCAATCCAAATATTAACTCTAGCACTCTCTTAAAAAGTCACAGCAGTGTTTTAGAAAGCAGTTTATCAGCCAGCCTCACATTCAAGCCTCACAACAATCCCCTGGGGCTGGTAAAAGCGGTGACTATCTCATTTGATAGGTGAGAAAACACAGGCTCAGAGATAGGAAACCTCACAAGTCAGCCATGTAAGAACTAATTCTGACCCCAGAGCTCATTCCACTACCTCAGAGCCTTGGAAAGAACTGGAATTTCTGGGCTTCTCTGGTGGTGCAGTGGTTGAGAATCTGCCTGCCAATGCAGGGGACACGGGTTCAAGCCCTGGTCTGGGAAGATCCCACATGCCGCGGAGCAACTGGGCCCGTGAGCCACAACTACTGAGCCTGCAACAAGAGAGGCCACGATAGTGAGAGGCCCGCGCACCACGATGAAGAGTGGCCCCTGCTTGCCGCAACTAGAGAAAGCCCTCACACAGAAACGAAGACCCAACACAGCCAAAAATAAATAAATAAATACATAAAAATTTTAAAAAAAAGAATTGGAATTTTTCTCTAGGACAGGAAGGACCTGGTGAACAGGAGGTCTTTCTAATGTGGAATTAATTTTCTATTAGAATCCATTGTAAACTTTAGTGTCTATTAGAATCAGCTGGAGCACTTGTTAAAGTAGTTTGCTATGTGTCTCCCCCAGAGTTTCTGATCCATTAGGTCTGGGTTGGGGCTCAAGATTTTGCATCACTAGCATGTTCCCAGGAGATGCTGATGATACTGGTCCAGGAAGACACTGGGAAAGTCACTCTGCCACTCTATCCTTCCTTCCTAGTATCTTCTGTCAGATGCCAGAAGGCAAATGAGGGTTATTTGAGGAGAAAAACAGAATGATTTTATAGCTCTCTGTGCTGCTGAGACACAAGTGTACGCTCAGGATAAGACTGAGGAACACTATGCCAGAAGTCGGACGGGTTGATTTCCAGTCCTTGGCTCTGACACCGGGGAGGTGGGATTTGATACCTTTATCAAATCCCAGTTTATCATTTCATTTGGAACCCTGAAATGCTAAGGCCTTGGGCAAATCTTTCCTCTCTCTGGGGCTCAATGTGATCATCTGTAAAATGTCCTGAGGGGGTACATGGTCAGGAAGGGTGACCTCCCAGGTCCCTCTACCAGTTCTAACATTCTGGCTCCGAACTTACCCAGCCGGAGTCTTGATTTCCCTAGATACCTATGCCTCCAGGGTGGACAAAGAGTAGGTAGTATTTAATGGGCCACAGGAACTCTGAAAAATTAGAATGTACATGAGAAATCCTCTTCACATGATGCTCCAAGCCCTTATGGGAGAACTGGTGAGCATTTCTGACTGTGGAATCAGAAATTATGTCTCCAGAGAAGAGAAATGTGGGTGAAAAATCAATTAAGTATTTCTTGTCTTGTCTTAATTAAAAAGGAACAATGAACAGAGAAAGGAAAGACTCCTCTTGGATATCCCACTGATATCTCATAGCCTCAGGCTCAAAGATTAATTCCCTATCTTTTCCAAAATCTTATTCCCCTTCTTGTGCTCCCTATATCAGGAGCAGATGCTCACAAATGAGTTTTTAAGAGTGATCTGGGAGTCATCCTGGACACCTTCCTCTCCTTCACCCTTTGCAACCAAGCAATCACCCAAATTCCACCAATTTAGCTCCTACAGGGCCATATGTAAATTATCAATTTATTCTTCAATGAATATTGAGGCTTTGTAAGGCCCTTCCCAGACCAAGAATTCCATGGGTGATTTCTCAAACCTGTTCCCACCTCCTTAATATCCCTATCACAAGTGCTTATGTGGTTCTCAACCCTGACTTCACTTCAGAATCACCTAGGGGGGTTTCAAAACTATAAGGCCTTTGCTTACCACCTAAATAATCTGATTTAACTGGATTGGGATGGGTCTCCAGAACAGGAGACTTTTTTTTTTTAAGACTTTTTTTGTTTAGGGAAGTTTTAGATTGACAGCAAAATTGAGAGAAAAGTACAGAGATTTCACAAATACCCACTGCCTCTGCATATGCATGGCCTCACCAATGATCAAATCCCACACCAGAGTGGTACGTTTGTTATAACTGATGAACCTACATTGACACATCATAATCACTAAAAGTCCATCGTTTATATTAGAATTTCACTCTTGGTGCTGTACATTCTATGGGTTTGGACAATTGTATAATTAGATGTATGGACCCTTATAGTATTATACAGAGTAGTTCCACTGTCCTAAAAGTCCTCTGTGCTCTGTCTATTTATCCCTCCCTCTCCTCAACCCCTGACAACCACTTATCTTTTTACTCTCTCCACAGTTTTGTTGGAGAAACTGTCTCCAGAATGTTGTATACTTGGAATCATACAGTATATATAGCCTTTTAAGGTTGGCTTCTTTTACTTGATGAAAATGATAAGTATTTACATTTCCTCCATGCCTTTTCATGACTTAATGGCTCATTTCTTTTAATGCTAAGTAATGTTCCATTGCCTGGATATACCACAAAACTGGAGTTTTGAATGTTAAGCACCCCAGGGGATCCTAAGGTAAAGCTAATTCTAGATTTTATCCTTTGGTACTCTCCAGAAGAATTTTGAGAAACTATAGTCCTCCTCACACATTTTTAATTTGACATCTACATTTTTACTATCAGTTTAATTATTGCTTACTGAACACTCTTGCTTTGCTGTCCTGGGACTCTCCAGCAGAAGCCCTGTATATTCAAATCATCCTTTCAATGATGCTCCAGACATTTTTACTCCCAGGGCAATACTCTTATAGCAATACTCAAGATAGTTCAGTGGCATTTCTTTCCTTTGAAGATGAGAGAATAGCTATTGTGAAAGAGGAGAAATAAAAGGCACATTATCAGGCAGATTAGTTTTAGAAAAGAATGTACACATAAAAGTTGGGGATGTAGGAATTATTTATGCTTGTGTGGCCCCTGGAAAGTCTTCATGAACCTCCAGGGGTGTAGATTCCCCTGTTTGAAGTCTGCTGCTTAGGCCATTTCAGTAGCCTCACTGGTCACTCTGCCACCAGTCTTTTTTTTTTTTTTTCTATAATTCACATGCCATAAAACTTACCCATTTTTTATACAACTCAGTGGCTTTTAGTATATTCAAAAACTTGTACAACCATCACCACTAATTCCAGAGACCTGCACTCAATAGCAGTCATTCCGCATTCCTTCCTACCCCCAACCCCTGGCAACCACTAATCTATATCTCTATGGACTTGGTTATTCTGGACATTTCATATAAATGGAATCATATGATATGTGGCTCTTTTGTCTGGCTCCTTCCTCTTTTTTTTTTTTTTAATTATTTATTTATATTTATTTTTGGCTGTGTTGGGTCTTCGTTTCTGTGCGAGGGCTTTCTCTAGTTGTGGCGAGCGGGGGCCACTCTTCATCGCGGTGCGCGGGCCTCTCACTGTCGCGGCCTCTCCCGTTGCGGAGCACAGGCTCCAGACGCGCAGGCTCAGTAGTTGTGGCTCACGGGCTTAGTCGCTCCGCGGCATGTGGGATCTTCCCAGACCAGGGCTCGAACCCGTGTCCCCTGCATTGGCAGGCAGATTCTTAACCACTGCGCCACCAGGGAAGCCCTGGCTCCTTCCTCTTAACATTATGTTTTCAAGGCTTATCTATGTTGTAGCATGTATCAGAACTTCATTCCCTTTTGTGGCTGAATAGTATTCTATTACGTATTCCATATGGGTGTAGCATATTTTGTTTATCTATTCATCAGCTGATGGACATTTGGATTGTTTCCACTTTTTGGCTATTATGAATAATGCTGCTATAAAACTGTATGTAGGGGCTTCCCTGGTGGCGCAGTGGTTAAGAATCCGCCTGCCAATGCAGGGGACACGGGTTCGAGCCCTGGCCTGGGGAAGATCCCACATCCCACATGTCGCAGAGCAACTAAGCCCATGCGCCACAACTACTGAGCCTGCGCTCTAGAGCTCGCGTGCCACAACTACTGAGCCCACATGCCACAACTACTGAAGCCTGTGCGCCTAGAGCCCGTGCTCCGCAACAAGAGAAGCCACTGCAATGAGAAGCCCACGCACTGCAATGAAGAGTAGCCCCCGCTTGCTGCAACCACGGAAAGCCCACACACAGCAACGAAGACCCAACGCAGCCAAAAATAAAAATAAATAAATAAATAAATAAATTTAAAAGAAAAAAGAAACTGTATGTAAAAGTTTTTATGTGAATGTATGTCTTCATTTCTCGAGTATATAACTAGGAGTAGAATTGCTGAGTCATATGGTAACTCTGTATTTAACTTTTGATGATCTGCCAAACTGTCTTCCAAAGCAGCTGCGCCATTTTACATTCCTACCAGCAATGTGTAAGGGCTGCAAATTCTCCACATCCTTGCCAACACTTGTTGTTGTTCATCTTTTTTCATTACAGGCATCCCAGTGTGTGAAATTGTATCCATTGTGGTTTAATTTGCATTTCTCTGATGACTACTGATATTGAGTATCTTTTCATGTGCTTAAAAGCTGTCTCTAGTCTTAAACCTCTAATTTAACCCCCTTTTGCTACCAAGATTATCTTTTAAACCATATTATACTCTTGTTTGGAACTTGAGTCAGTGGCTCTACATCACCTATAAGATAAGGGTTAAACTCCTTAATTTGTCAAGTGAGGCACTTCCCCATCTGGCTTCTGCCTATGTCTTGGCACTACCATTTCGTGTCTCCTACTCTGTTCTAACCATACTGAACTACTTGTAGTTCTTGGAATATAGAGTGCTATTTCAAGCCCCTATGCATTTGTTCATAGCACTCCCTCTGCCAAGAAACCCCTTCTTGCTTTCTTCAAATATGTTTTCCACTTGCCCTTTGATACTAGATTCATGTGTCTCCTCCTCCTCCGAAAAGCCTTTCCTGATTGCTGTGTCCATAATTAAGTTACATGTCCTTTACGAGCTTCCCCCCACAGCAGTGCTATACTGAGATGGTCTCTTTTGTTTGCCTTCCTAATTTAGTTGTGAGTTCCTTGAGAGCATTGACTGGATTCAATTTGTCTCTGTCTTCAGGGTCTGACTGGAGGAATTAATTTCATGGGATCTTCATGTCCCTCAAATGCCCTCTGGCTGAAGTGCTAAGAACTTGTTCCAGTTCCTCAGGAGAAGGCAAAGCCGCCTTACCTTTAGGGCATCTTAAAATAGCCCAGACTGTTCATACAGAAAACCTTCTTCCAATCTCAGGAGTATGTAACAGTTTAAAGATAAGACATTTTTTAAAAGAGTAATAAGGTAATATTGTACCTCAGTATTAATCTGTTTTATGCTATCTCATCAACTACAGGTACTGGATTACTTTGCTTATTGTCATTGTTTCTTATGTACTATTATGGACCAGACACCTTCACTCTCACACAATTATCTTACTGAAGAGGCAAATAGAGTACAGTACTTGTTAAGAGCACAGACTCTGGAGCAAGCCAATATGCCTTGGTTTTACTCCTGGCTCCATACTTACTAGCTGTATGACCTTGGAAAAGTTATGTGGCATTTCTGTGTCTCAGTTTATTTATTTATAAAGTTTGCATGAAAGTTGTACTTACCTCATAGAGTTCCAGATTCATTGAGTTACTATATATGTGTATATATACATACATATATATAATATGCCGTAATGTATATGTATTAGAATAGGACTTGGCATGATATGTGTTATATAAGTATTAACTATTATTATAAAATCTTCCTGCCAATTCTGCAAGCTAGATATTATTATTCCTATTTTACAGTGAGGAAACTGAAGCTTAGACGAGTGAATTTCCCCAGGTTATAGAACTAACTTGCTTCCCGGGTCTGGTAACTGATCCAGATATCATACTTTAGGTGCACATTTTCTTGTCTTTAACCTTTCTGCCACTCTCTGCCAGGGCAGGGTAGGAGAAAGGAAATAGTGGCAGCTAGTTTGGAAGTGTCACTCCAGTCAGACTGCTGGGGCCTGTCTCCACTGTATCTTTCTGTAGCGGTCATTTGTCCATGTCTTTCTACTCCTGCATCTACCATGGACATGGGGGGGGTGGGTGGTGGTGGTCAAATTCCACTTCCCCAGGCATCCCTGCCTGTCATTTACTATTCGCTGTCTTAGCCCTTTTCTAGGAGGTCATATGCATGTAAATAATTTATTCTTTAACAAGTATTAAATAATGAGACTTTGCAAAGCCCTTCTTAAACCTGGAATTCTGTGGGTGGCAAATCTCCTGACTAATGATAACTCTTTTACTCTCCATTCTGGAGAGTGGATAATGTACCCAGTAAATATCTCTCCTTTGTATCATGTCATATGCTGGACACTGAGGACACAGAAATAAATAAGACCTAGTCCCTGTCCTCAAGGTGCTCAAGTCTTTGGGGGGAAAAGGTAGACAACAGCAAAAGACTATGATCAGTACTCATAAAAAGAAGCAGGGCACCTACCAGAGCACAGCAGAGGCATCTAGCCCATTTGAGGGGTGAGAGCAGGCTTCCTAGAAGAGGTACAACTTAACCTGGTCTTTGAAAGACAAATAAGAATTACCTAAATTAAGAGGGGGGGAAAAAAGTACTCTAGGTATAGAGAAACATGCATGCAAAGGCACTGGAGCATGAAACCAGATGACATGTTTAGGGTCTACAAATCGTTTGGGATGAGGCAAAAAGAGTATGTATGGGAGGCAAAGAGGCAAAGCTGGCAAGGCAGGCTGGGCCAGATTACACCAGGGCTTGTGGGCAAAGGTAAGGAACTTATACTTCATCTTTAATGCTATGTGACATTTGGTTATAACTCTCTCCCTGCACAACTGGTTTTTTTTTGAGAGCATTTGGTTATGTTTAGAAGTCCAGAACAATTTACCCATTCATTCATTTATTCACTTATCAACATGTACTGAGCACCTACTTGTATCAGTCCGTATGTAGAGACAGGAGGCCTCAGGAATTGACTTTTGGGACACAGCTTGAAATCTTGTGAGCGTTTGTATTTTTTATTGTATTTATTTATTTTTGTAAAGTACCTAATTTTATTTTGTACATTTACTTTTTAATTTTACTTTTCTAATTGAAGTATAGTTGATTTACAATGTTGTGTTAGTTTCTGGTGTACAGCAAAGTGATTCAGTTATACATATATATACATATTCTTTTTCATATTCCTTTCCATTATGGTTTATTACAGGATATTGAATATAGTTCCCTGTGCTATACAGTAGGACCTTGCTGTTTATCTATTTTTATATATAATAGTTTATGTCTGCAAATCCCAAACTCCCGATTTATCCCTCCCCCACCCCCTTTCCGCTTTGGGCACTGTAAATTTTTCTATGTCTGTGAGTCTGTTTCTGTTTTGAAAATAAGTTCATTTGTGTGATATTTGATTTTTTTTTTTAGGCCGCACTGCGAGACATGCAGGATCTTATTTCCCCGACCAGAGATTGAACCTGTGCCCCCTGCATTGGGAGCATGGAGTCTTAACCACTGGACTGCCAGAGAAGTCCCTTGTGTCATATTTTAGATTCCACATATAAGTGATATCATATGGTATTTGTCTTTCTGTTTCTGGCTTACTTCACTTAGTATGATAATCCATGTTGCTGCAAATGGCATTATTTCATTCTTTTTAATGGCTGAGTAATATTTCATTGTGTAAACATACTACATCTTCTTAATCCATTCAGCTGTCAGTGGACATTTAGGTTGCTTCCATGTCTTGGTTATTGTAAATAGCGCTGCAATGAACACTGGGGTGCATGTATCTTTATGAATTATAGTTTTCTCCAGATATATGCCTAGGTGTGGGATTGCTGGATCGTATGGCAAATCTATTTTTAGTTTTTTAAGGAACCTCCATTCTGTTTTCCACAGTGGCTGCACCAATTTACATTCCAACCAACAGTGTAGGAGGGTTCCCTTTTCTTGTGAGCATTTTTATTTTTTTATTTCATTAAAAAAAAAATTTATTTACTTTATTTATTTATTTTTGGCTGTGTTGGGTCTTAGTTGCTGTGCACGGGCTTTCTCTAGTTGCAGTGAGCGGGGGTTGCTCTTCACTGCGGTGTGCAGGCTTCTCATTGTGGTGGCTTCTCTTGTTGCGAAGCATGGGCTCTAGGCACTCGGGCTTCAGTAGTTGTGGCACGTGGGCTCAGTAGTTGTGGCTCGTGGGCTCTAGAGTGCAGGCTCAATAGTTGTGACGCACATGCCCAGTTGCTCTGTGGCATGTGGGATCCTCCCAGGCCAGGGCTCGAACCCGTGTACCCTGCATTGGCAAGCGGATTCCCAACCGCTGTGCCACCAGAAAAGCCCTTGTGAGCATTTTTAGAAGGCACTAAATCTCAGCCCAGAGTTGAAATGATTTACTCTGAAACCTGATCCCTTCCCTGCCCTTGGTGTTGCAACCCGTTGGGTCACTTGGGCTTCCCTGAACATGCTGCAGTGAACCAGGTCGTGGGGCACATCATGGGAATGACTACTATTGCAACAGCTGAACCAGTCAGCCTGGGTGGTGAATCAGTGCCTGCTGTGCTCACGCACATGGAGCCTCATGAGCTAGATGGAAAAGGAAGAGACTATCAAGTCACTGCTGTCTGGGTTTTCACAGTCTAAAAATGCAGAAAGTTAGACCTGGAAGACACGTTAGAGATCATTAGTCATATGGGATAAATTGAGCTCTTACAAAGTGCCTGACTCTGTGTTGGGACCTGAAACCTGGTTTCTACCCTTAAGGAGCTCGCAGACTGGTAAAACAAGTAATGTAAAAATAGATAATGGCCACAGTGCTTCAGGAGGTAGAGGAGATCTCAGCTGGCTAACCATGCCCACTGTCAACCAGTGTCCTAAATAAGGACTGGGGGTGTCATAGTCTGAGCTGGTGTCAAGAAGCTGGAGAGAAGTGGGAAGGGCAGCCCACACTGAGAAAATAGCCTGAGGAGTTCAGAGCAGAGGAGCAGGGATCAGAGTGATTGGTTTGTCTAACATCTGTGGGGAACTATTAAGTGGAGTGGTCAGCAGCAGCCAGATGAGAGGACCTTAATTGCTGAGCTAAGGATGTGGGCAATGTGGAGCCATTGGTTTCCAACGTGGGGGGGTGACACAGTTAGATCTGCCTTTTAGAAAAAATCCCTTTCATTGTAGGGCTCCAGTGTACTCATCTGTAAAATGAGGGAGTTGAAGATGATCTTCAAAATCTTTTCAATGCGTATGTCCTATGAGTCTGATTTAGAGCAGTGCTTCTCAAACTTTATTGTGCATTTGAATCACCTGGGGATGTTAAAATGAAGATTCCGGTTCAGTTGGTGTGGCTGGGGCCCAAGAGTCTGCATTTCTACCAAGATCTCAAATGGTGCCAATGCTGCAGATCACACTTTCAGTATCAAGGATTAGGAGATGTTTCCAACCTATAATCTATAAATTGTAGATTATCTGATTTGAAATAGTATCTTATTTAATTTTTACAGTGTTTTAAGGTTTGCAAAGAGATATACATTATCTCCTTTACTGCTTTCAGCAATTCTTCTTAAGAGGTACGATAAGGAGACAACACATTCACGGTTGTGTGAGACATCCTTAAAACTTAGGTACCAAAGTTAGTCTGTCTTCTTCCAGCATTGTGGTGGGGTAGGGATTGTAAGCCCCACTTTACAGATGGAGAGACTGGGGATCTGAAAAGAAAATGGATTTAGCTAAGACCAAACACTATAGAAGTGGCAGAACTGGAATTATAATTGAAGCCTCCTGACTCCTATTTCAGTGCTATTTCCAATATAATTCTATGCTTCTTCCGGCATCCACTCATTCACTCTATACACATTTATCATACAACAACTACATTTCAGACCCATCACAACATGTTAATGTGGAAAGCATTACCTTTCAATAACTGGACCAAGTGAGATATACAAATATAGGGAGAGAGGAAGGTTTATGGAGGGTATGGCTTACTGGTGAGCCGTCAACTCTAAAGGATTATAAAAGAAACCCATTCAGACAAGAGAGATATCATTAATCTCTGACTTTTGTACATACATTCATCAAATATTTACCGAGCCCTACTCAGCACCAGGTCCTATGTTAGATTAAAAAAAAAAATTTTTTTTTAACATCTTTATTGGAGTATAATTGCTTTACAATGGTGTGTTAGTTTCTGAGAAATATGGAACGCTTCGCAAATTTCCGTGTCATCCTTGCACAAGGGCCATGCTAATCTTCTCTGTATCATTCCAGTTTTAGTATATGTGCTACCGAGGCGAGCACCCTATGTTAGATTTTGATGACACAGGCATGAATCAGACAATTCTTAGGAGTTCACAATTTAGTCTAATAGAGCATGTCACTGCTTACAAGCAATTTCTCCATCATTTATAATAGCTGCCATTTGCTGAATGCTTAACATGTGCCCATGTTGTACTAAGCTTTATACATTATTATAATTATTTTAATTAATCCTCAAAGTCTTGTTAGAATGTACATTACATGAGGTCGGAGATTTTTGTCTGTTTTGTTCACTGTTGTATCTCTAGAACCTAGAATGATTGTCACATAATAGGCACTCAAAATAATTTTGTTGAATGAATAAATAAACAACACTGTTATGTAGATAGAACCATTACCTCCATTTCCCAGATGAGTAAACTAAGGAGCATGTAGGTGAAATGCTTTGCTTGAGGACTCCCAAATAGTAACAGGCAGAACAAAGACACTTTTAGAAGAACGCATAACTGCCCGACTCCAAACCCAAGAGTTTTACCCTTTGTATACTGGTGGTTCTCACACTTTAGCATGTATCAGAATCACCTGGAGAGTTTGTTAAAACATAGATTGCTGGGCCCCAAAGTTTCTGATTCAGCAGATCTGGAGTAGGGTTGGAGAATATTCATTTCTAACAAATTCCCAGGTGATTCTGATGCTGATGGTCCAGGGATCATACTTTGAAAACCACTAAGTTACCAAACTGCCTCTCAATTTCTCATTTATTCTTAAGGTAGAGTAGAGATTAACATCCCATGGCAGAGAGGAAAATAAGGCCAAGTAAGTCCAAGGTGTTACAGCAAGTGTGGGATTCCAAGGTTAGCGTGATTCTAAAGTCCTTATCATTCTTGATAAACCTTGCTCCTTCAGATGATGCTTTACAGGCATGAGACACAGAGGAAGCCAGAGTCAGAGAAGAGTGAAGGTATTTGTTAGGAGGAGGTGAAGGTAAAGTTGGAAAGTTTACCATCCAATTTACTGTCCTGAAGGAGGGGTCTGTGGCTCTGTCATTAACTTGCTGTGTACTCTGGGCCAAACCCCTTCCTCTCTCTGGACCTCCCTCCTTCTTTTTCTCTATAAAGCAGGGCCCTCTCCAGCTTGCAGCACAGCCTGGGACCCTCAAAGACAGGCAGGGAAGTAGAGGTTGCATAAAGCCTGTCTCTGATCGCTTGTGCTGGCTCCAGGCAGGTCAAGCGGGGACTTTATGATATGCAACCACCGCTGCTGAAACGGGAGTCTGAGCAGGACTGGCACCTGTCACGGCCTTTTCCTGTGTTCAGTGGGAGAGATGCAGGGAGATCAGCTGCAGGCTAGGCCGGCACGGGCTTGGGGGGTTGACTGGCAACAGCAAGAAGGGCAGGGCGTCTCCACGGCTAGCCCACCCAATGCTGAGGGTCCCCAGGGGACCTATAGAGGACAGAACTAGTGCCCCCGGAACAACCCCAGGAAAGTGTAATCATCCTGAGCCTCCTGCCACCCGCAGTTGCGTGGGCTGCTGACTGCCGGCTCAGCTTAGACACCAGCGCCAATCGCAGGCCTTCAAAGTGACCTCACAGCAAATGTGATTGGTTCTCTCTCAGCACCGGGCGCGTCCTGTCAGCTCACTGTCAACTGACCTCTGGGGGAGAACTGGCGGGTTGTGTGACCTTGAAGAAATCACTTTACTTCTCTGAACCTCGTTTATAAAATGGATATATTAATAGCTATCCTGAAATGACCCATAAGACAGTGAACATGTCCAGAAAAGACATCATCTCCATAAAATTTTCTTTTATTGTTTTCTTCTGCTTACAAAAGTAACATTATAAAAATAAAGATAGAATACAAACACTGGAAGTTCCTTGTACACTATTTCCTCCCTTTCTCCCAGCTCAAAGTTAACTATTAACAGTTCAGTGTATTTCCTCTCAGGTTTTTTTTCTGTGAATATAAAAAGATTATTTTTAAACAAAAATTAAGTTATTCTATACAACTTTTTTCTCACTTAATAATATATTTGAACATCTTTCAAGGTTGGTAGAAAAGACCTTTCTCATTTTTTTAAAATGTCTACATTGTAGTCAAAGCCCTTATCCTTGGATATTTGTTGTTTCTATTATAACGGCAGCAGCAACAACAAAACCTGCAGCAAATTTTATTTATTTATTTGTGTAAGAATTTCTGTAGGATACATTTTTGGAAGTTGAATTTCTGGGTCAAAAATGTAAGCACATTTTAATGACACAAAAAGCACTGGCAACAAAACCAAAAATAAACACACGGGACTACATTAAACTGAAAAGCATCTGCACAGCAAAGGAAACAGCCAACAGAATGAAAAGGCAACCTATGGAATGGGAGGGAATGTTTGCAAACCAGATATCTGATAAGGGGTTAATCTCCCGGATATGTGGGGAACTCCTACATCTCAATAGCAAAAAACTTATAACATGATTTTAAAATGAGCTAGGGACTTGAGTGGTCCCTAGCTCACAAAGATGTGCAAATGGTCGACAGGTATATGAAAAGATGCCTCAGAAGTCACTAATCATCAGGAAAATGCAAATCAGAACCGCAATGAAGTATTGTGAGATATTGCCTCACACCTATTGGGATGGCTGTTATGAAAAATAACAAAAGACAACAAGTGACATCGAGGATATGGAGAAATTGGAACCCTTGAACACTGTTGATGGAAATGCAAAATGGTGCAGCCATTATGAAAAACAGCATGGAGATTCCCCCAAAATTTAAACATAGAATTATCATATGATCCAGCGTTCCCACTTCTGGGCATTTATCCAAAAGAACTGAAATCAGCCTCTTGAAGAAATATTAGCACCTCCCCATGTTCATTGCAGCACTGTTCACAGAGTTTGGTTTTGACTATTCACAGTGTCAAAGATCAAACCCTGCATACTGAATAAAACAAGGCAGAAAGATGAGTTTATTGCAAGGCTTTCAACCTGCAAGTGAGGAAACTCAAGGCTACAAGGAGCAATGAGTTCTGAGTTGCTCACAGATTAAGGAATTTTTATGGTGTAAGTGTGGAAGTTATTTGGTTTTTTTCAGCTGATTGATTGCCTAGTGGTCTTCTTTCTTATTTGCATCAAGGCAGCTGAGTCAGGTGAACAAAGTCTAGAAATAGTGTGAACAGACTTGGTGTTTGAGGATTGGGTGGTATCCTCTGCTGATTTTTGAAAAGAGCTGTAAGTTCCAGTAAGGTTAGATTAAGTTTTCCCTATGTGCTTGCTTTGACCATCTCCATTTTGTCCCTGACATAAGTGACTCATTTTAGTTTGGTTCCACAACACTAACCAAGATGTGGAAACAACTTAAATGTCATTGACAGGTGAATGGATAAAGAAAGTGTTTTTTATATACATATATATATATGGGATATTACTCAGCCTTAAGAAGGAAATTCTGCAATATGCTACAACATGGATGAACTTTTTTTTTTTTAAATATTTATTGATTGATTGGCTGTGTCAGGTCTTAGTTGCAGCACGCAGGATCTTTCGCTGCAGCACGCAGGCTTAGTTGCCCTGCAGTATGTGGGATCTTAGTTCCCTGACCAGGAATCGAACCAGCGCCCCCTGCATTGCAAGATGGATTCTCAACCACTGGACCACCAGGGAAGTCCCAACATGGATGAACTTTGAGGACATTATGCTAAGTGAAATGAACTAGTTATAGAAAGACAAATACTGCATGATTTCACTTATATGAGGTACCTAAAATTGTCAAATTCATAGAATCTAGGAGAGGAATGATGGTTGCCAGGGGCTGGGCAGAAGAGGAAACTGGGAGTTACTAATCAAGGACATAAAGTTTCAGTTAAGCAAGATTAACAAGCTCTTAGAAATCTGTTGTACAACACTGTACATTGTACACATAGTCAACGATAATATATTTCTATACTTAAAAATTTAAGAGGGTAGATCTCATTTTAAGTGTCCTTAAACAAAGTAAAATTCAAACAAACAAAAATAAAAAGTGACTGCAGCATTTTACATTCTGACCAGAAACATATAAGGGTTCCAGGTTTTTTCTGCATCCTCATGAACACTTGCTATTGTTTGTTTTGTTGATTACAGCCATTCTAGTAATTTTATAGTGGTATCTCATTGTGGATTTTTATTTGCATTTCCCCATGCTGGGTGTCTTTTTGCGTGCTCGTTACCTATCTATATGTCTTCTTTGGTGAAATGTCTACTCAAATACATTGCCCATTTTCTTAAATGTTATCTTCTTATTGTTGAGCTGTAGGTGTTCTCTATATGTTCTGGATACAAGTCCATTGTGGTAAAGACAGATTGCAAATATTTTCTCCCACCCTCCCCAAAATATATAAGCACATTAAAAAAAAATTTTTTTTTTTAACATTTTATTTTTATTTTTGGCGGCATTGGGTCTTTATTGCGGTGCGCAGACTTCTCATTGCAGTGGCTTCTCTTGTTGCAGAACACGGGCTCTAGACACACGGGCTTCAGTAATTGCAGCACACAGTCTCAGTAGTCGCGGCGCACAGGCTCTAGGGAGCTAAGGCTTCAGTAGTTGTGGCTCGTGGGCTCAGTAGTTGTGGTGCACGGGCTTAATTGCTCCACGGCATGTGGGATCTTCCAGGACCGGGGATCAAACCTGTGTCTCCTGCATTGGCAGGCGGATTCTCAACCACTGCACCACCAGGGAAGTCCTATAATCACATTTTAAATGTTAATAAATATTACCAAATTGCTCTCCAAAGAGGAGGCATCAATTTATATTCCCACCAACAGCGTATGGCAATGCTGGTTTCTCAGCACCACCACAAACACAGGATGCCAATCTTTGTTAATCTGAGATGAAAACCATTGCACTGTTTTAACTTTGCCTTCCTTTAATGATTAGGAGGAGCATCTCACCATATATTTGTTGACAAGTGCTTTTGCTCTTCTAAGAATTGCATGTTCTTGTTGAAATCTTGCATTCTTCAATTTTGCATCCCTTAAGACCTAGTCATTATTAAACATCCAGGGAATGTTTGTTGAACGAATGAAGTGTAATGTTGTGAAGAATAAATGAGATAATATATCTAAAGTACTAAACTCATAATTAGTGACCAATTAATATTATTAGTTGAATCTAAGTCTGGAGTCAGGAAGTGAGAACTATAATGCCCTTGAATTCTTTCCTCTAGGATCTGGGATGGTTGCTAGGATTCCAAGAGGCCTGGTTTCTCCTGGTCCTCTCACTGTGTGTTTTAGGGTAAATCACTTAACTTCTCGGACCTTCAGTTTGTCTGCAACAGTCTACAAGCTGTATCATGCTTATCAAAAAGGGTTATTAGGTGAAAAACATAAGATTAATTTACAATAAACATATATTCATGTATCACTTGAATAATTAAAATAAATATTTTTAAAAGTAAATGCAAGCATTTATAATAGAGGGGAATAAAACTACAGAGATAAGGACAGGCCTAAAAAAAGAAGCTAGCTGCCCTTTTGATGACCTTATATTTCATTTAAAAATACGTGACCGAGTTGGCCCAGCCTCTCTTCCATCTTTTCTCCAACTCTCTATCGCCCTCTACTGCTTAGGCTGTCTCATTTCAATGCAGTTCAACTCAGCAAATATGATTAAGGAAAAAGTATTACATATTTGTGGCCCAGTCCCTGACTTTAGTTATCTACATCACCCTCAACCAAGTTCTGCTCTATTTTTGGTCCTGTGTCCAGCACACAGATATAGAGCTCACAGTCTGGTTGGGACACAGACTTTCATGACTTTTGGGGCTTGACAAGAAACATTTCTAGAACAGGAATGACTCTGAGCTAGGCACTGTGCTAAGCATACTGCATACATGCAATTTTAGTCCTACTGACAGCCATACAAGGGATCTTCTTTTTTTTTTTTTAATTTATTTAATTTATTTTTGGCTGCGTTGGGTCTTCATTGCTGTGTGTGGGTTTTCTCTAATTTTGGTGAGCAGGGGCTACTCTTCGTTGCAGTGCGCAGGCTTCTCTTTGTGGTGGCTTCTCTTGTTGCGGAGCACGGGCTCTAGGCACGTGGGCTTCAGTAGTTGTGGCATGCGGGCTCAGTAGTTGTGGCACAAGGGCTTAGTTGCTCTGCGGCATGTGGGATCTTCCCTGACCAGGGCTCAAACCCATGACCCCTACATTGGCAGGTGGATTCTTAACCACTGCACCACCAGGGAAGCCCACAAGGGATCTTCATTTACAGAAGAGGAATCAGGCTCACACATGTGATTGGGTCAAGGTCACAATTTAGTAAACATGGGACATAGACTCTGACTGAGATCTGTCTGCCCTCCAAAGCCAGTCATCCCCTACTACATTATGTCAGAATAGACCAAGTGGGGTGGAACACTGAAGTCAGAGGATCTAAATCTACTCTAGGAGTGTATGGTTGTCGCATCTGGGAAGACATTACAGAGGAGAAGTTCTCTGATTTGAGAAGGGTGGTCCACGCATCAAGAGCAATAGTAAACAGGGACACAAACCTGGGACCCATCCAAAGAACAGAAAGTTGGGTGGGATATGGGGGAGGAGAGGCAGGAGATGAGGCTAGAATTAGATTGTACAGGGCTTTGGAGGCCAGCCAAAGGAAGGTGAACTCAAAATCAAAGGTCAGGGCTTCTCTATCTGAGACATGTGTACTGAGGGAACCTCCCAAGGTGATCGGGGGTTTGAGAAACCACTAGTAAATGTGGCATAGCAACTGGAATGTGTTATGCTACGAAGGATGTATTATGGAATTGAATGTAAAAACAAATGAACTTTTAAAATAAAACTGGGATTTCAAAGACATTTCCCACGTACAGTCAGCTGCTCTACAATAAGGACGTGGTTGGAAGTAGTCCACTCTCTGATGCCGTTAGGGATAGGTTAATAATGAAGCCATTTGGGAAGCATTGCTATAGGTGATGGGAAACCATGGACTGAGCTCCACTGAGGGCTCTAGAGGAGGAATGGCTGGGACTCAAAGATGAATAGGAACTGACTGTCTTTGGAGAGCTTTCAGTCTAGGCTTTATGGAACCAATGATTCTGAGCAGGAGAAAAAGCAAAAACCAGCTGAAGTTCCTCTCCTCCTTCCTATGTCTTTGACATATTCCTCCTGTACCCATTCTTTTATTTAAAAAAGATTTACGGCACAACTCTCTCACTTCCTGTGTGACCTTGGACAAGTTAACCTCTCTGTACCTCAGTTTCCTCATTGGGAGAATGGGGATAACAATAATTCCTACCCCATAGGGTCACAATGAGTGCCATGAGAATTAGTATAGTATTAGTATAAAGCTCTGCTTAGGAAAGCAGAGATGAACCAGATTTTTCATTGCACTTGTACAGACTTATGAACACTGGTTTGTCTAGCTACACCTGGCACATAGTAGGTGCTCAAAATACTTGCTGAATGAATAAACAAATGCTTTCCTACTAAACTGCAAGCTCTTTAAAGGCAGGGACCATACTTCCTAGCTGTTGTATTACTAAAGCCAAGCACTTGGTGACGCACACAGAGGCGCTTAGGGAACACCGAATTAACGAATGAATGGAATAAATGACTGCAGGCAGAGAAGCATTAAGACCACAAGGCTGGCACACAGTGCTGCAGAAAGACTGCTACCACTTTCAGGAGTGGGCTGACCAGAGGGAAAGATGGGACAGCCAAAGACTAACAGCATGAGGACAGAGGAGAGCCTAGGCTCCGGGCACGGTGCCTTCCGGACGCCCGGGTGACCGCGGACCTCGGCGGCACGCCCCTCCCAGGCCCCGCCCCTCCGCCGGCTCACGTGACCGTGGGGCGGGCGGGCGGCGTGGCCATGAGCAGACTGGCTGGGTGATTTTGGCTGGGCGAGCAAGAGCCATGGCGGGCGTGGTGGACTTCCAGGACGAGGAGCAGGTGAAGTCCTTTCTGGAGAACATGGAGGTGGAGTGCAACTACCAGTGCTACCGCGAGAAGGACCCGGACGGTGAGCGCCGCCTGCACGGCCTTAAGGACACGTGAGGGCTCGGTGCGCAGGGACGGGAGGCTGGACGGGTCACGCGAGCGACCTCTGAGAGGATCTGGAAGGGGCCGCGGGCCGGAGACGCGGGGTCTGTAGGACGCGGACGGCTCTTTGTGTGTTGGGGAGGGGCGGGATGGGTTCCACGTGACTTGCGGGGCTCGCAGCCGGGGCTTACTCTGCCGGCGGCACCGAGCCTGGAGGCCGGGCTGGAAGGAAGAGAAGCGCGCGGGCGTTTGGAGTAGAGGGACTGGGGCTACATAAGTCAACTGATAAAACGTCCTGTCCTCGTGGAGCTTATGTTCTAGTAGGGGGTATTGGACAATAAACATAAGAAAATAAATGAGATAGTGTGTTAGAAGGTAGTAAGTGCAGTGGGAAAAAGAACTGACTGAGAGGTATCAGGAGTTCAGGAGGGCAATTTTAAATTGAGTGGTCAGGGAGAATCATTGGGAGAGTGGCATTTGAACAGTGTTGAAGAAGGTAAGGGAGAATCATGCCAGGCAGAGGTAACAGCTAGTGAAAAGGCTCTGAGGCGTGAATGTGCCCCGTGTGTTCTGGGAACATTGAGTTGACTTCAGTGTGTGGGTGGATGGTGATGTCCAGAAGGGGCCACACAGAGCAGTCAGTATCTTTGGGTGGTTTTCTTCTTCTTACTTCATTTTTATAAAGGGGGGGAAAAAATGGCACTGGCCCTACCTTCAAATAGCTTGCAGTCTAGCTTGAAGCTGACCAACTACAGAGTTGCTCTGCAGTGTATGATGGCTTAAAAAGAACCCAGGGTTGTTCTTTGAGGGCTGGTCTATGTCCTGAGTGTAGGGAGATTTCACAGGAGTTGGAGTCACTGAAGAGCAGAATGGTTGGGAAAGACTTCTGGAAGAGGTCAGGAGGGATAGGCAAGTAGTGTTGATAAAATGGAGCAGAGGAAGAGAAGAAAATGCTCTTTTGGAAGGTTGAAGTCAGAATGTAGTCAGAAATAAGATTGACGGGGACCCTGGGCCACAGTGTGTCAGACCTTTTTTTTTTTTTTAACATCTTTATTGGAGTATAATTGCTTTACAATGGTGTGTTAGTTTCTGCTTTATAACAAAGTGAATCAGCTGTACATATACATATATCCCCATATCTCCTCCCTCTTGCGTCTCCCTCCCACCCTCCCTATCCCACCCCTCTAGGTGGTCACAAAGCACCCAACTGATCTCCCTGTGCTATGCGGCTGCTTCCCACTAGCTATCTGTTTTACATTTGGTAATGTATATAAGTCCATGCCAGTCTCTTACTTCGTCCCAGCTCACCCTTCCCCCTCCCCGTGTCCTCAAGTCCATTCTCTACATCTGTGTCTTTATTCCTGTCCTGCCCCTAGATTCTTCAGAACCCATTTTTTTTTCTTAGATTCCATATATATGTGTTAGTATTCGGTATTTGTTTTTCTCTTTCTGACTTACTTCACTCTGTATGACAGACTCTAGGTCCATCCACCTCACTACAAATAACTCAATTTCATTTCTTTATATGGCTGAGTAATATTCCATTGTATATATGTGCCACATCTTCTTTATCCATTCATCTGTCCATGGACACTTAGGTTGCTTCCATGTCCTGGCTATTGTAAATAGAGCTGCAATGAACATTGTGGTACATGACTCTTTTTGAATTATGGTTTTCTCAGGGTATAGGCCCAGTAGTGGGATTGCTGGGTCGTACAGTAGTTCTATTTTTAGTTTTTTAAGGAACCTCCATACTGTTCTCCATAGTGGCTGTATCAATTTACATTCCCACCAACAGTGCAAGAGGGTTCCCTTTTCTCCACACCCTCTCCAGCATTTATTGTTTGTAGATTTTTTGATGATGGCCATTCTGACTGGTGTGAGGGGATACCTCATTGTAGTTTTGATTTGCATTTCTCTAACAATTAGTGATGTTGAGCATTCTTTCATGTGTTTGTTGGCAATCTGTGTATCTTCTTTGGAGAAATGTCTATTTAGATCTTCTGCCCATTTTTGGATTGGGTTGTTTGTTTTTTTGATATTGAGCTGCATGAGCTGCTTGTATATTTTGGAGATTAATCCTTTGTCGGTCGTTTTGTTTGCAAATATTTTCTCCCATTCTGAGGGTTGTCTTTTCGTCTTGTTTATGGAGTGTGTCAGACCTTGAATGCTACGGAAAGGCTTTTAGACTTTATTCTGTAGGCAGTGGAAAGCCATACATGTTTTTGTACTCTGGAGATGTACGGAGCAGTGAAGTAGGGGAGGGTGGGCATATAAGAAGGACAGGCTGCAGCACTTTAGAAGGAGAGCCCGAGAGGAGGCTGTAGTTACTATAGCTACTTCTATATTAGTCTTCAAAATCATCATGTCTCACCTGGGTTACTGAAATAGCCTTCTAACTTGACTCTCCATTTGCACCGTCACTCCCTTAAAATCTGTTCTCTACTCACAGACTGATAATTAAATTTTTATTTTGTTATTTTAAATGTTTATTAGAGTTTTAAATGACAAGGTAACACATTTTTGTTACTATCAGTGTTGAAGTGTGTCCCTTCACACTTAACTTCCTCCATATTCATCCAGACACATACAAACATATATATTAGAATGACCTTTTAAAAATGCAAATCGAATCATATTGCTTCCCTTCTTAAAACCCTCCAGTGGTTTGCCATTGACTTGGAGTAAAATCCCAATTTCTTCCTATCTTCTATAAGGCCCTGTGATTGGTCCCTGCCTTCTCCTCACTTCCTGCCTCTTTCTTCCTGGATCCAGCCACATTATACCTTATTTGTGCCAAGCTTATTCCCTCTTTTGGGTCTTTTTATTTACTGTTCCTTGTGCCTGAGACTTTCTGCCTCCTTCCCATTTCATTGTCTTTAAATAGCTAGTTCATTCATGTTATTCACATCTCAGCTTACACATCGAAGTCCCCAATAAGGCCCTTCCTGATCGCCCAGTCTATGTTAACCATTCCCCCAACATGCACAACGAACTATCTTATCCTGTTTTAGTTCAGTCATATTTGTTTATTAAGGTTTGAATGCATCTTGCTTAACCTATTTACTTATTTATTGTATTTCCTCCTCTACAATGTAATTTTTAGGCAGGCAAGTGACTGTATTCCCAGCAATTAAAGCAATGTCTTGTACATTGATGCAGATAGATGCTCAAATATTTGTTGAATGAAAATGAACAAGAGATGGGTGTTATTGTGGATGAAAAAAAAGGGACAGAGGAGAGAGATGTTTAAGGAGAGGCTTGCTGGGACTAGAGACTGCCAAGGAGAGGGAGTCTATTTCCAACTCCTTTGGTAGCTGCCATTTCGACTCTTTCTTCTTAATGTACCCAGCCTGGCCAAGGATTAAGGTATAGTCATCAAAGCATCCCTTTCTTGCAGCTATGAAGACTAGCTCATGGACCCTGTTGGTTCTCAGTGTTTTACTGCTGAACTTCCTGAGAAGTTCTAAAGCTAGCAAAGTTTCATTATGCAAGCCAGTGCGTCTTTGGGCCTTGCTGACAGGGAACAGAGGGTTAGTGAGTGGTGGAGCCAGTGCGGGGCCAAGGTCTCCCCAGTCTGTACATTGCTCTGTCCTAGGCTGAGGGTGGACAGTGCCATTTGTAGGAGTGGCTGAACACGACCTGCATTCTTTGTGGCGAGTTCACCTTGCCACACCTCAGGAGGAGAGAGCCTGGTCCTAAATAAAAGGCACATCTGGCCTGCCACACCTGGACCCTCCCCACTGCCCCAGACTTGAACAGCAGCTTTTGCCCTTTCCTCACAGGTTGCTATCGTCTGGTGGACTATTTGGAAGGGATCCAGAAGAATTTTGATGAGGCTGCCAAGGTGTTGAAGTTCAACTGTGAAGAGAACAAACACAGTGATAGCTGCTACAAACTGGGGGCCTATTATGTGACTGGGAAAGGTAAGGAGGGGCCTGCTTTCTTTGGTCCTTATCATTGATGGTAGTGCTGACATCACATCCTGAGGCTCATACTGAGCCCTCTTTACAGAAGGGTCCTCACAGGCATTGGGGAAGCATGTTGTAGGAAAATTTGGAGTCAAGAGTTTAGCAAAGTGATGGAGGGACGAGCACAGCCTTTCAAGTCAGGCAGACCTTAAGGAATGCTGTTTGCAAGTAGTGGGACCTTGAGCCGGTCACGTTAACTCTGTGCATCAGTTATATCACCTGTAAAATGGAGAAAAAAATAGTACTTGCTTCGTAGGGTTGTTGTCAGGATTAAATAAGGTAATGTAGGTAAAGGCATCAGCATGTGCCTGGCACAGAGGAAGGGACCAATAATTAATTCCTTTCCATCTGCTTTTCTCCTCATGACCTAATTGCAGTTGGTATTCAGTAGTGTTTAAGTTATCTATTGCTAAATAACAAATTATCCCAACAAACCTATCATTTCACATAGTTTCTGTGGGTCAGGAATTTGGGAGTGGCTGAGCTGTGTGCCTCAGGGTCTCTCAGTGAGGTTGCAGTCAAGACATTAGCCAGGGAGCCAGGGCTGTAGTCCTTTGAAGGTTAGACTGGAACCAGAGTTTCCAATCCTAAGCTGGCTCACTCACGTGGCTGTTGGTGAAAGCTTCTGTTCCTTGCCAGCTGTTGTCAGGAGACCTCAGTTCCTTGTCACATGGATCTCTTCATGGGCTACTTGTATGTCCTGGTGACATGGCATCTGGCTTCCTCCAGAGTGAGTGATCCAAAGAGGGAGCAAGATGGAATCCACAGTGTCTTTTATACTATACCCTTGGAAGTCACATACTTTTCATTTCTACCCCACTCTGTTTATTAGAAATGAGTCAGTAAGTTTAGCTTACACTAATTGGAGAAAACTTAAATTCCACCTGTTGAAGGAAGGAATATCAAGAATTTATGGGTTGGGACTTCCCTGGTGGCACAGTGGTTAAGAATCTGCCTGCCAATGCAGGGGACACGGGTTCGAGCCCTGGTCCAGGAAGATCCCACGTGCCGTGGAGCAACTAAGCCTTGCACCACAACTACTGAGCCTGTGCTCTAGAGCCCACGAACTACAACTACTGAACCTGCATGCCACAACTACTGAACCTGCGTGCCGCAACTACTGAAGCCCACACGCCTAGATCCCGTGTTCCACAACAAGAGAAGCCACCGCAATGAGAGGCCTGCACACCACAATGAAGAGTAGCCCCTGCTCGCCGCCACAACTAGAGAAAGCCCGCGCACAGCAACGAAGACCCAACGCAGCCAAAAATAAATTTATTTAAATAAATGAATTAAATAAATTAAAAAGAAAAAGAATTTATGGGTATATTTTAAAACCACCACAAATAGGGAATATGACTTTAGACAGGGAACTCTGTTTTTGCTCACTAGAGCATGAGCTTCTTGAGGATGATCCCTTGTTCCCAGTACCCAGTGAAGCCTGGTTAGAAGGATGTTCAGTGAAAGTTTGATGAAGAGGATGTCTTTTTAAATCTCTAGAGCTGTGTGCGCTATTTCTGCCTTCACATGGGACATGGGGTCTGTGGTAATCTCAAAGTTGAAGAAAGTTTAGCATTAATAGGAATATCAGGTTCCCTTGCTTGAGCAGAGGAGCATTTCTTTGGCTTAGTAACTCTCCTAGTATCTTTTCCTAAGGAAATAACTGGAAATGCAAATAAAGATTATATGCAAAGATTCTCACCCCAGCATTATCTATCTGGCAGAATTTTATTTTCATTAATTTATAATTTATAAGTAATATATAACTGCATTATATTAGTTATTTTTTTAAAAAAATCTATGTGCCAACAGTAGCAGTTTAGTTAAATAAATAATTTACTTCCAGCAGCTGGAATGTTATTTAGCCCATTAAAAAATAATGTTTTGGGACTTCCCTCGTGGCGCAGTGGTTAAGAATCTGCCTGCCAATGCAGAGGACACAGGTCCGAGCCCTGGTCTGGGAAGATCCCACATGCCGCGGAGCAACTAAGCCTGTGCACCACAACTACTAAGCCTGTGCTCTAGAGCCTGCGAGCCACAACTACTGAGCCCACGTGCCACAACTACTGAACTCGCACGCCTAGAGCCTGTGCTCTGCAACAAGAGAAGCCACTGCAGTGAGAGGCCCACGCACCGCAACAAAGAGTAGCCCCTGCTCGCCGCAACTAGAGAAAGCCCGGGCTCAGCAATGAAGACCCAATGCAGCCAAAAATAAATAAACAAATAAATAAATTTATTTAAAAAAAAAAAATAAAAAAATAATGTTTCTACATAAGCAGAACACTCTACTGACATAAATCATAACGAGATCCTTTTTGCCCCACCTCCTAAAGTAAGGGAAATAAAAGCAAAAATAAACAAATAGGACCTAATGAAAGTTAAAAGCTTTTGCACAGCAAAGGAAACCATAAACAAGATGAAAAGACAACCCTCAGAATGGGAGAAAATATTTGCAAACAAAACGACCGACAAAGGATTAATCTCCAAAATATACAAGCAGCTCATGCAGCTCAATATCAAAAAAACAAACAACCCAATCCAAAAATGGGCAGAAGGCCTAAATAGACATTTCTCCAAAGAAGATATACAGATTGCCAACAAATACATGAAACGATGCTCAACATCACTAATCATTAGAGAAATGCAAATCAAAACCACAATGAGGTATCCCCTCACACCGGTCAGAATGGCCATCATCAAAAAATCTACAAACAATAAATGCTGGAGAGGGTGTGGAGAAAAGGGAAGCCTCTTGCACTGTTGGTGGGAATGTAAATTGATACAGCCACTATGGAGAACAGTATGGAGGTTCCTTTAAAAACTAAAAATAGAACTACTGTACGACCCAGCAATCCCACTACTGGGCATATACCCTGAGAAAACCATAATTCAAAAAGAGACATGTACCATGATGTTCATTGCAGCACTGTTTACAACAGCCAGGACATGGAAGCAACCAGAATGTCCATCAACGGATGAATGGATAAAGAAGATATGGCACATACATACAATGGAATATTACTCAGCCATAAAAAGGAATGAAATTGAGTTATTTGTAGTGAGGTGGATGGACCCAGAATCTGTCATACAGAGTGAAGTAAGTCAGAGCAAAACAAATACCGTATGCTAACACATACATATGGAATCTAAAAAAGTGGTACTGATGAACCTAGTGGCAGGACAGGAATAAAGACGCAGACGTAGAGAACGGACTTGAGGTGGGGAAGGGGAAGCTGGGATGAAGTGAGAGAGTAGCATTGACATATGTACACAACCAAATGTAAAATGAATGGCTAGTGGGAAGCTGCTGCATAGCACAAGGAGATCAACTTGATGCTTTGTGATGACCTAGAGGGGTGGGATAGGGAGGGTGGGAGGGAGGCTCAAGAGGGAGGGGATATGGGGATATATGTATATGTATAGCTGATTCACTTTGTTGTACAGCAGAAACTAATACACCATTGTAAAGCAATTATACTCCAATAAAGATGTGAAAAAAGAAAAAAATAATGTTTTAAAATAATTTTTGTTGACATCAGGAAAGGTTTATGATATAATGTTCAGTGAAGAAAGCTGAACACAAAATTACATATGATGTGAACTCAGCTATATAATACACTGTGCAAAAATAAAAATGTTCCTAGCTGTTTAGTCTCTGAATTTGTGTCTTGGTAAAGTTTTGGGTTCCTTTTGTCTTTATATCATATTTTACTGCATTTTCCACAGGGACTTTGAGTTCCCTATTGAATTAAGGAGAACAAAAGAGATTGTGGAGGTTGTGAAATTATTTTCCCTTCTCTTTGACAAACTTATATGATTAATGATTGTGCACTGAGACTTTTTTTTTTTCTTAAGTGCTCCTTTGTTGAGCAAATTTTTAGTATTTACTCTGTACAGTGAAGCAAAGATGGACCAGTGTGGGGAAGAAATCTTTTTTTTTTTCACCCCCTCCCCAGGGAAGAAGTATTTATACTAATACCTGTTAACCTGGGAGAGCTTGATAAGTGTCTTTATAGAGAGACATGTAAAGTACTTTGGGGGTTCAGTTCTGGGAGCATGTCATCATCAGGGGGTGCTGAGAGGAGGAGGCATTGAAACTGGTTCTTAAAGGACAGAGCAGATTTTATTTGCTGGAGGTAGAATAGAGTTATGTCTTCTCTTCAGAATAGAGAGCAGGTAAGCAGGTGAAAGAACACAGAGTGTTTAGAGAATAATACTTGATCCTCTGTTAAGCTGACATTGTTAAATAATTTCCTCGAGGTCAGGTGTCGTCACAGGAGATCCCATTAGCTGATCTTTGCTCCTCAGACTCTTTTGGATTGTTGGTTAGGAGACCTTGGGCCCTGCCATGCCTAAAAACCAATACTGTTGACCCCCCTGCCTAGTTCTGAGCCTGAGAATTTGCCCTCTGTTCTGAAAACACACCCAGTGTCCTTTCTTGACAAAGACTGGTTAATAACTCTCCTTTTATCAAGGATAGCTTGGGGCAGTGGGGAAGAGTGGGAGGTCACTTTTCATCCTGAGCGCTAATTGACAGTGTGGTATCAGGCAAGGCATTTTCCTTCCCTGAGCTACAAATACCTCAATGACAAAATTGGAGTAATAAGGTCAGCTCACACCTTATTCATAGGATTTTTCTGAGCATCAAATGAACTCATATGTGACTGCTTTGTTAAATTGTAAAACATTCTATCAGTGTGAACAGGTCTGGTTTATGTTGGTTGCTGCAGAAGTTACCTTGGATTGGACACTTAGAGTGACCCAAGGAATATTTTGCCCAGGTGTTTTCATCAGTGAAATCAGCTTTTAACTATTTTTGTGAAGCCATTTAAATGTCTTATGAAAGGAAGTGGAAAGTAACTCTGATATATCTCTTTGATGAAATATTCTTAATAAAACATATGAAGATGGGTTTCTAATGGGGAGTGAAGAACACACGATTACAACATGTAAAAACAAGACCAAACTACATTGAAAAGGTAGTAGGAGGAAATACACCAAAAGTTAATAGTGGTGGTCTCTAGGATGTGGCGATGAATGATAAGTTAGTGATGATAATTGCAAACAAACCTTTATCTCTAGGCAAAACCACTCCAGACTGCATATAGTTGACTGTTTATTGGAAAATTTGACTTGGAGTTCTTACAGGCATCGCAAACTTAACAAATCCAATATAGAATTCTTAATTGTTTTCTTTTTCTCCCAAATATTGCACCCCTGTTGTCTTCCAGTTTAGCCAGTGGTATCTCTCCCTGCCTAGTAGCTTGTGGCCAGTTTAGCTCTAAAATATGTTTCAAATCTGTCCTGTCTCTCCCTTTCCTGCTACCATATTTATCCGAGCCACCTTCCTCTCCTGCTTCATTAATGTAGGTATCTAATCTTCTTTCCATAAGGCAACTAAAATGAACTTTTAAGGATATAAACCATGGATTCAATAAAATATATGAAGCAACTATTTTCAGACATTGGAAAATAGGCAGTGCAGTACAGTGATTCCTGAGAAAAGGGAAACACGCAGGATGAGCCCCATGAATGATTGCTTTGGCTTTTTGCCTGGAGTTACTTTTCAGACTAGGCACAAAGAGGTGGAAGCCAAGTAGAGTATGATAGTCTTGCTGAACTGATGAGGCAGAGGTCAGAGTTTCTGGCCACTGAGGCTGCCAGAGTTTGCAGGACAGGATACCAGAGAAGAAGGAGCTACACAGAGAAGGAGCTCCAGATAGCCACATAGGGGTGCTCTTAAGTCTTTGGCTCAGTGTTAAGCTGCACATGCATAGGAGGAGACTCTGAGAGACCTTGCAGTGAAAAGCTACTGGGGAGGTGTGAACTGAAAAGAGACTCCAGAGGTTTCAGTGTTGGGAGTTGTTTGAATTCCACCAGCCAGGGTGGAGAGACCTCATTGAATACAGACTGCAGAAAGGTTCCAAAACTTAGAAACAAGCCTCAAAAGGATCAGGCTGATTCACCAGTGAATTAGTTACTTGTGAGAACAAAACTCAACAGTCTTTAGTAAAAGGTGAAAGATTTACGTGATCTGAAGAGAAACCAGAGTATAACAGTCTTTAAATGAATACAACAAAACCAGAGTGAACAAAGTAGCATCTACAATGTCCAGCATAAAGTAAGAAATTGCTAAACAGAAAAAAAGCAGTCAATAGAAACAGACCCAGATGTGACAGGGATGTTGGAATTAGCAGTCAAATATTTTTAAACAAGGAAAATAAATTTATTAAAGGGTTTAAATAAAAGATGGACACAATGAATGAACAGATGGGAGATCTCATCACAGAAATTGAAACTATTAAAAAGAACCAAATGAAATCCTGCAATTGAAAAACGTACTATTTGAAATGAAAAATTCACTGGACAGGCTTAATAGCAAATTGGACACATCAGAAGGAAATAATCAGTGAATTTGAAAGATCAGTGAACTTGAAGACAGGATTGAAGATGTTATGTAAACTGAAGCACTGAGAGAGAAAAAGCAAAACAACAACAACACAGAGCCTCAACCTGTGGGGTTCACTATCCCTTAATCTAACATAACATGTATTGGAGTCCAGAAAGAGAAGAGGTTGGGGCAGAAAAAAGTATTTGTAGAAATAACAGTATAAAATTTCCAAATTTGATGAAAAATACCACTCCACAGATCCATGAAGCTTAGTGGATCCAAACAGGGTAACCAATGAAATCATACCTAGACACATTATTACCATTTGCTGAAAGCCAAAGGTAAAGAGAAAATCTTAAAATCAGTCAGAGAAAAAAACACATTGTGGGGAACATTGGTGAGAATAATCACTGACTTCTCATCAGAAGTAATTAAGCCAGAAGACAAAAGAACAACATCTTTTAAATGCTGAAAGAAAAAAACTGTCAAACTTGAATTCTACTTTATTGAAAATATTTTTTTAAATGAAGATGGGGAATTCCCTGGCGGTCCAAGGGTTAGGACTCCACGCTCTCACTGCCGAGGGCCCAGGTTCAATCCCCGGTCAGGGAACTAAATCCCACAAGCTGTGTGGCACAGCCAAAAAGATAAATAAATAAATGAAATGAAATAAATTCATTTTCAGATAAACAAAAGCTGAGTCAATGAGTTGCTGGCAGACCTACACTACAAGAAAAGTTAAAAATTTGGGTAGAAGGAAAATGATAAAAAGGTGGACGCTAGGATCCATACAAAAGAAGAAAGCGCACTGGAATATACATGTAAATGTAAGAATTTTTTCCTCATTTCTTAATGTCTTTAAAAAACTGAAGCAAAAATAATAGTTATATGTTATGGGGCTTACACTATATAGAAGTCAAACAAATAAATAATATATTTAGAAGTAAAACATGACAGCAGTAGTACAAAGGATAGAAATGTGGTAAATGAAAGTGTACTATTGTAAGGTTCTTACATTATATGTGAAGTGCTTAATATTAATTCTTGGTAGATTGTGATTAAGTATATATAGTATTTTCACTAGGTAAACCACTGATAAAAGAAGTATTACTAAAAAGCCAATGATGAGAATGAAATGGACTATTAGAAATATACAGTTCAAGAGAATTGTAAGAAAGGGAAAAAAGGAACAAAAAGCATTTGGGACAAATGGGAAACAAATAAGCTTGTAGACTTAAACCCAGCTATATCAAGAATTGCATTAAATCTAAGTAAACACTCCAGTAAAAGGCATAGATTTATCAGGCTGGATATAAAAGCAAGACCTAATTATATACTGTTTAAATAGAAAGGTGGCAAGAATGCATTCTCAAAACGGAAAGAACTCAGAGGCTGTAGAATCTATATGCTTTTCTAGAAAAAACTATCTGATAACCAGTAAGTAGGTGAATCAAGAGAAATAATTCAGGAATGGAGGAGCTCTGATGAAAAGACTGGTGATGAGCAGAATCCCATTTAGAATGAATGTTGGGCTAATTAGGGTTACTGAATAGAATGTAAATAATATAAACCTTTATGGCATAAAAATACTACAGCATTTACTGAGCACTTATTATGTACTAGGCTCTTTGTAATGACACATTTAAGCTTCCAGAATATGAAGTAGATACTGTTGTCCTTATTTTACAGATGAGGAAAACTGAGGCTTTGTAGAGTTTAGGTAGCTTGTCTAAGGTCACACTGCCAGCAAGTAATGGAGCCAGGACTGGCGCCTAGGTTTTCTGGCTACAGAGCCCAGGCTTTGGTAACCACTGTGCTCTGTGTCTCCCGAAGTTGAAATAACGTATCTAACAAAAAATAGAAGGCAGGGCAAGAGAGGTAGGGAGAAGTGTGAGGTGACAACATCCTCATGAGTCGATACTGTCTGAAATTTGGTTAAAAAACAAAACAAAACAAAACAGTGATGCTAACCTTTTAATAATCTATAACTCTAGGGGCTCATTTAGGAAATTTCTCTGTTGAAATATTCATTTGAAGTTAGCAGTTTCTTCAGCTTCACTTCAGTTTGGTTGTCTTAACGATAAATGCAAGTAAAATCAAAGTTAAATTTTTTATTTACAAGTAGCATGTGTAATCCAGTTTTTCAAATTACATCTGATCCTTGAACAACACGGGTTTGAACTATGCAGGTCCACTTACAGGTAGATTTTTTTTCAATAATTAATACTACAGTAGTACTACACAGTCCTCTGTTGGTTGAGTCTGCTGATGTGGAGGAGCCACATTTAGGGAGGGCTGACTCTAAGTTATTCTTGGATTTTTGGCTGTGTGGAGAGTGGGTGCCCCTAACCCCCATATCATTCAAGGGTCAACTGTACTTCTGTCTAGCTGTCCATTCAGCCAGCCGACATTTAACTCGAACACATGCTATAAAGATGACTGGGATAGTGTCCTCTTAATGATAATGATGGTTATTTCTAGGTGGTATGTTTGGAGTGATTTTAAAAACTAAATGTTGAGTTACTTAAAATGTTTCTCTTTTTGAGAATGGAGATTTGAAATGTTCCATTAAAAAACAAAACAAAACAAAAAACAAAGAAAAAAGTGAACCCTGTCACCACCTCTCCTTAAAGTGATCCATTAGCAGTTTCCCATTGCTCCTAGGATTAAGTGCAAGGTCCTTAAGGAGACCCATCAGACACTCCATGATCTGGCCCCTGCCTGCCTCTCCAGCCTCCCTTCCGTAGTGATTTCTGGGTTCTAGCCACATGGGCTCCTTTTCTCTTTGTATCCTATTCCTGCTGCCTGGAACAATTTTCTTTGCCTTTTTCTTTTCTTTTTTTTTTTTTTTCCACTCCATATTTTATTTTATTTTCCTTCTTTTTTCTATTACATCACAGCTCAAATGTCCCTTCTTTGGGGAAGCTTTCCTTTTTTTAAATTTAATTTTGTTTTTGGCTGCGTTGGGTCTTCGTTGCTCTGCGTGGGCTTTCTCTAACTGCGGCGAGCGGGGGCTACTCTTCGTTGCTGTGTGGGGGCTGCTCCCTGTGGTGGCTTCTCTTGTTGTGGAGCACGGGCTCTAGGTGCTCGGGCTTCAGTAGTTGTGGCTCACGGGCTCAGTAGTTGTGGCTCGCAGGCTCCAGAGCGCAGGCTCAGTAGTTGTGGCGCATGGGCTTAGTTGCTCCGAGGCGTGTGGGATCTTCCCAGACCAGGGCTCAAACCCGTGTCCCCTGCATTGGCAGGAGGATTCTTAACCACTGCACCACCAGGGAAGCCCCTGGGGAAGCTTTCCTTGACCCTCCCTCCTAGTTCAGAGCCCTGATACATTCTCATAGCATTCTGTACTTTTTCTCCATATGCTTGTCACACTTATAATCATACATTTACTTGTGTGCTTGTTTAATGTCTGTCTCATTAGACCACAAGATTCACAAAGGCAGGGACAGTATCTGTTCCTTAGAACCTAGCATATTAATTGGCAAATAATACACATTCAGTATATATTAAAATTAAATGTTTAATGAAGTGCTTATAAGATGCTGTGATCTTGCTGTTACCCTCAGAGGTAGATATTATCATTTCACCCTTTTTACCTGTTTAAGCTTCCTTACAAGATACCATTTGAACAGAAGATTCCATGGCTAAAAAAGCTGGAAAGTGTGCAGTATACCAGGCCATCTTCTTTTCATGCTGCCTTAGCTCAAACTATATAAACTTTATTCAGGAATTGCTCCCTGACTTTGGCCTGAGACATTCAGGTTCTGCCCTGGCTTAGGTTGACTTTTTTTTCCTTCCTCCCAGGTGGACTAACCCAGGATCTGAAAGCTGCCTTCAGCTGCTTTCTGATGGCATGTGAGAAGCCTGGAAAGAAGTCCTTGGAGGCATGCCACAACGTTGGTCTCCTGGCACATGATGGACAGGTCAATGAGGATGGCCAGCCCGATCTGGAGAGGGCCAGAGACTACTACACAAGGGCCTGTGATGGCAGCTATGCATCTAGCTGCTTCAACCTCAGTACCATGTTCCTGCAGGGTGCCCCCAGCTTTCCCAAGGACATGGGCCTGGCATGCAAATACTCAATGAAAGCCTGTGACCTAGGCCATGTCTGGGCCTGTGCCAATGCCAGCCGCATGTACAAGCTGGGGGATGGTGTCGATAAGGACGAAGCTAAGGCTGAAGAGCTAAAAAATCGGGCCCGGCAGCTGCACAAAGAGCAGCAGAAAAATGTCCAGCCTTTAACATTTGGGTAGTGTGGCCCACCCTCCTAGGCAACAGTCAGCTTGAGGCTGGCACCTCCTATTTCTGATGCAGCCCTTGGAGGTCGACCTGCTGGAGCAGAAAGACTTGGGATTTAATATCAGTAGCTCTGATTGTATAGACCCATTGCCCCAGAGTGTCACCTACTGGGATGTAGTCTGAAATGTGTATTTCAATCAGTATTCCTTTATCTGGTGTGATCCACATTTATGGGATCTTGGTTCTCAAACTCTTGCAGCTCTGTGAAAAACAGCAAACCAGTGAGCCATAGAGATTGGAGGGGTGGGCAGGAGAGACAGAGCAGGGAGTTGGAAAAATTAGCAGCCACAGGGCCTGAAAGAATCAGACGTCATCATCATTATCACCATTATTTTAGTTGGGAGGGCTTAAAAAATCAGAAAGTATCTTGATTTACATAATAGCGGGTTTAAGGAGCTAAGAACAGTTATAGTCATGACTGCCACCCTCTGACTTAATCATTGGGTGTGGGCTTCCTTTTTGCCTTTAGAGTCAGATCTTTCAACAAATTCAGAGACTGGGAGTTACGTGTGACGTAAAAGTTAAAGGCTGTTATGCTTCAGGGTTGCTAAAGAGGATACAACATAAGCCTTCCTTTAGTGGAGACATTCACACGGTAAAAATTAACATCCCCAGGCTACTCATCTGGCACAGCTAATAAGGTAACTTCAGCTAGGGATTTGTATGCAAGGGCTGGTGATACGTTTTGTCCCTCAGAACTGAACCTTTTTAACTGTCCCTGTGAATAAACTATTTTGATTGATTAGTAGTTTGTGTTATTAGTGTTCGCTCCAGATTCTTGGTAAGGTAGAGATTATGTTCTTTGTGGTGGTTGTGCCTTTTAAGAATGTTTGCTTTTTCTGTTATCTTCCTTACTTGACACTAGGGGGCGAGCTTGTCATTTGCCTGCTGATGACATGATCATTATTTCTGTCATCACTTAATGTTTTCGGGCTTTCAGTTTTGCAACGTGTATTGGAGAGGATGTGGAGAAATTGAAAGCCTTATACGTTGTTGGTAGGAATGTAAAATGGTGCAGCCACTATGGAAAACAATATGGCGATTCCTCAAAAAATTAAACATAGAATTACTATATGGTCTAGTAATTCTACTTCTGGGTTTATATCCAAAAGAATTGATAGCAGGGTCTCCAAGAAGTATTTATACACCCATGTTCGTAGCAGCATTCACAAAAGCCAAAAGGTGGAAACGGGGACTTCCCTGGTGGCGCAGTGGTTAAGAATCCACCTGCCAGTGCAGGGGACACGGGTTCGAGCCCTGGTCAGGGAAGATCCCACATGCCGCGGAGCAACTAAGCCTGCATGCCACACCTACTGAAGCCCGCACGCCTAGAGCCCACGCTCTGCAACAAGAGAAGCCACCGCAATGAGAAGCCCGTGCACCACAACGAAGGGTAGCCCCTGCTTGCCACAACTAGAGAAAGCCCGTGCGCAGCAACGAAGACCCAATGCAGCCAAAAATAAAATAAATACATGTATTTTTTAAAAATGCAAAGAATAATAATATATTGTCCAGCAGGGTCCAAGGCCATTTCATATCCAGGTTGCTATGGGAAGGAATAGGTTGATAAGAGCCAGCATGGTTGAGTTTCTCACTTCTGTGCAACCTTTGAGGTAAGGTTTGAAAATGGGTTTTCACACTCTGGTCTCAGCAGACAAGATCATTACTCTGTCTTCTGGCCAGCAGGCAACTATATCCAGCATTTTTCCTCCATCCCAGGCTTGAGCTGGATGGTGTAATGGGGAAGAAGTTTCATAATTGACCAGTGGTTTGTGTTCTCGTTAGTGTTCTCACTAAAATCTCAGTGTAGTGCTCAGGGCTGTGAGAAAGGGAATCAGGAGTCCCAGAGAGAGAGGAGGAGGCTGGGGGGTCTTGAGATTTGGGTTTTGTCATACAGAGTCACTGATGGGTTTTGAGCGGGAGAATGAGATGATGACATTTGGAAATTAGATCACTGTAGTGTGGAAAATGGATTAAAGAGCCTGTGGGAGTAGGAGGAGGGTGGAGTCAAGCATGGGGTTAAAAAAAAACCAGATTTCTAGCCTGGGCACATGGATGGATAGGGGAGCCACCTGTATTGATTTGGAGCCTTTGAGATCGAGGGGAACAAAAAAACTTTTTTAAGCTGTTTGCTAATTTTTAAAAAAATTTAGAAATACTTTACATTTTTAATTTGTCAAAGTTTTATGAAATTGCTTGAAAAATTTTGTGAGAGGGAGCATGGCAGAGGGAAAAGGCCTAGACTTCAGGCCCTACAGATGTGGGCAACTCTGGCTTAGTCAAAGAATTACTAAGTGCAAGTGTTAAAGAATGAGAAAATACAAATTAAAAAATAATTTTATGTATTTAAAAAGCATTAAGTAATCACTTTGGGGGAAAAAAAAAAACTGCCTTGGCTTCCTGATATTCGTTTTGCAGTTTAGATCTCTTATTTTGAATTCTACATTGAGGTTGGTGGCACCAGACTCTTTCCAGTTCCTAGGTCTAAAGGTCTTAACCTGGGTACCAATGTGGGTTTTGCCCTTTATTGGCTGTGCCACCCTGGGCAAGTTACCCAACCTTCTGGGTCTCAATTTTGTCACCTCTCACGTGGGGATAACAGTGCCTTCTACTAGGGTTGTTAAGAAGATTAAATAGTAGCTCTTATCACAGAATGATAACTGTTCCTTTAGAAAGATTTTTATGGGACCAGATTTTACAATTAGATAATTGTTTTCTCTCCAAGTGGCAATGTTTGCTTGTGAGGTAGTCTAGCTTCTAAAACAGTCTGCCTTTGCTGCCATTCTTTTCACATCCAGGGAGCTGATGGGCCTCAGCTCTCTAGGGGTGTGCAGGCATCAAACAGCTGCAGGAGGCAGGCCTGATGAGGGGCTGGGGTGGGCCCTGCCTTGCCTCCTCCCTTCTCTTGCTGCCCCAGTGGAGACAGAGTCCCTGAGAAGACTTGCACCTGCTGGGGGCCCAGAGTGGAAACTATTCCCAGCTGGTGCCCCTCCCCAGGCTTGAGGAATGGTGATTGTGTTACAGTTTATAAATCAGGCCTCCCCACTGTCTAAAGGGGAAAGGCCAAAATTCTTTCTCCAACACATGTGTCCCCACCCCCATGATACAGTCCCTCCTCTGTATTTAGCCCCATCTTGTTCCTAACAGGCTTCTGCAACAGGGAACTGCTTGTACTTTCTGCACTGCCCCCCACACCCCCCAGCCAAAAAAACAAGTAATAACAAAAACACCCAGGCTGGTTTTTTACTGCTGTGCTTTTTGTTTTGCTGGTTCCTCTGTCTGGAATGCCCTTCTACCTTTTAAGTAGAATGCCTTTCATCTTTTAAGGTTCTGGAAGCATTCCCTTCATCCCCCAGGCCAGGATAGAGGTTTTCTCTACCCACTAGTGCCCGGAGTTTCCATCTGTCACGGTGCTGATCACACTGTGTTATTTGTGTATTTATGGTGTCCACGTCCAACAAGACTCTGAGTTCCTGGAGAACAGGGACTTGAGCCTGGGTACATGCTAGGCCAACAGTGGCTGCTTGCTGAGATGAACAGCACAGAGTGGCATCTTAGCCTCCCAACCACTCCAAGACAAATCAGGCTCAGGCTCCTCTGTGCACATCCAAGAACCGGTGTAAGCTGCAGGACTGTACTGGTTTTGAAACTAACTGCTTATCAAGAAAAGCTCCTAAGCCGGAGCTGGCACATGAATGGATCGGTACTCTTTCTTGGATTCTATTCAGGAAGATGTCTTTTAAAAAAAGAATGTTTTGAAACAATGAAGAAAAAGGACCCAACACGGGGCCACCCTGGCACCCTAAAGTACATGCTCAGTAACTTAATGCCAGCAAACCAATATTAATATCCTCATGGCTAAAGAATCACAAGTCCAAGTATGCCACACCTTTCTCTTGGAATAATAAGAATATCTTTCTTGAAATTCTAAGAATTAATGGTCTTTGCTCCTCATTATAATTACTTATTTTCCTGTTTGTCTCCCTGGTTAGTCTATGAGGTTCCAAAGATAGGGACCAAGAATTCTGTCCTCTTTGAAATCCTTCAAAGACTTTTTGGCCCTTACAGCAGCGGTGACCCCCTACCCCTCAATCTCTTGGGGCACCTACTTAAAACAGAGATTCTTGGGTCCACCTAGACGTACTAAAAGAAAATCAGGATTTTTTTTTTTGGCTGCACCACGTGGCTTGCGGGATCTTAGTTCCCTGACCAGGGATCAGACCCAGGCCCCCTGCAGTGGAAGTGCAGAGTCCTAACCACTGGACCACCAGGGAATTCCCAAAAATCAGGATTCTAAATAAGCAAATCCCAGGAGATTCTTAGGCACCCGCTCAAGTGGTATATAGTCTGAGCTTCTTGGCATCAGGTCCCCCGCGCAGTCTGGGCTCCACAGCTTCAGCTCTTTGCACAGTAGTTCCACCAAAACATCCTGCTTTCTTGCCCTACTTGGGACAAGCCTGGCCAACTCCTAATAGCCTTCAAGACTCAGCCCAGATGTCACATCCTCCAGGAAGCCCTCCTGGATTTCCAAGGTCTGTGATGCTCTGACAGTCCTTGTGCTTCTGACTCTAGTTCTTTTCACAGGGTTTGGAATAGGCTGTAAGTGTGTCAAGCACATGGATTACGTCTGACTCATCTCTATTCCCAGGGCCTAGCTCAGGACCTCACAGATAAGGTACTAAATAAATCTTTATTGAAGGAAAGGGAAGGGAAGGGACTCTGGGAATAAATCTTATTTTCCAGTGGGTCCATTGAGCATTGAAAAGGTAGTGCTTTGGAGAAGGATCTGGATTTAAATCATTTCTCTGCCACATATAAATGTGTTACGTTACCTCTCTGAGCCTCATTTTTCTCACCTCTGAAGTAGGGATAATATTTACTTTTCAGGGCTAAAGAGTGGGTTAAAGGGTTAAATGAGATAAAGTAAGTGAGGTGCTTAGCTCAATGCCTGGCACATTCTAATTGTGTAATAAGTCGCTGAGGGACTCTCTTCTGGAAGTAGAACTAGGCTTACTCCGTACAGCTCCAGAGAGCAAAACTAGGCCCCGTGGATGGAGGCTGCAAGGAGACAGACTTCAGTTCATAGAGGTCTGAATAGAAGGAAGAACTTTTTACTTGACAGAATGGGAAGACATGGGAAGAGGTGAACTTCCCATCATAGGAGTGTGCAAGCCGAGGGTAGATGCTCACCTGTCAGGGCTGATGCAGAGGTGACTGATTCTACATGAGGTTTGGGGTGGGGGTGGGTTTGAGTGTGGTGAAAGATGGGATCCCCATGAGGTATTGCCATTTAGTGCCTCTGTAACTCATTATTCATTCAACCAACACTGAGAGTGTCCTCTCGGTTGGGCCCTAGGTTGGGCACTGGAGACATAGCTGAATCTGACAAGTTCCCCATCATTTAGGAGCTCACAGTCTAAATAATGACCATTTACTGAGCATCTACTATGTGCCAGATGCTCTCATCCTTTCAACAACCCTCTAAGGAAGTTTTTATTCTCACCATTTTTCAGACAAACTGAAGCCCAGACAGAAAAAGTGGCTTGCAAAGAGACACACAGACCCAGAAAGTAGTGCAGCTGGGGTTAAAATTTAGTCCTGCCTGTCTCCTAATCCCTCTTTCCTCTGTCTAAGCCTGCTTGTCATCCAGATGTTGAAAATTCTTTGCAGTCTCTGGGAGATTCCCCAAACAGCACCCTTCTGGGCACCAAGTAGATGCTAATGAACATAGTTAAAAGGCTGAGGTCAGCTTCAGGAGGACATGGTCTCCCTGCAGCACGCTCTGTGCCCCAGGGTTCTCTCCAGCCTGGGCCATGTGGAGGGCCCGGGAGAACATGCTGAGGTCAGAGCTCACTGCTCACATGACCAGCTGAGCCGCCTGGGTCAGGGCTCCTTGAGGGAACTTGAAACCCGGCTGGGTTCCATCAACTCCAAGAATAGCAGCTGACCCTACTCTCCCCAAGCCGGTGGCCTCTGATCAGGTTCCAGGAGGCCCCAGCGGACTCCGGCCATCAGTGGCAGCGAGCTGAAGCTGCTCTGGGGTGGGGTAATAACAGCCACGTTTATTAAGGGCCCACTGTGTGCAGGGCACCTCCTGGAGGAGGGGACATCCTTGGAGGAAGGTCTAGGAAGTATGGAACCCATTTTACAGATGAATATGTTGTGGCTCACAAATGTTGAGAACTTGCCCAAGGTCACAGTGAGTATGTAGCAGAGCAGGATTTGAGCCTGGTGTGCCTTTGCCAGTGACCCTGCTTCTGTGAGAAGAGAAGAGTACTCTCTAGACCCCTGAAGAGTCCTAGGCAGAGGAGACAAATGACATCGGTTTTCAAAGGAATGTTATTCCTGCAAAGTGGGGCCCGTGTGCTTAGAAACACAGGATTTGAGAGGCAGCAGAGATCCCCATTCACTTGAGCCTATTTCCTCATCTATAAAATGAGAATCACACCCACATGTCAGGTGAATAAGCATAAGCATAGACTTTGGAGCCAGGCAGGATTCGAGTCCTGTCTCTG
This sequence comes from Balaenoptera borealis, assembly GCF_965194805.1. Classification (NCBI taxonomy): domain Eukaryota; kingdom Metazoa; phylum Chordata; class Mammalia; order Artiodactyla; family Balaenopteridae; genus Balaenoptera; species Balaenoptera borealis. Next base: position 150,188,173 of record NC_138860.1, read on the forward strand.
GCGTTTCCTAATGATAAGACCTTAGACAAATCACATCGCTGCCTCTCTGAGCCTGTTTCCTCATTCATTTGTTCCACAAATAGCTTTTGAGCACCTACTGTGTGCCAGGCATTGTTCTAGTAGCTGGGGATACATCAATGAAAAAAGCAGACAAAAATCACTACCCCTGTCAAGTTCATATTTTAGAGTTCTGGAAAATACCTCAGGATTGTCATGGGGATTAAATGGAGAAATGTACAGTGGTGTCATATGTCTGGTAATGTAATGGTGTCTGGCAAATAATAAGTAGTTAGTTTAATGATATGATTATTATAATGCGAACTTGCCTGGTCAGTGCTCAGTGAAAAAACATTTCATTTGATACTGAATTTAACCATTTAATTTAATAGGTAAAGAAACTGACACCAGAGAGGGCATGAAATGCCTCCAGTGGTCTAGCAAGGCAATGGTAAGTTCCCAACTCCTAGTCTGGTGTTTGTACCACCATCCACTAAACCCAGAGGGCTGTCTCTGACAAAGGGAGCCAAGGAGGGTGGGGGGAAGACTGAGACTTATAGCCAGTGAGGTTCAAGGTAGGCGTTTAACTAACTGATAGACTCCAGAGCCCAAGTGGGCTTTAACTCTCTTGGTGCCAAATTCTTCCTGTGTTTCTCAGGTGTGCCAGGAGCTTCCCAGGCCCTGCCTCCACATGCGCATATGGTAGGACGGGCTGAGGGTGGGGTGGGGCGATGAAGAGCTGAAGATGCAGGGTGCTTTCCAGGGCCAGCTTCATGGAGGTGCCATCCATGCATTTGCACAGGGCCCCATGCTCAGTTTAATGCTCTGCCGTCACTGTCTTGAAATTCTTAATAATTTTTGAACAAGGGGCCCTGCATTTTCATTTTTATTCCACTGGACCCCACACATTTTGTAGTTTATTTGTGTAGGTGCTGTGCTCTGGGGTGGGAGGCAACCGCCCCCAACCTGCTGTGGTCCTGGGACTTGTCAGAGGCTCATCAAATCCTATGGGCTAATGGCTGAGTCACCAACAGACAGGAAAGAAGCCAGACCAAGTCCCACCGTAATGGGTCTGACCTGTGACTGCAAATCTCTAAGAGGCTGTAACCGGGCAAGGGAAAGACAGGCTCTAAGGAGGCTCTGGGGGTACAACAGGAACCCACAGAGAAGAGGCATGATCTGAGGGGGGTTTCTGCTCAGTGTGAGAAGGGCTTTTCTAATAGTCAAAATATAACCCCAATATATAAAGCATACCTCAATAAAACTGTTAAAAATATAATGATAATACTGGCAGCTAACATTGATTGGGTGCTTACAATGTGCAAGGAGTTGTGCTAAGCACTCCACTGAAAACATAGAGGACAGCAGAGTGGTCGTGAACACAGGCTCTGGAGCCATACTGCCTTCTTTCAGTCCTGGCTCCACCACTTATTAGCTGTGTGACTTGGAGCAACTTAATTGACCTCTCTGTGCCTCCGTTTCATCATCTGGAAAATGGTAATAAGAATGGTACCAACGTCCTGGCATTATTGTTATTCAATGAGTTTACAGTTTGAATTAAAAAAAAAAAAATCCCCCCAAAAAACAAAAACAAAAACCAAAAAAAGAAGAACCTGAAAAAAAATAGATTTATATATATACACTCACACACATATATATGTAATATATGTATATATATGTATGTATAACTGAATCACTTTGCTGTACACCTGAAACTAACACAACATTGTAAATCAACTACAATTAACAGTAAAGGGAAAAAAGATTCAGTTTTCTAAAAAAAAAAAAATGAGTTTACATATGGAAAGCAGAACAGTGTTTGACATATACTTGTATCTAAGTGTTTGTTAGTTATTGTTTTATTTAATCTTCAAGACAATCCTGTGGTGTAGCTATTATTTAGCATTATTCCCATTTAATAGATACGTAAACTGAGCCTTAGAAAAGGTCAGTATTTGCTAATCACAGAGTTGGTAAGTGGTAGAGCTGGGATTTGGCCAGCAGTCAAGGAAGTTTCACCTTCCACCTTAGGACTTAGGTCAGACTTCATGACAATTAGCCCACTGTTTAGACCAGAGTAAGCATCTACTCTTTGTTAAATTAATCAGTTAGTCATTATTTCTTTCATCTCTGAGATGCTAAGCCTCTGGGGAATGTGTGCTCTGCTGGAGGAGGATTCAGGAACCCAGCTGTCTTGGGATTTCTTACCAATTGTTGACCTCCACATAATTAAATATCAAGTATGACCCACGCTACGCCTTCTGAATTAATTGCCTAGGTGTTCCCTCCTTTCCTCCCTATGGGCATTGCCCAATCTCCAGTCTCATTATCCCTCTGGACTCTGAACTTAGCACCACTGTATACTAACCCTGGTCTCTCACATCTGCATAGCATTTCGCATTGTGCAGGCCTCTGAACAGATCCCAGCCAGCCAGGGCTACCTGCCCTAGGACCAGAGCAGACTGCATGAGAGCAGTGTGCAGTCTGGACCATGGGGGAGCTTGGTGAGTTGCTGCTCTCTGGGTGGTTATTTGGGGATCTTCTAAGGCAAGGAGTAGACTGAAAGGGGCAAGGCCCTCACCAGTGTTCACCGTCACTCACGCTTAAGATCTTGGATTCAGAACCAGTGCTCAGGGAAGATTGTCTGAAGGCAGGCAGCCCTCAGCTCCTCTGGAAGTTTAGACATTATCCCTTCGTGAAGTTCCAACTACAGAGGGCTGGGGCCCTAAAACTGGTCCCTGCCACAGAATATCTTTTTCCCAAATTGCTATCAACTTATATCGAGGATTGCTGTAGGACACACAGTGAAGTGCCACCGTATCTATATTAATAATAAGAGCAAACACTCACTCTGTGTCAGGTACTGTTCTAAGTGCTTTGTAAATATTAACTCTTTTAATTCTCACACAAACCCCATGGGGTGGGTACTGTTTTTATTTAACTGACAGAAATTCAACTTTACTTGCTGTGAATAAAAAGAGAGATGGAAAGAGAAAGCCCAATAATATATTAAGTATTTCACCCACTCAGCATATGCCGCAGGATGACTGTGTCATGGGAGAGGTAAATCTGCTGTTCCTTCTGTTGGTATCAGTTCCTACATGCCCCGTACAATCCACGGTGTGTGCACATTTCACCACACTGAGTGCGATTCTAGTATTTCTTGCCCCCAAGCAAGCCAATCTCTTCATCAGAAACCTCCCCAAAGAAACAGCAACCTGTTCCATTGCTAGAGGACAAATTGGCTGTGCTGTTCAGAGATGGTTCTATACTCCTGCTTGATGGGTGATTGAAAGGCTCTCCAAGAATAATCTTGACTACACACAATTCTGTAGAACCTTAGCCCAGGTAAGCTTTGACTGACCTTTAACTCACAAATAAGGTGACCAACCAATCTCAGTGTGCCTGGGACTAAAGGGTTCCTGGGACGCGAGACTTTCAGTGCTAAAACTGAGCAAGTCCCAGGCAAACCGGGATGAGTTGGTCTCTCTATTGCGTAACACATCTCTGGGGCTGCGTGAGAGCCCTGTTGAGGTCATGGTCCATTCTGTCATTCTTTGTGAGGCTCTCAGGAGAAATTCTTGTCTGATCTTCAGACCAAGAATAGTTGTGTGTCTCCTGAGGAGTAAGTGCTTTGTTTTTATCTCATGTACACAGTGAACTGTGTAAGTGAACAGCTTTCCCTTTTTGCCTTGGCTGCTGGAAGTCTTAGAGCTAAAAACGTGAGACGCAAATTTAGCTGTGCCTGTCACTATGTTCTGTACTTTTTGCATCATTCCAGGCTCCACTTCGTCCCTATTTTGTTTTTCTCAAACTTATCTTGTCCTGTCGTAAACTTAATGATCTTGTTTTACTTAAATGTCTTTCTGGATTAAAATAGGGTAAAAGTAAACAGTTCATAATTTAGAGTCTAGACTATCTTGCCCATAGTCATTGAAAATCTGCAATGATCTGCAAAATTTACGTGTACATATATTGTTTTTCTGGGGAGAAGGAGCCATGGATTTTAATGTTTCAAAGGAGTCTGTATTCCCCAAAATATTAAGAGCCATTGGTATAAGTGAACCAAAAAACAAATAAATGCTTTAGGTCAAAGGAAGTTGGAAGGTTGAAAGTTTCAATTGTAGTACATAATGGTCTTTTAAAATGTTGGAGTGATGGTATGAAGGAATGTTGGTAGGGCAGAACATTGGAATGGCAGAGAGAGGAAGGCTGGTGGGGTGGAGTGGCCCCCCATAATGGAATGGCAAGGTGAAGGAATGTGGTGTGCTGGGATATTATTTTGTTAGAATATTAGTATTTCTGGAATGTTGGTGTGACTGTGTTCCTAGAACACCTCCTTCTAGATGTCCTGACATCCTCCTTGCTTAGTTTTACCTTAGGGTTGGGCTTCTGTCTGATTCAGCCTCTATATCTTCCACATCTCCTACTCAGTGTCCTATTAAGAGCCCAGCGAAGATTGGTTGCTGGAGCCTTGTGCCATTGGGCACCAGGCTGGCCCATGGGCTTCTGTCAATTTCACACGGAGATGCCTATTCCTTTCTGATTTTGCCTGTTCTTCTTTGAGATATATCTCAAATACCTTGCAGACTCAGGACCCCAGTAGACCACCTTGTCCATTTCTCTGTCTTCAGTGCTTGTCTCAGGGCCTGCCCAGGGGGCATGCCCAGTTTATGGCTACTCTAGGGCATGCATAGCTGCTGGCTACCTGCAGATGGGGCTCTCAGGGCTGGAGTTCAGCTTCTGGGGATGTTAGGCTGAAGGCAACTCAGGATCCTTGGAGTTGATCATGAGAAGGGGAAGCCAGGTCAGAATAAGTTGCGGGGGAGTTGAGGCTTCATTACCAGAGGAACCTGATCTAAAGGCCAAATTCAGGAGTTGGGTTAGGACAGAGACTGCTGCCCTTAGCCTGGAGTTTAGACTGGAAATGGAGAAGGAGTTGGGGTGAGGGCTGGCTTCTTGGATGTTCTCTCCTCCTTTTCTCCATCCATTCATTCAGTTAGCTAACATTTGCTGAGGTCCCCCGGTGGCAGACCATGTCAACTCCATGCCCTGGAGTTGACAGTCTGTAACGGAAGAGACCAGCACGGACACTGACAACCCAGCGTGGTGAGGGCTGCGACGTAGGGAAGTTGTAGGGGCTGTGGAAGTTCAAAAGTGTTCCTAGAGGAATGCTGTCTGAGCTGACTCTGGAATCAGGATGCAGTTGCGGGACACGTGTGTGGTGGGAAGGCAGCCTCAAGGGCCAAAGCACATGGAAATTCCCTAGCATCTAGGTGGGGGCCTCAGATCAAGGTGCTAACGATTGCAGACTGTCCAGTTCTTTGGGCCCACGAGTTTGATCTGTCCAGGTCTAATATAATTGCCTTCAGACCCCTCTCCCCAGCTATTCCAATAACTGACAAATTTAAGTCTCTTGCAATCATTTCCAACCAGGAGAAGATAATTGGCTCTAATGTCTGGAGACATTTCCTGGTTACGAGAGAACAGGATGTTCTGGAGGTGCAAAGCCTCCTACCTCCCGGCCATCCTGCTGCCATGCCCTTTCTTCCTGGCCCACACCTTAGCCAGGCCCTCATCCCAACAGCTGCGTGGGCCACGTATTCTCCTGCTGTCCATCTCAGTTACAGCAACTTTAAAATGAGCTCCAGAGTGGTGTGGGGAATGCTCACTAAACGGGGAGGCAAGGGAACTGCATTCAACCCTGGCTCTTGAATGAGGCTTCATAGATGGCACTGTGTGAGGCTGGGGAGGGCACTTCCTCTCTCTAGGCCTCGGCTTTGCCATCAATGAAAAGAGCGAAAGGATGCAAAGATTGCTAAGACCTCTTCCTGCCCTGACATTCTGTGTCTCTGTTGAATCCTGGATGTCCTGCTTTCAGCCTGCTCCTTTGAAATAAAGGCCGTGTGACAGAGCAGACTCTGGAGACAGGAGACCTAGACATGATTTGGGTTCTGACTTGCTTTGTGAGCTTGGGACAATCACTAAACCTCTCTGAGCCCCGGTTTTCTCGTTTGGTAAACTGAGGTAATACCTACTACACAGGGTTTTGTGAGGCTCCAATGAGCTAAAAGGACTATGATGATGATGGTGGTGGTAGTGGTGACGATGAGGATGGTGATGATGATCTGTCTGCGTAGCAGTCAATCTCTTGGAATAAATTACAATTGTGCACATAGCCAGAAAGTTAGGGGACGGCTCCAGAGTCATAGGGAATATGAACAAGGTTTTAAAAACCTTCCCTGGGACTTCCCTGGTGGTCCAGTGGGTAAGACTCTGCGCTCCCAAGGCAGGGGGCCCGGGTTCAATCCCTGGTCCAGGAGCTAGATCCCGCATGCGTGCCACAACTATGACCCGGTGCAGCCAAAATAAATAAATAATAAAAAGAAAAAAAAAAATTCTTCCCGTGGCTGAGCTACTACTGAGGAGGAAAGGGGGATTAATCTTTGCTAACGACCCATATCCATATTTTTTTCCCATTCCTACGAGGTGGGTGTTAGTGTACCCACTTACTAGCTGGGTGACCAGTAGATAAACACTTCAGAGACTCAGTCTCTTCATGTGTAAAGTGTAATATTACCTGATTCAAGATTGCTGACACCTGTAGTGGACACTGCCTACTTTTGGCTGCTCTGAATCCAAACACTTGGCCTACTTGGAGGAATTCCAAGCTACATGGAAGCTGAAGGGGGCAGCTGCTCTTCACCTGATCCCTGAGGGTCTGGGCTGGGCCAGGTTGGTGCCCCAGCTGGGCCTTGAATCTGGTGGGAGTTAGAGGGGTGAGGACCGTCAGAGATTACTTCAGGAGGAGGCTGCAGTGGGGACCAGAGCCCCACATTGCGGTCGTGAGCAGCAAGAGGCTGTGTGGCTTGGGGTGGAGTCTGCCCTAAACAGTGCCTATGGCAGAACTTGGGCTGTGCCCAGCTGCCCCTGATGCATGTCTAGGTCTCCAGTCTCCCCATCATTTCAGTGAGCCATCCAGTAGCCTTCTGATAAAGCTCTTTTTTGCTTAGTTTTGCCAGAGATGGTTTCAACTGTTTGCAACTGAGAATCTTAACTGGTATGGAATAAATCATGTAACTTGCCAGACACAGTGCCTAGCATATAGTAAGCACTCTAAAAAACTACACACACACACACACACACACATGCACACAGAAACTAAGGTTCAGAAAAGTAAAATAAGAAAATTCCCTGGCGGTCCAGTGGTTAGGACTCCACGCTTCCACTGCAGAGGGGCACGGGTTCGATCCCTGGTTGGGGAACTAAGATCCCACAAGCCACATGGCGTGGCCAAAAAAAAAAAAACAGAAGTAAAGTAACCTGCCTGAGGTCACACAGCAAGGCTGCGGTGCTGGTATGGGACTGACCATGAACATCTTAGTAGTACAGTGTATTTATATATTACTTTCCATCACACATTATTGTTGAACAATTCATTGTTGATACGCTGGTTCAAAAGCCTCAAAACACCCCATGAGGCCCATAGGACCAGAATCCTTTCTTTAGATAGAGAGGAAGGTACTACCTCAAGGTAACCCTGTAAACAGTAGTGGCCTGGAACTCGGGTCTCAAGTGTGCAGCCCAGGACTGGTGCTCTGGTGATGTCCACGCATGTGGGGTCACATGTACATATGCTGCTGCATCCTGTGAAGCAGACCCATCTGAATACGTGGATCCCTGGTACATTAGAGACCTGGGGTGAGTCAGAAGCTGCCTGAGAGGCCAGCAGGGAGGGAACATCATGTACCAGACCTACAGAAAGGAATGCTCCTTAAGCCACTATGCTGATCTGGGGTGTGAGGGAATAAGGGTGTTTGGGGTACCGGATGGGGGTGGGGATGTGGGAGGTGGAGTCATCCTAAACTGGGGCCTCCTCTGCTGGGCCTCCTAATCAAGGGGTTTTGATTCCTGCAGTGTTGGCGAAATGGCTTAATTGGACCTAATGGGAGAAAATGTGTGATGGACATGGATAATACAGGAAATGAGGCCCCAACAAAAGCTGGCTGGAGGAAGGCTGATGAACTGAAGACAGGTCTGATGGGAATTAGGCTAAGGCTCCATGCGTGAACCCAGAAGGTGAACAGCAGGGACAGCTGCCCTGCCCCAGGGGCCTAGGACCATACTGCTCACCTGGGTCTCCATCCTGCCCTGGCCTTCAGACCTTGACTTCACACTTGTATGGAATCAGAACATGTCAGACTCACGGGGTTCTGGGATTAGAATCAGGCTCAGGATTCTAGAATCACAGACTTTAGCATCACATATGTTAGTCATAGAAAATTTTGGAACCTAATCGTTTGACAATTGGAGACCCTTGGGAAAAATTTAGGAGATCCTTCTCCAACCTTCTTTTAATAACAGTAAATAACATCTGTTGAACATATCCCAACTTCCAAAGTCCTTTCACATCACTGCATCACACTGGAGTGGGTGGTATTCTACCTTCAGATTAAGTAATGTGCAGAAGATCAAAATGAGCCAGTTGGGACTGGAACCCAGCTTTGCAGAATAAATTCTATTTTTCATATGCCAAAGTTTTGATACCCTTGTCTTCCAGAGTTGTGAAAACACTTTTAACTACTTGGTATAATGTGTCCAAATTTTTGGATGTTTGTTGTGTAAATTCTGCACGGTCATGTACCATTTTTCTTAATGCATTCTGGCATACTGCAGTGCTCTAAAATGTGATTATCCTTGTTGCATCAGCATAATCAGGGCTGGTACATTCTGCGATAGCTTTTTGGCAGCTTTTATCATCCAGCACTATTTTCAGTGAACAAAGGACTTAAACAACATATCCAAGAATAGATTTAAAGTCACTAATGTAAAGACTGAACTTCAAATCACTCTAGGTTTAGTCAGAACACGTTCTGATCTTCTTAGAATAAAAAGTTAAACTACGAAAAATGCAGAAAGAAGAAAAAAGGGAAAACAATCCTCCCTGATTAGGAGCACATACGGCCACACAGAGGGATGGTTGTGGTGAGGAAGGGGTGCCCCTCGTGGAGCAAAGCTGTGTTTATGATTCTGCCAGTAACAGGCTGCTGGTAACCTGCGGCAAATCCCTGCCCTTCTCTGGGTCTCAGTTTTCCTCGATTTCAAATGGGGATAATAATTCCTGTCTTGGGAAAGTTCGGGAGTTTATCAGCCCTGGGGGAGATGTGCAGCCACAGGAGAAACAGCTTAAAGAGAGGGTGAAGGGGGAGGGGTACGGAACAGCAGGGTGTTGCGCGGGGCTTACGGTCTCCATGGTAACGCACAGCAGCCAGGAGAGGAGGCGGGGCTTGAGAACCCGAAGCAGGAGGTTTTGAAAATGAAGGTTTGACAAAGAAAGCTCCCTCCTCCCTGGAGAAAGGCCTTCTCGGAGACAGAGCTCTGCACTCGAGCAGCCCTCTGTGCCGAGTGCACGTTGCTTCTTTGCTCATGTTACAGACAGGTCCAGAGAGAGGTCGAGTATCACCAGCAAGTCACTGGCAGGGCGGTCATTCGAACCCAGCTGTGCCGACCTCTGATCCTTGCTCTTCTCTGTACCAGAATGTTGTTTCTCTGAACCTTGGTCTCCCCGTCTATACAATGAGACAGTTGAAAGGGTAGGTTTCCAAGGGCCTTTTGAGCTCTGACAGTGTTTGATCAAACTATTAGTAAACACACCGGAGGTGGTGAATACTAAGAGGAGGATCATGCAGTCTGTGAGGCGTGGGCTGATTTGTCTTTGCGTCCTCCACCCCAATACATGCGGAGGCACAGAGGAGACATCTGGTATTTGTGGAATGAATGTTTATGCAAATGGACACATTCATTCTTTTGTTCCAGAAGGTTTAAAGAGCACCTACTATGTGCCAGGTACTGTGATAGTTCAGAGAAGGGCTCACTCACTGAGGGCTGAAGGCTTGCTGGAGAAGGAAGCCCTGGGTGAGGGAAAGGTGAGGAAAAGGGCGCCCAAGTGGGCGCAGGTGAGGGAGAGGACTCTGGTGCCTCGAGCTGCCCTACAAAATGCCCTGCATTCATGTCCTGGGGCTTCCCAGCCAAGCATGATTTCTCTCCATCTCCAGTCTCCAGAAGGATGATTTCATTCTCAAGGCTCCTGCTGGGCAGCGAGGCAGGCAGCGAGGCCAAGACCTTTTCTTGGAAAAGGTGAAAAAATTCTGTTGAAGAAGAGGGTGGGGCAGGTGGCCCCTGCTGGCTTCTCCCAGGAGGGCCCACTTTGTTTTTGTTTGCTTTCCCAGCTGGCTTATAGGACGGAAGGTGTGTTGAGGTCATGCCTCTTCCTCAGCTGGTATGGCAAAAACAGCACTGAACTGGGAGTCAGAGACCTGGATTCAAATTCTGACTCTACCTCCAGCTCAATGTGTGGCCTTGGGCAGGTTGTTTTTGGTTCCTTGGTCTTACTTTGCTAAAAAAAAATGGGGATAGTGATCTTCATAGTGGTGTAGTGAAAATCAAATGGGAAAATGGTTATGAAATCCTTCCTACCTCCTCACCAAAGTCATATTTATCATTTACTGTGATCCACAGATTTTACAAACATTATCAATACAATCTGAGCAACAATCCTGCAGTGTTGCTATTTGTTATTTAACATATGAGGAAACTGAGGCTCAGAGGAGTGAAGAAATTTGGCCGAGGCTACACAGCTAGGAAGCCACAGAGCCAAGATCCAGACCCAAGTCTTTCTGACCGAAGTATAACTCTAACAGCAGATCCCTTGGAATTTTTATTCCTTCACCAAATAACATTTATTGAGCATATACCATGAGAGAGCTGGCAGCTGGGATAGATTAATTAATACAACACTATCAATCAGGGTGTCAGGAGGAAATAGATGGCATTTCTCAAATTGGGTAATTTGAGAAGAGTTTAATAAAGGGATTATGTAATACAGGGACAAGGAATAGGGCAAGTAATGTTAGGGCACTAGTTACTACCCTTAGGCCTAAAGGAGCAAGGAGGTAGCAATTACAAGAATCTCTCTCAAAGAGAGCTGTGGTAAGGACAGTGTGACAGGAGCTATGTCCTTGGTATAGAGATGCAGCCAGCCCATGATGTAACTTCAGGGAGGAAGCTAGGGGAATTTATACTCTGCTGGGACTTTAGTTGACCAAACCCTAACAGAATCCAAAGGGCACAGTAGTGCCTTAATGTAAATCATGCAAATCATCCTTCTAAGATATGGAGAGTGGGTCTGGAGTGGCAAACAGAAGATGGCACAAAGACGTTTCTTTCCTCTAATGAGGGGCTTATCAAAAAATGGAGAAGACAGGTATATTCACAGTTGTAATGAAATATGAAAAAAGAATTATACCAGTAATCTGTTGCTGTGTAAAAAACTACCCCAAAACATATGGCTTAAAACAGTAACCACTTATTTGCTAATGAGTCTGTGGATTGGCACTTTGGGCTAGGCTTAGCTGGCGGTTCTTCTGCTGATCTCACCTGGGGTCACTCAGTAGTTGCAGTAATCTGGTAGCTCAGCTGGGAGCTGGTTGGCCTGGGGGCCTCAGTGGAGAGCTCACGTATATTCTACATGGTCTCATCTGCCAGCAGGCTAGCCCAGGCTTCCTTACATGGTGACACTGCATTCCAAGAGGGTGAGAGAGGAAGCTGCAAGGTCTTTTGAGGCCTAGACTCAAAATAGCACAGTGTCACTTCTGCCACTTGCTGTTTGTCAAAGCAAGTCACAAAGTCGGCACAGAAACAAAGGATGGAAAAATACATTCCACTACTGGATGGGAGGGGTGGCAAAGTTTCATTGCACTAATGCAACGCCATGTAGGCTTGTATAACCTATCTTAGTGGTAAGCCATCTTTCAAACGATGAATGAAGAAATCATAGCACTTTCCAAACTATTGTAATTGTGTATTAATCTATCAGTCTTTCCCCAATAGCCTGAGAACTCCCCAAGAGCAGGAATTATGACTGATTCATTTCTTTGTTCCTAGAGCTCAGGGCAAGGCACACAAAACATATTAAGTGTAGTTTATTGAATGACTATGGCTGGGGGTGGGGTGGTACATAGTCTACTCGTCCAAAGCCCTTGGAGCCACAAATGACCCTCTTTAAATATAAAGTTGACATTATAGAACACTTCCTCTACCTCACTGAGACCCTTCAAATATTGCCATGGTCCATCAAGGTCAAATTCAACCCCCTCTTCCTCCACAAAGGTGTCCAAACTACTTCTTTTCTCCTGTTTTAGAATCTCTGCAACTCTAATGGCCTTTTACCCCACAGCTTGGCATTTGCTTTTGAAATCTTATTACTCTCTAGGGATTTCATGGGTCAAACCTACTTTTCATCCCTAGTGAGTAATCCCCTAAGGGCAGGGCTGCATCCTCTATCCCTTAAGGCTTGTCACAGTGCTGGGCTCACAGTACATCCTCAATCAACACTCCCTGGGACTTCCCTGGTGGTCCAGTGGTTAAGACTCCATGCTTCCAATGCAGGGGGCTCAGGTTCGATCCCTGGTGGGGGAACTAAGATCCTACATGCTGCATGGTGCAGACAAAAAAACACAAAAATAACAACAACAAAAACCACTCCCTGAGTGGACCACCCACTCTGGATGGCCTTGATCCTGTGAGGTACGTAGAAGGTGTGCAGGGAGCCACTCACACCCTTGTGAGTGTTCCACACATGAAAGCATCCCAGGTCTCTGGGACAGAGCAAGGCATGTTGCTCCCCTGGGCTCTGGCCTGTGCCCTGGGCTTTGGTTGCCTACACTCTGGCCCCTGAGCTAACTGGACACAGACCAGGAGGAGCAGTGTCCCAAATGGCAGTGGCATGGCCTCCTCCTGACAAGAGGAGAGATGTCCAAGGCTTGAGCCATTTCTTGTGGGCACACGATCCATCACTGTCCATCAGACTTCTGACATTTCAGGAACCACAGGGGCAGCTGTTGAACAGGCCCTGAAAGCAGAGCTCCTGGTGGCAAATTTTACTTCAGTGTCATAAAGAACATAAAAAACTATCGCATAAAGTGCCAAGTTCCTTCCAATGCTTTAAACCCTTTCCTATGGCTCCTCCTTGCCAGGAGGATGAAGCCCAAGCCCCTTGATGTGGCAAAGACTTCAGGACTTGGCCCGTATATCCCTCCAGCTTTATATCTCACCATCCCTCACCTTGACTGTAGTGTTCACCAAACTCAACTACTTCTTGTTCCTTGAAATCATCATATGCTGTCTCTCAGCCCTGGGTCTTTGTGTATCAGTTCCCTCTGCCTTGAATGCTATTCTCCGTCTTGTACCACAAACTCCCGTTCCCCCATCAGTGGATCCTTCAAGCCTTAATTCGGGCATCACTTTCTCCAGGAAGCCTTCCCTGAAGCTTTTGGCTGGGATAGGGATCTCCCATAGATGCCATAGCCATGAACTCCTTGAGGATGGGGACTGGGATTTCATTTAGCCCAGATCCTGGCAGAGAATCACTGTCAATCAATGTTGAAGGAACAAACAAATGTGCATATTTGAGGAGAGGCTAGAAAACCACCTGACAGGAGTGCCATAAAGGTGAGTGGAAAGTTCTAATATTTCCAAGTTCTAAGATCCAAGAGTTCCCTAATTCTTGGCCGAAGATTGAGACTTGGGCTCCACTCCATCTAGAGCCCTCTCCGCAGTGAGCCACCTCCACCCCCTGCCCTCTGAGTGTTTGTTCTCAGGCAGGCACACGCACATGTTCTGAACATAACCAGGAAAGCAATTTACAAGAAATAATTGCCGGTCAATGTGTGCTTAGGAGCGGCAGTGAGCTCAGACTATTTCTGTCTGTGCGTCAGCCCACCCGGCTTCCTTCCTCCTTGGCTGCCTTGGGGGAGGGGGTTCCTGCACCACCGGTTGGGCAGTTTGTTTCCAACCTAGGACTGAGGCAAGCCAACCCCATTGTGACCCAGCTCTGGGGGCTGATTGAATTCAAACCAGAGAAGCTGAACAAGGGCAATGAGGAGGAGCACTGGAGGGGGGTGGGGGAGGAGTTTTACGGGGCCTGGGATGTGTAAGTCAGCAGAGGCAGCACAGAAATCTATTTTCCACCTATCCCCACCCCATCCACAGAGGCTCTGGCTGGGGAAAACCTACCAGGCCTTCAGCCCTGCTCAGTGTGAAGTCTCCTCCTAGCCTCTGCAGCTCCAATTCTCTTTATTCTTCCTGGCCGGTGGAGCTCAAAGGGTGGTCCCAGCCCAGCAGCAGCAGCACCTGGAACGAGTTAGAAATGCAAATTCTGAGGGCTTACTCCAGACCTACCCAATCAGACACTCCGAGGGCACGGTTGGGGCAGGGAGCAACAATCTGTGTTTTAAACAAGCCCTCCAGCTGATTCTGATGCAGGCTGAAGTTTGAGAACCATGGGCTTAGGCCACTGATGACCACTTGAGTTTTTAGAATTTACAGATCATCTCCCCCTAACAGACCATCAACAGCCTAAAAATAAGGTCTTTATAGGATTCTTCCTTGTAACCTGCCAGAAGGCCAGCACAGAAAGTGTTCTGAGAAAAACTGAATTTTCCTAATGGGGGTACCAAGGAGAGAGACAGGATCTGTGCTGTGAAAGGTCACGTAGAGCATCAGTGACTAAATCTCCCACCTATCACCCATTCCTGCCACACACACACACACACACACACACACACACACACACACACACACACACACACACACAGGTACCCTAAGCTCTCTCTACAACAAATAACTTGCAATTCCTGGGCTGTGCTAGGCTCTCTCTCACTGTTTTTGAACAGGCTGTACTCTGGCCATAATTTCTTCTGACTCTGTCTCACCTGGAAACTTTGACTCATCTTTGATGATTCAGCTCAGACATCACTTATTCCTCCCTCCAGCTGCATAAAGGGCCACCAGTGGGCCCACTGCCCTTTTGTGTGCCCACCTCACCCTCCATATGAACCCCTTGAGGGCAGGAGCTGTGGCTGATTCCCTGTTGTTTCTGGTAACCTGCACAGGTCCTGGCACAGGATAGACACCACGGAATGTACAATAAGGGGACAAAGGTGCTGGGTTTAGAGTGCTGAGAATAACACACACACACACACACACACACACACACACACACACACACACAAGACCACAAAAAAAGCAAGACCAGAACCAAAATCTCTTGATTTGTAGCCTAGGGCACTTCTGAGGTGACTCACCCTGCCTTGCTGCCCATCATATACCCTTGGCTGGTTCAGGCCCCATGCACAGATATCTAAGAGTGACCATTTCACTGTTGCCAAATCCAGTAGTGAGTCATATCACTGTCAGAAATGTCAAGAACTGCCTTCAGTGGCTACTGAGTCTCCCCATCTTTGCCTCGCGCCCCCAAGGCAAAGCCTAAAGCCATTGCCAAAATTAAAATAAGGAGAGCAGCTGGGAGAGAGGGGAGGCAGTCAGCATCCTGCCCTAAGATTCCTTTGCTATCAGACTAATAATATTTTAAAAACCCAATAATAATAGCTAACACAGTGCTTTCCGTTAGCCAACACTGTTCTAAGTGTGATGCTTTGCATGGACTAAGTAGTTTAATCCTCCCCCAAGCCTTACGAGGTAGATATTGCTGTTATCCCTGCTTGTACAGATGATTAGGCACAAATGTTATTTAGCAAGTAAGGGCAGGGACCAGATTTAAAGCAGGCATTTGGCCCCAGAGTCCCTGCTCTTAATTTCTAAGTTATATTGAAAAACACTCACCTGTAATTTTTGGAGTTTTTGTAGCACTTTCATGTTTAGGAAGAGAGTTCATATCCATCAACTCATTGAACACTCACCGTGACCCTGCAAGGGAACTGAGGCTCAGCTAGACTAAGGGACTTTATCTAGGCCACACTGTGGAGCCTATTAACCATTCGTTCCCTCCCTCACGTGATCATTCACTCTTTCATTCACCTGAGGAACTGAATGATATTAAATACGGCTGGGCCCTGTGTATGTACTCTACACTCCCTCTCCTTCTGTTCCTTGGCAAGGGACTCACTCCAGGAGCGACACAGAGCTGCTGGAGGGGCACGAGTCACCTGCCCCAGGGTCCTGGTCATCTTCCCTGGGCTTCCTAAGTACATCTGCTCTGTGGCAGGAAGACCAAGTCCGAATTCTCTGACTCCCCAGGTTAGGCGAGGGGCTCCTCTGAGTCTCCACAGGCCCCAGGCTTCTCCTTGATCGCCTGCAGCTGTTACGACCATTTTACCGGGGACCCATGTCTAAACTCCCTTCGGCCCACAGTGGGCCAGGCAGAGCACCATGGTTGGATCCACAGTGAGACCTGAGTGGGTTTGCTAGGAAAAGCCCTCATTTATGCCTCTAGGTTCCAAAGTCCCTTTGATTATCCCCAGCCCCACCTTTTTACCAAGAAGAGAGACTCCAGAAGAGGATGGTGCAGAGACATTTACTGGGTGTTTATGGAGCTGGTCTAGACTGGGGACAGGGTCCTCCTCTGGGCTGCCCGGAATGTCACCAGCCGTCACTGTAGCCATGAAGCAGTGCCGGAGGAGGCGTGTGGGGTCCATGGCCTGCTCTTCATTGCAGTGCGCCATGGGTTCAGGAAGGGTGACTCTGCCCGAGAGGGTTCACTCCTGGCACCTCCACTGAATTGCCCATGTTCCCACCTTGGCAGTCAGGCGGTACCTCGTCAGGGTCTGGAAAACAGCAAGCCGAGGGCGTGGGGCTTCCTCCTGCAGCCCTTCCTTTCCATCAGGATCATACACGCTGAACTTCCCTGAGTGCTTACCTTGGGCAGGACTGTGCTCAGAGTCTTAAATGCATCATTCATTTAACAAATATTCATTAACAATATACCACATCATGAACTAGGAACTGTCAATGTTTCTCATGAACTTAACGTTTGTTTAATGGGGGAGACAGACAATAAACAATTGTTAGGACATGTGAAGACTTCACCTTCACCATAAACCTGTGTGGTAGGTACTATTAAACTATTAAAAACCTGTGTGGTAGGTACTATTAAAAATTTTATAGGTGAAGATACAGGCTTACTACACAGCTAGCCTGCAGGGAAGTGCTGGAAATTTTAAAAACATACATTATTCTCTGCTTTAAGAACAGATTTCATGAGTCTCTTCACTGGCTGCTTAATCCTCTCCTCCTTTTATACCTGAGCTTGATAGGAAGCTCACTTGGCCTTATTATATCCCACTTCCCATTCATGACTTATTCTGCTGCAGCTTGCTTGGTTTCTGCCCTCAACAGAACTTGAAACTTTTTGTCACTAAATCCCATGGTTACTTATAAGTTATTGTCTCCCTTGGCTTATCGGGAGCATTTGACACAATTAAGCATTCCTGCCTTCTTGGATAAAAAAAAGTATATCAAGTGTTCAAGCCAGAAATGTGAGTCAACTCTCACACCTTCTCCCCCTACCCCTTTCCAAAGTCAAGCAATTCACCAGGTCCTGTTGATTCCACCAAATCACTATCTGCCATTTCCACCCATTCTCTCCATCCTCAAGGCCACCACACTAGGTCAGGCTTTCATTTTCTTCTGCCCAGGCAAAATAGCCTTCGGTTGGGTCCCCTCCAGTCCACCTTCCAGGCTATAGCCGGAGAGATCTTTTTATTTATTTTATTTTATTTTTTTGGCTGTGTTGGGTCTTTGTTGCTGCGCGTGGGCTTTCTCTAGTTGTGGCGAGCGGGGACTACTCTTTGTTGCAGTGCGTGGGCTTCTCATTGCGGTGGCTTCTCTTGTTGCCGAGCACGGACTCTAGGCACGTGGGCTTCAGTAGTTGTGGCACACGGGCTCAGTAGTTGTGGCACATGGGCTTTGCTGCTCCACGGCATGTGAGATCTTCCCGGACCAGGGCTCGAACCCATGTCCCCTGCATTGGCAGGCTGATTCTTAACCACTGCATCACTAGGGAAGTCCAAAGAGATCTTTCTAAGGTGAAGTGAGTTCATGTACTGCTCTTTCTCAAAAGCATTCAACATCTTCCCATTACCCGTGATCCTTGAGGTGCATTCAAGGTTCTTCATGTACTAGCCCCATCATCCCTTCTGTGGCTTTTTTACTACTACTCTTCCCTCAAGAACTCTATGCTTTATTATACCAAAATTTCATTGTTCCCTGAATGGGTCCATTCCTTCACATCTCTGGGTCTCTGCTTTTACTGTTTCTTCTGCCTGGAATGACATTTTATACCTTCTTTGTCTAGAAAACTCCTATGCTTTAAAACCCATTGATGGAAGAGACCAAGGATGAATGGTGCCTCTGAAACCAAGGGAAGAGTGAATTTCAAGAAGGAGGCTGTAGGGCTTCCCTGGTGGTGCAGTGGTTAAGAATCCGCCTGCCAATGCAGGGGACATGGGTTCGAGCCCTGGTTCGGGAAGATCCCACATGCCGCAGAGAAACTAAGCCCATGCGCCACAACTATTGAGCCTGTGCTCTAGAGCCCGTGAGCCACAACTACTGAGCCCACGTGCCACAACTACTGAAGCCCACGTGCCTAGAGCCTGTGCTCTGCAACAAGGCCACCGCAATGAGAAGCCTGTGCACTGCAATGAAGAGTAGCCCCCGCTCGCCACAACTAGAGAAAGGCCCTCATGCAGCAATGAAGACCCAGCACAGCCAAAAATAAATAAATAAACAAAATTTTAAAAAAAGAAAAAAAAGAAGGAGGCTGTATGGGACATTGGAGTTGGCTACACAACATCCATTCCACCTCTTCCCACCCAGTAATAGCAATTATGTTTGGGTAGGATTAGCCCCATCTCAGCTCCAGCAGGGGGGCCTGATTGATCCGAGCCCATCAAGTAATCCTGTTCCTTTGCTACAGGGATGAGAAATCAGTGCATAGCATTTCCCTGGGTTCAGTGATTGGTTTAGGGTGGGCACAGGACCTGAGGTAGTCCAATCAGGGTAGAGCTCAGGCCTTTTTTTTTCCCTCCTGGTTGAAGGAAGAGATAGCTCCCTCTTTCTCCTCCTGGCTAGACGGGAACAAAAAGCACACAGTCCCAGGGACTGCTGGCAGCCAACTTACTACCATGGGAAAAAATCAGTCTGAGGAGAAAGCCAACACAAGATAGAGGGCAGATCTGAGAGAATCTCAGAGGACAAAGCCACAAGCATGAGGACGTTGTGAACTTCTACTGAAACCATTCCTAAAGCTCATCCTACTTTTGGACTTCTCATCTACAGAGCCAAACAATTCCTTTTTTGTTTTGTTTTGTTTTGAACTTTCTATTTTTAATAATTTAAGGCTCACAAAAAGTTACAAAAATAGTGGAGAGTTCCATTGTACCCTTCACCTAGCTTTCCCCAATGATAACATCTTACATAACCATGGAGTAATTTCAAAACTAGGAGACTGCCATTGACATAGTACAATTGACTAAACTACAGATCCTATTCAATTTTACCCATTTTTATATGGACTTATTTTTTGGTGTATAGTACTATGGAAGCTTACCACATGTGTAGATTTATATAATCACTACCACAATCAGGATTAAGAACTGTTCCATCACCACCAAGAAACCTTCTCATGCTACCCCTTTATAGTCATACCTTCCTCCTAAACCTAACTCCGGTAACCACTAACCCCTTCTCCACACTATAATTTTGTCATTTAAGAAGTGTTATATAGATGAATTATGCAGTGTACAACTTTTGAGATTGGCTTTTTTCACTCTGTTTAATACCTTGCAATCCACTCAAGTTGTTATGTGTATTGACAGTTCATTCGTTATGAACAGTTGTATATAGGTTTTTGTGCAGACATACATTTTCATTTCTCTAGGACCACTTAGGAGTGTGATTGCTGTTTTGTATGGTATAGTGGATTGAATGGTGACCCCCAAAGATATCAGATCCCAACCTCTGGAATCTGTGAACGTTACCTTATATGGTTTTTGCAGATGTGATGAAATTAAGGCTTTTGAGATGAGATTATCCTCAATTATCTGGATGTACCCTAAATGCCACCACAAGTGCCCTTATAAGAGAAAGGCAGGGATTTCCCTGGTGGTGCAGTGGATAAGACTCCACACTCCCAATGCAGAGGGGCCTGGGTTTGATCCCTGGTCAGGGAACTAGATCCCACATGCATGCCGCAACTAAGGAGCCCACGAGCCACAACTAAGGAGCCTGTGAGCTGCATCTAAGACCCGGAGCAACCAAATAAATAAATAAATAAATAAATATTTTTTAAAAAGAGAGAGAAAGGCAGAGGGAGATAGACACTCACAGACAGTGATGTAAAGACAGAGGTAGAGATTGGAGTGATACAGCTACAAGCAAAGGAATGCTGGCAGTCACCAGAAACTGGAAGAGGTAAGGAACAGATTTGCCCATGGAGCCTTTGATTTCAGCCCAGCAAAACTGATTTTGAATTTCTGGCCCTCGGAACTGTGAGAGAATACATGTCTATTATGTTAAGCCACCAAGTTTGTGGTAATTTGTTACAGTGGCCATAGGAAACTAATACATATAGTAAGTATGTTTAACTTTATGAAAACACCAAACTGTCTTCTGAAGTGGCTATACCATTGTAATTCCCACTAGAAGTATATAAGAGATCCAGTTGTTCCATATCCTCACTTTGGATTGTCAATGTTTTTATTTTACGGTTCTGATAGATGAGAAGTGGTATCTCATTGTGGCTTTAATATGTGTTCTAGCTCCATTTATTTAAGTCTTCTTTGCTTTTCTTCATTAGCATTTTGTATTTTTTATCGTATAGCTCCTGTACATGTCTTGTTAGTTTTATACCAGAGTATTTCTTTTTTTTCGGAGTGACTAGAGATGATATTATATTTAAAATTTTGGTCTCCAGTTGTTTGTTGCTGGTATATATAAATACAATTGATGTTTGGGTCTGACCTTACATACTATGACCATGCTGAATGCACTTATTAGGTCTAGGAGGTTGTTTTGTGCATCTCTCTGTGTCTGTTTTGCAGATTCTTTGGGGTCCTTTGTTATTTAAGCTTGCATTTTAAGGCATTCCATTTGGTACAGGGATTTAGTTCAATCTTCTATTCAATGCAAAAATCTCTTTCACTGAATCCCACATTTAGCCTTTTCCTGGTTACCTTCCAGGCTTGGGGATGCTCTTTTTTTTTTAAACCAAGAGTTACAATTGATGAACTAAATATGACCCACGGTGATGAGGGTGCGCTTTACAAAAGTATTTCAGGTCTTATTCTAAGAAAGACCCAGCTTTATTGAATCAACATCTGCCTTCCTATGGCTTCCCCCACTGATCCCAACTCTGTTCTCTGGCTTCTCTCAAAATGTCTCTTCCTCGCGCCCCAGGGTAGCCTTGCAGAGACTGGAGGTCCTAGGCTGTGAACCCTGAGACTCCTTTGCTTGAGGCCAAATGGCCCCAGCTCTTCAACCGATACTCACATAATCTGGTTCTCAGACCAAGCTGGTCACCTGTCTCTGATCACCTTCTGATTGGTCAAAGTTCCTCTGAAATTGTGGGTCTCTGAGCAGCTGGCAGTCAGGGTTCAGGGGGAATCCTTGGGCTTCTAGGAGCTATAAAACCTTGGCTCAAATCCTCATTCTGATATTAAATCATTGTGCTACCTTGGGCTAACTTCTTCTCCTCTCTGGATCTCAGTTACTATTCTATAAAATGGGGTAGAAAGTAGGGCTGGTCTTGTTTTTCTCTTTCTTTTCCCTGGAATTCCAAATTGTAAAGGATTCTGTCTGTATAATAGACTGCCTTTATTAGGTACTAGCTGCCCCCCTCCCATTTTCTATTAAAGAGTTCTGATTAGCAGGAAAGAGTGCGTGCTAATTACCTTCCTTGGACTAATATAATTCTAGCTCAAAACAAAGAAACTTGGTCCCAGTAAAACCTTTGAAATATTGGAAATTGCTCAAGAATCCTCATTGCTATATTTGGGGACCCTTGGGTGATATATTTGGAACCCAAAGTTGGGAACCTGTGGAGTGGATGCTAAAATGTTACCTCTGAGCTGTGACTGCTGATGCATTCTATTCAACTGGGAGTAAAGAAGGACCATCATTCTCTTGCTTCCAGACTCTATAATTCTGTTAATGTAATCTGAGCTTCCACTCACACTTTTTTGGCAGATACATCACAATGCAGGTTCATACTGAACTTATGGACCCAGCATGTCTTTTTTATATGATTATCTTTCCCAGATCCCACGGATTCCCTCACATATGTGAGGGAATCCCAGGGTCTTCAGTTCCACAACACTTCAATTCCCTTCCAGGGAAACCAGAAGAATAGGCAATGGTCCAACTCTTGAGTACACATATATATTTCTGCCTCTTCCTCTGGCTAATATATAATGAAAGTTATTAAAGTCCCTCAGTGGTGCCTGAAGCCTGGGGGAGGGAGTTCTATCTTATAAAGGTGCTAGCCAAGAGGCACTTGGAGAGGAGGATGCCTAAAGGCAAATATAAAAAGTTCAATTTTCAAGTTACAATAAGATCCATGTTTGGCTAAAACACGCTGGTACAAAAATCTTATCTGATTCTCCTAACAACTCTCTGAGGTGGGTGTTTTTATTCCATGTTATAGATAAATAACTGAGGCCCAGACAGAGAAGGTTAGCACTGACACAGGTATTAAGTATTGGATCCAGGATACACTTTCCATTCTGCTTGATTCCAAAGCTTGGGCTCTTTGCACAGAGCAGGCATACCCTTAGTATAGGTTAGGAACTCTGTTAGGTGCTGGGGATACAAAGGCACTTAAGACATGGTTCCTATATTTGAGATATTAACAGACAGGTTGAGGAGACTAACATGTAAAAATCTAGTGCCTAATAATAACAAAAATGAGGGTTACTCATTGTTAAAAGTCTACCATGTATCGGAGACTAAGTAGCTCCTATGTAAGCATCACCTCTAGGTTTACAGCTTTCTTAGTGGGTATTATTGTACACATTTTACAGAGTAAGCTGAGGCCCAGAGAGAAGTGACTTGCCTAAGGCCACACAATGAGAGTGACAAAGCCAGGATTAGAGCCAGGTTCTCTGACACCCCAGCCCAGGGTTGTGCTTTCCCACCTTTCTCCAGGGACCTTTCAGCCAGTCCCCCCATTACCTGGGGTATTAGCCTGTAGTGACCAGCCAGGAAAGGAGTTCTCAGATTCTCTCCCTGCTTGGAGATGAGTCAAGACTGACCCATCACTGAGGCTTGTTTGGGTCATAGGTACTACCTCCCCAAGTGTGGTTAATTAAAAAGCAGTGGGCTCTGAGGAAGTGGAACCCTTCCTGGAAGGTAAGAGGGCCTGCTACGGGAAAAGATCTTTGGCCCAGGAGGCAAAGGCTTGGCCAGTTGCTTGGGTGACCTTGGGCACATGAATGTCCCTTTCTGGGCCTCAGCAACCCATTGATACAGTGAGAACATCAGACTTGATTTCTAGGAGCCCTATGAGCTAGTGAGAATGGCTGATGAATGATATCCCCACCAACACTTTTCAGAGGAGGATGAGAACTGAACTCTTGTCTTTCTTTTTTTTTCCCCCCACGTTTTGTCTCTTATTAAAGGTACCTAGGTTGGAATATCAATTCCACACTTACCTCACTCACCTCATCTGTAAAATAGGATTGATGATAACCACTTGGTAGAGTAGTTGAACGGGTTAAATGGGATGATATGTTTAAAGTCCTTGGGGCATAGTGCCTAGCACAAACGTAGAAGCTCGGTCAGCCTTCTGATCAAGCTAGTTCCTCACAAAGTACAAGAAGAAAGAAGTTTACAGTCTTTGTTGCATCCCAAGTTTGAGGGATGGAGTAGGGTGGGGGTAATGGGACAGTACAGAACATCTGGGCAGCAGAAGGAGCCTATTTTCAGAAGCTCTGTTCTATTTCCACTCTGCTCTTGCCAATGAACTCCCCATCCCGTCCTTGCCCCCAGACTCAGAGATCAGGACCCCAGGTACCATGTGCAATGAGTGTGGGCTTTAGAGTCGGGAGATCGGGGTTGCCATCCCAGCAATACATGCTCACCAGCTGTGTAGACTTGGCCATTCACTTCCCTTGGTTGAGCCTTGATTTCCTCTCCTGTAAAATGGGGCTAATGATCTCTCTACATGTCCTACTAGAGAAGGAGACGGAAAAAGATGAAAGTCTGTGTAAGGGGGCAAGCTCTGATGAGTGTAAGGTAGCGGCCTGTAAACGTCTCAGATGCAGGAGGGACAAGAGGCTCCTGGGTTGATGCTGTGGGTTCAGAGGAAGGAGAGGACAGCACTTAATGAAGAAGAAAGGGAGGAACTAAGAGCTGAGTTTGGGCAAAAGGCAGAGAGAGCCAAAAACTGTCATTTAGTGAACAGTCAGGAAATGCATTTTCCATCTGAAAAGTTAAGAAGCAAAAAGCAAGAACACAAGCTGTGTCAAACCCTGGTGACTGAATAATTGAATAATCCAGCTGGTGGCTGAGCAGTGAAAAGCAGGAGGGTGGTTTTCATTCACAGGACAGACGCACGGGTGAACTGTGTTCCCCTGAGTTAGAAAGGCTCCAGGGGATAGGGTGGGGGGAGATGAGGGGAGCAGGGCACAGCAGGAGCACCCCACACCCCTGGCCTGGTGAGGCAGAAAGAGTAGGACTTTGGAGGCAGAAAAACACACATATTTGAATTCCAGCTCCACAATTTACAAACTGTGACCCCTTGGGCAAGTCATCTGACCTCTCTGGAACCTGGTTTTCACATCTGTAACATGGGTGATAATAACACCTACCTCACTGGGGTAGTTTGGAAAATTGGACAAGATAGTGCATGTAAAGTTTCAAATGGTATCTGGTATAAAGTAGGGACTTCCCTTTCTCAGCACAGGGATAAGGAGAGTAAGGAAGGTGGAGATGGAGTTGGCTCTGTCACTCACTCACTAGGTGACCGAGGCCTCGGTTTCCTGATCTGTAAAATGGATAGTAATAAGTTCTGTACTCTGCCTGGTTATTGTGAAGAGCAAATGAGATGGTCTATTTAGAGCTAATTCATTCCTTTTAACTGCAGTATCATATTTTATTATTCCTCTACTGATGGACATTTAGTTTGTTTCCAGTGTGACAAGCTGTCATGGAATCCATCTTTACAAGTCCTCTCCTAGTGCAACTATATCTCTAAGGCAGATAATTAGAAAAGTGGAATTACTGAGTTATAGGGTATGTACATTTTTAGTTTAAATGGACAGTGCCAAATTGCTCTACAAAGTGGTTTTACCAATTTATTCTTATCAGTGGTATATGAGAGTATCCATTCCCCCCATGTAACCTTCTCACTATTAATGTGATCCATTTTTGGATTTTTGCCAATGTAATCGTTTTAAAAAAGGTATGTCATTCTTAAATTGCATTCTCCTGATTATTAGTAAGGTTGAGCATCTTTTCATGTGTGTTGGGCATTTGTATTTTTTAGTGGATTATGTTTTTCTCACTTGTTCAAAGATATGCTTATATATTCTGGATATCAATCCTGTCTCTATTTTAGATACAGTTGATTCTCATTAGTTGTTGTAGTTATGTTCTAAAAAGTCACCACAAACACTGAATTAGCGAATACTGAATTATTGCTCCTTGGGGAAATACAAAGTTAGGTTCCTGTGAGCCTCTGGTCACATTTTTGTCAGTCAATCAATATATAACTTTGTTTTGTGTGTGTTTCTGTTTAAAAACACCTTATTTAATATATATTGCTAATTCATTAACATTTAACTCATGGCCAACAGCACTATACCTCCTGTCTGAGCAAAGTGTACTGAACACATGTATTTTTTCCATAAGGCACATGACAGCCTTGTGCTGAGGAATACTAGACAGAACTTCAGCATTAATTTGGGGGTCATTTTCAACAGCGAAACCGCCAACAAAAATCATAAAAATGCAAAAATGTGGCACTAAATATACCACGAAAAGGACACTTGTTTACTGTATAAGAGCAGAAACAAGAAGGCAGAGCATGGCCTTCCTTGTTCAACCTCAGCTGAGAATGTGTGTGATAGGGCAACTCAAATTTTTTGTTGCTCTGTGCACATCCACATCTGCACATGACCTCAAAAACACTGAAAGTATTGATTTTTGAGGTTACAAATTAATTCTAGCAAGTAGGCAAATTCACAAGTATGGAAACTGCAAATAATTAGGATTGACCGTGTGTGTATTTATATCTTTGCAGTCCACTTGTTTTTTAACTTTATGTACAGTATCTTTTGTATTATTTGTATTTGATGTCTATTTGTATTTGATGTAGGCAAATTTGCCAATATTTCCCTTATTTTTAAAATTAAACATTTTATTCATGTTATTATATTCTTTAATTAGTCTGTTTCTGGAGTCTCTTTCTATTCTAGGGTTTCTCAACATCAGCACTATTGACATTCTGGGTCAGATAATTCTTTATTGTAGGGTGCTGTCCTATATATTGTAGGATGTTTAATAACATCTTCCTGTAACAAATAGGATGCTGACTATAATCAAATTATTTTGATTAACAAGGAGCACATGGAAGAGTTTGGGATGGAAATGTTCATATCATGAACCTCCTGAGAAATGTGCTGCTGCTTCAGAATCACTTATGAAGCAAATGTTCCAAACATCATTTCTAAATATCTCCCCTCTGAGAAGGTGCTAACCTGCTGAATACAAGGAAATCATGTGACCTCTTTCTTACCTGTAGTCTGTAAGCTTAATCCTGGGTCCAACTTTGTGTGGGGTTTTGAGCTGATGAACAGGTAACAAAGCACACAGGCGGTGACAATGAAGGCCAGGAGGACCACTGCTGCTATGGACAGGCCCACAAGAGCACCAATACTGGGGAGAGAAAACCATAAGGGAGCAGAGGGTCAGAAAAGGACTTGGGAAGCAGCATGTTATAAGAGAAGTATTGTAGGTGTTATAGGAATCAGCCGACTTTAACTTTTGTTCTGTCTCTCCTTGCCTTAAACAGGCTTTCTGGGCCTAAGCATGGGAAAGAGCATCAAGTATGTGGCAAGTACTCACCACATACATAACTTGACATGGCTCAGTGTCACCATGTAGTTGGGACTCAGTATGTGTTCCCTTTCTTCTCCTCTCCTTTCCTCAACCTGCTCCCACCCCAGGAAGCTAGAGATGATCTTAAAGAGCCCTCCCCACACTGCTGTTTCTTAAAAATCAAGGGACTTCCCTGGTGGCACAGTGGTTAAGAATCCGCCTGCCAATGAAGGGACACTGGTTCAAGCCCTGGTCCAGGAAGATCCCACATGCCACAGAGCACTTAAGCCCGTGCGCTACAACTACTGAGCCTGCGCTCTAGAGCCCACGAGCCACAACTACTGAGCCCATGTGCCACAACTACTGAAGCCCGCGTGCCTAGAGCCCATGCTCCACAACAAGAGAAGCCACCGCAATGAGAAGCCTGCATACTGCAACGAAGAGTAGCCCTTGCTCGCCGCAACTAGAGAAAGCCTGCACGCAGCAACAAAGACCCAACGCAGCCAAAAATAAATAAATTTATCAAAAATCAAGGCACATAGCAGGCCTTAGTTCAATACCCGCTGTCCTTCCAGCCTCAAGGTAATTTCTGACCCAGTCTCTAGTGGGTCATCGCACCAGTGTGGACTCCATGTCTAGAACACCTCCCTGCTGCTGGTCCCTCACCCCGCAACCTCACTGCTTCTGCCCCAAGTCAGGCCTTGGTCACCTGGTCTCCAGACAACTACCTTCTGGCTCATTTTGGGGGGGCCACTGTCTTTCCTGTTTCACATGATCTCTCCCATCATCTCCCCACATCAGAATTTTATCTGTCCTTGAAGGCCCATCTCAAATGTCTCCTCCTCAATGCTTTCCTTGGTCCTCTTTCTCTCTCCTTTCTTCTTCCAGGCCAGGCCCACCCAGCCAGGACACCTACTCTGGACCTTTAGCACTTCCTACTTGGTCAGGCAGCCCAGTGTGGTAGGGAAAGAACAAAGAGCTTTGGAACTCTTACAGACCCACCTGGTTTAGGACCCAGGTCTGTACCTAACTCGATGTGAGATCTTGATGAAATTACTTAGTCTTTTGAGCCTCAGCTTCTTTGAGAAGTGAGAATGATCAAAACACAGCACCTCACAGGTGGTAGTGAGGATGAATGATATACATAATATTCTTGGTGCATAGAAGTTCAACATATTCCTCATGTGTTCTTTGTAGGGAGACTGAGACCATGTTTAACTGGCTTTGTTCTCTCCTTGTACAAGCTCCAGCACATAGTAGGCACTTAGTAACTATTATTGAGTACCTACTTTGTGTCAAACACTGTGGGATGTTCTCCCAATAGTAAGGGATAGGTAGCACCAGGATTGTTTGTGTGCGCTTTCTGCCTGTGATTCCTGCAGCTTTTCTGCCCACACCCCCACCTCCAGCCCTGACCCCAGCCTCAGATTCCTGGCTTTGCCATTTCTGTTGGATTTCACTCCCAGGTAGCTGATGGCTAACTTCCACTAAACAGAAACACCTTAGAGCTTTGGAGAGTCTGTTTTCCCAAGGCTAAATAAATTATGGGATATCCCTGCAATGGACTAGTATAGAGCCATTAAAAACATGTTTTCAAATAATATTTAAGATAAAGGATAAATTCTGATGAGATAATGTTAAGTGAAAAAAGCAGGACCCACTACTAATTATATAGTGTAGTCCTAACTTAAATAAATAAACATAAACATAACATATACATGCATAACATAACATAGGTAAGTTTGGATGGAAATACACTAAAATGCTAACGGGCTGTCTCTGGGAGTAGCACAGGCTGTGATGTCCTGTCTGTGTCCCATTGGGTCTTACAGTTGTGGAATATTCTGGCCAGGGTTTCAAAAGCCCACAAATGTATCTCTTTGTCTGAGGGCTTTCTTGGGCCCAGAACAGTCTCTGTCTGCATGTTGAACAGGTCAAAAGTACAGGAAAATTAATGCCTCCCTTCTCCCACCAGCACACAGCCAATGACTGACAGAAATTGGTATGTAAATACCCAGCTTCCTGGCCCTCAGATGGGATGATTCTGAAAGTATGTTCTACACTGGCTGGCAGAGTTCAGTAGTTTAAGCTCTGGTGGCCCTTGGTGGTGACTTGCTTGGTAACACACCATTATTAGCTCCTTCCCTTTCCCATCTCACTTCCCCACCCTGTACCAGTATTTTCTAGGATTGCTTGTCATATAAACTACCTGCCCTCAAATCCTTGTCTCCAAGTGTTCTGGGGAGTCCAAGCTAAGACACTGGATCTCTCACGGTTGCTTTCCTTTTTTGTTTCTCCTGTCCTTTCCACATTTTCCACGTTGAGCATATAGTACTTTTTAGTTCTTTAGTACTAGTTTACTACTTTTTAGTTTAGTATTTAACTAAGTATTATTTCTATTCTTGAGATATACTCACTGTTTATAAGGCTGTTATCTGGAAGACTCGTGTTCAGGTTGGGACCACACCCTTTACAAGGGACATCCATGGGCACCTAGCTGGAAAAAGCCCTGTAAAAGTAGGATCCTTTGAGGAGTGGGTGAGCAAGCTGGGGGGATATATTCCAGATCAGCGGTCAGTCAGGTAGTGGGCACTGCTCTGATGGTCTGTCTGGGAACGGAGGAACCAGCTCCCAAGGACAGAGCTGGGAACAAGGGAGGGTCCAAGGGGGAAAATCTGTACTCAGTATAAGATGAACTTCAAATGATCAGAGTTGTCCCATGGTGAATGTACTGCCTCAAGAGGTGGTAAGTTTCCTATTGTCGGACAGGTTTGCGCAAGACCTGGATGAATCCACCTTTCAATGAAGTTAGAGATTCCTGCCTATGGTGGGAAATTGGATTGAAGAGCTGCTAGCCTTCTAGGATTTCACAGATCTATGACTCTGAAAGATAGGTAACCCACTGTGACTTCTAGGAAAGAACTGGAGGGATGGTCTAACATTTGTTAGGGTTTTTGAGTCAGAGAGTTCTAAGTGTGAATCCCGGTTCTCTCACATATAAGCTGAAAAATCCTTCACCTTTTGAGCTTCATTTTCTTCATTCATAAAAGTTACTATATCACCAAGTGTCCATAAAGATTAAATGAGATAGTGTATATACAGTGCCTGACCGCCAGTTCTGCCCTCCAGCAAGGCTGCTGCCTTTGGCTCACATCCTGATAAAAAACAGAACTACTGATAAAGGATGTTTGGAAAGTCAGCCAGACATGTGATAGCACCAGCTGCTTCTCCACAGGGAGTCTTCATTTCCTGAGACATGCTTTTTTTTTAAAATAAATTTATTTATTTTATTTATTTATTTTTGGCTGCGTTGGGTCTTCATTGCTGCACGTGGGCTTTCTCTGGTTGCGGTGAGCAAGGGCTACTCTTCGATGCAGTGCGTGGGCTTCTCATTGCAATGGCTTCTCTCGTTGCGGAGCATGGGCTCTAGGGGCACGGGCTTCAGTTGTTGTGGCATGTGGGCCCAGTAGTTGTGGCTCACGGGCTCTAGAGCGCAGGCTCAGTAGTTGTGGCGCACGTGCTTAGTTGCTCCGCAGCAGGTGGGATCTTCCTGGACCAGGGCTCGAACCCGTGTCCCCTGCATTGGCAGGCGGATTCCTAACCACTGTACCACCAGGGAAGTCCTGAGACATGCTTTTAAAGACAGCAATTCTCCTTGAGCACTATCCAAGGAAACAGTGTTTACCTGCTGATTTTCATGTTTTTAAGGGCCAGCTTTCATGAAAAGGGCCAAATGGAGTCCAGAACAAAACAAGGTCTCCACCCTGCAATGGCAGAGCTCTGACATCCCATGCCGGAAGGGTTGTTACAGGGTTTGGAGTACACTGATCACCTAATGTCCTGAGGACCCCAGTTCCCCTCCTCCACTTTGCAATTGTCAGTGATGTTTATGAACCATATTATAGCCATGCCTAGGAAGAGTCAGCCCTGCAGGCTAGAACCTTTCAGCTGCCCTTGGGGTCATAGAATGGAAGCACACAACATGCAATGTGACCTCAGAGATCACCCCATCCAACCCTCTAGCTCATTGTCTGAGCCACTAAAGCACTCTATGTCTCAGGAGGGTCCAAGGCAAGGAGAGGGACCACAAGGGGTGTATAGGAAAGGCGGTGGTAGTAGTGGGATGGGATCCTGGCTGGGTGCTGAGGGGTTTACTCATGTCTGTGTCTCCAAGTGCTACAACAGTGTCCAGAAGACAGCAGAGGGTCAGTGAGTATCTTTTCAAGTGATCTGAGTAGAGCAGGTTATGAGAGCCAGGCTAGATTTAGACATTTGTGCAGCAGGTAAAGCCTGGGCTTGGGACCAGACAGGCCTGAGTTTTCATCCCAGTTCTGCCACTTCCTCTCACTGGGGTACTCTAAGATAGTAACTTAACCTCTTTCAAGTTTTCTCATCTGTAAGATGGAGAGAAGATGTGCCAGGGTTGTGGATGTGTGAATGCATCTAGCCCTTGGATGGTGTTAGGTAATGTTCTTTAAATCTCAGTCTACCATGGCATTGCTGGAAGATCTTGGACAATTCACTTTCATATTCTGAGCTTCACTTTCCCCACCTATGAACCAGGGAAAGGGAACTCCCTTTTATTGAGCACCTGCTATATGCACTAGTCACTTTCACATGCATTATTGTACTTAATCCTCACAACAATTCCATGAGACAGGTATTACTATTGCCATTTTAAAGATGACAAAAGAGACTCGGAGATAATTTGCCCAAATTCACATAGCTAATAAGGGACAGAGCCAAAGTTTGGACCAGGATCTAACCAGCCCCAAAGCTCCACACTGCTTCCATACCTCAAAGGGAGGTCAGCGCTGTCATATTTCAATACTCAGCTCAGTACTAAGTACACAGTGGGTCTTCAACAAATACTCCATTGTTATACTATAGTTGCACGTCATATCTCTTTAAATGGACTGTGAGCGCTTCAGAGAGGGAATCATTGACTTCTGTGTCTCTAGTGCCTAGCCTAGCACCTGGCACAAAGCAAAGGCTGTAATGAATGAATGAAAATATGGATGAACAGAGAATATATGAATATAATTCCCCAGGTGACAGCAGCCAAATGTGCAGGATCTGAAAACCTGGCCATCTGAAAATCCTTTGGAATTACAGATTGAGCAGTCTAGAAAACCAATAATATCTGTAATTGTTAGTGGCATATGCCAAGTTGATTTTACCTCTTGATCTCATTTGGTCCTTGCCCTAGTCAGAAATCCTCGCCATCTGATAGATGAAAAGACAGAGGCTCAGAGAGGTTTTAGAGGCAGACTGTCCTTTCCCACCCAGCAGGCATACGGCCTCTGGTCACATACCTCCAGAGACAGGAATATCACTGTCTACTGAGGCAGCCCACTCCATTTTTGTTGATGCCTGTTTCCCAGAGCAGGCTCAGGGTCAGGTCCTATTCTCTGGGTGAGGCCTTTGGAGACCCACAGAGATGGTGACCTGTTGCCCTCTCAGTCCCACACTTAGGTTCCAGGAATGTCAGCACTGGCCTAACCACCTGCTTCTCTGAACTAGTGGGGAAACTGAGGTCCTGTGGTGGGGATTCACCCAAATTACACTAATCTGGCTTCTGCTGTGGCATTATGTCATTGTCTCATTATGAACTTGGAGGCAACTCTGAGTCTCTGGTCTTCTGCCTTAGCTCAGAACTCACCACAGGGTCTGGCATTGGTAAGGTCTCAGGAAGGGGTGGCTGAAAGAATGACTCAATATGAGGGGGAACAAAAGAATTGAGGTTGGGCTGAGGCTCGGGTTGAGTTGGGGTGTAGCATCAGGTGAGGTATTAAGGCTTGAGAGTGAGGTTTGAGTGTAGGTCTAGGTAATGTTTGGAGTGGGGTGGGGAAGGAGAGCTGAGGTGGGGTTGCAGGGAGGACTGAGGCGGAGGTCAGGGCTGCTGACAGAGTAAGTACTGGGGAGTGGGTAAGGTCAGGGGTGAGGCTGATGATGGCATTAGGGAGGGGACCCTGGTGGGTACTTGGATAAGGGAGGAGTTTGGGTATCCTGTGAAGGCTGCAAGATGGGAGTTTGCTGTTAGGCTGGGGCTTGTTATGTAATTTGAGGTTGGGTGGATGATGACGTCTGGAGTGGGAATGAAGTGAAGGTTTTTCAGGGTGGAGTTGGTGTGAGGTTCCAGGTTGGATCTAAATAATGGTTGGGTCAAAATGGGGGAATGGAGCAGAGAAGCGGCCGCAGGGGGAGCTGGGTTGGTGACAGGGCGAGAGCCTGAGGGGGTAACGACTGAGGCTTTAGCAGGCGGCTGGGCCGAGCATGGAGCAAGGGGGCTAAGACTGGAGTGGGGTTCTAGGTGGGGTTAGGGCCAGGGCCAGTACCTGAGCCACCACATGCAGCTATGCTCGCAGGGGAAGAAGCCGTGCGGGTCGTCGCAGCAGTACTTGTGGTCGCGGAAGCCGCAGCAGAAGACGGCCGCCGAGAGACGGACGGACGGAGACAGAACTGAGCCCGAGGAAGATACAAGGAGAGAGGCAGAGATAAGCAGAGAGACAGAGATTGACGCAGAGACGAGGAAGACACAGCGAGGGGCGCGGAGACGCAGCGGTTAGAGACCTAGAGTCCCCGAGGACGGAGGGAGGCGACCAGGTACGCCGACAGGGCTCGGCAGGAGGAGAGACGGAGGAGGGAGAGGGAGGGAGGAGGAGGGCGTGCAGAGCGGCGGGAAGGCGGCCGGGAGCCGGCGCTCGAGCGCGGGGCGGGGGGCGACCCGCGGAGCCGGGAGGAGGGAGCCGCCCGCGTCTCTGCCAGCGTCCCCCACCGGCCCCACTACGTTCCCAGTTTATGCACTAGGGCGCTGGGTGCTCAGAGAGACAGCCCATGTCCGGGGTGGCAGAGCGAGAATCGAAGCCACCGGCTCGGATTCCACACCTGCGCTGAGCACCCGCCCTTGTGCTAGGCGCTGTGCGGCGCAGTCCCAGGCTAGCGCAGGACACAAACAGGGGACCTGCCATCGACCACACAGTAGAGTCAGTATAGGGGTGATCAATACACGACCTCATTTAACCTTCACAACAACCCAGAGGACCAGGGATTTTCATACTTATTTTATAAATGAGAGCTTAGGGTCAAATAAAAGTCATTTTCCCGGGCTCTTAAGCCCACGGGATTTTAACGTGGGTCTGTCTTGTTCCCAAGCCCTTGCTCTTTCTGGGGTTCTCGCAGCGCCTCTTTTCCAGTGACTTTTATATGTTGTCATCCTCTGGCTTCCTTGCCTGCCACTTCCTTTCCCTGAGCAGCTAACTCATGCACTGACATGTTCACGCTCCCCTGTTCATACTCTCTGCCACACTGGCCTAGGACAAGGGGGGCTAGTGGATGTCCAGATGGTAACTCCACCCAGCAGGGAGCAAAGCCAACACACCTCTCCATTCTCACACCATTTCCAGATCACAGGGTCAGTGTTCTCACTAGGATCAGAGAACCACAGTCTGAAAGAACTGTATGAAGCCTTTGGAGACTGCCTGTCTGTCCTCTCAGGGTACACTGGGGAAACCCAGGCTCTGAGAAGTGCACAGTATGGCCCAATTACACTGAGCCAGGACTAGGGACTGCTGAACTTTAGTTGTCAATACTTCCCATTCAGCCAATCACAGAGTGTTGGGGCTGAAAAGGACCTATGGGTCATGTAATCAGTTGCTGAGTTACAGCTGGCATTAAAAAAAAAAAAATTTAATGGAATAGAAAATGTGTACTGCAAATAGCAAAGTTAAGTATTCCTTCATAAAATGTTTGTTTCATTTACATGTGTCTCTGTGTACTGTGGTCCAGATCACAATGTAAAATGCATTTCTTATTTTGAGTCAGGTCAAAAAGATTTGAAAGCCACTGAATCTGACACCTCCCATTGTACAGATGGGCAGGGACTCACTCAAGATTACAAAATACTTAGCTCTCCTCATTTCTCACAGCAGTGGGTAGAGTAGGAAATAGCTAATGTGATGCCTTGGGAGTCCCTATTCCTCCATCCCTTGCTTTCAGTGTGTATGGGATAAATCATGGGCATCAGGGGATCTGGGCTCAAGCCCTAGCTCTACCCCTTCTCTGCTTTTTCTCTCTGTGCTTCAGGTTCCTTTTCTTCATCCAGGTCAGCTCCTCAGATACTGATGTGTGCCATGCCTTGACCTGGGCTCTGGGGCCCCTGAGAGAGATCAGATCTGGGTCTGCCCTTGAGAAACACAGTATAGTGGGGGAGTTGGACAGATGATCACAGGACACGGCAGTGAAGGGGGAAATTCAGGGACCATGGCCACAGAGGGATCACCATCTGAAGGAGAAGGGAAGAGTTTTGAGGGGGTAGTGTCTTCAAGGGTCACTGTAAGGTCAAACATGAAAACTGGAAGGAATTGTTATTATCCTCCAGAAAATTCCTCCCCTCAGCTGTGAATCTCTGGAAACTGGGAACTGGATGACTACTCTAATGGAGGTGCACTTTGGCCTCTTTATCAGATGGAGAGCAAAGAGAAAGGGTGGAGTCCTGTGGAAGGATCGAGGTCTCCTGGAGACATGGGATTCAGCTATGAGGTGCAAAGCACTCTGCTCTGGCTTTTGGCAAAATTGGGAAGCTGTCAACAGTTTCCAAAGCCCTTTTCCAGCCAAGAATTAATTTGTTCCTCCAGCAACCCTGTGGAGTGAGCCAAGCAGGGATGATCGTGCCCCTGAGAGAAATAACAAGGCCAATGTCACAAAGCAGCCAGTGGCCCAGGCAGGACTAGTATCCATGTCTGTCTAGCCAAGGGTCCTCTCTGGCAGTCTGATGAAGACTATGGTCCCCTATTCAGAAGAATATTTTTAACTACAAAAAGTAAATTACTTAGGATTACAGAGGATATCAATTATGTAGAATCATTATCAAAATAGCTATTTTGTGAATTAGTTCTTTTTTAACATATTAAATAATGAGATAGAGAGGTTCATCTGTTAACTATTGTAACTTTGAGATGGTGAATGAGTGTAAACAGTATTTCAAGATATTGCTACTGTAATGCAATACAAAAATAACTGATTTCTATTGGTGACAAAGTCACAGGTTCTGCTAATAACACTGTGATTTGTTGCTTACATGCATGATAGAAGGAAATGCTAAATTTGACTTAGAGGTAGTGAAAACAAGGATGTAATCTTTTTCAATCCAAGTTCATGGACCTCTCCCATGCTGAACTCTATCAATGGAGCCCTTGGGCTCTTTGGAATCTATGCTAAAATCTTCTACCTTTTCTGGTCTAGAACCTACTCTAATGCTTGTTCCTTCATCATGTCCATCATGTTTCTTCCTACAGACACTTACTGCAGACCTACTATGTGTCAGGCAGTTTCCCATCTTGCATGTCATGTAGTCCTTGAAAACTTTCTTTGAGGTAGGTGTTTTTCTTCCCATTCTGCAGGGAAGGTAACTGAGACTCAGAGAGGTCAAGTGATTTATCCAAAGCCACACGGCTAGTAAATAGACCCTTCCTTCCTCCCAACCTGAGGTCTGGGGGCCAGAGTCTCCAACCAGAGGGGAAGGAAAGTGTAGGAGGGAAGAGTGAGCAGGGAGAACTCACATTTATGGAGAACACACTGTGAACTAGAAATTGTGCTCTGTGCTTTTCATAGTCTCCTTCAGTCCTCACAACTCTGTGCAGTGTTACTCTCTTAATAAAAATAAAAATAATTAAATATGTACATATTTATTATAAAACAACAAATTAGAAAATATAGATAAACCAAAAGAAAAAATATCACCCATTACCTCACCAGGTAGAAATATCTATTAATACTTTGGTATGGAGTCTTCCAGATACACACATACACACATAATTTTGCACCCACTCTACCCATAGGAAAACTGGACCCAGAGAGGTTAAGTAACTTGCTTAAGGATATGCAAGTAATAAGCTACAATCACCTGCGGTGTGACCTTAGGCAGGTCACTTTCCCTCTCTGCATTAGGGCAGTAGTGAAGATGGAAGAGCATGAAGCCTGGCACCCAGCGAGCCACAGTAACTGGAAGCCCCTTCTGCGTGGTTCTCAAAACAATGCGCTCTAGACCTGGCAGCCTTGCTCCGGAGCCCGGTCCTCAGGGGTCCGGAAAGAAACGCCCCTCGCTGTCGTGGGCCGCGCAGCTCGGTGACCGAAGTCCACGGAGGCTGAGAACCCGGGCACAACCCGCGGTGAGGGCTCGATTCGCTCACTGGGTGGTCTGCCCGGAGTCCTTGGACTCTGGACGCAGCGGAGCACCCCCCTCTCCCCTTGCCCTACTGCCTCCAGCTGTAACCGCCCGACGCCCCTCCCCGATGGCTCTCCCCATCCCCGACCCGGCTCGGCTCCGGTGCCAGCTTGCAGGTCACCGCAGCTGGAGAAGCAAAGAAAGGACGCTGACGTGCATTAAGCGCAAGTGCCAGTTCCTCGCACGACCACTCCCCTGTTGCCCAAGACTGATTCTTTCCCTTCTTTTCCAGAATGAGGCTCTTGCGTCTCATCCTGAGAGAAGTGGCTTTGCCACGTTGGAACATGAAATCCAGGGACAAACCGGACTGAGGCTCAGATCTCCTGATACCAGCTAGGCTCTCCCCCAACTCTAAGTGGTTACTCTTCGGGTTTAGGTTTTCGTTAGTTTGCTGTTTGTTTGTCTTCCTATGAAATCTTTAAAACACACAAACAACATAAAGAATAATACAAGAACCACCCATGTACTACTCAAATTTAAGAAATAAAAAATTGGATCAATCCTGTTTGAAGCCCCACTCCT
This sequence comes from Balaenoptera borealis, assembly GCF_965194805.1. NCBI lineage: Eukaryota > Metazoa > Chordata > Mammalia > Artiodactyla > Balaenopteridae > Balaenoptera > Balaenoptera borealis. The sequence goes on from NC_138860.1 coordinate 150,225,809, forward strand.
GCCCTCCATGCTCCTCCTTCCCCACATAAGTATTCTCCTGAATTCAGTGTTTATCATCCCCATGCTCTTATTCATGCCTTTATCACATACATATGGATCTTTGAACAATGTATGAAATTGCTTTACATGTGATTACATCTTAAATAAATAGCATCACATTGCATGTATTCTTCTGGAGTCTGCTTTTTTTCACTCAGTCTTATGTTTTTGAGTTTTGTCTATATTGATGTGTATGCTCAATCTGGCTCATTCATTTTTACTGCTAGATAGTTTTCCACTTAGTGAATATATGATAATTTATTATCCATTTTCTTCAAAGTTCAGATTCCTTCCAATTTCTTTTATTACTAGATAATGCTGTTTCTCTTGTGATTTTTTATTTTTAAAATCAATTTTACTGAGGTATATTTTACAAACAGTAAAATAGACCCATTTTAAGTGTACAGCTTGGTGACTTTATACTCATGTAACTACCACCACAGTCAGGATACAGCACATTTCCATCACTTGTCACCATCCATTGTGCCACTTTGCAGTCAGCCCTCCCCCCAACCCCTAGCTTTGCCTTAGACAACCACTGCTCTGGTCTCCCTTCCTATAGATTAGTTCTGCCTGTTCTTGAATTTTTGTCTTAATGGAATCCGATAGTATGTCCTCTTTTGTGCCTGACCTATTTTGCTCACCACAGTGCCTTTGAGATACACAGAAATTGTTGCATGTAGGAGTAGTTCCTTCCTTTTATTGCCGAGTACCTGGAAATATACTCATTATATGAAATACTGCAATTAGTCCATTCAACTGTTCATAGGCATTAGAGTTGTTTCCGGCTGGGTACTATCATGAATAAAGTTGCTATAAAATTTTTTGCGTATATGCTTTTTTTGGGGGGGGGCTATGTTTTCATTTCCCTTGGGTGAATCCTAGAAGTGGAGTTTTGTGGTAATAGGGTGGATGTATGTTTAACTTTATAAGAAGTTGCCAAACTGTCTTCCAGAGTGTGGTTGGAACCATTTTGCATCCCCACCAGCAATGTATGAGAGAGAGTCAGGGCTCTACATCCTCACCAGAACTTGGTATTGTCAGTATTTTTTATTTTGGTTATTCTTGTAGACGTGAAGTAGCATCTCATCATGGGTTTAATTTGTTTTTTCCTAATGGCTAATGATGAATAAATTTTCGTGTGCTCATTAACCATTCATGTATCTTCTTTGGCAAAATGTATGTTTTGCCTCTTTTTTTTTTTTGCCTGTTTTTAAATTGGGTTATCTTCTTATTGAACTGTAACAGTTCTTATATATTCTGGATACAAATCCTTTATCAATATATTATTGTAAATATTCTTTCCCAATCTGTAGCTTGACTTCTCATTAAATTTTTCTTTTATTAAAGTATAGTTGATTTACAATGTTGTGTTCTTTCTCATTTTTCTTTTCTTTTTTTTTTTTTTAATTTCTTTAGTTTTTTATTTTTGGCTGAACCGGGGCTTCGTTGCTGCGCACGGGCTTTCTCTAGTTGTGGCAAGCGGGGGCTACTCTTCGTTGCTGTGTGTGGACTTCTCATTGCAGTGGCTTCTCTTGTTGCGGAGCACGGGCTCTAGGTGCACGGGATTCAGTAGTTGTGGCATGCGGCCCCAGTAGTTGTGGCCCACGGGCTCTAGAGCGCAGGCTCAGTAGTTGTGGCACACGGGCTTAGTTGCTCCGCGGCATGTGGGATCTTCCCGGACCAGGACATGAACCTGTGTCCCCTGCATTGGCAGGCAGATTCTTAACCACTGTGCCACCAGGGAAGCCCTCTCATTTTTCTTAATGGTGTTTTTTAGAAAAGCCAAAATTAAGAATTTTGATAGTTCAATTTATCACTTTTTTTTCTATTAAGATTAGTGCTTTCTGTGTTCTATCTAAAAAAGATCTTTGCCAGGACTTCCCTGGTGGTCTAGTGGTTAAGACTCCACACTTCCAATGCAGGGTGTGCAGGTTCAATCCCTGGTCAGAGAACTAAGATCCCACATGACGTGGGGGGTGGGGGGGGGCAAAAAAAAAAGATCTTTGCAGACCCCATGATAACAAAGATTTTCTCCTATGTTTTCTTCCAAAAGTTTTATAGCTTTAGCTTTTACATTTATGCCTCTGAATTTTTTGAGTTAATTTATGTGCCAAATATGAAGTAAAAGTAGTTTCAAAACCATCCTTTGAAAGGACTATCCTTTCTCTATTGAATTAATTTGACACCTTTGGCAAAACTCAATTAACCATGTATGTGTGGATTTATTTCTGAATTCTCTATTCTATTTCATTGACCTGATATGGATCTATCCTTATGCCAATTCCACTCTGTCTTAATTACTGTAGCTTTATAAGTGAGTCTTAAAATCAGGTAGTATAAGTCCTCTAACTTTGTCCTTATTTTTCAAAATTGTTTTCGTGATTCTGGGTCCTTTGCATTTCCATATAAATTTTAGAATCTGCTTGCCAATTTCTGCCCCCAAAAATCAGGCTTGAATTTTGTTTAGGATTGCATTGAATCAATAGATCAATTTGGAGAGAATTAACATCTTAATATTGAGTTTCCCAATCCATGAACATGGTATATATCTCTTCATTTATTTAGTTCTTAGTTTCTCTCAGCAATGTTTTATACTATTCCATGTACAGGTCTTGTATACATTTTATAAAATTTTTCCCTTTTTCTTATTTTTGATGCTATTGTAAATGACATTTTTAATGTGATATTCCAATTGTTTGTTGCCAATTTATAGAAATACAACTTATTTTTCTATATTCACCTTGTATTCTGAGATCTTGTTAAATTCAGTTATTAGTTCTAGTAGCTTTTTTATAGACTAAGGATTTTTTTATGTTAACATGAAAAAAATATGATTTCCTCACAGGCAACATATTATGTTGCTTGTGAATAAAGGCAGTTTTACTTTTCCTTTCCAGTTGATGCATTTTATTTTTTTCTTGTTTTGTTACACTGTCTAGGATTTCCAGTACAATGCTGAAGAGAATTCTTTTGACTTTTGAGGCAGAGTTATGTGATTCTTTTTTCTCTGCATTTGATTCTCTCCCATCACACACTTATCAACAGAGAGGTCCTCTGAAGGCTTGACCTGAGCTGTTGAAGTAGCCCCAGTGGTTCTAGTCTGACCTCTAAAATTTGAACTCTCCATACCTCTCCAACTATACCTGCCTCTTCTCTCCTACAGGAAGCCTCTGTTTCAGCCAATCTGACCTGGGAAGGGAGCCTCGTCTCCCAAGTTTTTGCCTATGTAGTTCCCTTCTTTTCTTATCTAAATCCTCTACACTCTCCAAGGTCCATCTTGAAGACTCGCCGCCCCCGAAAGCACCATTCTTTATTGCAGCATCTGCTGTTCTGTCTATGTGTACCATTCATTGAACACTTCCATGTGCCATCATCTCACTTAGGAACCACAGCTTCAGACTATGGGCTCCTCTAGGACAAAAGTTATACCTGCTTGGTGCTGGTTTCACCACACTTAGTCTAGGGCTGGTTCTCAAGCTGTTGCTTTGTGCCACCTTTGTTCTTTTGTGCGCTTTTGTGCAAATCAGAAAAAAGTGCCCCTTGGGACTTCCCTGGTGGTCCAGTGGGTAAGACTCCAAGCTCCCAATGCAGGGGGCACGGGTTTGATCCCTGGTCAGGGAACTAGATCCCGCATGCATGCCTCAACCATGAGCCTGCATGCTGCAAATAAGAAGCCTGCATGCCACAACTAAGAAGGCTGCATGCCACAACTATGAGCCTGCATGCTGCAACTAAAAGATCCCACATGCTACAACAAACGATCCCACATGTGTCAACAAAGATCCCAAGTGCCTCAACTAAGACCTGGTGCAGCCTAAATAAATAAGTAAATTTTTTTTTAAAAAAGTGTCCCTTCCTCTGGTTTTATATAGCTCTATGCCAAAGGCAAGGCTGGGTAAGTAGAGTTCAGGCTAGATTTCAACTCCTAATTGTCCTTTCTGCTGGTCACCTTCAAAATCTGCATAGCCATATAGGTTAAGGGAGGAGGAAGAACTAATAAATGAATGAAAGAATGGTTCTCATGAACCTAGGGGCAGGACAGGAATAAAGACACAGACGTAGAGAATGGACTTGAGGACACGGGGAGGGGGAAGGGGAAGCTGGGACGCAGTGAGAGAGTGGCATGGACATATATACACTACCAAATGTAAAATAGATAGCTAGTGGGAAGCAGCCGCATAGCACAGGGAGATCAGCTGGGTGCTTTGTGACCACCTAGAGGGGTGGGATAGGGAGGGTGGGAGGGTGACGCAAGAGGGAGGGGATATGGGGATGTACGTATGCATATAGCTGATTCACTTTGTTATACAGCAGAAACTAATACACCATTGTAAAGCAATTATACGCCAATAAAGATGTTAAAAAGATAAAATAAAATAAATGAATGAATGATTCTGAATGGGTATTTTATATATAAAGATATTGAGCTTCAAAGAGGTTAAGTTCTCACCCAAGGAAACAGCCAGGAATGGCAGAAACTAGGATTTGTCCTGGGTTTGCCAATCCCCAAAGTTCAAGGAAACAAACACTGCTTTTGTCTACCTCCTTCTTTGGTCTCAACATGAGTCCAGCACTTTATTTGTTATTAAGCATTTTTCATATTCACAGTTCTTTTTCAGCCTGAGATCAGCCACTTCTGCAATTTACTCCAAGACTGCTGCACCCTGGAGTGCATGGCCTTCTCCCAGAATCAAAATCTCCAAACCTAAACCCTCCCTGTCCCTGCTGGAGTGTTACCAGAGTCTAGGGAGCAGAGAACAGAGGGAGAGGCAGGGACTTTGGTAGTGGGTCAGCCTGGATATCAATTGCTACTTGGCAATTGACTTGCTGGGAGACTTTAGACTCCTCACTTAGTCATATCTGTAAAATGGAAATCATAATACCTACCTTAAGATATGAGATATAGGTTATGTGAGCACTCAGTAAAGGTTAGTTCTCCTTTTCCTTCCACTTTGCTGAGAGCAAGGATGGTGTCTCATGTTAGGTCCGCACACAAGAAAACTGCAGCCTTTGTCTACAGAAGATTCTTGGTGACGTTTGTCAACCCCATGACTAGAATTGCTTTTTCTCTTGACCTTGGTCAAGTCTGTTCCCCTCTCTGAGTCTCAATTTCCTATCTTTTAAGAGGGGACAGTAATACTTAAATAACTATAAGAAGAACTATCATTTACTGAATGTTTACTATGTATCAGGTACTCCAGTGCTTTATGGGTGTATTTTTATTTAATCATCAAAATAGGCCTATGAGGTAAGTGCTATTAATATCCCAGATGTCCCAGAAGAGGACACTGAGGCACAGAGAGGAAAAGTCCATGAGTCACCCAGCTGCTAAGTGGTAGAGCTGGGATATAAATTCTGCTTGGCAGTACTCTAGACCATGATTTCTCAACCTCCTGACATTTTAAGCCAGGTAATTCTTTGCTGTAGGGGACAGTCCTGAGTACTGTAGGATGTTTAGCAGCATCCCTGGCTTCTACCCTCTAGATGCCAGTAGTACCCATTACCCAGCTGTGACAATCAAAATGTCTCCAGACATTGCCAAATGTCCCCTGGTGAGCAAAATCACCCTTAGTTAAGAATCACTGCTCTAGACACTAGAGTCCTAGACAATGTTTTTCCCCTACAATATGACCAAACTAGGGAAACTTCTTTCCCCTGAAGGTTTCAGTAAAGGAAATCAGCTAGAGATAGGTGCTACACTAATGCTAATACTGTTTCACATTTGTTACAGCCCACTTCCACTTACAAATGGCCTTTTCACACATTAGTTTGTCTGAACATTCCAGCGGAGGCAGCACATAGAAGTGTCTAGCACAGTGCCCAGCATTTATTAGGTAAAATCTTGGTTTCCTTTTATTGGCTAGATGAAGCAATGGAGGTTGAGGTAGATTAAGTGACTGTCCCAATGTTACACATCTAGTAAGGGGATATTGTCATTTGTTATGTTGATTAGCCTATTAACTATGTTCTCAGCTCTTTGACTTTAATCCTGAGTTTCTGCTTTCATTGGGAGTTACAAGGTGAATCAGAAGAGTTAGAATCTTTGCTTCCTAGAGTTGAAAGGTTCCTAGAGGCTATCTAGTTCAACTTCCTACTGCATGGTATTCAACCCTGGATTAGTGTTGCCAGATAAGATGCAAGACGGCTGGTTAAATTTGAATGTCATATGAAAAACGAGTAACTTTTAAAATATAAGTTTTTCCCATGCAATCGTCACTAACACCAGGGACGATTGTGGCCCTGGGACACCCCCCCCTCTGGAGAATGACCAGCAGGGCATAATTGGTCATGTGCTCAGAGGGGAGCACTCATATTCCAAGAGATTAGAAGAAGGGGCCTTCTGACTGGGCTTTCCCATTTTACTGAGATTGGTCACCCCTTCCACGGGAGGATTTGAGCCTTTTAGGGGGAACCTAGCCAATGCAGGGGCTGAGACAGTCTCTAGCACACTTAGAAACAGACATAGATGATGACAATGAGGTAGTCAGTCAATATATGACTTTTGAACACCTACTATGGGCCAGGCATTTCTTATGTTCAAAGAATACAGCAGAGATAAGGTGCACAGCAGTATCAGGGAAAGGAAAAGAATTTCTACCTGTGCAATGGGAGGAAGAAATGAGAGAGAATATAGCAAGCAGTTTGGTGCTGTAGCAACACCAAAGGTTAGAAATTGAGGAAGATGAGGCACAAGGACTTTGAATGACAGTTTAAAGAACCAAGCCTTTATTCCAAGGATAAGGGTTGGGGGGCACACTGAAGCAGAGAGGTGATATGCTCAGGTCTGCTTTTTGGAACATCATTCAGCTTGTGACATGAAGGATGGATTGAAGGAGGGAATTGGGGCCAAGGATATGAGCCAGAAAGATGATAAATCCTGAGTTAGGATAGTCGTAGCAGGAAAAAGGAGAGGAGAGAGATTTGAAAAATGTTAAGATATAGCGCAGAGATGGCTATTTGTCCCTGACCCCTGCAACGTCTGTTCTCCCCTTCTTTTATGTTAATGGAACTCAATTTTCATATGGGCACATGGCCATACAGAATAAAAACTTTATTTCCTAGTGAAAATAAATTATGTCTGGGTCATGCGGCTGATGACAACGTCCTCGGGATGCCAGAGCCATAAGCCCAGACCCCTGACTAATTCATGGAGCAGGGTAAAGGTCCAATTTTTACATGGTATAGAAAAAACCTACTATTTTTGAGACTGTGTTTACTTTGGGTTCTTGTTGTAGCTGCCAAATCTCTATCCCGACACAAAGTGGTAAAAGTCACAGGTAAGGGCTAAGATGTAGGGACTGAAGGAGATGTGGGGAGGAGAGGAAGCTGCAGAGTTTTTTTTGTTATACCCAAGGCAGTGTTTCTTTCTTGAAACGTAGCCTATTGACAATCTGCAATGTAATCCCTCTGGGGCCCAGGAATCTATGCAAGAAGTTTGGTGATTTGTAGCGATCCAGGCCTCAGCAATTCCCTCCAGTAAACACCAGGCTGGCCCTGCTGGAGCTGGGAGGTTTCAGATCTGCCTGCCTTCCACAGGTGTCTCCATGCTGACTGGTGCTCTGGGTAGCCCCAGAGCCATCTACTTCTCCTATCTGTAGTTCAGTGTCTGCCTCTGCACCAAGGGTTTATTTCTGACCTTCAGGTTTGGGACTGAAGACAGACTCTGTGATGCTAAGTCAAGTCACTAACATTTCCTACCTGGATCCCACAAGACCTTGAATGATCTGGCCCCTGCCTACCTCTCTGACCCTTCTCCCTATCACTTCGCTCCAAGCAGCACTGGCTCCATTCTATTGAGCATCTTCCCTCATTAGGGTCTTTGCTCCAGCCACTCCTTCTGTTTACAAACCCTCCCCTCTACTTCTTTGCCCTAACTGTTATTAAAATTTCAGCTCTCAGCTTAAATGTCATTTCTCAGGGAAGCCTCCACTGAACTCCAGAATATGTCCAATGCCACTTTTATACATGCTCATGGTTCCTTGTACTTCTTCCTGCTGCTTATCATAATTGTAATTGTATAATAATTGGTGTAATTATTTGTTTAATGTTTGGCTTTCCCACTATTCTCTGAGCACCATGACAGCTGGGAACATGGGTGTTTTGCTCACTGATGTATCCCTAGAACCTAATGCAGAACTTGACACACAGGCAATGCTCAAGAAATATTTGTTGATGAATGAAAGTCCCTTCCAACCATAATTTTCCAGAGATTCCCCTCATAGTCACGCTCTCCTCCCTCCACACTCCAGCCCAGCTCAGAGAAATAAATAAGCAATTAGAATGGGTCCACCCTCTCTTTGAGGACCTGGGACCAGTTGATAGTGAATGAGAATCATCTGAGGGTGACAAGAGAGCTCAACAAAATGGTGAGTGAGCGAGTGAGTGGTGTGTGGAAGGAAAGGCTTGGGGGTTTGTGAAGGCTGGGGATAAGGGAGAGTGGGTGTGTCAGGGAGAGGTGATGAGTTTAGTTCTGGAGACACTGAATTGAGGTGTCTCTAGTCATGCCCAGTAGGCAAGTGGGTATAAGTCCAGCATAGATACAAGGTAGAGATTTAGGTATCATCAGGGTGTAGAGAAAAAATGAGATGGTTGCGGAAGAGCATACGAAGTGAGAAAAGGGACCCGCCTAGAAGCCTAAGGAAGACCAACAGGGAAGGAGTGGGCAGAGGAGGAAGAGTCATGGACAGACACTGAGAAGGAAGGAGCACTCAGAGAGACGGGGGAAAACCAAGAGAAGGCAGGGGCAGGGAAACTAAGAAGGGAAGAGAATGTGTCAGGGAGAAGAGTCGTACAATCAGCAATGTCAGAAGTGGCTGACAGGTCAAGTAGGGTGAGGTCAGAGAGATGTCCATTGAGAATGTGGTTCTGAGGTGTTCATCACAAAAATTTCTGTGATAGCTGGATTTCACTGTGTGTGTGTGTGTGTGTGTGTGTGTGTGTGTGTGCCTGCACACACGCGGAAACGACCATGTACAGAGACAGAGGTTGGAGGAGGGTGTGTAAGGACAGGCTGGAGGCCACCACAGGGTGGTGTGTGGTCAGCCCACAGAAAGCCTTCATTTACTCTTGCAGCTTCTGGGAAGGATCATTAAGGGAGGCTTTGAGCACAGTTCAACCCTTTCATTGTCCAGTGGGAAAGTAGAAGACAGCAGAGAGGGAACAATTTGCTCAGTCTGTGAGTCAAGGGCACAGCCAAGACTTGAATATGAGTTTCCTTCTTCTAGAAGAGTGACTTTGGGAGAAGTAGACATGAACTTCTCATTGGCCAATAAATTATCGATCAGTGACTCTGCTCATCACTTCTTTTCTATATTTATATAAAAGTGAAATACGTATTTTTACATACAAAATTCAAACATTACAAAAATACTTAACAAAGAAAGTGAATGACTCCTGTTATCCCGCTCCACGCCCTCACGGACAACCACCATTAACAGTTTGGTCTACATCCCTCCCTCCCTCCTTCCCTCCCTCTCTCTCTCACACTTAACATTGTAAATTTTTAATAAAAATATTATTCTTGTTTGTACTGGATATTTTTTTGTGTGTGCATGTGTTCATTACAACTTGCCATTTTTTCACTTTTGGACAACTTTCTATGGTAGCATAGAAATTAATTCATTCATTTGAATAACTGTATTAGTTATTATTATTTATATATATATTTTTTATTGTTATTTCCCTTTTAAAAAAATTTATTTATTTTATTTATTTATTTTTGGCTGTGTTGGGTCTTCGTTGCTGTGCACAGGCTTTCTCTAGTTGCGGCGAGCGGGGGCTACTCTTCGTTGTGGTGCGCGGGCTTCTCATTGTGGTGGCTTCTCTTGTTGCGGAGCACAGGCTGTAGGTGCACAGGCTTTGGTAGTTGTGGCACGCGGGCTCAGCAGTTGTGGCTCACGGGCTCTGGACTGCAGGCTTAGTAGTTGTGGCGCACGGGCTTAGTTGCTCCGTGGCATGTGGGATCTTCCCAGACCAGGGCTCGAACCTGTGTCCCCTGCATTGGCAGGCAGATTCTTAACCACTGCGCCACCAGGGAAGCCCTGTATTAGTTATTATTATCATTTGGATTTGTACCATAATTTGTTACCAAACCATACTGATGGACACAAGGATTGCATCAAATTTTCACCATTATGAACAATGTACACACATATTATTGTACACACATATTTGCACAGTTTGGGAGTCTTTTAAAAGGAGAAATGGTGGATCAAAGCATATAAACATTTTGTTTTAAAAGATATTGATGGGGCTTCCCTGGTGGCGCAGTGGTTGAGAATCTGCCTGCTAATGCAGGGGACACGGGTTCGAGCCCTGGTCTGGGAAGATCCCACATGCCGCGGAGCAACTAGGCCCGTGAGCCACAACTACTGAGCCTGCGCGTCTGGAGCCTGTACTCTGCAACAAGAGAGGCCATGATAGTGAGAGGCCCGCGCACCGCAATGAAGAGTGGCCCCCGCTTGCCGCAACTAGAGAAAGCCCTCGCACAGAAACGAAGACCCAAGACAGCCAAAAATAAAATAAATAAATAAATAAATTTAAAACAAAACAAAAAAACAGCACAGGGTGTTTTCTTAAAAAAAAAACAAAACGATATTGACAAGTCATCCTCTAAAAACTTGTGCCAGTTTGTTGTCCCACCAACAGCTTATGCGAATGCCCATTTCTCCACATCCTCACCAATGACAGGTATTATCATTTAACAAAATCTTTCCAACTTGAATGAGGCTGAACATCTTTTCATATCCTCATTATCCGTCTCTATTTTTCTGTGAATTATCTGTTCTTATCCTTTGCCTGTTTGCAATTGTAGTGTACTTTTGGTCAGTGAATTCTTATTGGGCAATAATGATAGGCTTGATAAAAAAAAGTCTGGGAAGACTTGGTACCAAACTGCTAACAGTGTTTACCTCCAGGGAGTGACCATATAGGAAATGAGGGGGACAGTTTCATTTTTATTTTGTAACGTCTTATTTTACAATGAATTTGTATCACTTTGGTAATTGAAAAAAATACATAGGAAAACAATAACAACAACAACAACAACAAATGTTTGGCCTGGATTCTCACGGCTGGAAATTCATGTTGGGTTCAAGTTTTTATTGATCACAACTTATTTTTTGGTTCATATGCAAAAAACATTTATTGAAAGCCTCCTAGTTAGCTGGCACTGCCCTAGGCACTTTCATAGGCCTTTCATCCTCATCCCCACAACAGCCCTGTGAGGTAGGAATTGGCCTCATTTTACAGAGTTCATAACAGGTAGGAGATTATTGCTTGTACCTCTATTTGCCACATGTTTTCATGGGCTAGAGGTTCTTATTGGTTGGTGAGTCATTGGTCAAGAGGTGTCACTGGTCAGGGGTTCTTACAGGTTGCTCTAAGTTTCAAATAATCAAACTACTAGAATTTTCCCCAGACAGGAGTGATGGGGTAGGTGGGATAAGAGTGGAGGAAGGAGAGTCAGTAGTCTCTCCCTTGTAGCACCATTTGAGTTCGCTTTGGTCACTCGTGAACAGTGAGGGGAGGGGACAGTGGGAGAGGAGGGAAAGTAGTTATAAGTCTTCTCGCTTCTTCAGGATGAGCTTCCTCACAAGCGCTGTAATCTGGGGCCTTATCTCCTCCACCGACACGGTTGGGTCCCAAGCCTCTATCACCTTTCCATCTGGGGCCACTAGGTACTTCCAGAAGTTCCAGGTGGGCTCCTTTCCAGAAGTCTCTAGAGCAAAGGAAGAAGGAGAGCAAAGTGTGCTTCCCTGTGTCCCATCTCCTGGAATTCCACTATTGGTGTCCATCTCTCCCTTGAAGTAGTGGTTCTATTAGTTAGAATGAACTGGAAAGCTTTTAAAAATCCTGATGCCCAGTCCATAACCCCATACCACTTAAGTAAGAATATCTGGGGGTGAGACTCAGGCATCAGTATTTTTCAAAAGCTTTCCAGGAGATTGCAATCTGGTGCCCAGGTTGAGAACTACTGCTTTATGATTCTGTGAAGTGCTGGGTAAGGCAATATCAGATCTTCCTTTATTAATGACCTCAAACTACTACACAGTCTATATCCTATTTTCTGATTAAATCTCAATGGTTTCCAAATGTTAGTCCATGGACTCTCTGCATCTGAATCATGGTGGTGGTGGTGGTGGAGGAGGGGGGCTTAATATAAACAGATTCTTGGGCTCTGCTTCAGTAGGTCTCAGGCTAATGCATTTTTAAGAGCTCCCCAGGTGCTTCTAAAGCACAGCCAGATTTGATCTATAACTATGGGAAGTGAGAAGGAACTAATAAAAACACACAGGGAAAAAAAAACAAATATTAGGATTGACCCACAAAGCAAAATTCAGATTGCCTCAGTAAGGGACCTTTTGTTTACTACACTGTTGTTTGTTATTTACTCTTCCAGGTGAATGGATTGGCTGGGGGTGGTAGTGAGGGATATGAAGGCAACCAGAAGCATGGAATAGGAGGTGGGAGAAGGCAAAAATGGAGCCCCCAAAGGAAGGGAAAGGCCTGAGAAAGGAAACAGGACTTAATGACAAGCTTGGCTAATGACCCCATTTTGTGGTTCTGAGGCTTCTGCAGAAGGAATCTATTTCTCAAATATTAAGATCTGTTTGGTTTTTTTATGGCTGCGCCACACAGCTTGCTCGGGATCTTAGTTTCCCAACCAGCGATTGAACCCAGGCCGGGTAGTGGAAGTGCCGAGTCCTAACTGCTGCAATGCCAGGGAATTCCCAAATCTGGTATTTTAGCTCAGAAGGTTTCTCTCCTGTGGCCTACACACTTTGCCTCTGACTCAGGACAGGAGATACGGTCCAGCCTTCTCCAGGCATGTGGCGTCCCCTGCCTGCAGCTAAGTCCATAAGCTCAACTAATTCACACTGACTAAAATCTGAGGGTCCAGTCTCCTTCTAGGAGCCCCTGCAGATGGAAACAGGCACCCAGAGAAGTCTGCAAGAGTGACTCTGAGGGAGAACTGCAAGGCAGCAGGGGCGGAGATATTCTTAGGCAGGAATACTGCTCAGCTCATCCTCAAAGATTAGCGCTAGAACAGACCGTCAACCCACCTGTGCGGGTCTAAGGGGCCCCAGGTCACCCAGCCAGCCAGTAGCTTCTGCTGCCCAGGGAGCCACAGCCTCAGCCAGCTGAGGGAAGGTGAGGGAAAGGCTCAGGACTCACGGATCAGGTACTTGAAGGCAGGGTGGGCACCAGTGCCGGTGACTGTGATCTTGCTAAACATGGGGAAAGAGACACTGTAGGTGCGGCGGGCAAAGCTCTCAATCTCCTTGTTGCTGTTGGGCTCCTGCTGGCCAAACTGGTTGCAGGGAAAGGCAAGCACGTTGAAGTGGTGAGGTCCCAGGTCCCGCTGTAGCTGTTGCAGGGCCCGGTAGTGCTGGTCTGTGAAGCCACACTCGCTAGCCACGTTCACCACCAGGGACACCTGGGTGGCAAAAGCAAAACCCAGACACATACACAAACCAGTGAAGAGGCACACACTTGTACATGGCCTGACATGCCCACGTATGTGATGCCCCCTCAACAATTAATGCTCTCTCATAAACATGCAGGGTCTTACAGACATGTGTGAAACACATACATAAACATTCATGAGAATAAGTACACAATACACATGAATGAGTATGCCTGTGCCCCACGACACAAAGATACATTAGCACACATCACACATGCCCACAAACACACAGAACACCATCACAGAGAGAGGCACACATACTGGTGAACTCACATCAGGAGGTGATACAGGAGAGAGAAAAGGCAGACCTGGGTTCAATTTCTGGCTCAGTCAACTAGCGCTCATCATTCTACACTGTAGTTGCCTATACATGTGTTGGTTTTCCTTCTAGAATGTGAACCCACTGAGGGCAGGAGCTATGTTCACTTCATTACTGGGCCTGACACATGGAAAAGTCTCAGAAAGTATGTGCTGAATGAATAAGTAAGTGTGCACATATATATGATCACCTGAATGGGTACATAGACAGGCATGGTTTTCTTGATAAAAGGATCCCAAGAACCTCAGGGCAATCCCTTTTTGCCCCTCTCCCTCCAGCAAAACAAATACCACTTTCTTCTATCACTAGACTAACCCTTAAATTTATGATTGCCTTATATTTATTTATTGCCGTTCGGTGATAAATATAAATCTGGCTGATGGAACTTGATTATATTACTGCAGTTACAATTTTGGCACCAATGCTATGTTTTTAGCTTCTAGTTATATATTAGTAAAGGATTTAAATTCTCACCCTGTGTTTAGGTAGCCAAGCCCTATCTCTCTGGCCACTTTTTATTTTATTATTAGTTTTAAAATTTTATTTATTGATTGATTGATTTTTGGCTGCGTTGGGTCTTTGTTGCTGTGCGTGGGCTTTCTCTAGTTGCGGCAAGTGGGGGCTACTCTTTGCTGCAGTGCATAGGCTTCTTATTGCTGTGGTTTCTCTTGTTGCGGAGCACAGGCTCTAGGCACGCAGGCTTCAGTAGTTGCAGCACGCAGGCTCAGTAGTTGTGGCTCACAGGCTCTAGAGCGGAGGCTCAGTATTTGTGGCACACAGGCTTAGTTACTACACGGCATGTGGGATCTTCCCGGACCAGGGATCGAACCCATGACCCCTGCATTGGCAGGCGGATTCTTAACCACTGCGCCACCAGGGAAGTCCTGGCCACTTTTTAGAAGAGGCAGGATTATACCAGCTGGCTCCATAAAGAGGGCCACCTTCCAGGGGCAGCCTGGGGCACTGGACATGCTCTGGCACAGACTGCTGAGGCTGGATAGGGTTTCTCAACCTCAGCACTACTGACACTTGGGGCTGGATAATCTTTGTTGTGATGAGGCTCTCCTGTTCATTGTAGAATGTTTAGCAGCGTCCCTGGCCTCCACCCACTAGATGCCTAGTCTTAACAATCAAAAATGTCTCCCAGACATTGCCGAATGTCCCCTGGGGAAAAAGATCGCCACCAGCTGAGAACCACTGAGCTAGGTGATGAGAACCACTGTGCTGTATCTCCCTCACCCATTCCTTGGGGCCACAGGCTGTTAGAACAACCTCCCCCATTTTGTCAGCATATGCCATATTGCGCCTGTGGTGGTGAGAAACCGGGACTCTTAGCTCCCTTCACTAGTCAGAGGTCTTCCTCTTTCTTCTCCTCTGGATCCTTGGGCATTGAGAGCATTAAAGGTTGTTTATGTCTAACCTGCATCTTGTGTGTCTGCCCATACTTTTGGAAGGAGGGAAATCCTATTTCTATTTCCGTGCCTGAATCCAAAAAGCTTATCTTTAAAGTGAACAAAACACAGACAGATACACCTAAATACACACAGTAAATTTACATATACGTATACAAACACAGATGCAGACTCAGATGAGTACACAGAAGCAAGCAAACAAATAAACCATTCACATACACACTACACACAGGCCTGTATGTACATAACCTCACAGTGTAGGCAAGGGCATTCCTGAGTGTCACCCATTTATCTACACTCAACACTGGTCTAAATGACTGTCTTCCCAGTTAGCGTGAGGGCACAAACCATACAATTTTGCTCATGGCTATGTCTTCAGGGCTGGACCCAGTGGCAGGCATGTAGTGCCTATAAAGAAGCCAGTGTTTTTTGCTTCCAATTTTTAAAAAACCCATGGTAGAATACACATAATGAGCCAGTAGCTATTTGCAGGTGAATGAATGACCATATTGCCCAAGTGGCAAACCAAGCTTGGGTTAACACACAGTTTCATTTACAGTTTCCCTGGACTGACTGACTGTTCCTGGTTTCCCTCTAAAGCTGGAAATAAGCTGGAAATTAAGACATGGGCTCTGGAACTGGACTGCCTGGGTTCAAATTCTAACTCTACCTCGTAGCAGGTGTGTGACTTCGTTTGTTGTTTTTTTTTTTCAGTTTCTTTCTGATTGATTTCTAGGCCTCTTGCTCCAGTGCTTTTTAGGATTTACCAATGACCTAAAGGATGAAAACACTCAGAAGTCTGGGACTACTTTCCAGGTAATTTTTCTCCAGGATTTCTGTTCCTCACATTCTGGATGCCTTATTACTTCTGAAAACAAATAGCCTTTGTCTGTTTTTGTCTTAGCACTTCTTACTATTAGGAATTACATTGTTCATTTCTCTGTTCCTTGTTTATTGCCTCTCTCCTCTCCACCTCATATAAACTCTGTTAAAGGGGAAACTTAGCTGTTTTGTTCACCGTTGTATCCCCAGGGCTGGCACAGTACTTAGTATACAGTAGGTGCTCAATAATAAATAATGAATTAATGAGTAGCAGAGCTGGTCAAGTGCTAAACCTGGGGCTCTCTGGTGAGCTGCACCAGAGGGAAGGGAAGGCCTGAATGGGAATGGGCCCTGCTCTTACTGGCCCTTTGCCCTGAGTCTTGGATGAGGTTCCTGCTGGGGCCCAACAAACAAACACAAGCACAGAGCACTCTACCAAGTGCTTCCACATTGTCACCTCATTTGAAACTCACAATACCTTGGGCGGGGGGGCAATCAGGACAAGGACTACTATCTCCAGCACTCCCAGGATAATTGAGAATTCCAAGGCTTAGAGAGTACTTTCTTCACTAAGGATGCCCTTGCTCCTGGGAGAAGAATGCTAACAGCCATGTGTGTGTGTGTGTGTGTGTGTGTGTGTGTGTGTGTGTGTGTGTGTTGTGGTCCGTCCAAATCTGGATGCTGGGTCTCCCTGTCCATTAGAAATCAACTCCCCACCCTTTCCACACCACAGCCTCAGGTCCACCTTGAGAAGTGAACTTGGAGGGCTCTTCATTACACACAGTGCAACATTTCGGTCTCTGAATGTAGCGTTCAAGGCCCCTCTTGGTCCCTCCCTACCCTCTTCAGCCTCATCTTTCACCCTCATGCTTTATACTCCTTCAAGCACAACTGCTTGAAGACCTCCCCACCCGCATCACCATTCTTGCTGTTTAGTTCTGAGTCTTGGCATTTGACAGTTGTCTTTGCCTGGAATGCTCTTCTTGGTCTTGCTAAAACTCACTCTTGTTTCAAAGACTCACCCAAACACACTTCCTCTCTCAAGTCCTCTCTGAGCTGAGATTCCCTCTCGGTAAGGAGGTAGCAGTTATACTGGATGACACTTAAATCTCAGCCTGAGCTGCCAGCTTAAAAGTTTGCCTAGAGTAGGCCACGGATGGATAAGCGGTTCTCCTCCAGGCTCCGTGCTTTCTAGCGCTGTGTGACCTTCCCTCTCTGGGCCTTAGTGTATGTACTACTCTCTAAAGGATGATCTGTGTAAGGTCCCCGTGTGTCTGAAATGATAACTCCCTCTGCACCGAGCTTTCATTTCCACAATGTTCTCACTGGACTTAATATCACCAGCTCCCTCTGTTCCGGACGTGGAAACTGGGGATGGGAGAGACAAAGGCCGTAGGATGCTAGGGTTACTTTTTAGACCAGTGCGTGAGAGGCTGGGCCCTGCTGCCCAAAATCGCTGGGAGGGAAATCGGCGGCAGCAGCGAGAGTTTCGGGTTTCACCGTGCGCCGGGCCATGCCACGTAGTCGAGGGACAGACCCGGCGCAGGATCCGGGGGCGCCGCGCCCGGGGGGATGCCTGGGTAGGGGTGGGGAGCCAGGGCGGGGTGGCCGGGCGGCCAGAGCCCCTCGGAGCCACACCCGGTAGGGTCCCGGGCCGCCGGGCGCCCCCGTCAGGCCCCGGCTGGGCGGCGCCGAGGCCCGGCGGGCGGACACTCACCGAGCCGCGGTACTTCTCCAGAGACACCAACTTGCCCCGGATGTTGACCGCCTTAAAGTCGTAGAAGTCCTGATCCCGCTGCGCGCAGGCCGTAGCCGCCAGCAGCAGCCACCCTGCCGCCAGTGCCGCCACCATGACTCGCTCCCGAGCAGGCGGCGTGGCAAGGGCAAAGGCAGGGCTGGGGTCACGGGCGCGGGGGGCGGGAGGAGGCGGCCCCGGCTCCAAGCGGCCAGCCGGGCAGGACGCGCCCCCTTCTTCTCCGCGGGCGGTGGACCGCCGGGCTCTGGACCTCAGTCTCCCCATCTGTACTGCGGGAGCGTTGGACTCCGCGCCCCTTCCCGGACCCTAGAGCCATGGTTTCAGGATTCTGCCCACTGAGACCGGAATTCGTTTCAATGAGGTTCCCTCTTGCTCCAGGATGCAGCGACTAGGTAGGGAAATGGAGGTGGAAAACTGCATCTGGGAGCTCAGCTAGTTTTTAATTAGTGCAGTGCCCTTATGCTGGTCGCTGCACCTCTCTGGGCCCCAGTTTCTCCATCTGTTGCCTTCCTGACGCCCTTAGACAGTACAGAATGAGACTAATAGAAAAATGGATGTGAAACTTTTTGTCAGCTGAATGGTGCCTACGAACTTTAGGTGAATGAATGGACGTCCCCTGAAAGGGATGAGAGAGGAGAAGAGAAGAGAGAGGGCCTATTTCAGTTTGGGTTCCTGGGAAGCAGATTCTGAGATGGAGATTGCAGTGCAGGGTGTTTATGAGGGAGTGCCCTTGGGATCCACACCTGTGGAAGGGAGGGGGAGGGAACAGGAGTGGGCAGAAGTCCAGAGGTCCACGCAGGCCCGAGGACAGTCATGGCTGACCCCACAGGGGCTCTGGAACTAGAATGGCCCATCAGAGTTGTCCCCAGATGAGCTAAGATGACCAGACCGGGCCTCTAATATCCCTGCCTTCATCTTTTATGGGATGTGGGGCCATCTGGGAAGGGCTATGACAGGAGCCAAGGGGGCCCTGTCCCTGGGGGGCTGACAGTTAAAGGCTCTTCACTGACAGAATTCCCAATAGCTGGTGTTACAAGTCTTCACTGATGGGGGATCTGGGCAGCACTTCACAGTGTCTCCCAAACTTGGAAAACCCTTATGGAGCCCCACTAAGTGCCAAGCACGGTGCTGGGTGCTGACACTGTACTAGTTCTCCAGGAGCTCACAGGCTGGCTTGAGAAAACTGGAGCTTTCATGTAATGCAGTACAGGCTAAGCACTTACACAGTCATTCAACAAACACTTCTTGAGCACCCATTCTACACCAGCTTCTGTTCTAGGTGTCCCTCATGCAGTGATAAACAAGACAGCATGGGGGAGACAGTTATCAAATCATTCATAAATAGCTCTAAAATTACTATTGTGGTAAGTGCCACCTAAACTAGCCTGGGGAGGGGGCACAAGGAGGGCTTTCCAGAGGAAAGAAGTTTTGAGGTGAGCTCTGAAGAATGAGTAGAAATTAGCCAGGGTAAAGCAAGTGCAAAGGTCCTGAGAGAGAAACATGGTGCATTGAGAAACAAAGACTAGTTTGGCTGGAGCAGAGAGAGCAAAGGGTGAGAAGAGAAAGGTGGAGAGGCAGCGCAGGGGTGAGGTCACACAGACCTGGCAGGCCACAGTGAAGATTATGGTCTTTAAGCCAAGAAATGAAACTTCTTTCCTTTTTTAAGCAGGGGAGAGGCAGTGAGTCCTATGTTGTAGAAAGATTCCTCTGGATGGTAAGGGGCAAGAGCAGATGTGCTCCACATGCTGGGATAGAGGAAGCTCTGGGGTTTTGTGGCCATTGCTAAACTAGCCGTCAGGAAAAGCCTCCTGGGGGTAGTAACACCAGAATCATGTCTTGAAAGAGGAATGGGAATTCTCCAGTTTGGGAAGGGGGAGGGGAAAGATGTCAGCTGAGGGAACAGTGTCTGTGAAGACACAAAGCCCAAGAGAAGTGCTTGGCTGTTGGCTGAGAAGGGGTTTGGGGTAGATGAGGCTGGAGGGATCATCAGGGGCCAGATGGAGAAGGGTCTTGAGAGCCAAGCCAAGGAGCTTGGACTTCACTCTCTAGACCAGCGGTCCTCAACCTTTTTGGCACCGGGGACTGGTTTCGTGGAAGACAATTTTTCCACGGACTGGGGGTGGGGCAGGGGATGGTTTCGGGATGATTCAAGTACATTACATTTATTGTGCACTTTATTTCTATTATTATTACATTGTAATATATAATGAAATAATTATACAACTCACCATAATGCAGAATCAGTGGGAACCCTGAGCTTGTTTTCACTTGCCACTCACTGATAGGGTTTTGATATGAGCCTGCAAGCAATTGATTTATTATAGTCTCTGTGCAGTCAAACCTCTCTGCTAATGTTAACCTGTATTTGCAGCCGCTCGCCAGTGCTGGCATCACTGCCTCAGCTCCACCTCAGATCATCAGGCATTAGATTCTCATAAGGAGCGCACAACCTAGATCCTTCGCATGCTCAGTTCACAATAGGGTTCGAGCTCCCATGGGAATCTAATGCCGCCGCTGATCTGATAGGAGGCGGAGCACGGGCGGTAATGCGAGGGATGGAGAGTGGCTGTAAATACAGATGAAGCTTCACTCACTCGACCGCCGCTCGCTCACCTCCTGCTGTGCGGCCCGGTTCCTGACAGGCCACAGACTGGTACCAGTCCGTGGCCCGGGCCTTGGGGACCCCTGCTCTAGACTGCGGCATGCAAAGATTTTGAAGCTGGGCACAAGATTATACAGTTAATAGGACTCAAACCCGGGACTTCAGATTCAGAACATGAGGTCTTTCTGTACTACTAAGGCAACCTCTCTCTTCAGAAGCAGGTAACATTATACGGAGAGGTGGAGAATAGGAAAAAGGGTACTCTAGACAAGGGCCAAGGCAGAAATAAAGTACTTCCGCCCTTCATACTCCTTCCTCACACCCTTCTTGTGCGAGTCTTGAGCCTCTCATGGGTCCTGTGGAGTTAAATGGTCCCCTCTTCTCTGCTTTGCCCTTGTGAACATTTTGGTCTCCTTCCCTTGGGTGTCCCAATAACCAGGAGTTCTCAAATTCTGCTCCACACAACTTGGAGTTTTGCAAGCTTGGCCAGGCTATTTCCTGTTAAAGTCCAGATAGGTAGGCATTTCTAGTAAGCAGAGGGGGAAAAAAATTATAATGAAATGTCTCTCACTTGTAAATTTCTCTCTGGGCTTTTCCCTCCTCCCTAATCATGCTTCAGAACCTAGCTCAGATATTATCCCCCTCTGCTACTACACGTAATCATTCTCTCCTCTCTGTCGCCTTTGTACTTAGGACATTTTCCCGTTAGTGGGTTGATGATAATATTGTATAGTTGTCTGTTTCCATGGCTTACCTTCCCCATCAGACTGTGAGCTCCTTGGGGGCAGGCAGGATTGTACCTAAATCATCTTTGTGCTCCCTGGCACGTGCTAGCTACTCGGTAAATACTCATTTTTCTTAAGCCTTCTGGTGACTTTTACTACTTGGCTATGTTGGAATCTAATATGAAATGTTGATTTTAGCCATCAGTGTATATTTTATCATTTTATTTTCAGTCCACTATGAATTTTTGGTGTTCCTGAAAGAGCACAGCTATTTCTAGGTGGTCCATCTATACAAACAGGAGACCTACAGGCACAGACAAATGCACACACAGTCTCAGCTGAGCACCTTGAGGAGTAGAGGACTCAATTGTGGATCCCCCCATATTCCTCTTTCCCATAATAAGCTCAAACAAGCTTTTTATGGGTATTCAGAATACCTATTAATGTTTTGTTTGTTCAACAAATTGTTGAGCACCTACTATGTACAAGACACTAATTTAAGGGCCAGGAATATAGTAGTTAATAAAACAGACAAAAAATTCTTGAACTTACATTCTAGTGGGAACAGGAAAGGATAATAACTAAAATTTATAATATGGAACATATAGTACATGAGATGGTGATAAGCAAGAGAGAGGGATAGAGAATGTGGTGGTGGGGTGGGAAGGGATTGCAACTTTAATTCAAGGGATCAGGGATCCTCACTGGGAAAGTGGCATTTGAGCAAAGATCAAAGAAAGAGAGCAAACAATGGGGAAAACTGGAAGAAAATTAACATACTAGGTAGAGGAAACAAGTAAAAGGCCCTGAGACAGGAAGTGATGTGTTTGGAGAACAGCAAGGAGGCTAGTGTAGCTGCAGTGGAGTGAGGGAGGGGAACCGTAGCAGGAGATGAGGTTAGAGAGGTAATGGGATAGGAGTGGGGGCAGAGACTTATAAGGCATTTTAAAGACATAGGCTTGGAATCTGAGTGAGGTGGGAAGCCATTGAAGAGTTTTAAGCAGGGGAATGACATTTCTATTTTAACAGAATCACTCTGACTGCAGTATTGAAATAAGGAGAGCAGTCAGAAGGCTATTGCAATCATCCACGTGGGGGAGCATGGAGGCTTAGATCAAAGTGATGGCAGTGGAAGTGGTGGGATGTAGTCAGATTCTGAATGTATTGTGAAAGTAGAGGCAAAAGGATTTCCTAATAGGTTGGATGTAGGGTATGAGAGAAACAGAAGAGTCATGGATCATTTCAAAGTTTTTGGTCAGAGCGACTGGAAGGATGAAGTTGCCATTAATTGAGATGAAGACACCATCTTCATTCAGCAGGGACAACTGGTTTGCAATGGGACATCAGGAGTTCAGTTTTGGACATGTTAAGTTTGAGTTGCCTATTAGCAGTGCTTTGCTGGTAAATGTTTAATGACTGGCTCCCTAGGGGAAAAAAGGTGTGTGTGTGTGTGTGTGTGTGCACGCGTGCACGTGTGTGTGTGTACCCATAGAAGTTTATTATAAAGTTTACTCATATAAATGATGCATAGCAAATAATTCACAAATAATAATAAAATATACAATACTCCTTACTGTGAATTCCACATGGCCAATTTATTCTCACAGAATGCTTTAATCGATTTTTGCCAAACTTGTATTGGCAGCCAACTAATGGCTGCAACTGCTGAACAAGGATAGTTCTAGGATGAACGTTTGTTGATATTTTCATTTGCATTAATCGTAAGATGAAAGTGAAACAATAAAGACATGTTGGAACTTCACTAGTCAATGACACAAGTGTCTTCTTTGCTGAATTGGATAGTAGTTTTCCAATACTAGAAGAATATTTCCTCAAGTTTTTAATGTTATTTACAGTGTAATAGCTATAGACACAATACACTGTAAATTTATTCTGCATTATTAATATTTTTCCATCACTTTCTTAAGTCTAAGCAGTCAACAAAACAATAAATCAAGCTCTCACGGGTAGCATTTGCCAATTTCCGTGGTGTAATACTCTCACCATGGTTGATTTCAAGCTGCCAACATGATGTCACTGAACACGGAGTTAGCAAGGCATGCAAGAGTAGCACACCGTTGTATAGTATTTCCATAATACAGACAGAATGATGTAAATAACCCCAAGAGTATAAAAATAACAAAATATAGTAAAATAATTAGAAAGTGATGTTTTTAATATTACTTTTGCTTTTAATATAATTTATTTTATCTTTAAAATTTACATAATTTAATTTTCAGTAGTGGCTGTGTTTAATACTCTGGTTCCTCTTCAGATTGTATGAGTCTTTCGCCCTTTTCAGTAATAGCTGTGTTTAACAAGAGGCTGAAAAAATTCCTGGAAATGTAACAGTTGGCTCTAGGAGTCAGCTCCAGACACCACGCTTATCTCTAGTTAGGTTGGATATATGAGTCTGGATTTGGAGGAGAGATCTAGGTCAAAGATAGAAATTTGGGAGTGGACAGCACTGAGTATTTAAAACCATGACACTGGATGATGATGGAGAGTTAGTGTAAAGACAGTCCTTGGGACTCCAACGTTCAGCTTCAGGGAGATGAAGACATCAGGAAAATGAGAGGGAACCAGCAGAGGACACTGAACAAGAGTAGCCAGAGGAAGAACAAGAACCAAAAGAGTGCAATGTCATGGAGGCCAAGTGACAAATTTGTCCCAAGAAGGAGAGAGCGATAAATTGGTTAAATGCTGCTGATAAATCCAGTAAGAATAGGACTGAGAACAGAGCATTGGATTTAGCAATTTGTCCTCCACCAGTAAAGGGAATTAAACAAACAAAAATACAGTATTTTCATGCCTCTTTGCCGTTATTCATGCTGCTCCCTCTGCCTGGGTTTGTTTTTTTTTTCCTTCCTTATCCTTAGCAAGCTCCCTTACTGCTTCTAGGCTTTATCAGTCAGAGTGTCAGAAGGAAACAGATGACACACTGAGATTGGAATAATTAGACAAAGGTTTATTTACAAGGAGACTAATTTCAAACTTGTGGTTGGGGTGTAGAGGAAGACAAGGGATAGTTCAGGAACCTATCTGGGCTGTTAACACCCCTTGACCTGAATGGGTGGGGAAGGGGGGAGAAATTACAGAATCTGGAAAGAGTCTTGTTCATCAAGCCATCTTGAAAGGGGCAATTACCTTCAGAGGAGGTTCACAGCCAGCCCAAGGCAAACTTACAGGGAGGTAGCCAGGGAATTACTACCTGGCCCTTCCTCCCCTCCCTCTCACCAATCTCCTGCAAGGGTGTGGGCCCATACCTAAGTGGAACCCAGGGAGCAAAGGAGCCCATTGACTTACTCTGTTCAGCTTCAGTGTACTGGGAAGACAGTGAGTGGACAGTGGATCTAAAGGACCAAACAGAAGGTATTCAGCACACAAACTCAGCTCAAAAAACAACTTCTCTTTGAGGCTTTTCTCAATACCTTTAGGTAGTTAGATGCCCCTATATTATGCTTCCCTTTAACGTAGCACTTATGCTGTATTGCAGTGATCCTCAGTCCCAAGTGCACCTTAGAGTCACCTGGGGAGCTTTTAAAAAATACCGATATCCAGGCCCCATCCCAGACCAATTGAATCAGGAAGTCGGGGAATAGAGCCTCAACATTAACTAGTGCTTTAAAAAAAAAAAAATCCTCCGGGTGATTCTAAGATGCAGTCAGAATTGAGAACTACTGCTGTGCTTTCATTCCCTATCTACCTGTGCTTCCTTAAGGAGTCTGTGAGTGCTTTGAGGGCAGGACTATGTCTGATTCAAGCCTGTGTCTTTAACATGCAGCACAGAACCTGATACAGGGCATTAAAGAGTATGATGACTTCACATTTTGTGTAATTTTATTAGGATTGTGGTATATACGTTGCCTAGGGCCTTGTTTTTCAAACTGTGTGCTGCAATCCATTAGTACGTCATAGAATCAATTTAGTGGCTTGGAGCAGCATTGAAAAAAAAAAAAAAGAATTGAATAGAAAATACTGAGTGGGTCCTGTATAGCAAGGATTAGTATAATATTGTGAAACAGGTATGTGTGATCCAAACTATAATGTAAACGATGTTTCTACTATGGGTTGCATTCAAAATGCTTGAAATCCACTGACCTAGGACAAGTAATATAACTCCCTTTGCTTCTGTTTTGTTATCTTTAAAATGGGGCTAATAATAGTACCTCCTACCTCATGGGATTGTAATGAAGATGAAATAAGCTAACATATATAAAGTGCTTGGTGTCTAGCACAGAGTAAATAATCAACAGCAGCTGTTTTATTGTTCAACAACAAAAACATTTTAAAAAAGCAGAATATAAAATTTTGTTTATCCTGTGATTACTGCTGTATAATATTAGGCATACAGATAGATAAGGGCTTCTTGTCTTACTATTTCAGATCAGTTATTGTTAGTAAATGCTATGGCAATAAATAACCTTTTACAAATAGGAAGCTGTGTACCCAAGCTCTTTCCTTTTCTTGAGGCCAGGAACGTTGTGGGGCCTGATTGGGGCAGTGGAGGTACTGCCTTAGATTCTATCTGAGGCTCTGTCCTATTAATATCTCCACCGCAAATGACCAGTGCCCACAGGCTATCTCTGCACCTGCTCTTGGAAAATTAACACAGCTCTGTTTAGAGGCCCCGGGAGGAGGGACTCAGCAGGGCTTACTTATTTAAGTACCCAAAGCACTTAGCAGCATGCCTGCCTGGCACTCAATAAATTTGGGCTAAATTGAATTGAACTATTGATAACTGTTGTGTGACCTTCATCAAGTCACTCCCACTCTCTGGCCCGGAGCTTCCTGTGTGTAAAGTAAGGGAGATTGCATGGAAGGTTAGAGGTAGAAGGCACCTCTGATTTTATAAGTGGGGAAGCTAAGACTCAACTAGGAAAAGGGACTTGCCCAAGTTCACACCACAAGTTAGTAGAGAGGCAGGGGCTATAGCTGAAGTCTCTCCACTCCATAGTAAGGCACTTTCTACGGCATTGTATTGTCAATCCAATTCTTTAATTCTAGGAAACAGAGACAACAAACTAAAGATACACATAGTAGCAGGGATAGATCTTAAAAAATATGTACACAAGTGTACAAAGTAAGTTACAGAATGAGAACCATAATCTGGCACCATTTACATAAATGTAAACTGTGTGTACACAATATGAAAACACACATTTACAAGAACAATATAAAGTTACACAATAAATACATTAAAGAGTTATCTGTAGGGGTCGGGAGAAGAAAGAGGGTAGAAGGGAATAAATAAGTAGATAAGATGGAAGACCAGAGAAGACAACTGAATAATATGTTTAACTCAACTCTCTGCACTTGAAGTCAAAAACTAAAATAAAATAAAATAACCTCTGCTTTCTCGTGGATTTTATTTCTAGCAGTATGTGTAAAATGCAAAGCACATAGGCTCCGTCATTGAATTCTAAAAATCTCCCTCCTCTCCCTGGCCTCTACCCTCATTTAGGCCTCAGCTTCTCTCACTGGGACTCCTGGAGCAGCTTTCCCCTTGATCTCCCTACCTCCACCCTTGCTCCATCCAATCCAATGCAATTTTCCATAGAGGAACCAGAATAATCTTTGTCACGCAAAAATCTGATCCTGGTTCTCCATGGTTTAAATACCTTCAGTGGCTTTGTAACAAAATGACCTAGGCAGCGTGGAGCAGTGATCGAGCACGCTGGAGTTGTCCGAGTGCGTGTGTAGCCCAGTTCTGCCATGTTCTGTGGGATTTTAAGCAAGTTAATTAACCCTACTGTGCCTCAATTTCCTCATCTATAGAATAGGAATAATAGGCACCTACTCATTTTGTGGTTGGCACGTTAAATAAATGTAAAGTATTTCAAACAATGCCTGTTACACCACAAACATTTAGATATCATGATTGTTATTCCCAGGCTCTTAACAGTTTGGGTCGCATGTAACCCTTCAGTCTCACGTCCTGCCTCTTACTTCTCGTTTCTGATGCCTGGAAGGCCTTGCTTCCTCTCCCTTGCCTGGTAGACTCCTACTTGATTAGAAGTCCCTTTCTCCGGGAAGTCATGCTTCAGTTCCCTTGCCTCAGATGGGGTGCAGTTGATGGGGAGTCCTTTCTCTGTGCTCCTCAGACCCCTGTGTATTTATCCCTGTCGTGTTGTAAATTTCTCTTCAAGTGTCTGTTTGCCAAACACGTAGAGCCTCGCACATTGTAGGTATTCAGTAAACATTTCTTTTTAAAAACTTTTTATTGATGAATAATATATGTACAGCAAAATTAATATATCTTAAGCATACAGCCTTAATAAATTTTTGAAAACTGCACACACCATATAACCTGCACCCACATCTATAAACAGAACATTTCCAGGACTCTGGAAGCCCTCCTCATGCCGCCTTCTAGTCACTACCTCCCAAGTCCCCAGTCCTGACTTTTGCAGCATAGATTACTTCTGCCTGTTTTTGTACTTTATCTAAGTGTAATCATGTAGAATGTACTCTTTTCTATCTAGGTTCTTTCACTCATCTTATGTTTCACTCAGTCTTCAATATTTCATATTTTTGTGTATAGTTGTAGATTGTTCATTCTCCTACTGTGTGTATACTATTAAGTTGTATGAATATGCTATAACTTTATCCATTCTACTGTTGATGGGCACTCAATAACTATTTCTTGAATAAATGAAGAAATCTGTCCATTCTGCTACATTTTGTATTTCTTGAGGAAAGAGACTGGATTTTATTAATCTTTAAGTCCCCAGGACCTAGCACAGGGCCTGGCACTTGGTGGGAGCCCAATGAGTATTTGAGGAATGAACTGATGCATAATTCCCCTGAGACTTTGTAATTAAACTGGTCACTTCCCCATCCTTGGTGGGGCCCCAGCTTCAGAGCCCTGGGTGATGCAGGTGAGTTGCTAGGCAACAGCATGAGGTTGGCTCCGGGGTCACAGTGGAGAGTATGCTGCGGAGGAGGCTGAGGCTGAGGTAATTGGAAACATTTCTATTCAGCAGCCTCTGAACTGCCTCTGGTTTCTCCCCTCCAGCCCATCCCCCACACAGCTGCAGGAGGGATCTTTCTAAAACAGGCATCGGACACAGCATGCTCTATTCCAAAACCTTTGAGCTCTCAGTTGAGGGAACTAAGGTTCTGAGATTTGAAATAACTTGTCCAATGTCCACAGAACAAGTCAAGTGCAGAGCTAAACCCAGGTTTGTCTGATTTTAAAGCCCAAGCCCTGGACTTCCCTGGTGGCGCAGTGGTTAAGAATCCGCCTGCCAATGCAGGGGACACGGGTTTGAGCCCTGCCCAGGAAGATCCCACATGCCGTGGAGCAACTAAGTCCGTGCGCCACAGTTACTGAGCCTGTACTCTAAAGCCTGCGAGCCGCAACTACTGAAGCCCGTGCGCCTAGAGCCCCTGCTCCGCAACAAGAGAAGCCACCACAATGAGAAGCCCACGCACCGCAACGAAGAGTAGCCCCCGCTCGCCGCAACTAGAGAAAGCCCGCGCGCAGCAACGAAGACCCAATGCAGCCAAAAATAAATAAATAAATTTAAAAAAAAAACAAAGGGCTTTAAAGCCCAAGCCCTTTCCAGTATTTTGATTTTGAACAAGTTGGATCTGGGGTGCCCACAGGTCATTAGGTGGAGTGATTCAGGAGTTCGTGGGTCACATTGATGCCCTCCCCATCAAAGTCTTCAATGGGGTAGGTACTTCAGCAATAAGCAAGAACGAGAAGGCTGGGAGACCAGTTCTGTGTGGGAGAAGGATGACCTTGATGGTTCCCTACAACTTGGTATCTGGGGTTCCAATTGGTGGGCTTTGATCCAGAGAACAGCAGCATCAGGACACCAGGGCCTCTCTGCCTAACCTCACTGACCCCAGAAAGGCATAACATAGTGGTAAGTACTTGACCCAGACTGGAAGAACAGAGTAGGGCTGCCAGGAAAGGATTCTAGGACAAAGGGATTAATTTTGAACAATGAGTAAGAGATCAGGTAGATACAAGGGGAATGTGATGAAGGCAGTTCAAATGTCTAGATGTATGAGTTTAGGAGAGATTTAATAATCTGGTTGAAGCCTACTTTCCTAGGTGAAGTTAAAGTTCTTTCAAGCATTCATTCATTCATCCATTCCACAAATATTTCTTGGTTGAGCCATGTACCCTATGCTTTAGTCATACTGAACTCACTGCTCCTAATACAATAAACAAAAGCTCTATGCCTCTCCAACCTTTGCATATGTACACAGTTCTATGGGAAACCATGGCAGTAAGTCAGTCTAGATGTGGGATGGAGAAAGGGCATGTGAAGGAAGGCTTCCAAGAGGAAGTGTCTTCCAAACTGTTACCAGAAAGATGTGTATTGTTAACCAGGTCAGGAAAGGGGAACAGGGAACTGGTTTAGATAGAGGAACAACATGTGCAAAGGTTCAAAGGCAAGACAGCATGGACAATCGGAAGAAGCTTCTCATGGCAAATTCTTACACATTCTTCAAGTTTCCACTCAAACATGTCCCTTCTCCTTGTGGAGCTGTTCCCAGTTATTCCAAGGAGACTTGCATCCTCTCCTGTTCCCTGAAGACTTACAATGTCTTTTCTTAGCGGATTCATTACATTATATTGTCATTTATCTGGATTGTAATATTTTGTACTTGTCTTTTCTCCTAAAGACCATACGTTCCCTGGAGGCAGGGAACTATGCCTGATTCTGCTTTGTGACAGCAACTAGTAAACAGTGGTACTATCCCTTTATATCCCCAAGTGAAAGGGGATTTTTTTCCACTCATCACTGGGAGAAGACTGGAGTGCTGTCCCTCCTACTCAGGGACCCCAGATTCCAATTTACAACCTACTGACTCAGTGTTACATGCTCAGTTTCCCTTAGACCTTCCCATTTTCCCCATCCTTTTGCTCACTGCCTTGTACCATCTGTACCTGTCCATCTCCTCCTCAGGCTGGAAGTCCTTGGAGAGTAAGGATCAGGGTGGATTAATACCTTGGCTCCTCAGTGCCTAGTACAATGCCTGGCACACAGGGAGTGCTTCTCGTTAATCACATGTGAAGGAGAAATATAAAGAACAATGAGTTGAATAATACATTCAGGGTGATTACAGACTCTAATTTAACTCAAAGACATCCCATTAAAAAAAATTCTTCTTTCCTGGTAGCAATTTTCTATTTGGGGCCAGTGACTTGGTTTATTGAGAGACCTTAAAGTGCTGTCGATGTGAGCCAAAGAAGGTTCAGAAAGCCTTTTCTTGGCAGGGACTCAGTCCTTTCTATTATGTCAGTTTCTTTAAACAAAAAAGGATTTAAAAAACCTTTTTTAATTGATTCTCTTCTAAACACTCAAAGAAAGAATGTCTGTCCTGTGGCTGGACTGTGATTGACTCTAAAGAATAAAGTGGAGGTCTCTTAATTGTAAGAACGTGGAATGTCTGAACCTCCCCTACTACATATTGAGTGTAATTGGCAATAATTTCCCCTTCCCCCACTCCCTGATTGAGAGACAGCTCACTTCGCATTAGAAGAAAACCAGACCACTAACCTGGGAACCTGAGTCTCGGAAAGAGTTTATTTTACCAGAGCAGGCTTCCAGAGGGAGCGGAAAGCAGGAAGCCTGCATTTTCTCTCTGCTTCAGTCCACCTGGTACCTGGACTTATCACCACGCTTATGATTGGCCTCAGCTTTCCCTCCTCCCTCTTGGGACACTTTGCAGCCTTCGAAATATTTGGGCAGATGTTTCCTGTGGAAAATATTCTACAGGGCTGCCCTCTGTTATATGAGTTTCTGGTAGAAGTATCAAAGGTCTGAAGCTGGGCCGCATATAGAGATCCTAGGAGGTATATTGTGCTTGTAAGTGATCTGTTGTAATATTAGAAAATTCCTTCTTAGAAATTTCTTCACATTACCAACAATTTAAAATCTCTTCTTCAGCAGGCAAACTTTGAAATATGTCAGACTCCTGGCCCTACCACTTATTGACTGTATAGTTTTAGACAAGTTGCCTAACCATCTCTGAAACTCAATTTCTTTTGAGGAAATAAATTTTTTTTTGAAATAACAGTTTCCACCTCCAAGGATTGTTATGAGGTAGAGAGAATAGGCATGTGAAAGAACCTGGCACATAGTAATCACTAATAAATTATAACCATTATTAGTGTTATACCTTGGAACCAGAGGCTCAGTTGGTTTCCATATAAACACTTGCACTGGAGCTAGGGAATTCCTCTAGGCTTCCCTTCCTACCTGCTGCTTTGCACCACCTAGTCCACTCTTTCCTGGGGTCCTGCTTGGCTTCACATCTTGACTCTTCCTTCTCATCTTGCTCTGTCTGCCTATAGTAATTTTGTTCCAATGCCTGGTTTGTAACTGACCAGGAAATATTTGATCAATCACTAAATGCAATCAGGGTTTGTATTAGTTTGCTAGGGCTGTCATAACAAACCACCACAGACTGGGTGGCTTCAAGAATAGAAATTTATTTTCTCTCAGTTCTGGAGGCTAGAAGTCTGAGATCAAGGTGTCTTCAGGTTTGGTTTCTCCTGAGGCCTCTCTCCTTGGCTTACATGTGGCCACCTTCTCACTGTATCCTTACATGGTCATCCCTCTGTCCACATATGCCCCCAGTGACTGTGTGTCCAAATTTCCTCCTTTCATAAGGACACTAGTTAGATTGAATTAGGCCCATCCTAATGGCCTCATTTTAACTTAATCACCTCCTTAAAGGCCCCATATCCGAATATAGTCACATTCTGAGGCACTGGGGGTTCGGGCTTCAACGTATGGATTTTGATGGAAGGAGACACAATTCAGCCCATAACAGGGTTCTAAGTAGTAAGCAACAGAAATTGACTCATTGATTTTAGCAGGAAAAAAAAATATTAAAAGGGCACTGAGGATTTCACAGAATCACAGAGAAGCCTTGGAAAATAGGCAGGAATGAGAGAGGTGAGGCAGTGAGTAACTAGACCACAACTCAAATCACATCACCAAACCAGTCTGGTGAGGGCATTGCTGCTGTGACCAGTGGAACTGCTGTCTCTGGATCCTGCATGCCGCCACTGCCCCGCTGGCAACTCAGCGTGCCTGCTGCTGCTCCCACTTTGCCACTAGAATGCATTCTCTATGGCCCCTACTCCTCTGGGTCACCAGCTCCTGATTCAAATTTGGGGTGGCTGTATCTGATGAGGACACATGCCCTTGCTTACTTGCAGGGGAGGCTGGAAAAGCAGTCATCTTTTGTTTCCTGCTTCTCTATAAGGCTCTGCCTTCCACCAAGACTCAAGAAGTCTCTCAACATAAGAAGATTCAGAGCTGGGGCACTCAGAATTACAAGTGTCCACTACACTTAACAAACATTTATTGAACTTCTAATATCATGCCTTGGGAATACAAAGGTGACCAGCATCTGCCTTCAAGAGTTCCAAGTCTAGTATGGTGGGAGACAGAGGAGTAAATGGGCAATTTGAATACACTGCGATAATGGTCATGATGGAGGAAAGCAGGAGGGGGCTGTTGAATTACAGAGAAGAGGAAATGACTCACATCAGGAGAAATCAGGGAAGATATTCTGGGAAAGATGATGGCATCTGAGACCTGAAGGACAAAGGAGTGCTAGCTAGCTAAGAAGTACATCTCCCTCCTACTATTCCAGGTGCCTGTTTTCAAAGCCTCTGATATGAGACACTGCTTGGCATTAGCATCCAATCTAGAGCTGTAGACACTATTGGCCAGGTACCCCAGCCTCCTGATCTAAGGACAGAGATTGGACACAAGTTTCCACAATACAGAGACATACCCCCATATGCACTGAATTCATTCATTCCTTCATTAATATTCTCAATCTCTTTTGGAAGTTTCTAGAACTGTCCAGCCCTGTACTAGGCAGAGGTAGGAGATGAAAAAAGAGAAGCCATGGTCTGCTAGGCAGAGGTAGGAGATGAAAAAAGAGAAACCATGGCTGTGGAGAAAAACAGGCCTGCAGTGGGGCTAAGGATGTGGTCCTGGGGAAGGTCTGCTGGTCACTCGGACTCATTCCCACAGACTGGTACATTACCATGGTCCAGCATCCTGACAGGCTCAGAATTTTGATTTTTGTGGCACATGAAAAGTGGCTGCATCTCTCTGATTAGAGACATATCCTCAGACTCACATTAACAAAGATCACTGTGACTGATGCATAAACCAGAAGTCCATTTATTAATTTGCAAAAAAGAAGCACTATTTGCAAGGCCAGTTTAATTCCCAAAGCAGACCAGAACACACATCAGAAGATCTGTGCATTTTCTCATGGGAAGCCAAGTATCTGGGGGTAGCCTGGTAGGCCTGGAGTCAGAGCAAGGGGTGTGAGTCAATCTCAAGAGAGACCTCTCCATCAGTGAACTTAGACACTCTACTCACTTCAGCTGTTTCTCAACCCTGATTGCACATTAGAAGCATCTGGGGAGATTTCTTAAGCGCTCATGCTTGGGCTCTCTCTTCGAGGTTCTGATTTAGTTGGTCACAGCAAAGCCCAAATGGGAATCTTACTTTAAAAGTAGCTGAGACTGGGACTTCCCTGGTGGTCCAGTGGTTAAGACTTCATGCTCCCTATGCAGGGGGCCCGGGTTCGAACCCTGGTCAGGGAACTAGATTCCATATGCTGCAACTAAGAGCCCACATGCTACAACTAAAAGATGCCGCATGCCGCAACAAAGACCCAGCGCAGCCAAATTAATTCATTAATTAATTTAAAAAAAAGTAGCTGAGGCAAGTCTAACATGAAGCAAAGGGCTACTTTCTAGGTCTTGTCAAGGAAATCATGATGTTAATGTTACTTAGCTAAGACTTCTCATCCCAGGGCAGTGTCTGGAGAGATACCTATGACTTTCCCTTTTCAAGTTTCCATGGTTGACCATCCTCCTTTTTATATTCACACAGATGTTCTCCAAACAGAATATGTTACAACTGATATGCTTTCTACTCATTAAATCACAGTCAGTTTCTAGGTCTGCAGCTTTGAGAGTACTTCCAGATCACCTTGGCCACTTGGTGAGAGTTTTGAGTGTTCCCAAACTTCTCTGACAGTTTTACACAGGGGCTCTTAGCTTCCTACAGATGGTTAATTTCATTTATGGAGAGTGGATTTTATTTCAGGGGCAACCTTATTCTCAGTCTTTTTGAGGATGTCCCACTGTTTGCCATCAAGCATCCAGAGATTAATCTGAGGCTGTGGAAATTCAAAGAGAAAGTTTAATTACGAGTTAACTCTGACTATTATG
Source organism: Balaenoptera borealis (assembly GCF_965194805.1). Taxonomy (NCBI): domain Eukaryota; kingdom Metazoa; phylum Chordata; class Mammalia; order Artiodactyla; family Balaenopteridae; genus Balaenoptera; species Balaenoptera borealis. The sequence goes on from NC_138860.1 coordinate 150,260,195, forward strand.
GACATAGTGGTGGCTCAATTGAGCCACCACTATGTCCATAATAGAGAGGTTTTGACCTTTTCGGGGTATGTGACCTTGGGCAAAGGCTTTATTACCCCGAGCTTCATTTGTAACCTGTGGATTATCATGCCTAGGCTTTTATTTTATTTTTATATATTTTGGCTGCGTTGGGTCTTCGTTGCTGTGTGCGGGCTTTCTCTAGTTGTGGTGAGTGGGGGCTACTCTTCGCTGCGGTGCACGGGCTTCTCACTGCAGTGGCTTCTCTTGTTGTGGAGCACGGGCTCTAGGCGTGTCAGCTTCAGTAATTGTGGCACGCGGGCTCTAGAGCGCAGGCTCAGTAGTTGTGGCACACAGGCTTAGTTGTTCTGCGGCATGTGGGATCTTCCCGGACCAGGGCTCGAACCTGTGTCCCCTGCATTGGCAGGCGGATTCTTAACCACTGCTCCACCAGGGAAGTCCTATCATGCCTAGGCTTTAGAGTTGTGGTGAGCAGTAAAGATACCGTATGAAAAATCCTTGGCATGATGTAAGCACTCAATGAAAATAACTTTTAATATTGATATTATTGAAGGAATCTGTTTTTCAAAAGTTAGGGAGTATTTTCTCAGAACCAAACTCCTTCTCTCTTTAGTTTTTTAGAATAGTAATTTTATCATGCTTTAAAAATAGTAATACATGCTCATAAAAAATTCAAGCAGTACAGAAAAACACAAGGAAGAAAGTAACAGATCACTCTTAATTCTAACACTCAAAATAACATCTTTAACATATGGTGAAAATCATTCTGAACATCTCTATATGTATTTATACAGGATAACTGACACAGAGAAGTAATTTTAAAGGGCTCACACTGAGCAAGATGTTTCAAATAAAATATTTAATTAAAAAGCCTTATTGAAGTTAATTTAACAAATAAAAAATGATGAAAGGATTGATGAATGATAAGTTATGAAAAAGATTATGAAAATAATTGGAGTTGTCATTTTTTTTTAAACTACACATTTTAATGTTAGACGATATTGACTATTGTCTATCATAAGGATGATTAATACTCTATACTTCTCCCATCTCCTCTCCTACTGTCTAATTTTTGTTATTATTTTTACTTTGCCAATATTCATAATGTTTACACTAATTCCTCAAGTTGTTTAGGCTAAGTTCTAGATTTAAATAGATGCAATCTTTGGGACTTCCCTGGTGACACAGTGGTTAAGAATCCACCTGCTAAAGAAGGGGACACGGGTTCGAGCTTTGATTCAGGAAGATCCCACATGCCGCGGAGGAACTAAGCCCGTGCGCCACAACTACTGAGCCTGCGCTCTGGAGCCTGCGAGCCACAACTACTGAAGCCCACACGCCTAGAGCCTGTGCTCTGCAACAAGAGAAGCCACCCCAATGAGAAGCCCGCGCACTGCAACGAAGAGCAGCTCCCGCTCGCCACAACTAGAGAAAGCCTGCGAGCAGAAATGAAGACCCAACGCAGCCAAAAATAAATAAATAAATCTATTTTAAAAAGTATTAAAAAAAAATAGGTGCAATCTTCATCACCAGTGCTTCATGATAGTTTCTTTTCTTTATTTACATTCGTGTCTTGATTAGCTAGATTTCAGAATCAAGAAATTTTTTTCAAGAAGGATGCTGGATTCTTTCAATTTTTTTAATTTTAATAATAGTTTTAACAATTTTAAATTGTTAAAGCACCTGTTGCTTTTTAATTTAACTGACAACATAGTTGGGTAAAATATTCATAGGTTACACTTTCCCTCAGAATGACGTAAACTTTTGCTGTGGAGAAGTCTGATGTGAATCTGATTTTATTCCTTTTTATAGATAACTTGCTTTTTCTGTTTGAAAAAAGAATTCTTTCTTCATCTGTGAAATTCAACAATTTGACCAGGATTAATCTCTCTTTTGATAGTATCACTAGAGAATTTATTATTTGCCTGTAATTTGCTGAGTGACCTTAGGTTAAGACCCTGTCACTCTCTGGGCCTCATTTTCCCCAAATGTACAATGAGGGAGATATTGAGTCCTTTCAGCTTTGTCAGTCTATGCTCCTCTGATTGGATTCATGAATGAGCAAGCAGGTAGTTTTCCTTTTATGGGTTGTTAGCAAAAAATATGTAAGAACTGAGTTTGAAGAGCTGCTTATGGAGGTTATTGCAGGACTTCAAGTTCTTGTGGGAAAGTGGACTAGAGCAGCCATGTACAAGGTCCTTTTCCATCCCTAGAGTGAATCTTGAATAACGATGCTTTGATATGTTTCTGTGATTGGGGGCCCAGTTGGCTAAAGTCTGATGTTTCATAGAAGTTTAGAATAGGAATGTATCTTTCAGCCCTTCTAACCCAATGTTTATCATTGTACACATTAGCAACTGGATGCTCAGAGAGGGGGTATGGCTTGTACAAGGTCACACAGTGAGTTAGTGGCACAGCAAGGACTGGAATTCAGACTTTATAATTCTCAACCTACACTTTCTCCTCTGCAGTGCAGTATGATGATGAGACTTAGAACAGATCTAGACCCCAGATGAGCCCATTAGCTTGACTCTGCCTTGCCATTGTTAACTGACACCAATGGGTCATCTATCTTTTTAGTGGGAACCTCTGGACATTTCAAGTGGTGGTGAGGAGAAAGGATGAAAGTAGACAGATGCCCTCTGTCTACTTAATGAAAGATCATTAATTCCTTTCAAGTCCTACCCATCCTTATAATGGCAGTTTCCATGTCCTCTATGAAGCCTTCTGATGCCAGAGTTTGAGGAGATCTTGCCTACCTCTCCATCCATCCATTCATCCAACCATCCAACCAGTCATCCATTTACTTGACAACTACTCACTGAACATCTTCTTTGTGCAAGGCTATTAGCTGGGGACTCATCAATGAATCAGTCATGTCTACACTTTCATGGAGCTACCAGGGCAGGAATAAAGGCAAATATGATGCAGTGCGATAAACAGGCCCTCAAGGCTCCCAAAGCAACCTGGCCAGTTTTTCACTTTGAAGCTTCTCACAGCTGCTCTCATCCTCACTTATGGTGATGGATTTTAGTTAGAATTGGGGGTAAATTTTTGAATAAACAGTAAAGTGACAAATCATAAAATGGTTATGAATAGAAAAAATGTTAAACTGTAGCACTTAAATTTCTACAATGTTTACTAGACTTATTGTTTTACCTAAATTATTTCCTGAATAGGTCTAAATTTAGAAAATTCAGAGTGAATTTGAAAAATAGCAAATGACAAATAAATCTGTAGGGATATTAAGAGATTACAAAATGACCTTGAAAGTAAGTAGCTACAGGGAATTCCCTGGCATTCCGGTGGTTAGGACTCGGCGCTTTCACTGCTGGGGCCCAGGTTCAATCCCTGATCTGGAAACTAATATCCCACAAGCTGCATGGAGTGGCAAAAAACAAACAAACAAACAAAAACACCCACATAAAAATACATACAGTGGAAATGAAACTATAAAGAAAGTAAGTAACTGCAAAGGACAATTATTATGAAGCAGACTAGAAATTAAGAAACATAAAACTGGAACAAAGAAACTAAAAGAAGACAACTTACCATGTTGATGCAGCTATACAATATGCAGGAATAATTCACAAAGAACTGCTAATAGAGGAATTGAGTGGTTGGCTGTTCAATAATACTCTCCTACAGTTACAGTGTCCCTAAAGTATGAGCTGGGCAACCAACTTTGCTTTTTGTAGGGAAACTGCCTGCAACCTATAAATAACTAGAGTGACTAACAATAATCTTTACAGTTGGCAGCTCTATGACTCGTAGAAAAAAATACAGAGGATTTATCACACAAAAGGCTACTAGTAAGATAACTGTTAAAGTGAACAAACCAGAACTATATGTATCAATATGGTTACATCACAAAAATAAATGCTGAACAAAAAAACTCAAGTTGTAAAAATATATTTACATACGAAACCATTTATATAAAGTTTAAAAAATGCAAGTTATCAGCATCAACTCTTGTTTTGAAAAATCTCTATCAAATACATGTAGAAATAAATATAGATGTGTAAGTATATGTGGGTTAGTATACGTATAAATATTTCCTAGCTCTGTCTGCCTAGAGCACCTAGAAGCAGTAATACCCCAGTAGCAATGATCACATCTAGTACCCAGATCTTGGTTTCTAATTACCTGTTTTCAATAAAAAGAATCAGTGCTCCTTGGAGAAGTGATTGATTCCAGGGCTGGGAAAATACAAGATGAGCCTGGAGCATCTTGTGGTGCTAGGATAGAGACATGTCAAAAAGACACAGAAGCCAACCAAAAGAGTTCCCAATGGCCAAAACTTGAATAATTTGAGCAACAAAATAAATAATCATAGTTTGGATTATAACCCAAAGAATGAAATAAAATCACTAAGTCCTTACTGATATAAATAAATGATTGAATAAATAAACAAATGAGGGAGAAGGAAAAAGTCTCCCTTACAGAAGAATTTCGATAAATAAAAGTAGAAGGAATTAGGGAATTAGAAAATCACATTAGAACATCAAAGTATTAACTGCATCAAGCAAGGTCCACTAATAAATACTGTAATTAGTGGGTTAAAATTTAAGATGAAACAAGGTAACTGCATAACTTCAAATTATATCTCCCCAAATATTTTTTTAGAAAAGGAAAAATAGTAAGTTTACAATGGAGAAACCTGGCAGCCCCATGTTAACCAAGTGGTCAAGATAAATATCACAAGTAATAAGATGTATCAGTATTGTGTATGCCTGATTGGATGCATTGAAAAGGGCACATAGCTTTTGTGATACTCTTCCCCAAAATCCATAGCCTTAATTGAATCATGAGAAAACCTTAGACAAACCCAAATTGAGGGACATTCTACCAAGACAAGTACTCTTCATTATTCTCAGAGTCATGATAGAAGAGGAAAGACTAAGGAACTGTTACAGATTGAAGGAGACTAAGGAGACATGATGATAACTAAATGCCTGTAGGGTCCTAGATTGGATTCTAGAATAGAAAAAGGACATTAGTGGAAAACCTGATAAAGTCTGAATAAAGACTTTAGTTTAATTAATAGTATGGCATTTATGTTAATTTCTTAGTTTTGATAATGATACCATGATTGTGTAGTATGTTAATATTATGGAAATTTGGGTATATTATTTTGTATAATTTTTTGTATATTTGAAATATTTCATTAAAAATGGAATATATAGTTCAATGCCAAAATGAACATTTGTGATAAGGCCTTACCCTCTTCCCTTGCACTGAACAATAGCCAAAACTTGAGCTACCCTTCCCTTGCTCCTGCCTTTGATTTAAGGGCAGAAATGTGAGTTGGGGGCAGATCGTAAAGGACCTTTAATGCTTGCACTTTATCCTGGAGTAAAGAGAAGCTGTTAAAAGGTTTTCAGCAGGAGAGAGATGTGGTCACATGTGTTTTATGAATACAACTCTGATGTGATACACAACATTAACAAATTAAAGAATAAAAACCATATGATCATCTCAATAGATGCTGAAAAAGCTTTTGACAAAATTCAACATCCATTTATGATAAAAACTCTCCAGGAAGTGGGCATAGAGGGAATATACCTCAACATAATAAAGGCCATATATGACAAACCCACAGCTAACATCATACTCAATGCTGAAAAGCTGAAATCATTTCCTCTAAGATCAGGAACAAGACAAGGATGCCCACTCATGCCACTTTTATTCAATATCATATTGGAAGTCCTAGCCACCACAATCAGATGATAAAAAGAATCCATAGTAAAAAAGGAATAAAAGGAATCCAAATTGGAAAGGAAGAATTAAAATTGTCACTGTTTGCAGGTGACATGATACTATACAGAGAAAATCCTAAAGATGCCACCAGAAAACTACTAGAGCTCATCAATGAATTCAGTAAAGTTGCAGGATGCAAAATTAATATACAGAAATCTGTTTCATTTCTATACACTAACAGTCAACTATCAGAAAAAGAAATTAAGGAAACAATCCCATTTACCATTGCATCAAAAAGAATAAAATACTTAGAAATAAACCTACCTGAGGAGGTAAGAGGCACGTACTCAGAAAACTGTAAGACACTGATGAAAGAAATTGAAGGTGATATAAACAGATGGAAAGATATACTGTGTTCTTGGATTGGAAAAATGAATATTGTTAAAATGGCCATACTACACAAGGCAATTTACAGATTCAATGCAATCCCTATCAAAATACCAATAGCGGGGACTTCCCTGGTGGTCCAGTGGTAAAGAATACACCTTACAATGCAGGGGACATGGGTTCGATCCCTGGTGAGGGAACTAAGATCCCACATGCCGCGGGGCAACTAAGCCTGTGTGCCACAACTACTGAGCTTGCGCACTTCACCTAGAGCCTGCGGGCCACAAACTACAGAGTCCATGTGCCCTGGAGCCTGCATGCCACAACTAGAGAGAAGCCCACACACCACAACAAGAGCCTGCATGCCACAATGAAAGATCCCGCATGCCTCAATGAAGATCCTGCATGCCACAACTAAGACCTGATGCAGCCAAAAATAAATTAAATAAATAAATAATAAATCTTAAAAAAAATACCAATAGCATTTTTACAGAACTAGAACAAATAATTAAAAAATTTGTATGGAAACACAAAAGGCCCTGAATAGCCAAAAGCAATCTTGAGAAAGAAGAACAGAGCTGGAGGAATTATGGTCCCTAACTTCAGACTATACCACAAAGCTACGGTAATCAAAACAGTATGGTACTGGCACAAGACAGACATATAGATCAATGGAACAGAATAGAGAACCCAGAAATAAACTCACGCACTTATGATCAATTCATCTATGACAAAGGAGGCAAGAATATGCAATGGAGAAAAGAAAGTCTCTTCAATAAGTAGTTCTGGGAAAACTGGACAACTACATGTAAAAGAATGAAGTAAGAACATTCTCTAACACCATACACAAAAATAAACCCAAAATGCAGTAAAGACCTAAATGTAAGACTGGAAACCATAAAAGTTCTAGAGGAAAACATAGGCAGAACACTCTGACACAGATTGTAGCAGTATTTTTTTTGATTGGTCTCCTAAAGCAAAGGAAATACAAGCAAAAATAAACAAATGGGATCTAATTAAACTTAAAACCTTTTGCACAGTAAAGGAAACCATAAACAAAATGAAAAGACAAGCTACTGAAGGAGAGAAAATATTTGCAAATGATATAACCGATAAGGGGTTAATATCCAAAATATATAAACAGCTCATACAACTCAACATCAAAAAAACCCCAACCCGCTTAAAAAATGGGCAGAAGACCTGAACAGACATTTCTCCAAAAAGGACATGCAGATGGCCAATAAGAACATGAAAGGGTGCTCAACATCGCTAATCATCAGGGAAATAGAAAACAAAAAAACAATGAGATATCACCTCACACCTGTTAGACTGGCCATCATTAAAAAGAACACAAACACCAAATGTTGGAGAGGTTGTGGAGAAAAGGGAACCCTCAAACACTGTTGGTGGGAATGTAAATTGGTGCAGCCACTGTGGAAAACAGTATGGAGATTTCTCCAAAAACTGAAAATAGAACTGCCATATGACCCAGCAATTCCACTCCTGAAAGAAACAAAAACAGTCCGAAAACAATCCAAAAAAACCAGAAACACTAGTTCGAAAGGATACACGCAGGGACTTCCCTGGTGGTCCAGCGGTTGAGACTCCCAGTTCAGGGGCCCAGGTTCGATCCCTGGTCAGGGAATTAGATTTCGTATGCTGCAACTAAAAGAAAAAAGATCTTGCATGCCGCAAATAAAGATCCCGCACGCGGCAACGAAAACCCCGTGTGCTGCAACTAAGACCTGGCACAACCAGATAAATAAATAAATAAATAAGAGTTAGCTGGATGTATTGCAAAATATATGTGCTATTTTCCTTGTAGTAAAGTTTTCATACTTAAAAAACATATATATTATTTTACAGCTCAATTTCAACTTAAGATATATGATTAGTGATTTTTAAATGTACCGAACAGTTAGATAATGTTAATATTAGACTCTATGAATTGATAAATTCAAATGTGAAACCTGTACTCATTTCTACATGAGAAAACATATGCAAATTATTCATTAAATAACTTCTAAAATGGACTTGCTAAAAAAAAAAAAAGAGCTGGATGATGAGCTGGGGATATGAACAGGAAGAGACAATTGGAATGGCATTGGCACGTGGAAAGGCCCACAGGCTTTAGGAGCCAAATGTTATTCAGGAAACTAAAAAGTGCATATTGACTGGAGCATACAGTATGGGACGTGAGACAAAGCTGAGAGACTGCTGGAGGTCAGCTCATTTAAGACTTTATGGTCATGTTAGAATACTCATAGATCCTCTCGCTGGGACTGGTTTTGTTCTGGGTACCACGGATATACAGAATTGAACCAGACTTTAAAGTACTTTAACCCCAGGCCTTAAATAGCTCATCAGGTGGGGTAGAACCACTCTGACAATGGCTGTGCAGCACGACAAATATGATGATAGAGGTAAGAAGAGATTTTCACGGGAATTCACAGAAGACGTACTTAAAGAATAAAATTATTTCATCATATTGCCTTTTGAGTTATTGCATATTGCCTCCAAACTCATATTAGATCAATCAGTTGTAGGATTAAGTTCAGATTAACGTTCTTTTTAGACACACAGAAAAATGGTTTAGCCACTTAGGCAACCAAGCAATTTCTAGTATAGTTCTTGCTTATGACCTTTTTCTTTCCTTTTCATAAACTCTCACTTACCCTTTAAGACTCTGCTGAACTGTCCACTTCCCACTTTACTCCAGATAGAGTTAGAAATCTTCCCCTCTGTGTCCCTATTATAGCATTTATAATACACTATTTTTATTTTCTGTATCCCCACAAGACCTTTCTTCCCCCCCAACTAGACTTCTTAAGCATAGAGATTTCATCATGCTCATCCTTCAGTCAAGTCATTCAACAAATATTTATCAAGCACTTACTATGTGATGGTCATCAAGTTAGGTGCTGCAGATTCAGTGATAACCCAGATAAGATTCAGTCCTTGCTCTCACAGAGCTTATAGTCTAGTGCAGAAGGCAAACAAGTAAATGGGCAAGAACAGTAAGTATGACAAATGCTATGACAAGGAAAGTGTAAAGTGCCATGGGGAGCCCAGAGCAGGGGCACATAACTTACTTGAGGGGGATAATGTAAGGCTTGCAGAAAGAAGCAATTTAAGCTGAGAACTGAAGGATAAGCATGAGTTGGCGGGGCAAACCAGCAGTCGAGGTTCCAGAGCTGAGCAAGAGCACAGCACATTAAAGAAACTGAAAGAAGTTCACAGAGCAGTGGAGTTTGGGGGGAGGGAGTAGCGATTGGGTGGAGGGGTGATGGGAGAAAGCGGGGAGCAATTAGAGATCAGTGTTTATCATGGTGGTGTACACGTAGAAAGCACTATGTAAATATTTGTTGGATGAATGGCTCATTTACCTGAGGAAGTGAGACCTTTGGGAAAGCCAAGTTTGTGTGCAGTTGTTTGTTCTCTTGTTCTCTGGAAGGCATTTATATTGGGTTGGTTAAAAGCCTGGTTTCTGATACCAACTACTTAGATTTGAATCCTGGCTTTGACAATTAGTAGCTGAGGTGACCTAGACAAATTACATAAATGCTTTTGTGTCATTTACCTTATCTGTAAGTTAGAGACGATAATAATACTACATAAGATTGTTGTCAAGATTATAGATTAAGTTAATATATGTAAAGCATTAGAACAGAGCCTAGAACTAAGCACTATATATTTGCTATTATTATTCCTCCATTCATCAAAACATTTATTGAGGGACAAGTACCGTGACAGCTGTGAAAATGAGATGTGGCTCCAGCCATGGAGGAGGACCATAAAGTCTGGTGAGGGAGAAGATTCATAAATAAGTAATTACAACACTACATGATCAAGCAGGGTGATGATAGCAGTAAGTGCTACAGAATTAAAGAAGAGGGAGTGACTCATTTTCTCTGAAGAAGCCAAGGGAGAATACAGAGGGAAGGATGCATTTAAGCTGGGTGAAGAAGAATGAACAGTTTGCCAGCAAAGAAAGGCAATAGAGCTTATCAGGCCAAGGAAGCACCATGTTGCAAAGGTTTAGTAGCATGCAAGCCTAAGGCATGTTTAGCAAATGACAAGGGACACTAGAAATCTTTTATGTTCCAGGGTCTATGTTAGGCATTTTAAAAAAGTTATTTCTTTTACTTTTCATAAGAACTGTTGCATGCACCCAGTCTACTTGACACTTATATAGTACTTACTGTTGCAGTCACCTTGTATATATTAACTCAATCCTTATGACAACTGTATGAAATAGGTACTATTATTATTCCCATTTTGCAGATGAGGAAAATGAGGCAAAAAAGGTGAAGTACCTTATTCAAAGTCATACAGCTAGGAGGTGGCAGAGCCAAAATTCAAACCTGTAGTTTGACTCCAGAATCTGTGGTCTTAACCACTACTAACTTATTCTTCACCCCCGACTCCCACCCACTAGTTGTTGATTTTGATCTGCTATAGTTATGGAAACTAAATATCCAAACTTGTTGGAACTGCGTGTAAAGTAAGAGTTGAAAGTCACTTCTGGGAGAAAAGTGCATGAACTCTCCAGCATGTGCAGACTGCACAAGACTGTACATAAAAATGCTTGAACATAACTCCTTCCCCTCTCTGACTCTCGCATTTGCTTTAGCCAGCAAATGTGGGTTGGGGGTAGGGTGGATATTTATTGGATTACACAGGATGTCTCAAGCCACACATGTTTCTCTGGGGGTCCATTTTAAACTTGGATCCTCCAACCAGCAAGCTGCTCTCTCTAGAAACAAAAAAAGTTTAAAATACTCCCTTCACTGTAGGGGAGGACAAAAGTGGGCAGAAAATGCAACACAGACAAGACACACGATAAAAAGTTAGGATTTTATCTAGAGCTAGGCAGAGCCATACTAATTCACAAAGAGTAACATTTCAGGGGACAATCAGGAATAAGAAGAGAGAGTTTTGCAGGCTTATTAGAGGAAGCAAACTTCCACAGAACTGTGATAGATTAAGACTGTACCTAAAGTGAACCTTGAGCAAATACATCCATGGAGATTTAGATTAAGGGCTCCAGGCAGAAGAGAATTTATAGAAATTGCATAGTGCAAAAAGGAAAGTCCAAATTGGACCTGAGGAATTCACATTGGTTAAGAGCTTTCCCTAAGTTTTTTAGAAAGAAAGAACTGAAAGTTTAAACCAGAACCTAATAAACCACCTTTGAAGATCTTTATACAGATTTATGTGTAAGTCAATGGGTGGTAAACTATACATTCTCATTTCAGAGAGTGGGCTCAGTCTTTCTCAGTGAACCCTTTTGTGACCTTCCTAAAAGCTCCAGTTAAAGAATCACTCTATGTATGACCTATAGATAGCAATCTGGAAAGCTAGACCTAACTCGATATGTAGTCAAAATTCTGTTTTCCAGAGTGGACGAAAAGAGGAGAAGGCTTCTTTTTTAGTCTGAGTGTAATATATCGAACACAAACTTCCTGACAACTCTGAGGATGTTCAGAGTTCTTCTTGCGTGTGAAACTGCTTGAGAGCTGGATTCTGGATAGGTGGAATTTATAGCAACATTATGTCCCAGATTTTTGAGGACAGCTCAGATTTCAAACATTGTATCTTGTAACTATAAGTAGGCTTATAAACCTGTGCTCTTGCGTATCCTAATTTGGATAGAGAGGAAAACATGGGCATAATATAAGTGATCCTTTCTTGGGCTTCATGATAAGGATAAGTACCAGAAGGAAGTCATGTTTGGGTTAGAGGGGTAACAGTGCTCTTCTAAGAGTATTCCTTGGTAACAGGGTATACGAAAGCTGTCTTATGTGTGAAAAATGCTGGGAGAAACTCCTGCAAAACTGAGGATGTGTGTGCCATTTGGAGAGAATAGAAAAGTCCAGGGGAGAGAAGTCTGGGGACAAAATAGAGAGAGGCGGCTCCTAGTGAAGGTCGGCTGTGTCCCTGTTGAAGAGGAAGAAAGGGCTGAAAGTTTGAGAAAGCTGGGAGAGGGAGAGGGAGAGGGAGAAGGAGAAGATAGCATTAAAAGAGAAGCTTAGAGAGAAACTTAAAAGACTCAGGAGAGTGAAAGTGAGGAGAGAGGAGGAAAAGAAGAAAGACTAGGGAGAACAAGAGGAGAAAAGGGAGTGAGAATGTGCAGAGGAGAGCTACAGCAAGTAAGCCTTCATGGGTCAGAGAGACAAAGGGGAACCTTGAGGTTTCTCTCAAGGTTGTAGAAGTCTGGAGGGCCCCCGGAGGAGTGTTGGGAGAGATCTAAGGCAGGGCAAGGATTCTGGAACTGGACCAAGGGCTGTCTAAACAAGAAAAATCAGAGCTGCATATAAGATGAACCGGTGATCCCTCCAAGGATCCCTTTGACAGCCTACCCTCCAAAGTGGTACGTGATCTTGGGTCATTTTCTCTGGGGAACTTTGGCGACACAGCAAGATTTTCCATTGATGTTGTCTAACCTTAAGGAAATCTCTCTCTAAAATATTGTTGTCTTGCAAGGTGGGGGTACTTAGCTATTTAGAAGGTGTGTTTCTCAGGCTCTCAGAGACAGCAAAGTAAGTGAAGTGTGGCAAGTCTCCCCTCTCCCCAAATCTGGCACTTCTATGTTTCCAGTCAGTATTTTTTTTGAAGGAAAATATATCTGTAGATGCTATAGCCTTTGCTCAGAGATTCTGAGAAGGCTATCATTTTTAAAGCTTGAAAATATTTGGTTGGTTTTCTCTCCCATATAATAGTGGAAGCGGAATTTAGGACAAACCTTTTAAATCAATTTGGCAGTACACATCAGGAACCTTTAAAAATTTCACACTACTTGATATAGAAATCCCACATCTGAGAATTTTCTCTGAGGAAATAATCTTATAGTGCTTTATACATTTATGCAAAAAGCATTATTTAGAATAGAAAAAAATTAGAAGTAACTTAAATGCCTAACAATATGGGACTGGTTAACAAACTCTGGCACCTTCTCTTATATAATATTTTGCAGTTGCTAAAATTGTATTTACAAAGAATTCTTAATGATGGGGAGAAATACTTATGATAAAATATTAAGTAAAAATATATTATGTGCAAAGTGTGATCTCAACTATGCTAAAATGCATTAAAAAAAAAAGACTGAAAGGAAATATGCCAAAAAGTTGTTTAGATTGATTGTCTTAAGACAGTGGGGTATGGTCTATTGTTATTGTTATTTTCTTCTTTATGTTTTCCTAAATTTTCCAGATTTTCTGCAAGGGGTATGTAATTCTATTATAATCAGAAAAAATAAAAATTTAGTTTTAAAAGTTTAAGAAAACAGGGAACTAAATATTTACAAACATAAGTCATTTAGTTAAAAATAATTTTACAAAAAATTTAGAAGTTGTAAAAAAATGTTAAAGGAAATAAAGCAAAATTGTTAAAAGGAATAAAATGAAACTTTTATTTAAAAATATTAATTTTAAATTTTTTTATTAAAAATAAAACTTAAAATGCAAGTAGTTATGAAAACTATATAACAACATGAGAAATGCATATGATTTAAGGTTAAATGAAAATAAGTCCAACACTGTAAGCAACTACCTTCAGCTCACAATATACAGTAGGCACCCAGTAAAAGGGACTTCTGTATACATACTGCCCTCCTACAGCGGCTAGCACTTGAACCTTTCCACCCTTTGCACTCTTGCCCTTTGCCTCCGCATTTTAGACGCGTATTTCTGACTTGGTTTTCTTTTAGATTCTGCCTTGCTCCTGCCAAAATATGTTCAGAGACTACTTTTAGTTATGCTTCTCCATATCTGACCTAGTCCCTGGTACTCGGCTATCAGCATAGGCCAGCTACCTTATCTTGAAGAGTGAACTGTTTTTTTTAAAAAAGGAGAAAGACTGGTAGGAAGTCCAGTATACCAAAATGCTAATAGTACTGTAGTAGGATTATCCATAGTTTATGCCACTTTTCTTTAGGTTTGAGATTTTTGCAATGTGGTTATGTTAGGTTTATTATTTAAAGTTTGAATTAAAGCCACTTGCCAAGTACTTTCATAGGTAATTATTGAATTCCCCTCCCTTTCGTGATTTCCAAGGATGGATATAAAATTGATAAATCTTTAGCTAAGAAGATACTGGGTCTGAGATCCTAGCTGGGTCAGAGAAACTGTTCTTCACCTTTTTCTCTCCAAAGCAGACTCTGCACAGCCAAAACAGAGATATGGGATTATCTAAAACTTTAGATACTCTCCAACAGCTGTAGGAACAAGTCCAAACTCTTTAATGTGGCTCCCCAAACCCTTCACAATCTATTGCCATTCTACTTCTCCAAATTTTATCTCCCAGTAATCTGCTAACCTTTTTCTTTCTTCCTTACCCTATGCTACATCAGACTACTTGCCATTCCTTTAACACATATTAACATTTTTCACTTTTTAAAATTGATATATAGGATTCATATAGCAAGAAGCACAAAACTTAAGTGCACAACTCAATGGTTGTTCGCAGATGTATACATGTGTGACCACCACCCAGATCAAGCTCTAGAAAATTTCTAGTACTCTAAAAGACTCCCCTGTACCACTTTCCAGTCTGTATCTACATCCCCACCGAGAGATTACAACTATTCTTTCTTCCATCAACAAAAATTAATTTTCTGTTCTTGAATTTAAAAAAATGGAAACACACCATATACATTCCTTAAAACACACAGTATATCTTAATGTTTCCTCTGAGAATAGGAATGTTAAATATCTGTCATGTGCTAGTGTTCTCCCATTCAGCATCCATGGCAGACATTACTAATTCATCATTCCTTCTTATTGTGCCTAGATTGAGTTTTAGGCTCCTTTACTAAACTGCATACCAGCAGTCACTACTGGTTGTTCAGAGTTGGCACTAGTGAAACCTCCCTGGATAAGAATAACCTCTTCTACATGAGAACTTTTATCTCTACCATTCACAACACAGTTAATAAGTCATTTAAGTCTCGTTATCCTATCACTGTAACATCTCTCTGATCTGTCCCTTTTTTATATTCCTAATGCTTCTGCTTATTTCAAGCTTTCATAATCCCTCACCTGATTTTCTACAATATCCCCTTACTGTTTTCCCTGCCTTCAGTTTTGGCTCCTCTATTCTTATCTACCCACTGCTAATTAATTTTTTTAACATTGAAATATGACTACATCATTCTCCTGGTTGAAACTCTTTAAGGACTACCTTTCAGGTTAAGACCAGGTGCTTAGCATGGTATTGCAGGCCTCATGATCTGGCCCTGCCCATCTCTCCAGTATCATCTCCTGTACCCTGCCCTCCTGTATGCCAGCTGCTTGCAGATTCCTGAAACATGTCCTGCCCTTTTCCTTCTCTACATCTTGAATGCTCCTCCTCTCCTTTAGATGGCTGTTTCACTCACCCTTCAAGGATATCTCAAGAATATTTATTATCCAAACTTTTGTTGATCATTCTTTCCTAACAAAAGATTATTCTCTCCCAGACAAAATTAGTTATCCCTTATTTGTGTTCTCATACATAACCTTATTATGGCAATTATCATGTTCTATCAGTATCTGTTTACATTTCTGAGAGCCCCTTGAGGGAAAAGAGCTTTGAAGCTCCAGAACTCATCAGAGTGCATGTCATTTTTTTTTTTAACAATTTTTTAAAGTTCTGGTAAAATACACATAACATAAAATGTACTATCTTTACCATTTTTAAGTGTACAGTTCAGTAGCATTAAATACATTCATATTGTTGTGCAACCATCACCACCATTCATCTCCAGAACTTTTTTCGTCTTGCAAAATTGAAACGCTATACTTATTAAACAGTAATTCCTCATTCTCCCCTCTCCCCAGCCCCTGGCAACCACCATTTTACTTTCTGTCTATGATTTTGTCTATTCTAAGTACGTTATGTAAGTAGAATCACACAGTATTTGTCTTTTTGTGACTGACTTATTTCATTTAGCACAGTGTCATTAAGGTTCATCCATGTTGTAGCATATGTAGAATTTCCTTTTTTTTTTTTATTGGAGTATAATTGCTTTACAATATTGTGTTAGTTTCTGCTGTACAATGAAGTGAACCAGCTATATGTATACATATATCCCCTCCCTCTTGGACCTCCTGTCCCCCCTTCCCACCATCCCACCCATCTAGGTCATCACAGAGCACCGAGTTGAACTTCCTGTGCTTTACAGCACGTTCCCGCTAGCTATATATTTTACTCATGGTAGTGTATATATGACAATCTTAATCTCCCAATTTGTCCCACCCTTCCCTTCCCCCTCATGTCCACATGTCCGTTCTCTATGTCTATGCCTCTATTCTTGCCCTGCAAGTAGGTTCATCTGTACCATTTTTCTAGATTCCACATATACGCCTTAATATATGATATTTGTTTTTCCTTTCTGGCTTACTTCACTCTGTATGACAGACTCTAGGTCCATCCAAATCTCTACAAATGACCCAATTTCATACCTTTTTATGGCTGAGTAATATTCCGTTGTATATATGTATCACATCTTCTTTATCCATTCATCTGTCGATGGACATTTACGTTGTTTCCATGTCCTGGCTATTGTAAATAGTGCTGCAGTGAACATTGGGGTACATGACTCTTTGAATTATGGTTTTCTCAGGGTATATGCCCAGTAGTGGGATGGCTGGGTCATATGGTAGTTCTATTTTTAGTTTTTTAAGGAACCTCCATACTGTTCTCTACAGTATCAATTTACATTCCCACCAACAGTGTAAGAGGGTTCCCTTTTCTCCACACCCTCTCCAGCATTTATTGTTTGTAGATTTTTTGATGATGGCCATTCTGACCGGTGTGAGGTGATACCTCATTGTAGTTGTGATTTGCATTTCTCTAATAATTAGTGATGTCGCGCATCTTTTCATGTGCCTCTTGGCCATCTGTATGTCTTCTTTGGTGAAATGTCTATTTAGGTCTTCTGCCCATTTTTGGATTGGGTTGTTTTTTTAATATTGAGCTGCGTGAGTGGTTTGTATATTTTGGAGATTAATCCTTTGTCTGTTGCTTCGTTTGCAAATATTTTCTCTCATTCTGAGGGTTGTCTTTTCATCTTGTTTATGGTTTCCTTTGCTGTGCAAAAGTTTTTAAGTTTAATTAGGTCCCACTTGTTTATTTTTGTTTTTATTTTCATTACTCTAGGAGGTGGACCAAAAAAGATCTTGCTGTGGTTTATGTCAAAGAGTGATTTTCCTATGTTTTCCTCTAAGAGTTTTATAGTGTCTGGTCTTACATTTAGGTCTTTAATCCATTTTGAGTTTATTTTTGTGTATGGTGTTAGATAATGTTCTAATTTCATTATTTTACATGTGGCTATCCAGTTTTCCCAGCACCACTTATTGAAGAGGCAGTCTTTTCTCCATTGTATGTTCTTGCCTCCTTTGTCATAAATTAGGTGATCATATGTGTGTGGGTTTATCTCTGGGCTTTCTATCCTGTACCATTAATCTATATTTCTCTTTTTGTGCCAGTACCATACTGTTTTGATTACTGTAGCTTTGTAGTATAGTTTGAAGTCAGGGAGGCTGATTCCTCCAGCTCCGTTTTTCTTTCTCAAGATTTCTTTGGCTGTTTGGGGTCGTTTGTGTTTCCATACAAATTGTAAAACTTTTTGTTCTAATTCTGTGAAGAATGCCATTGGTAATTTGATAGGGATTGCATTAAATCTGTAGATTGCTTTGCATAGTATAGTCATTGTCTCAATATTGATTCTTCCAATCCAAGAACATGGTATATTTCTCCATCTGTTTATGTCATCTTTGATTTCTTTCATCAGTGTTTGTTTTTTTTTTAAATTTATTTATTTAGTTATTTTATTTTTGGCTGTTTTGGGTCTTCGTTTCTGTGCGAGGGCTTTCTCTAGTTGCAGCAAGCAGGGGCCACTCTTCATCGTGGTGCGCAGGCCTCTCACTATCGTGGCCTCTCTTGTTGCGGAGCACAGGCTCCAGATGCGCAGGCTCAGTAGTTGTGGTGCATGGGCCCAGTTGCTCCGTGGCATGCGGGATCTTCCCAGACCAGGGCTCGAATCCATGTCCCCTGCATTGGCAGGCAGATTCTCAACCACTGCGCCACCAGGGAAGCCCCTCATCAGTGTTTTATAGTTTTCTGAGTATATGTCTTTTCCTCTTTAGGTAGGTTTATTCCTAGGTATGCATTTCCTTTCTTTTTAAGGCTGAATAATATTCCATTACATGTATATACCACATTTGCTTATCCATTCATCTGTCAATGAATACTTAGATTGCTTTCACTTTTTAGCTATTGTAAATAATGCTGCTATGAATATCGGTGTAAAATACCTCTTTGGTACCCAGTTTTCAAGTCTTTGGAGTATATACCCAGAAGTGTAATTGCTGAATTATATGGTAATTCTTTTTTTTTTTTTTTAAAAAAGAAGGAGTCAGTGTTTGTAGAATTTTTTTTTTTTTGGTTGTGCTGGTCTTAGTTGTGGAAGGTGGGCTCCTTAGTTGTGGCTTGCCAGCTCCATAGTTGTGGCATGCATGTGGGATCTAGTTCCCTGACCAGGGATTGAACCCAGGCCCCCTGCATTGGGAGCATGGAGTCTTTTTTTTTTTTAATTTATTTCTTTATTTTTGGCTGCATTGGGTCCTCGTTGCTGCATGTGGGCTTTCTCTAGTTGTGGCGAGCAGGGGCTTCTCATTGCAGTGGCTTCTCTTGTTGTGGAGCACGGGCTCTAGGCACGCAGGCTTCAGTAGCTGTGGCACACAGGCTCAGTAGTTGTGGCTCACGGGCTCTAGAGTGCAGCCTCAGTAGATGTGGCACACGGGCTTAGTTGCTCCATGGCATGTGGGATCTTCCCAGACCAGGGCTTGAACCCGTGTCTCCTGCATTGGCAGGCAGAGTCTTAACCACTGCACTACCAGGGAAGTTCCTATATGGTAATTATATTTTTAATTTTTTGAGGAACCACTATACTGTTTTCCACAGCAGCTGTATCTTTTTACATTCCAACCAACAGTGCACAGGCTTCTCATTTCTCTACATACTCACCAACACTTGTTATTTTCTAGTTTTTTTGTTTTTTGTTTTATGATAGTAGCCATCCTAATGGGTGTGAGATACAATGGTATCTCATTATAGGTTTGATTTGCATTTCCCTAATGATTGACAATGTTGAACATCTTCTCATGTGCATACCGGTCATTTGTATATCTTCTTCAGAGAAATGTGTATTCAGGTCCTTTGCCCGTTTTTGAATCGGGTTGTTTGTTTTTTTGTTGTTGAGTTTTAGTTCTCTCTATATTGTAGATACTAATTCCTTATCAGATATATGATTTGCAAATATTTTCTCTCATTCTGTGGTTGCCTTTTTACTCTGTTGATACTGTCTTTTGTGCACAAAAATTTAATTTTCTTGAAGTCCAATTTGTCCATATTTTGTTTGTTGCCTGTGCCTTTGGTGTCATATCCAAGAAGTCATTGCCAAATCCAATGCTGTGAAGTTTTTGCCCTATATTTTTATGTAACAGTTTTTTATTATTTTACGTCTTACACTTAGGTCTCAGATCCATTTTGAGTTAATTTTTTCATATGGTATTAGGTAAGGGTCCAACTTCATTCTTTTGCAATGTGACTATCCATGCACCATTTTCCCAGTCAAAAAGACTTTTTCCCATTGAATGGTATCAGCACCATTATCTAAAATCATTTCACCATATATGTGAAGATTTATTTCTGGACAGAATGCATGACATTTTATAGGATACAAAGATGAATCAGAGTGCAGATTGTCCTAACACATTAGAATTGGTTATAAGGAGATTGTTAGAATGGAGTTGGATCTCATTTTTGTTTTGGAGAAAAAGGGGGGAGAAGATTTGATTTAGAGAAAGTAAAATAGCTGACTTAAAGGGAGTTCATGTCAGAATTACAGACCTTTAGACCCTTTTCCTGCCCTAGTTCATCTAGTTCACATGCTTGTTTTTATATATGAAGAAAAAAAGACATGGTGTTACTCTTGAGGTAAGAATTACCAAAAAACAGACATTATAGTAGAAAGATTTCAGCTCAGTAAAGGAAGAACTTCTAACATCTAGCATAGATAAATGTGGGAAGAAATGAGCTATTAAGTACAAATATTCAAACAGAAATTGTGTTACCGAATTAGACTCGAGGCCCCCCTCTTGGGGCCCTAGCTGAACTGAAGATCCCCTGGCTCAATCAGGGAGCTCTTTCTCACTCAGCTTCACACTGCCAATAATGAAACTGAGTTTGGTACAAGCAAGACAGGCTTTTATTCAATGGCCAGAGAATGGAGAAGGGGAGCTCATGCTCTAAAAGCACCCGTCCCCAAAGGGAGAGGAGTAAGGGAATTTTAAGCAAACAGGTCAACAGAGCTCTAGGAAAGGAGCAGAGATTTTCATGGGCAGCCGGGGCATGCACAGTCTTTCATCTTCCTTTTCATGCACCAACTGTCCCTAGCATAGTACAAATCCCCCTTTGGGTGGAGATCTTAGCATCGTAATGAAGCGAAGGTAACTTTCAGATACCTCCAGGTTTCATCTGAGCAGGAACATTCCTGTGATCAAGTCAGAGCTGGTTAGGAGCAGTTGACCACTGTATATCTCTCAAAGCATGTATCTCTTAAAGTACAGCTGCAAAGCATCTCTGCCAATACCAGGAGGTATTTTGAAACAAACACAGAGATAAATCAGGGCAAGTGTATTTCAGCTCTCAGGGGTTGGTATGGAAACACAGAGATAAATCAAGGCAAGGAAAGCAGTGACCTTTAGCCTACTTTGCCTGCCATCTTGGATCTAGCCTTTTCAGTCTGGTTTTATCGTGGTCCTTTGTGGCATCCTGTTGATAAAATACAACTAGCTTGTACGGTTAAAAAATAAAAATAAAAATAACAAAACAAAAAAACAACAGTTTCTGTGCCTGGGGCCTGGGCTGCATAGCATGTAAATTTTGCTGTAGAAAGCAGGTCTGGTCATCTCTCTGCCTTGCTTGCAAATGTTCTGTGACATTAACTTCAGGAAAAAGGCCACTTTTTAAAATGGCATACATGGCCCTTATAATGTGGTCCTAGGCTACAATTAAAGCATCATCTCCTGGCCTGTACCTATGTTCTTGATATATCCAACTATATGAACTCTAATGTCTTTTCTAACTCTCAGATCTTATTCACATTAAAGAAAAAGCCTCCTTGAAAAAAAAAAACAGACCGTTTTTAACACTTCAAGGAAGTACACTAAAGGGTATGGCTGTAGTTAAAAATTCCACACAATGAATCCTCAGAACAAATTAAATGGAATCAATGGGTAGCAAGTACTCACATGTGCTAGTGTGAGTCTGTGGGCACATAAAATCCAAACTGGGGCAGCTGAGAAGAAACTTGATTTTAAGGAGAAAGGGAATTAATTTTTGTTGAATGTTTACTACGAAATAGGCATTTAAACATATTTTAGCTTATTTAATTTTAAGAATGTAAAAAGACAAAAAGAAATCGATCCTTTACACTATCTTTGAGGTGAGCCTTAGAGGCTCTGGTATTGCATGCTATTTTTAAGAATCACAATAATTTTAAACTTTGAACTTATCATCTGCTTTACAGACAACTTAAGAGTGTTAACAAGCAATTTCTAGGTACTTTCTGAGCATCAGAATTGTTCTGGGTGCTGGGAATACACAGGTGAAGAAGACATGGTTAGGACATCATGGGGCTCTTTTTGACTGGAGCTCATCATCAGCCAGGGTCTGTAAAAGGTTACCAACCGGGCTTCCCTGGTGGTGCAGTGGTTGAGAATCTGCCTGCCAATGCAGGGGACACGGGTTCGAGCCCTGGGCTGGGAAGATCTCACATGCCGTGGAGCAACTAGGCCCGTGAGCCACAGCTGCTGAGCCTGCGCGTCTGGAGCCCGTGCTCCGCAACAAGAGAGGCTGTGACACTGAAAGGCCCGCGCACCGCAATGAAGAGTGGCCCCCACTTGCCACAACTAGAGAAAGCCCTCGCACAGAAACGAAGACCCAACACAGCTAAAAATAAATAAATAAATAAAAAAAATTTAAAAAAAATTCAGTGTTGTAATTCTTGAATTTCTAATTAAAAAAAAAAAAAAAAAAAAAAAAAAAAGGTTACCAACCACTGAAGTCTCTCTCCTTGAAGAAATCAGGTATATAGAAAAAAAGGAGCCTCAGAAAAAAAACTTTAGCAGATCTGATCATATCTCTCCCTTACTTATGAATGTTCAGTAACTCCCCATTAACTACAGGATAAAACCTGTTTTTTTGAATAACATACATGGCCCTTTATGATTTGTTCCCTTTATGATTTACCAGTAGATCTTGGTTTCAGCAGACTTATCTCTAAGGTACCTTTCTTGTTCTGATTTAATTTACTCACCAAATCACCTTTTCATCCAATATGATGATTTTTGGATTGGGTTTTCCTATCACCAAGGAAGAGAATAGAATATGAATACTGATCCATTGGGCAATTATATTCCTCATTACATATGATGAAATAAGATTTTTGCTGTAAGTAATTTTCACCTGAGTTTGGGTGAAATTGAGCTCCCCGAACTTCTGAACTGGAAGGCTAAATTTGGAGACTTAACCACAATCATGAGGTCTTCCTTGCAAGTATCAGATATAAGTCCTTAGTATATATATACAGAGCAGTATCAGATACAAGTCCTTAGTGTATTTATACAGAGCTGTCAGATATTTACCATTTAATTTCTCATTAAGCTGTTGGTGATTCAATGGAAAGAACACAGAACTAGTATTCTAGGCCTGCCTGTGACTTACTGTATGACCCTGGCCACTAATTAAGTCTCTTATACCCTAAGTTCCCTCGTTTTTCGTGTAGAAATACTTGCTCTATACGTGTTCTATTGTGATGATAAGCAAGAGTATAGTTGCCAAAATTTTCCATTCAACGAGTATGTAGGCATTATAAGGAATACAAATGTTAAGTATTTGCACTCAAGTTGATAATTTATTGGAGTCAGACTCAAAGTAATGTGTACGGATTCAGAGAATGGAGGAATCACATTCAGTGATGTGTGCGGGGGTGGTGATCAAGATGATTTAATAAAGGAGGTAGTTGAGCTGGATCTTGAGGAATAGGAAAGGTGGTAGAACAGAGTTAGTTGGAAGGGATAAGAGCAGAGAGGCACTGGGATTCTCAGTCTGGCCCCAGCCTTTGTTTTCAGACTCATTATCTTCTGCACACGCCAGACAAAATGTTCTCCGAATCACAGACTTGTGACCGGCACATAGTAGGCAAACCTCCAAGGTTCAGCTTCTACCTCTTCCCTTAAACCCTCACCCAAGTGGAATTTATCATGCTCTCCTCTGCAACTAAGATGTTAGTATCATCTTAATGTCTCTACAGGCTTTAAATTTGGGACCTGCTACTTTCCTTACATCCTCTCTGTCAAGTAGGTATTCTGCCGTTGAAAACTTACAGATAAAGAAACTCAGAGGGTGTATTTGGCCAAAGTCAAACTACTGATAAGTGCTGAAGCCAGGTAGAGCGCTTTTGATTTCAAATCCACTACTGTATGCACTACACTGGAGCGCCCTGGCATGAGACAGGTGGAGTAAAATGTATTGATGCTTAATTCTCAGAGCTCTAATTTTCTCATTTATAAATGGGAGCAGTAGCACGGACCTCATGGGATTATTATAATTATTTTTTTGGCCTCACCGCTTTTGGGATCCCAGTTCCCTGACCAGGGATGGAACCCGAGCCCCCTGCAGTGGAAGCGCGGAGCTCTAACCACTGGACCGGCAGGGAATTCCCTGTTATAAGAATTAAATGGTAAAATATGTGAACTCCCTAGCTCAATGACTAGCACTTAGTGGCCCCTTCTCACCAAGCTTCAGATTCATGTAGGCATAAATAAACAAATAAGAAATATCCAGTTCTGGGGTGCAAAGAAGACGGATTCCGTAGAGAGGCCTTCTGTAAACTTTTACAGGTCTCAGCCTCTGAGTCACGTCATGAGAAATTTTATAAGGCAGCATCTTGTAAAGACTTAAGATTTTGCATTTTCCCTCACGTCCAACCTATCATATCCTTTTCCTGCCTTAGGATGTGTCAAATGCAAGGACTGTACTTGTGTGACTTGTCCAGCTTTGAGGTTAGAGGGTGGTTGAATAATCTCCAAGTCTGGGATCTTAAAAAAAATTAACCAAACCATCCTTTCCGATCGGGACTTTTAATTACTACGTGGAGGAACCTACATTAAAAGCAAGAGGGGGAGAAGGCTCATGGATGGTAGTTGATTCCAAACCCACGTGAAACTAAATAAATGATTTCTTAAATCTTTTACCGGGTGGAGGGTGGGATACTCTTGTGATTTCTCTCGAGCTCCTTAACTCCAGAATTGGCTGCATTTTAAAAGAAAAGGATTCCAGCTTCGGTGGGCTGGTGGCAAAGTGAATAGGCGGGGAATGGTGGGGCGACCCGGGAGGATTCCTCTGTCTACCTACTCGCTGGTGTTCAGAAGCCCGCTCTAGCCGCCAAGGGTCCGCGGAGGCGCGGGCCAGGTCATGTCCGTAAGCCAGGCTCTCAGAGGTGCACGTTCAAGGCCGGGGCTTCCTTTCCCTGGAGGACGGCTTTCGGGCCCTCTCCCCGCTTGGGGGCCTCTGTAGGGATGTCCACAGCCCAGGAAGCAGACCTGAGCGGCGCGGCAGTGCCCGCGACCCCGGCCTTCTCAAGCACTCCAGCGTCCTCGCGCCGCTCCCCATGGGGGCCCAGCGGGGGAGATGGACTTCGCGACCCCCGCTCGGTGGCCCCGCCCCTCCCCTCCCCGCGAGCCCGTTGTGACTTCAACCTTCCCCCAACGCTAGAGGGCCCCGCCCCCTCCCCGCGGGCTAAAGAGCGTCCTCGCGCGCTCACCCCTTCTCTCAGCGTGAGTGTGAGTGCGCTGTCCTCTCACCTCGGCGTTGTTTCCCTCCTCCCCATTGTTTCCCGTCTCTACCACAAGGCCCCGAACGTAGCCCCTCCCCCATTGGTGTTTACTACCCCCCACCCCGGTTTAACCAGTGCCCAGGGGACCCCAGAACGGAGGGAGGGGGCACCCCCAAACTCTTCCCTCTGCGCCTCTTCTCCGGGGTCTCCTGCGCATCTATTCCCTACCCCCGCCCGGGTCAGGACTCCATTCGGGGCTCCGTCCCTCTCTCCCCTCCCCCTCTCCCCCGGCTCCCCTTCTCCCTCGGCCCCCTCCCCTCAGCGGGTCCTCCTCTTTCTCTCCCCCACTCTCCTCCCCCTCCCCATCCCTTCCCCCCCACAATGCAGTTCGCGGCGCGGCGGACATGGCGGTGGAACCCTGAGCTCGTCGTGTCCTGGCCTCCAGCGGCGGCGGCAGTGACGGCGGCAGCGGGAGGCGGAGGGGGAGCGGGAGCCACTGAGATGAGGAGGCGCCGCGCGCGCCTGTAGCTCGCGGGCCTCGCAGGTACGGAGGTTCCGGCCGCGGCGCAGCACCCGGCGCCCAAGGGGGTGTGCTCGGGGCAGGCCGGGCGGCCCCCTCTTCGCCCTCAGGTGCCGTGGCTCGCAGGTGTCGCGGGCCCGGCCCGAGCGCGTGTCAGCCGCCCTCTTGGGGCCTGACACTTCTTTCTTTGCCGGAATGCGCTTCGGGTGTCCCAGGGGAAGGCAGAGATAAGGGAGGTAGGGGCGGCGGCCTGGGCTTCCTGAGGAGGGCATCGGGGAGCTTTGGGGCCGAACTCCACAGCGAGGCTGGGGCACTCGGCCCCCGAGCTGAAACCTGTAGACCCGGGCAGCGGATTTTGAGTTAACGGGATAGGAGTGAACATTTTCTGGGGTCCAGTATGATTCCTTGTCATGTGTGCCTTTTCTTTCACCCCTGCTTAGATATAGACGTACGTATATAACACGTAAATACACAAACACGCATATAATACATAATAAACATTTTTTTCCGGGCTCGCCCTTGTCGGGAGGAGAGAACGTAGAGGTGTCTGTGAGGATATCGCTTCTTGCTCGCCCGCCTTCTCTCTCCCCCGCCCCCCGGTCGAATGGTGGTAATGAACGCTTTTGACGTGGGAAACTGAGATTCGTATTTGTAAACAGACAGCACTCGCCGAGTGTGATGTACGCCTCCGCGAGAGGTTTCAGGTCCTTTTGGTATACGGATTGCAAAAGAATGATATATTTAGACCTGAAAGAAAGATATCATCGGGATTTAAAGTTGTACCTGAATGTGGTGAATTACTGTTATTTTAACAACGTTGATTAAATACTTTCTTTTTAGAAGATTATCAGATTTTTAATAAGATGAATTTTGTACCTTGCGCGAGATCTTAGTTTCGGTATACCATGTTTCTTCGTTTCGATATATTTTTTATACAAAAGTAGTTCCTTACACATTTGACGTTCTACTCCCTTTTGTGATCTCCTTAGTGTCCAGAAGTGCAATTCGAATTGTGTATTGTTGGCATGCATTTAATAATTAGCTGGAGCGGATCAGGTTACCTTTTGTTTCCAAAGATCGCCCCCCCATCCAGTCTTGTAGTAGCGAAATGTGTAACACTTGGTGAAACGGAACATATCCTTTTTCTGTTTTTAAAATAATGAGAACTATTAGCTAATAAAATTGGATAATCGCAACTGCTTATGATAATTTAGAGAGAATGCCATATCAAGGTGGTGAATTGTAGGATGGTTTTTTAAAAAAGTTTTTTTTTGTTGTTGTTACTATCAGTCAGCGTGTTCTGTATATGAGTAAAATGTACGCTGAAATTTTTTTTAGGCTCAGAACGCTTGTATGTCTCCTTAGAAATTGCTTCACTACATTGCATCCTAGTACTGATTAGTCACAACTTATAAAATTATGAAATATTGATTCATTTAGAAAACTGTGCTTAAGATAATTAATGAATTCACTAGTGTCTAGTGTACTATGATCCTTGTATAAACAAATTTTAAAGAGTGCTTCTTAAAAACCGTATACTTTGGGGAAGATAAGAATTTTAAGTTGCTTTATGCTTTAAAAAGATGATATTTAATACAAACAAAAGAGTTACTTTTTAAAAAAGCTATTTTAGATAAATTTTCCTGCTGGTTGTAATTTTTCATTTGACTTGTGTGGAAAATGAAAAAATAAAGCTTCCTTGAAATAATACAGAAGCGGAAGTGAAAGTTATTGACATTTAATGTTTTAAGTCTAGCAAATGTCTAAATACAGAAAGGAAATTAAAGTCTTTTCATTTTCCTAGGTCAAGTTGTTAGTAATACAGATAAACTAACAAGATGTTATGATGCACATAAGTTTAGTTCAATATTGTAAATCCTAAATCACATCTAGAATTACATTTATTTTTAGTTAATGTAGCTGGAACAGTATAGTGTCTACATTATAATTTCAGACCTTTTAAAATAAAAATTTTTATTTGTAATTATAAATGTCTGATTAATAAAAAGCTGTTTAAAGAGAATTTTTATTAGTTCTCAGAATAGAGTCATTTTAGTAAGAGTAATTGGATAACTCTTTTTGACCTCAAAGTTAACCTTGACATGCACAATAAGCAGGATTAATTATGTTGTGTTCTTCATATAATGTCAAATCAGGATCTTTGGGTAGACAAAGGTGTATGAATTTTATTTCTGCAGTAAGTTTCTGGTTTCAGAGAAACTATAAGTAAGACTTACCTGTAAATGCTGATGCCAGTAAATTTTGTTTACCCTTAAAAAAAAAGACCATTTTGATATAACAAATTCAGTGAGATGTGTTACTTCCTAACGTAAACTACAAATGCTTGAATTCAGTTGATTGTTACTGCAGATAGAAATACGTTCTAAAAAAGAACAGTTCTAGAAAGACAAATAGGCAAGGGGAGTAAAGCAGGATATATAGACTTTTTTCTTCTTAGAGGAATTAAGATTAATTACACTGAACTAAGTAAATTAGAATTTTTTTCCACTAAACTAAGTTTTACCTGTTTTGTTTCAGGCATGGTGCTAGCCATGTTTATGTATTTTTATTCACTTGTTCAGTGTAACAACCCTATGAAACCTGTTTTATAAATGAGGACTCTCTGACTCAGAGGTTAATTTGCATAAGATCATAGAGTTAGAAAGATTGAAAGCAGCTCTGTGTGTTCTTCCTATTATATATGTCATGTTGCTTCTCAGATGTATCAAGTGTTCTCCCAATTTTATAGGAGAAACTGCCTAAGGTTGCTCGTTCATTCATCATTGAATCATTTATTTCTTCAAACATTTGCATTTGTACTTTATGCTAGACATTGCTAGGTTTTAGAGATATAAAATTATTGAAGACAATCTCTTGCTTCAGGGAACTCAGTCATATAATACGTACAGATAAATTGCAACACACTAGATTATGGGAGTTCGGAGGGAAGAAGCTGGCTCTTGAGGGATGAGTAGGAGTTTTCCAGATGGAGAAGGGGATAGACTGGAGGCCATTCCAAAGTAAAGGAATAATGTGTGTGAAGGTGATAAGTTGTAATAGGGCTTGGTGTTTAGGGGAGAGTGAGAAATTCAGTGTGGTATGAATTGAATTATGGATAGAGTGGTGAGAGAAATGGTTTGAAGTACCTGGCAGATTGTGAAGATTATTGTGTATGTTAAATGAAGACCTTTGGATTTTTATCTTGTAAAGTGAGATCACCAAGTGGGATAGTGGTTGAGCTGTAATTAAAATTATGGTTTTTGATTCCTATTTTAGTATTTCTTTCTCCTTGGCTTCTCCATCAATAGATTTACCCTTGTTTTCATTGGATAGATTTACCCTTGTTTTCATTGGATAGTCAAGCCATCTTTTGCATGCTGCTCTCTTCTCCTCTCTCTAGTTGCTGTAGTCCAGACTGGTTCTTTGAGGATCCTGTGATCCAAGTCTTATTGTCTAAGAATGTTTAATTTCTTAGAGGAGTCTTTTGAGGTAAAAATACCTCTGGGAGAAATCACCTTGTTATCGTTACACAGGAAGTGTTTTCACTCCTTGGCTTGGGTTGGTTGACTGCTTTCTAGTTTACCATTGGAAAGCAATAGCATAGGGCATTGGGGAATGTGGTCTGGAAAGCAGAGGCAGGATTCATACAAGCTCGGTGTTCATCAGTAAAGATGAGCAAAGTCCTACTGATCTTTATACAAAGCAATCTGTATTTTCAAAAATTAGGTATTTTGTAAGGCACACAATAATCTGGTCTTTTTAAATGGGTATTTGATTTACAATGATAATAGGTAACTTACTGCATAGTTACTATGTGTTAATTTATTGCTAAAGATCTTAGAAGTATTCACCGGTCCTCGCAACAACTTTTATATTATCAGTATTTATAGGTGAGGAAAGTAGCTGCAGAAAGACTAGATACTTTGGCTAAGATCTCAGAGCTAGTTTGCTGCTGAGCCAGGATTTGAACTCAGGATGTCTGAGTCTAGAGTTAGAGCTCTTAACCACTATACTATGTTGCACCTCAAGCTTAGGTTGTCAAAATTTAGTATGCAGAGGATGTTAAATTCAGTATAGTCGCATAGGTTGTCAAAAAATGTTTTGTTAAGAACATAAAGTATGAATTTAGATGATAATGAAATCTGATTGCATTTTGTCAGTCTCAGCTGTACACTGTAGTTTAAATAATTTAATTAACATTAAAATTGATTGGTCATTAACTACAAATAGCTCCAGTCTTGTGCTGAGGGTTAGTTTAGGTCAGCGGTATTCAAACTATGTTTGGGGACCTTTTGGGGGTCTCTGAGTTGTAACTGTTTTCATAGTAATATTAAGAAGATATTTACCTTTTCCCCTTTCATTTTCTCATCTGGAATGTACAGTGATAGATACATGTGAAAACATTATTACTTTTATGGTACTGGAATGTGTAATAGTGTATTCTTTTTTTCTTTTTCTTTGAGATATAATTTACAGTACCATAAAACTCACCTTTTAATTAATTAATTTATTTATTTATGGCTGTGTTGGGTCTTCGTTTCTGTGCTAGGGCTTTCTCTAGTTGCGGCGAGTGGGGGCCACTCTTCATCGCGGTGCGCGGACCTCTCACTATCGCGGCCTCTCCTGTTGCGGAGCACAGGCTCCAGACGCGCAGGCTCAGCAACTATGGCTCACGGGCCTAGTCGCTCCGCGGCATGTGGGATCCTCCCAGACCAGGGCTCGAACCCGTGTCCTCTGCATTGGCAGGCAGACTCTCAACCACCGCGCCACCAGGGAAGCCCAAAACTCACCTTTTTAAAGCATGTAGTTCAGGGACTTCCCTGGCAGTCTGGCGGTTAAGACTCGGTGCTTCCAATGCAGGGGACACGGGTTTGATCCCTGGTTGGGGAACTAGGATCCCATATGCTGTGTTGCATGACCAAAAAAAAAAAAAAAAAAAAAAAGCATGCAGTTTAGTGTATATTTGTAAGGTTATGTAATCATCACTACTGTTTAATTCCAGGACATTTTCATCTTACCAAAAGAAACCCTGTGCCCATTAGCAATCACCCTGCATCCCCCCCACCTCAAGCTTTTGGCAACCACTAAACTGCTTTCTGTCTCTTTCTGTCTTTGGAATTGCCTATTCTGGATATTTCATGTGAATAGAGTCATATAACATGTGGCTTTTTGTGCCTGGCTTCTTTCACTAAGCATAATGTTTTCAAGGTTCGTCCATAATACATCATGTATTAGCACTTCATTCCTTTTTATGGCTGAATAATACTACATTCTGTGGAATGTATTCTATAGAGATACCACATTTTGTTTATCCATTCATCATTTGATAGACATTTGGGTTATTTCCACTTTTTGGCTATTATGAATAATGTTTCTTTGAACATTCATGTAAAAGTTTTTGTGAGGATGTATGTTTCCATTTCTCTTGGATATATACCCAGGAGTGGAATTGCTGAGTGTTCTGATACATTTATGTTTAACTTTATGGAGGAACTGCCAAAACTATTTTCCTGAGAGGCTGCACCATCTTATATTTTCGCTAGTAATGTACGAGGGTTCTAATTTCTCCACATCCTCACCAGCACTTGTTATTGTCCATCTTTTAAATTATAGCCATCCTAGCTGGTGAAGTGGTATCTCATTGTGATTTTGATTTGCAGTTCCCTAATGACTAATGATGTTAAGCATCTCTTCATGTGTCTGTTGGCTATTTGTATATCTTATTTGGAGAAACGTCTATTTAAATCCTTTGTTCATTAAAAAAAATTGGATTATTTTTATTGTTGAATTATAAGAGTTCTTTATATATTCTGCATACTAGATCCTTATCAGATAAATGATATGCAAAAATGTTCTCCCATTTTGTGGGTTGTCTTTTCATTTTCTTTTTTTAAATTTAAAAATTTTGGCAAAATATATATATAACATAAAATTTACCATGTTAACCATTTTTAAGTGTATATTCACAGTGTTGTGCAACCATCACCACCATCCATGTCCAGAACTTTTTCCTTTTTCCCAAACTAACACTCTGTGCCCTTAAGCAATAACTCCTTATTCCCTTCTCCCCTCAGCCCCTAGCAACCATCATTCTACTTTCTGTTTCTATGAATTTGACTACTGTATGTAATTAGAGTCATATAATATTTGTTCTTTTGTGACTTATTTCATTTAACACAGTGTCTTCAAGGTTCTTCCATGTTTTAGCATGTGTCGGAATTTCCTTCCTTTTTAAGGCTGAATAATGTTTTCTTGTATTTATATACCATATTTTGTTTATCCATTCATCCGTTGATAGACACTTTGGTTGCTTCTGCCTTTTGGCTATTGTGAATACTGCTGCTGTGGATGTGGGTGTACAAATATCTGTTTGAGTCCCTGCTTTCTGTTCTTTGGAAATATACCCAGAAGTGGAATTGCTGGATCATGTGGTAAATCTATGTTTAGTTTTTGAGGAACTGACATTTAATTCTTTTCATTTTCTTGAGTATGTTTTTTTAAGCACCCAAGTTTTAGATTTTGATAAAGTCCTATTTATCTATTTCTTCTTGCACTTTGGGAGTCATATCTAAGAAATATAAGCCAAAATTATAAAGATCTACACCTGTGTTTTTTTCTAAGTTTTATAGTTTTAGCTTTTACATTTAGGTCTTTGATCCATTTTTAGTTAATTTTTGAATGTGTTGTGAGGCAGAGGTCCAACTTCATACTTTTGCATGTGGCTATCCAATTGTCCCAGCACCATTTATTGACAAGACTATTCTTTCCCTTGTTGAATGATCTTGGTGTCATTGTTGAAAATCAATTGACCATAAATGTCTCTGTTTATTTCTGGCTTCTCAATTGATTCTGGATTCTCCATTGATTTGTATGTCTGTCGTTATGCCAGTACCACCCAGTCTTTTTTCTTCTATTTATTTATTTCTTTCTTTTTGGCTGCGTTGGGTCTTTGTTGCTGTGCGCGGGCTTTCTCTATTTGTGGCGAGTGGGGGCTCCTCTTCCTTGTGGTGCGCGGGCTTCTCGTTGCGGTGGCATCTCTTGTTGTGGAGCACAGGCTCTAGGCGCGAGGGCTTCAGTAGTTGTGGCACACGGCTCAGTAGTTGTGGCTTGTGGGCTCTAGAGCGCAGGCTCAGTAGTTGTGGCGCACGGGCTTATTTGCTCCGTGGCATGTGGGATCTTCCTGGACCAGGGCTCGAACCCGTGTCCCCTGCATTGGCAGGAGGATTCTTAACCACTGCACTGCCAGGGAAGTCCCACCACCCAGTCTTGATTACTGTAGCTTTGTAGAAGGTTTTGAAATTAGGAAATCGAAGTTGAAGATGTGAGTTCTCCAACTTAACTTTTCTTTTTCAAGATTGTTTTGGCTGTTCTGAGTCCCTTGCATTTCCGTGTGCATTTTAGGATCCATTTGTCAATTTTTGAAGAAAATCTTGTACTTCTTTTTGTTACTACTTTGATGGTATTGGAATGTGTAATAGTGTATTCTTTTTCTTTTTCTTTGAGATATAATTTACAGTACCAATTGTAAATGGAATTGTTTTCTTAACTTCACTTTCAGACTGTTCATTGCTAGTATATAGAAATACAATTGATTTTTGTTTATTGATCTTGGATGGTAATGTTGCTGGACTAATTTATTAGCTCTAACAGTTTTTTTGAGGATTCCTTAGGATTTTTTATATATGGGATCATGTCATCTGCAAATATAGATAGTTTTACTTCTTCCTTTCCAGTCTGGATGCTTTTTATTTCTTTTTCTTGCCTAATTGCCCTGGCTGGTACAGTGTTGAAGAGAAGTGAAGACAACAGGGAATTCCCTGGAGGTCCAGTGGTTAGGACTCGGTGCTTTCACTTCTGCGGCCTGCGTTCAATCCCTGGTCAGGGAACTAAGAACTTGCAAGCCACGCGGCCAAAATAAATAAATAAATAGATAGATAAGTGTAAAAAAAAAAAGTGAAGACAACATATCCTTGTTTCTGTTCTTAAGGGAGAAAACATTTAGTCTTTCACCATTAAGTATGATGTTACACGTGGGTTTTTTGTCAGATTGAGGAAAGTTTCTTTTGATTCCTAATTTGTTGAGTGTTTTTATTGTAAAAGGGCATTAGATTTTATCAAATTCTTTTTTTGTGTCACTTGAGATGACTGTGTGGTGTTTGTCCTTTATTTTATTAGTATGGTGTATTACATTGATTGATTTTCATATTGAACCAACCTTGCATTCCTGGGATAGAATACACTTGATCCTGGTGTATAACTTTTTTTTTTTTTTTTTTTAATTTTAGGGAAGGTTCTTTTATTTATTTATTTATTTTTGGCTGTGTTGGGTCTTCGTTTCTGTGCGAGGGCTTCCTTCAGTTGCGGCAAGTGGGGGCCACTCTTCATCACGGTGCACGGGCCTCTTCACTATCGCGGCCTCTCTTGTTGCGGAGCACAGGCTCCAGACGCGCAGGCTCAGCAGCTGTGGCTCACGGGCCTAGTTGCTCCGCGGCATGTGGGATCCTCCCAGCCCAGGGCTCGAACCCGTGTCCCCTGCATTGGCAGGCAGATTCTCAACCACTGCGCCACCAGGGAAGCACTGGTGTATAACTTTTTGTTGCTGGATTTGGTTTGCTAGTATTTTGTTGAGGATTTTGCATCTGTATTCATAAGGCACATTGGTGTATAGTTTTCTTGTAACGTCGTTGTCTGGTTTTGGTATTGAGGCAATACTGGCCTCATAGAATGAGTTAATAGTGTATTCTTGTATTTGAAAAATTTTTCAGTTTTAATATCTAATGATGTAAATGTCAATAGCTATAACTCACAAAAACAAAAGTTCTTGGGATTCTTGTTAATTTTTAAGAGTATAAATGCATCCTGAGGTCAAAAAGTTTGAGAACTGCTGGTTTAGGCTAAGGACATACCTTAGTGCCTAAGCATTGAACCAAAAAATATGTCTCTTCTTTCTTGTCATAAACCAATCCCATTTGTGTCATTTTAGGCAAGTCACACACTCAGTGTACCTCATTAATATATAAAGTGGAAATACTGCAAGACTGTTAACTTTACAGATGTGAAAAGATAAATGAATGGGCATGTTAGGCATATATTAGCTGATACTGTATCTTCAAAACCTGTTTTTTTAAAATTTTATTTTATTTTTTTATACAGCAGGTTCTTATTAGTTATCTATTCTATGCATATTAGTGTATATAGGTCAATCCCAGTCTCCCAATTCATCACACCACCATCCCCCCCCCGCCACTTTCCCCCCTTGGTGTCCATACATTTGTTCTCTACATCTGTGTCTCTATTTCTGCCCTGCAAACTGGTTCATCTGTACCATTTTTCTAGGTTCCACATATATGCGTTAATATACGATATTTGTTTTTCTTTTTCTGACTTATTTTGTATGACAGTCTCTAGATCCATCCACGTCTCTACGAATGATCCAATTTCGTTCCTTTTTATGGCTGAGTAATATTCCATTGTGTATATGTACCACATTTTCTTTATCCATTCATCTGTTGATGGGCATTTAGGTTGCTTCTGTGACCTGGCTGTTGTAAGTAGTGCTGCAGTGTACATTGGGGTGCATGTGTCTTTTTGAATTATGGTTTTCTCTGGGTATATGCCCAGTAATGGGATTGCTGGGTCATATGGTAATTCTATTTTTAGTTTTTTAAGGAACCTCCATACTGTTCTCCATAGTGGCTGTATCAATTTACATTCCCACCAACAGGGCAAGAGGGTTCCCTTTTCTCCACACCCTCTCCAGCATTTGTTGTTTGTAGATTTTCTGATGCTGCCCATTCTAACTGGTGTGAGGTGATACCTCATTGTAGTTGTGATTTGCTTTTCTCTAATAATTAGTGACGTTGAGCAGCTTTTCATGTGCTTCTTGGCCATCTGTATGTGTTCTTTGGAGGAATGTCTATTTAAACAAATATTTTTTTTAAACTGAAAAATTTGTAAGGGCTCCAGGACTTTTTGTAGGAACTTATGGTATTGTTATGAGACAGTGTCTTGAATTGTGTCATACAGGTAAAAATTTGTTAGTTTGTGTTTGGAACTTGTATTTAAGCTTTCTGTGATAGTACCAGTTTTAAACCAGTGATTTTCATTATATGAGAGGTACATCTTCTTAGGAAGGTGTTTCATAATCACTTTGGAAGGTCTTTTAAACCACTCACAGCTACCCTCTCCCACCCCCCATTCTTGTGTTCCTCTTTATTTCTGTTGGCCGTGTATTCTGTTTCTCAGATGGGTTAGAAAAATGATTGAGAACCATTATTCTGAACCCTCTAAGGGGGTTTGTATCTTGTTCCCTTCACACCTCCTTCCTCAAAGCCAGAAAACCAGACCCATGTTTTTCTATGTAGTGTCTGTTTATTCTTCTATTCTCTGCTAAAATTCTTCTTCTTCTAAGACTGGTGCCCTACTGCCAAGGGGGGAAAGCGACGGGGGGGTTCGGGTGGTGGCGTGATGAATTGGGCGATTGGGATTGACATGTATACACTGATGTGTATAAAACTGATGACTAATAGAACCTGCTGTATAAAAAAATAAATAAAATTCAAAAATTCAAAAAGAAAAAAAGACTGGTGCCCTACTGGCTGTTTCTTACCTGACTTTGTTATTTCAATCTAGGAACCTCTGTGTCACTCGCTTATGTTCACTGATACTTTGGTATAATTCTTGATATCGTATCAGGCAGTTGGAAGCATAATACTGAAGGTTACCTAACATCTTAACTTTATTTTTCCTTAATTTCTGTATTCCAGTGGTATTCAGCTCTACTTTCCTTGACACACCTACTCATATGGTTCAATAATGGTTCTACTTCTGACCAAAATCTCCTTAATATCTATATGTGCATCTTTCTCATTTCTTTAGTTTTCTCATCTATCCCTAATCTCTTTGTATATAACCTCTTTTGGGCTTTATCCTTCCCCCTCACCAGTACCATTACTGTTGTGTTCGCTTACTCTATTGAATTATTCATTCTGTCAATCCTCTACCCAGTATGAATTTAAATATCTGTAAATTGTATAAACTAGTAGACTGGTGTGTTATATATGTAGTTAGGTCTTTAACACAGCTGGGCAGTATTTTAGTCAGATTTCTTTCCTGTTTCTCACATTTAGTATTGTTTTACCCTGGCCTTAAGCCCTCTACTGCCCTCTGCCTTTCGCAGTCAGTGTTGGCCTTCTGTTTCATAGAACAATGTTATAAAACTTGTGTTCCTCACAGTCCTTTGAGATACTGATAGGTGGTCCTGGCAAAAAATGTTTCTTTAGTCAAATGAATCTGGGAAATGTTGCAAATTAGATCTCACTCTTAGAGATTTACAGTGCTTATTAGGATATTGAAGCATCTTCTGGGAAGAAACCCATTTAACTTTAACACAACTTTTCCCTCTCCACTATCCCACTAAAATTGCTTGTGTTAAGGCCCTAAATAACCTCTTAATACTTTTTACTATTATTGATAACTACTCTTGTTTACTTCAGTGACATCTCCTTTTCCTCTCTTCTCTGTCTTCCTGTTCTGCAGAAGTTAATCTAAAGCAAAAATTGTGCTACTCTTCTGCTTATCATCTATGGCTTCTCTTTGTTAAAGTCTAAACTTGAGTTGGTATGCAAATATGTGTACCAATTTACATTCCCAGTTCATCTCCTGTATTCATCATTATGCATGCTATTTTACATCCTAAAAAACTTGTCAGAGTTTTAGAAATATATTTTGTCTAGTACATACAAATCTTGTCTTACTCCTTCTTACTCCTTCTCTTAAGTGAGAAATTCTTTCTCAGCTCAATATTATCTCCATGTAGAAGGCTTTTTCTTAGGCTCTTTCCTCAGGGTTTCCTTAGCATGTGTCACATAATATTGTCATTATTTGTTTGTATGACTATCTCCCCTTTTAGACATGAGCCTATTATTTATCTTTGTATCCCCAGCTTTTAACTGAGCACCTTATATGTGAATGTTGAAAATTATCTTTGTTAAAACTGATTCCTGATTTATATTTGTTTACCTGAGCAAATAAAAGCACAGCTACATAATTTGCAGGGCCAGTGCAAAATAAAAATGCAGGGTCTCTAGTTCAAAACGCAGGAAAAAAGTGCTGTTAAAGTTACTAAAACAAAGTTTTTTTCTTCTTTGATCTTTCTCTCAGCTCGTTGTGTTTATTTTCTTTTTAATGTCATTGTACATAAAGAACAATTGAAATTGTTAATTAAGCATGAATTTTACTGTTCAACTTTGTATTGTGCAATGCCAGTTTTAAATGCAAATATATGATTATTTAACTCTTAATGTGGAATTGCTAGTATTTCATAGCTTGTACATATATATTTCATTCTTACCAGAACAGGGAAAACACTGCACAAAACTTACTTGCTGTTTTTATTTCATTTCTTATACTTGCACATTCTGCCAACAGTCTTTACCTTTGATTTGGCAGGACTGAAAGGAAAAGGAACTGTGGCTTGCTCTATCTTTCCCTTTCCTTCTGTGTTGTCACTTTTAGCATAAGTGGTTGGTTAATACAGGGAAGTAACATGAGTAAGAAAAGACATGATAGGCTTTTTGATCATTCATGTTTCTTAGAATTCCATTGCCTTTCCTCTGTGTTTGAAGCAAGTTATGGTTCAAACAAAATGTGGCTTCTTGGGCTGTTAGTACCCTTGCTTACTTAGTTGTAGACAACATGCTTACTTAATATTCACACTGAGTCTTGCTGAACTCCCCACACATCATGGATCCACCGATATTCTGTGTTCACAGGGCATCACCAAAGCTATATGAGAATGAGGTGGAAACAAATGGCAAGGTATACATTTTGCATATATCTCCTGCTCCTGTGCATGTTCCATTGTCCTATTAGACTTCACTACAAAACACAAATTCAAAGATAAAATTATTAAGAATTTCAAGTTGGTGACAGGAGATCTTTAAACCAAGCACAGCGTCTTTCTGAGCATGGAGCCCTGTGTAACTGCACAGATCACATGACCATGAAATTAGCCCTGAACAAAAGGATTGGAGGGAAATAGTAACATGGGTCGAGACAAAGAGACTGCCTTATTTCATCTTGTACTAATGTGATAAGCCTTGTTACTGCTCCTTTATTTTGAGGCATTCTGAGGGTTGTGTTCCTTATTGCCTTGAAGTTAGGTGCAGCCATGTGGCTTTTTTTGGTAAATGAAATGTGAGCAGAGGTGACCAGTGCTATTCCTTTTCCCTCTGTTTTGCTAATATGGGAGGTAACATAAGATTAAAGCAGCTTGGAATGCTGAGCCAATGCATAAAGGACAGCTGCCTTAGAGAGTCACCTTAATTCACAGAGGATTTTGTATGAGTTGTTAAATCAATTTATGTTGTGATAAACATTGAGTTGTAGAGGTTGTTATTGCAGCATAACCTGGCCCATTCCAAGGGATACAGTATATGAAATTTCAAAATGAGTGTGGTGTTAGAAGCACAAGCATTGTAGGACCAGCACAGTTACATATCACAATTTTTGGAACTATGGGACAAACTTTGTCTCCCCAACAAACAAGTAACACTTAAAAAGTGTTAGCTACATTGTTATACATAAATACCAAAGAGCTGCCTGATACTGGAAGAATCAAGAACTTTCTAGTGAATCTTGCATCACAGAACTCTTCATATAGATAGAGCTTGTTCTTGATTATTTGTTTATAAGGAAAAAGAGGAAAGTGTAGCTTGGATAATTAGGGGATCCAGATGATCTCCATATCTCATTAGAAAAAAGCCCAAAAAACAGTTGGCAACCTCAGGCTGTTTTAATCAACAAATTGCTTGTGAAAAGAAGCATGACTTAAACTTCTTTGACCAGTGGCCAAAAAAGCTTTACCAGATGAACACAGAAGGAAAAGGCTTGAGTAATCCAGAAAACCTAGCTAATTGGGCTTTATATGAGGATCTAGGTAATTTAGTTTGGAAATCCCATTTATTTACAAAACTGGATTTGAGAGAAGGGGGCACAGTTCTACTTGGCTTTGATCATAAAAACTCTTGTCAGTTGATTTACCCATATAAAAAGTTATGTTTTTTTAAAAACTTTAGCTATTTTAGAGAATGATTGACATTTAAAATTTGAGGTTTGTGATACTTTATATAAGCTTAATACACATTATTTCGATTAAATTTTTTGAGTTAAAAGTTTTTTTATTGTGGTAAAGTATACATCACATTAAATTTATCGTTTTAACCTTTTTAAGTGTACAATTCAATGGCATTAGTACATTCACAATGTTGTGTAACCATCGCCACTATTTATTTCCAAAACTTTTTAATCATCCCAAACAGAAACTCTGTACCCATTAAGCAATGACTTCCCATTCCCCTCTCCCGCTAGCCCCTGATAACTTCTGTTCTACTTTCTATCCCTATGAATTTACCAATTCTCAATATCTTATATAATTGAATCATACAATATCTGCCGTTTTGTGAGTGACTTATTTCATTTAGCATGATGTCCTCAAGGTTAATCCATGTTGTAGCATGTGTCAGAGTTTCCTTCCTTTAAATGGCCGAGTAATATTCCATTGTGTGTATCCCACATTTTGTTTATCCATTCATCTGTTGATAGATGCTTGGTTGCGTCTACCTTTTGGCCGTTGTGAATAATGCTGCAGTGAACATGGTGTACAAATATC
The DNA here is from genome assembly GCF_965194805.1 of Balaenoptera borealis. Lineage (NCBI taxonomy): Eukaryota > Metazoa > Chordata > Mammalia > Artiodactyla > Balaenopteridae > Balaenoptera > Balaenoptera borealis. The sequence goes on from NC_138860.1 coordinate 150,300,374, forward strand.
TGTTTGAGTCCCTATTTTCAGTCTTTTGGATATATGCCTACGAGTAGAATTGCTGGATCATATGGCAATTCCATGTTTAACTTTTTGAGGAACTTCCAAACTGTTTCCTGCATCAACTGCGTCATTTTATTCCCACCAGCAGTTGCATGAGGATTCCCACTTGGTTTTTTGTTTTTTTGCTTTGGTTGCCTTTGCTTTTGGTATCAAATCCAAAAAAATCATTGTCAAGATGGATGTCAAGGATGAAATTTTAAATTTGATGAAGACCAATTTATCTATTTTTTTCTTTTGTCATCTGTGCTTTTGATGTCATATTTAAGAAACTGTTGCCAAATCCAAGGTCATGAAGATTTATAGTTTTTATGCAGTTATATTTATGTGTGTGTTTGTGTAGTTTAGAGTATAAGGTATAGTTTTAGTATAGATATTAAATTTAGGTCTTTGTTCTTTTGTTTTTGTTTTTATCCTTACATTGTTTATTTCTGAAAATATAGGTATATATATTCTCTTCTTTCTTACAAAAAATTAGCTTACTACACATGCCTGTGTATATTACTTTTTTTCACTTAACAGTGTATCTTCACTATCACTCCATAACAGAATAGAGATTTCCTCAGTCTAGTTTACATCTGTATGGTAATATATTTTATTGTTTTATGACAGTTTTTCTATAGTTTTTCAAAAGACTCAAATGGTCATTTGAGTTTTTTTCCTGTCTGCTGCTTTTACAATTAGTGTCTTGTCTTATTTGATCCATTTTGAGTTAATTTTTGCAACTGGTGTAAGGTCAGGGTCCAGCTTCATTCTTTTGAACACGTGTGTTCAGTTTTCCAGCACCATTTATTGAAAAGACTGTCCTTTCCCCCATTCAGTACTCTTAGCACTGTTGTCAGATCGAATGACCATGTATGTAAGGGTTTATTTATGGGCTCTGTATTCTGTTCCATTGATATATGTCTTTCTTTATGCTATTACCAGACTGTTTTGGTTATGGTAGCTTTGTGTAGTAAGTTTTGAAATAAGAAAGTGTTACTCTTCCAACTAATTTTTTCCTTTTTTTAGATTGTTTTGCCTATTTAGAGTCCTTTGAAATTCCGTATGACTTTTAGGATGGGTTTTTGTTTCTGCAAAAAATGCCATTGTGATTTTGATAGTGATTGCATTGAGTCTGTAGATCACTTTGGGTAGTATTGGCATCTTAACAGTATTGTTAACAATATAAGTCATTGACAATGACTTAAGTGAAGGAAACAAATGGGTGAGTGCACAGTGGGCTGCAGTTTATGAATTCTGCCCAGTCTCCAGCTTTTGGCAGCACTGGGAAAGCAGACTAAATAGTTTTGGGGACTCTTGATATTGATAACAATAAGCAAGGGGTGGAGTACTTAATTCTTTTAAAGTGAATGATAAACATTGTAAAAGGTGTGTTTTCGAATGTTCTACTCCCTTCGGCTGTAGGTCATATGAACTTAAAATACTTCCTGATTCCTTAGTTACCCATAGGCAGTGACCAAAGTCTGAAAAGGGAAGAGCAAGAAAGAGGTAGGTAGGGAAAGTAGACTGGAAGGAATCTATGAACATGGGATGTTGCTGCATTTACTTAAGTATTTAATTTCTTTCAGTAATGTTTTGTAGTGTAATGTTTTCAGGGTAAAAATTTTTTTGCCTCCTTGGTTAAATTTATTCTTAAGTATTTTATTCTTTTTGATTCTATTGTAAGTGGAATCCTTTTTTTAATTTCCTTTATGGATTGTTCATTGCTACTGTAAAGAAATCTGTGTGTTGATTCTGTATCCTGCAACTTGTTGAATTTGTTTATTAGCTCTGTTTTTTTGTGTGTATTCTTAGGATTTTGTTACATATAAGATCATGTCATCTGCAAACAGATAATTTTACTTTTTCTTTTCCAGTTTGGATGCCTTTTATTTCTTTTACCTGGCTAATTGCTCTGGCTAGAACTTCTAGTACTGTGTTAAATAGAAGTGGCAAAAGCAGACATCTTCGTCTTATTGCGGATCTTAGGGGAAATTTTTTTAAGTCTTTCACTAATGAGTATGATGTTAGCTGTGTGTTTTTGTTTTCGTTTTGGGTGTTTTTTTTTTTTTTTGTAGATGGCCTTTATCATGTTGAGGAAGTTCCTTTCTATTACTAGTTTATTGAGCGTTTTTATCATGAAAAGGTGCTGGATTTTGCCAAATGCTTTCTTCTGCATCAGTTGAGATGATCACGTATTTTTCTTTTCCTTCAGTCTATTAATGTGGTTTATCACATTGATTGATAATTCATATGTTCAATCACCCTTACATTCTGAAGATAAATCTCATTTGGTCATGGTGTATAACCCTTTTAATATGCTGCTGAATTTGGTTTGCTAGTACTTTGTTGATGATTTTTTGCATATATATTCAGAGTATCAGAGTAATGCTGGCCTCATAGAATAAGTTAGGAAGTGTTCCCTCCTTTTCAATTTTTTGGAAGTGTTTAAGAAGGATTGGTATTAATTCTTTACATGTTGAGTGAGCTTCTCCAGTATAGCCTTTTGATTCTGAGCTTTTTTTGTTGAGGGGTTTTTGATTACTGATTCAATCTACTTATTTGTTGTAGGTGTATTCATATTTTATATTTGTTCTTGACTCACTTTTGGTAATTTGTGTGTTTGTAGGAATTTGTCCGTTCCATTCTAGGTTATCCAATTTGTTGATGTACAGTTGTTCATAGTATTCTTTTATAATCCTTATTTTAAAAAATTATATCAAATATCCTTTTATCTCCATTTACAAAATTGTGTTAAAATAATACATTGCTTTAAAAAATACATTGTTTTCATTTGTCTCAAGGTATTTTCCGATTGCCCTTGTGATTTCTTCTTTGACCCATTGGTTGTTTGCGTGCATTGTTTAATTTTCACATATTTGTGAATTTTCCAGTTTTTTTCCTGTTATTGATTTGATTTCCAGTTTCCGTCTATTGTGATAAGAAAAGATAATTTGTATGATTTCAGTCTTTTTAAATTTATTAAGACTTGTTTTGTGGCCTAACGTAATAGTCTATCGTTGAGAATGTTCCATGTGTACTTGAGAGGAATATGTATTCTGCTGATGTTGGGTTGAGTCTTCTGGCTTTATCTGTTAGGTCTCATTGGTGTATAGTGTTATTCAAGTCCTCTATTTCCTTACTGGTTTTCTGTCTGGTTGCTCTAACCGTTATTGAAAGAAAGGTATTGAAGTCTCCAACTATTTTATTTATTTATTTATTTAATTGAAGTGTAATTGATTTACAATGTTGTGTTAATTTCTGCCGTACAGCAAAGTGACTCAGATACATATATATTTTATATAATGTATATAATATATGTATACATTCTGTTTAATATTCTTTTCCATTGTGGTTTATCGCAGGACTTTGAATACAGTTTTCTGTGCTATACAGTAGGACCTTGTTTTCCATTCATTCTGTATGTAATAGTTTGCATCTACTAACCCCAAACCCCAGTCCATCCCCCCTCCCCACTCCCTCCCCCTTGGCAACCATAAGTCTGTTCTCTATGTCTGTGTGTCTGTTTCTGCTTCATAGATAGGTTCATTGTGTCATACTTTAGATTCCACATATAAGTGATATCATATGGTATTTGTTTTTCTCTTTCTGACTTACTTCACTTAGTATGATAATCTCTAGTTGCGTCCATGTTGCTGCAAATGGCATTATTTCGTTCTTTTTTATGGCTGAGTAGTATTCCACTGTATGTATGTACCACATCTTTTTTTGTTTTTTTAAAATTTTTATTGGAGTAGAGTTGATTTACCATGTTGTGTTAGTTTCAGGTGTACAGCAAAGTGAATCAGTTATACATATACATATATCCACTCTTTTTTTTTTTTAAGATTCTTTTCCCATATAGGCCATTACAAAGTATTGAGTAGAGTTCCCTGTGCTATATAGCAGGTTCTTATTAGTTATCTGTTTTATATATAGTAGTGTGTATATGTCAGTCCCAATCTCCCAACTTATCCCTTCCCCCCTTATCTCCTGGTAACCATAAGTTTGTTTTCTACATTTGTGACTCTACTTCTGTTTTGTAAATAAATTTATTTGTACTCCTTTTTTTTAGATTCCACATATAAGCAATATCATATGATAGATGTCTTTCTGTGTCTGACTTACTTCACTCAGTATGACAATCTCTGGGTCCATCTATGTTGCTGCAAATGGCATTATGTTCTTTTTTATGGCTGAGTAATATTCCATTGTATGTATGTACCATGTCTTCTTTATCCATTCATCTGTTGATGGTCATTAAGGTTGTTTCCATGTCTTGAGGGGGGGCATTGTGTATAGTGCTGCTATTAACATAGGATTCATGTGTCTTTTCGAATTGTAGTTTTGTCCAGATATATGACCCGGAGTGGGATTGCTGGATCTTATGGTAGCTCTGTTTTTAGTTTTCTGAGGAACCTCCATACTGTTCTCTATTGTGGCTGCACCAACTTATATTCCCACCAACAGTGTAGGAGGGTTCCCTTTTCTCCACACCCACTCCAGCATTTGTTATTTGTAGACTTTTTGATGATGGCCATTTTGACTGGTGTGAAGTGGTACCTCACTGTAGTTTTGATTTACATTTATCTAATAATTAGTGATGTTGAGCATCTTTTCATGTGTCTCTTGGCCATCTGTATGTCTTCTTGGGAGAAATGTCTCTTTAGATCTTCTGCCCATTTTTCGATTGGGTTGTTTTTGTTGTTGAGTTGTATGAGCTGTTTGTATATTTTGGAAATTAAGCCCTTGTCAGTCTCATGGTTTGCAAATATTTTCTCCCATTCTGTAGGTTGTCTTTTTGTTTTGTTTATGATTTCCTTTGCTGTGCAAAAGCTTGTAAATTTGATTAGGTCCCATTTGTTTATTTTCGTTTTTATTTCTATTGCCATGGGAGACTGACCTAAGAAAACATTGGTACAGTTTATGTCAGAGAATGTTTTATCTATGTTTTCTTCTAGGAGTTTTATGGTGTGATGTCTAATGTTAAAGTCTTTAAACCATTTTGAGTTTTTTTTGTGTGTATGGTGAGAGAGTGTGTTCTAACTTCATTGATTTACATGTGGCTGTCCAACTTTCCCAACACCAGTTGCTGAAGAGACTGTCTTTTTCTCATTGTATATTCTTGCCTCCTTTGTTGACAATTAATTGACCATAGGTGTATGGGTTTATTTCTGGATTCTCTATTTTGTTCCATTGATGCATATGTCTGTTGTTGTGCCAGTGCCATGCTGTTTTGATTACTGTAGCTTTGTAGTATTGCCTGAAGTCTGGGATGGTTATGCCTCCTGCTTTGTTCTTTTTCTTCAGGATTGCTTTGGCAGTTCTGGGTCTTTTATGGTTCCATATGAATTTTAGGATTATTCTAGTTCGGTGAAAAATGTCATGGGTAATTTGATAGGGATCCAGCTATTATTATAGAATTATCTATTTCTCTTTTCAATTTTGTTAATTTTTGTTTCCTATTTTTGGGGCTCTGTTATTAGGTATATATATGTTTATAATTGTTACATATTCTTGTTGGACTAAACTTTTTATCAGTATATAATGCTCTTCTTTGTCTCTTGTAACCGTTTTTGACTTAAAGTATATATTTTTTCTGACAATTATATAGCCAACTCAGTTCTCTCTTGATATCTTTTTCCAGCCTGTATTTTCAACCTCTTTGCTTCTTTGTATCTAAAGTGAATCTCTTGTAGGTAATATGATAGATGGATCATGTGTTTTTTAATCCAGTTTTCCAATCTCTGCCTTTAATTGGAGAGTCTAATTCATTTTTGAATTGGCCAAAAAATTCGTTCGGTTTTTTCCATAAGATGGCTCTAGTAGTCCTTCGTTGTCTTTAACTTCATTTGAAACAATTTTGTTAGATTGTATGTGACAGCTGTCATATTAGTGTGCCTTTAAAAAAACTTATCAAAATTGGTGAATTTTTGTGTAGCCATTTTAATGTTGAAGGTGGAAGAAAAAAGCAACATTTTTGGCATATAATGCTTTATTATTTCAAGAAAGGTAAAAACACAACTGAAATGCAAAAAAAGATTTGTGCAGTGTATGGAGAAGGTGCTGTGACTGATCAGATGTGTCAAAAATGGTTTGCAAAGTTTTGTGCTGGAGATTTCTCACCGGACAATGCTCCATGGTCCAGTAGACCAGTTGAAGTTGATAGTGATCAAATTGAGACATGAATTGAGAACAATCAACATTATACCACACAGGAGATAGCTGACATACTCAAAATATCCAAATCAAGCATTGAAAATCATTTGCACCAGCTTGGTTATGTTAATCGCTTTGATGTTTGGGTTCCGCATAAGTTAAGTGAGAAAAACCTTCTTGACCATATTTCTGCATGTGATTTTCTACTTAAGTGTAATGAAAACATTTGTTTTTAAAACAATTTGTGATGGGTGATGAAAAGTGGATACTGTACAATGATGTGGAACAGAAGAGATCGTGAGGCAAACAAAGTAAATCACCACCAACCACACCAAAGAAGATGATGTTGTGTATATGGTGGGATTGGAAGGAAGTCCTCTATTATGAGCTCCTCCCAGAAAACCAAACGATTAATTCCAACAAGTACTGCTTGCAGTTAGACCAGCAGAAAGCAGCACTTGATGAAAAGCATCTGGAATTAGTCAACAGAAAATGCATAATCTTCCATCAGGATACCGCAAGAGTGCATGTTTCTTTGATGACCAGGTAGAAACTGTTACAGCTTAGCTGGGAAGTTGTGATTCATCCACCGTATTCACCAGACATTGCACCTTCAGATTTCCATTTATTTCGGTCTTTACAAAATTCTCTTAATGGAAAAAATTTCAATTCCCTGGAAGACTGTAAAAGGCACCTGGAACAATTCTTTGGTCAAAAAGATAAAGAGTTTTGGCAAGATGGAATTATGAAGTTGCCTGAAAAATGGCAGAAGGTAGTGGAACAAAAGGGTGCATATGTTGTTCATAAAGTTCTTGGTGAAAATGAAAAATGTGTCTTTTATTTTTACTTAAAAACGAAAGGAACTTTTTGGCCAACCCAATACATTTAAAGTAGTTATTGATAAGGAAGGATTTACTCGTGCTCTTTAGTTTTTTCTTTTCTGTATGTCTCGTGCTTTTTGTTCCTCAATTTCTCTATATTAGTGCCTTTTTATGTATTTAGTTGACTTTTTTATAGTGTGCTATTTTAATTCCCTTTTTTCCTTTTTTGTATTTTTAAACATTTTCTTAGGGGTTGCCTTGCAGATAACAGCGCAACTAATATCTTAAATTTATAACAGCCTAGTTTGAGTAATACCAGTTTAGTTTCAATAGTATACACACACTCTGATCCTATATGTCTCTGTTCTCTCTCATTGTTATTGTCACAGATTACATCTTTATACATTGTGTGCCCATAAACATAGGTTTATAATTGTCTTCTTATGTATTTGCCTTTTAAATCATGTAGGAAAAAAGGAAGAGTTACAAACCAGCAGTACAATAATACTGGCTTTTATGTTTACCGGTGCTAAGTTACCTTTACCAGTGTCTTTTATTTCTTATGGCTTTGAGTTACTGCCTAATTTCTTTTCATTTCAGCCTTAAGAACTCCCTTTAGCATTTCTTGTAGGGCTAGACTTCAAGTCTGCTAATGAAATTTCTTAGCTTTTGTTTATCTGGAAGTGTCGTACTTTCTCTGTCATTAGTAAAGGATAGTTTTTCTGCATGGTTAGAGAATATTTGGTTGACAGTGTTTTTCATCCAGGACTTTAAATATGTCATCCCATTGCCTTCTGGCCTCCATGATTTCTGATGGGAAATCAGCTGTTAATTTTATTGTGGATTCTTCATGTATGAGAAGTTGCTTCCCTCTTGTTGCTTTCAAAATTTCTTCTGTCTTTAACAATTTAACAATTATGTGTCTTGGTGTGGATTCCTATGAGTTTATTCAGCTTGGAGTTCATTGAGTTTCTTGGATGTGTGTAGTTGTGTCTTTCATCAGATTTGGGAAGTTTTTGGCTATTATTTCTTCAATTTTTTTTTTTTTTTTTTGGCCACACCGCACGGCTTGTGGGATCTTAGTTCCCCAACCAGGGATTGAACCTGGGCTCACGGCAGTGAAAGCACGGGGAGTCCTAACCACTGGACCACTAGGGAATTCCCTCTTTAAGTATTTTTTCTTTCCCCTTCTCTCTTTTCCTTCTGAGACTCCTGTTATGCATATGCTAGTATGCATGGTAGAGAAGAAGGAAAGCACATGAGGAACTCAGGAACCAGACAATACAGGGAGCAGAAAAAAGTTCCAGAAAAATTGTTAGTGTTTTCAGAAATAAGAGATGAAGATCAGAGTGCTATGAAAAGGAATAATCAGAGAATTAGAGAGTTTTTAGAAGTGAAAATACGAAAGGTTTCCTCCATGCCCCCCCTCCAAATATAGAAGGGTTGGAAGATAAATTTGAGGAAGTCACCCAGGAAGGACAAAAAAGAGATGGGAAATGGAGAGAAAAGATAATTGGAGGATCAGTGTAAGAGGCCTAAAGTTCAATTAATAGGAGCTCTAGAAAAAGAGCAGAGAAGATGAAAGGGAGGAAGTTTATGGAAGATATAATATGGAAAAAATTTCCAGAAGTGAAGGACTTGCGTTAGAGATTAAAAGAGCCAGCTGAATGCACAGCAAAATGAATAAAGAAATATCTATACTAAGACTTATCACTTGTAAATTACAGAACACTGAGGCAAAGAGAATATCCTAAAAGTTTCCATAAAGAAAAAAAAAACAGTTCAGTAAAAGAGATGGAGAATAAGAATGGCATAATTTTCTCAGTAGTAACACTAGAAACTAGAAATTGTTGAAACAATACCTGTAAGATTTTGAGTGAATGATTTTTAACCTAGAATTTCAAACCTAATTAAACAAAATATGAAGAAAGAATAAAGACATTTCAGGCATACAAAGTCTTATAAAACTTATCTCCTATTGGGGCTTAAGGGAGCCCAATAAATAGCACTCTCTTTCCCTTCCTGAATTCTGAACAAATTGGGAGAGATAAAGGAAGCATATGGAGACCAGAATATTATTTTTATTATGGATAAGATTCACATTGGAGAATGGGACTTATATTTTCATGTGGCTTGCTAATACTCAATGCCAGAAATAGATAGATTTAACCACTCAGGCATAGGCAGAGCTGAACAGTGACAGGCCCTGTGTGGGGCTTGCAACTGTAATGTTAGAGTATGAATGAGAGAATGGAATTTTCTTTCCTGAGAACAGCTGAATGCAAAGAGGAAGGAGAGAGGAAGGTGCTAACTTTTGCCCAGATCATTTTTCTAAACTCAATGATGAAATAAGTTACCCCATCTCCTTAGGAAAGGAATGAATGGAGTGGAAAGAAATCAGGAATGTTGTGATAATGGTTGTCCCTCTACATGAAATGAAATGTCAGAAGTAGGGCATAATTACTTTCTTAATGCCTTTCTTGTTTTCTTTCTTAGAAAGCTACTGGAGGATATGCTACACCAAAAAAGAGGGAGTAACTTATGGAAGAGGAAAATAGAAGAGTCAGTCAGCATGAGAGAGTAGATGGGAATTGGTAGGACGATAGCAAAAGGAAAGTCTCAGGGTGACAAGTGTGGTGGAAATCTAGTAGTGATCAGAAGGTGCCAGATGGGATGTCCAAGGAGAGAAAAACGACAATAAAAACAAACGCATGGGTTGCTTGATGTATTTGAAGACATTGAGAGAAGATTTACAGTTCTGTCAATGAATTATTGACAGATATATAAAAAACTTAAGAGAAGTGAGACAGTTCCAGGTAAAACTGAAAAGTATACCAAAAGAGAAATGTGATTATAGTATATATGTTGCTTAAGTCAAAAATCTAGGCTCCTGTGATAAAGAGATCCAATAGTATAGTGACCTAAGAACCAGTTTTATTTGTCTCATGTAATAGTTGCTAGGTGAGTAGTCACCAGATCCAGATGAATAGTTTATTGTGTGTGGTCATTCAGGAGTACCAAGTTCCACTGATGATTTTTGTCCAGTTAAAAGTATGGCCAAGGGCTAACAGTGTGGACTTTACCTGGGCTTGTTAGACTAAATGCAGAATGTTAGTCCTCACTCCAAACCTACTGAATCGGAATCTGCACTTAGAAACTAGCTGATTCCTGTGCACAAAAGTTTAAGACCTACTGGTCTGGATTGGAATTTAATTGTTGGCTATGTGATTGAAGATGGATGACTGAGAATTTTATCCAGTGAGAAGGGGAGAGCATGGAGGAGGTAAGAACTTGATCTTAAGGACACACCTAACTGCAGAGAAGGTTGGGAAATGTAGTTTAGCTACGTGCCTAGGAAAAAGGAGAAAATGAATTTTGATAGATATCTAGAAAACTCTGTGCAATGGTATATTTGGCTCAGCCATAAATAATATTGGCATATTATATTATAGTCATCCTGGGAGGATGGTGGTAGGATGGGAACATAAGTGTGTGTACAATTCTGTCTGTAGGAAGTCAGTAGATAGTACCTAAATCTAAAACAAAATAGGTAGTATCAGCTTAAGCATGTAATTTAGAAATATGGAGAGAAATCTCAGAAGAAACAGCTAAAAGAGTTGACAGTAGTTGCTTCTGAGGAGAGAGATTGGTAGTTGGTAGGAGAATGCTGTTTTGCCTTGCCATTTACTTTTTCAACTGTGTAAGTGTATTTGTTTTATAAGAAGCACATTGGAAAAAAAAATTCCTGTAGTCTAAATAGGAGGTAAACACATGAAATGTGTTAAGTGCTAAGTACTATGAGAAAGGTAAGAACAAAGTCCATAGAAAGAGGCATACTTATCCAGGCCACCCTGGGTGGTAGGAGGCTAGGGGATGGATTGGGAAGCGAGACACTTTCTAGTTACATTGTAGACAATATAAAGTATGAGGCAATTAAATATCTTTTGGATCTATTATATTTTGTTTTTAAAGTGTGAACAATTAAAAATAATTTCAGCTAAGTTTTTATTAATCCATTTAACAAATTTATTGAGTGTCTACTTTGAACTAGGTACTGTAATAGGCGATGAAGATATAATGGTAAGCAAAATGAGAAATGGTTTCTTACCTCTTGGAGCTTATAATCTTGTGTATAAGATTATACAGGAGAGTTTGGTTTTCCTTCACTTCTACTTTCAGAAACATTCCTTAGAGCATTGATTTTTCAAGTGTAGTTCCCAGTCTAGCCACATGAGAATCACCTGGGAACTTGTGAGAAATGCAAATTCTCAGGCCTCAATCCCAGACCTGTTCAATCAGAAACTCTGGGAATGGGACCTTCCAGGTGATTCTAATGAATGATAAAATTTGAGAACTATTGCCTTAAAGGTAATCAATATTTTAAGCTTGGTTTATTACTGCTAGTATTTCGGTGTTAGAAATAACCAACTGCAAATACCAGATTTTATAATTATTAAGAATTTAGTAATTTTGAAAATGTTTAATTAATTTAGAATTTATTAAGCACATACCATGTATAATAATTCAGTCTCTGGAGTCTAGTTTATGTGGACTCCTTTTGCTTAGCAAGCTTTTTTCCTATAGGAGAGCATTATGTTGGGTTTTTTTTTCCTCTCTCTTTTTTTAATTGAGGTAATATTGACACACAATATTATATTAGTTTCAGGTGTACAACATAATGATTCAATATTTGAATATATTGGGAAATGATCACCACCGTAAGTCTAGTTAGCATCCATACAAATGCTGTGTCTTCATGGGGCCTGAGAGGTCCCTGCTAATTTTCTATAATTGTAAAATTATCAGAACCAATATAACATTGGCATCACTGTGTTTCAGGATTTGCATTGAATTATAACATCTTAGATGGAGTAGACTCTGGTTCAGCCACTCACTTTATAGTTTAGAAATCTGTGACTCAGAGAGGGTCAGTGTCTCTTGTTTAAAGTCACTCAGTAAGTAGCTAGTGGGCCTCAGGGGTTGGAGGCCTTAGCTGAAATTGGTTGATTATGTAATTTTTTTTTCCAAAGTAGTAGGAGCTTCTGATAACTTTCTATAATTATGCTTTACAGTAGCTTCCTTTGTCTGTCCTATGAAGGGTTACTTGAGCAGTAACTCTTTCTGTGACTAGCTTTTCCATTAGTTATGCAACAGTTATTTCAGGTAAACTTTCTCAGCTAGTGTATCCAAACAACTCTTACAAGACTCAGGCCCCGAACCTTGTAGGTCAGTCTGCCAGTTGAATGATGGATAATTACAGAAGGGCATCAAAAACTTCTCTTTGAAACAATTCCAATTTCTGCTAAAGACTTCAGTTTGCAGCAGGTAAAGAGTGGTGTAAAGACATCAGGCTGGAGTAGATGTTCTTTTAATTGCTAGTGATTTTGAGTGTTTACTAAGTACCTAGAATTGTGGTAGACATTGATGGTAAGGATTCAAGGAGGATAGAAGACATGATTAGACCTAGAAGTAGGAAATGGACTGATGTTTAATGATTTACTAAAAATGAAATGGAATACATTCTAAATGCTATTGTTTTCAATATTCAAACACTTTTAAAATAAATTTGTTAAAAATTCTCTGTATTTTCTTGTTAATAATTGGTTATTTAAGGTTAGAATCTCATTTAATACGTATTTTCTGCATTCTGAAAATATAAACAGGAACTAGAAAGTAGGTCTGACATTTTTATTTGATTCAACCAGTTTTGCTGAGTGTGCACTGGGAAGCAGTGAACCTTGTTTTCAAAACACTATCTTCTCAGAGAAAACTTCGTTTCTAGGATCCATACCTTTTTGGGGAAAATTTTATTTTTTAAATTAAAAAAAATTTTTTTTAATTTTAATTAATTTATTTATTTAATTTTGGCTATGTTGGGTTTTCGTTTCTGTGCAAGGGCTTTCTCTAGTTGCGGCAAGCGGGGCCCACTCTTCATCGCGGTGCGCGGGCCTCTCACTGTCGCGGCCTCTCTTGTTGCGGAGCACAGGCTCCAGACGCGCAGGCTCAGTAGTTGTGCCTCACAGGCCTAGTTGCTCCGCGGCATGTGGGATCTTCCCAGACCAGGGCTCGAACCCGTGTCCCCTGCATTGGCAGGCGGATTCTCAACCACTGTGCCACCAGGGTAGCCCCTGGGGAAAATTTTATACTGTTGATAGCTTAAAAGAAAAAGTTAAAAATAGCAATTTTGCTGTGAAATTACCACACTTTGTTTTGGAAGTGAGAGGACATTTGCTACTCATATAAGAAAAGATGGGGAAGATTAGAAAATAACTATAGGGACTTCCCTGGTGGCGCAGTGGTTAAGACTCCATGCTCCCAATGCAGGGGGCCCGGGTTTGATCTCTGCTCAGGGAACTAGATCCCACATGCATGCTGCAACTAAGGAGCCCACCTGCTGCAACTAAGGAGCACACATGCCGCCACTAAGGAGCCCACCTGTTGCAACTAAGACCTGGTGCAACCAAATAAAGAAAATAAATTAACAAAGAAAATAAATTAAAAGAAAAAAAGAAAATAACTATGGTCTGTTTTTTTCATAACACATTATTCCAATTAAAAACTTAAATGTAATTTCAGTTATGTGAAACAAATTACTCAAAGTGAAACCTGGCAACTTTCTGAGTCTAACTCCTCACTAGCATTTATCTGTATTAAATAGATTGATTTTTTTTTTTTTATTTTTGAATGGAGGAATAGTATGTCTAAAAAGTTTTATAAACAGAATTGTGGATCAGCATTGCTGTATCAAGTCTTTTTTGTTTAGGCTTTTGTCAGTGAGATGACATCTACAAAATTACTAGTCATTATCATAGAATAGCATTAGAAAATTTAAAATATTTTGGTTACTGGATAAGTTAAAGTAATCTTTTAGAATAGAACCCATTATTACTTTTAAAATTAGGAACCTGCAGCAGTTTCTACAAGAAGTTAGATGTATTTGACAACTGTTTTGACAGTTATGTAAAAAAAAAAAAACTTTATCAAGAATAATGAAAGAAAAATCTATTAAATACATTTAAATATCCAAAAACCAGGAGCAAAAACATTCTTTTATAGATAAAAGTGCTACAGCTTTTTACTGGAAAATAATATTACTCAAAAAAGAAATGGTGCGGGCTTGCCTGGTAGCGCAGTGGTTGAGAATCTGCCTGCCAATGCAGGGGACACGGGTTCGAGCCCTGGTCTGGGAAGATCCCACATACCACGGAGCAACTAGGCCCGTGAGCCACAACTACTGAACCTGCGCGTCTGGAGCCTGTGCTCCGCAATAAGAAAGGCCGCGACAGTGAGAGGCCCGCGCACCGCAATGAAGAGTGGCCCCTGCTCGCCACAACTAGAGAAAGCCCTCGCACAGAAACGAAGACCCAACACAGCCAAAAATAAATAAATTAATTTTTTAAAAAAAAGTAGATTTAAATCTAAACATTAAAAAAAAAAAGAAATGGTGAAAATCTAATATGGTTTTGGCTTAAATTTTAATTATCATAATTTCTTTAAATATTATTTTGTAAAATAATTTAGAAGAAGCACCTAGTAAATTTTTTTAATTGAGGTATAGTTAATTTACAATATTATTTTAGTTACAGGTGTACAGCATAGTGATTCAGTGTTTTTAGAGATTATACTCCATTAAAAGTTATTACAAAATAATGGCTATAATTTCCTGTGCTGCACAGTATATCCTTGTTGCTTATCTATCTAGTAGGCTTTTTAAAATAAGAGATAATGTTAATCTGGACAGAGATCAAGGCAGAGAATGTAGAGGACTGTACTACAACAGGAATTATAAAAGCTAGGTCCAAGTAGAGTAAGATATTTCAGTGGAGACATAACTATGTAAGTTTAATTTCTTTTTTTCTTTTATTTGGAAATATGCTTTGGCATAAAATAGATAGGGGTAAATGAATTGTGTTCTGAGCTTTTGAATTTAGATAGTATTTTTGTGTTTGTATGATATATAGTTATATGATTTAGAGGTGTTTGACTGCCCAGATTTAACCAAGTAAAATCAAAGATGCTACATGCAGTTTGCTTTTTTGACTCTGATTTTTATTCATGTTATTAATCTTTGTTTAGAGTCATGAATTTAAGTATGAATTTAAGGCATATAGGACAAAGTGAAAAGTAAAAAAAATCCTGATTTCCATAATATGTAGTATATAAGCTATTTCTAGTATAGAAATTATTTAACAAAATGTAGTATTTTCATTTGTTTATAGTTTGTGCTCTGTGGTAAAAGTGTAATAGTTCCTATTATATTTTAGAACAAAACGGATTCTGATTTTTTTTTCTTTCTATTATCTTTTTTCTAAACATTATTATTCTTTTAGAGCAGTTTTAGTTTCACAGCAAAGTTGGGCAGAAAGTACAGAGTACCCATGTAACTCCCTTCCCCCACACAGGAATAGCCTCTCTCACTATCAACATCCCTGCACCAGAGTGGTACATTTGTTACAGTTGATGCACCTACGTTAACACGTCATTATCATCCAAAGTCCGTAGTTTACCTTAGGGGTCACTCTTAGGGATATCCATTCTGTGGGTTTTGACAAATGTATAATGACATGTATCATCATACAGAATATTACTATAACTTTTAAACTCTGGGATCCTGTTGGTTTTTTAAAATTTTCTTACCTCAGAATAATTTATTTAAACTGCGTTGTACTTTGGAGCTGGAGGAAGTCTGTTGACGTTGGTTCCCCATGTTTAGAGCGTCAAGTTAGAAGTAGGTTAGCGGTATAAATAGGTAGTATTTAGTAGGAAAGTCATGTGGGAAAGATCTTACCACTTAACCTTCTATAAACTGATTCCCTATGTTGCATATCGATTGCAGTTCTTCTGTTATTTTTACCACTTAGTCTTCTATAAGCTGGTTCCCTATGTTGCATATAGATTGGAATTCTTGTGTTATTTTTCTTCCATTTCCTTTTATGTTAATTGTGGTACATCAGTTGCAGGTTTTATTTCCCTTTTAGTTGAAATTCTTATTGAGTAATGTAAAACAGCATTTTACTTCTGAAGTTCCCTTGTTTTGATGTCATAGTGCCAGAATTACGTTAGAACCTCCTTTATGGGGATTTCGCTGTTATTTACTAAGTGGATTTTAACTCCTTCTCATATAGTTTTCAGAGTTTAAAATTTTTTATTTTTTACTCTTCAGCTTTTTACTTTATTTTTATTTATTTTTGGCTGTGTTGGGTCTTCGTTGCTGTGCGGCTTTCTCTAGTTGCGGCGAGCGGGGGCTACTCTTCGTTGTGGTGCGTGGGCTTCTCATTGCGGTGGCTTCTCTTGTTGCAGAGCACGGGCTCTAGGTGCGCAGGCTTCAGTAGTTATGGCGCGTGGGCTCTAGAATGCAGGCTTGGTAGTTGTGGTGCACAGGCTTAGTTGCACCGCGACATGTGGGATCTTCCCGGACCAGGGCTTGAACCCTTGTTCCCTGCATAGTCAGGCAGATTCTTAACCACTGCGCCACCAGGGAAGCCCCGCTATTCAGTTTTGAGAATGAATTGTAAAAGTTTTTTTTGTGTCTAACCAATTTTTTAGAAATGGGTTTTGCATTTTAAATAACAGATTTTTTTTTTTTTTTAATCCAATAGTTTGCTTGCCTAAACTGGATTGGAAGCAATTCAGACTACTGGAGATCTGCCACTTTACAATATCACAATTGGAAGGAAGCAGGTTTTCAGATAATGGAAGAGTCTAAGAACTCTGAAAATGAAAATCATGAACCAAAGAAGAATGCTTGGGCTCTTTCTGAAGAAAGCAAAGCAGTTAAATTTATAACTAATCAAACTTTGAAAGCTAGAAATGATAAATCCATAAAAGAAATTGGGACCAACTCTCCAAATAGGAATAGTAGTAAAAAAAATAAGCAAAATGATATTTGTATAGAAAAAGCAGAAGTTAAATCATGTAAAGTAAATGCTGCCAGTGTTCCAGGCCCTAAAGATTTGGGGTTAGTCCTTCGAGATCAAAGTCACTGCAAAGCAAAAAAATCACCGAATTCACCAGTGAAAGCAGAAAAGGTACCTGTTTCACAGGCAAAAGTAGAAAGGGCACCCAGTTTACAGGCAAAAACAGAAAAATCACCAAAGTCACTTAATTCACCAGTGAAAACAGAAAAGGCACCCAGCTCACAGGCAACAGCAGCAGAAAAGACACTTAATTCACAGAGGAGAGCAGAAAAAGCACCTGGTTCTCAGATGAAATCAGAAAAGGTGCCCAGCTTACCAGCAGAAGCTGAGAAGGTACCCAGTTTACTGTTGAAAGAAAATATGAGACAGACAGAATTACAGCAGATTGGAAAAAAAATTCCAAGCTCCTTTACTTCTCTGGACAAAGTGAATATTGATGTTGCAGAGGGAGAAAAATCTGCTCTGGAAAACTCACAACAATCTCAGAAGCAACAAACATGTACAGATAATACTGGTGATTCTGATGATAGTGCTTCAGGAACTGAAGACATATCGGATGATTTGAGTAAGTACAAATTAGATTATTCCACAAGTCACATTTTTGGAGAGATTTTTTAATATTAATGTTCTTTAGATTGTCCTTAGTTTGATTTTAACTACTTTAACTACAAAAAGGGCATTAATAATATGGGTCTTAGGTTGAAAACATTTATTATGGGAGATACAAAGCCTGTGCAAATACAAATTTAGTGGCTCCTATAGTTGATGTGTACACACACACACACGCACACACACGCGCACACACACACTCTCTCTCTCTCACTCTTCTTTTAAATGGTCCTGGTAATACATTGCTCATTCATTCACCAAACATGTATGTACTGAGTTCCCATTATATGTCACGCATGTGTTTACAGTGGAAAACCAAAAAAACACAGCCCCAGACCTCAAGGAAGCTTCTAGTTAGGTGAGGGTGATACAGATAAGTAAGGTGGTAGTTTAGTTCAGTGCCAAAAACTTAGAATCGAGAAAGTACATGATTTAATTGAGGTATTTAGACTTTGGGTTGAGAAAATGCATGATATAAATGTGAGACTGCAAGTGTGACTGAGATTCAGTATGACTGCAACAGGGACTTGTGGGGGAATGTGGCAAAAGATGCAGCTGAAAAGGCACACAAGAATTGGAAAGTAAAGGGCCTTTTAGGATATGATAAACAGTGTGGACTTTATTATGAGTGTTTTGAGAAGCCACTGAAGAGTTTTAACCAAGGTAGCACTGTGATCATGTATATATATATATATATATAAATATATATGTTTATCTTTTCAGCAAATTCTTTGACAGGAGCAAAACTGGAAACAGATTCAATAGGACACTGTTGCAATTTACTTGAGAATTATCATTGTAAAATTCATTTTCTTATGAGATCTTGATCTTAGTGTTACTTAATTGTTTATAAATATTGTCCATGTCTTTTGAGTACTTTAATCCTAATTTTGTTTAAATTAATGAATTTTCCTTGGCAGTCTTTTTTCCTGATGTTTCTGTGGCTAAAAGAATAAAACCTTTTCTTGATGTATAAACAGAAAAAGCTATTTCTAAATCATTATTTACCACACTTTGAGAAATATTGACAAAGAGTTCAGAAATAGCTTCTTTTTATTTCTGGTGGTACACAGAAGATGGTTTATTGACAAACCTTTTTTGTAATTTAATAGAGGTACCTTTGTATGTAAGAACAAATGTTAATAATTTCATAGATATGGTTTAGGACAAGGCCCAAAAAAGTAAGTCAATTTAAAGACAATATCAAATAAATAATAGTACTGCTAGTGTTTAGATATGGCAGATCTAAACATGACAGTATGTGATTGAAGTTGGGAAATACTGGTGCATAAGATCAGCTACAGGGGTCTGGTCACTTGAATTAGTGAAAAATATGATTTAAAGATTATTTTCTTAAAAAGGTGACAAAATAAGGTGACAGAGTGAGGTGGTTAAGATTGTGAGCTCTGGAGTAAAATTTCATAGGTTTTGAATCTTATCTTCCCCACTTAATAACTTTGTAATCTTGGATAAGCTGCTTATCCTTTAAAATATGTCTGAGTTTCCTCATTTTTTAAAATGTGGAGATGCGGCTGCCTTTGTTGTAAAGGTTAAGTGAAATAATTCAATCGAGTGTTTCATGTAGTCCCTGACACAGTAGGCAGGCAATGGCAATGAATATCCTTTATTTTTATTATTTCTCCAATTAAATGCAGTTTTGTTATTTGTTAACATGGAGAACAAGTTGAAATAGCTTAAGGAAGCTAGTAGACCAAGTAGAGGTCCTTTCGGGAGACTTGTTTTAACAAACTTATAAGAATGAGGGACTTCCTGGCGGTCCAGTGGTTAGGACTCCATGCTTTCACTTCAGGGGGCATGGGTTCGTTCCCTGGTTGAAGAACTAAGATCCTGCAAGCTGTGTGGCCAAAATAAAACAAACAAAAAAACACTTGTTACCAAATAGGTAAGTATGTTTTAGGACTTCCCTGGCAGTCCAGTGGTTAAAACTCTGGCGCTTTCAGCATGGGGGCTCAGGTTTGATCCCTGGTCGGGGAACTAAGATCCCACATGCCACATGGTGTGGCCCACAAAAAGGAAAACCGAAAAAACCAAAAAATGATTTATATGGGAATTCCCTGGTGGTCTGGTGGTTAGGACTCCAGGCTCTCACTGCTGAGGGCCCAGGTTCAATCCCTGGTCGGGGAACTAAAATCCCACAAACCATGTAGTGCTGCCAAAAGATTAGTGGATTAATCTCCATTAGGTCCAACTTTAGCTCCCACCTAGTACTTCCACCATTTTTCCTTTTGCCGTTTGTACATTCAGTAAATATTTTGGGTGGTCTCCGCTATGTGCAGGTACTGATCTAGCTGCTAGGAATATAACAATGAACTAAACAGGTAACACTATACTTACTTATAGAGTTAATATTCTAGTGGGAGGAGACAGACAACAAACATAGTAAATAACAAAAGTATATAATAAGTTAGATAGTGATAAATCTTATAAGAAAAAACAGGAAAGGTCATAAGGAATGATAACAGCTGTGTCTGGTGGTGGTGTTTCAAATTTAAATTGTCACTGAGAAGGTGACATTAGAGCAAATATTTGAAGGTAAGAGGTGAGAGAGTGAGCCTGGTGAATATTTGAAGGGAGAATATACTAGATCTGGGCTTCTCAAACTTTAGTGTGCATATGAATCAATTGGGAATTGTATTAAAATTCAGATTCTTGGGTTCCATTCTCTGAGATTTTTGATTTAGAAAATCTAGAGTCTGAGATACTGGATTTCTAACAAGCTCCTGAATGAAGCTGATGCTGCTGGTCAGGATCATGCTTTTGAGCAGCAGAACCTAACTCGTCTTCTTACTTTCACTTATACCATCCTTCCTTGTGTTTTCAACATAGCAGCCAGAATGATCCTGTTAAAGTTATTCAGATCATGTTACTGCTGTTCATCATGTTTCAATGGTTTCCCATATATCAGAGTAAAAGCTAGTGTCCTTGCTGTGACCTTTGTGATCTTCGGCACTCCCCCCCACCCCACTTCTCTGCCCTCATTTATCTACTTCTCATCGTTTCTCTCTGTTCCAACCGCATGATATCCTTGCAGTTCCTCAAATATGAAGGCAAGTGTCCACCTGATGGCTCTGGCATTTGCTTTTTCCTTTGCCTGGAACACTCTTCCCCCAGATGTCCATATGGCTAGCTCTCTTACCTTCTCAGTGAGCCTTTTGCTGGGTCACTTATCTAAAATTTACAAACCTCACTTCCACCTCTGGCACTCCTTATTCCTTTTACCTTTTTAATTTTTCTCCATAGTTCTTACTATCATCTGTCATATTTAAATTTTTTATTTACCTTTTTATATTAGTTTTATTGAGATATAATTCACATGCCATAAAATTTGCCATTTAAAAATATACAATTTAGTGGGTTTTAGTATATTTACAAAGTTGTGTAGACATTAGCACTGTCTAAATCATGAATATTTTCACCACCCCCAAAATAAACTCCATACCCATTAGCAGTCACTACTCATTACCCTCTCCTCCTAGGCACTGCCAACCACTAATTTAGTTTCTGTCTCTATAGACTTGCGTATTTTATATGAATGAAATCATACAACATGTGGCCTTTTGTGTCTGGCTTTTTTCACTTAGTATGTTTTAAGATTCATCCATGTTGTAGCATGTATCAGTGCATCGTTCTTTTTCATTGCTGAATAATATTCCTCTTGTGCTCCTCTTGTGGTAGGAGACACATCACCTCCAGAGAGAGGCACACTATTTTTATTCAGAAAATTAGTGCTATCAAAAGAGAAGTGAATTTCAGGGTTCTTGTAGATGGCATGTAGAGTGGCTTTTTTTTTTTAATTTAATAATTAAGGAAGCAGGGTTTTAAAATTATTTATTTATTTATTTATTTATTTATTTATTTATTTATTTATTTATTTATTTATTTATTTATTTATGGCTGTGTTGGGTCTTCGTTTCTGTGCGAGGGCTTTCTCTAGTTGCGGCGAGCGAGGGCCACTCTTCATCGCAGTGCACAGGCCTTTCACTGTCGCGGCCTCTCTTGTTGCAGGGCACAGGCTCCAGACGCGCAGCCTCAGTAGTTGTGGCTCACGGGCCTAGTTGCTCCGCGGCATGTGGGATCTTCCCAGACCAGGGCTCGAACCCGTGTCCCCTGCATTGGCAGGCAGATTCTCAACCACTGCGCCACCAGGGAAGCCCTAGATTGGCTTTTGGGGGCAGAGAGGAGAGGTTTATTGATTATCTATGAGCATTTACTTTTAGAAGTGCTTTTAAGTACATCCAAATCAATTTCTTTATTCAACACACTATTGTCATCTCTGGTCTCGGCATTGTATTAAAATCTGAAGGTACAAAGTTGAATAAGATCTGGTCATTAGCATCAAGGAATTCATTATCTAATTGTAAGAGGTAGATAAATAAATACAAATTACATTGCTGTGAAAATGTGAGATAATAGCGGGTGCTATGAGAATATAAAGAACATCAGACTGTCTTTTTTTAAAATTAATTAATTAATTAATTTCTGGCTGTGTTGGGTCTTAGTTTCTGTGCGAGGGCTTTCTCTAGTTGCGGCGAGCGGGGGCCACTCTTCATTGCGGTGCGCGGGCCTCTCACTGTCACAGCCTCTCTTATTGCGGAGCACAGGCTCCAGACGCGCAGGTTCAGTAGTTGTGGCTCACGGGCCCACTTGCTCCGCGGCATGTGGGATCTTCCCAGACCAGGGCTCGAACCCGTGTCCCCTGCATTGGCAGGCAGATTCTCAACCACTGCACCACCAGGGAAGCCCTGTCTTCTTTTTTTAAAATTAATTTATTTTTGGCTGCGTTGGGTCTTCATTGCTACTCACAGGCTTTCTCTAGTTGTGGAGAGCGGGGGCTACTCTTTGTTGTGGTGTGTGGGCTTCTCATTGCAGTGGCTTCTCTTGTTGCGGAGCACGGGCTCTAGGCACACGGGCTTCAGTAGTTGTGGCACGTCGGCTCAGTAGTTGTGGCTTGTGGGCTCTAGAGTGCAGGCTCAGTAGTCGTGGCACATGGGCTTAGTTGCTCTGCGGCATGTGGGATCTTCCCAAACCAGGGATCGAACCCTTGTCCCTTGCATTGGCAGGCGGATTCTTAACCACTGCACCACCGGGGAAGTCCCAGACTGTCTTCTGAAACAGTTGATGCTTAAACTGAATTTTGCAGGACAGGTAAACATAACTAGTTGAAGTGGGAAGGGCCTTGATGGTGGAGGGAACAGGACATGTACAGTCATTGGTACTTGGAGTAGCAGTGATCCATTCTAGCACATTTGGTATGAATGAAGTGAAAAGTGTTAGGGCAGGATATAAGATTAGAGATATAGACAACTTAGCTCTCTTTTTGTGAGGTCTTGGCTTAAAGTCTCAGAAAAGCCTTCCCTGACCCCCATATCTAAAGTTTGTTTCCCTCTCAGTTACTTGTTTTTTTCCTTTATAGCACCTACTACAACTTGGGATTATTGTATTTAAACTGTTGACTGCCTTGAAGAGGGCAAGCACTGTATGTTATATGTTAAAGAGTTTAAACTTTATTCTGAACTCCATGAGAGCCTGTTAAGTATTTTAAGCAAGAGAGTAACATGATTCAATTTGTATTTAAAAAAATCACACTGGTGGTGCAACCTACTGTATTCTAAGTATATATTGGTAGGTGCTGGAAATGCAAAGTTTGAAAAGAAAGCACATAGTCTGTGCCTTAAAGAGATCACAATCTAGTTAGGAGGCAGAGAAGCAAAGAAAAAATATTGGTGTGGTGGAGATATCCATGAGTTCAGTGAAAGCAAAGAAGGAGCCTCATGTGAGTCTGTGGTCTGGAGTATATATGTTCTTTTAGCTTCTTTTGTATAGTGATAAAGTCACTGAAGTGACTTCAGTTCAGTGAGTCATCTTTGGGACTTAAAGTAGCTTTATATCATATTTACTTCAGAGATTCGACAAAATGGTTATGTTATGTTACCCTTGTATAGTGAGTCTCAGTCATATTTGTCTTTTTTGATATAGATTGGTTGGAAGAAGATAGGCATTTGACCCATGAAGTAGAGTTTTCTTTGTGAATTTTGATATCATGTATATCTTTTACTTATATTTTACATAGGTATACCAACATGCACAATGAAGGAAAACATAAAGGAAGAATATTTTTTCTGTATGTGTATAAATTGAATGTCTGTTTTTTATTAAAAAAATTTTAATTTACCAATTCTGATGATAGTAACTAAGTGATTGCTTCCTTTTCTAGGTAAAATGAAGAACGATGAATCTAATAAAGAAAATTCTTCAGAGATGGACTATTTAGAAAATGCCACTGTGATAGATGAATCTACATTGACACCTGAGCAGAGGCTAGGCTTGAAACAAGCAGAAGAACGCTTAGAAAGAGATCACATCTTTCGACTTGAAAAAGTATACTATGTGTTTTAGTTATTTGGGGGAAAATGCATGTTTCATAGCTTTTCTTTCCCAAGTACAGCTCTTTTTATTTTTCTTATTATATTCCTTAGGCAGAGATATCATGCATCTTTCCTTCCTTCCCTATTTCCTTTCCTCTTCTCTCCCTCTCTTCTTTCCCTCCATTTGTTCAGCAAATCCTTACATCTGTGAGTCTGACTTCATTCATTCATCCCAGGCTCAACCAACTGTGGCCTACCACCTTGTTTTTGTTTTTTTAAATTGTGGTAAAATACCTTATGTTTTTATAAACAGAGTTTTATTGGAACACAACCATGCCATCCTTATTATCTATAGCTGCTTTCTTGCTACCATGGCAGAGTTGAGTTTTGAGACGTTGCTACGGAGAGTATGTGGACCACAAAGCATGAAATATCTACTGTTTACCAAAGCATAAAATATTTACTGAAATATAACTTTGTCCCTTTACAAGAAGTTTGCTGACCCCTGATTTACTCATTTATCAAATAGATACTGAGAGCTTGTTATGTTCTAGATACTGTGCTAGGCACTGGGGATATATGTTGGTGAAAATGGCACAGTTTCTGCCGATTAGAAGTTAACGGTCTATTTGGAGTGACAAATAAATTAGCAAATAATACAGGATGTACCAGACTTCCTCCTTTCCCCCTTGGTTTTCTCTTTCCTCTTTTTTTCTCCCATATTTACTGAATATCTCCTATGTATTAGGAACTGTTTTAGCCATAGGTATCTTGTTGCTGAGTACTAATTAATTTCTTAACCTAGAAATACACATTCCCAGCCTTAATGGTAAAAACACTGCTAGATATTGAAGGAAAGAATCATAAATCAGTCTGTTCTTAAATAGGTACTTGGGATATTTGTTAGTATGCATACAGGGAAATAGGTCATCATTCTTTTTTTTTTTTTAAAGGATTTTTTTTTTTTTTGAGCTTATTTATTTACTTTTGGCTGTGTTGGGTCTTTGTTTCCGTGCGAGGGCTTTCTCCAGTTGTGGCAAGCGGGGGCCAATCTTCATCGCGGTGCACAGGCTCCAGACACACAGGCTCAGTAGTTGTGGCTCACGGGCCTAGTTGCTCCGCGGCATGTGGGATCATCCCAGACCAGGGCTCGAACCCGTGTCCCCTGCATTGGCAGGCAGATTCTCAACCGCTGCACCACCAGGGAAGCCCAGGTCATCATTCTTGATAAATAAGGAAAGAAAGAAATGGTATGATTTTGTATAGCTTAGAAAAACAAGATTATATTTAAATTGAAGAAGGCAATCCTGAGTCATTAATAGAATTTATGACAGAGTAGTCACCCTGTGAAAGTAGGAAGGAATATCAAGGAGTAGAGGCCCATAATGTAGGAAAGAGTTTGTATTATATAGTTAGTCTCACAAGATCCTAGTTAGAAGGAAGTCTTTTTTGAAATTTGCTGTTTTATATTTTTTTATAAATTCATTTATTTATTTTTGGCTGTGTTGGGTCTTCATTGCTGCACATGGGCTTTCTCTAGTTGCGGCGAGCGGGGGCTACTCTTCATTGTGGTGCAAGGGCTTCTCATTGCAGTGGCTTCTCTTGTTGAGGAGCATGGGCTGTATGCGCATGGGCTCCAGTAGTTGTGGACCGTGGGCTCAGTAGTTGTGGCTCGCAGGCTCTAGAGCACAGCCTCAGTAGTTGTGGCACACAGCACGTGGGATCTTCCCGGACCAGGGCTGGAACCTGTGTCCCCTGCATTAGCAGGTGGATTCTTAACCACTGCACCACCAGGGAAGCCTGCAATTTGCTGTTTTACATAGTTCTGTCTTTCCTCTCACTTTCCCTTTCCTAAGTTTGAAATTAGTCTGGATCTGTGCATTATCAAGATAAATATTGAGTACCTTTCATGTGCCATGATCTGGTGATAAAAAGTTGAATTGGGGCATGCGTGGTTTTTTAAAAACCATCATACTGCCTTTCTAGGAGTTTCTTTCAGAGAAAGGCATGTAAGCAAATAATAATAGTAATAACAATATTGTTTGAAAATAGGATCTTAGACAAAGGAGTAACCAACTTGAGTTGGGGTATAGAGGCATCAGTTTGGGGAATGCTTTATAAGTAGGTGACATTGGAACTGAGTCTGAAGGAATGGCTAGGAGTTGGGTTAGGGAATGGTTGGTGTAGGTAAATTGTATGACATGTATAAAGGGAATGTGAAAAATGTATTTTCAGGGAATATAAGCAGGGGACTGGTTGGGAAGATATGTAGTATATGAAGCAGGAAAAGTCAGTTCTTGGGAGAAAGAAGAAGTTGGGGTGGAATGGATATTTGATAGTAGTAGGAAAGAATAGCCTGGGGTGAAAGAAAACTTGGAAGCATGGAAAACATTTTGTTGTTGAATTTAGATAGCAATGATGTAAAATCAGTGTGCCAGTACCAGCATAGATGTCTATAATCTCTTTTTCTTCTGACTCCTTTTTGGTTTTCGTGCCATCCAAAACCTCTTGTTTTCAATCCAGTATATTGTTAATTAAAGTTTTTCTTTACCAATTTTAAAATACTCGTTAAGAATATTCTTACCAACTTGCTTTTGATTGCATCAAGTATTTGGTTCACAGTTTACTTACAGATTATCTGATTGAGGAGTAAAGATGTAGATTTTTAACCTGTGCTAAAGAAGGAATAAGTCCAAACTGTTAGATCAGAAGAGTAAATTTCCCTATAGCAAGTGTTAAGTATTGACTAGGAAATACTTAGAATCTCCATGCCCAGGAATCTTTTTTTTTTTTAATTTCAAGTTACTACTTTTATTTTTTTCCAGTTTTATTGAAAAATAATTGACATACATGACTGTATAAATTTAAGGTGTATAGCATGATGGTTTGATTTACATATATTGTGAAATGATTACCACAGTAGGTTCAGCTAACATCTTCTCATATAGGTAAAATAAAAAGAAAAGAAAGAAAAAAAGGAATAAATATTCTTGGGATGAGAACTTTTAGGATTTACTCTCTTAACAACTTTCTTATATATCATTCAGCAGTGTTCATACATTCCTAGTACTTACTTATCTTATAACTGGAAGCTGGTACCTTTTGTCCACATTCCTCCAGTTTTCCCCTCCCCTCCCCTCCCCTCCTCTGGTAACCACAAGTCTGATTTCTTTTCCTATGAGGGTTTTTTTTTTTTCTTTTAAGATTCCTCATATAAGTGATCGTACAGTATTTGTCATTCTCTGTCTCACTTATTTTACTTAGCATAATGCCTTCAGGGTCCGTCTATGTCATTGCAAATGGTAGGATTTTCTCATTTTTTATGGCTGAATAGTATTCTATGTCATATAAGTTTCAGGTGTGCGATATAGTGATTTATAATTTTTAAAAGTTATACCCCATTTATAGTTATTAAAAAATATTGGTTATATTCCCTGTGTTGTACAGTATGTCCTTGTAGCTTATTATATACATAATAGTTTGTACCTCTCTATCCCCTACCCCTCTATTGCCCCTCCTCCCTTCCCTCTCCTCACTGGTAATCACTGGTTTGTTCTCTATAACTGTGAGTCTGATCTCTAATTCATTTATTTCTGCTCTGATTTTGATTATTTCCTTTCTTCTGCTGACTTTGGGATCAGTTTGTTCTTCTTTTTCTAGTTCCTTATGGTAGAATTAGGTTGTTTATTTGGGATCTTCCTTGCTTCTTAATGTAGACATTTATTGCTATGAAATTCCCTCTTAGAACTGCTTTTGCTGTATCCCACAAGTTCTGGTATGTTGTTTTTCCATTTTTATTTGTCTCAGGAAACGTTTTTATTTCCCCTTTAATTTTTTCTTTGATCTGTTGGTTGTTCAGGAGACAAATCTTTATTCTAGCTGGTCTACAGAAACTTTAAAGAAGGCTTATCGATATGTTTGTTTCATGGTAAAATAAATATTTTAACTATAATAAAGGAATATTTAAACATTTTTCATGTGTCCCTTCTGTGAAACTAGAAGCTTCATGATACTGAGGACATTTTTGTCTTATTTACTGTTGTGCCTAATACAGTGCCTTGCACATAGTAGTTGGTCAGTAATTAAAGATAAAAATTTGCTTAGTGGTTAAGTGTATGGGCTTTTGGAGTCACTAGGTGTAGCACTGCCACTTACTGGTTAGATGATATTGGATGAGTTATTAACCTCTTTAAACCTCAGTTTCTATCTATCTATCTATCTATTTATTTATTTATTTATGGCTGCGTTGGGTCTTCGTGGCTGTGCACAGGCTTTCTCTAGTTGTGGCGAGTGGGGGCTACTCTTCGTTGAGGTGCACGGGCTTCTCATTGCGGTGGCTTCTCTTGTTGCAGAGCATGGGCTCTAGGCGTGTGGGCTTCAGTAGTTGTGGCACGTGGGCTCAATAGTTGTGGCTCACGGGCTCTAGAGCACAGGCTCAGTAGTTGTGGCACACAGGCTTAATTGCTCCGCGGCATGTGGGATCTTCCCGGACCAGGGATCGAACCCATGTCCCCTGCACTGGAAGGCAGATTCTTAATCACTGCGCCACCAGGGAAGCCCCAAATCTCAGTTTCTTTATCATTTAAATGGAGTCGATAAAAATAACGACACCTCGCTTATTGGGCTATGACGATTAAATAAGATAATACAAGTAAAGTTCTTAACACAGTGCCTTGTATGTGCTAAGCACAAAATAAAGATTAGCTACTTGTAGAATTGAATTATTTTACCAAGTAGGGCAGTTTTTATTATTTCATTTTATGGATATAGAAGCAGGCTCAAGAGTTAGAGATTTATCCGAGATCAATTGAGATGTCATTTCAGGCCTCTGGCTCCCCATTCAGTGTTATACCAAGCTTTTCTTACTAAAAGACTCCAGATGCTTCGTTGTCTGCTCACATTTTACAATTGAAAAAGTTGTCTAATGAGTGCTCTCATGACTGCTGTAGTGACTTCATCAATATGCATGGCTTTAGGAATTCTGTGTTTATGCTTTCAACTCCTGAATCCAACCCTTCTTGCCACTTACACCACTCTTACCTTGAACCAAGCCAACCAACATCATCTGGATTATTGTAGTATGCTCATAATGGCATTAGACTCATCTTGTTTCTATTCTTAATATAGAAGGCAAGTGATCCCTTTGAAATTAGATCTTGTAATTCTTTGCTCAGAAGCCTTCAATACCTTCCCCTCACACTTAGAATAAAACTTGGAGTCCTTATGAGGGGTCTTGTAATCTGACCCCCATTACGTCTCTGTTCCAGTCATAGTAGCCTTTTTGCGATTTTGCAAACAAATTAGGCACACTCCTGCCTCAGGGCCTTAGCATTCACATTTATCTCTGCTTGGAATGTCTTCTCATATATCCACACAGCTCAGTCTTTCACTTCAAGTCATTTTATTAATAAGTGATGACTATTTTTAAAAAGGAGATAACACCTCCCCCACATTCCTATTTATTTATTTCTTTGTACATTTGTTTATTTATTACCTGTCTTCCTACAGTAGAATGTCAATTCATGAAGACAAGGATTTTCATTTGTTTTGTTTACATTATTATCCTCACCTCCTAGAAAAATGTTTGACATAGTATGAGCTCAGAAAATACTTGGTGAATTAAGAAGTAGCTGTGGTTGGAAACTGAGAAAAAGAAGTCTGTGAGGGCTTAATTCATTCTGCAATAAGGACAGATTTGAAATAGTTTTAAACTAAAGAATTGAAATGACTAGATTGAGCTGAATTTTCTTATTTGCTTGTTGCCTTGGGCAAATTATTTACTTCTAGGGATTTAGTTGCTTTGCTAGTAAAATGGGGAATCCTCATACGGATGTTGTAAGGTTAATAGATACTCTATAAATGAAGGCTGTATTTATTTTTAGTCTGTGGCAGGACTGTTTCTAAATTTGGGGCAAGTTTCCTATTTAAAGGAAATTATGTTATATTCTGAAGTGAGAATCTTTTTGTTAGGAGTTGCAGCCTATTGAAAGTCAATCTGAGATAAAAGTTAAGCATTGCTGCAATTTCAGTGTAAGACACTAGAAACAATATTTTAAAATTCAACATGTATTTGTTGTATTTTTTTTAATTTTTGAATTTTATTTATTTTTTTATACAGCAGGTTCTTATTAGTCATCAGTTTTATACACATCAGTGTATACATGTCAATCCCAATCGCCCAATTCAGCACACCACCATCCCCGCACCCCTGTGGCTTTCCCCCCTTGGTGTCCATACATTTGTTCTCTACATCTGTGTCTCAACTTCTTCCCTGCAAACTGGTTCATCTGTACCATTTTTCTAGGTTCCACATACATGCGTTAATATACGATATTTGTTTTTCTCTTTCTGACTTACTTCACTCTGTATGACAGTCTCTAGATCCATCCACGTCTCAACCAATGACCCAATTTCGTTCCTTTTTATGGCTGAGTAATATTCCATTGTATACATGTACCACAACTTCTTTATCCATTCGTCTGTCAATGGTCATTTAGGTTGCTTCCATGACCTGGCTATTGTAAATAGTGCTGCAATGAACATTGGGGTGCATGTGTCTTTTTGAATTATGGTTTTCTCTGGGTATATGCCCAGTAGTGGGATTGCTGGGTCATATGGTAATTCTATTTTTAGTTTTTTAAGGAACCTCCATACTGTTCTCCATAGGGGCTGTATCAATTTACATTCCCACCAACAGTGCAAGAGGGTTCCCTTTTCTTCACACCCTCTCCAGCATTTGTTGTTTGTAGATTTTCTGATGATGCCCATTCTAACTGGTGTGAGGTGATACCTCATTGTAGTTTTGATTTGCATTTCTCTAATAATTAGTAATGTTGAGCAGCTTTTCATGTGCTTCTTGGCCATCTGTATGTCTTCTTTGGAGAAATGTCTATTTAGGTCTTCTGCCCATTTTGGATTGGGTTGTTTGTTTCTTTAATATTGAGCTGCATGAGCTGTTTATATATTTTGGAGATTAATCCTTTGTTGATTCGTTTGCAAATAGTTTCTCCCATTCTGAGGGTTGTCTTTTCGTCTTGTTTATGGTTTCCTTTGCTGTGCAAAAGCTTTGAAGTTTCATTAGGTCCCATTTGTTTATTTTTGTTTTTATTTCCATTACTCTAAGAGGTGGATCAAAAAAGATCTTGCTGTGATTTATGTCAAAGAGTGTTCTTCCTATGTTTTCCTCTAAGAGTTTTATAGTGTCCAGTCTTACATTTAGGTCTCGAATCCATTTTGAGTTTATTTTTGTGTATAGTGTTAGGGAGTGTTCTAATTTCATTCTTTTATATGTAGCTGTCCAGTTTTTCCAGCACCACTTACTGAAGAGGCTGTCTTTTCTCCATTGTATATCCTTGCCTCCTTTGTCATAGATTAGTTGACCATAGGTGCGTGGGTTTATCTCTGGGCTTTCTATCTTGTTCCATTGATCTATGTTTCTGTTTTTGTGCCAGTACCATATTGTCTTGATTACTGTAGCTTTGTAGTACAGTCTGAAGTCAGGGAGTCTGATTCCTCCAGCTCCGTTTTTTTCCCTCAAGACTGCTTTGGCTATTCGGGGTCTTTTGTGTCTCCATACAAATTTTAAGATTATTTGTTCTAGTTCTGTAAAAAATGCCATTGGTAATTTGATAGGGATTGCATTGAATCTGTAGATTGCTTTGGGTAGTATAGTCATTTTCACAATATTGATTCTTCTAATCTCTCCATCTGTTGGTATCATCTTTAATTTCTTTCATCAGTGTCTTATAGTTTTCTGCACAGGTCTTTTGTCTCCCTAGGTAGGTTTACTCCTAGGTATTTTATTCTTTTTGTTGCAGTGGTAAATGGGAGTGTTTCTTTAATTTCTCTTTCAGATTTTTCATCATTAGTGTATAGGAATGCAAGAGATTTCTGTGCATTAATTTTGTATCCTGCAACTTTACCAAATTCATTGATTAGCTCTAGTAGTTTTCTGGTGGCATTTTTAGGATTCTCTATGTATAGTATCATGTCATCTGCAAACAGTGACAGTTTTACTTCTTCTTTTCCAATTTGTATTCCTTTTATTTCTTTTTCTTCTCTGATTGCCGTGGCTAGGACTTCCAAAACTATGTTGAATAATAGTGGTGAGAGTGGACATCCTTGTCTTGTTCCTGATCCTAGAGGAAATGCTTTCAGTTTTTCACCATTCATAATGATGTTTGCGGTGGGTTTGTCGTATATGGCCTTTATCATGTTGAGGTAGATTCCCTCTATGCCCACTTTTTGGAGAGTTTTTATCATAAATTGGTGTTGAATTTTGTCAAAAGCTTTTTCTGCATCTATTGAGATGATCATATGGTTTTTATTCTTCAGTTTGTTAATATGGTCTATCACATTGATTGATTTGCATATATTGAAGAATCCTTGCATCCCTGGGATAAATCCCACTTGATCATGTTGTATGATCCTTTTAATGTGTTGTTGGCTTCTGTTTGCTAGTATTTTTTTGAGGATTTTCGCATCTATATTCCTCAGTGATATTGGTCTGTAATTTTCTTTTTTTGTAGTATCTTTGTCTGGTTTTGGTATCATGGTGATGGTGGCCTCATAGAATGAGTTTGGAAGTGTTTCTTCCTCTGCAATTTTTTGGAAGAGTTTGAGAAAGATGGGTGTTAGCTCTTCTCTAAACGTTTGATAGAATTCACCTGTGAAGCCATCTGGTCCTGGACTTTATTTGTTGGAAGATTTTTAATCACAGTTTCAATTTCATTACTTGTGATGGGTCTGTTCATATTTTCTGTTTCTTCCTGGTTCAGTCTTGGAAGGTTATACCTCTCTAAGAATTTGTCCGTTTCTTCCAGGTTGTCCATTTTGTTGGCATAGAGTTGCTTGTAGTAGTCTCTTAGGATGCTTTGTTTTTCTGTGGTGTCTGTTGTAACTTCTCCTTTTTCATTTCTAATTTTATTGATTTGAGTCCTCTCCCTCTTTTTCTTGATGAGTCTGGCTAATGGTTTATCAATTTTGTTTATCTTCTCGAAGAACCAGCTTTTAGTTTTATTGATCTTTGCTATTGTTTTCTTAGTTTCTATTTCATTTATTTCTGCTCTGATCTTTATGATTTCTTTCCTTCTGCTAATTTTGGGTTTTGTTTGTTCTTCTTTCTCTTCCTTTAGGTGTAAGGTTAGATTGTTTATTTGAGATTTTTCTTGTTTCTTGAGGTACGCTTGTATAGCTATAAACTTCCCTCTTAGAACTGCTTTTGCTGCATCCCATAGGTTTTGGATTGTCGTGTTTTCATTGTCATTTGTCTCTAGGTATTGTTTGATTTCCTCTTTGATTTCTTCAGTGATGTCTTGGTTATTTAGTAGTGTATTGTTTAGCCTCCATGTGTTTGTGTTTTTTACTTTTTTTTCCCTGTAATTCATTTCTAATCTCATAACGTTGTGGTCCGAAAAGATGCTTGATACGATTTCAATTTTCTTAAATTTACTGAGGCTTGATTTGTGACCCAAGATGTGATCTATCCTGGAGAATGTTCCATGCACACTTGAGAAGAAAGTGTAATCTGTTGTTTTTGGATGGAATGTCCTATAAATATCAATTAAATCTATCTGGTCTGTTGTGTCATTTAAAGCTTCTGTTTCCTTATTTATTTTCATTTTGGATGATCTGTCCATTGGTGTAAGTGAGGTGTTAAAGTCCCCCACTATTTTTGTGTTACTGTCGATTTCCTCTTTTATAGCTTTTAGCAGTTGCCTTATGTATTGAGGTGCTCCTATGTTGGGTGCATATATATTTATAACTGTTATATCTTCTTCTTGGATTGATCCCTTGATCGTTATGTAGTGTCCTTCCTTGTCTCTTGTAACATTCTTTAGTTTAAAGTCTATTTTATCTGATATGAGTATTGCTACTCCAGCTTTCTTTTGATTTCCATTTGCATGGAATATCTTTTTCCATCCCCTCACTTCCAGTCTGTATGTGTCCCTAGGTCTGAAGTGGGTCTCTTGTAGACAACATATATATGGGTCTTGTTTTTGTATCCATTCAGCAATCTTGTGTCTTTTGGTTGGAGCATTTAATCCATTCACGTTTAAGGTAATTATCGATATGTATGTTCCTATGACCATTTTCTTAATGTTTTGGGTTTGTTTTTGTAGGTCCTTTTCTTCTCTTGTGTTTCCCACTTAGAGAAGTTCCTTTAGCATTTGTTGTAGAGCTGGTTTGGTGGTGCTGAATTCTCTTAGCTTTTGCTTGTCAGTAAAGCTTTTGATTTCTCCATCGAATCTGAATGAGATCCTTGCTGGGTAGAGTAATCTTGGTTGTAGGTTCTTCCCTTTCATCACTTTAAGTATATCATGCCACTCCCTTCTGGCTTGTAGAGTTTCTGCTGAGAAATCAGCTGTTAACCTTATGGGAGTTCCCTTGTATGTTATTTGTCGTTTTTCCCTTGCTGCTTTTAATAAGTTTTCTTTGTCTTTAATTTTTGCCAATTTGATTACTATGTGTCTCGGCATGTTTCTCCTTGGGTTTATCCTGTTTGGGACTTGCTGCACTTCCTGGACTTGGGTGGCTATTTCCTTTCCCATGTTAGGGGAGTTTTTGACTATAATCTCTTCAGATATTTTCTCTGGTCCTTTCTCTCTCTCTTCTCCTTCTGGGACCCCTATAATGCGAATGTTGTTGCGTTTAATGTTGTCCCAGAGGTCTCTTAGGCTGTCTTCATTTCTTTTCATTCTTTTTTCTTTATTCTGTTCCACAGCAGTGAATTCCACCATTCTGTCTTCCAGGTCACTTATCCATTCTTCTGCCTCAGTTATTCTGCTATTGATTCCTTCTAGTGTAGTTTTCATTTCAGTTATTGTATTGGTCATCTCTGTTTGTTTGTTCTTTAATTCTTCTAGGTCTTTGTTAATCATTTCTTGCATCTTCTCAATCTTTGCCTCCATTCTTATTCCAAGGTCCTGGATCATCTTCACTATCATTATTCTGAATTCTTTTTCTGGAAGGTTGCCTATCTCCACTTCATTCAGTTGTTTTTCTGGGGTTTTTTCTTGTTCCTTCATCTGGTATATAGCCCTCTGCCTTTTCATCTTGTCTATCTTTCTGTAAATATGGTTTTTGTTCCACAGGCTACAGGATTGTAGTTTTTCTTGCTTCTGCTGTCTGCCCTTTGGTGGATGAGGCTATCTAAGAGGCTTGTGTAAGTTTCCTGATGGGAGGGACTGGTGGTGGGTAGAGCTGACTGTTGCTCTGGTGGGCAGAGCTCAGTAAAACTTTAATCCGCTTGAATGTTGTTGGGTGGGGCTGGGTTCCCTGCCTGTTGGTTGTTTGGCCTGAGGCAACCCAACACTGGAGCCTACCTGGGCTCTTTGGTGGGGCTAATGACAGACTCTGGGAAGGCGCACACCAAGGAGTACTTCCCAGAACTTCTGCTGCCAGTGTCCTTGTCCCTACGGTGAGGCACAGCCACCCCCCGCCTCTGCAGCAGACCCTCCAACACTAGCAGGTAGGTCTGGTTCAGTCTCTGTGGGGTCACTGCTCCTTCCCCTGGGTTCCAGTGAGCGCACTACTTTGTGTGTGCCCTCCAAGAGTGGAGTCTCTGTTTCTCCCAGTCCTGTTGAAGTCCTGCAATCAAATCCCACTAGGCTTCAAAGTCTGATTCTCTAGGAATTCCTCCTCCCGTTGCCGGACCCCCAGGTTGGGAAGCCTGACGTGGGGCTCAGAACCTTCATTCCAGTGGGTGGACTTCTGTGGTATAAGTGTTCTCCAGTCTGTGAGTCACCCACCTAGCAGTTATGGGACTTGATTTTACTGTGATTGCGCCCTTCCTACCATCTCATTGTGGCTTCTCCTTTGTCTTTGGGTGTGGGGTATCTTATTTGGTGAGTTCCGGTGTCTTCCTGTTGATGATTGTCCAGTAGCTAGTTGTGATTCTGGTGTTCTCACAAGAGGGAGTGAGAGCACGTCCTTCTATTCCGCCATCTTGGTTCCTCGTATTGTGTTTTTGTAAATTTTTTTTGTATCATCTTATGGGTGGAGTCTTGGCTTTGGATTCAGATATACATGAAATTCAGCATCTACCATGTAATATTGTTGTATCCTTGTGAAAGTCGCAAGGTCTACGAGTTTTTTTTTCACATCTATAAAATGAAGATAATGCCAATCTAGTTGGATTATTAGGGGAGTTAAAATGACAAATTATATGTCAAACATCTAGCATAGTGCCTAGCATATAACAGGCCCTTTGGAATTACTAATTTTTTATTATTTCAAGAATACATGTATAAAGTATGATTTAAGTATTGTGACTGATACTTTTCATGTGTCATAATTGTTTTTCCCTTCAGAGTAGTTAACTCAAGAGGTTATCCATTTATTCCCGTGTGATTGTAATTGAGTAGAGTGTTTTCAAAGCTCAGCTTTTGGAATTGTCTTCCATATTTGCAATTCATTCTTTTGAAATTCCCAATTTGAGGGTGAATTTTATTTTTTATGGTAATCAAAAAGACTGAAATTTTGAAACCAGTTTTTGAGACAGTGTTGGAATAAGACTAAATAATAATACTGCCTTTCTTATCTTACATTGGATTCTGAAGACTATATTATATTAGATAAGTATCAAACATATTTAGGATTATCATATCTTTTGAAATTAGTATATTATCTCCTGTGATGACTATTTTGAAAAGGACAACTATCTCCTGGGTATATGAGTACTGAATTGTTTATTGAAAAGTACTCGTTCATTGCTTATTTTTGTCTCATATATTTACGTAGTTGTATCCTTCACGTATATAGTTAAAATTTTACTTTTTTTTTGTTTTCTGAAAAAATGTTTTCAACTTTTTTTTTTAGCGCTCACCAGAATATACCAATTGCCGATATCTGTGCAAACTTTGCTTAATTCACATTGAAAACATCCAGGGAGCTCATAAACATATAAAAGAGAAACGACATAAGAAAAACATTTTGGTAAGTCTTTTTATAAAATATTTTATTTATTTATTGAATGGTAAAACTATATCAAATATTTTTTATTAATGAAAGTAAAAATCAAGTATTTGTCTAGTCATATAGTAGTAACTGAAATGATAGCGTTGAAAGCTGTGATTGCCTTTCTTATCTTAGGTGATCAGGAGGGGAACCTTCTCAGAGACCAGTTTGCTCATCCTAAAGTATGTTGATTCCTAAGCTTAAAGGTACAATCAGTTAGTCCAACCAGTATTTACTGAGTTCTTATGTGTTAGGTCTAGGGAGTGGTGAATAAGATAGTCATGGTTCTTGTCCTCAGAGTTTCTAAAGTATTGGTGAAGGCATACATTGAATAAGGATTTAAGTATGATGAGTTTTATTAAAGGGGCAATTGTGGTGCTAAGGAAGTGTACAAGGATATTTTACTTAATTTAGAGGAGGGATAGTTTCTTTGAGAAAGTGACATTTGTTGAACCTTGAAGGTAGAGGTTGAGTGGCATAGAAGGGTGAGATGAGAGCATTTTACACAAAAAAGCAGTATGAAGGTCTCTAAGTTATAAAAGGACATGGCATATGAAGAGCTGAAAGAGCATGATTGGAGCAAAGAGAACCAGGAGGAAAATGGTATGAGATGAAGCTGGAGAAGCCCAGATCATGCGGGGCCTTTTAAGGTTTAGCCTTTGGGAATTCATAAGTTTTCAGTGATTTTTATTAGAACATTTCATATGGACATAGTATAAGTAGAATGTTTTCTTTTTAAAATTCATTAGTATGTTAGCTATTTAATTTTTTCTTTTCAAAGTTATAATATTAATTCTATATAACTTCTTACTTATCTCTAAGATATTTTCTCTGAGAAATACTCTTTTACTTGACCTTCCCAACAAGTCTGTGTTATAGGTACACTTTCTTGGTGCTCCCATAGTGGCTTGATCAGAAAGCCTTATACAGTGTGTTATAAATGTCTGCCTTCTCTCTTCTTCTAGGCTTCAGTATCCAAATATTTTCGAGGACAGGTTTAATTTCTTATTTATTTTTGTTTCTGCGTTGCTTAGTACAGTGTCTGACACATAGTAGGTGCTCAGCACATTTTTATTGAAAACAATGAATGCATTGAAAAAATTCAGGAACTTAGAAGGAAAAGAAATCATTTGAATTTTATCAGCCTATTATTTTGATTTAATTAGCATATCAGAAGACTTAATAGAACAGAGCCAAAGTGGTAGTTTAGGAGATAATAACTGAGAAATTTCAAGAAATGTTCAAAGATGCTGATCATTAGTTGCAGGAAGCTCAGGGAATTCCAAACAGACTTAAAAAGAAAGCCATTATACATTATATACATTATAGGGAAATTTTAGAATATTACAAAAAAACAAACTAACCTTAAAAGCAGCTGTACTGGACTTTTGGTGAAGTTGGAATAAAAGGGACTGGATTTACCTTCTCCTCGAAATAACCAACAAAACAAAACAAAAACAAAAACAAAAACAGGCAAAAATCACTAATAATGTCTTCTTTAGGCAACAAAGGACCAACAGTGAATGAAAAACAAATGAGATGAGCTCAATGATTACTCCAATTGGAGAGAGTTTCTAGATGGTATTATAGGGAGTAGAATGCAGTGGACTCCCAGGGTTGAGGAGATGGACGAGTCCAGGGAGTACAGTGTGGCTAGAGTTTGTAGGACAGAATAACAAAAACGAGAAAGCTATACAGAGAGAAACCCAGAGATCTATGGACAGTCCCCTCAGAGTATTCAGCACAATACTGTGGTGCATGCATGTGGGAAAGCTTCCTGAAGCCAGGGAAAGAACCATCTGGGGATTAGAACAGTGCTTGGTGCTCACACAGAGCTGGGAATAGTATTTTCCAACTATCCAGACTGAAAAGCCTCATACTTTGTGGGGTATTGGGTAGAGTACTCAGAAAGGTCTTGTTTTAGTAATGGGGAATATTTAACCCTAAACTAAATGTGGTCTGGTCCCAACTAAAAAGTTTTAAAGGCAAGATCCAAAAGAATAAACTATTTCCAAGTATTTCATGTCATTATAGAACGAAGCTTGAGAATATTTATAGGAATACAAAATATCCATCACTGCCAAAAAGTTCACATTGTCTGCCATTCAGTCAAAGATTATCAGGCATACGTGGAAGCAGGAAAATACAAACCATGAAGAGAAGAAAGATCAGCCAATCAAAACTGACCTTGAACTGACCCAGTAGAATTAGTAGAGAAGGACATTAAGGGAGTCAGTATAACTATATTCCTGATGTTCCCAAAAATAGAGACATGGAAGATATAAAAAAAGATTCAAATTGAACTTACAGGAGTGAAAACTACAATGTCTAAGATGAAAAATACAGTGCGTAGGACTAATGGCAGATCAGATATTGCAAAAGAAAAGGTTAGTGAGGGGCTTCCCTGGTGGCACAGTGGTTAAGAATCTGCCTGTCAGTGCAGGGGACACAGGTTCGAGCCCTGGTCTGGGAACATCCCACATGCTGCGGAGCAACTAAGCCCATGTGCCACAACTGCTGAGCCTGCGCTCTAGAACGCGCGAGCCACAACTACTAGCCTACGTGCCACAACTACTGAAGCCCACGTGCCTAGAGCCTGTGCTCTGCAACAAGAGAAGCCACCGAAATGAGAAGCCCATGCACTGCAACAAAGAGTAGCTCCCGCTCGCCACAACTAGGGAAAGCCCACGCGCAGCAATGAAGACCCAGTGCAGCCAAAAATAAATAAATAAAATAAATAAATTTATATTAAAAAAAAAGGTTAGTGAACTTGAAGATAAAGCAATGGAAACTATCCAAAATGAAACAGAAAGAAAAAAGAACTTGGGAAAAAGAAAGAAAAGAGGATCATTGAGCTCTGGGATAATTGATATGTATGTACCAGTTCTACACAAACTCTTCCAGAACATTGAAGAGGAAGAATGCTTCTCAACCCAGTCTATGAGGCCCACATTACTCTAATACCAAAACCAGGAAAGGACATTACAATAAAAGAAAACTTCAGACCAATATCCCTCATTAACATAAATGCAGAAATTCTAAACCTTATTTTAGAAAATTGAATCCAACAGTATATTTAAGGAAGAAATACATCATGACCAAATAGGAATTTATTACAGGAGTGCATTGTTGGTTTAACATTAGAAAATGAATCAATGTAATTCATCATACTAACAAACCAAAAAAGAAAACTATATGATCATCTTAGTAGATGCTGAAAAAGCATTTAAAAGTCCTGATTAAAAAATCTCAGCAGACTAGGACTAGAAGGGAGCTTCCTCAACATGATAAAGAACATCTGTGAAGAAGTTACAGCTAACGTTATACTTAATGATGAAAGACTGAACGTTGTCTCCCTAAGATTAGGAAAAAAGACAGGTATGAAAATGGTATAGCTGCTGTGGGAAACTGTGTTGCAGTTCCTCAAAAAGTTAAAAATGGAATTACCGTGTGATCCAGCAATTACACTTTTGAGTATATACTCAAAAGAATTGAAAGCAGGGTCTTGAAGTGATATTTGTACAGCCATGTTCATTGTAGCATTATTCACAATAGCTTAAACACAGAAGCAGCTCAGTTGTCCATCAACAGATGAATGGATAAATAAAATGTCACATATACATACAGTGAAATATTATACTGCCTTAAAAAGCAAGGCAGGGAGGACTTCCCTGGTGGTCCAGTGGGTAAGACTCTGTGCTCCCAATGCAGGGGGCCCAGGTGCGATCCCTGGCCAGGGAACTAGATCCCACATGCATGCCACAAGTAAGAGTTTGCATGCCGCAACTAAGAGTCCGCATGGTGCAACTAAGAAGTCTGCATGCTGCAACTAAGAGCCTGCATGCCACAACTAAAACAGATCATGCGTGCCGCAACTAAGCATGCCACAACAAAGATCCCGCATGCTGTAACTAAGACCTGGTGCAGCCAAAATAAATAAATATTTAAAAGAAAAAAAAAAAAGCAAGGCAGAGACTTCCCTGGTGGTCCAGTGGTTAAGACTTTGCCTTCCAATGCAGGGGATGTGGGTTAGATCCCTGGTCGGGGAGCTAAGATCAGACATGCCTCCTGGCCAAAAAACCAAAACGTAAAACAAAAGCAATATTGTAACAAATTCAATACAGGCTTTGAAAATGGTCCACATAGAAAAACATAATCTTTAAAAAAAAAAAAAGGCAAGGCAATTCTGATATGTTACAACATGGAAGAACCTTGAGTAAATTAAAGCTAAGTGAAATAAGCCAGTCATAAAAAGACAAATACTGTATGATTCCACTTACATGAGGTACTTAGAGTAGTCAGAATCATAGAGATAGAAAGTAGAATGGTGGTTGTTAGGGACTGGAGAGATGGAGGAATGGGGAGCTATCCTTAATGGGTGTAGAGTTTCGGTTTTACAAGATGAAAAGAATTCTGCTGAACGATGGTGATAGTTGCACAACAAATGAATGTCCTTAATTCCACTGAATTGTACTTGTAAAAATAGTTAAGATAGTAAATTTTATGTTATATATATTTTATCACAATAAAAAAATTGGAAAAAAAGATATGTTCACTCTTACCACTTTTATTCAGCATTTTATTAGAGGTTCTAGACAGTGCAGTCAGGCAAGAGAAAGAAAGGAAAGCTATCCAAATTGGAAAAGAAGAAGTG
The DNA here is from genome assembly GCF_965194805.1 of Balaenoptera borealis. NCBI lineage: Eukaryota > Metazoa > Chordata > Mammalia > Artiodactyla > Balaenopteridae > Balaenoptera > Balaenoptera borealis. The sequence goes on from NC_138860.1 coordinate 150,341,910, forward strand.
AAACTATATTTGTAGGTAATATGATTGTTTATACAGAAGTCTAGAAAAGAGTTATTCATTAGAATTAATGAGTGAGTTTAGCAAGGTTGCAGAATACAAGCTCAATATGCAAAAATCAATTATATTTTTATATACTAACGGTAAACAGTATAAAATTGAAATTTAAAAAACTGCTATTTACAATAGCATCAAAAATATGCAAAACTTATGTACAGAAATTACAGAACATTCCTGAGAGAAATTAAAGAAGAGCTAAAGAAATGCAGAAATAAACCTTTTTTATATGTTGGAAAAATTGATACTGTTAAATATCTTTCTAAACTGACCAAAATCCCAAATTGAAAAGCTGATTCTAAAATTCATCTGGAGGGACTTCCCTGGTGGTCCAGTGGTAAAGAATCCTCCTGCAATGCAGGGGATGTGGGTTCGATCCCTGGTTAGGGAACTAGGTTCCCACATGCCACGGGGCAACTAAGCCCATGCGCCACAACTAATGAGCTCATGTGCCTCAACTAGAGAGCCTACGTGCTGCAAAACTACAGAGCCCACATGCCCTGGAGCCTGCACGCCACAACTAGAGAAGAGAAAACCCGCATGCCACAACTTCGAGAAGCCTGCATGCCTCAACGAAGATGCCACATGCTGCAACTAAGACCCGACGCAGCCAAAAACAAACAAATAAATAATAAATAAATCTTTAAGAAAAAGCTATAATGGAAAAGAATCTGAAAAAGAATCTGTCTGTATAACTGAATCACTTTGTTGTACACCTGAAACATTGTAAATCAACTATACTTCAATAAAAAAGATAAAAAAGAAGAGAAAAGCTAAAATTCATCTGTAAATGCAAAGACCCTAGAAAATCTAAAACAACTTTGAAAAAGACCAAAGTTGGAGGACTAACAACACCTGATTTCCAGACTTATAAAGCTACAGTAATCAAGACAGTGTGGTATTGGCATCAAGTAGACAAGTAGATCAGTGGAGCAGAATAGTGAGTCTACAAATAAGACTACAGTTCTATGAACAACTGATTTTTGACAGACATTCAAAGGTAATTCAGTGGAGAAATGATATTCTCTTAAACATATGAATAGTTAGATATCCATGTACAAAGAAAGACGTTTGATCCATACCTTGCACTGTGTAAAAAAATAACTCAAAACTGGATTACAGACCTAAACGTAAAACCTAAAAGTATAAAATTTCCAGAATAAAAAATGAGATAAAATCTTTATGACCTTGGATTAGGCAAAATTTCTTAGGTATGATACCAGAGGAAATAAATGATTAATGGGACTTCCTCAAAGCTATAAACTTCTGCTTTTTGAAAGATATTTTTTAAAGAACAACAATATTAGCTGCAGACTGGGAAAAAATATTTGCAAATCATATCTGGTAAATTATTTGTATATAGAAGATATAAAAAACTTTCAAAACTCAATGATAAGTATAGTAATCCCCCCTTATTCGTGGTTTTGCTTTCTGTGGTTTCAGTTACCCTTGGTCAGCCATGTCTGACAATATCAAATGGGAAATTCCATAAATAAACAACTTAACAGTTTTAAGCTACATGCCATTCTGAATAGTGTGGTGAAATCTCATGTTGTTCAGCTTCATCCTGCCTGGGATGTGAAACATCCCTTTGTTTAGCATATCCACGCTGTGTATACTACCTGCCTGTTAATCACTTAGTAGCCATCTTGGTTATCAGATTGGCTGTTGGTGGTATCACAGTGCTTGTGTTTGAGTAATCCTTATTTTATTTAATAATGGCCCCAAAGTGCAAGAGTAGTGATGCAGGCCATTTGGGTAGTCTCTTAATGTGCTTAATTTATAAATAAAACTTTATCATAGGTATGTATGTAGAGAAAGAAAATAGTATTTACAGGGTTTGGTGCTATCTGTGGTTTCAGGCCTCCACTGGAGGCGTTGTAACATATCCTCCAAGGATAAGGGGGGACTATTGTAAACAAACAACCAAATAAAAATATGGGCCAAAGGTTAGAGCCAAGACTTTTTTAAAGAAGACATACAGATGTCAAACACATGAAAAGATGCTCAACATTATTCGTCATTAGGGAAATCACTACACTTATTAGAACAGCTAAAATTAAAAAGATTGACTATGCCAAACGTTGTCAAGGATGTGAATGAATGGCAAGTCTAAAACAGGGCTGGTGGAAATGTGAACTATTACATCCACTTTCTTTTTATTTTGTTTATTTTTTTAAACTTTAAAAATATTTATTTAGTTATGTGGTTGCACTGGGTCTTAGTTGTGGCTCACTGGCTCCTTAGTTGCGGCTCGCTGGCTCTTTAGTTGTGGCATGCGTGTGGGATCTAGTTCCCTGACCAGGGATCGAACCTGGGCCCCCAGCATTGGGAGCACGGAATCTTATCCACTGCACCACCAGGGAAGTCCCCTAATTTCTTTTTAAAGATTTTTTTTCTTTTTTAATTAAAATTGTTTTTTAAATTTATTTTGCTGCATTGGGTCTTAGTTGTGGCACGTGGGACCTTCTTTGTGGCATGCACGGTCTTTTCGTTGCAGTGTGTGGGCTTCTCTAGTTGCGGCACACGGGCTCCAGAGCTCATGGGCTCAGTAGCTGAGGCATGCAGGCTCTCTAGTTGTGGCATGTGGGCTCTAGAGCACACGGGCTTAGTAGTTGCGGCCTGTGGGCTTAATTGCCCTGTGGCACATGGGATCTTAGTTCCCCGACCAGGGATCGAACGCGCGTCCTCTGCATTGGAAGACGGATTCTTAACCACTGGACCACCAGGGAAGTCCCTAAAGGTTTATTTTAAAATTATTTTTAATTGAGAGTTGGTTGACATATAACATTATATTAGTTTCAGGTGTACAACATAATGATTCAATATATGTATATTTTGTGAAATGATCACCACAGTAAATCTAGTTAATATCCACCACCACACATAACAATTTTTTTTTCTTGAGGTGAGAACTTTTAAGATTTACTCTCAGCAACTTTTCAATATACAATACTGTATTATTACCTATAATGTCAAACAGTATATTATATCTCCAGGACTAATTTATTTTATAACTGAAAGTTTGCACCTTTTGACTACTTTCACCCATTTCGCTCACCCCCAACCACCCACCCCTGCCTCTGGCAACCACCAATCTGTTCTCTGTATGAGTTCAGGTTTTGTTGTTGTTTTTAGATTCCATGTGTGAGATCATACGATATTTGTCTTTCTCTGTCAGACTTATTTCATTTAGCAATATGCCCTTAGGGTCCATCCATGTTGTGGCACATGGCAAGATTTTCTTTATTTTTATGGCTGAAAAATATTCAGTTATATATATGGACCACATTTTCTTTATTCATTCATCCATCAGTGGACACTTAGGTTGTTTCCATGTCTTGGCTATTGAAAATAATGCTGCAGTGAACATGGAGGTGCAGATTTCTTTTCCTGTTAGTGTTTTCATTCCCTTTGGATAAATACCCAGAAGTGGAATTATTGGATCATATGGTAATACATCCACTTTTGAAAACATTTTGGCAGTTTTTAAAAAGTTAAACATATACCTAATATATGATTCAGCCATTCAATCCCTATGGATTTATCCAAGATAAGTGAAAGTATATGTCTCTACATTTACTTGTATATGAGTATTCATAGCAGTTTTATGTGTAATAGCCAAAGAGGTGAACAGATATACAAATTGTGGTATATCCATACCTTGTTATACTATTTGGTGTAAAAAGGAATGAACAGCACAACATAGATGAATCTCAAAATAAGTATCCTGAGTGTAAAAAGCCAGACAAAAATGACTATTTACTGTGTGATTCCATGCATATAAAATTCTAGAAAATGCAGTCTAAGCTATAGTCATAGACAGCAGGTTGGTGGTTGCCTGAGTATGGGTGTGAAGAGGGAGGGAGTGATTACAAAGGGATATGAGGGAATTTTTGCGAATGATTGATATGTTTATTATCTTGACTGTGGCGATGGTTTTATTATATACATATGTCAAAAATGAACCAAATTGTAAACCTTAAATATGTGCAATTTGTTGTATATAAATTATATCTCAGTAAAGTTGCTTTTTGAAAAGCAGCCAGAAGGAAAAGTTAAGGTCATTCATAAAGGTGTGGAAGTTGGGAATGTGGCTGACTTACCAGTAGTAGCAATAGAAGCCAGAAGACAGTTGAATAGTATCTTAAGAGTTCTGGAGAGAGGAAAACCTCCTGTCAACCTTTATTTCTATATTCAGTGAAATTATCTAACAATAATCAATACAGAATATATATATATATACACACACACACACATACACACACTTATTTATTTTTTATATTTATTTTATTCAAGTATAGTTGATTTACAATGTTATAATTTCTGCTTTATAGTAGTGATTCAGTTATACATATATATACATTCTTTTTAGTATTTTTTTCCATTATGGTTTATCCCAGACATTGAATATAGTTCCCTGTGCTATACAGTAGGACCTTGTTGTTAAGCCATTCTATATATAATAATTTGCATCTGCTAATCCCAAACTCCCAATCCATCCCTCCCCCTCCCCCATCCCCTTTGGCAACCACAAATCTGTTCTCTGTCTGTGAGTCTGTTTCTGTTTCAAAAATAAGTTCATTTGTGTCATATTTTGGATTCCACATATAAGTGATATTATATGGTATTTGTCTTATTCTTCCTGACTTACTTCACTTAGTATGATAATCCTTAGGTTCATCCATGTTGCTGCAAATGGCATTGTTTCATTCTTTTTTATCGCTGAGTGGTATTCCATTGTATATATGTATCATGTCTTCTTTATCCTGTTGATGGACATTTAGGTTGTTTCCATGTCTTGGCTACAGTGACTAGTGCTACTATGAACAGAGGGTGCATGTTAACATCTTTATTGGAGTATAATTGCTTTACAATGGTGTGTTAGTTTCTGCTGTATAACAAAGTGAATCAACTATACATATACATACATCCCCATATCTCCTCCCTCTTGCGTCTCCCTCCCACCCTCCCTGTCTCACCCCTCTAGGGGGACACAAAGCACCTAACTGATCTCCTTGTGCTATACGGCTGCTTCCCACTAGCTATTTATTTTACATTTGGTAGTGTATATATGTCCATGCCACTCTCTCACTTCGTCGCACCTTACCCTTCCCACTCTCCATGTCCTCAAGTCCATTCTCTATGTCTACGTCTTTATTCCTGTCATGCCCCTAGGTTCTTCAGAACCAGATAAGGATGGCAGTGTCTGATTTATTTGTGAAATAGAATCTTTAACTTAATGGTGAGTCTGACATATTAAAGGGATTGAGTAGGAAAGACAAATGGTTTTCTCCCAAGCAGTCTCCAAACCACCCACTCTCCTTTGTGTGTGTGTGATTTTTTTTTTAATTTGCCAGGTATTTTATTTTATTTTATTTTTTAACATTTTTATTGGGGTATAAGTGCTTTACAATGGTGTGTTAGTTTCTGCTTTATAACAAAATGAATCAGCTATACATATATCCCCATATTCCTCCCTCTTGCGTCTCCCTCCCACCCTCCCTATCCCACCCCTCTAGGTGGTCACAAAGCACCGAACTGATCTCCCTGTGCTATGCAGCTGCTTCCCACTAGCTATCTATTTTACATTTGGTAGTGTATATATGTCAGTGCTACTCTCTCACTTCTCCCCAGCTTACCCCTCCCCCATCCCATGTCCTCAAGTCCATTCTCAACGTCTGTGTCTTTATTCCAGTCCTGCCCCTAGGTTCATCAGAACCAATTTTTTTTAATCTTTAGATTCCATATATATGTGTTAGCATACGATACTTGTTTTCCTCTTTCTGACTTACTTCACTCTGTGTAACAGACTCTAGGTCCATCTACCTCACTACAAATAACTCAATTTCATTTCTTTTTATGGCTGAGTATTATTCCATTGTATATATGTGCCACATCTTCTTCATCTATTCATCTGTTGATGGACACTTAGGTTGCATCCATGTCCTGGCTATTGTAAATAGTGCTGCAGTGAACATTGTGGTACATGTCTTTTTGAATTATGGTTTTCTCAGGGTATATGCCCAGTAGTGGGATTGCTAGATCATATGGTAGTTCTATTTTTAGTTTTTTAAGGAACCTCCATACTGTTCTCCATAGTGGCTGTATCAATTTACATTGCCACCAACAGTGCAAGAGGGTTCCCTTTTCTCCACACCCTCTCCAGTATTTATTGTTTGTAGATTTTTTGATGATAGCCATTCTGACTGGTGTGAGGGGATACCTCATTGTAGTTTTGATTTGCATTTCTCTAATGATTAGTGATGTTGAGCATCTTTTCATGTGTTTGTTGGCAATCTGTTTATCTTCTTTGGAGAAATGTCTATTTAGGTCTTCTGCCCATTTTTGGATTGGGTTGTTTGTTTTTTGATATTGAGCTGCATGAACTGCTTGTATATTTTGGATATTAATCCTTTGTCAGTTGCTTCATTTTCAAATATTTTCTCCTATTCTGAGGGTTGTCTTTTTGTCTTGTTTATGGTTTCCTTTGCTGTGCAAAAGCTTTTACGTTTCATTAGGTCCCATTTATTTTTGTTCTTATTTCCATTTCTCTAGGAGGTGGGTCAAAAAGGATCTTGCTATGATTTATGTCATAGAGTGTTCTGCCTATGTTTTCCTCTAAGAGTTTTATAGTGTCTGGTTTTACCTTTTTTGTCTTTAATCCATTTTGAGTTTATTTTTGTGTATGGTGTTAGGGAGTGTTCTAATTTCATTCTTTTACATGTAGCTATGTAGCTGTCCAGTTTACCCAGCACCACTTATTGAAGAGGCTGTCTTTTCTCCATTGTATATTCTTGCCTCCTTTATCAAAGATAAGGTGACCATATGTGCATGGGTTTATCTCTGGGCTTTCTATCCTGTTCCATTGATCTATATTTCTGTTTTTGTGCCAGTACCATACTGTCTTGATTACTGTAGCTTTGTAGTATAGTCTGAAGTCAGGGAGCCTGGCTCCTCTAAATCCTGAACAAAATACTAGCAAACAGAATCCAACAGCACATTAAAAGGATCATATACTATGATCAAGTGGGGTTTATCCAAGGAATGCAGGGATTCATCAATATATGCAAATCGATCAATGTGATAAACCATATTAACAAATTGAAGAAGAAAAACCATATGATCGTCTCAATACATGCAGAAAAAGCTTTCGACAAAATTCAACACCCATTTATGATAAAAGTCTTCCAGAAAGTAGGCATACATGGAACTTAACATAATGAAGGCCATATATGACAAACCCACAGCCAACATCATTCTCAATGGTGAAAAACTGAAACCATTTCCACTAAGATCAGGAACGAAACAAGGTTGCCCACTCTCACCACTTTTATTCAACATAGTTTTGGAAGTGTTAGCCACAGCAATCAGAGAAGACAAAGAAATAAAAGGAATCCAAATTGGAAAAGAAGAAGTAAAGCTGTCACTGTTTGCAGATGACATGATACTATACATAGAGAATCCTAAAGATGCTACCAGAAAACTACTCAGGCTAATCAATGAATTTGGTAAAGTAGCAGGATACAAAGTTAATGTACAGAAATCTCTTGCATTCCTATACACTAATGATGAAAAATCTGAAAGAGAAATTAAGGAAACACTCCCACTTACCGTTGCAACAAAAAGAATAAAATACCTAGGAACAAACCTACCTAAGGAGACAAAAGACCTGTATACAGAAAACTATAAGACACTGATGAAAGACATTAAAGATGATACAAACAGATGTAGAGATATACCATGTTCTTGGATTGGAAGAATCAACATTGTGAAAATGACTATACTACCCAAAGCAATGTACAGATTCAATGCAATCCCTATCAAACTACCAATGGCATTTTTCACAGAACTGGAACCAATAATTTCACAATTTGTATGGAAACACAAAAGCCCCTGAATAGCCAAAGCAATCCTGAGAAAGAAAAACGGAGCTGCATGTATTTTTTTGAATTAGAGTTTTCTCTGGATATATACCCAGGAGTGGGATTGCTGGATCATATTCTTTTTGTAGTTCTATTTGTAGTTTTTTAAGGAACCTCCATACTTTTCTCCATAATGGTTGTACCAATTTACATTCCTACCAGCAGTGGGAAGGGTTCCCTTTTCTCCTCAGCCTCTCCAACATTTGTTATTTGTAGACTTTTTAATGATGGCCATTCTGACTGTTGTGAGGTGGTACCTTGTAATTTTGGTATGCATTTCTCTAATAAGTAGTGATGTTGAACATCTTTTTGTGTGCCTGTTGGCCATCTGTATGTCTTTGGAGAAATGTCTATTTTGGTCTGCCCATTTTTCGATTGGGTTGTTTTTTGTCATTGTTGAGTTGTATGAGCTCTTTGTTTATTTTGGAATTAAGCCCTTGTTGGTCACATCATATGCAAATATTTTCTCCCAGTCCGTAGGTTATCTTTTTGTTTTGTTTATGGTTTCCTTTGCTGTACAAAAGCTTATAAGTTTGATTAGGTTCCATTTGTTTATTTTTGCTTTTATTTCTATTTCTTTGGGAGACTGACCTGAGAAAACATTGGTATGATTTATGTCAGAGAATGTTTTGCTTATGTTCTCTTCTAAGAGTTTTATGGTGTCATGTCTTATGTTTAAGTCTTTAAGCCATTTTGAGTTTACTTTTGTGTATGGTGTGAGGGTGTATTCTAACTTCATTGATTTACATGCAGCTGTCCAACTTTCCCAGCACCACTGAGAGCAGAATATATTGATGGACAAATGAAATGAGAGAGTTAACCTCCAAAAGACCCTCGGTAAAGGAAATTCTAAAGGATGTATTTTAGATTAAAGGAAAATGATCCTCAGGGAAACATGAGAGATGTGAGAGGAATGGAGAATTAAAGACATATTGGTTGAATAAAATAACAGTAGCAGCAACAATAACAATAGCATTCAATTTGTCAGGGGCAAAAATGCAGGTAGAACTCAAGTACTCAACAATAATAGGATGTAAGTTCGGAGAGGGTTATCAGTGTTACAGCTTTTTAAAAAATTCTGGTTTGGGAAGAGAATAAAGATACTGGCTTATTTTTTAGATATTTTTAAGTTAAGTATATATGTTGAAATACCTAGGTAAGCAGTAAAAGAGGGGCGGTAGAGTAAAGCTTCCAAACTAGTATAGGAAGAAAGATTAAATAAGATAATGAAAAAGCCTCCATCCTAAAGAATGGGCAGGTGTGTGGGGTAGGATGGTAGGCTGAGGGTGTCAGCAAAAGCAGATGAAAAAGAAGCTCAATCAAAATTTATCTTACACCTATCCAAAAAGATAAATGAGCTATATTTTTCCAGTTAAAAGACTGGTACAAATTTTTGATTTATAAATAATTTATTGTGTACCTTCAGCTTCTGTCTTCGGCAGTGATAGTATAGAGATCTAAAAAAATAAAGCATTATAACACGTGGATGTAGGGAGTTCACAGGTATTGGGAACCGGGCATATAAGCAAAGGGTTGAAAGAGTGTGGTAAGTGTGATAGTAGATGGTTTTTAGAATATGCTGTGACAGCAGATTGGGACTTATGTAATAAAGTGTGTAGTGAGTCAGAGAAGGCTTAATAGAGATGGTGAATAGAGAATCTGATCCTAGTTCTTAAAAATGTTAGCCAGGGGGCTTCCCTGGTGGCACAGTGGTTAATAATCCACCTGCCAATGCAAGGGACATGGGTTCGAGCCCTGGTCCAGGAAGATCCCACATGCCGTGGAGCAGCTAAGCCTGTGTGCTGCAACTACAGAGCCTGCGCTCTAGAGCCTATGGGCCACAGCTGCTGAGCCTGCATACCACAGCTACTAAAGCCTGTGCCTAGAGCCCATGCTCCGCAACAAGAGAAGCCACGACAATGAGAAGCCTGCGCATCACAACTAGAGAAAGCGTATGTGCAGCAATGAAGACCCAAGGCAGCCAAAAAAAAAAAAAAAAAAAAGTTAGCTAGGTAAAGAAGAATACATCTTTACAGAAGAGAACCCAGCATGTGCAGAGTTACTGAAGCAAGAAACGGCAGACTGTGTTCAGGAAAAAACTAGTAGCTTAGCATAACTGAAGAAATCTGGCAAAGGGAGGGATGAAATATATGATGTTGGAGAGTTGGGCAAAAGCCTGATCATGAATGAATATGTATACTATGTTAGAGTGTTTGGATTTTATTTTGAGGTTTATGGAGCTTAATGACACATATTTTTGCAACATTACTCATCCTCGAATAAGTGTGAAAGAAGCCTTTGAAGGGTCTAGGTTGGGGAGACCAGTTAGTCTTTTTTTTTTTTTTTTTTTTTTTTTGCCGTGCCTTGTGGCATGTGGGATCTTAGTTCCCCGACCAGGGATCAAACCCGTGCCCCCTGCATTGGAAGCGCGGAATCTTAACCACTGGACCTCCAGGGACGTCCCACCAGTTAGTCTTTCATGATAATCTAGTCAGGCAATGAGGAACATTTGATATGAAGTAGTAGTTAGTGAGAATGGACTTGAGGTTAGAGTTTTAAGAGCAATGTAGGATATAGAATTGTGGAAGTAGAGGCCTAGGATATCTAAAATGATCATAAGGTATCTGATTTGAGATGTTATTATAGATTGTGATACCATTAACTTAGAGGAAATACTAAAAGAAAAATGTTTTAGAACATACTCAGTTTGATACACTTGTAGGACATTTCAAGAAGAGATGTTCACCCATCAGTTGAATATAAAGATCTGGAATTTATATTAGGAGCTGGAGAATCATATTTGGTAATCTTCAGCATATCTAAGTCATAGATTTAGGTGAGATCACCCAAGGGAGTGAGAAGGAGAGAAGATCAAACAACACAAACATTTAAGGGACTAATAGTGGAGGAGCAACCAATAGACTGGATAATGATCAGAAAAATAGGAAAAATGGAGAAAGATATCACAGAAGCCAAAAATAAGGAGTTTTAAGAGGATAGTCCAAAGTATTGGATAATATAGATAAAAATAATCTAAGAACATAAAAATGTTTGACTTGGCAATAAGGAGGTTTTGATAATCCTGTAAGAGCAGTTTCTGTTTTAGAGCTAATGATATAGTTTTGAGTGAACAGGTTAAAGGAATGGTGTATGAACTCAACCTTCAGTAAGCTTCGTTGTGAAAAAAGAGGAAGGAAGATTGCTGGAGTGTCACACAGGATCTTTTTTTTTTTTTTTTTCTCACATATGGCATAGTGGAACTCTCATCATGGTTCACAGCTTTAATTTTTTATTAATTTCAATAATTGTGTAATTAATCCTTATATCTCTCTTGACTGTAAATTCCATGAGGGCAGGGATTATATCCATTCTTTTTTCCCCGTTGTATCTCCATTGCCTAGCACAGTGCCTGACACTTAGATGCTCCATCATATTTGTTGACTAATTATTACATTGGAAGTGGAAAGTGCACAGACATGGGAGTTAGACCTAAATTTAATTCTCATTTCCACCGTGTGATTCTAGAAAAGATATTTAACATCCCTGAGCCTCAGTTTTCTTATCTATAAAATGATTGTTTTTTCTTTTTTCCTTTAACATCTTTATTGGAGTATAATTGCTTTACAATGTTGTGTTAGTTTCTGCTGTATAACACAGTGAATCAGCTATATGCATATGTATATCCCCATATCCCCTCCCTCTTGTGTCTCCCTCCCACCCTCCTTATCCCACCCCTCTAGGTGGTCGCAAAGCACCGAGCTGATCTCCCTGTGCTATGCAGCTGCTACCCACTAGCTCTCTATTTTACATTTGGTAGTGTATCTGTGTCAGTGTTACTCTCTCACTTAGTCCCTGCTTACCCTTCCCCTCCTTGTGTCCTCAAGTACATTCTCTACGTCTGTGTCTTTATTCCTGTCCTGTCCCTAGGTTCATGAGAACCTTTTTTTTTTTTTTTTAGATTCCATATATATGTGTTAGCATATGGTATTTGTTTTTCTCTTTCTGACTTACTTCACTCTGTATGACCAACTCTAGGTCCATCCACCTCACTACAAATAACTCAATTTCGTTTCTTTTTATGGCTGAGTAATATTCCATTGTATATATGTGCCACACTTTCTTTATCCATTCATCTGTCCATGGACACTTAGGTTGCTTCCATGTCCTGGCTATTGTAAATAGTGCTGAAATGAATATTGTGGTAATGACTCTTTTTGAATTATGGTTTTCTCAGGGTATATGCGTAGTAGTGGGATTGCTGGGTCATATGGTAGTTCTATTTTTAGTTTTTCAGGAACCTCCATACTGTTCTCCATAGTGGCTGTATCAATTTACAGTCCCACCAACAGTGCAAGACGGTTCCCTTTTCTCCACACCCTCTCCAGTATTTATTGTTTGTAGATTTTTTGATGATGGCCATTTTGACTGGTGTGAGGTGATACCTCATTGTAGTTTTGATTTGCATTTCTCTAATGATTAGTGATGTTGAGCATCTTTTCATGTGTTTGTTGGCAATCTGTTTATCTTCTTTGGAGAAATGTCTATTTAGGTCTTCTGCCCATTTTTGGATTGGGTTGTTTGTTTTTTGATATTGAGCTGTATGAGCTGCTTGTATATTTTGGATATTAATCCTTTGTCAGTTGATTCGTTTGCAAATATTTTCTCCTATTCTGAGGGTTGTCTTTTCGTCTTGTTTATGGTTTCCTTTGCTGTGCAAAAGCTTTGAAGTTTCATTAGGTCCCATTTGTTTATTTTTGTTTTTATTTCCATTTCTCTAGGAGGTGGGTCAAAAAGGATCTTGCTATGATTTATGTCATAGAGTGTTCTGCCTATGTTTTCCTCTAAGAGTTTTATAGTGTCTGGTTTTACATTTAGGTCTTTAATCCATTTTGAGTTTATTTTTGTGTATAGTGTTAGGGAGTGTTCTAATTTCATTCTTTTACATGTAGCTGTCCAGTTTTCCCAGCACCACTTATAGAAGAGGCTGTCTTTTCTCCATTGTATATTCTTGCCTCCTTTATCAAAGATAAGGTGACCATATGTGGGTGGGTTTATCTCTGGGCTTTCTATCCTGTTCCAATGATCTATATTTCTGTTTTTGTGCCAGTACCATACTGTCTTGATTACTGTAGCTTTGTGGTATAGTCTGAAGTCTGGGAGCCTGATTCCTCCAGCTCTGTTTTTCTTTTTCAAGATTGCTTTGGCTATTCAGGGTCTTTTGTATTTCCATACAAACTGTACAATTTTTTGTTCTAGTTCTGTGAAAAATGCCAGTGGTAGTTTGATAGGGATTGCATTGAATCTGTAGATTGCTTTGGGTAGTATAGTCATTTCACAATGTTGATTCTTCCAATCCAAGAACATGGTATATCTCTACATCTGTTTGTATCATCTTTAATGTCTTTCATCACTGTCTTATAGTTTTCTGTATACAGGTCTTTAGTCTCCTTAGGTAGGTTTATTCCTAGGTATTTTATTCTTTTTGTTGCAACGGTAAGTGGGAGTGTTTCCTTAATTTCTCTTTCAGATTTTTGATCATTAGTGTATAGGAATGCAAGAGATTTCTGTACATTAACTTTGTATCCTGCTACTTTACCAAATTCATTGATTAGCCTGAGTAGTTTTCTGGTAGCATCTTTAGGATTCTCTATGTATAGTATCATGTCATCTGCAAACAGTGACAGCTTTACTTCTTCTTTTCCAATTTGGATTCCTTTTATTTCTTTTACTTCTCTGATTGCTGTGGCTAAAATTTCCGCAACTATGTTGAATAAAAGTGGTGAGAGTGGGCAACCTTGTTTCGTTCCTGATCTTAGTGGAAATGGTTTCAGTTTTTCACCATTGAGAATGATGTTGGCTGTGGGTTTGTCATATATGGCCTTTATTATGTTAAGTTCCCTGTATGCCTACTTTCTGGAGGACTTTTATCATAAATGGGTGTTGAATTTTGTCGAAAGCTTTTTCTGCATGTATTGAGACGATCATATGGTTTTTCTTCTTCAATTTGTTAATATGGTTTATCACATTGATCGATTTGCATATATTGATGGATCCTTGCATTCCTTGGATAAACCCCACTTGATCATAGTATATGATCCTTTTAACGTGCTGTTGGATTCTGTTTGCTAGTATTTTGTTGAGGATTTTTGCATTTATGTTCATCAGTGATATTGGCCTGTAGTTTTCTTTTTTTGTGACATCTTTGTCTGGTTTTCATATCAGGGTGATGGTGGCCTCATAGAATGAGTTGTGGAGTGTTCCTCCCTCTGCTATATTTTGGAAGAGTTTGAGAAGGATGGGGGTTAGCTCTTCTCTAAATGTTTGATAGAAATCGCCTGTGAATCCATCTGGTCCCGGGCTTTTGTTTGTTGGAAGATTTTTAATCACAATCTCAATTTCAGTGCTTCTGATTGGTCTGTTTATATTTTCTATTTCTTCCTGGTTCAGTCTCGGGAGGTTGTGCTTTTCTAAGAATTTGTCCATTTCTTCCAGGTTGTCCATTTTATTGGCATATGGTTGCTTGTAGTGATCTCTCATGATCTTTTGTATTTCTGCAGTGTCAGTGGTTACTTCTCCTTTTTCATTTCTAATTCTATTGATTTGAGTCTTCTCCCTTTTTCTCTTGATGAGTCTGGCTAATGGTTTATCAATTTTGTTTATCTTCTCAAAGAACCAGCTTTTAGTTTTATTGATACTTGCTATTGTTTCCTTCATTTCTTTTTCATTTATTTCTGATCTGAACTCTATGATTTCTTTCCTTCTGCTAACTTTGTTTTTTTTTTGTTCTTCTTTCTCTAATTGCTTTAGGTGTAAGGTTAGGTTGTTTGTTTGAGATGTTTCTTGTTTCTTGAGGTAGGATTGTATCGCTATAAACTTCCCTCTTAGAGCTGCTTTTGCTGCATCCCATAGGTTTTGGGTTGTTGTGTTTTCACTGTCATTTGTTTCTAGGTATTTTTTGGTTTCCTCTTTGATTTCTTCAGTGATCTCTAGGTTATTTAGTAGTGTACTGTTTAGCCTCCATGTGTTTGTATTTTTTACAGTTTTTTTCCTGTAATTGGTATCTAGTCTTATAGCATTGTGGTCAGAAAAGATACTTGATATGATTTCAATTTTCTTAAGTTTACCAAGGCTTGATTTGTGATTCAAAATGTGGTTTATCCTGGAGAATGTTCCCTGAGCACTTGAGAAGAAAGTGTATTCTGTTGTTTTTGGATGGAATGTCCTATAAATATCAATTAAGTCCATTTTGTTTAATGTATCATTTAAAGCTTGTGTTTCCTTATTTATTTTCATTTTGGATGATCTGTCCGTTGGTGAAAGTGGGGTGTTAAAGTCCCCTACCATTATTGTGTTACTGTCGATTTCCCCTTTTATGGCTGTTAGCATTTGCCTTATGTATTGAGGTGCTCCTATGTTGGGTGCATAAATATTTACAATTGTTATATCTTCTTCTTGGATTGATCCCTTGATCATTATGTAGTGTCCTTCTTTTTCTCTTATAATAGTCTTTGTTTTAATGTCTATTTTGTCTGATATGAGGATTGCTACTCCAGCTTTCTTTTGAATTCCATTTGCATGGAATATCTTTTTCCATCCCCTCACTTTCAGTCTGTATGTGTCTCTAGGTCTGAAGTGGGTCTCTTGTAGACAGCATATATACGGGTCTTGTTTTTGTATCCATTCAGCCAATCTATGTCTTTTGGTGGGAGCATTTAATCCATTTACATTTAAGGTAATTATCAATATGTATGTTCCTAGTACCATTTTCTTAATTGTTTTGGGTTTTGTTTATGGTTTCCTTTGCTGTGCAAAAGCTTTTAAGTTTCATTAGGTCCCATTTGTTTATTTGTGTTCTTATTTCCATTTCTCTGGGAGCTGGGTCAAAAAGAATCTTGCTGTGATGTATGTCATAGAGTGTTCTGCCTATGTTTTCCTCTAAGAGTTTGATAGTGTCTGGTCTTACACTTAGGTCTTTAATCCATTTTGAGTTTATTTTTCTGCATGGTGTCAGGGAGTGTTCTAATTTCATACTTTTACATGTATCTGTCCAATTTTCCCAGCACCACTTATTGAAGAGGCTGTCTTTTCTCCACTGTATATGCTTGCCTCCTTTATCAAAGATAAGGTGACCATATGTGCGTGGGTTTATCTCTGGGCTTTCTATCCTGTTCCATTGATCTATATTTCTGTTTTTGTGCCAGTACCAAACTATCTTGATTACTGTAGCTTTGTAATATAGTCTGAAGTCAGGGAGCCTGATTCCCCCAGCTCCATTTTTCGTTCTCAAGATTGCTTTGGCTATTCGGGGTCTTTTGTGTTTCCATACAAATTGTGAAATTTTTTGTTCTAGTTCTGTGAAAAATGCCAGTGGTAGTTTGATAGGGATTGCATTGAATCTGTAGATTGCTTTGGGTAGTACAGTCATTTTCACAATGTTGATTCTTCCAATCCAGGAACATGGTATATCTTTCCATCTATTTGTATCATCTTTAATTTCTTTCATCAGTGTCTTATAATTTTCTGCATACAGGTCTTTTGTCTCCTTAGGTAGGTTTATTCCTAGATATTTTATTCTTTTTGTTGCAATGGTAAACGGGAGTGTTTTCTTAATTTCACTTTCAGATTTTTCATCATTAGTGTATAGAAATGCAAGAGATTTCTGTGCATTAATTTTGTATCCTGCTACTTTACCAAATTCATTGATTAGCTCTAGGAGTTTTCTGGTAGCATCTTTAGGATTCTCTATGTATAGTATCATGTCATCTGCAAACAGTGACAGCTTTACTTCTTCTTTTCCGATTTGGATTCCTTTTATTTCTTTGTCTTCTCTGATTGCTGTGGCTAACACTTCCAAAACTATGTTGAATAATAGTGGTGAGAGTGGGCAACCTTGTCTTGTTCCTGATCTTAGTGGAAATGGTTTCAGTTTTTCACCATTGAGGACAATGTTGGCTGTGGGTTTGTCATATATGGCCTTTATTATGTTGAGGAAAGTTCCCTCTATGCCTACTTTCTGCAGGGCTTTTATCATAAATGGGTGTTGAATTTTGTCGAAAGCTTTCTCTGCATCTATTGAGATGATCATATGGTTTTTCTCCTTCAATTTGTTAATATGATGTATCACATTGATTGATTTGCGTATATTGAAGAATCCTTGCATTCCTGGGATAAACCCCACTTGATCATGGTGTATGATCCTTTTAATGTGCTGTTGGATTCTGTTTGCAAGTATTTTGTTGAGGATTTTTGCATCTATGTTCATCAGTGATATTGGCCTGTAGTTTTCTTTCTTTGTGACATCTTTGTCTGGTTTTGGTATCAGGGTGATGGTGGCCTCGTAGAATGAGTTTGGGAGTGTTCCTCCCTCTGCAATATTTTGGAAGAGTTTGAGAAGGATAGGTGTTAGCTCTTCTCTAAATGTTTGATAGAATTCACCTGTGAAGCCATCTGGTCCTGGGCTTTTGTTTGTTGGAAGGTTTTTAATCACAGTTTCAATTTCAGTGCTTGTGATTGGTCTGTTCATATTTTCTATTTCTTCCTGGTTCAGTCTCGGCAGTTTGTGCATTTCTAAGAATCTGTCCATTTCTTCCAGGTTGTCTATTTTATTGGCGTAGAGTTGCTTGTAGTAATCTCTCATGATCGTTTGTATTTCTGCAGTGTCAGTGGTTACTTCTCCTTTTTCATTTCTAATTCTATTGATTTGAGTCTTCTCCCTTTTTCTCTTGATGAGTCTGGCTAATGGTTTATCAATTTTGTTTATCTTCTCAAAGAACCAGCTTTTAGTTTTATTGATTTTTGCTATTGTTTCCTTCATTTCTTTTTCATTTATTTCTGACCTGATCTTTATGATTTCTTTCCTTCTGCTAGCTTTGGGGTTTTTTTGTTCTTCTTTCTCTAATTGCTTTAGGTGCAAGGTTAGGTTGTTTATTCGAGATGTTTCCTGTTTCTTGATGTAGGCTTGTATTGCTATAAACTTCCCTCTTAGCACTGCTTTTGCTGCGTCCCATAGGTTTTGGGTCGTCGTATCTCCATTGTCATTTGTTTCTAGGTATTTTTTGATTTCCCCTTTGATTTCTTCAGTGATCACTTCGTTATTAAGTAGTGTATTGTGTAGCCTCCATGTGTTTGTATTTTTTACACATCTTTTCCTGTAATTGATATCTAGTCTCATAGCGTTGTGGTCGGAAAAGATACTTGATACGATTTCAATTTTCTTAAATTTACCAAGGCTTGATTTGTGACCCAAGATATGATCTATCCTGGAGAATGTTCCATGAGCACTTGAGAAAAATGTGTATTCTGTTGTTTTTGGGTGGAATGTCCTATAAATATCAATTAAGTCCATCTTGTTTAATGTATCATTTAAAGCTTGTGTTTCCTTATTTATTTTCATTTTGGATGATCTGTCCATTGGTGAAAGTGGGGTGTTAAAGTCCCCTACTATGATTGTGTTGCTGTCGATTTCCCCTTTTATGGCTGTTAGTATTTGCCTTATGTATTGAGGTGCTCCTATGTTGGGTGCATAAATATTTACAATTGTTATACCTTCCTCTTGGATCGATCCCTTGATCATTATATAGTGTCCTTCTTTGTCTCTTGTAAGAGTCTTTATTTTAAAGTCTATTTTGTCTGATATGAGAATTGCTACTCCAGCTTTCTTTTGATTTCCATTTGCATGGAATATCTTTTTCCATCCCCTCACTTTCAGTCTGTATGTGTCTCTAGGTCTGAAGTGGGTCTCTTGTAGACAGTATATATATGGGTCTTGTTTTTGTATCCATTCAGCCAGCCTGTGTCTTTTGGTGGGAGCATTTAATCCATTTACATTCAAGGTAATTATCGATATGTATGTTCCTATTCCCATTTTCTTAAATGTTTTGGGTTTGTTATTGTAGGTGTTTTCCTTCTCTTGTGTTTCTTGCCTAGAGAAGTTCCTTTAGCATTTGTTGTAAAGCTGGTTTGGTGGTGCTGAACTCTCTCAGCTTTTGCTTGTCTGTAAAGGTTTTAATTTCTCCATCGAATCTGAATGAGATCCTTGCTGGGTAGAGTAATCTTGGTTGTAGGTTTTTCTCCTTCATCACTTTAAGTATATCCTGCCACTCCCTTCTGGCTTGCAGAGTTTCTGCTGAAAGATCAGATGTTAACCTTATGGGGATTCCCTTGTGTGTTATTTGTTGTTTTTCCCTTGCTGCTTTTAATATGTTTTCTTTGTATTTAATTTTTGACATTTTGATTAATATGTGTCTTGGCGTGTTTCTCCTTGGGTTTATCCTGTATGGGACTCTCTGTGCTTCCTGGACTTGATTAACTATTTCCTTTCCCATATTAGGGAAGTTTTCAACTATAATCTCTTCAAATATTTTCTCAGTCCCTTTCTTTTTCTCTTCTTCTTCTGGGACCCCTATAATTCGAATGTTGGTGTGTTTAATGTTGTCCCAGAGGTCTCTGAGACTGTCCTCAGTTCTTTTCATTCTTTTTTCTTTATCCTGCTTTGCAGTAGTTATTTCCACCATTTTATCTTCCAGGTCACTTATCCTTTCTTCTGCCTCAGTTATTCTGCTATTGATCCCATCTAGAGTATTTTTAATTTCATTTATTGTGTTTTTCATCGTTGCTTGGTTCCTCTTTAGTTCTTCTACGTCCTTGTTAAATGTTTCTTGCATTTTGTCTATTCTATTTCCAAGATTTTGGATCATCCTTACTATCATTATTCTGAATTCTTTTTCAGGTAGACTACCTATTTCCTCTTCATTTGTTAGGTCTGGTGTGTTTTGACCCTGCTCCTTCATCTGCTGTGTGTTTTTCTGTCTTCTCATTTTGCTTATCTTACTGTGTTTGGGGTCTCCTTTTCACAGGCTGCAGGTTCGTAGTTCCCGTTGTTTTTGGTATCTGTCCCCAGTGGGTAAGGTTGGTTCAGTGGGTTGTGTAGGCTTCCTGGTGGAGGGGACTATTGCCTGTGTTCTGGTGGATGAGGTTGAATCTTGTCTTTCTGGTGGGTACGTCCACGTCTGGTGGTGTGTTTTGGGGTGTCTGTGGCCTTATGATTTTAGGCAGCCTCCCTGCTAATGGATGGGGCTGTGTTCCTGTCTTGCTAGTTGTTTGGCATAGGGTGTCCAGCCCTGTAGCTTGCTGGTCGTTGAGTGAAGCTGGTTCTTGATGTTGAGATGGAGATCTCTGAGAGATTTTTGCCGTTTGGTATTACGTGGAGCTGGTAGGTCTCTTGTGGACCAGTGTCCTGAAGTTGTCTCTCCCACCTCAGATGCACATCCCTGATGCCTGGCTGGAGCACCAAGAGCCTTTCATCCACACCGCTCAGAATATAAGGGAGAAAAAAATAGAAAGAAAGAAAGAGGATAAAATAAAATAAAATAAAGGTATTATAATAAAAAATAAGAAAAAAAATTATTAAGAGTAAATGAATTCAGAAAAAAAAATTTTTTTAATTTTTAAAAATAAATTTATTAACTTTTTATAGTAAAAAATAAGAAAAAAATTTTTAAGAAAAAAATTTATTAAGAAAAAAAATTTTAATTTTTTAAAATAAAAAATATGAAAAAACTTATTAAAAATTTTTTAATTTCTAAAAATAGAAAATACGGAAAAAATTATTAAGAAAACATATATTAGGAAAAAAAAGTTTTTTTAAGTAAAAAAAAAAAAAAAAAAAATGGACGGACCTAACCCTAGGACTAATGGTGAAAGCAAAGCTATACAGACAAAATCTCACCCAGAAGCATACACATATACACTCACAAAAAAAGGAAAAGGGGAAATTAATATATCCTGCTCCTAAAGTCCACCTTTTGAATTTGGGATGATTCATTGTCTATTCAGGTATTCAACAGATGCAGGCACATCAAGTTGTTTGTGGAGCTTTAATCCGCTGCTTCTGAGGCTGCTGGGAGAGATTTCCCTTTCTCTTCTTTGTTCGTACAGCTCCCAGCGTTCAGCTTTGGATTTGGACCCGCCTCTGCATGTACGTCGCCTGAGGGCGTCCGTTCCCCGCCCAGACAGAACGGGGTTAAAGGAGCAGCTGCTTCGGGGGCTCTGGCTCACTCAGGCCGGGGGAGGGAGCGGTATGGAGGAGGCGGGGCGAGCCTGCGGCGTCAGATGCGTCGTGACGTTGCAGCAGCCTGAGGCGCGCTGTGTGTTCTCCCGGGGAAGTTGTCCCCGGATCACGGGAGCCTGGCAGTGTTGAGCTGTACCGGCTCCCGGGAGGGGCGGTGTGGAGAGTGACCTGTGCTCGCACACAGGCTTCTTGGTGGCGGCAGCAGCAGCCTTAGCGTCTCCTACCAGTCTCTGGGGTCCGCGCTGATGGCCGCGGCTTGCGCCCGCCTCTGGAGTTCGTCTAGGCGGCGCTCTGAATCCCCTCTCCTTGCGCGCCGTGAATCAAAGAGGCAAGAAAAAGTCTCTTGCCTCTTCGGCGGCTGCAGACCTCCTCTCCGGCTCCCTCCCGGCTCGCCGCGGCACGCCAACCCCTTCAGGCTGTGTTCACGCCGCCAACCCCAGTCCTCTCCCTGCGATCCGACCGAAGCCCGCGCCTCAGCTCCCAGCCCCGCCCGCCCCGGCGGGTGAGCAGACAAGCCTCTTGGGCTGGTGAGCGCTGCTCGGCACTGAGCCTCTGTGCGGGAATCTCTCCGTTTTTCCCTCTGCGCCCCTGTTGCTCTGGGATCTGCCCTGATAGCTGTGGCTCGCACCGTCTCTGGATTTCGTTTAGGCAGCGCTCCGAATCCCCTCTCCTTGCGTGCCGCGAAACAAAGAGGCAAGAAAAAGTCTCTTGCCTTTTCGGCAGCTGCAGACTTTTTCCCGGACTCCCTCCCGGCTAGCACCAAAGCCCGAGCCTCAGCTCCCAGCCCCCGCCCGCCCAGGCGGGTGAGCAGACAGGCCTCTCGGGCTGGTGAGTGCTGGTTGGCGCCGAGCCTCTGTGCGGGAGTCTCTCCGCTTTGCCCTCCGCACCCCTGTGGCTGCGCTCTCCTCCGCGGCTCCGAAGCTTCCCCCCTCTGCCACCCGCTGTCTCTGCCCGCAAAGGGGCTCCTAGTGCCTGGAAACCTTTCCTCCTTCACGGCTCCCTCCCACTGGCGCAGGTCCCGTCCCTATTCTTTTGTCTCTGTTATTTCTTTTTTCTTTTACCCTACCCAAGTACGTGGGGATTTTCTTGCCTTTTGGGAGGTCTGACATCTTCTGCCAGCGTTCAGTGGGTGTTCTGTAGGAGCAGTTCCACGTGTAGATGTATTTCTACTGTATCTGTGGGAAGGAAGGTGATCTCCGCGTCTTACTCTTCCGCCATCTTGCCCCTACTCCTCACTGTGCTTTTGATTTGCATTTCCCTAATGATTAGTGACGTTGAGCACCTTTTCATGTGCTTATTGTCCATTCATATATCTTCTTTGGAGAAATGTCTATTCAAGTCCTGTGACCACTTTTGAATTGGGTTATTTTCTTGTAGTTGAGTTTAGGAGTTCTTCATATGTTCTGGATATTAATTCTGTATCATACACATGACTTGCAAATTTTTTATTCCATTATATGAGTTGCCTTTTTACTCTATTAGTAGTGTTGTTTGATACACAAAAGTATTTAATTTTTGTGAAGTCCAATTTGTCTATTTTTTCTTTTGTTTCCTGTGTTTTTGTTTAATATCCAAAAAATCATTTCCAAATCCAATGTCATGAAGCTTTTCTCTTTTGTTTTCTTCTAAGAGTTTTATAATTTTGCTCTTACGTTTAGATCTTTGATCCATTTTGAGTTAATTTTTGTATGTGGTGTAAGACAAGGATCCATATTGCATGTGGATATCCAGCTTTCCTAGCACCATGTTTTGAAAAGGCAGTTCTTTCCCATTGAATGTTCTTAACATTTTTATTAAAAATCATTTGACCTTATATATGAACATCTATTTCTGGGCTCTCTTATTTTATTGGCCTCTGTGTCTATATTTATGCCAGTGCCATACTGTTTTGGTTACTGTGGCTTTGCAGTAAGTTTTGAAGTCAGGAAATGTTAGTATCTTAGCTTTGTTCCTCTTGTTCAAGATTGTTTTGGCTATTTGGGGTCCCTTGAGAGTCCAGGTGAATTTTAGGATCTTTTTTCCTATTTCTGCAAAAAAAAGTCATTGGGATATTGATAGGGATTGCACTGAATATGTAAATTGCTTTGGGTACTGTTGACATCTTAACAATATTAAGTCTGCCAATCCATGAACATGGAATATCTTTCTCTTTATTCATGTCTTCTTTAATTTCTTTAAGCCATGTTTTGTCTTTTTCACTGTACACCTCTTTTGTCTTCTTGGTTAATTCTTAAATCTTTTATTCTTTTCGATGCTATTTTAAGTGGAATTATTTTTTTTCAGGTTGTTCATTGTTAGTGTATAGAAATGCAGCTGATTTTTGTGTGCTGATTTGTATCCTGCTAGTTTGCTGAATTTGTTCATTAGTTTTAACATTTGTTTTTAGACTCTTAAGGGTTTTCTACATATTAGATTATGTTATCTGTGAATAGAGATAATTTTATTTATTCCTTTCCAAGTTGGATGCCTTTTATTTCTTTTTCTTGCCTAATTCCTTTGGCTAGACCTTCCAATAATATGTTGAATAGAAGTGGTGAAATGGGCATTCTTTACTGGTTCCTGATCTTAGAGGAAAGCTTTCAGTCTTTCACTATCAGATATGATGTTAGCTGTAGGCTTTTCATATATGGTCTTTATTATGTAGCAGTAGTTTCATTTTATTCCTAGTTTGTTGAGTGTTTTTACTGCAAGGGGTGTTGAATTTTGTCAAATGGTTTCTCTGCATCAGTTGAGGTTATCTGTCATTTTTCCCTTTTCATGCTTTTAAGGTGGTATATTACATTGAATATTTTATGTTTAACCATTCTTGCATTCTAGGAGTAAATCACATTTGGTCATGGTGTATAATCCTTTTAATATTCTGTGAATTCGGTTTCCTAGTGTTTTGTTGAAGATGTATTGAAGGTTTTTAAATAGGAGAATAACTGGTAGAAATATGGGGAATGGGATGAAGAGCCGGAGATTAGAAATGGGAGAGTAATTAGGAGGTTTTTGCCTTTTGGGCAAGTTTTCCTAGCCTAAACTAATTCTTTCCAGCATTTACCTCATCTCAGTAGAAGGCACCACCATTTACCGTGTTGCTTAGGATAAGCACATTTGAGTCATCTTTGATTCATCTCTTTCTTTTACACCCCACATTCAAACCATTAGCAAATGCTATAGAATTTACCTTCAAAATATTATGTATTCCAAATTTAGCCATTTGTCACACATCTCTACTTTTTCTGCTGTAGTCTAAGCTACCACCATCTCTCATGTGGACTATTTCCAACTTATCTCACTTCTTGCCCCGCCCCACCCCCCCACCCAGTCTTCTTCATTTAGTAGCCAGAATTGTTCTTTTAAAATATATCATGTTACTTCCTACTTATAGCCCATCAGTAGCTTCACAACTTAAAATTCTAAGCCCTTATCAAGTTTCATGAGGTTATACAATATTTGGCTTCTAGTTAACTTTTCAGTTTCATCATGTTTTGCAGTCACCACTTTGTTACTCAGCCTCAGACATATTGCTCTCTTTAAATAAGATTAGGTACTTTTTTGCCTCTGAGTCTTCGCATTTACTGTTTTCTGTGTCTTGAATGTTCTTCCTCCAGAAATTTAAATGTCTCTCTTCTTCACTTTCAGGTCTCTTCACCTGTTTAGAGTGGCTTTCTTTGTCTACTCTATTCTAAAATAATACCATCTTCCCAACAGTCTGTAGCCTCTTACCCTGTTTTATTTTTCTTAATAACACTACCTGACATCATAATATATATTTATTTATCTGTTGTCTATTTTCTCTAACTAGAATGTAAGTTATAGAAGGGTAGGGATTTAATTGATCATATTTATGACAGAGGATATATGAAGATATCAGGTTGACATGAGGATGAGCAATGATATGAGGATATAAATGAGAATGTTTGATTGAACAGTATCCTAAAGGAGGTAGAATAGGCTTATTTTTAAAAAAAAAAAAATTATTTATTTATTTTTATTTATTTGGCTGCGCCAGGTCTTCGTTGCGGCAAGCAGGATTGTTGCAGCATGCGGGATCTTTAGTTGCAGCATACAGGCTCTATTGCAGCATGCGGGATAGCATAGATAGAAGAGTGTGTTCACTGTCTTTTATCCTCTTATTTTCAATCTAGAAGTAAAGATAATTTTGTTGCATGTTAATTTTGTGTCATTTTTTCATTAAGTATATTGCTGTTAATACCTTGGATAAATCCTAAAAAAAAAGTAGTCCTGAAAACTTAGATGCTCATCTAAGATGTAGTTTATAGTTAAGGTTGCAGAAATGATCTCAGAAACTTATAAAAACAAGGTTGTCTTACTTGCTATGTTTGATTATTCTGTACCATAGGTAAACTTGATTTACATTAAGACTGAATACGGTAACAAAGAATAGAATTAGGAATAGACCAAAGTCTTTGTTTTACTATATTGAGTGGGGGAGGGGGAAAGAACAAACTACTTTTGATCATTCTTTTGGGAGCTCCATATCTCAAAAAAAATATGAGATTGTTTGTTGACTGAAATGTGATAATAGAAAATGTTTTTGTTATAATATTAAAGAAATGGTATGATCTGTTATGTTGAAAAATGTATGGAATAGTAGGATGTGAGCTGGTGGGTGATTTTCTTCTTTTCTTATAATTCATGTAGCTTTTGCAGTTAGCATGTAGTTTTTAAAATGAGAGTAATCAATTAATTTAAAAAATCATTGTGCATATATAATATAGTCCCTCTTCAGCTCCTTGCTTTAAATTGCTTTCAAACTTTTAGCAGAATAGAGGTTTTGTTTTTTTTTTAACATTTTGCCTAGTTTTGTATAAAATAACAACGAAATCAGTTTTAAATGGGAGGCAGTGTATCAAATACATGGCGATATTGTTTAGGATGTTTTCCTGTGACCATTTAATCTGGTACTGTACATGCCAATCAGAGACATTCAAGACCTTCTGCTATACCTAAGACAGTCTCTCTTGGCTGCAACAAAATGATCAGCTAAATGTTGTTACTTATGGAATCTTGGCTTTGATGTAGCATTTCAGAATTTATGCAGACAGTAAAGTAAAACAGGTTTTATTTTTAAAATGTTTAATAGCAACCTCCCCCACAGCACCTCTCATTCTTTCAGTCCTGCTTCACAGAGGCAGGGATCTCTGTCTCTTTTGTTCAGTTCCATATCCTAGGTTTCTTAAATCTGGCAATAGAAGGTGCATATATGTTGATTATGTCCTTCTCTCCTAAATACGAGGACGTTAAAATAGAAATCTTTTTTTATATTGTTGTTAAACGTCACACTAATAGGAAAAACAGGAAGAAAGTGAACTTCGTTCTCTGCCACCTCCTTCCCTTGCCCACTTGGCTGCTTTAAGTGTTGCAGTTATTGAATTAGCAAAAGAACAAGGAATAACAGATGATGACCTCAGAGTTCGTCAGGAAATTGTGGAGGAGATGTCAAAGGTTATAACAGCATTTTTACCAGGTACAGCTTCATTTTATACTTAATTTTTAAAATGACACAACTCTTCCTCTTGCTTCCTCTTGAACTTAGGGTAAATTCTTAATGTTTTTCTTTCTCTTTTTTTCTCCATCTTAAAAGTAGATTACTTTAATTATTTGTAAATGACTTTTGGGGGGAGATATTTCAGAAAAGGAAACTGGAGAATTACGGCACAGCATAATTTTTGTAATAAAAAAAGATTTTTAAAATGTCAGATACAAGATTAATTGCTTAGTGCTTGAATATTAATTTTATATTAAATTTTCAGTATCCTTGACTTCTGAATGGACATTTTAGTCATATTTATTTCGGTATATACAGTTGAACTAGTTACTGAATAAAATTCCTATTGCTTGATAGTGGGGAAAATTAATTTACTTTAAGGATGTTAGAGGTAAAATTTACACTTTTATTTCTTTTTTTGACTCTTGATCTTTCTTTACAGAAAGCTATTGTTTTGGGTACAAGGGGGAATTGGGTCAGGTTTATTGTAGACATTATGTATAGATTATTTGCTTAGCCCTCAGCATTTTTTTTCATTAATACTGAATTTAGGTAAATGGATATTAAGTAAGACTTGTTTCTTACCACCAAAGGGACTTTAGACAGTTGATAAATTATAATTTTATATCAAACCATTGTGAGATTTATAAGAAAGAATATAAAATTGAAATTGAAATTTTAATTTTTCTTTATTATTTCTATAATGTAGTTTTCTATCTAAAACACATTGATACTAATTTAAATTATACATAGGAATAATTCACTTATTATTATAAGAAGAGAAGTGAAATATTTATGATTTTAATCACTTGGATGACTTCCAGACATTTTGTGAACTTGAAAAGTAGACTTGTATATATTCAACTGAGTACAAACTTAACACTTCCTAGCATACTAAACATCCCATGATCAGTCCCAATCATGTTATTTTTCAACTTGCCCTCTGCTGAGATCCTTTAAAAATTTACCTTATTATGATTTTTGAAATAACATATTTGATAGTTTGCAAAAGATGTAGGTAGCATGTTATTATTCCTATTTATTTTGTTCTGTGAACTCTTGAAAGCCAGAGTTTTTTTTTGGTTTTAGGTCTGCAGTATCAATTGACTTGGCTTCACTTTGTGTTTTTAAAGAGCATTGGCTGAATGTCTGTGATCCCTTCCCCATTTAAAGAGCTATTTCTGAAGTAAATATAAATATCTAAAGAAATATGTAGTTTGTGACAGTAGCTATAGCTAGGTTAGTACATTCTTTACTGTTACATATTAAATGTGAAACATACTTCTAGTTATTCCTAAATGAATTACTACTAAAATTTTGTTTAAACACTGAACTTGAATGAGTTATTTCTCTCTTCCTGAACCCTATAACTGAGAAACATTTTTATTATTTTGTAGATCAGTTAGAAAAGGATATTATTCTTCTATAATTGCTGTATTAGAATTGGAAGACACAGAATTGAAATATATGCAGTTTTCCTATCACTGTTTTTTAAAGTTCTCATATTTGCATGCTGTTTCATGCTATGATATTTTTCCTTCATTTCCAGAGTGTTCACTTAGGTTGTATGGCTCGTCTCTGACTAAGTTTGCTCTGAAAAGTAGTGATGTTAATATAGATATAAAATTTCCTCCCAAGGTAAGTAATTAGACAAGACCCTTTTCTGTATGGTTCTTAATTAGTACTTGCTATTGTTTATTGATTATCTTTTTAGAGAAGATATAGGGGAATATAAAACACTGGCTTGTAGAATGTTACCATCATGATTTAACAGTGCTTTTGGAAAGTACTTTCTAGGTGTCAGACATAGGTGGAATTAAAGAAAATAAGGGAGAAAAAAAAAAGGAAGAAGAGGAAGGCGGTCAAAAATAAAGGGAAAATGCTTGTATTTGAACATGTTGAACAGTTACTGCTTATGGTAAGCAGTTTAGAAAGAGGAAAGAATTTTGAAATCATACATCTGTAGATGTTCAAATCTTGGCTGCAATGAGCAAGTTACTTGACCTTCTTGAGCCTCAGTTTCTAATTTCCAAAATAGGAATAATAACTTCAATATTAAATAAGGTGATATATACCAAGTATTTTTGTATAGTACCTGGTACATTATAGGTACTTTTAATAAGTAGTGGCTAGGACCATTAGCAAAATACCAGTATTGTTTAGCATTGCTAACATTGCTTATTTACTGACATATCAAACATTTAAAATAATCAGTTGATATTTTATGTGTTTTTAATTTTTTGAATAATAAGTTTATGCTCAAGGAGGTTTGATTTGGGTGAAAATTTGATGTTTTAATTTCTAGTCTGATATAGTCATTAACTTACAAGTAAGGTATGATTATTAAATAATTTTTAAATAGCAGCAAAGTACACATTTAAGCTAAATATTTGACATGCTTGTTATTTAAAGTAGTATTTTAATCTAAGCCTTTTGGCCATGCTGCCAGTTGTCAGTATCCCTTAAATTTCTT
This sequence comes from Balaenoptera borealis, assembly GCF_965194805.1. NCBI lineage: Eukaryota > Metazoa > Chordata > Mammalia > Artiodactyla > Balaenopteridae > Balaenoptera > Balaenoptera borealis. The sequence continues at coordinate 150,370,928 of NC_138860.1, forward strand.
ATCTCAACAACTTCTCTTTAGAAATCATTTGGTAAACTGATTTCTTTTTCATTTGTTTTGATATGAAATTACAGAATCTTTTCTCACTCTAAGAACTCACTAATTCTAGTAGTGTTGCTGGAATAATAGCACTATATGATTTATTAGATTCTACTTCCTCCATGAACAAGATTTCTTAACATAAAAGTAGAACACTATTCTGTTTTCATTATTTTAAAATACAGAGCATGATTTTACTTGTATTTAATGAAATTGAATTATCTCTAAAGTTCTGCAACTTGAACTTTGAAGTTAGTGTATTTATTAATTTGAAACTTCTTTTAGATGAATCATCCAGATCTTCTGATACAAGTGCTTGGGATTTTAAAAAAAAGTGGTGAGTTTCTTTTTAAAGTTGTTTTTCTAAAGAAAGTTCTTTAAATATATATGCATTGTGTTGTTTATGTATGCCTAACCAAGTTAAACTAAAACTGCTAGAATATTTGCGTCATTGTATTGCATATGTATTTAATAGGTGTACTAGAACATTTACATGTTGGTTACATCAAAAGTATCATATTTAAAATTGATATATTAAAAATGATTGCCTTTTGGGTAATTTCAAAATGTTGCCTTTGAGTATTATGGATGCTTCTTGTGTAAAATGAGACAGAAAACCTGTAATCATTAGGAGATTGTTGATGAAGGAAGATTTAGGGACAGACTTGGGGGAAAAATGTGTATGCATTGAGTAAATATGTTTCTTCCCCACTTAAAACAATGTTAATCATTTATAGTACATCAATCAAATTATACCTAGTAAGTCTTTCATATGTGGCTCATCTGTCTGGATTGATTTTTATGTAAAAAGGACATTTTTATGTAAAAAGGACATTCATTCATTTATGTAACAAGTATTGTTACCTGTAAAAAGGTAACAGTACTTTTTAAATAAAAATTTTAAAAATTACAACTTTCTCAAAGCAGGTCCCAGGTCATGTAGTACAGTCTGGAATATTATTTTCTTGGTTTTATTTACTGCTTTTTTTGTTACATAAAGTAAATGCTTAGGAGCTCAGAATCTGGAGCCAGACTTTCCAGGCACAAATTTTAGTTGTACCACTTACTGGTTGTGTGTCCTTTGACAAATTACTTAAGTGTTAATGCTTCACTTTTCTCATCTATAAAATGGCAATAATATAGTATCTTTTTGATGAGAGGGTTGTTTATGAGGATGAAATGGGTTAAGCCATAGCTTAGAAAAGTACCTGGTTTACAGTACCTTCTTATTACATTTCTGCTGCTGTGATTGTTATTATTATTACTATTGTCATCTTAAATTTTATGAATCAAAATTACCTGTCAAGAGCAACAGTCAGCTCTACCCACCACCAGAGCCTCCCATCAAGCCTCTTATATAGCCTCAACCACCAGAGGACAGACAGCAGAAGCAAGAAAAACTACAATCCTGCAGCCTGTGGACCAAAACCCACAGTTACAGAAAGATAGACAAGATGAAAAGGCAGAGGGCTATATACCAGATGAAGGAACAAGAAAAAAACCCAGAAAAACAACTAAATGAAGTGGAAATAGGCAACGTTGCAGAAAAAGAATTCAGAATAATGATAGGGAAGATGATCCAGGACCTCGGAATAAGAATGGAGGCAAAGAGTGAGAAGATGCAAGAAATGATTAACAAAGACCTAGAAGAATTAAAGAACAAACAAACAGAGATGACCAATACAATAACTGAAATGAAAACTACACTAGAAGGAATCAATAGCAGAATAACTGAGGCAGAAGAACGGATAAGTGACCTGGAAGACAGAATGGTGGAATTCACTGCTGCGGAACAGAATAAAGAAAAAAGAATGAAAAGAAATGAAGACAGCCTAAGAGACCTCTTGGACAACATTAAACGCAACAACATTCACATTATAGGGGTCCCAGAAGGAGAAGAGAGAGAGAAAGGACCAGAGAAAATATTTGAAGAGATTATAGTTGAAAACTTCCCTAACATGGGAAAGGAAATAGCCACCCAAGTCCAGGAAGCGCAGAGAGTCCCATACAGGATAAACCCAAGGAGAAACATGCCGAGACACATAGTAATCAAAATGGCAAAAATTAAAGACAAAGAAAAATTATTGAAAGCAGCAAGGGAAAAACGACAAATAACATACAAGGGAACTCCCATAAGGTTAACAGCTGATTTCTCAGCAGAAACCCTACAAGCCAGAAGGGAGTGGCATGATATACTTAAAGTGATGAAAGGGAAGAACCTACAACCAAGATTACTCTACCCGGCAAGGATCTCATTTAGATTTGATGGAGAAATCAAAAGCTTTACAGACAAGCAAAAGCTAAGAGAATTCAGCACCACCAAACCAGCTCTACAACAAATGCTAAAGGAACTTCTCTAAGTGGGAAACACAAGAGAAGAAAAGGACCTACAAAAACAAACCCAAAACAATTAAGAAAATGGTCATAGGAACATACATATCGATAATTACCTTAAACGTGAATGGATTAAATGCTCCAACCAAAAGACACAAGATTGCTGAATGGATACAAAAACAAGACCCATATATATGCTGTCTACAAGAGACCCACTTTAGACCTAGGGACACATACAGACTGAAAGTGAGGGGATGGAAAAAGATATTCCATGCAAATGGAAATCAAAAGAAAGCTGGAGTAGCAATACTCATATCAGATAAAATAGACTTTAAAGTAAAGAATGTTACAAGAGACAAAGAAGGACACTACATAATGATCAAGGGATCAATCCAAGAAGAAGATATAACAATTATAAATATATATGCACCCAACATAGGAGCACCTCAATACATAAGGCAACTGCTAACAGCCATAAAAGAGGAAATCGACAGCAACACAATAATAGTGGGGGACTTTAACACCTCACTTACACCAATGGACAGATCATCCAAAATGAAAATAAATAAGGAAACAGAAGCTTTAAATGACACAATAGACCAGATAGATTTAATTGATATTTATAGGACATTCCATCCAAAAACAGCAGATTAAACGTTCTTCTCAAGTGCGCACGGAACATTCTCCAGGATAGATCACATCTTGGGTCACAAATCAAGCCTCAGTAAATTTAAGAAAATTGAAATCATATCAAGCATCTTTTCTGACCACAATGCTATGAGATTAGAAATGAATTACAGGGAAAAAAACGTAAAAAAGACAAACACATGGAGGCTAAACAATACGTTACTAAATAACCAAGAGATCACTGAAGAAATCAAAGAGGAAATCAAAAAATACCTAGAGACAAATGACAATGAAAACACGACAATCCAAAACCTATGGGATGCAGCAAAAGCAGTTCTAAGAGGGAAGTTTATAGCTATACAAGCCTACGTAAAGAAACAAGAAAAATCTCAAGTAAACAATCTAACCTTACACCTAAAGAAACTAGAGAAAGAAGAACAAACAAAACCCAAAGTTAGCAGAAGGAAAGAAATCATAAAGATCAGAGCAGAAATAAATGAAATAGAAACAAAGAAAACAAGAGCAAAGATCAATAAAACTAAAAGCTGGTTCTTTGAGAAGATAAACAAAATTGATAAGCCATTAGCCAGACTCATCAAGAAAAAGAGGGAGAGGACTCAAATCAATAAAATCAGAAATGAGAAAGGAGAAGTTACAACAGACACTGCAGAAATACAAAGCATCCTAAGAGACTACTACAAGCAACTTTATGCCAATAAAATGGACAACCTGGAAGAAATGGACAAATTCTTAGAAAGGTATAACCTTCCAAGACTGAACCAGGAAGAAACAGAAAATATGAACAGACCAATCACAAGCACTGAAATTGAAACTGTGATTAAAAATCTTCCAACAAACAAAAGTCCAGGACCAGATGGCTTCACAGGTGAATTCTATCAAACATTTAGAGAAGAGCTAACACCTATCCTTCTCAAACTCTTCCAAAAAATTGCAGAGGAAGGAACACTCCCAAACTCATTCTATGAGGCCACCATCACCCTGATACCAAAACCAGACAAAGACACTACAAAGAAAGAAAATTACAGACCAATATCACTGATAAATATAGATGCAAAAATCCTCAACAAAATACTAGCAAACAGAATCCAACAACACATTAAAAGGATCATACACCACGATCAAGTGGGATTTATCCCAGGGATGCAAGGATTCTTCAATATACGCAAATCAATCAACGTGATACACCATATTAACAAATTGAAGAATAAAAACCATATGATCATCTCAATAGATGCAGAAAAAGCTTTTGACAAAATTCAACACCCATTTACGATAAAAACTCTCCAGAAAGTGCGCATAGAGGGAACCTACCTCAACATAATAAAGGCCATATATGACAAACCCACAGCAAACATCATTCTCAATGGTGAAAAACTGAAAGCATTTCCTCTAAGATCAGGAACGAGACAAGGATGTCCACTCTCACCACTATTATTCAACATAGTTCTGGAAGTCCTAGCCATGGCAATCAGAGAAGAAAAAGAAATAAAAGGAATACAAATTGGAAAAGAAGATGTAAAACTGTCACTGTTTGCGGATGACATGATATTATACATAGAGAATCCTAAAACTGCCACCAGAAAACTGCTAGAGCTAATTAATGAATATGGTAAAGTTGCAGGATACAAAATTAATGCACAGAAATCTCTTGCATTCCTGTACACTAATGATGAAAAATCTGAAAGAGAAATTATGGAAACACTCCCATTTACCATTGCAACAAAAAGAATAAAATACCTAGGAATAAACCTACCTAGCGAGACAAAAGACCTGTATGCAGAAAACTATAAGACACTGATGAAAGAAATTAAAGATGATACCAACAGATGGAGAGATATACCATGTTCTTGGATTGGAAGAATCAACATTGTGAAAATGACTATACTACCCAAAGTAATCTACAGATTCAATGCAATCCCTATCAAATTACCAATGGCATTTTTTACGGAACTAGAAGAAATCATCTTAAAATTTGTATGTAGACACAAAAGACCCCGAATAGCCAAAGCAGTCTTGAGGGAAAAAAACGGAGCTGGAGGAATCAGACTCCCTGACTTCAGACTATACTACAAAGCTACAGTAATCAAGACAATATGGTGCTGGCACAAAAACAGAAACATAGACCAATGGAACAAGATAGAAAGCCCAGAGATAAACCCACGCACCTATGGTAAACTAATCTATGACAAAGGAGGCAAAGATATACAATGGAGAAAAGACAGCCTCTTCAATAAGTGGTGCTGGGAAAACTGGTCAGTTACATGTAAAAGAATGAAATTAGAATACTCCCTAACACCATACACAAAAATAAACTCAAAATGGATTCGAGACCTAAATGTAAGACTGGTCACTATAAAACTCTTAGAGGAAAACATAGGAAGAACACTCTTTGACATAAATCACAGCAAGATCCTTTTTGACCCACCTCCTAGAGAAATGGAAATAAAAACAAAAATAAACAAATGGGACCTAATGAAACTTCAAAGCTTTTGCACAGCAAAGGAAACCATAAACAAGATGAAAAGACAACCCTCAGAATGGGAGAAAATATTTGCAAACAAATCAACGGACAAAGGATTAATCTCCAAAATATATAAACAGCTCATTCAGCTCAATATTAAAGAAACAAACACCCCAATCCAAAAATGGGCAGAAGACCTAAATAGACATTTCTCCAAAGAAGACATACAGACGGCCACGAAGCACATGAAAAGATGTTCAACATCACTAATTATTAGAGAAATGCAAATCAAAACTACAATGAGGTATCACCTCACACCAGTTAGAATGGGCATCATCAGAAAATCTACAAACAACAAGTGCTGGAGAGGGTGTGGAGAAAAGGGAACCCTCTTGCACTGTTTGTGGGAATGTAAATTGATACAGCCACTATGGAGAACAATATGGAGGTTCCTTAAAAAACTAAAAATAGAATTACCATATGACCCAGCAATCCCACTACTGGGCATATACCCAGAGAAAACCATAATTCAAAAAGACACATGCACCTGAATGTTCATTGCAGCACTATTTACAATAGCCAGGTCATGGAAGCAACCTAAATGCCCATCAACAGACGAATGGATAAAGAAGATGTGGTACATATATACAATGGAATATTACTCAGCCATAAAAAGGAACAAAATTGAGTCATTTGTTGAGACGTGGATGGATCTAGAGACTGTCATACAGAGTGAAGTAAGTCAGAAAGAGAAAAACAAATATCGTATATTAACACATGTATGTGGAACCTAGAAAAATGGTACAGATGAGCCGGTTTGCAGGGCAGAAGTTGAGACACAGATGTAGATAACGGACATATGGACACCAAGGGGGGAAAACTGCGGTGGGGTGGGGATGGTGTTGTGCTGAATTGGGCGATTGGGATTGACATGTATACACTGCTGTGTATAAAATTGATGCCTAATAAGAACCTGCAGTATAAAAAAACAAACAAAACAACTAATACTAAACTTTCATTGGGTTATTTGTATGGAAATATGTTAATATAAGTGTTTCAGACATTACATGAAATTTCTAAAAATCTTATATGTTCTGGTATAATGTTATAAGTCATAATCCTAGTTATTACCTTAAAATGTATATCTCAGAAATAACTAATTTTCTTGTCAACTGCATTATTATGAACTTTCATCAAATCTTTAACTGTGGTCATTTTTAAGTCTTTTGTCATTTCCAGACAGTTCTGGGTGTACTCTGATGCTTTTGTAAATATGTTCTTATAAAAGGGTTTCATCTTCAGGAAGTTCATGGAAAAGACTCTGACAAGTACAGGTTTCTGGTAACTGACTGTACTGCTGAACTGAATGAATAAGCATTTTCAGAACTCTAATGAAAAACTGATGAACTCATAAAAGTGCTAACAAAAGATCAAGATAAAAAAAAATTAATTACATGGGACTGAGTGAACTGATGAGGATGAGTATAATTTTTGTGACTTTCTGTCTGAATTAAAAAAAAAAAAAATCCAACAAGGACTCAGAGGCAAGGAATATACAAATCAATTTTCACTGCAAAGTAAAGGAGCTGTTACAGTGGAGGATTACTGGACTGAATGTCAATATTATGACATAGTATTAGTGTGTTTCATGTTTGGTAATTGCAATCATTGTTGCTTTTGCTGTGGTCATCCATGTACAATGCTTGGTGTCAGTCTATTTATCTCTTGTAAAAATAAAATACAGTGTGTGTGTGTGGAAAAAAAAAAAAAAAAGAAATCAGATTCAAAGAGAACCTGAGCAATTAACCTCTCAGAGCCTCTGTTGTTGGGAACACTGAAAAAGATCCATGCTTATTAGAGAGTTTACAACAATACACAACACCTAAGAGCTTCTCAGTACAAGTTAGTGAAAATTTGAATTGAATTTAGAAAAGCATTTCTAGGCAAAAATAATTAAGCAATAAGTAAAATTATGGGGGGTGGAGCATGGGTCTTGAAAGAGCCAACTACTCTGGCTATTCAAAATTAACTGGAAACTTGTGGCTTGGGACTGGAAAAATCAGACTCCCCGGTGCCCATTTAAAAAAAAAAAAAAAATTACCTGTCAAAAATATTTCCATTTTGGCTTAGAAGAGAAGGCTTATTGATTTTAGCCATACCCTCTCATTGGCTCTAGTGTCAGTTCTAAACTTCTTTTCTTCTCTCTGTCTGCCCTATCAGCTCTCCATTATTTATCAGCTTTTTGGCCATTTTCCTGGGATATTAATATTTAAGGGATGATTTTGGTCTAGTTTAACCTGTAAAGGGAGTTTTCTTCTGTAATAAATAGTTGACTCTCATTGCACAAAAACTCTAAAGCATAGTATAGATAAGCGCTTTTACCTCTTTAGACTCACTAGACACTATCAACGTAGCAAAAATATTTTAAAAATATGTTTTCCACTAAAATACATGAATAGATCATCTTAAGTCACATAACATAGGTTTTTAAAATTCAGTCTGAATGTAAAATTGATTATTCCCTCCTTTATGCCCTCTCTTCTCTTTAAAGACCTCTATCCTGTTATCTACAGGATTTATTTGTTTATATATTTGTTTTCCAGATCCCTAATTGAGCTCTTTGTATCTATTCATTGTCATATCCACCATGCATAATGTAACTCCTGACATAAAGCTCTTCAGCACATTTGTTTTGGATAGATTAATAATTCCAACAGGTACTACTAAGAGATTTTTTTTTGAACTTCAAATGAGATAATGTTAATCCATCTATTTTTGTTTAGATTAGATATTTTATGGCATGGGGCCTACCTTGGAGATGTAGAGAAAGACTTCAGAGTGGAAGTGTGCTTCACCTGTTAGTCCTTCCTTAAGAGCTTTGGCAGACTCTTCGTATATTAACAGGAAATAGGGCCAGTAGAGTTAGCCTTTTACTGCCATGGATAATTTAAAAGAACTATATTGTCAAAGCATTGTAGGTTCTCATTTCGTGACTCCTGTGGAAATAGCCTTCAGAAGTAAGTGGTGTCCTCTGTTTGCTGTATCTATGAAGGTTTAACGACTTTGACTAGATTGTATATTTACTTGGAAATATTCAAACTTTTCGGGATGTTAAAACCTTTCTTCTTAAGGTAATTATAATGTTCAGACAGTATTTGGGACTCTGCCTGTCTGTGGTTTGTGATAATACAGCAAATGACACCAAGAGAGGTAAGAGATTCTGTTGGGTTGTTGGGTTGATGCTCATAACGAGAAGAGTGGATTATCCCACAGAAGCAGTGAGAGTGATTTTTAGAAGGAAACTATTACTTAATGTTTACCATAGAGCAAACATTTGAGAGATGTTGACATTAGCTTACATGTTTTATTTTTTTTCTTTATTAGTATTATATGTAGATGTGGAATCTGATTTTCACGCTAAAGTTCCTGTTGTGGTGTGCAAAGATCGGAAAAGGTTGGTAACAATGAAGAGAAAATAAAGTTTTTAAAAAAAAATTAACAACAACCAAGTATGCAGTGGATATCTGTAAGAGAGAAGAGTTTTGTTTTAGATTTCTCCTTGGATTAATTTGACTAAGCTAGTTTCTATTTATTAAAATTAGCAAGCCTGCTAAAAGCATGTGAACAAGAAATGGAGTTATTAGAGAGTTAAAAATAAAACATTCTAATGCAAAACTTTTCATTTGTTTATTCACCCAACAGTATTGAGCATTTACTATATGTTAGGTACTGCTTTGCTTATTTCAAACATAAATAAGAAATAGACTCTCTTCTCAAGGATCTGTCTATTAGAATCTAGTTTTTAGTTCACTGAAATTCAAGGAGTCATTGAAGATTGATCTTCGCTTTCTATTCAGATATTTATAGGACTGAGAGAGCAACATGCCTTTGACAAAGGAAACTAAAATAATTGTATTTGAAACCAATGTGGGAGAGATGGAAACAATACAGAAATAATAATGTATTCTTTTATTGATTATTAATTATTATTTCTTACATTTTAAGATTACTCTGTTTTCTTATTCAAAGCTAGAAGAGTCTTTGGAGATCTAGTTCAACTTCCTTATTTTCTAAATTAGAAAATTGAGACCTGGAGTGATTAAGTGATTTGTCCAAATTCAAATTATTCAGGGGAAAATCAGAATTGGAATAGAGGTATTCTGACTTCTAGTGTTTTTCCTACCACATTGTGTCAAATTGCCTCTGCGGCAACCTCAGTCACATTCTTTTCCCTGCCACAAAAATGTTTCTTCTACAATTCTGTCACTTTGTTTAAGGTAGCTCCTGTTTTCACTTACATATAAGCATTACTTGTGGATTAATAGATAAATTCTTTCTGATCTCTAATCTGAAAATAGCATATCAATAAAGTCATGAAAGCTTGGATAGGAAAAATTAGAGTCAAGAAGTATAGCTAGTCAGTTCAGTATTTCATTTTTTGTTTTTATCATGTGCAAAGCAAAAAGAATGGACTAGGAAGGTATGTTGTACTATTTGACATTGATGATATCAATGTCTTTCCCCTCACATAAATCAAGTTTTGGTGACTCTTAATGCTGCTTTTGAAATTAATTTTTCATGAACTTAAATATTAAATACTAAGTGAGGTTAAAATTTATTTCTGAAGTATAAATGAAGAGTTAAAACATCTTTAATTTGTATGGAACTCTAGTGATGGAAATGATAATATAGTTTTCTATTAGCTCTAAGTTTATTAAAACATTTGTTTTTATTATGACTTCTTAGGTGTTAATTGTGGTGACTGGAAAGGATAGCCACAGGATTTGAAGTATTCTGGTTTTTAAGGTATAAGTACAGTGAAAATTTGTTTCTTTCTCATTCACAGTGGTTTACTTTGTAGAGTGAGTGCAGGAAATGATATGGCATGCCTCACTACTGATTTACTTGCTGCTCTTGGCAAAATGGAACCTGTCTTTACTCCCTTGGTGTTAGCCTTTCGCTATTGGGCTAAGGTAAGTGGAACAGAGGAAAAAAGTACTTAACATTTAAGATAACTGAGGCTTTTTCTTGCACTAACATGTAACATAAATCATAATAATGTGGGGACAAAATAGTTATCTGTGGACGGAAAGTGGTGTGGCAGGTTCTGATAATGAACATGAAAATAAAGTTTCATAGGCATGTAGAGTTTATTAATATATTTTAGAATGTTTAATTATTATACTTTATTCTCTTTTATGCAGTGTAGTAATATTCTCTTTCACATCTTAGTATTTGAGACTCAAGTTTTCACTCTTATTGTAAGGTTGTAAGGTTGTAAGATATGGTTATGCAAGTTAAGATTCTTTTGTTAGCATATTTTTTCCCAGTCTCTGTCTTAGAACATTATTCTCTTTCCTCTAAATTATTGGTAACCTGCAGCAATTTCTTTCTTTTTTTTTTTTAATGAATTTATTTACTTATTTTTGGCTGCATTGGGTCTTTTGTTGCTGCGCACGGGCTTTCTCTAGTTGCGGCGAGTGGGGACTCCTCTTCATTGTGGTGAGCGGGCTTCTCATTGCGGTGGCTTCTCTTGTTGCGGAACGTGGGCTCTAGGCGCATGGGTTCAGTAGTTGTGGCTCATGGGCTATAGAGCTCAGGCTCAGTAGTTGTGGCACACGGGCTTAGTTGCTTCGTGGCATGTGGGATCTTCCTGGACCAGGGCTCAAACCCCTGCCCCCTGCATTGGCAGGCGGATTCTTAACCACTGCGCCACCAGGGAAATCCCACCTGCAGCAATTTCTGAATGGCCAACTGCTAAGAATCCGTTATCTAAGTTTCCTAAATTAGAATTAACATATTATTAAAGGCTGTGGTTCCCCCTGTGCTCCAGGTTACCCCTTGGAGGTGGCGAGGAGTTGTAAATATCAGTCCAAATGACTAGAGAGAGAGAGATTTTAGTTTTTTTATATAGTATTCATCAGTGTAGTATTCATTACTTGTTAGACTAATGATGAGTAAATTCTCTGTCTTACACAAAGAAGATGAATTAAAGGGGTAGTGGTGGAGTGATAACTTGAGAACAAAAACAGCCAGAGGATTCTTTTAGAAATAATTTGTCTCGACTTTTGATTCTCCCCATAGTTGGGACAGAACCAGCTGTCTGAGTAAGGAACAGCTTGAAAAGTATGGAACAGTCAGAAAGCCTAAGTTGGGGTGTCTTCATACCTAACACCTTTGTGTTTGCTATTCCCTTCATCTAAAATGTTCTTACCCCACATATCCAGAATGCTTCACTCTTTTACTTTTTTTCAAGTTTCTGCTCAAATTTCATCTTACCAGAGTTTCCTGGACCACCCTGTATAAAATAGCATTGCCTCCATCACTCTCTCTGCCTTTACCCTGCTTTATTTTGTTCATAGCACTTACTGCCACCTGCCATACATATTCATGTATTTGTTTGTGATCTGTTTTCGTCCATGAAATTTTAAACCCTGCAAGGATAGGAATTTTAGTCTGTTTTATTTATTCACGGCTGGTCCTAGTGCTTCTTATTTTACTGTGCCAGTGCAGAGTAGGCATTTAATAAATATTTGGTGAATACATGGCCCAGTTCTTCAGAAAGATTATTAATCCTTGGAAGTGAATCTGGAGAGATTATTTCAAAAGTGGTATGAGATAATGAATGAGAATATACTTTGAATTCTAAAATGCTACACAAATCTTTTTTGTTCAATTGGCAAGTGAGATTATTTAAACAACGATAAGTCAGCAAGGACAGGACTGGTGTGACAACCCTAGTAACTAAAGTTTCTCAGAGTATGGGATGAGACTGGTAGACAAGGCCCAGCTATTACTCAGGAAACTAAGTTTATCAACTCCAGGAAGGTTAGTGGCTTCATAAGGAATGAAGGAATAAATAGCTGCCTCTGGGATTGTACTATTTAATTATGCCTTAATTTTTTGGTGGTCATAAATAGTCTTAGTTTTCTCACACACTTCTTTTGTTCTTTTAAGTAAGTAGACTGTGTTAGAAGACTATAAATGGTATTCAGCTTATTTTCATTTGGGGGAAAAAAAGTGGCCTATAAACTTTGTTTCCTAAAGTGGCTCTTTGAAAAGGTTACTCAAATTTATATTGATTCTAAACATACCAATCAGTGAAGGACACTAAAAAATGTGTTACAAAGCTGGTTGCAGAGTGGTTCCTTTCTGTTTCCAACAGAAGGATGTGTCTCATTTTTGGCAGCTGTGTTAGTTGCAAAGAGCTTTTCCCAATGGTTTTCATTTTCTGAGTTTATTGTAAGAAACCTAGAAATGATTCCTCTCAAATAATTCTTCTCAAAGATTTTTTTCCAACAGCTTTATTTATCTTGAAGTTTTAATCCACATTGTACGTTATTTAGTAAAGCACAGATTTTCCACGATTTGAGGGTTCAGAAAAATTGTAGTATATGAATATAATTTATTCTTGTAATTGATATCATGAGATTGCTGTTGATTGTTCTCTGGCTGTCTCCACTCTTAAGTAGCTATATTCTTAGCATCCTACTAATAAGAAATTGTTTTCTGGGAAAGCCTATTAATACTCTGGGCAGCAAAACTCTTAGCCTTATCAGTCCATTATAGTCAAGTTTCCTGACTCAGAGCCACTTTTTGTGGTTAACATAAGAATTAATTTTAGCAATATCTGACATCTAAAAGAGATTCCTGGGGTTTTTACTTTATTTTTATTTTTTATTGTGTATATTTAAGGTGTACAACTTTGTGATTTGATATATGTATACATTGTGAAATAATCAGTCAAGCTAATTAACATATCTGGTACCTCACATAGTTACCATTTTAGTTACCTTTTTTGTGTGTGTAGTGAGAAAACACTTGAGATCTAACTTCTTAACAAATTTCAAGTATATAGTACAGTATGGTTAACTATAGTCACCACACTATACATTAGATCACCATAACTTATTTATCTTGTGTAACTGAAATTTTATACCCCTTGACCAACATCTTCCCATTTCCCTCTACCCCAGCCTCCAGTAGCCACCAATCTCTTCGCTTCTAATTAGTTTGACTATTTTAGATTCCACATATAAGTGAGATATAACATTTGTCTTTCTGTGCCTGTCTTATTTCACTTAGCATAAATAATGTCCTCTAGGTCTATCTGTATTGTCGCAAATGGCAGAATTTCCTTCTTTTTTTAAGGCTAAATAATGTTTCATTGTGTGTATATAACACATTTCCTTTATCCATTTATCTGTCTATAGACATTTAGGTTATTTCCATATCTTGGCTGTGAGATTTCTGTGTTTTAAGAGCTGTCAAACTACCTCAGTGTTTGTCCTCTGTGAGATGTCTGATAGTGTTAACAGCTTACATGAGCAGCTCCTTATAGTTGCAAAGAAGTTTCTGGTTAACTTGACTTATTCATTAGGCAGCATACCCTTTGTCCTAATACCCTGGATAAATGAGAATTTATTCTAGTGGAATATTTCGAGCTCTTTTTCAAATTTATTTATTTATTTAAATTTATTTATTATTTATTTATTTATGGCTGTGTTGGGTCTTCGTTGCTGTGCGCGGGCTTTCTCTAGTTGCAGCAAGTGGGGGCTACTCTTCGTTGCGGTGCATGGGCTTCTCACTGTGGTCGCTTCTTTTGCTGCGGAGCACGGGCTCTAGCTGCACGGGCTTCAGTAGTTGTGGCGTGTGGGCTTAGTTGCTCCATGGCATGTGGGATCTTCCCAGACCAGGGATCAAACCCCTGTCCCCTGCATTGGCAGGCGGATTCTTAACCACTGCGCCACCAGGGAAGTCCTAAGCTCTTTTTATAAGTGCTTTTATCTTTTATTTCAAATTATATTCTTAAATTTACTAAGCCATGAAGGCTTTAGCGATTATGCTACGTCTTTATTATGTAAAGAAGAAAATAATAACAGTCCAGTTACAGACTGATCTTACTTAAGTAAATGCAAAAGTCTAAATAAAATATAAGAAAGTGGGGACTTCCCTGGTGGCGCAATGGTTAAGAATCCGCCTGCTAATGCAGGGGACGCGGGTTCGAGCCCTGGTCTGGGAGGATCCCACATGCCGCGGAGCAGCTGGGCCCGTGAGCCACAACTACTGAGCCTGCGCGTCTGGAGCCTGTGCTCCGCAACGGGAGAGGCCGCAATAGTGAGAGGCCCGCGCACTGCGATGAAGAGTGACCCCCGCTCGCCGCAACTGGAGAGAGCCCTCACACAGAAACGAAGACCCAACACAACCAAAAATAAATAAATAAATAAATAAATTTATTAAAAAAAAAAAAGTGAATTGCTCAAGCCATATGTGTTAAAATAAGGAATATTACAGAGATGTTCATCAATTATGTTATACATTGTTTTGGAGATTTAAAAAATGCAACAAGGGGCTTCCCTGGTGGTGCAGTGCTTGAGAATCTGCCTGCTAATGCAGAGGACATGGGTTCAAGTCCTGGTTTGGGAAGATCCCACATGCCGCGGAGCAACTAGGCCCGTGAGCCGCAATTACTGAGCCTGTGCATCTGGAGCCTGTGCTCCGCAACAAGAGAGGCCACGATAGTGAGAGGCCCACGTGCCGCGATGAAGAGTGGCCCCTGCTTGCCGCGACTAGAGAGAGCCCTCGCACAGAAACGAAGACCCAACACAGCCAAAAATAAATAAATAAGTAAAAAAAATTGAATATTAAAAAAAAAATGCAACAAGGAAAGAAAATGAAGTAATGAATGTAAATATTAGAAAAACAATAAGATGTTCTCTTTGCTAATGATATGATTGTATATCTAGAAAACCCTAGTTAAAAACTGCTAGAATTTGTGATGACTAAATACACTATAAACATACAAAAATCAGTAGCTTTTCTCTGTCATAAAAATAATCTTATAGAATAGAAGCAGGGAAAAATATTATCTTCATGACAGTGACACAAATTATAAAATACTAATGAATAAATTTAATAAGGGTACAGGAAGAAAATTGTATTATTGAATGGTGAAAACAAAATCTGAACAAATTTATTTATTGAGCAGACATTTGTTAAATGCTTCCTATGTGCTAAATACTGTTCTTAGGTGTTGGAAACATCTAACAAGATGTACTGAGTCCCACTGTCATGAAGCTTACATACTTTTGGAAGAATCAGACAGTAAACAAATATATAAATAACACAATATCTGGTAGAATTTAGTGCCATTAAAATGAGGTGATGTGATAAGTGAGTGACATTTCACTGGATGGTCAGGGAAGTCTCTTTGAGGATGTGATATATAAACTCTGACCAGCATAACCAGCCACTTGATCGTCTCAGGGAATAGCATCCAAGCGATAGCTAGTAAAAAGCCTCTAAGGTGAGAATGAGCTCTTAAGGAGCAGAAAAAGGCAAGAGTGACTGGAATGAAGCGAGTGAGAGTGAAAGTTGTAGAGGATGAGGTTAGACAGACACTTCCAGTGGTAAGGAACTTGTATTTTAATTACATTGGGAAAGCACAGGATAAGTTTTAAAAGCAGTGTATGACTTGACGTGATTTATGCTTGGTAAAGGTCTTTTGGGGGTAAAGAGTAGAAATAGGGAACCCAGTGAACAGGCTGTTGTGGTAGATCAGCTAGAGAGGATAATGATCTGTGCTAGGTTAGAATGGATATGAAGCCAAGTAGACAGATTTGGGATAAGTTTTGGAAGTAGGACTTGGAAAGGTAATGGATGCAAGAGGTGAGGGAAAGTGAGTAATTGATGACAACTCCTAAATTTTTGGAAAACGCAAATACACCAAGTTATTGGATAGGGAGATGATATCCCTAAAATGTAAAGTCTTCTTAAATTAATTTTCAAATGTACAATAATTTCAATTAGAATTACCAAGAATTGGGGAAAAAAATTATAATGTAGTCTTAAAGTTAGTATGGAAGAATAAATGTTTGAGAGAAGCCAAAATAATTCAGAAAAAGAAAACTAGTGAAGGAGGATGTACTTTACCACTATAAAACTGCTTTAGTAAGTGTATACCATTGCATAGGAATAGACAAGTAGATCTGTGGAACAGAATAGAAAGCCCATAAGTAGGTCCTAGTGTAAATGAGATTTTAATCTATGAAAAGAATAAAAGATTTCAGTGAGAAAACAATGGTTTATTTAATAAATGGTTCTGTCAGAACTGTATCTTTCTTGAAGAAAATAATGTTGGACCCTTAGCACACTAAATGCAAAAATAAATTCCACTCAAATGAAAATTCAAAATTTTAGAAGAAAATGTAAGAGTATGTATATGTAACCTGTGGATTGGAGAAACATCTTTACCATGGTAGGAAACCTAGAAGATATAAGCATATTTAACTATTTATATAAACAATACATTTTATATGATAAAAAGTACCATAAATGATGCCAAAGCAGATTAGGAAAAAATAACATTTTTCAAATGCATATATCAGATATAAAGAGTTATTATTTATAACATAAAGAACACGTACAAATCGATATGTATTGATTAAAATAGAAAAACTGGCAAAAAATTTAATAGTTCAGAAAAGAGCAAATCCAAATGGTTAGTAAATACATGAAAATTTGTATAACCTCTTAGCATCAAGGAAATGCAAACTGAAGTAACTATTAGATATTATATCTCACCCATCTTGTTGACAGTTCTTTTAAAGTGGTAACACTTGTACACCTGAAACTAACACAACTTTGTAAATCACCTATACTTTAATTAAAAAGAAAAAATAAAAAAAATAGGGACTTCCCTGGTGGCGCAGTGGTTAAGACTCTGCGCTCCCAATGCAGGGTGCCTGCGTTCGATCCCTGGTCAGGAAACTAGATTCCACATACATGCTGCAACTAAGGAGCCCTCCGGCCGCAACTAAGGAGCACATGTGCTGCAACTAAGGAGCAGGCGAGCCGCAACGAAGACCCAGCACAACCAAATAAATAAGTAAATAAAATAAATATTTAAAGAAAAAAAAGGTTGTAACACCTAGTATTGGGAAGCATGTGTATACATTCTTGTTACTTATGAAAAGAGAAATTTCTGTACTGATTTTGGAAAACAATCTTATAATATTTGTTAGAATTTAAATATATCACATTTTAAAATCCAGCAAACACATTCCTGGGAATATAGCTCATAGAAATGAGCCACCAGTATTTAGGAAAATGTATAAGGATAAATATTACAGGACTGTTTAAAGTGGCAAAATTGGGAACAAAATGTGGAAGTCCTTGGCTGAGGGAACTATTGAATAACCATCCACATCATAGGCTATAATTTAACCATTTTAAAAAATGTGTTGACTAAGAGGGACTTTCTTGGTGCATTGTTAAGGGAGAAGAGTAATATACAGAGAGATGTCTATTTTGGTAAAACAGTGACAAAAACTATAAAATCATCCCTGTATTTATATAGAAAATAGGAATGTATGTATATTTGTATATGGTTATTTGAGTGTAGAGAAAGGCATGAAAGAGTACATAGAAGATCGTTAACATCGAGGTGGAAGTAGAGGCAAGATAAGAAAATAAGATTTTAAAAAGATGTCCACAGTAAAAGCACTATGTGTGATATGATTCCATTTAACTAAAATATATATGTATCTTCATATGCAGTAAGGAAATGAATGGAAAGATGGTTACCAATATATAAATAGTTATTTCAGGGTGGTGTGATTTCAGGTCATTCCTTATATTTGTCATTATTTGAACTTTTAACAATGATTATGGTAGGAAAATAAAAGCTACTTTTATTTTGAGAACAGAAAGGAAGTTAAATGGTGGTACTTTTTTTCCCCTTCATTTTGCAGTTGTGCTATATTGACTCCCAAACTGATGGCGGAATCCCTTCTTACTGTTTTGCTTTAATGGTGATGTTTTTTCTACAACAAAGAAAACCCCCTCTTCTTCCTTGCTTACTTGGAAGTTGGGTAAGCATCAGTTTGTAACATGTATGCACATGTGTATATGTAGTTCATTCTTACAGAGTGCTCTGTTCACACATTTAAAGCTGGAATTCTGGTTTGTCTGTTTGTCCATCTTTTTTTTTTCTTTTAATAATTTTTCCACTACCAATTTGGAATGCCTTTTTATATAGATTGAAGGCTTTGACCCAAAAAGAATGGATGACTTTCAGCTGAAGGGCATAGTAGAAGAGAAGTTTGTGAAGTGGGAATATAATTCAAGTAGTGCAACTGAGAAAAACTCAATTGCTGAGGAAAACAAAGCTAAGGCAGACCAACCAAAAGATGATACCAAGAAGACAGAAACAGACAACCAAAGTAATGCCATGAAGGAAAAACATGGCAAAGTAAGCTCTTTTTGTTTTTGTTTTTGGCTTTTCTATCTGTAGAATTTGTGATGCCTTCAATTGAAGCTATTTTAATAGTAGATTGACTGACTGACCTTGAGTAAGCCTCTTGGCCTCATTTTCCTCATCTGTAAAGTGAGGGGTTGATCTGGTTTAGTTTTTCAGTACCAAGATTCCCTAATAAATACATATCTCATTTGAAAGGCTTGTATTGTTTGAATCATATCAAGGTAATTCTTTGTATCTTTTTCATTTAGATAAGAAAAATTTCCTTCAGGAGTTGGGCTGTGACCAAAGCTTTAGCATATGGGGATTATGTTGCCAGACTGGTGAAGAAATAAAGGCCTTGTGCTCCTTTAGAGGGTGGCTTGCTTATTTAATCATTCAAACTTCATTTATTAAGGACCAGCTATGTGCCAGGCATTATCTTGAGTGCTCGAGAACCCAAGATGTATATTCATGGATTACGTCCTCCAGAAGCATGTAGTCTTCTGAAGTAGACAGACATTATTACAAAAATGTGAACATTACAGAAATCATTGCTCTAGCTATACCGAAGTATATGTAGTTCCCAAACACATGTTCAGTTCTTCCACTTTCCTAGACTACCTTCTATCCTCTTCTCAAACCATCAATACTCTCAGCTAATGATCTTGCTTATTATTACTTCTCTGAGAAAACTGAAGCAATCTAAAGAGAACTTCCCACTCCCACCACCATCTCCCACTATCTGCACTCACATACTCTGCCTTGCTGCCGGCTTTCATAAAGGAAGTTCCTGTGTTGCTATCTAAAGTCATTATCTTAACTTGTATGTTTAGTCCCATCCCTTCTTGTCTATTCCAGAACATTGCTCTAGCAGTTCTTTTCTTTCCATCCTAGGTTACCAATTTTTCATTTTTTACTGAATCATACATGCTTTTGTATCTCCCACTTTAAAGAAAAATCTTGACACCATTTCCCCTCCCAGCTATTTCCTCACTCCCTTTTGCAGGAAAACTTCTTTGAAAGAATTGTTTATATACACTATTTCCAATTTCTCTGTTTCCTTTTAACTCACTCTACTCAGGCTTTGACCCCTATCAATCTGCCAAAACTTGTTTTGCCAGTGTCAGTATCCTCCACATGGCTAAATCCAATAGTCATTTCACAATTTTTATCTTTTTTGACTTACCAGCAACATTTGCAGTTGATTATTTCCTTCTCTAAAAAATTTCTTAACTTGACTTTCAGGAACCACACCCATGCCTGATTATTCCTTCTCAGTCTCTTTGTTGGTTCTTCCTTTCCTCTCCAATCTCTTTAATGTTGGAGTATTCTAGGGTTCAGTCCTTGATCCCTGCCTTTTTTCTGTATCTACACTCCCTTGGTGATCTCATCCAATCCCATGGATTTTAAGTACCATCTATATGATGATGACTCCCAAGTTTAAATGTTAGGCCAAACCTCTCTCCTAAACTCTATAATTGTATTTCCAACCTGCTATTTAATGTTTCTACTAAGATGTCTAATAGATGTCTTAATCTTAATGTGTCTAAAACTGAACTCTGAGTCTTCCCCTTGCTCCACATACAGTTTTCCCATCTCAGTTGATGGCACTTCATCCTTTCAGTTGCTCAGTCAGAAACCTTGGAGTCATCCTTTACTTCTCTCTTTCATACCCCATACCAAGTCTGTCAGGAAATCCTGTCATCTCTACTTCAAAATATATCCACAATTTGACCACTTCCCCTGTTACCATCCTGGTCCTAGCCATATCATCTCTGGCCTGGACTACTACCACAGACTCATAATAAGTTTCCCTGCATTTACCCTTGCCCCCTTTATACTCTCAACACAACAATCAGAATGGCTCTTCTAGAACTTAAGTGAGATCATGCCCTTCTCCCTCCCCACACTTGAAATGCTTCAGTGGCTCCTCATTTAATTTAGAATAAAAGCCAGAGTTCTTACTGGTTAGCTCTTTGTTTCCCTCTTTTCCTCTCCTCTCTCTGCCACACTAGTTTTCTTTTTAAAGCTGTTTACACTCCTACTTTAGTGTGTTTGCTCTGTTTCCTATTCTTAGAACCCGTTTTCCTCTTCTTCAGATCATACCTTCTCAACAAGTCCTATCCTGACTATATTTAACACTGAAATCTGCTCCCATATCCCATCCCCTTTACTAAACCTACTCAGCTTTTTCTTATTTCCACAGCACTTTTCTTCTTCTAACTTACTGTGTAATTTACTTATTAAGTTCATTGCTTATTGTCTTCTTCCCCTAGAATGTAAGCTCCGCTAAAGCAAGGATCTTTGTTTTTTTTTCACGGATATATCCCAAGTGCCTGGCACATAGTAGGCACTCAGTGAATAGTTGTAGAATGGAATGAGTAAATGATTTTTATGCCTTTATATGTCTTAGTGGTCACTTTCAGCAGGCATTCATCTAGCTAATTGCTTTAGAATTCAGGTATTACCTTTTCTGTTAAGACCACCCCCCCCCCCCCCCATTCAGAGACCCATTTTAGCATGTAGCCTTCATTGTAATTGTTAAGTGGTCTCTTCCTCTCCTAATAGTCTGTGAAATAGGACCTCACCTTGTTTGAGTCACAGTATGGTATAATGATTAGCATCACAGACCCAGTAGCCAGGTGGTCCTGAGTCAAATCTTTGCCCTATAGTATCTACTTCATAGCAGTTAGAATTAATAGTTGTATATGTGCAGCACTTAGAAGAGTAGGTGATGCATGGTTTAAGTGGGAGCTCCCATTATTTTTTTATATCCCCAGAACAATGCCAGGGACACAGTGGGTTCTAAAATGTTTGTTGAATGAAGGAATTAGATTTTCAAAGCCCTGGGCATTTATATAGATTTTAAAAGTAATTGCTGCAATGGAGGAGCTATAGTAGTTGTTATACAGTGGTTAGCAACCTTGGCTGCACAGCACGGGACAATCACTTACGAAGCTTTAAAAATCTCAGTCCATTAATTCACAGTCTTGGGAAAGGTATGGGAGATGGGAGTGGTGTCAAGCTCAGGTGTTAGTGAATTGTAGTGCTCTCAATGTGATTCTAATGTGCAGCCAAGGTTGAGCATCACTGGTTTAGTGTAAAGAACACAAAATTCTAGGAGTCAGTAATCTGGGACACTCTGTTCCCAGCTGTGCCACAAATTGCTTTTTGGCAACCTATTCTTTTATGCCTCAGTTTTTGAAAAGGTGATCTCTAAGGTCTTTTTAAATTGAAAGTTAAACGATTCTATAGTTTTGTGAAGCTTAAATGAAAGGTATTTTTTCTTTTCCAGTCTCCTTTAACACTGGGAACACCAAATCAGGTGTCCCTGGGACAGTTATGGTTAGAGCTGCTAAAATTTTACACACTGGATTTTGCTTTGGAGGAATATGTCATATGTGTACGGATACAAGATATTTTAACAAGAGAAAACAAAAACTGGCCTAAAAGGCGAATAGCCATTGAAGGTGAGATGATATGTTATATTTCATTTGGAGAATTTTGTGTGTGCCACTCATAATCTATTTCTAATGTAGTGTTATAAATTTTATCCCTAGCTTTGTAGCACTATATGCCACTAGGTTGTCACTATATATTTTGGATAAATTCTTTATCAAGTCCATGATAGCTTTATAGAATTAATGCTTACTTAAAAGTTTCCAATCTGTAAATATTATAATGGCTAGGGTAATTAGCTTGTTTACATGCCTTTATTTTTTAATTGTGGAAAATTTCAAAAATACAGAAAAATAGAATAGTTATATGAATACTGTAAGATATTTTTAAATATATTTGTGTCATAAAATTATGTTAAAGTATAATCTTAAAATCCAGTTTTTCATTGTCTTGTGAAGTACCTCATTTATTGAATATGGCTAAGCTAAAGGAAAAAAGAACAATTGATGCTGACAAATAAGATTTCACATCAAATCCCAAGAACATTAAGATCTTTAGAGATACAGAAATAAATAGTATGGCTTCTAAATTCTTAATAAAAAATTTAAATTCCGCAACATTTTGCTCACTTTTTATAGATAGGAAATGGAATTTCTGTCCATCATTTTAGTCTGTTTAGACTACGCATTCTTTTCCCTCCGTCCTCTGCAGGGCTTCTCTACTGTGAGTTGGACTTACAAATATTCTCATACACTCAAACCCGTACTCACATCTTGTACTCGCTTACATATGGTAAATAAATGAGCTCTGAAGCCTGCAGCCATCATAATTTCTCTCTGCCTTCTTTTTTTTTTTTTCTTCTTTTTCTTCTAGAAAAGGGAAAGAGGCTAAGTAAAGCTTTTAAAAGCCTATGGATTTAGATAACAGTGAAAAGTAACAGATGCCCCAGTCTTAATCTGAAACCTGGCCTATTAATCCTTTCACTTAATGATCTTCAGTAGCGGAGAAAATGTGTGTTGTCTTTTGGGTGGCACTGTTCTTTTTTCCTGGGGCATATTTGTATTTAAGGCTTATAAAATCCAAAAACCCGAAAACATTTTCAGAACTCTGTTCTATGCTCTTAATAATGAGGATTCAGTTGATGCAAGCCTTTTCAGCATAGCCATTTTAGACCGGATCAGAATTTAAATTTTGGTTTAATTTTTACTTTCTTAGGATTTTTTCTACTTTTCTTTCTATTATTTCTCCTTCTTTCTCTCTTTAATTTTCTGATATTACTGAAGTTAAATCTTAAAATCAGTATAACTTGAAGTCTGGAGAGTTTTAGGCTATATTTTATTTGTTTAAATTGCAAGGAATATATAACTGAAGAATATTGTGGCAAGAGATGAAAATTATTACTAGGTCCTGGAGCTTGAAAAATTTCATTCAAAGACAGTATAGGGAAGCATATTGGCACAGCTTTTTCTAGCAATTTCATCATTGAAATTTTGTAATTACTGAGTTGGCCTCCTCAGCCGTCCTCTCATTAATTACCTTATTTTATTCTTTTCTCTCTTTTTCTTTTAGTTTTTTATTTTATGACAGAAACAAAGGAAAGATGTTGCTATTTTATTTCCACTACTCAGTTTGCAGGAACTCTCATTGGGAGTTTACCTTAGAAAAATTTTGGGAAAATGTACTCTGCTGACAATGTAGCTGTTCGTATAAGCTTGGAAATGTAGTTTGTTAATAGATACTTAGCTACTGACCTTTTTATTTTTTTACTAGATCCATTTTCAATCAAGAGGAATGTTGCACGGAGCTTAAACAGCCAGCTTGTTTATGAATATGTTGTGGAGAGATTCAGGGCAGCTTATCGGTATTTTGCCTGTCCTCAGAGGAAGGGTGGAAATAAATCTACAGTGGATTCCATTAAAAAAGAGAAGGGAAAAATAAGCAAGAAACCAGTGAAGTCTGAAAATATGGCATCCAGTTGTTGCATTCTCCTTGGGGAAAGCACAGAAAAAATAAGTGCAGAAAGAGGTCAGCCTGATAAATATGAAGAAATGGAATGTACATCACAGAGATGTATTACTGAAGATGATAATTTGTTGATAAATGAACTAGATTTGGCTGAACATGGACAGGAATCTTCATCTCTTTCCACCAATGAAAGCAGTGAATTAGAGCCAAAATCAATTAAGAAACAAGATGTTTTAGTACCTTCAGAAACTTGTCATAAAAAGGAGCTCACCCAGTATAATTGCATTGATTGTAAACCCCCTGAACCAGATGAATCTGCTGGTACAGACTGCAGGTCAAATTTAGAAACAGAAAGTTCACAGCACATTGTATGCACTGACACATCTGCTACCTCTTGCAACTGCAAAGCTACAGAAGATGCTTCTGACCTTAATGATGATGATAACCACCCCACCCAGGAATTATATTTTGTGTTTGATAAATTTATTTTAACCTCTGGCAAGGTAGGATACAGTTCGTAAACAATCTGTAACGTTTTGTGGTTGTTGTATGACTCTGTATTTATAGTTTTTAGATTCAGAAATGTAAAGATAGCTTCTATGATGGTAGACTATTGTTTTGGAATGGTATTTTGGTGTATATGTTTCTTTTACTTTTTGTATTTTTGCCTGTAGTTGTCTTTTATGAATGTATATGAAACCTGAAATGTTTCAGCACTCTATTACTAGTTGGTTTGCTTAACTTTCTCATATATGAAAGGATTCATCAGATATCTTATGAAAGTGAGTTTGGTAAAGGCAGCATATGTTTTAAATTTTGCTCATTTTTTTTACATATGATTATATTTACTTCCACAAAGGAGAATACAGTGTCTGTAAACTTTAATAGTATTCTGTTTTAAAGTTTTTTTGGTGGGGGTCAAAGGTTGGTATATAAACTTAACTAAAGATAGTTGAGTTAAAACTAAGATCAGGAACCAAAAAAAAGATGAATTCAGATCCTGTGTCTGCCACTGAGCTTCTCTTTGGATTTTGGCATATCCCTTATGAGTTATAGGAGTCTTAACTTTTCCACTTTTAAAGTGGGATAGTCTGAACTTTAACTTGATAAATTATAGAAAATAAAAACCTGAGAGAGCAGAAAATAAGCTACTTTGTAACAGAAAATAATTACTTTGTTAATAAAAGTTTTAGGTAAGTTACTTTGCTTCAAGTGTAGTGTACATAATTGAAATAGTATCAGCACCTAGGTTGAAAAAATGATTATATAGATAATGTGTAAATCAAGTAGAATACAAAAAAAAACCCCTGAAAAGTCATCAAGTTTTATTGATTTATCGATAATTGTTTATTGACAAGCTTTAGAATTTTTAACCTAATTACTAAGCTGTGTTTCTTCATCCTTTGTAAGGATACTCTGTCCCATTTTGTTTAGGTTGTAGTATTTAGGGCATATGGACTACTAAAAAAGATGAAATAAATGGCGGATACTTAGAAAAGCCTCTTAGTAATATAACTGCAGTTTACGTTTCTTAATACTTTTTTTTCCTGGAACCTTATCTTAGGGTAACTATTTCTCCAATTTTATTTCTCTCTCTAGTTATCTGTAACACTTTTCTAGAATTTTCTGATAAATATGTCATTTTTTAAAAGCTTTAAAAAGCTGATAAAAATTTCTGTGGTACTGTTAATTAGCCCACAGCACAGCATTCCCACAAAGAGAGGTTTCTGTATGTATTTGGCTAGGTAAATGTCCAGGCTAACCCTGGAGGAAGAAGCTAAGTTCCTAGGCATATTACAATAAAGAAAAGAGTAGTGCTCTTCCTTAACCGTATGAGGTTTTTTTTCAAGCAGTTGGGATGAATTTTACTGTTTTGGCCACCTGTCTGGTAGTCTGTTAGAATACATTTGAAATGGTGTTGCAGAGTTTGAAAGTTAAGTTTGTGGCTATTGCATAAGAGTTGTTCCTTGTATGAAGCTGAGTCACGTTTAGAGTTCAGCCCTTTAGTTTGGTTTCTTGAGTACCATGCTAATGTAATGAAATTGAACCAACTAGTCAAGCAATGGTTTCTATAAATGACTGACTCTGAAGATAGAAAATGTTTCAAGTGAAATGAAAGGTGCCACTTGGAATTTCTTTATAATCTACTTTGTTAAAGACCTTAATAGGTTAAAATGTGATGTATGCATTTCATTTTGGGAGCTGATCACACTGTTTGAATTAACTTATACCTTTTGTATCTCCTGGTATTTCCTTTATCTTACATCTTCAGGTAAATCTAATTCTTGGTAATATAATTTTAGTGGAGAAGAAAATTAGTGGTTGGCTCAAAATGTGTTTTTTTTTACATTTAATACTGAATTTCATTAACATGCTTTTTTTTTTAACCTCTTGAAAGTGCAGGTTATCAGACTGAGTTGCATAAAAGTTTCTTTTTGTACTGCTTTGTAAGTGATAATGAAGTCCCTCAATAGTTTATTTATTAGATTCTTTTTTTAACCTTTGTATAGCCGCCAACAATAGTATGCAGCATCTGCAAAAAGGATGGCCATTCAAAAAATGATTGCCCAGAGGATTTCAGGAAAATTGATCTAAAGCCTCTACCACCAATGACAAATCGATTTCGGGAAATACTTGATTTAGTATGTAAAAGATGTTTTGGTAAGTCTTTTATTACTAGAACTACTTCCTAAGACTAGATTATTTCTTAGATTTTGAATATTTATTTTCTTATTTGAAAATAGTTTGCTTACATTTTGTTTGGGTAGAGGTTTTTAAATAGTTTAGAGACCCAACCACATATATTTATTAAATGCCTACTGTGTGCAAGGCACAGTGGTAAATGCCAAGGGGAATGCAGAGTCCATAGTGTTGCTTTTAAGGAGCTTGGACTCTGGATTTGTGCTGTCTAATATGGTGGTCACTAGATAATATGTGTCTATTTAAATTTAAATTAGCTAAAATAAAATAAAAAATTAAGTTACTCAGTTATACTAGTCACACCTCAAGTATTGAGTAGCTACATGTGGCTAGTGGCTACTGCATTGGAGAGTCTGGATAGAGAACATTACCGTCACTGCAATTTTCTTGCAGTGTTACTCTAAATGGTTGTATAAGACATGTATGAAACTTGCCATAATTGGAAGCAGAATGTGTTACATTCTATAGCAGTGGTAAACAAAATGCAGTTCAGTCAGACACAATTAATTTTAACTGGAGTGGATCAGAGGAATTGGAATTAATGATGTGGCATTTGAGATGGACTGCATTTTCAGATATAAGAGATTATGCATAAAAGCTTAGGGTGTAGTATTTGTTTGAGAGAATAATTGCCTTAAATTTGGTAGAGTATAAGAAAGGTAATAGAGGGAGATAAGGTTATAAAGATTTGGGTAAAGCCTTAAATACCATTTTTCAATAAACATTCATGGTGTACCTGGAATAAACCTTCACTCAGCAAACATTTTTTAACTACTTGCTGTGTCCCGGGTAAGATAAAGTTTCTGATGTCATAACATTAGTTCTCCATTGTAATCCCTTCCTTCTACCCTTCCTTATCTTCACCTCCTGCCAGGCAACTACTTATCTGCTTTTTGTCACTATAGATTAATTTGAATTTTTCTAGAGTTCCAGGTAAATAGAATCACATGGAATGTACTTTTTTTTTTTTTTGATGAGGGGATCTGGCTTCTTTCACTTGGCTTAATTATTTTGAGATTCATCTATGCTGTGATGTGTATCAGTGGTTTATTTCTTTGTATTGCCGAGTTGTGTTCTGTTGTGTGGCTATATCACATTTTGTTTACCACTCACTTGTTGATAAATATTGTGTTTGTTTCTAAATTTTGGCTATTATAAATAAATATACTGTGTACATTCATGTATGAGTCTGAGTATGGACATATGATTTGATTTCTCTTGGGTAAATACCTAGGAGTTGAATGGCTGGACCATGGCACATTCTTCTTTAGCAGCTTTATTAAGATATAATTCACTACATTTGTTTTTATTTATTGAGTCATATATTTATCTCAATATGGACTCATAGATGTATTATACTTTGGGTTATAATCCGATAGTACTATTTTTGTTGCCCAAATTGTTCCAGATTTGGCTGTTGGGAGTGCTTTCATTTGGTTCCTGTGACCTTTTGATATATTCCCATCAGTGTGTGGAGTTTTTTGGTTTCTTTTTGTTGTTGTTGTTAGTTTGTTCCTTTGTATTTTAGCACTTTCTTACTTTCTGGCCCTGCAAGATACTCCAGGATCATCATGAAAATTTCTGTCTCAGTCCTAGAATTAGACATTTTCCCAAAGGGCCCTGGTTCCTTTATTGGAGAATGGTGTTAGAAACCAAGATGTGTTTAGAGTGCTTGGGTGTTACTGGGTATAGTTGTTTCTAGGTCCTCTCTGAGCAAGAAAATTTATGTGTGTATACTAATCCATGTATATACACGTACCTATAAATATTTCCATGTGACCATCTTACCTTTATTAAGCTAAGCATGTCTTTGTACTGATGTGTCCAAGTCTAATACATTACCTCATGGCTCTTTCTAGCCTCCTCTTTCTGATTATCTCTAAATGTGCAACTCCAACAATGAGAAACCTGGCTCCCACCATGTGCCATGCATTTATTTAATTGTTCCATTTAAGTACACATGTATAGCATTATCAGAACTGTTATCCTATACCCTGATGGGAAGCAACTTTATCAATTAGAGTACAGTGCTTATGTGCAGTTCCTTTAACCCTTAGTCTTACAGACTCCACTTATTTTCAAAGTTAGATTAGCACCTTTCCCCCCACCCCCACTCCCTTGAGTGAAGTTTTCTTATATATTTATAATGTAGCTGGATTCTTTGTTATAGACTGCATTCCATCCTGAGATCCCCTGACCTCCTAGATGATTTTTAAAAATTTTCATATCATAAAGTTGACTCTTCATACTGCAGAGTTCTGTTGGTGTTTACAAGTGCATCATGTCATATATTACCATTAGAGTATCACACAGAATAGTTTCTCCAATCCAAAAAAAAATCACCTGTATTTCAGCTATTCAGCTTGTAACCACTAATGATGCATTTGTTTTTCAAAAGCTGAATAGTAATTTAATTCCTTACCATATTAACTCTTGGGTATGAGTCTGGAGGAGGAGATAGGAAAAAAAAAGACTATTCTTAAGTAGTGTATGGTCTTATTTGGAAAAATAAGATGACTATAAATGAAATAACTAGAAAACTGAAAGGACAGTATAAACACTGGCAAGTGGTTTGAAGAACTAAGGAAATTCAATTAAGGAGAGGTCATTAAAGGCTGTGATTGGATAAAGAAGCTTATAGGGAAGGTATGAATCTTGACCAGGCATTTGAGGGAACTGTTAGATTTGATTGAGTTGGGTACCTAGTGTAACAGTATGACAGTAGTCTTAACAGGAGGGGAAAAACCAGCATGTATATGGCAGAGAGTGGATTGTCTGAAAAAAAAAATTAAGTAATTTGTAGAAGAAAGTATATCTTGTAGCTGTTTCACAGGGAAAATGATCATGTGAAATATACATAGATCTGTAAAGTTATTTTTCTGTTCTTTCTCTGCTCCTTCCTTCCCCAGTAACATTTATGATTTTAATGTCAGAGAGTCAACAAATAATGAAGAAAAGTAAAGTTTTTAGGGTAAAAAATTGAAGACATTTTCAGATTTCATTCTCCTTACTTTTCTTTTTCCTTCTCTTTTTTTAACTTAGATGAATTGTCACCACCTTTTTCTGAACAACACAACAGGGAGCAAATTTTAATTGGCTTGGAAAAGTTTATTCAAAAAGAATATGATGGTATGTTGTATGTCAAAATTGATTGCTTTTGTTATTATAGTTACCTGGTCTGAGTTTCATTCATTTGTTTAAAAAGTGTTTATTGCATGTTATATGTTAGGTACTATTGTAGGTGCTGGGGATACAGTGCTAATAAAAGAGGTGAAACCGGCTCTCATGAAGCTTATATTAAGAGGGGTGACAGATAGTCAACTGACAAGTAAATAATATATCAGGAAATAATAAACACTGTTAAAGTACAGGAGTTAGAACGATAGTGATGAGGTGTTATGGTAGTTCTCTCTGGTAAGGTGACATTTGAGCAGAGCCGTGAATAATATAAAGGAGCAAATTATTATGAATATTCAAGGAGAGAACATTCGAGAGAGAAGGAGCAGCAAGTACAGTACCCCATGACTCAATTATGTTTGACATGCTTGAAAGTTAGTGTGGCTTGAGTGGAGTGTGTGAGGTAGACTGTAATAGAAAGGTGGGATCAGAGAGTTAACCTAGAGTTTGGATCATTAGAGTCTTATAGGTGTTGGTAGAAGGACTTTGAATTTTATTTTGAATGTCTAATGAGAAGGCTTCTGGAGGGTTTTAACACATAAGTGACATGATCTGAGAGAATGAGTACAGGTCCATAAGAATAGAAGCAAGCAGTACATTTAAGAAGCTGTTGCATAAGTTCAGATGAGACATAATAGTGATTTGGAAGAGTAGGTGAGAAGTGGTCAGATTGAGGATATATTTTGAATGTAGAGTCAACAGGATTTGCTGATGCATTACATGTTAGATGTGACAAAAAGAAAGGAGTCAAGGATGGTTTCAGGATTTTTCCTTCACTAGTTGGGTGGTGCTGTTTAATTGAGATGGCAAAAAAATAGCAGAAGGGGGCAGGTTTTGGGCATGGGGTAAAGAATCAAGAGTTCTGTGGCCAAATATCTTAGAAAAGGATAAAGAGTTCATTTATGATCAGAATGAACTTACACCTTTAAAATATGATCTGTTTTGTGGTACAGGATTCTATTTTTAATTATATTTGCTAGTGTATAAAGTATTGACCAAATCTAAGTTCTTGTTATATTAAACCCATGCACTTTTTATTTGCTGATGAATGTAGCTTCTTTTATATCTCTCGGTTGTCATTGATTTCAAGTAGGGCATCAGAACTGAATAGGAGGATTAAGTTTGAAAATACAGAATTTGTTATCTAAATATGTAGGCTACAAGAATTAATAGGGAGAATAATCCAATCTTGTTAAGCCACAGCTTATTGAGTGACACTAATAAGCATGAAGGAATAACCCTAATTATATATATATATATAAATATTATTATATATATAACTATATATATAATAATTGTGTATATAATTTATATCAAATGGATTAATCCCTCACTTTAGAGGAGAATTAATTCTATATACGAAGATGATATTTGTAAAACTATTTGAATTGTGCCCTGAAGAAACTAGTTTATTTCCAAGAGATAAATCTCTAAATATTGATCTTAACTGTTGGTATTGATGTTGAGAATGAATAAAAGTAGATGAATTTATGAGGTCGTTAAGTTGGAAGAAGGTGAAGGACTTGGTAAGTGTTTGGATGTGAAAGTTGAGAGGTGTTAAGAACCACACGTATATTTCTGAATAATAGTAAGTTTGAGGTGAAGTTGCTAGTTTAGTTTTGACTTGTTGAATTTATGATGTCTGTGGAAAAATGGGAAAAGCAGTTAGATACATGGGTGTGAGATTTTGGGGAGAAGACCTGGGCTTTAGGTGAGTGTTTTGGAATTTCTCAGTGTATCTGCTAATGGTAGATAATTTAAGCCGTGGAATTGGATAAGATTATCCTGTGGTAGGCCATTAGTAGTTAATAGAAGACTCCTCTTTCCTGATAATTATAAAACTTTTGACTTTTGTTTTCCTTTGCTTAGAAAAGGCAAGATTGTGCTTATTTGGCTCTTCTAAGAATGGATTTGGATTTCGTGATAGTGATCTGGATATTTGTATGACCCTTGAAGGCCATGAAAATGCAGAGGTAAGAGTGTTTGGAAAGTGATGTGGAAGTTTATTTTCTTCTAGTGATGAGTCCTTTTTAAATTTTGTATGTAGAATTGATAAAAATGTAAGGTGTCATTCTTTGTATAAATACATTAGCAGTAGCAGTGTTTGAAATGTAAAAGCATTAGCATTATCATTTTAGAAGACATTCAAGTATTTAAGTAAGTAAATTTACTGTTTCAGTGATTTTATAATGCAAAAACCATGTCACAGATAGTTACAAGTGCTTTTTAATGAATTTGTGGAAAAAATATACCATAGAGTTGGAATTTTTTTCATTAGAGCCAATGAAAAACTGTTGCTTCAGTTTGGTAGTGAACATTGATCTCACTTACTCTGTCTTTTCATATCTCTTACATTAGGTGATGTCTCTGTATCACTAAAGATAGAAAATAAAGGTGGACATTTAATTTATAAATGGATTGCATTCTACAAGTTGATTATAATTTGGGGGTACTCAAAACACATTTTTTTCCGTAGAAGCATTGTTATAAATTATGTGTTCTAGGCTAGCTTTTAGAAACTCATTTTGTGTGGGGAGGGGAACTAACATTTGAGCCCCCAGTATACACTTTTACATACATTATCTCATTTCACTCTTACAACCACCTTCGAGGTAGATAATTTCCCCCATTTTACAGATGAGGAAACTGAGGCTTTGAGAGATAAACTGACTTGCTCAAGTTCACACAGCTAGTAAATGTTGGAGCCGGGATTCGTACCCAGGTCTGTCTGACTCCAGAGTTCATGCTCTTTCCATTGTATCCCACTGCTTCTCTGTAATTTAATTAACCCATAATGTAGTTGAAATATAGTACTAATAGTACTGTAGAACCTAACCCCTACTTTCTGAAATTGAAAGCTTTCTGAGTTCCACCGTGAGATGCCAGGAGCAAACCTTCCCCCAGAGCAGTCTCAGCAGTGAGAGTGGGTACTTATGTTTTCCTTTTTTGTGTACCACACCTCAACAGTGGGAATGAGATTGTCCGAGCTCCAGTAAAGAAAGGGACTGAACGGACAGGGAAGAAGTGTCCCAGGCCTTCCTAGCAGCAACTAGAAAAGGAGGGTATCTCAGTAGTTGCTCGTTTCTTTAACAGCATAGCTGTTGGTATTTATGTTTCAAAATCAGGGACTGCTTGCAAGATTGGGGTGAGGCCAAGCTTCTGGCATCTTTAGTGGTGTCAGTATAGCCTCTGTTGTAATATAAAAGAATTCAGCAGAATAGTGTACCTGTGCATTTCTGAAATAGTTTTTTCAAAAGGTGTTTTTTAAATTGTTAGAACCAAAGAAAAGATGGCAGTGATACCTGGTAGATGCTTATTTCTGGTTCCAAGAAATTGCTTCTGGTGTTAATTAATATCTTTTTGTTCTATAAAGGAAATGAAAAGTTACAAATTTTTTAGTTCTCCTTAACCTACTTCTACTCAATGCCATCTCCTTGGAAAGAGGCTTCCCCTTTCCATTCTGGAGGGCAGGAATTGAGGGAATAGGAAGTGGTTTTTACCCAGGAAGGAGGTTAGGGTTTTAGATCCCTTCTATGTAAAATTTAATAATCAGACGTCTCATCACCAAGGGTTTGTATACTATATATTACCTGTGCCATTCACTCTGGGAAGTTGAAACAATGAAAATGAGTAAATTATTTTCTTCCAGATGAGCCATAATGGAAACTTTTAATTTAGCATAAATTGTATCTTTGTATAATAAAGAGAAAAACAACCTCCTTTATTATGCGTTAATTCTAAAGATTCCCTTGGAATCCCCAGGTTAAGCTGCAATGAGTACTGCTCTCTTGTAGCTAAAAAGAGCATGTTGGGGATATGCAAAAGTGATTTTAGTAGTAGATGTGGGCATTGAGCTTAATCCAGTTAATTTATGCCGTTATCTTCCTTGTTCCTTATATTAGGGTTATCGTTACCATATCAACTTTGCTGCCTAGTTTTAAAATAACCAACACATTTAAATTTGCAGAGGTAAGAGGTTTTTTTTGAAGAAATAGGTGCTGGTAATAGTAGGATTTTTCTTCTTTTCCTCATCAACATATGATAATAAATAGCTGACAGACTTAAAGTGCTACTTGTATGAAGTATGCTGCTGAATGCTTTACATAGGTGTCTCATGTAATCCTTCCAGCTCCTTTATAAAAGAGTAGGAGTTGATGATTATCTTGATTTTATAAGTAGTATGAGGCTCAGAGGGGTTAAGGATCTGGTCAGAGTCACACAGCTAGTCAGTACTTAGTTCAAGATTTGAATCCAGGTTTGTCTAAATTCACAGCCTATGTTCTTAATCACTATACTGTTTTCCCTTCACCAAACCCATCTCTAGTTGTTTATCCATGTATTTGAAAACATTATTCTCCTGTTTTTGTGCTTCTCAAACTTTAATGTGGATGTGAATTACCTGGGAATGTTGTTACTGTGCAGTTTATGATTCAGTAGACCGGAGTGGAGACTGAGATTCTGCATTTCTATCAAGTTTCCAGGTGTTGGTGATACTGCAGGTCTATGGACCATGTTCTTTGACTAGCAAGGTTATATAGACCTTCTGGCTAGAGATTTTAAGTGCTAATATTAAATGTCTAGATTAAAATAGAATTTGCACAAGACCAAGTTGAGTCAGACAAACTAATTTATTATTTATTTCTTTTGTTTTTTAGAAATTAAATTGTAAGGAAATAATTGAAAATTTGGCGAAAATTCTTAAGAGACATCCAGGTATGAACTTTAAAACAACAGAAAATTTTTTTTAGTTTTATGAAAATTATTTAACCTAGTGAAGTTTTTTTTTTTTTAAATCAGGTTTAAGAAACATTTTGCCTATAACTACTGCCAAAGTGCCTATAGTAAAATTTGAACACAGACGAAGTGGTTTAGAAGGCGATATCAGTTTATATAATACGTTGGTAAGTTTCACTGTCTGTAAAGACTCAGGTATGTTTACCGTTGTCATTTTAAAAGTTTACAGATCACTGACTGTACCTTTATGTTTAAAACTTACGAATGTGGTTAGTATAGGGAAAAAAAATTTTATCAGTCATCTTAACATTTCCTTCAGATTGACGGTTAATTTTTGCTTGACTCATTTACAGGTATTTTAAGTTTAACATTTATATATATTCTATGTGGAGTTTATCTTTTTAGCTGATCTGTAAGTTTAATTTTAATAAATTTGAAATGCTTTCAAATATGTAATTTATTTTTCAGGCTCAGCATAACACAAGAATGCTAGCTACATATGCAGCTATTGATCCTAGAGTACAGTACTTGGGATATACTATGAAAGTGTTTGCTAAGGTATTTATGAAAAAGTTAATGATCTGCTTTGTTATAATACTCATGATATTAAAGTAAAACATGCTGATGTCAGACTTGTGACAAATGTTTTCTCAGTTTTGTTTACCTGAGCTTTTAAGAAGAAACTGTCAATATTAAATGGTTTAAAGTTATACCTTTCAGAGTAGGGTGATTCTTAGTTTTTTTCTGTGTTTGCTCTCCTCTCATAGGTAACACTCTAGTAAATTTCTCATAGTATAATTTCTCAATGCAGTAATGATTTCCAGCCCTAGGCATGGGAGTTGGCATACCATCCTAGTTAAAAAGCTCTGGGTTAGGAAATCTGGTGTTTGGGTTTAGTGGTAAATTTTTCTGGCCAAGAAAACAAAGCAATACCAATAAAACCTAATGTTTCCCCTATTATAACACTTAAAATACTGAATTCTGTTTTCTTGGTTGTTTTGCTAAGTGAGTAAACTCCATGAGGGTTGAGGCCTCTGTATCTTTATTTCAGTGTAGTGCCTGCCTTACGGTAGGTGCTCAGTAAATAGTTAATTTTGTGAATGTGTTGGTGGAAGGGTTTTAGTAGGGGAGTAACTTGGTTACATTTTCATTTCATAAAGCCGACTCTTCCAAAAGGGAGACATATTTGTTTAGATATTCCTACACATGTCTTTATGGACAGAATCATCTTAGAAAAGGAAGGCATCCAGCCACATACTACAAATCATTTGATACAGCTAGTCTTCTACATTCACCTCACAGAATAACTCCAACATGACAGTTCCTTACTCTCATTGAGTTTGGGTAATGAAATCAAATGGTTCATGTCAGAAAAATTATTCCTCTCCCTTTACTCGAGGGAAGTCTCTGAGGATTCTTTCAGGGTTTTTTTTTAATTAAAAAAATTTTTTTTGAATAGCCAACGTATTCATGTGGTTCAAAAATTAAAAGGTCTAATGGGATTTATGGCAGAAAATCTTCCTTCCACATCTGTCTCCTAGCCAACCTTTGCCTCTTAGAGGCAAACAGTGTTAAACGTTCCTCTGTATCCTTCCAGAAATATGTTATTCCAGTGCAAGCAAATGCATAAATTTCCTGCCTCTTTTTATTATAGGTATAAACACACTGAAAACACTGTTTTGTACTTTGCTTTTTTAACTGAGCAATAAATATTGGAGATTATTTCCTATTAGTATACTAAGAGTTTCCTTTTTTTTTTTTTAATGGCTACATACTATTCCATTGTGTGGATAGTCATCAGTTTTTTAAACCTGTACTTTACTGATGAGCTTTAAGTTCCTTCTCATATTTTACTATTAAAATAGTGTTAACAATAGAAATTTTATTTAGTCATTTCACATGTTTCTTGGCATATTTACAGGATAAATTCTTAGAATAGAATTGATACATTAAGGGAAATGTGCTTTTATAATTTTGATATTGCCAAATTATTCTTCATGAAATTTATGCTACTGTATACTCTTTAATGTATGAGTACCTGTTTACCCATACCCTCTATAACAGCTTGTTATTGAACTTTTGGGTATTTGATGGTTTGATGGGTTTAAAAAATGGTGTCTTAAGGTAGTCAATACTTCTGCATGGAATAAGATTCTGAAGTTTTATTTTCAATCATTATTTTTTTTAGCGATGTGACATTGGAGATGCTTCCAGGGGAAGTTTATCTTCATATGCTTATATCCTTATGGTGCTGTACTTTCTGCAGCAGAGAAAACCACCTGTTATCCCAGTTCTACAAGAGGTAAATGTTTAAGAAAACTACAAAGGCGTTTCTATGTAGGTGTATACACTCTAAATATAGTAGATCTTGCTCAGTTCATGAGATCATGAAAGATTTTTCCATCATGGATATCCTAAGTTTTCTTCTTTCATTAATGGTTTAATCAAATAATGAACTTTTTGAAAAGCTTATTATGGGAGAATATAGACTACCAAAAGACTACTAGATGAATAGAACTATTGAATATCTTTTGCAACATTTTTGTATTTCACAGTCTTAGAATGCTGCCAATGATTATGAAATTTGTAGCCATTCATGAACTTATATATTATAGTCTCTCAGTTGCAAATACATAAGTTTCTTCTTTTCAGAGTATTCTCCCTCCTCCTGCTTGGCAATGAAGTTTGATTTATTCCTGTATATACTTTGGTCAACTTTGTGAATTTTGGTTGAGAAAGAAACACAAGGAAATTCTTCCTTATCTCTGTAAGGTCATGTTAATTGCATTAAGCATAAGAATGTACATCAAAAGAAACAGATTATACTCATATTTACTTGGATTTGGTGACTCATAGAGTCTCTTTTTGTAGTCAATTTATACTCTCTAAAATAGATACAAAGGAGTTCTTAATCATCCATCTGTTCCTCCTCATTCTTGGCACAAAGTGGATTTGCAAGCATTGGGGTGGATCAGGTTCTAATTTCTTAGGTAGGTGGTTATTTTGAGGTAGGTGAGAAGCATCAGAATTGTTTGGAAAATCACATTCTGATTTCACATAAACTTTGATAGTCATGGCAAAGAAGAGTATCACAAAATAGCAAGCCATATGTGCTTGTCAGATGGCCTTAGTAAGTTTTTAAAAGTTCTAATGAATGCCATGTGGTTTTAACAGCATTTCTTTCCCTCTTTTAAACAAATAGTGGGAGAGAAATAAAAAATTTAAACGTCCTTTCCTAACAGAAAAATTTAAGTTGCTTGAATCTATGTTGAGTGATGTTTGTTTTTTAACAAGGTTGTTCACTATAGGATATTTAAAACTTTGCATGAATTAATTAGGCCTGCCAAGGCCAAGATTATTCTCTGTATTAGTCTAATTGTTGTTAAGGCTTTAAATTTGGGGATCGTATGCATAATTGCCCCAGTAATATTATAGCAGCCATTTGCTATAATTTGCTGTGACTTTGATAGAATACTGTGATTAACCCAAATGGAACACAAATTTTGTTTTCATTGTGGTTTGTCTCTGTTCTCTCATTATGTTACCCATGGATGAGGAACCATTGAGGCAGCATGATATAATGGAAACAGCGGTCAGAGCATGATTTTGGAGCCAGAGATAACTGGTCTGAATCCTAATTTTGACATGTGGCCTTCAACAAGCTGCCTGACTGCCACTAGTCTGAATTTTATCATCAGCAAAAATGTAATAATAGTAGTATTATTTCAGTGTTGATGTAAGGAACAGAGACATCAAATGCCTTTGAATGTAGTAGATGCTAAAGTAGGAGTTTATAAATGGTGGTTGCTCTTATTATTACTTTTATTATTTTTATTATCATTAGCAGCTTTATTAACATTATTATTGGAAAAATGTAGGTAGGATTGCTGTAGCCAACTTCAAGAACTGTTCCATTATCTGCTTAACAGACAGTGATTGATGAAATGAGAGACAGTCCATGGGATGTTTTCCATCATAATGAGCTCTGATTGTGGGGGGCTTTGTGATACATATGAACTGATGATATATGGATTTTTGCTTCTGGCCTTTTTTGCTTGTCATATGGGACCCCTTGTCCATTGCTCTGGCATCATTTAAGTATTGATCATTGGCATCGATCAACTTTTAAGGGTAAGGATATGTTTAATGAAGCTGATGATCTTTGACTCCTTTTGTAATTGAACCTAAACTTTAAGTGACTGGGTGTAATAACTAAGGCTCTGCTAAGAGTGTTTTTCATGATCAACAATACAGAGTTCTTTAGGTCAAAAGGAGCTTTCCTAAGAATGATTTTGCTGTATTCCAGCAATCATCATAAGTAAAAGTAAATTTTCACATAAAAATTAATACTAAGAGAGGATTAGGGAGTGTTAGTGTCACTTGATATTATGAACTATGTTTTCTTAGCTTATATCAGCTTAAAAATTGCAACTGAATGGATGAACCTTGAGGACATTATGCTAAGTGAAATAAACCAGTCACAAAAGGACAAATACTATATGATTACATTTATAGGAGGTTCCTAGGGTAGTCAGATTCATAGAGACAGAAAGTAGAATGGTGGTTGCCAGGGGCTGGCGGGAGAGAGGAGTGGGAAATTATTGTTTAGTAGGTTCAGAGTTTCATTTGTATAAGATGAGAAGAATTCTGTGGATGGATGGTGGTGATGGTAGCACAACAGTGTGAATGCACTTAATGCCACTGAACTGTACTCTTAAAAATGACTTAAGATGGTAAATTTCATTATGTGTGTTTTACCACAACTAAAAAAATTACAATTTAAATATAGCAGTAGATATATATATGGCTTATTTTATATATAAAATACCATAATAAAATAAGAAATATGGAAATGTACAGGGTCACTCCTTGTGCAAACTTGTTTGATGAGGTTTTAGAGAGAAGGCTTGAGTGCTTGAGTAGAGGATGATTGCTGTTGAGAGAAAGAAAAGAGAGAAACAGAAAGAGAAGGTAAATGTGTTGTATGTTTGCAAAAGAAAGAGAGGATAGTATTAGTACTTCTAAGGGCTGAAACAGAGTGGAGAGTTAGGCACTATGAAACAAGAGAGTTCATTAAAACAGGTTGCAAATCAGTGATTAAATGCCCTCCAAAGCCCACAGGTCCAGTTTACTGTGTTATTAGCCAACATAATTGGGTTTGGATGTTGGTTGTTTCTCAAAAGTAAGAATTCTGTTAAAGTAATCAAGGTCTAAAGAGGCAGCTTGTATAATAGCATCTTAATCTATGAAGGAGCCATGGGGACCACCTTATCTAGTGGTTTTAAAGTATGTTTTGGTAAGCTCTAGGAGCTCAATAGTGTATGTGTGAGGAGTGGAGGAAGGAAAAGATAAGGTATAGTTTTCTCCACGCAGGCTTTTATCAGAGTACCTCTGTTTTTATCTGTTTTACATGTTGAACTTACAGGAAGGTTCCATTTTAGGAAGGGGTTCTACAGCTTAAAAGAAAAATAAAATTGGAAGAAAACTGACCTAATTAAGCTAATCTCTTATTTTCATTGGGAAAACTGAGGATTTGGAAGGATAATTGTCTTGTCCAGAATCACTACTTGGCAGGACTAAGACTAGAAATGAGGTCTGCTGACTCTGAACTTATTCCAACTTTTTACTTTATTGCATCTCTTTCTTAAAACTCCTATAGAAAATAAGTCTCAAAATTGCTTGTAGAGGTCAGTTGTGCCTGTACAGTCATCTTGTGGAATTCTTCTAGTAAAGTAGCATTACCTTCCCCCCTTTCCTTAGGACAGTGAATTACTGTTCATAATTAATCATGAAGACTTCACGATCTTTATCAAAATGTCAAGGAAAGCTACCTAATTTTCTGTTTTAAAAAATCAATGTCCAGGCCCTTTTCAACCTCATCTGATACAGATAACTGATTAAAGGTACTAGAGCCCTTCCCCACAACAAATAGCTTCGTCGATTTCCTTTAAGGTATACAATCAATAAGTATTATCTCTTATGTATTTCTGCGTCTGTGATCCTTTGATGAAAATGCTATTTTCATCTGCTTTTTCTTTAGTTTTACTTCATTAAACTTGGGCTGGATGTGTTTTGTTAGCCAAATAGATAATATTAAATGTATCGTTTGGAGAGTCTGAGGTTCTTAAGATATCCTTTCCCAGCTTTGGTCTTTCAGATACATTTTATTCATTAATAACTTGACATCAGATTATACCATCTTGACATGTTCCTTTTGGAATAAGTGTTTCACTATGTCTATTATAGGTAAATTCTAGAATGATATGAGGGTATTTAGGCTTTTGGGTTGGATGGCTTGAAATCTAATAGTAAAATTGATTTTTTAATGCAGATCTTTGATGGAAAACAGATTCCACAGAGAATGGTTGATGGATGGAATGCTTTTTTCTTTGATAAAACAGAAGAACTGGTAATTTTTTCATAGTTTTTATGTTATGGAATGCTCACTGATGCATGTTAGGATTTGCATAATTTAATTTAATAATTTTACTTGGACTTGGGGGTCCATATTTTGGATAAGTATAGACATGTCTCTCTTTTTTCTCACCTGTAGAAAAAACGTTTACCTTCACTTGGAAAGAACACAGAAACATTAGGAGAGCTTTGGTTGGGACTGCTTCGCTTCTATACTGAAGAATTTGATTTCAAAGAATATGTAATTAGCATTCGGCAGAAAAAGCTGTTGACAACTTTTGAGAAGCAGTGGACGTCCAAATGCATTGCGATTGAAGGTAATCATTCAGCTGATATTAATTCAGGAACAACACGAAACAGAGCAAAACAGAACAAAAAGCCAGTTTTATTTGGCCAGTGAAACTGAGGGGAAAACTGAAACGCATTAGAATTTGGAAGATTCTTCCTCTTGGTTTTTATCAGTTTCCATCCTTTAATCTATAATTATAAAAGAATAATTTTCTGACTTTGATGGTCTGAGTTACGTAGTGTTAAACTCTAGTTATGGCTACTAACTATATTTATGTTACAATGAGCATAATTCTTAAATAAAAAATAAAATATTTCTTTTCTAGACCCTTTTGATTTGAATCATAACCTTGGTGCTGGAGTTTCTAGAAAAAGTAAGTTTTAAATATAGAAATCCCCTACTTTTAAAGCTCTTACACATTAAGGTCTGCATCTTTATTGTTTTTCTTCTTTCTTCAATAGTGACCAATTTCATCATGAAAGCATTTATCAATGGAAGGAAACTTTTTGGTACCCCCTTTTATCCACTCATTGGCAGAGAAGCTGTAAGTTTACATAATTTGAATTCTGAATCTTTTCTTTTTCCTTATAGAATTTTTTTTTTTTTTTTTTTTTTTTTTTTTGTAGTACAAGAAACCTAATCCTGTTCCAAGTTGGTGTTAGGAATAGGGAAAGAGAACTCCACTTTTTCTTTCTTTTTAAAAAATATTTATTTATTTATTTATTTGGCTGTGCCGGGTCTATTTGTTCTTATTGCACTTATCATAGTCTATAGTGAGATATATATTTGCTAAATTTTGTTTATTTATTTAATCTATTTGTTAAATTCTGTATCCCCCACTAGACTATATAGCTCCATGAGGACAGGGTCATCCATGTCTGTAAGGTTCACCATCGTATTTCCAGTGCCTGTCATAATTTCTGCCACATAGGATGCATCAAATAAGCATTTGTTGAACAAATGAGGGTGGATAGTCAAGACTCAAGATCCTTTAATTTTGAATTTGAGGTTCTGCCTACTGCCTCTCTTCTGTCTCTAGAAATCTTGATGAAAATATAAACAGAGAGGTCAACACTGAAGTAATACTTTATTATTTGCTGAGGCTTCTGCTTTAATCTTGGTGTAGCCCTTGGTAAGCTGAATTAGATAGCATGGAACTAAGAGGATTCTTTTTGCCTGAACTGGGTGGTGTAGTGTCCGCCATTCCTCTTGGTCTTACTCTGGTTTTGGGTTGCTTTCTAATGGGAGGATGTCATAGTTTCACAGTGAAAGAAACGAGAAGAAATCTCAAAAGAGAAACCAGGTCTCTATTTTTGCATAATGAATATCCTTGATCTTGTTCAGTCCAGTTTCATCACTCTTTCTTGGGGTGTGGGGTAAGAAAAGCAGAAAAAGTCTAGAGCTTTTTCCCCATGGAACATTTTTGATAGTCCTGCCTAATAGGGGATGGGGGTGATAATAATTATAATGGAAATAAAATAACAGGAAATTTGAAACAACACAAAATTCTTGCAGGAACAAAATGTCTAACAAAAGGAAAATACAATGATAATTTTACTAACATATTAATTAAAATAGCAGTAAATGAAAAGCACAGTCAGATCACAACAAATCTGGTGATGCACTGATAAAGCATTTTACCTGAAAACAGTGGGAATTCTATTCGTGTGTGTATGTGCATATGTTTGGTAGGAACCTAGCAGTTTCGTGCAGTCAGACTTTTTAGTAAAATACTAATGTAGAGTCCTCAGTAAATTGGAAATGTGCCAATTTAGTCTGTGAATACAAAATTTTAGTAACTCTTAATTATTCAGTATGTTATAAGTAGTCCTCATAGATATCAAAGTCTTTGGTCTTGAATGTGATTTGGTGTAAGAACCAAACATCAGTTTGGAGCCTATCACAAAGGGCCTGTGGATCTGCCAATCATCTTTTAATCTACTTTATTCTGTTATAAAGTGAATATGTGGTATTTTATAGCTTGGATATACTAGTTTAACTATTCTCCTTTGATGGACATTTAGGTTGATATCAGTGTTATAATTGATACAGTAGAAAAATAACCTTGTTACATAGTCTTTCATGCTTATATTTTCCATAGTAAAGTTTATTCTTTCAACACATATTTACTGAATTCCTACCATGTACCTATTTCTCTGCTGTGTACTGGGATTATAACAACATACAAAGTAGATGTGTTTCATCCCCTTAGATTCTAATGAAGATGAAGACAAGTATATTTTCTGTTCTTTCACCTTTCTTGCTCACACGAACATTCCCACTTCAACTATTCTTCTACTCACTAGGTCCTCCGACATATTGACACATTTTTTCCCAATCTATCAGCTATCTACTGTCTTCATTTTTTTTCCCCCATTTAAACAGATTCCCTGGTACCTCCAGCATATACCTTATATTCCTTTGTACCATTGTCCTTTTGCACCATTATGTGTT
Organism: Balaenoptera borealis; assembly: GCF_965194805.1. Classification (NCBI taxonomy): domain Eukaryota; kingdom Metazoa; phylum Chordata; class Mammalia; order Artiodactyla; family Balaenopteridae; genus Balaenoptera; species Balaenoptera borealis. The sequence goes on from NC_138860.1 coordinate 150,414,782, forward strand.
CAACCTTAACATGAACTCAGCCATCCACCGTCTCTCTATGCTTGGGCTAAGCACTGATGGAAAAAAATCTTAAAGCTAGGCAGTTTTATTTATATAGCACAACTATAAATTAATGTTCATCAGCCTCAACTGGACTTTCACTACTACCTGACATTCTTACTACATTTCTTTAGTTACCTGTGTCTCGCATTCAATAAGAACTATTTCAGATTTTATTTATTTTACTCAAAATTCAGTACCCATTTCGCTTTGTCCCATCTTTCTTCTCTGCCTTTCTCACGCTACATGTTTTCCCTTTGAGACAAAGATGGTATTAGATAGATAGATACTCCTTCAACTTTCTGCTACCAGATCTATAAATCTGCTTACATCTTCAGATATCTCTGCTTTTTTTTAAATTTTATTTCATTTTGGAGCATAGTTGATTAACAGTGTTCTGTTTCAGGTGTACAGCAAAGTGATTCAGTTATACATATACGTGTATCTATTCTTTTTCAAATTCTTCTCCCATTTAGGTTTTTATAGAATACTGAGCAACGTTCCCGTGCTATCCAGTAGTAGGTCCTTGTACAGATACATACAGTTGGTTATCTAGTTTAAATATAGCAAAGTGTACATGTCAATCCCAAACGCCCAATCTGTCCTTCCTGCCGACCCTTCCTCCCGGGTAACCATAAGTTCTCTAAGTCTATGAGTCTATTTCTGTTTTGTAAATAAGTTCATTTGTATCATTTTTTAAAGAATCTGCATATAAGCAATATCATATGATGTTTGTCTTCCTCTGTCTGACTTACTTCACTTAGTATGATAATCTCAAGGTCCATCCATGTTGCTGCAGACGGCATTATTTTGTTCTTTTTAATGGCTGAGTAACATTCCATTATATATATGTACCACATCTTCTTTATCCATTCATCTGTTGATGGACATTTAGGTTGCTTCCGTGTCTGGGCTATTGTAAATAGTGCTGCAGTGAACATTGGGGTGCATATATCTTTTCAAATTATGTTTTTCTCTGGATATATGCCCAGGATTGGGATTGCTGGATGATATGGTAGCTCTATTTTTAGTTTCTTAAGTAACCTCCATTCTGTTCTTCATACTGGCTGTAGCAATTTACATTCCCACCAACAATGTAAGAGGGTTCTCTTTTCTCTACACCTTCTGCAGCATTTATTGTTTGTGGGTTTTTTGATGATAGCCGTTCTGACCGGTGTGAGGTGATACCTCGTTGTAGTTTTGATTTGCATTTCTCTAATAATTAGCAGTGTTGAGCATCTTTTCATGTGCCTCTTGGCCATCTGTATGTCTTCCTTGAAGAAATGTCTATTTAGGTTTTCTGCCCATCTTTTGATTGTTTTTTTTTTTTTTTTTGGCTGCATTGGGTCTTCGTGCTGCACATGGGCTTCCTCTAGTTGCGGTGAGCGGGAGCTACTGTTCGTGGCGGTGCATGGGCTTCTCACTGCGGTGGCTTCTCTTGTCACGGAGCACAGACTCTAAGTGTATGGGCTTCAGTAGTTGTGGCTCATGGGCTCTAGAGCTCAGGCTTAGTAGTTGCGGCGCACAGGCTTAGTTGCTCCACGGCATGTAGGATCTTTGCAGACCAGGGCTCGAACCTGTGTCCCCTGCATTGGCAGGCGGATTCTTAACTACTGCGCCACCAGGGAAGCCCCTTGGTTGTTTGTTTTTTTGATATTGAGCAGCATGAGCTGTTTGTAAATTTTAGAGATTAATCACTTGTCAGTCACATCATTTGCAAATATTTTCGCCCATTCTGTGGGTTGTGTTTTCATTTTGTTTATGGTTTCCTTTGCTGTGCAAAAGCTTTTGAGTTTCATTAGGTCCCATTTGTTTATTTATTTTTTTATTTCCATTACTCTAGGAGATGGCTTGGGAAAGGTATTTCTGTGATTTATGTCAAAGAGTGTTCTGCCTATGTTTTCCTCTAAGAGTTTTGTAGTATCTGGTCTTACATTTAGATCTTTAATCCATTTTGAGTTTATTTTTGTATATGGTATTAAGGAATGTTCAAATCTCATTTTTTTACATGTAGCTGTCCAGTTTTCCCAGCACCATTTATTGAAGAGACTGTCTTTCCTCCATCGTATAGTGTTGCCTCCTTTGTAATCGATTAATTGACCATAGGTGTGTGGGTTTATTTCTGGGCTTTCTGTCCTGTTTCATTGATCCAAATTTCTGTTTTTGTTCCAGTACCGTACTCTTCTGATGACTGTAGCTTTGTAGTATAGTCCAAAGTCAGGGATCCTGATTGCTCCAGCTCCATTTTTCTTTCTCAAGATTGCTTTGGTCATTAGGTTCTTTTGTGTCTCCATGCAAGTTTAAGATTTTTTTGTTCTAGTTCTGTGAAAAATGCCATTGGTAATTTGATAGGGATCGCATTGAATCTGCAGATTGCCTTGGGTAGTATAGTCATTTTGACAATATTGATTATTCCAATTTAAGAACATGATATATCTCTCCATCTGTGTCATCTTCAATTTCTTTCATCAGCGTCTTATAGTTTTCGTAGGACAGGTATTTTGTTTCTATAGGTAGGTAGGTTTATCCCTAGGTATTTTATTCTTTTTGATGCGATGGTAAGTGGGATTGTTTATTTAATTTCTCTTTCTGATCTTTTGTTGTTAGTGTATAGAAATGCAAGAGATTTCTGTGTATTAATTTTGTATCCTGCAACTTTACAGAATTCATTGATGAGCTCTAGTAGTTTTCTGGTAGCATCTTTAGGATTTTCTATGTGTAGTATCATGTCGTCTGCAAAAGTGACAGTTTTACTTCTTTTCCAATTTGGATTCCTTTTATTTCTTTTCCTTCTCTGATCGTCATGGCTAGGACTTCCAAAACTATGTTGAATACAAGTGGCGAAAGTGGATATCCTTGTCTTGTTCCTGATCTTAGTGGAAATGCTTTCAACTTTTCATGGTTGAGTATGATGTTAGCTGTAGGTTTGTCATATATGGCCTTTATTATGTTGAGGTATGTTCCCTCTTTGCCTACTTTCTATAGAGTTTTTATCATAAATGGGTGTTGAATTTTGTCAAAAGCTTTTTCTGCATCTGATGAGATGGTCATATGGTTTTTATTCTTCAACATCTTGATGTGGTGTATCACACTGATTGATTTGCATATACTGAAAAATCCTTGCATCCTCGGAATAAATCCCACTTGATCATGGTGTGTGATCCTTTTAATGTATTGTTGGATTTGAATTGCTAGTATTTTGTTGAGGATTTTTGTGTCTATGTTCATCAGTGATATTGGCCTGTAATTTTTTTTTTGTGGTATCTTTGTCTGGTTTTGGTTTTAGGGTGTTGGTGGCCTCATAGCATGAGTTTGAGAGTATTCCTTCCTCTGCAATTTTTTGGAATAGTTTCAGAAGAATAGGTGTTAACTCTTCTCTGTTTGATAGAATTTGCCTGTGAAGCCATCTGGTCCTGGACTTTCGTTTGTTGGGAGTTTTTTATTTTATTATCATTACTTTTTAATATTTATTTATTTATTTTTGGCTGCATCGGGTCTTAGTTGAGGCACATGGGATCTTTTGTTGCAGTGTGCCAGCTCTATTGCGGCACATGGGCTTCTCTCTAGTTGTGGCGCATGGGCTCCAGAGCGTGCAGGCTCAGTAGCTGCGGCACATGGGCTCTGTAGTTGTGGAGCGCAGGCTCCAGAGCGTGTGGGTTCTGTAGTTGCAGCATGTGGGCTTAGTTGCCCCGCGGCATGTAGAATCTTAGTTCCCCAACCAGGGATCAAACTTGCGTCCCCTGCCTTGGAAGGCAGATTCTTTTTTTTTTTTTTTAAATTAATTAATTTATTTATTTATGGCTGTGTTGGGTCTTCATTTCTGTGCGAGGGCTTTCTCTAGCCGTGGCAAGCGGGGGCCACTCTTCATCGCGGTGTGCGGGCCTCTCACTATCGCGGCCTCTCCTGCTGCGGAGCACAGGCTCCAGACATGCGGGCTCAGTAATTGTGGCTCACGGGCCCAGTTGCTCTGTGGCATGTGGGATCTTCCCAGACCAGGGCTCAAACCCGTGTCCCCTGCATTGGCAGGCAGATTCTCAACCACTGTGCCACCAGGGAAGCCCCGGAAGGCAGATTCTTAACCACTGGACCACCAGGGAAGTCCCTGTTGGGAGTTTTTTAATCAGTTTCAATTTCAGTACTTGTGATTGGTCTGTTCATATTTTCTATTTCTTCTTGGTTCAGTCTTGGGAGATTGTACCTTTCTAAGAATTTGTCCATTTCTTCCAGGTTGTCCATTTTATTGGCATATAGTTGCTTGTAGTAGTCTCTTATGATCCTTTCTATTTCTGTGGTGTCTGTTGTAACTTCTCCTTTTTAATTTCTAATTTTACTGATTTGAGCCCTCTTTTTTTTTCTTGATGAGTCTGGCTAAAGGTTTATCAGTTTTGTTTATCTTTTCAAAGAAGCAGCTTTTAGTTTCATTGATCTTTTCTGTTGTTTTCTTCTTTTCTATTTCATTTATTTCTGCTCTGATCTTTATTGTTTCTTCCCTTCTACTAACTTTGGGTTTTGTTTGTTTTTCTCTGGTTGCTTTAGATATAAGTTTAGGTTGTTTATTTGTGATTTTTCTTGTTTCCTGAGGTAAGATTGTGTTGTTATAAACTTCCCTCTTAGAACTGCTTTTACCTGTTCCATAGGTTTGGGATCATTGTGCTTTCATTTTCATTTGACTCTAGGTATTTTTTTATTTACTCTTTGATTTCTTCAGTGATCCATTGATTGTTTAGTAGCATATTGTTTAGCCTCCACAAGTTTGTGTTTTTTACAGTTTTTTTCTTATAGTTGATTCCTAATCTCATAGCCTATGGTCAGAAAAGATGCTTGATATGATTTTTTTTTTAATTAACTACTTTATTTTATTTATCTTTGGCTGCGTTGGGTCTTCGTTGCTGCATGCAGGCTTTCTCTAGTTGTGAGCAGGGGCTACTCTTTGTTGAGGTGCGCGGGCTTCTCATTGTGGTGGCTTCCCTTGTTGCGGAGCCTGGGCTCTAGGCGTGTGGGCTTCAGTAGTTGTGGCATGCGGACCCTAGAGCGCATGGGCTTCAGTAGTTGCAGCACGTGGACTCAGTAGTTGCAGCGCACAGGCTCTAGGGACGCAGGCTTCAGTAGTTGTGGTGCACGGGCTCAGTATTTGTGGCTTGTAGGCTCTAGAACGCAGGCTCAGTAGTTGTGGCGTGCAGGCTCAGTAGTTGTGGCGCACAGGCTTAGTTGCTCTGCGGCATGTGGGATCTTCCCGAACCAGGGGTCAAACCCATGTCTCCTAAACTGGCAGGTGGATTCTTAACCACTGTGCCACCAGGGAAGTCCTACTTGATATGACTTTAATTTTCTTAAGTTTACCGAAGCTCATTTTGTGGCCCAGCTTGTGATCAGTCCTGGGGAATGTTCCACGTGCACTTGAGAAGAATGTATATTCTTCTGCTTTTGGATGGAATACTCTGTAAATATCAATTAAGTCAATCTGGTCTAATGTGTCATTTCAGGCCTATGTTTCCTTATTGATCTTCTGTCTGGATGATCTGTCCATTGATGAAAGTGGAGTGTTAAAGTCCCCCACTATTGTTGTGTTACTGTTGATTTCTCCTTTTATGGCTGTTAGTATTTGCCCTATATATTGGAGTGCTCCTATACTGGGTGCATATATATTTATAATTATATTTTCTTCTTGGATTGACCCTTTGATCATTATGTAGTGTCCTTCTTTGTCTCTTGTAACAGTCTTTATTTTAAAGTCTTTTTTGTCTGATATGAATATTGCTACTCCAGCTTTCTTTTGATTTACATTTGCATGGAATACCTTTTTCCATCCCCTCACTTTCAGTCTGTATGTGTCCCTAGATCTGAAGTGGGTCTCTTTTTTGTATCCATTCAGCCAGTCTGTTTCTTTCGGTTGGAGCATTTAATCCATTTACCTTTAAGGTAATTACCAATATGTATGTTCCTATTGCCATTTTCTTAGTTGCTTTGGATTTGTTTTTGTAGGTCTTGTTTCTTCCCTTCCTCTTTTGTTCTCTTCTCTTGTGATTGGATGACTAACTTTAGTGTTGTGTTTGGATCCCTTTTGTGTGTGTGTGTTTGTATCTGTTGTAGATTTTCAGTTTGCAGTTACCATGAGATTTCAATTAGCAGTCTACATATAAACAAGATTGTTTTAAGTTGCTGGTCTCTTAATTTCAAATGCATTTCCAGTGTCCTGCATTTGTGCTCTTTTCTTCTCACAATTGCTGGTTTTGACATCATATTTGTGTGCAGATAATTTCCTACCTTTACTTGTTTCTAGTAGTGGCCTTTTCCACTTAGAGAAGCTCCTTTAGCATTCATTGCAAAGCTGGTTTGGTGGTGCTGAATGCTGTTAGCTCTTTCTTGTCTGTAAAGCTTTTGATTTCTTCATTGAATCTGAATGAGAGCCTTGCTGGGTAGAGTATTCTTGGTTGTAGGTTTTTCCCTTTCATCACTTTAAATATATCATGCCACTCCCTTCTGGCCTGCAGAGTTTCTGCTGAGAAATCAGCTGATAACCTTATGGGAGTTCCCTTGTATGTTATTTGTTGCTTTTCCCTTGTTGCTTTTAATATTTTTTCTTTTTCTTTAATTTTTGTCAGTTTGATTACTATGTGTCTTGGCGTGTTCCTCCTTGGGTTTATCTTGCGTGGGACTCTCTGCCCTTCCTGGACTTGGGTGACTGTTTCCTTTCCCATATTAGGGAATTTTTCAGCTATTATCTCTTCAAATATTTTCTCAAGTCCTTTCTGTCTCTGTTTTCCTCTGGGACCCCATAATGTGAATGTTGGTGCATTTAATGTTGTCCCAGAGGTCTCTTAGATTGTGTTCATTTCTTTTCATTCTTTATTCTGTTCCATGGCAGTGATTTCCGCTATTTGGTCTCCAAGCTCACTTATCTGTTCTTCTGCCTCAGTTACTGTGCTATTGATTCCTATATATTTTACATTTTTCATTTCAGTTATTGTATTGTTCATCTCTGTTTGTTTGTTCTTTAGTTCGTCTAGGTCTTTGTTAAATATTTCTTGCATCTTCTCAATCTGTGCCTCCATTCTTTTTTCAGGATCTTGGATCATCTTCACTATTATTACTCTGAATTCTTTTTCTGGTGGATTGCCTATCTCCACTTCACTTAGTTGTTCTTCTGAGGTTTTGTCTTGTTTCTTCATCTGGGGCATATTCCTCTGCTGTCTCATTTTGTCTTGACTTTCTGTGATTGCAGTTTCTGTTCTGCAGGCTGCAGGATTGTAGTTCTTCTTGCTTCTGCTGTTTGCCCTCTGGTGGATGAGGCTGTCTGAGAGGCTTGTGCAGGTTTCCTGGTGGGAGGGTCTAGTTCCTGCCCCCTTGTGGGTGGGCCTGGGTCTTGTCCCTCTGGTGGGCAGGGCCATGCTCAGGAAGACTTTAAGCACCCTGTCTGCTGATGGGTGGGGCTGTGTTCCCACCTGTTGGTTGTTTGGCCTGAGGCATCCCAGCACTTGAGCCTACAGGCTGTTTGGTGGGGCTAGGTCTTGGGGAGGAAATGGGGTCTCCAGGAGGGCTCATGCCAATGCGTGCTCACCAGAACTGCTGCTGCCAGTGTCTTTGTCTCCTCAGTGAGCCACAGCTGCCCCCCCATCTCCTCCGGAGACCCTCCAGTACTAGCAGGTAGGTCTGGCCCAGTCTCTTACGAGGCCACAGCCTTTTCCCCTGGGTCCTGGTCTGCACGGGATCTTGTGTATGCCCTCCAAGAGTGAAGTTTCTGTTTCCCCCAGTCCTGTGGAATTCCTGCAATCAAACCCCACTGGCTTTCAAAGACAGATTCTTGGGGGGCTCCTCCTCCCATTACCAGACCCTCAGGCTAGGAAGCCTGATGTGGGGCTCAGGACTTTAACTCCTGTGGGAGAACTTCTGTGGTATAGTTAATTTCCAGTTTGCGGGTTGCCCACCCAGCAGGTATTGGATTTGATTTTTACTGTGATTGCGCCCCTCCTACCATCTTGTTGTGGTTTCTTCTTTGTCTTTTTATGTGGGGTATCTTTTTTGGTAGGTTCCAGTGTGTTTTTTATTTTATTTTTTTGTTGATGGTTGTTCAGCAGTTGGTTGTGATTTTGGTATTTTTGTAAGAAGGGGTGCGCTCATGTCATTCTACTCGGCCATCTTGCTGGCCAGTCACCAGATATCTCTTCTTTATCAGAGACTAGTCCTTCCATATACACTCTAGATCCATTTGTATTCTCTTTACCTTAAATCTTCAACCTCTTCATCTGTGAAAAACATTTTCAAAGATGAAATACTTAAAATGTAATTGCAGATTAGCATTAACAAATGAACATTTGCCTTCTATTTTAATGATAGGGAACACTAACTCTGAACCCCAGTTAAGCAAAATGTCTCCCCCGGAAAGTATCCTTTTTTTTCTAATTAATAAACTTATATAAAAAATTATTATTGTTAGTATATTTTGAAATTCTTCAATAAAAAATTTGTGAAAATTTGCTTTCTCTCTTGTTATATAAGTACCTACATAATACCTTCAATTTTACCACAACACCTAAAATTTTAACTTTCTGGCTCTTTACAGAAGAAGTTTGCTGTCCCCAGGTCTAGGCCACTTTAACTAGGACGGTGGGCTGAAGAAAAGTGGATTAAAGAGATAGATATTCAGGAGTAGAATGGATACAACCTGGTGATTAGTTAGAGGTGATGAGTTAAGGAGAATAAGTTCAAGGTGATTCCTAGGTTTCAGCCATAAGCAACTGGGTGAACTGAGAAAGGCCTTCATTTTGTCCTGTCAGAAAATATGATGATGAAGATTTTAATTAATTATATTGGTTTCATCAGTAGTAAATGTATAGAATTATATTGCATCCTTTTTTAGAAATAGAACTTTACTGAGAAATAATTCATGTACTGTACAGTTCATCTATATAAAGTGAGCAATTCATTGGTTTTCAGTATATCTGCAGGATTGTGCAACCATCACTACATCTAGTTTTAGAATGTTTCGTCCTCTCTCAAGGAAACTCCTGTCCTCATTAGCCGTCAATCCTTATTCCTTTTTCGTCTCACAACTGTAGATTTGCCTACTGTGGACATTTAATGAAAATGGAATCATAGAATATGTAGCCTTTTGTGACTGGTTTCTTTCATTTAGCAGAATGTTTTCAGGGTTCATTCATGTTGTAACGTGTATCAGTACTTCATTCTTTTTTTTATAGTTGAATGATATTCAGTTGTATGGTTATATTATGTTTTATTTTTTCATTCCTATCAGTTTGTTGGAAATTTGAATTGTTTCTACTTTTTGGCTATTATGAGTAGTGCTGCTGTGAATATTTGTGTACAAAATCTTGTGTGGATATATGTTTTCATTTCTTTTGGGTGTATACCTAACAGTAGAATTGCTGGGTCATTTTGATAAGTTTATGTTTAACTTTCTGAGGAGCTGCCAAACTGTTTCCTAAAAGAGCTGTGCTATTTTATATTCCCACCAGCAACATATGAGGGTTCCAGTTTTTCCACATCCTCACCAATACTTTTTATTGTCTTTTTTCTTTTTTAATAGCCATCCCAGTTGGTGTGTTTCTTATACTTTCATCCCTGACATTAGATAGATTTAAAGAAGAAATCAAAGAGTGCTAAGTGGACATGTTCTCTTGCCATCCAAAGATATGGGTACTTTCAGGACAAACTAGTCTCTGTGATAGTGCAAAACTGAGGTAAAGCTTAGAAGCATAAGCAAGGTAGTAGGATAAAGCAAAAACAAGCCTGATTCTTCTAAGACTGGGGAAAATGATTTAATTCTTATTGGTTCTCTACAGTCTTTTTAGGTATATTCTACTTTATATAGTAAATGTTATATATTCTTGAAATGTTGAATGCAAATCCAATGATATTTTAAATAAACCAGAGGATTGATTTCTTTACATAGAGCTCTTGTAAAGAGACTGATTCCTTTCCGGAAGTAGCTTGGTGGGGCAGAAAACATGAGCTTTGTAATCAGGCAGACTTAGCTTTAAATCCTTTATCTGCTACTTACCAGCTTTTTTCTGTGAGCAAACGACTTGAACTTTCTGAGCCTCAGTTTCCTCATCTATAAAATGAGCATGGAAATAATATCTACTTTCATTGAGATATTACACAAAGATGATACAGATGAATGAGAAAATAATGTGGATGTGTAGTGGTTAGTACTGTTAGCAGCTGTGATATTGATGATGATAATTCTCAATCTTGTTTTCATATCATGGTTTTAGTTCAGTGAAATATTTGTTGATATTTATTTCCTTTTTTGAAAAATCACTTTTGCGTCTTGGTCTCCTTTCCATTTGGATTCAAAAGTTTATAGTGATTTTTTTTCTAGTAAAGTTGTATTTTCTCCCTAGGAGTACTTCTTTGATTCCAGAGTACTAACAGATGGAGAACTGGCTCCCAATGATCGATGTTGCCGTGTGTGTGGAAAAATAGGCCACTACATGAAAGACTGCCCTAAAAGGAGAAGGTTGGCAAATGATTATGTATCAACATTGCAGGGAAAATAAATGTGAGACAAATTGAAGCTATGACTGTGTTCAGATATGTTTAAGTTGAGAAAGTTCAGGGCTTTCAGTTGAACCTTTAGGTCAATATATGTTTGAATGGCATTTTGTGGAAGAGTGGGATTTATTTCTGGTACAGTGGTGTCTCATGATGTTTATTTGTTCATTTATTCATTAATTCACTCAGGGTTTTTTTTTTTTTAACTGAAGAAGCATTTATTAACACCTACTGTGTGCTGGAAACTGTGCTAGAATCCAAGGGGAAGAAAAGACCAAGATACGGGGTTCTTGCTGAGGACCTCACAGTTATGAAAACCAATAATTAAAATATAATTAATTGAATCTTTGAGGTATATGCCGTGAGATATGCTTATATAATATTTACCTTAAGGAATATACATCCTCTGTGCCCCCTGAAAATATATCTATGAAACATACTTTACTACGTTCTATATACTATGTTAATAGGCCAGGATAATCCCTTCTTTAGTCATCGTCTTGCCTAATATAAAGAGCTTAGAACTTTTCAGACAGAGTAAACTCCTAGTTTCCATCACTGCTATTTGTTAAATTTAGAGAAGACACTTACCTTTCTCTAAACCTCAAGTGTCTTCCTCTATAAAATGGAGATAGTAAATACCAACCTCTAAGGATTGTTACAAGATTAAAATTTGATACTAAACATTAAAAATTGATATTGTATTATAAAACTACTAGAATACCCAGTTTCTGCCATATGAGTAGGTGTGCTATAAATGTGAGAACCTTGCCTTCAAAATGATGCATGAAACAATGGGCACATTAGTCCCTTTATTGTGAGACTCTTGTATAGTTTAGTTTGTTCTATAGTTCATTCAGTTTATAAGTCCCTAGCCCCACATTATTGGTATCAGCAGTTTACTGTTTAGACTAAAGAAGAAAGACAGTGAAGAAGAGAAGGAAGGGAATGAAGAGGAGAAAGACTCCCGAGACCTTCTTGACCCCCGAGACCTCCACGACACTCGAGACTTTAGAGACCCCAGAGACCTCAGATGTTTTATCTGTGGAGATGCAGGACATGTGCGAAGGGAGTGCCCAGAGGTCAAGCTGGCCCGTCAGAGGAATAGCAGTGTGGCAGGTAAATAGAAAAGGCCAAAAATAGTTTCTGGTGGAAATAAAGTTATTTGTGTTGGTGTCATTCTAAGGACCCTGATTATTCTCTGTTCTAAACATAGCTGTATGATTTTGGACCTTATAATTTATCAAAGAGAGAGATTTTTTCTGGGAACATGAAGGAGAAATTATATCTCTTCCCACTGCTTTTATGAGAGAGGGAGATCTGTTCCTGTTATGTATCATAAGGAATTCTATGAAGTAGAAACCCAAATGAGAGTTTATTGAAAGAACAAAACAGAATATTTTATAAGCGATGATTTCCAGTTATTCAGATTCTTGTTGCAGAAGTTATTTTCTTAAATAAATATATTGTCTCCTTTAGAAAAGCAATATGACACTTGTTCTTGTTTCCAGGACCAGTGTATTTTTTTTTAATGCTCTAAGGATTGAGAAATGGCTTAACAAACAAGAAAAAAAATGAGTTATTAAAAGTTCTTCACTAACATAATCATAGTTTAAAAGTCCAAGTTTATAAAATCTCAGATTTGAGACTGTTGTACTGAAGAAGAGAGTTTATTGATTGTCATTTCTCTGTTATTTTCTTTATCTATTGAATTTCTTTTTGATGTCTTCTCTTAGCAGCCCAGCTGGTCCGCAATCTTGTAAATGCCCAACAGGTGGCTGGTTCAGCCCAACAACAAGGTGATCAGTCCATAAGGACTAGACAGTCCTCAGAATGTGTAAGTACTCTGCCTGCAGATAGGTTGGTCTTGGCAGGAAGATAGTACTAATTTTGGGAGGTGATAGGATCTTTCAGATTGGTAAATACAATCTTCCAGATTACACAGTGCTTTATAGAGGCGTCCTTGCTAGGCACATCAGCTGGAATGAGCATTACTTTTGGAGTAATGTAGATCTGGGTTTATATCTATGGGCAAGCTACTTAACTTCAGTGAACCTATTTCTTATTTGTAAAATAAGGTAACTACCAAATAAGGTTGTTGGTTGGATTAAAATGAGGTGATAACTTTGATGTTTTAGCTTTTGCATAATGGAAGAATATGAGTACCATTAATTAAAAATAGCCCCCAAAATTGAGATGTATTAAGGGTTTAGTACTGTTAGGGCAATACATGCATGGCACTTCACTTGCTTGAAATTTTGTGTGTCTTCTCATCGCTGATATGGATACCTAGTGAAATATATCCTGTGAAAGACGGACTCTTTAATTAGAGTTCAGATTCACAGGTCTCATATTAACTTTGCTGAGTTGCTCTAACCTTTGTCTAAATCTGTATTCACCTTTCACTTCTTAAATTAATAAATACTAACTGAATGCTTACTCTAAATCTGACACTATGCTTTTAGTGCTTCACACGTATTATCACATTTAATCCTTTGAATGGACATGTGAAGTGGTAGATATTGGTATGATCAAATTTTACAAATTGGGAAGCTGAGAGTAAGAAAAATTAAAAGATTCAAACCCAGGTCTGTGTAGCTTCAAAGCTGTTATCTGTTAAAACATGCTAAATCTGATGTGATCTGTATTTTAGAAAAAATTCTTAGAGAATTTGAAGAGCAGCAGTAGGGCTTGTCTTGGAAAAACATTTAGGAGCCCACTAACCCTACCTCAAACATTTGAATATGTACTACTATGGGCCTCACAGTTTCATAAAAGTTATATAATAACAATTATATTAACTAATATTTATTGAGTGCTATGTGCTGTATATGCATTCGTTCTTCCTGTTTCTTATTAAAAAATATTTTTAAAATGTTGAAAAATTATAGAAAATAATAAACATCCATGCACTACCACCAGGTTTTAACAATTCTTAATGCTTTGTTGTTTTTGGTTTATTAAAAAATCACCCACAGCTGACAAGCCCTATGCATTCCTCTTGGATGCTGTTCCCATCTTAAAACCTTCCTACCATCCCTTCCTTGCTACTAAAATGTATCTACTATTCTGAATTTGGTGTTTACATTTTTGACATATATTGTTGTAGTTAATCTTCACAAAAACCTCTGATGTAGATTCTATTATTATTTATACCTTACGGGTGAAGAAGCTGAGATTTAAGTTTCTTGCATGAGGTCAACAGACACTTGGAACCAGAACTTGTATCCTTAGGTTCTGGCTCCAAAACCTGTGCTCTAATCACTTTCCTGTGGTGCCCCTAACTTTCGTCTTCTGCTTCTAGCACTCACTTTTTTCTCACCTGAGATTTGGGTAAGAGTCTGACTAATGAACATTGCTATTCGGAGGTCTCACAAAGCACTGCAGCTTCAACATGTCTAGAATGTAGCTTATATTTCTTTCCAACTCCCCAGGTTTGCCTCTTCCTCCTGTGTTCTCCATCTCATTGAATGATCCCGCTATCTATCTAGTTTCCTGAACTACTACTCCTCCCTCAGCCTCCACATCCAGTCAGTCACAAGGTCCTGTTGTTTCTATCTGTAAAAAATAGCTTACAACCATTTGCTTCCCTAGCCTAGGCAACCATTTCAGATTCCAATTACTTTTTTTTAAAAGGGCATGTGTTTTTGTACCTATAAACCTTTAACTATGTTGTTCCCTCTAACTGAATCTTCCCTTTTCCTTATCTCTACCCTTTTATCAGACTGTTTTCTATTTATCTTGAGTCTCAGCTTAAAGGTCACTTCCTTCAGGAAGATTTCCACTTTCCTTCATCTTATCTTCCCTCCTTCTCCCAAAGTGGGTTTAGGTGTTCCTGCTCTGGGATTTCATTGTATATTATACAGTGTTTATCATAGTAATTATTATACTGTATTGTGATTGCTTATGTAATCTTTATCTGTTCCTCCTCTTTTCCCCCATTGACTTTAAGCTTTATGAGGGCATACATGTTAGTATTATATTTTTAATACCTAGAACAATGCCCAGTACATAATTTTTTTTAATTCTTTTTTTTTTCTTTTTTATAAAATTACTTATTTTATTTATTTAGTTTTTGGCTGCGTTGGGTCTTCGTTGCTGCCAGCAGGCTTTCTCTATTTGCGGCAGGCTGGGGCTACTCTTCGTTGTGGTGCACGGGCTTCTCATTGCGGTTGGTGGCTTCTCTTGTTGTGGAGCATGGGCTCTAGGTGCGTGGGCTTCAGTAGTTGTGGCACACGGACTCAGTAGTTGTGGCTCACGGGCTTAGTTGCTCTGCGGCATGTGGGATCTTCCCGGACCAGGGCTCTAACCCGTGTCCCCTGCATTGGCAGGTAGATTCTTAAGCACTGCACCACCAGGGAAGTCCCCCCAATACTTAACTGACACTCAGTAAATGCTTGTTGAGGAGCTGAATGAAAGTGACTCTGAGATATTTAGATGTAAATTTCTAGTTAAAATTGGAATTGTGGGTTCTACATGATGGGTATGATGTCTGGGCTGTCTTCTTTGGGCAGTAAAAAGGTTTATGAGATAAAGCCTCTGTGAGAGAGGGTTTGAGAACTTTGGGAAAAACTCTGCCTTCGTATAAAATGAGGTTCTATTATTATTTGTTACTATGTATATCATAGAGTTCTATTTATAATACTCTAGTAAAATAACTCCATAGTTTTATATTTTGCTAATCTCTGCTTTTATATAATTAAGATGTTTGTAAATTAATTTTAAAATGTCTTTTTTTTTTTTTCTCCGCAGTCTGATTCACCATCTTATTCTCCTCAGCCCCAGCCATTTCCACAGAACTCTTCCCAATCCACTGCCATTACCCAGCCTCCATCTCAGCCAGGATCCCAACCCAAGCTTGGCCCACCTCAGCAGGGGGCCCAGTCCCCCCATCAGGTCCAGATGCCTATGTATAACTTTCCTCAGTCACCACCAGCTCAGTATTCTCCCATGCACAATATGGGATTGTTGCCAATGCACCCCCTCCAGATCCCTGCCCCATCCTGGCCTATTCACGGCCCAGTGATCCATTCTGCACCAGGCAGTGCCCCCAGCAATATTGGCCTGAACGATCCCAGCATCATCTTTGCACAGCCTGCTGCCAGACCTGTGGCAATCCCTAGCTCCTCTCATGATGGACACTGGCCTCGTACTGTGGCTCCAAATTCCCTGGTGAACAATGGTACAGTGGGAAATTCGGGTAACCCTTCCTTTTCTTCTTTTGTATCTGTCTGTCTGTAGAAAGGTTGGATGATTAGTATTATTGGTTGAACCTGGGAAATAAATGTGAGTAAAAAGATGGCAAGCAATATTTGTGGAGGGGCAGTATAACATTAGATAAAGGTAAAGAGTATAGACTGTGGATTCAGACTGCCTGGATATGAATCCTGGCTCTGCCATTTATTATGTGGCATTGGGCAGTTGCGTAATCTATTTGTGCATTGGTTTCATCTGTAAAATAGGTGCATTAATAGCACCTAACTCACAGGGATGTTGTGAATATTAAATGAGGTAATAAACATAAATTTTAGTTATTATTTTGTTATTATTTTAAGTTTTCGCTGCAGTCTTGCTTGGTGTAGGTATTATTAGCATTCATTTTACAGTTGAGGAAATTGAAGGGTTAAATAACTATCATCCTGTCATAATCATAGTAGATCCAAGATTAAAACCAGTTTCTTTCTTTAAAACCTGTAATCTTTGCCCTAGATCCTTACTATCTTTTAGTAAGGAGCAATTTTTAAAAAAGAAAAAGATTAGTAGCACTTTGTAGCTTAAGAAAGAATAGTGTTTTTTTTTTTTACTGATATCTAAATAATACATATTCTTTGTAGAGCATTTGAAAAAGAAAATGAAAATCATATATAATCTCAATTCCTAGACAGAACTGCTCAGAAATATTTTGGTGTATTACCATCCAGTCATTTTTTTATCTTTGCATATTTAAAAATAGTTGATAAATTCCATTAATCTAGTTTTATATGTAGATTTTTTCTTACTAGGGAAAATTTGAAATGTACACAAAAGGAGAGATTAAAGTATAATGAACCCCCCCATTACCCAGATTTAACAGTTATCAGTATTTTCTATTTACTCTTTGTGATTCTTCTGTAATTTTTGTCTGTGATTCTTTTCCGTATTAACTGCTTGGCTATCGTGAAATATTGTTTGTATAGGAAATGCAGACTACAAGCTTGATTCTTTCCCTTTATCAATTTTCAAAATAATTTTAGTGATAATTTTAAGCAAATATATATTATTCCTTAAAGCGCTCAGACCTCTTTGGAATAATACAGATAATATATTTTGCTGAGCAGAAATTCCAGAATGTGGGAACTCATTTAAATTTCCAGGATCAAAGGATATATGTCATACATGGCCATTCTAATGTGGCCTCTGCTTCTCTCATTCAACAAATGTTTATTGTGTGCATGCCACGATATGCATCTTGATAGTCACTGAGTTATATAACCATGAAGACAGACCAAATGCTTTGCCTTTTGATATATCGACTCAGTTTTAACTCCTTCTTCTCCCTACCTCCTTGATCTCTGTTTCAGCCTTAATGAACTAATTAATTAACATCCTACAAACACACCGTACTCTTACCCCTGATTGTTTACCTAAGTTGTTCCCTCTGCCAGGAATATCCTCTCCATTAACTCTCCTGTTCACTCTTACCTCCTTCTGCTTTGCTCCAAAGCTTGGCTAACTTACTCATCCTCTGTTTTAAAATGTAGATCACTTTCTTCAGGAAGTCTTTAATTCTTGTTGATCCTGTCTTCCAGTTGTATTAGGTATCATTTCTCTCCTTCATGTTTCCTTGCTATCCATATTATAACACTTGTTTTTCTGTGTTGAAATTGCCTGTCTACTTGTCTCCATAATGCATTAGACTGAACTTTTAGAGGTTATGAATTGTTTCTTGCCTGTCATTGTCTCCCTGGTGTCCAGTATAGTGCCTGATGTAAGGTAGATACATTATTTGTATAATATATTATTATTATGTAATAAAGTGTTACACAGCAAATATTTATTATTTGTTGGATGGGTGCGCAACTCCTAGTTAATATTACAGCTAAAGTTAACATTATGTTAAAAATGGAGAGACCGGATGGGGATATATTAAAATGATACTAGTGGTTGTATTAGAGTAGTAGGAGGTTGTATGAGTAGTTTTTACCCCATTTTTCAGATTATCTTTAATGATAATTTTTCAGACTATCTTTAATTGTATTATGAAAATACTTGGTTGCGAAAAATGGCCAAGAGAGATTGAAGTATATTCTAAAAGATACCCTTTTATGTTAAAACATTTCTCAATTGGTCAGGACCTCAGTACTGTATACCCAGTCTTATTTTTTGTAAACTCTGAGCTCTGCAGCTTCAGCTCTTAGTTGTAACTTGGCTTTATGAACTTGCAGTGAACCAGCTGCTTTGTTTACCTGGTTACCTCCTGAGAAGACTGAGCTTTGTAGGAGTGTGGCTAGTATGGGTTTTAGTTTTCTTGCTCCCTACTCCTCCCTATCCTGTACCTCCTGACTTCCTGCTAGGAAGTTTAGTGAATAAGGGCAGTGTCTTTTAGATTATTTCTTGCCACATTGTGATCCTGAATGAGAAAAGCCACCAACAATGATCCAGAAGATTCAGGGGTTACTGTGCTTTGAAAGATGTACTTAAAGATAGATCTTAAAGGGAAGTAGATTGGTGGGGGTGGTTTGCCATAGAAAGAATAGGACTCCTATTTTTTGAGTTCCTACTCAATATGACGGAATTTGTGCAGGCCACTTTATTTTTGTTATCTTATTTAATTCTCATAACAACCTGGGGTTCATAATTAAACCTTAGTAATTTTTGAAACTGTTATTTGAACTTAGACCTGTTTGGCTCCAATGCACAAGTTTTCAGCTATTTCACCACGATGCCTCAGCTTCTAATAGGATCTTCTTCCAGGCCAAGATATAATTGATTCTGGTTTAGTTGGCATTGTCTTTAGGATAAAATGTTAAGCTCCTTAGTGACATACTAAGGTTCTTTGAAATATAGATCCTACCTACCTGTCCAACCTTTTCTCTTACCGCTGCCTTCCTTTACCTCTGTCTCTGTATTGCCAATCGTTTTGCAGCTTCCCAAACTTGCTGTACTTTCCTGCTTCCTGGCTTTTGAACACACTATTCCTTCTGTCTAAAATGTCCTCCTTGTCCCATTTTGCGTAACTTGTTCCTTGTCCTTTAACACTCAATTTAGTCCATCATTTTAGGAAAACCTTCTCTGTCCTTGAACAATTGGGTTAGTCCTCTCTTTAGACACCTTCCACCGCTCTGTTATAGCAATTACCACATATTATTGTGTATGTCTTCTTAAATGTTTCCTTTATGAATAATTTGAGGACAATTACAGTGTTTTTATTCCTTAAAAAATTTTTTTTGGTATCCTCTGCATTTAGCATATTTCTTGGTCAGTGGTAGATACTCAATAAATCTTTGTGGAATGAAGGAATATTTGAATGAACAAAGTGATGTTTTAAAATATGTCTCTCCTTTATTGTTGAAATGCAGAGCCAGGATTTCCAGGACTAAATCCTCCAATTCCTTGGGAACATGCACCACGACCCCATTTCCCTCTTGTCCCAGCTTCGTGGCCTTATGGTTTGCATCAGAACTTCATGCATCAGGGAAATGCCAGATTTCAGCCCAACAAACCTTTCTATACTCAAGGTACCATTGCTTACGTATTTGTCACAGGCTGGGTGGGTTTTGTTCTGGGACAAGGAGCCTTTGTAAAGGTCAGGATCTTGGAGTGAAAATTTATGAATTCAGTAAATATTTATTGAGAGAGCATACTGTGTGTCAGACTGTGTTAGGTGCTTATTGCTCAAGCAAGAATTAAATAAAACCCCTGCACTTAATGCATATTTTATTAGGAAAGCCAGACCTGTAAAATAGAAAAGAATAGGAGCTTAGCGGAATCAGTTAACTTTGCCCTAGCAGAGAGAGCAGAATATGGACACCAGGGATCAAATTGCACAAGATTTTGACATTCAAACTAGATCTTGAAAGAGAGATGGGATTTTTTTCCTAGAGATCATGTAGAGATTAGAGAGGAGGAGTGTTCTTAGCTGAGGCCATAATACATGCAAAGTCACTGAGTTTTGCCTCAGTGAAAAGAATAGGAAAAAAGAGAAAAGAGAAAATAATAGGACTAGATGAGGTAAATGGGAAAATGTATATAGGTGATGAGGCTAGAGGAGGTAGGCTGAGGCCATATGATGAAGGAGTTTGGACTTAGTAAGTGGTGGGGATCTAGTAGAAGTTTTTGAGTTGAGTGGTGACAGTCAAATTTGTTTAGTAAAACTAAGACTTGAATGACATTAGAATTGATTATATTCTGTTGGTACTAATGTACCAATAATGGCTTTGATCTAAGTAATGAATAGCATTTTACCTAGCCTAATTGCCTCAGCAGTATCTCAGTTCAAATAGGGAATGTCTGAATCTGGCCTTCAGCCCTTGGTTAACTTAGGAGTTAAGAAAACTAGAGTCAGAGTTAATACAGTTAAACTAGGAGTTCAAGAAAGTAAAGAAAGGCACTCTGGGAATGTTGACTAAATAAAATAACTTCTAAGGGGAAGCCCCTGGTATGATTATCAGGCTTGATACACTTAAGCCTTTGTAAACTATCCATTGTACTTGGTGGGGCATTGCTGTATTATAGAATGGCAGAACCTTAACTATGGCTGGTTTATTCTGAGCAAAGAACTAGGGCTGAGGGAAATTACTATTGGTCATACAAGCCCTTTTGGGGGAGGAGAGTCTGAAGTTCTTCCCTGGTGGATTTTTTCCCCTTAATTCCTCCCCTCCATCTCTCTTGTCGCCTCCATTTTCTTTCACATACCCACATTTTCCTTCCCTCCTCCTCCTTCTCCCCCCACTAAATGTTTTGACATGCTTCATCTCCTCTTTACTATATTAATACAAAAAAAAGAGAACTAGGTACAGTTAATTCTAAGAGGTTGTCAGATAAATAGGCACAAGCCTTTCAGTTTCCTGTCTGTGTTGTGTCCAACAGACAGATGTGCCACCCGTCGGTGTAGAGAGCGTTGTCCCCACCCACCAAGAGGAAACGTGTCGGAGTAATGCGAGTCCATTTTCTTTCAGCTGGTCTACCGATGCACAGCAACCAGCCAATCCTGCTGTCTCAAGGGTATCCGTACCTCAATGTCAGTTACATTCAGCAGAAAAAGTGACATTTAATGGAAAGCAAAACAAATCAGGTCCTGATTTAAAATTTTAACACGTTTAGATAGCTTATTTAAATTCTAAGACTGTTTTTAAAGACTGTATTATTTGTATATAAATATGAACTATAGTTTTTACTAGTATCACCAAATTGAGTGATACAAATTTCATCTATTTTATTACCCTATTTTTAAGGGAATTTTATGTTTTGTTTAACCTTGATGAATTGTATAAAGAGAGAATTTAAAAATTACATTCTTTATTTTCTATTAGCTGTATTCATACTTTGGTTGCTTCAGACTTTATATATATTGTTCTTAAGAATTAGGAAAGACTTTCATGTGTTTTAAATTTGTCACTTCTATTCTTTACAGAACCTTGTAGTGCCAAAAACTTTTTAAAAGGTGAAAAAAAAATAAAATAAAACTTCAACATGAAGATTTAGAATTTTTTTCTTTTACATTCTTGTATATTGAAAATATTCCAACTTGAACAGAAATTTGCTTTTGTCTGTATTTGAAGTAATTCTATTTTAAGTTAATAAATCTTTTTGACAAGAGTCAAATTTTGTTAATTCATCTGGTTGTTTAGATGATAGGAATATAATGTAACAATTCAGAGAGTTGTTTTACTCTCATTGAATAGAGTATTCTAAATCACAGACTTAGTTTTAGAAAAAGATGTAAGAATCTTTTCATGTTATTTTATTGGATCTTCACAACACCCATATGAGGTTGATAGAAGCAGATGCTATCTCATCTTATCATTGGGAAAACTGAGGTGCAAAACAAAATGAATTCTAAAGTTAGCACAGTTATGTGTTGGAAATAGAATTGAATCAGATCTTTTGAAGTAGAGTTTAGTGGAGGGAAGGTAATTCTTATTTACTGAGGAACTAATGTGAGCCAGACTATCCATTCTGAGTCCTGTACTACTGCCTGGAAGGTATACTTGTGAGGATGGTGTTTACCAATAATGCCTTGTGATCGGTGATTATAGTTGGATTTCAAACTTGTGTTGTTGGTGGGAGATTTTGTAGCTGTTGTTGGTACTATACATTGAGGTGAGGTCATCTTGTCTAAACAACTCAGAGATTTGCCAGGGATTTTAGACCAAATCATGCTATAGATTTATTTGGAAACCTGCAGAATAAGTAAGTACAAATGTCTTTTAAGAACAGTATGTTATCTTTGTTCTGCTTCCTCAGATATGCATTCCTTAAATATGAGAGCACTTGGGCTTTTGCCATATTTTCCAACATGGAAGGAAGATGCTTGAAATCTATTGCAGGAGGTTGAAGGCTTTCCTGTGGTATTTATAGCCCTGGAAAGGCATTTATTAAACGTTAAGATCAAGTGTGTTTACTGTTAGTTTTTCATATTAAAGCTTCAGCATCCCATGGTGATCATTTTGTAATGTAGGGAAATACTGAATCACTATGCTGTGCACCTGGAACTAACACAGTGTTGCTGATCAATTATACTTCAACTAAAAAAAAAAAAGCTTCAATCAGCATCCCGCGGAATCCTACTAAGTGGTGGAGTTCAGCTTATTTGTTTTGTTAATGAGATAACCTGGCCCAACATATACTTTTCTGTTAAACTGTGACTTGGAGAATTCAAGATTTTCTTTTAAAGTCAGTGTTCTAAGTATTTCATCTCCTTTCAGGTCTTAGAGAATAGGGTATTCATTTTACTGTTCTACTTTTGTATATATTTGAAATATTCATTAAGAAAACAATCTGGGAATTCCCTGGTGGTCCAGTGGTTGGGACTCTGCACTCTCACTGTGGAGGGCCTGGGTTCGATCCCTGGTCGGGAAACTAAAATCCCACAAGCCATGAGGCGTGGCCAAAAACAAAACAAAACAAAACAATCTGCCCATCTACAGCAAGAGACTGCCCCCAGTTCAGTCTTCCTTCCCAAAGGAAGGCAGTATACCACCTGGCAAAAGGTATTTATGGGGCAATAAACCCCAGTAACCTACGTTTTACTTGTATAACAGTGTTCTATATAGTAATTTTTAGCATCTCATTTGTTCCTCCTTCAGTAATTGCCAGTGTTCAATAACTGCATAACTGTTCCAAGTTGAAAAATAGAAAACTCTTAGTTTGTATTGATAATTTATGCAGTAGTAGCTGAGTTTCATAAGTTTACAAATTTTTCATATAAATTACAAACTTAAGTTTTTGATTATGAATTCAAATTCATTGTAGATCAATTGAAAAGTGTAAAATTATCAATCTTCTGCAGAGAACACACACACTTAAGGTCACATTGCTTTGAAATGTTTTGTATAATGTTTAATCACTTGGAGAGATTAGTATTTTCCCTTGCCATTAAAGATTATTTAAAAATATGAATATTAATGACATACTATGTAATTTACTCATTCAGTCCCCTACAGATGGACATTTTTGCTATTTCCAGTTCTTCTCTACATAAAAATATATGTAAAATGATGATAGGATAAGGCTGTTTTTGTGTGTATTTGATTATAGTCATCCCTCAGAATCCACAGAGAATTGGTTCCAGGATCTGTGGCAGATACGAAAATCTATGGATGCTCAAATACCATAGTCAGCCCTCCATATCCATGGTTCCACATCTGCAGATTCAGCCAACTTTGGATCATGTAGGACAGTAATATTTATTGGAAAAAACCCTGCATACAAGTGGACTCATGCAGTTCAAACCCACGTTATTCAAGGGTCAACTGTGTTCTATTATGGTGAATTCTTATAAATGGGATTATTAGATAAAAAGGATAAAAGTTCTAAGGTTCCTGCTACATATCGCCAAATTGCTGTATTGCCAAAAAGTGGTTACCAATTTGCAGTTCCAAGAAACGATATATAAACTGTGTTGGTAAGCTTATAAAAAAAGCTCTACTCCAAACAACTCAATTTTTCCTTGTAAAGGATAATTTAACTGTGTTTATTACAAAAAAAAAGCATTAAGTAAAAGAACAAAGTATAAAAATCACTCGAAAACCCATAAACCAGAAATTAATACTATTAATATCTAGTGAACTTCATTTTTTCAAACCATCTCTTAAAATATATACCTTATATACATATATGTACACATATATACAGATACACACATAGGAAAAGTTTTACAAAAGTGGGCTCATATGCTATATTTAGTACATCTGGCAAATTAATTTTACTTGGATTTAGCAAAAGAAAAAAATGTAAAAGTGAAGAAATATTCAACTTAAAAATTTTTTCTACAAGAGAATCTAGTTCTAAAAGACTCCTTCAAAATTAAGGACAATTACAGAAAACATTAAAGAGGCTGGAGTAATTTTTTTCTAGCTTCTTGTATGTTTTAGAGATAGTATATGACTCCTGTCATAAAAAATGAAACCAGGACACTTAAAAGAGTTCCCCTACTTCCTGGTTATGTTATTCATATATAGACAATGTTCAAATATTTCATTTGTCTTATGATAATTTCCCATTTTTAATTTAAAATTTCTAAAATGTTTACTACCATTTCTTTTACCACTTCTTTTTTTCCTGAGTCCTTAATTTGATTCATTTCTTGCTGAGTAAATTTCATTATCAGGCAGTTTTTTCCCAAGTGGTTGTATGCTTTTAAGCACTTGCATATTTGAGAATATCTATTCCCTTTATATTTTAAGGACAACTTTGGCTGGGTGTAAAGTTCCTGGCACACTTTGTTTTCCTCAGACCTTTGGAGCCTTTTGCTTCTCTGCCTTAATGAAGACCTGAGATCATCCTGATCTTTTCCCTCACTATACATGACTTGATTTCTCTGCTTGGATGCCCATATAATTCTTTATTTTTTAAATCAAGGTGATTTTTCTTCTATTTGAATTTTTAAAGTTTGATTTGCTCAATTCTCTTAATCAGCAATGTCAATTATACACATGCAGGATTTCTTTTCATGTCTTTTCTTGATTATCTCTATACCTTTTTATTATTTTCCATTTTTCCCCCCTCCAGCCTATTTTCTCTATGCCTTGTCTATTTTATATTTTGGGTTTTCTAATAAGACTTTCAGTTTCCCAATTTTCAAATCTTTGTTTCTTAAATTCTGCCATGCTTAATTTCCATCTCTTATCTTTTAATCTCTTTGAACTTGTATTCTTGCATTTTAAAAAACAGATTTTTTTTTTGTCTGTGGAAACTTGTTACTTTAACTTTTGGCTGGGAGTGGCCAGCATCTGCGATCATTCTTTTCTTTTTTTTTTTTTTTTTTGATCATTCTTTTCTGATTAATGCTTATTTAAACTTAGGTCAGTCTACCAAAAATAATGGAAAGGGGCTAGAGGGATGAACTTTAAGTTGGGTTGTTATATTGGAAGCCTCTCACCAAATCCATTATTCCCTTTGCCCCTGAGAACACATATCTCTTCATTCCTTAGTATTAAGAGGTCATTGTGCCCTATGGCAAAGCTTTTAAAGTAGTATAATTCACATTTTGGGAAGTGTAATCAATTTAGTGGTTTGCACCCGATAGTAAAACTGATACTGCATAAGAAATATCAGAACGTATTTTGCACAAATACGAATTTTTTCCTGAAATTCGTTTTAGTGCAGAATACGTATGAGTTCAGAGGTAAGAAAGACGTAAAATGTGTCTCTTAATATAGGCTAGTCAGAAGTTGTAAAGCTATATAGTTCCAAGGCCTCACTCATCCAGTAGGCTAGCACATAGTTGACAGAAATGGTCCTTCAGCAAAGTCTGTACTGAATTCATCTCCTCTACAATTCTGTAATTTATCAAAATGATCTCTAGAGAGAGGTTTGACAGGTCCCACTCTTAAGTATGCTTTAAGTTTATAGTTTATGCTTGGGGAGGTTTATTTCTGGTATTAAAAATTATTGGGGTTTTGGGGTGGGTTTCTAAATTTTTATAGTTTAAAAATAAAGTATACTTTTAAAATTTTATTTTAACAGTATACTGGATGATGACTTGGTTGGTCCAAAGGTCATTCAGCCAGCATACATTTCTTTCCATTTAGAACACTTTGATAAAGAAATAACTGCTAGGACTCTATAGCAGATACAAATAGAGGTGCTTATATTTAATTTTTAAAGGCAGTCCTATATATAGTTGTATGATGAACCATAATAGCTCTTATGGACAACATTTATTAGCTCAGATATTATCAGGAGAGCAATCAGTGAAGAACATGAAATCTCAAATATGATCCCAAAATGCTTTAATATTGATGCAGAAGTCCTTAAGTTCAACAGCAAGCAATAGGATGTTTATCCTATGACCAGATATGACTTCCCAAGAAACTGGATCCTGTGAGGCAGTTGGTCTTCACAATTCTTGCCAAGGACAGAGCTGCTGGAAATCATTTGATCATTTTTTCCTTTTTAAAGGAGGAAAGGTAAGAACAGGTAGACAGAACTCTTCTAGCAAAGACCCCAACACCCTCTTGATTATCAATACCCGTGGACACTATTCAGTCCTTATTTTACTTCTGTGTCCTTAGCTTCTAAACCCACTCTATTTCCGCTACCTTTCTGAATGATTCATTTCAGTTTTCAATCGGTGTTTGCACTTCTTCCTGAACAGTGCTGGTGTTGCCTATGATTCTGTTACTGGCTTTTCTTACATATACACACATCTCCCTGGGCACTGCATTCAGTTCTACACCTTCCACAATTACCTAAACATTGTCAGTTCAGGGTTGGATCACTATGCTCTTATTTACGATGTCTGGGCTTTATCTAGATATACCTTAGCTGTCTCAAATTAAACTTCAAGTTAAACTGAATGCATCATTTTCACTACTACCACAACTCTCACTACCTACCCTTCTAAAACCTGGTCTCTTCCTTGCTGTATTTTATGGTTATGTGAATGGTGCTATTGTCCAGCAACTCAGGTTAAAACCCTGAGTGGCATTAGATACTTTTCTCTCCATCAAATTTTTTCAACCTAGTTGCCCTACTACTACTGCCTAGATTTGATAATGTCAGTGCCCATAGTATAAAGGCGCTGAGCACCTTAATCTGGAATTCAAGGCTGTGGGGAAGAAGAAACAACACTGTGGAAGAATGCTATATAAAAAGTGTTAAGTTTTACTGTTTGTTGAACATTCAGTGCAACTGTTAAATGATCCAGAAGAAGCCTTACAACTGAATTCATTCTTATAAAGCTGCTGCTAACCAGTCAGTTTTCATGTTTATTACCACTTGCTGCTGCTAGAAATAAAACTTGGAGCTAATATATTTTACTGACTTGGTTTTTTAACGGTACAGCAAGCAGCAGCACAAATCTCAGGATTCTCAGAACAGTTCTAATCACAGTGTAAACCAAAACTAAACCACAGAAAAACAGGAAATGGGTGTGTCAAATTTAATAACAAGAGGGTCACCAGGTGGCCACATCCTCCCCTTGCTTCATACCTTCTGTTCCAATCCATTCTGCCCTCATAAATTTGAGTGCAAACAAGGTTGGTTGTACAAAGAGGTCAAAAGCAGCCCTTAGGAAGCATTATCTCTCAAACAAACATGTGGATTATGTTTCAAAACAAGATACAAAACTCAGCACCTCTTTCATTTAAAAAAGAAAAAGTGAAGAAACTTTTGGTAAAAAAAAAAAAAAAAAATCCAGAATATTCTCATAGCTGCCTGGGGAGTAGATTTTCATTCTTCCACATAGACAGATGCCTTTATCTCCACAGAAGGCCACTTGGACTAAAACCAAACTGAGTCCGTTACTCATTCCCTCTCCGGCTCTTCTTGTGGCTTTTCTTAGATCTGAAATGGCAACACATACAAATCATTAAATTTAACAGCTGTTTGGGAACCTGGGCAAGGACTTTTGAGGAAGACTGGGATATGCTAACACTGATGGGGACAGAGATGATACGCAACATTCATAAATATACTTGGTGTTTTTATGTTTAAGAGTAACACTGAGTTAGGCATTATTCTCCAAAATTTACCATTGAGGAAATGACCTCTGAGAGATTGAGTGCACCTAACAGTGTACAGCATATAGAAGTTTCTAATAAAAGTTTATCAAATGAAAGTGACTTGTCCAATGTCACTCAACTGTTAAGTGTTAAAAGTTGGGACTGAACCCCATGTCTCCCGAGATTAAAGCTCATGCCTTTATCGAAAGCTGCAATCCTACAAAGGAAAAACAAAACACAGTATATATAGTTCTAGTAATTTTCAGGGCAACAGCCCAACTTTGTCCTGTAATTAAGGAGAATTCCTGAGTATCTCCATCAATACAAGAAAATTTCAGGTCCACCTTAGTTGTAATTGGGACTTTAATTTCTGAATAAAGAGTGAAATTCTTAAGTCAAAATAGAGGTTAATCCATACCTTTCAGGAGACTTTGAGTGGCTCCTGTGTCTGTGACTACGGTGATGACCTGGGGAAGAAAAGGCTATTGAATGAGATTCTACCCTCCTATTCCTCCACTGTCATTTCTCCCAATTCCTTTCATTGGCTTAATATTTTTTGGCCTATGGTAGGGACACTGTTGATAGCGGAGAACTGAACTCACTTCATATGTATTCACAAGGCTTTATGGCTAAATTTCAAAAATATCACATTGGGTATTTACCACTAATCTGTTAAGTCTTACTCCTATAATTTCAGATGAAAAAACTGAAGCACATCCTCCTATCAACAAAGCTGGTAAGTGACAGTTAAGATGTGAACTCTAATTTTCAAATTCTATATCCACTTCCTTTTTTTCTAGACAATATAAAGTAAGGTACTACTGTACTGCAGGAGGCTCATTGCTCCTATTACATTTCTTTAAGACAACCAATAGCAAAAGGCCCAAATGCTATACCTGGGGACTTGGAGCGGGATCTATGCCGTCTGTCTCGGGACCTGCTGCGATGACGTCTTGGACTCTTGCTCCGATGCCTTTCTCGGCGAGGGGAGGGGCTGTGGAAATGACTGGTCAGACTCCCGTATCTGTCTGACAGTGTAAACACAACAACAGCATCCCCCTCCCCAAATCCCTATCCTTCATCACAAGTCACTAAAGGCCTACCTCCTTCTTTTGGGAGACCGACTCCGCCTATATGGAAAGAAAAAAGAGAAAGAAGAACTTTAGTAGGTGCACTGGATATCGTAAATTGCAAAAATTACCCCAATTCTTCACCCAACTCTGTTATCCATGTCCTTTGTCATGTAACTTTAATACCCTCTGACTCCAAGTCTGGGATTGGCCATGTGACTTGGCTTTGGCCAGTGGGATACTTGTACATGTGATGCAAGCAGATACTGGAAAGATACTTGCATAGTTGGGCTTGTTTGCTCTTGTATTCTGCCACTGCCATGGGAACAGACCTAACCTCGCCTAGAATGTGGCACACAGAGAAGAGATGAGCTGCCCCAGTCACCCTAGCTAAGGCCATCCTATACTAGCCGAAAGACAACTGACTGCACCAGATGAGGGACACAGCTTGTACTCAGAAAACCTCCTATCTTAAGCCCAGCTTAAACCACTGACCACAGACCTGTGAACTAAATAACTGTCTGCCACTGAGGTTTTGTGAGTGGTTGTTTTGTAGCAACTAATACATTGACAAGCAGACATTCTCCATAGGCTGGCATTTTTCCTTCCATGAAGTCCAAACTTCTACGCTACAGTGCTTAATGTCTCCCTGGAAGAGGCCAATGACTAGGGCCTTAACCTTCTGGGAGACCGACTCCTACTCCTCCGATAGCGTAGTGTGGGAGAGCGTCGGGGCTTGTCCAAGTCTCGGTAGCTTCTCCGGCGGTGATCAGGTGACGGCACTCTTTCCAACTGGAAAAGAGATAGAATGGGTCAGTGATGAGCACAGGCTTATAGACAGCCATCTAGGAACACAGTTTACACTCTCCTCCCCATCCCGTCCCAAATTCCACCTCCAAGTGACTTTAAAACAGTAATTTGAATACATGGATAACCCTAAGGACAAAAAAAGCAAATAAAAAAATTTTTTTAATGTTTCTAATAATCCCATTATTGTTCTAGTGCTGGTACCATTATTCTGGGACTATATAAGAGTAGTGAGAGGTAAGTAAGTATGCTTATCTTCTTAAGAAGATGGATTTCCAATGTGAAAGAAAAGAGATGCAGATGTAAGATCGATAAGATTAAGTACAAACTCATAGTGTACTTGAAGCGTAAAAAAATGTTTCCCCTAGCTTTGTTAACTGTAAAGTCCTAGAAACACCTGTAGAAATGAGCCCAGACTGTGGTCTCTAAATATCATATCCCAATTAATGCAACCAAGGGCTTCTTGGAAAACTGGCTAATTCTAGGTCCAGGCTAGAAGGTAACAAGACATGACTAGAACATATATCAGAAAGCAAGGGGCTGAGACTACTATGATTGTATCAAAAAGTCTCACAAGTCAAGTTGAGGGGCCCCCACTGGCCAAAGATGGGACAATTTGAGCATCAACAAGGACAATAATGGTCCAAAACACACCAAATATGCTTAAATCCATGAACTCACAATGTTACCAAGGGCAAAAGAGCTTTCCTCCTTGGGAGGATACTATCAAATCAACTCATTATTTTAAAAACTGATAAAGGGAAATAATCCAATAATTTATCTTACCTTTCTTATATAAACTGTACCTATGAAAAACTAAATGTTGATTTGGGAGGTTTCTCTTTATAGCAGTGTTACAGGTAACAAATGATGAAGAAATAATTAGAATATCACCATTTCACAACCCCTAATGGATCTAGGCAAAGATCATCAGTGGCTCCTAATATTACAAAAAGAGAGACAGCCAGACTTTGCTCATCCTGGGGGCAGTATACACTATTACCTATGAAGTAGTGTTGCTCTACTCCAAAGGGGATAAAAACCCCAAATCCAATTAAAGCCTCTAGACTCAAGAACTAGTTTACAGTAAATACACGGGACAAATGAACATGTTAAGTGACACCACAGGGACACAATCACACAAATTCAGATTGTGAGAATTTGTACAGAATGTTATGACCTGATATATTTAAAATCTGCAAGAGGAAAAATTAACAATGGATGGAATTGACAGACTACAAGATGAACCAGTTACAATTTATGGACCTTGTTTGAATACTAGTTCAGACTATTAAAAATGTAGGATAGCTGGGGAAATGTGAACACTGAATATTTAATGAGATTAAGGCATCATTGTTCATTTGGGGGGTGATGATGGTATATGGTTTTGCTTAAAAAAGGGGCCCTTGTCTTTTCTGAAATATTATGAAATATATGATGGCTGTGATCTGCTTCAAGGTAACTGATAGGGGACAACTGGGTAGAGATGTGGAGGAAACAAAACAGCTGAGTTGATCACTGTTGAAGCTAGGTGATGGGTAGATGGAGGCACATTCTCTCCACTTTGGTATGTGATTAAATTTTACATTAAAAAAAAAAAAGGGGGGGCTTCCCTGGTGGCGCAGTGGTTGAGAATCTGCCTGCCAATGCAGGGGACACGGGTTCGAGCCCTGGTCTGGGAAGATCCCACATGCCGCGGAGCAGCTGGGCCCGTGAGCCACAACTACTGAGCCTGCGCGTCTGGAGCTTGTGCTCCGCAATAAGAGAGGCCGCGATAGTGAGAGGCCCGCGCACCGCGATGAAGACTGGCCCCCGCTTACCGCAACTAGAGAAAGCCCTCGCACAGAAATGAAGACCCAACACAGCCAATCAATCAATCAATCAAGTGAAAAAAAAAAAGGAGTAATTAAAATTGTAAAAAAAAAAAAAAAAAAAGAATGCCTACTTTTGGTCCTCTCACCACAGAAAAGCACCTCAGTCTTGCCTGGCTTTCAATTCATGAATGATTGCGCTTCCTTTAGCACTTAACTTAAATGGAGCCTACTAGCTCAGAGCTACACTTCCATCTACACTGTCTCAGTATCCATAGGCCAGAATTTCTTGTATTTCCCCCAGCCTTTTTCTATACATATTCTTATAATTTTAATCACAAATGTTTTAGATCCTTTTTTTTTTTTTTTAACTTACCACAAGCATTTCCACATTATCGTATACTTTTTTTTCTTTCAGCCACACTACACGTTATGCCAGCTCTTAGTTCCCCGACCAGGGATTGAACCCGCGCCCCCTGCAGTGTTTGCGTGGAGTCTTAACCACTGGACCGCCAGGGAAGTCCCTATCATATACTTCTCATAATACTTTTAATGGCGGCCTAATAGTCTGTTGAATTGATATAATAGTTTACCTGACTGCTCCCTGACAGCTTGCTTGTTTTCAACTTTTCAGCATTTTAACAAGTAGTGAAAGAACATGACCATGCAGTAGGTGGGGTTTTTCCCCTAAACTAGGATTACTCCTTAGTATGCATTCAATTATGAACAGTATTGTTTTTGTCCCAAGTATTTATTTTAATAGCTACCACTTATTAGGCAATTATGTCCCAAAGCTAATGGCTTTATGTATATCATTTCATTTAATGCTCACAACAGTCCTAAAAGAAAGGTATCATAATCCTTGCTTTATAGAAGAGAAAATGGTGATTATGTAATTTGCACAAGATTATACCGCTAGTAAACAGCAAAGCTGAGATATGGATCAAGGTCTATTTAACTCTAAATTCTATACTCTTAATGATTACATATTGCATTTTTTGGTTGAAGAAAGTTAAAAATTAAAGTTTGAAAACAAAACAAGACCATTCCCATTCCCTGTAACTTTCCCTCCTCCAACCCTTAAGCTCCCAGGTGTCTGACCTTCTCATCCTCTTCTTCCTCCTCTTCGCTGGACTCCACGTCATCCATGTCCTCTTCTAGAGCGCTAACCCGAGGCTCCAGTTGCTCAGCTTCCTCTAGCACATAGCGTTTCTACAGAGAACACAGTGAGAGCTGGGGGGGGCTTGCTATCTCCTCTATGTCCTGAAGCTGCAACACTGGGCTTCTGGGAGTGACAGAAAACCTGTGGTGCAGCAGGTGAGGCAATTTCATTTCAAAGACATCCTAGACAGTTCAAGATTTTCCTAAGGAGTTTAGCATACCTGGAATCTATATATTTTTTTAAGTTCCCCTGTAAAGAGATAAATACAAAGTGGAAGAGAGCATCACTTTTCTATTGCCTCTATTCCCTGTGATCTTATATTCTAAGGTCACTAGAATATCAGTCAGTATAGGTATAGCCTTGGATAAAAAATATGGGCTTCACACACAAGGGCCAATAGTTTGAGACTGTGTTGGCTGGTAGTTCTGCCAGGAGAGGCTCAGACCAGAATATAACCCAATAGATCCACTGAGACTCAGCCCAGTTTGGGGGTTTGGGTCCTGCTCTGAAGTAGCACCAACTCTCGACTAGACCCAGAATTTAGGGGAGCTGTCTACAGTCATGCATTTTGAACAAGGCTCAGGATATAAACAATCCATCTCCTGGTTCCATTTCTTCTAAGATGTGGCTTAGCAGTCCTTACTGAGTGTCTAAGGACCTGAAAGGCAAAGGTGAGTTTAAAACTGACAAATGGACTGGCTGGGTCATAAGACCCCTTACCATTTTTTGTGCCAAGGACATAAAGATCATTGGATGGCCCTAAAATAAACTAACATTTGTTCTCTATTTTGCTCTCACTCATCACTAACAAAATTCTATAAAGATTAGGAGAAATGAGACAAAGATGCCATTTAGTGAAGTCAATCCCTTGAAAAAGGGCTCCTTGGAAAGGATCACCACAGTCTGGGATCTAGGACTGCATCAGACAGGGCGTCTAGAATCCCTAATGTTCACCAGACTTGGAAGTGACTGAAGTCAATGTATTAACTTACAGTATCTGTGTTTGACAAAATTAGAATTCATTCCAGAGCAACTCCTTGCCAATGTCAGGGCACATGAGAAGCTAAATTGATGCCCTATGAGTTGCTTAATAGGAACAGAAATCAAAGCAGAAGGTGGTCTTAAGGGTCATTTCATCCAGGACATAGAGAGGCCCACACCAGAACACACCTCTTGGTGATATAACAGGTATCAGTCATATTTCAATTTCTCTCTCCTCAGTGAGGGTTGCTTTGTGGTCTTTCCTTCTAGCCTACAGGCAGACTACCTCATTTGCGTCAATATGCTTGCTTAGAGATGACTGAGCATTGGAACCCTTAGTTACAACTGACTGCACTTCAGAGTATTCCATTTCTTGCAGTATTTCTAAAAATAATAGTAGCAGCTAAGGATAATAAATGTGAGAATTGGGCCCTGAAATCAGGTTTTCAGATTTGAAATGTCATTCTTTTCACTACATAGTCTACAGTAGCCAATATGGAAAAGGAGAAATAATTTTCAGAATTATTTTCTAGGATTTTCTGTAACTGAGTCACTGTGGAGGAAGAGTCGTTCATTGCATTTAACTGTGAGCACTCATCTACCAACTACCTTTGTCCATCTGGTTTGCTGCCTCGAGCAAATTTACCTGACCCATTTATTATGTATCTGTAATCCATTCTATTCTCTACTTTGAAGTTTTTCAGATCCCTTTGATCTGTTTTTTATTGAGGTGAAATTCACATAATACACAATTAACAATTTTAAAGTATAAAATTCAATGCTATTCCATCACCACCTCTCACTAGTTTAAAAACTTTCTCATCACACCAGAAAAACACCCCATACCTATTAAGGAATCACTCCTCATTCCCCCTTCCCTGAATCCACTGGTAACCGCGGATCTGCTTTGTCTCTATTTATTTGCCTTGTCTGAATATACCGTATAAAGAGAATCATATACTATGTGACCTTTGATCTTTAAACTATTCCTTATAGTTTATATCTAGCAAGGAAATGAGCACCTCAAAGCAGGTGGGACACAGCAAATTGCTTCAGAATTACTGAGCTGCAGTAGGATCAAAAAAGAGACCTGAAGTTCTGGATCCTCCCAGTTTGGGTTTCTGTGGTTGCTTAAAACTTAAGAATTTGCTCGCATCCCCCATCTTAAACACTGTTTCTGCGACCCTTTCATTAATGCTGCTGATTCTTACATAGACATCAGAATAAGAGAATAGTAGAGCACTAAGAGCAAAAGACCCTTCCTCTACAGGTATTCCAATGACTTTTGCAATACATTTTATAGTTTCATTGAGGTATAATCGATACACAATAAACTACATTTTTAAAGTATACAATTTGATGAGTGTTGAGTTGTACTGTATACAACTGTAAGCCATTACATCAATATAATGGATATATCCACCCCACCCAACAGTTTACTTGTGCTCCTTTGTGATTTCTCATTCCCTTTCCTCCCCACTCCCTTACCCTGCACCTAGGCAACCACTGTTCCTTTTTGTCACTATAGTTTACATTTATTAGAAAGGAATTATACAGTACATACAGTTTTTTGTCTTTTTTCACTCAGCACAATTACTTTGTGATTCATCCACGCTGTTGTGTATCCATAGTTCATTTTTGCTGCTGAGTAGTACCAATGTATGGACACATCACAATCTGTATCCATTCACTTGATGGACATTTGGGCTGTTTCCAGTTTCTGGCCATTACAAATAAAACTGTTATGATTATCTGTGCTTATGTCTTTGTGTGGACATGTGCTTTCGTTTCTCGAGTAAATAACTTAGAAGTGGAATAGCTGGATTGTATGGTTAACTTAAGAAACTGGCAAACTTTTCCAAAGAGGTTGTACCATTTTATATTGTCACCAATAGGATATGGAGACTTCCAGTTCCTCCACATCCTCGCCAACACCTGATAGGGTCAGTCTGATTTTACACATTCTACTAGGCATTCTAGTAGAATGCCTTTAATTTGCATTTCCATAATGATTAACGGTATGGAACAAATTTTTATGTGCTATTGGCCAACTATATATTTTCTTTGGTAAAATGTCTATTAGAATCTTTTGTTCATTTGTCCACCGAGTTGTTATTCAGTTCAAGAGTCCTTTATATAGTATAGATTCAAGAACTTTGGTGGATATATGTTGCGCAAATATATTCTTCCAGTCTATGGCCTGCCTTTTTAGTTCTGTAATAGTGTCTTTTGAAAGGGAAGTTTTTAATTTTTATAAAGGTCAATTTATTAATTTTTAATAAATCATGGTTTTATGTCTTATTATAGGAATTTGTCAAACCCAAGGTCACTAAGATTTTCACCTACATTTTTCTTCTTTATGTTATACTCTTAGCTTTTATGAGACTATTATCCCCTTCAAGTTTATGAGCTAAGGATAGAGATTCATTGGTTTCCATATGGCTATTCAACTGTTTTAGCACCATTTGTGGAAAAGATTATCCTTTCTCAACTGTATTGCCCTAACATCTCTGTAGAAAACCAACTGACCATATATATGTACACTTATTTCTGGTCCCTTTACTTTGTTCCATTTATCTACTTGTCTAGCTTTATGCCAACACAACACTGTCTTGGAATCAGGTAGTGTTTGTCCTCCTAATTTGTTCTTTTCCAAAGTTGTTTTGTATATTCTAGGTCCTCTGCATATTCATATAAATTTGAGAATCAGTTTGTCAAGTTATATCAAATTTTATTTGGATTTTGATTGGAACTGAATTGAATCTACAGACTAATTTGGGAGAATTGACAACTTAACAATTCTAAGTCACGGTATAAAATATACCGTGGACATGATATATCTCCATTTACTTAAGTCTTCTTTAATTTCCATCAGTAATGCAATGTTTTATAGTTTTAAGTCTTACACATATTTTGACAAAATTATCCTTAATTATTTTAAATTTTTTGATACTGTTGTAAATGGTATCTTTTTAGCAAAAATTCAAATTCCAGTTGTTTATAGCTAGTGTACAGAAATACAACCGATTTTTGTACATTGACCTTGTATCCTGCAATTCTGCATAAACAGATGAATGGGTAAACAAATTGTGGTATATCCATACAATGGAATACTATTCAGCAACAAATGAAATAAAAAACTATTGAAACGTGCAACAACATGGATAAATTTCAACTCTCCACTATAGACCATTCCCTTTCTCTTTAGGCTACCTACTATATCTGTTTTCTCTTTGTATTTTACAATATTATTTTTAAAATCATATGCTGTAAGACTCATTCTTGAAAGATGCTTCACGGACAATCATTTCTCACTAGGAAAGGGAGGTAAGACGATAAAGATGATATTTAAGGTGGGTCAGTCTCCCATTCCTGACCTTCCTTTCATCTGTTTTATATCCTAGATGTTTATATGAAGATCAATTTGAAAAAAAAGCTGCTCACAAAGCTTAAAAACCTACTCTACTACAATCTCCTTAATATAACATTTTAAAGAACAAAATTTTCTTGTGTTATTCACTTTTAAAGCCCTACCCTTCAATCACTTTTTCTGTTTTCTTCTCACTCCCAATCTCCTATCTTTCTCATAGACATGAAGACTGCTTATTAGGAGGACCATAAGAAAAAAGCAAACAACCCCATTAAAAAAAAATGGACAGAAGAATTAAATAGATATTTTTCCAAAAGGGACATGCAGATGGCCAATAGGCACATGAAAAGATGTTCAACATCACTAATCATCAGGGAAATGCAAATCAAAAAAGCCACAATGAGATATCACCTCACACTTGTCAGAATAGCTATCATCACAAAAAATGCAAATAACAAATGTTGGCAAGGATGTGGAGAAAAGGGAACCCTCATATAGTATCGGTGGGAATGTAAATTGGTGCGGCCACTGTGGAAAACATTATGGAGGTTTCTCAAAAAAAATAAAAACAGAACTACCATATGACTCAGCAATTCCACTCCTGGGTAAATACCCAAAAAAACCCAAAACCACTAATTTGAAAAGATACATGCACACCAATGTTCACAGAAGTATTATTTACAATTGCCAAGACATGGAAGCAACCTAAGTGT
Source organism: Balaenoptera borealis (assembly GCF_965194805.1). Lineage (NCBI taxonomy): Eukaryota > Metazoa > Chordata > Mammalia > Artiodactyla > Balaenopteridae > Balaenoptera > Balaenoptera borealis. The sequence continues at coordinate 150,452,397 of NC_138860.1, forward strand.
CCGTCAACAGATGAATGGATAAAGAAGATGTGGTACATATATACAATGGAATATTACTCAGCCATTAAAAAGAACAAAATAATGCCACTTGCAGCAACATGGATGGACCTAGAGATTGTCATACTGAGTGAAGTCAGTCAGACAGAGAAAGACAAATATACGATATCACTTATATGTGGAATCTTAAAAAAATGGTAAAAATGAACTGATTTACAAAACAAATAGAGTCACAGATGCAGAAAACAAACTTATGGTTAGCAGAGGGGGAAGAGGGGGGAGAGATAAATTGGGAGATTGGGATTGACATATACACACTATTATATATAAAATAGATAACTAATAAGGACCTACTGTATAGCACAGGGAACTCTAGTCAATACTCTGTAATGACCTATATGGGAAAAGAATCTAAAAAAGAGTGGATATATGTATAACTGATTCACTTTACTGTACACCTGAAACTAATACAACCTTGTAAATCAACTATACTCCAATAAAAAAAAAAAAAACTAAAGTATATTGTCATAATTACATTAATTTTTTATAAAGAAATATAATAATATATGTATATTTGGAACAAAAAAGAAAATGTAGTATATATATACAATGGAATACTACTCAGCCATAAAAAAGAATGAAATTTTGCCATTTGCAGCAACATGGATGGACTTGGGGGATATTATTATTATTTTAAAATTATTTACTGTACAATGCAGGGAATATAGCCAGTATTTTATAATAACTATAAATGGAGTAGAACCCTTAAATATTGTAAATCACTATACTGTATACCTATTAATTTACATAATACTGTACATCAACTATACTTCAATTAAAAAAAATTCTGAGCTCCATGGTGTTTTATCATGTATGCGTGTAAAGAGATCTTTACACACATTTTATTGTGTACTGTGTATTGTGTGTGTATGACCTTTATCTCTTACCTGTAGCCGGGGCAGAATGATATCACAGACTCTCTCACTGTGCAGTAGTTCATCAATAAATTCATCCACATGCATCAGTTCAAACTCTGAAAGAAAAATCATAAGCTCAAGTAACTTGGAAATAAATTTAAATAGCCAAAAAGTAAAAGAAGTGTAAGACTCTTTATGTAAGATATCTAACAGCGTACTTGGTATAGAAAGTGTGAATTCTCTGCAGCTTCCCTTTGCCTGCACATTCACTAATAAAGCTATTGCAGTGTGGCAGTTACACTGAAGGGACTACTGTCAAACCTGGGCTCAAACTACAGCCTTTCATATTCTTGTCATCACCACCTATCTTCATTCATTCAGCTCCCTTTTATTGAGGCCATTTATGTGCCATGCCTCTTCTAGGAGCTGGGGATAAAGGGATGAATGAAGCTGTTCCAATTAGCAGGAGAGACAAACACAAAAACAAGCACAAAGAGTCCTGAATTGTAATGGGGTAATGTTCATGAATAAAACCTATAACTCAAGAGCAATTTCTCACGTGAACCCACTAAGTTCCTGAATATAGAATATGTATCTTTTCCCCTGCATGGGTCAGCAAACTTTTTTTAAATTGACGTATAATTGACTTACAACATTATATTAGTTCCAGGTGTACAACATAGTGATTTGCTATTTTTAAGAATCACGTATCTTATATGGTAAGTGGAGCAATAGCTTTTTAGAATGTCTATGGTAAACATTACATTAGTTCAGTGGTTCTTAGTTCTTAGTTCAGTGGTGTTGCCCCCTGCAACTATCGGGTGCTCTAGTGGGTAGAAGCCAGGGATGCTACTAAACAGCCTATGATGCACTGGACAGCTCCCCACAACGAAGAAATATCTGGCCCAAATTGTCACTAGGTTTAAAAACCCTATCTTAGTTTAACATAATATAGTCATAACTAAGTAATTTCATGATGGCCATGACCATGTCCATTTGTTCACCATATTATTTCCAGTACATAGCATAGTACCTGCCATAACATTGACACCTAATATGTATTTATTCAATGAATGAATAAGTTAATAAAAGAATAATACCAGATTCTTAACTTCTACTCCTTAGTGTAATATGTAGAGGGTAAAGGCAAATGCTACTAATCTTTTGTTATGATATTAAGTGAGAAAAAGTTCTGACTGCATTCCCTGAATCCCATTTTACCACAAAATGTGTCTCTTTGTAAAAGGTATGGAGCTGCCCCTCCTGGATACACTTATTATTTTTCAGTGGGATTCCTACATAAGTATGAGTACAGTCTATATACTGCAAGGTGAAGTATCATACAAGAGAGGCCAGTAGAAAGAACTGTGAAGGTGTAATGTATGGAAAACTAACCTTGTCTGGGAGGTCTGGAGAAGGATTTTACAGCAAAGGTCATTCAGGAGCTAGATCTTTATGGGATGGAGTACATGATGCAAAGCAAGGATTAACATGAGATGCAGTTGGCAAGGCAGGCAGACGGGCAGACTGGGTAAGGTCGAAAGGAAGCTAATAGTCTAATGGAGTACTACTCCCCATGAGAGAGAAGGAGGACCTGACTGAAGACAGTAACAATCTGGACTAAGAGCAACACTCACAGTGTATGTGACAATGTGACACTAGAGATACTGGTGAAATAAAAACTGGCTCAGGGATGAAGGTCTAGACACCTGGCACCATACTCACCTCCATTTCGGTTCTGGCTCTTGATTTTTCTATAGTCGTTGTATAGAGGCTCCAAGTACTTGTAGCAATCAATTGCAGTGCCTGTCAACCTCATGTAAAGTGCTCCCAACATGCGGACATACCTGACAGATAGATGAGAGTGAAACAACAGGCCATCCTAAAAAGTTCCTGAGTTTTACAACTGGCTTTTCTCATGACAGTAGTGGATAAACAAATTCTTTCTTCTCTTTGGCAGATGAGAAAGCTAAATTTTTAGAAGCAGCATGGGGCAGTAGAAAGATAGCTAAAATATGGAGACCTGTGTTCAAGTTCTCATTCTACCACTTACTGGCTGTGGTTACTTAGGATATGCTGCTCAACTTTCAGGGTCTATTATATCATCTGTAAAACTAAGATACAACCTATTTACTTCATGGGATTATTTTAAGAATCAAATGAGATACTAAATTTAACAACCGAAAGTATAAGATTTATTTACTAACAATACAACCAATTTACATAGACATGAATATATAAATTGTTGCTAGGAAGCAGAATGCTGGTTATGGAAAAAAGTCAAAGTCATCCGGGTTCAAATTCTGATTCCATTATTTACTAACTCTGTAACACTGGGCAATTTACTTGCTTTCTCAATCCTTATAAAATGTAGCTGATAGTCCCTAATTTGATGGCTTGGTGTATTAAGTAAAAAATGTATGTAAGGTGCTAAGCATAGCATATAGCACACAGTAAGTGCCTAATAAAAGTTAGCTGTTTTCTAGCCATTAATGTTTGTAAGATTCCTTTCTTTTCCCTTTCTCCTATATCCCAACTACCCACTCAAATCTCCACTTGGATAAAGAGTAGGCATTTGAAACTCAACAGTTTCTGTATATGACAAACAAGATAGAGTGGCAAAGGATATGGACTCTGAAACTAGCTTTGCCACTTACCAGCATTTGACCTTGGGGAAATCAATCTCTCTGTGCCTCAGTTTCCTCCCCTATATAATAGGGATAATAATTTTACAGGGTTTTTGTGAAGTTTAAATAAATTATTATATTAAATTTTTTAGAATAGAAGGTGGCACATAATAATCTATTATTATGTCTGTCTCCTATACTTGTCTGTGAGCTCCTTGAAAATGGATAATAAAATAATAAGAGCAGCTTATATTTTTGGGCCATATACCCTGCAACAGGCACTGTGTTGGGAGGTTTACTGTTCTGTCTTCCTTAATCCTCACATCTATCCTGAGTTGGTATTACTGTTTCATTTTATAGGTAAATAAAGTAAAATTTAGAAAATTAAGTAACTTCTCCAAGGTCACAGCTAATAAGTAACAGGGTCTGGACATGAACCTACATTTAACACCAAAGTTTCCCTCTTCTTTACCACACTATGTTGTTTTCTTCATCCTTAAGCATTCAGTGCTACCAACATATTAGGCACTCACTTCTGCCTAATATATGCTCAGTGAGTTTGTGAAATACTGTTTTTGGGGGAAAAGCCATCAAGACTGAGATAGTGAAGGAGAAGGTCAATACAGTCAAAACAGACAAAACACAAACTCAAGAAGCTCAAGAGCAAAATCCTAGAGTGGAACTCTGTGGAAATGAGATACACTGTTTTCACTCCTCTTAACTAAAGCCAAATTCTGGACCATGAAATTGAAGTTTTTATATTAGCTAATAAACATTTCACTCACTTGAAATCTTCATTTTTGATAAACTCTACAATGATATCCTTCTCGGGTTGAATCTGAAGCATCTTCAAGGTCAAACACAGAAAGGGAGTTGGCTTTATGTTGCCACCATAGACACCACCCACAAATCTTAACTCCATGGCTTTATCGACTACAAGTTCAGCTAAAAAACAAAAACAGAGTGGCATCTCAGACACATCAGGACTAAGCTTTTCCAGGTTTGAAGTGGAGAGAAGTTAAAGCTAGTTCAACGTTTGGTGCTCCTGAATTAACAGTTTAATACTAGGAGAACAAGAGTGTAATAATAATAATTAATAATAATAATAGTAGCAGCAGCCAATATACAATAAAAGATTACTACATAACAGGTACTCTGCTAAGCATTTCATATTATCTCATTTAATCTTCACAACAAGCCATGGAGGTAAGTTCTAGCATTGCCCTTGTTTTCAGCTAGGAAAATGAGGGCTAAGAAAGACTAAGTGATTTGCTCAAGGTCCAAAGCCAGAAAGTGGCAGGGCCTGGGTTTTAATCCAAGCAGTCTAACTTCAGAGTCCGTGCTTGGCATCATGTTAGGAGAAAAAAATGCCAGATTAAGAGTTAGAAAAAACAAAACAATAACAACAAACAACTCCTCAATAGCTACACAACCTTGAGCAAACTTCATCTAGACAATGGGAATAATAACCTTCCAATACTGCTGTCAAAATCAAACACTAGGGAAATACAGATCAATGGAACAGAGATAAACCCATGCACCTATGGTCAACTAATCTATGACAAAAGGAGGCAAAAATATACAATGGAGAAAAGACAGTCTCTTCAATAAGTGGTGCTGGGAAACTGGACAGCTACATATAAAAGAATGAAATTACAACACTCCCTAACACCATACACAAAAATAAACTCAAAATGGATTAAAGACCTAAATGTAAGACTGGACAATATAGGGCTTCCCTGGTGGCGCAGTGGTTGAGAATCTGCCTGCTAATGCAGGGGACACGGGTTCGAGCCCTGGTCTGGGAAGATACCACATGCCACGGAGCAACTGGGCCCGTGAGCCACAGCTACTGAGCCTGCGCGTCTGGAGCCTGTGCTCCGCAACAAGAGAGGCCGCGACAGTGAGAGGCCCGCGCACCGCGATGAAGAGTGGCCCCTGCTTGCCACAGCTAGAGGAAGCCCTCGCACAAGAAACGAAGTCCCAACACAGCCAAATAAATAAATAAATAATAATTAAAGGTGCTAATAATTAAAAAAAAAAAAAGACTGGACACTATAAAACTCTTAGAGGAAAATAGAGGAAGAACACTCTTTGACATAAATCACAGCAAGATCTTTTTTGACCCACCTCCTAGAGTAATGGAAATAAAAACAAAAATAAACAAATGGGACCTAATGAAACTTCAAAGCTTTTGCACAGCAAAAGAAACTATAAACAAGATGAAAAGACCACCCTCAGAATGGGAGAAAATATTTGCAAGCGAATCAACTGACAAAGGATTAATCTCCAAAATATATCAACAGCTCATGCAGCTCAACATTAAAAAAACAAACAACCCAGTCAAAAATGGGCAGAAGACCTAAATAGACATTTCTCCAAAGAAGACATAAAAATGGGCAAGAAGCACATGAAAAGATGCTCAACATCACTAATTATTAGAGAAATGAAAATCAAAACTACAATGAGGTATTACCTCATACTGGTTAGAATGGGCATCATCAGAAAATCTACAAACAGATGCTGAAGAGGGTGTGGAGAAAAGGGAACCCTCTTGCACTGTTGGTGGGAATGTAAATTGATACAGCCACTATGGAGAACAGTATGGAGGTTCCTTAAAAAACTAAAAATAGAATTACCATATGACCCAACAATCCCACTACTGGGCATATATCCAGAGAAAAACCATAATTCAAAAAGACACATGCACCCCAATGTTCACTACAGCACTATTTACAATAGCCAGGTCATGGAAGCAACCTAAATGCCCATCAGCAAACAAATGGATAAGGAAGATGTGGTACCTATATACAATGGAGTATTACTCAGCCATAAAAAGGAACAAAATTGGGTCATTTGTAGAGACGTGGATAGACCCAGAGACTGTCATACGGACTGAAGTAAGTCAGAAAGAGAAAAACAAGTATCGTATATTAACGCATATATGTGGAATCTAGAAAAATGGTACAGATGAACTGACTTGCAAGGCAGAAATATAGACACAGATGTAGAGAACAAACATATGGACACCAAGGGGGGAAAGCGGCGGGGGGTGGGGTGGGCGTGGTGGTGTGATGAATTGGGAGATTGGGATTGACATACATACACTAATATGTATAAAATAGATAACTAATAAGAACCTGCTGTATAAAAAAATAAATAAAAGTTTTAAAAAAATCAAAAACTAGGGACTTCCCTGGTGGTCCAGTGGTTAAGACTCCGCACTCCCAATGCAGGGGGCCCGGGATCGGTCCCTGGTCAGGGAACTAGATCCCACATGCCACAACTAAGACCCAGCTCAGCCAAATAAATAAATATTAAAAAAAAAAAAAATCAAACACTAGCTGTGTGAGCTAGGGCAAGTCATTTCACCTCTCTTTGAGCCTGTCAGTTCAAATTTGAATAATAAAGGTACAAAGTTAAGGGCTATAGTAAGAATCAAATGAGATAATGCAAACAAATGCTAATACCTACCTGACACACAGATAATAAATAAATAAATAAATGTTAGGTACTATTAATGGGAAATCACTTTATAAATCAGACTTCTCCAAGTTCCCTTAGGAAAAATTCTATATTAATTCATTCCATATTACAGTTGGCAATTTATATAGGTGCCAAGTACCAGAGATACAGGTAGAGGGATAAAGAAGAGGGACACAATGACTACTCTTATGGAGTTTACAGTCAGGCAAGGCAGAAAGCATTAAAAAAAATATTGAAAGTGTGATCAGTAGTTGAAAGAAGATGCAGAATGCAATGAAAATACATGACAAGGGAACATAACCTAGTGTTGGGGGGAAAAAGGTCATGAGTCCACTTTTGGACATACGGAGTTGGCATGCCTTGGAATCAGAGACTTAGATCTCAGGGAGAGATTTGGGCTGCAGAGATAAATTTAAAGGCATCTATATATATGAGGTAACTGTGGTAGGGAGATCATCCAAGAAGAAAACTATGGAATGAGAAAAAGCCCCCAAAGTGAACCTTACATGACTCCAAAATTTAATGGCGACTCAGAGAAACAATATGACTCATCCATGGACACACAGCTAGGGTGGTGGCAGAGCGGTAACAGCACAGGAGTAGTTAACAATGGTAACAGCACCACCACCACCACTGATCACTGAGTGCTTTTTATTAACATATAGCTGTAACTATACCAAACACTTTTTTCATCTTGTTTATGTTTTCCTTTGCTGTGCAAAAGCTTTTAAGTTTCACTAGGTACCATTTGTTTATTTTTGTTTTTATTTCCATTTCTCTAGCAGGTGGGTCAAAAAGGATCTTGCTGTGATTTATGTCATAGAGTGTTCTGCCTATGTTTTCCTCTAAGAGTTTTATAGTGTCTGGCCTTACATTTAGGTCTTTAATCCATTTTGAGTTTATTTTTGTGTATGGTGTTAGGGAGTGTTCTATTCATTCTTTTACATGTAGCTGTCCAGTTTTCCCAGCACCACTTATTGAAGAGGAAGTCTTTTCTCCATTGTATATTCTTGCCTCCTTTATCAAAAATAAGGTGACCATATGTGCGTGGGTTTATCTCTGGGCTTTCTATCCTGTTCCATTGATCTATATTTCTGTTTTTGTGCCAGTACCATACTATCTTGATGACTGTAGCTTTGTAGTAGTCTGAAGTAGGGAGCCTGATTCCTCCAGCTCCATTTTTCTTTCTCAAGATTGCTTTGGCTATTCAGGGTCTTTTGTGTTTCCATACAAATTGTGAAATTTTTTGTTCTAGCTCTGTGAAAAATGCCAGTGGTAGTTTGATAGGGATTGCATTGAATCTGTACATTGCTTTGGATAGTATAGTCATTTTCACAATGTTGATTCTTCCAATCCAAGAACATGGTATATCTCTCCATCTGTTTTTATCATCTTTAATTTCTTTCATCAGTGCTTTATAATTTTCTGCATACAGGTCTTTTGTCTCCTTAGGTAGGTTTATTCCCAGGTATTTTATTCTTTTTGTTGCAATGGTAAATGGGAGTGTTTCCTTAATTTCTCTTTCAGATTTTTCATCATTAGTGTATAGGAATGCAAGAGATTTCTGTGCATTAATTTTGTATCCTGCTACTTTACCAAATTCACTGATTTTCTGGTAGCATCTTTAGGATTCTCTATGTATAGTATCATGTCATCTGCAAACAGTAACAACTTTACTTCTTCTTTTCTGATCTGGATTCCTTTTATTATACCAAACACTGTTTATACATTTCATTTAATCCTTAGAACAACCCGTTGACCTTTGAGTTCGGTATTACTATGCTCATTTTACAGTAAAGAAAGCCATGGTTCACTGGGGTAACACAGCTCCAAAAAGAGGAGCCAGAATTCAACAAAGATCAAAGACTACCTGGAAGATTTCTCTGAAGAGAAATATATATATTATATATATATATATAATATATATATTTTTATATATATATTAAATATATATATATATATTTATATTAGGACTGGGATGTGGAAATACTGCAAATGGTCCAGATTTGAGGATAGGAAGATCATGAATTGGTTTCAGGCATATTGACATTCCTTTAAGACCTTCAGGGTCCCTGTGCTTAACACTGTTTGGAACCCAGCAAGTTATCATTAAACATGGAATGACTGAAAGAACCGCAACGTGACACCCTTCCGAATGAGGTCCTATCAGATCCATCTGTGTTCCCAAAGCCCAACACAAGACTAGGCACAGAGTAGGCGCTCAGATTTTTCTGAATGACTGTCAATGATTCCCCTCTAGTCTCACCCCCAGGGGGCCAGTCCTATCGGACTGGTCTGGAGAACTGGGCCACAGGACGACCGGGGTTGGGGCTGGGGGATTGGCGCGCTCTTGCTCACCTGTAAGGCCAAAGCACTCCTCTTTCCAGTATTTGGACTCATAAATGCGCGTCCGAATGATCTTCTCCACCAGATACTGAGGGTTGGTGCCGTGGATGCTGTGCGCATCTTTCACAGTACGGTTCGCCATTTTAGACCGCCTTCCGTTCTATTTCCGTCGGGTCCTTTAGGACGTCACATCCAGGTTAAAAAAACCGGAGTGGAATGGAGAAGGACGGAGGAAGTCTCACTAAATAGCTTGGGCGACCATCTTGAACCCGGAAATGTTTTAGAATCGGGCACTTTCTTGCGCGAACGGCGTAGCGTACCGAATCAATGATGGCCTCTGCCCGTTGACGGATGTACGTCCTGCGTCCCCTCCTTAGATGGGCGGGGCGGAAGGGCTGGCTGCTGACGGAACGTGGAGACAGCCTGGGGGCGGGGCTACGGCGTTGGCGGGAAATTTCTTTTTCTCCACCTTCTTTCCATTCCTAGGGAGGCCCCCGCTTCGGCTCCGGTACGCGGCTGGTAGCTGTAAGAGGAGTGCCCCTGGGGCAGGTAGATTTGCTGCAGCTCCACGAGCTCCTGAAGCGGGGACGGTGGGAAGCGGAGGGCTTGCGCCCAGCTCCAACAAACTGCGGCGCCCGGTGAGTGGAGTCCCACGGGCTGGAGAGGGATCTGAGCCGCGGGACTGAGGAATTTGTTCTCTGTGGACTCATTCAGCCATTATCCATTCAGCAGATAATGTACTAAGCGCCTATTAAGTGCCAGGCACGTTCTAAGCCCGTTAGGAACGTTTTACTTTACACATTGCGATTTCTAACACCTTTTCTCCCGGGGACTGCGACCTTGTAGCGGGGAAACCGAAAGCCCACAACAGAAAAGCGTGAACACTCCTGTCCTCAGCGCCCTGAGACTCTCAGTAATGATCTGAACCACGTGAACCTTCCATCTGCATGGCCCTTGTGAAGCAGTCGCATCTTTTCCTCATTTCGGCGTAGTGTATGTAGCAAGCACCACAGGGAAGGCGGAGCAGCAGAAGTTATTACCCGATTTTACGGATGTAGCAGTTGCTCCCAGAGAGAAAGAGACTTGTCTAAGTCCCTTTTTGTGACTAAGCGGCCTGAGCTCCTACCCAGGTCTTTTTTTCCCCAGAAGAGCTGCTCTTAACTGCTGGGCTCTCATCCACCTTCTTTCCAGGAGGAGAGTGTAATGGCACCTCTTTTACTTTCTCTAGTCTAACCCCGGGATAGAAGGGCCTTCTATTTTGACAGTTGGAAAAAGCACTGGACTTAGAGGCATGAGATGCGAGATTCTTATCTTGGACTATCTGCCAAATTGCAATGATCAGATATGGCAGTTTTCGATTTTAGTTATCTCTAAAAGTGGTACCCTCTTCCCTACTGTATTGGGTGGTTGTGAATGCCATTGGAGGTTTCTGGTGTGAGATCATGTTTATGAAGTCCCTCTGCAACAGTTTTTAATGTAACAAAGGGCAATATATGGACTTTAGAAGGTTTATGAATTCCCTGAAATTAAATGCAAAATTTTGTGTGAATTGTATGTGTTTCATCAAATTATTAAAAAAAAAAAAAAAGAATTACTGTCCCTTACACATAAATGCACTGGGGAAGTGAATTGACCATTTTGCAGTTTCTCACTTAATCCTCAGTAATTCTAGAATAGTGCCTGGCACAGAATGGATGATTAATAAATAAATATTGGTTTGAATAAAAGAAAGTTTCTATTAGTTTGGCCAAAAAGTTCATTTGGGTTTTCTGTAATATCTTATGGAAGTTCCCGAACGAACTTTTCCACCAATCCAATATCCCCATTTTGTGGGTAAGGAAATTGAGGCCCATTTGACCTTTCAGTCAGTGGCTGGGAAGCCTGCCTTATTGTAATAAGCATACCAGAAGCAAGCTGTCTTAGACATGTATTAACATTATCTACTTTCACACAAGGTGTTCTAAGGTAAGTGCTTAAGAGCACAGTCATTGGAATCCAGCTGCTCGGGGTTTGAATTAAGTCTGTGCTATCCTGTATAACACTGGGACAACTTACCATCTTGAAGTGCTAATAGCATCTGCCTTTTATTCAGCAAATATTTATTACTGAATGCCTACCTTGCACTTAGTATGGACTAGCATTGTTCTAGGATTATTGTGAGGATTAAATGAGATAAACGTATCAAGAGTTTTGGTTCTACCTCTGTCTTATTGGATCAATAAATATCTGCTATCATTATTTTTACTGCAACTCCCTTATCTGTTTTCCCTGGATGTGGCTCCTGGACTGGGTAGTGTGCATGTTCCAGATTTCTGCTATCTGCAACATTAGGAGCCTGTAGTGGGTATCTCCTAGAAGCCAAAGCCTTTGCTAGGCCCAGTCTGCCCTGCCTTTCCACTCCATTCATCACCGCTGTTGGGGAACCTCTTTGCTTATGGTGGATGAGATGCAGTGCTGGGTCGAGGGTAGGAAAGTGGGGTAACAGTGCAAAGAGGCCTGATATATACTATGATTTCCTTATGCTGCCTCTTTAGAAGGACTCCTGATTAATTTTTTGAACTTTTCATGGAAAAACAACCTGCATATAGAAAATGCACAAGTCATATACAGCTCAATGAGTTTTCTTGAAGAGAACATACCTGTGTAACCAGCATCCAGATCAGGAAACAACATGACCAGCATCCCAGAAGCACTCCACTCCCCCACTGTGCTTCCTTTCAGTCACCGAGGTTTCCTTCTATTCTGACTTCTAACACCATAGGTTACTTTTACCTGTTTTTGACCTTTGTGTAAATGGAATCAATATAGTATGTATTCTTTTGGTGTCTGAGTTCTTTAGCTCATTGTTATTTTGTGAGATTTTCCCCACATGTGTGCAGTTGTGGTTGGTTTCATTTCATTGCTGTATAGTGCTGCTATGAACATTCTGGTTCATGTCTTTTGATGATATGTTTGTTTTTCTGTTGGGTATATTCTGTTGGAATTACTGGGTCATAGGATATGCATATGTTCAGCTTTAGTATATACTGCCAAATTTCCAAAGTGGTTTTACCAGTTTACATGCCCTCCAGCAGTGTAGGAGAGTTTTGGCTGCTCTACATCCTTACCACACTTGGTATTGTCCTAATGATTTTTTACAAACAGTTCATTCAGGACGTCCCTGGTGGTCCAGTGGTTAAGACTCCATGCTTCCAATGCAGGGGGTGTGGGTTCGATCCCTGGTTGGGGAACTAAAATCCCACATGCCGCTTGGCACGGCCAAAAAATTAAAAAAACAAAAAACCAAAAAACCCAGTTCATTCATTCGTTCATTTGTTCAGCTATTATGTGCGAAGTCCTAACCTAGGCCCTGGGGACACAGTTATGAACAAGACAGACAAGGTCCCAAGATCCCTGCTCTTTTGGAATTTAACATTCTGATGTAGGAAGTACAACAAATAAGAAACTAATATAATGTTTATGGCTTTGATAATAGGTTGGTGCAATAGAACAAGACCCTGGGCAGTATAAGGGGGTGGCGAGTAACTTTCCATTGGGTATCAGTGAAGCCCTATCTGAGGAAGTTTCACTGGAGCTGAGACCTGAGCCATCCCTGCAAAGATATTCAGGAAGAGAGAACAGCAACTGTGTAAGTCTGAGGGCACTAACAACCTTGGTCTGTTTGAGGTTTGGAAAAGCAGGCCTGGAGCATAGTGACAGGCTGAGTTGAGGCAGGTTATGTGGTCCAGGCCCAGAGAGCCTTCCGATACCCATGCCTGCTCACCCTTTGGTAAATCATCCACCTTTGCATGCATATATGCTTATACTGGTCTCAGTGAACACAGCTCATGATCTAGAAAAGGAGTGTTAAATTTTATCTTGGCTTAGTTTTTGAAAGAGTGTGCCTGCTTTAGTAACTAAAATACGGTTTCTATTTAAAGGCATTGAAAGCATGGGTTTGATGACCTTAGGTATACAGGAGTACCTTAGGAGTATGGAGATAGTCCTTCTGTATGCCAGCTTTTAGTTTGAAAAAGTGTGATCCTTATGCCAGTGTTATCAAATATCATAGACACTGTGACAAATCAGAGCATTTATCCTGCAGTTAGATTATTTGAGAATTGTAGAAAATGTGTTGGGAGATTCCACTTTGCTACAAAGCACTCTCAGTGATATTCCAATTTTTTTTAATGATGGAGCTTATTTACTTGCATCTTTTGTCTGTATCTCAGTAGCCTGTTTTGCCTGATTTCATTGCGGAAAGGTGAAAAGTTACAAGTTTACTGATAGTTCCATGTTACATCTTCCATTAAAAGGAACGTATATTGAAGGTAAGTTAGAGTTAATATATTTCCTTGAACATTTATTGAGATTCAAACACTTTTACTAACTTTTTACCAAAAGATTACGAGATATAATGAGTCCAAATGCATTTTTACTTGAGCACAAGTCTCCTACTTGTTTTAACTCATCAGTCTGCTGTTGGTTCATTTCTACAATGTATTTAATTAAAATTAGATTGATTTTAATAATACTATGTTGTGAATTATACTCTAAATGTTCTTAATAGTAATCATTCAGGCATCATTTGTAAGCTGTGCATTTACTAATGACTCAATATCTTCTTTTTGCTAATTAGTTTCCTCAAATTATATTAAAAAATACCTTTTTTAAAAGCAGAAAATCTTATGGGTCAGAATGTTCCCAAGTAGAATGTAGTAAATAATGCTACTGACTTTAGGAAACCAGATTATTTAATCAGGATGTCAATATGCTATTCTAATTCTGTTGTTTTCAACATGGACTGAAATTATTGGTCCCTCTATCAGTAATTCAGAGAAATTCTGTCAGACTGGATTAAAAAAAAATTTTTTTTTAACCCCAGTTTTGTCAAACTTTAGCTCTATAAGAAAAGCATTGAATTTAGAGGAAAGGATTGTTTTCTTAATAACTTAAACTTAAGATAATGAATTGGCATTATTATTAGGACTAATAGATTGTAGCTTCCAAATTGTAAAGAGGATTGTCAAATATGTTTGGATTTTTCATTCTCATTTCAGAATTGTCAGTAAAAATGTCTTTTTTTCCGTGTACTTTAATACAGTTGTTTCTTTTCAGCTATTCACAATATTAATATCTAAGACCTGTCAGCTGCAAAGAAAAAGACCCCTTCCAACTGCCAGAGCAGTACAGGTTAGTGACCCTGGGGTTTTGTTTTGTTTTGTTTTTAAGGTAAGTGGAATGATACATTTGATAAAATCCATTGCCATTCCCCCAAATGCCCCTTGCATGTTTTTGCCTCCATCCCTTGGAAACCCTCACTTCATCCATCTTAGCAATAACTACCCATTATTTAACATTCATTTTAGAAAACCCCTTTAAGAAATCCTTCCTCCCTGAACAGTCACAAGACCTGGTCCTCTACCTTGCAGTAGTCTCTCTGGCTTTCTCTTGGCTCTTTGCACTGTTAGTTGTCCTTTCGTGTGGTTATATTTTATCCCTACCTAGATTATAAATGTTATAAAGATACTTACAACTACTGTATCACTGTCTTTTAGTTTCACATTATTAGATGTTTCACATCTATCATTGTGCCTTGTACCTAGTAAGCACTTCTAAACATCTATAGTTTTTTACACATTGACCTTTCTGTTTCCATGGATAGGAAGAGATAAGGCATAGTACCAGATGATACTGAATTGCCTATGTTTGATCTTCATAGAGCTTGACTTTTTCCTCAAAAAAGTTTTTTTTTCCTAAATCTGAAATGTGTGGGAGTGTAGCAGGGACAGAAAAGAAGGCTGAACCCACTGAAGGCAGGGACTGTGCCCTAGAATCCATCAGAACATATCATGTTAACTCAGAGTTAGTGACTTTTACACAGGAGCCATGGCCTACTGTCCTACAAGGCTGAGGACCAGACAAACTTATTCGTGGGTTGACAAGCCATTGGATCGAAAACTGCACTACCAAACCTACAAGTGAGTAATAGAGTCCTTTGGTGTACTGGAACTAATAGCTTCTTCAAGCTGAGCTGTTAATAACTTGTATCCAGGGTGTTCTAGGTACTATAGGTTGAGGATTGAGGGACAGAAAATATGAATTGATTGTAAGGGGGTGTGGGTTTGTTTGATGGAAGAAGATGTTAGCATAAATATAGCGGCTAGTGATACAGGAAGATATTACATCAGGTTAATAAAATTTGATATGTATGATAATGTCATATCTATTTAAGATAGGTTCTGTATAATTCTGCATGATAACAGAGTAGGATGGATGTTGTTACTACATCCTCTTAGCCCAAGACATCTCTGAACAATCTGATGTTGTTATTGGGCAGCTTTCATGTCTTAGGAAGCCTTTGTTGTTCTTTGTCAATAACTGAGAGAAGTTAGGGTTCATCCTAAGGCCTCTGGATTAATCATCCATGCTAAAACAATTCATTCAATTCATGTTATCTACTCTTGCGTGTGACTTTACTGGTAAATTGGTTTCTAGTAGGATTGGTCAGCAGAGAGAAACTATTCAGGGGGTTTTCTAGTTACAGAGCACATTCCTCTGTGCCCAGGGGTCTGAAGAGCTTGGCCCACCCTAAGAGATTTCCTAACATGTTTCTCTGTTATTTCCTAGAGAAATGAGTGTGAAAATAGAAGGTCGTTTGCCTGAGATTGACCTCCAAGTTGGACAGTTTGTGCTGATTGAAGGGGATGATGATGAAAATCCATATGTTGCTAAATTGGTTGAGTTGTTTGAAGACGGTGAGTTTGGGGCTGGAATGAAAAGTATTCCTTGTCACTAATGATTGGGAAGTGCTCTGTGGTGGGAACAGGGGTGGTTACTGATTCTTCTGTTCACAGCAGTATATAGGGTGTGCCTACGGGGTCACTTAAGCACCAGCTGTGCCCTCTTCCACCTAGTGAACGTCTTTACTCAACAGAGCAATATTGGGTAAAAATGGGAATGGAGGGCTCAAGAATTTAGCTTTTGCATCATTTTTAGGAGGGGGTAAGAAAGGCCATGAAGGCAGGATTGTTGGAGTGGAGAGAAAGGATGAATTTCGGAAGAAGGGGGAAGGGAAATAATAGGTGATTTGCACTCTAGTAGAGACGTGTCCTTTAATTTTAGCATGAGGAAGTTAGTAATTTTGCAAATGAAAAGTTACTTTTACTAGGGAGGCAGTAAGTTGGATTGGGTAGGTGTATCAGTTGGTTGACGTTCAGTCAGAAAAACAGAAACACTTTAGGTGTTTTATTTACCCAGAGGGACTTGTGTATAAGTGTTGAAATGGCTGGAGAAGCAAACAGTGGTGTTTCCCAGAGATCAGTAAGTGCAGAAAGCTGCTACTGCCCTTAAGGCTAGAGGAGAAAAAGGGAAGGTAGTGTGAACTGGTGCCTGCAAGGCCACACTCACAGCCGCAGCTGATTTTCTCAGCTGTTAACTCTCTGCAGACCAGAGAAGAGCACAGAAAAGTGGGAATGGAGCAGAACTCCAAAAGGAAGATGAAGAAGGATAGCAATTTAAACTATACAAAACTGCTTCTTCCAAAATCTAGGAGAGGAGTATGTGGAAGTTAGTCCTAGTCCTGTGGCAGTTTGTATGCCTAAAAGAAGGAACTGATAGAGTGGATGAAGGTATTTTACATTATAGAGATAGGGAGGATATTCAACAAGTATGGAGGAAAACTTCATCAAACTAACATCCGCTAGGGGGAGCACATCAGCAGGATGGGCTTTTGTATTTGAGGTTTGGGCCTTTGTGTATAGATTTTAGAACCATGTATTGTGCTACATTGGATGGCTTCAGCTTTCTCTGAAGAGAGCTAAGGAAGAGAAGAGGCAGTGATGATGGTGGCGCTAATGAGTGTATGTCCTTTCACTTGGAGCTAACACTGGTATGGAGTGATGTTAATGGTATATTATGATGATAAAGCTGAAGACTGCAAGCATATGTTTGCCAGAAGTCATCTCAGTGGCTGATGCTCTGAGTCTTGCTAGGAGTTTTGTTTTGACTTGCAAAATTTGTTCAGTACCTGTGATTAGAATTGCTCCTCTCAAACGCCTTTTACAATTTATGTGATGACCGATAGCACCATTTGGACGTGGAGCAAAGTGAGAAGAACGTGGGCGCTGGGTGGAGTCAGATTGCCACTGGTTGGTCCTGTGACCTTTGACAAATTATTTAAGGGCCCTAAAATGTGATCACTTCACCGGTAAAAGGGAGACAGCCATAGTACCTACCTTGTAGGATTATTGTGAGGATTAAGGTAATATTTATTATCTTTAACCTTACTTTTTCCATCTATCCCTCCTAGATTCTGAACCTTATTCCAAGAAACGTGCTCGAGTACAATGGTTTATCCGATTCTGTGAAGTCCCTGTCTGTAAACAGCATTTGCTGGGCCGGAAGCCTGATGCACAAGAGATATTCTGGTATGATTACCCTGCCTGTAACAGCAACATTAATGCCGAGACCATCATTGGCCACGTGCAGGTAGGTGATGCCTTTATCCTCAGTTCTATCTTGAAGCTTATTTCTGGCTGATTCCTAAACTGCATGATCTCCAGGATATTACTGGCTCTCATTTACCCCCACAGAAATGCATTTTTCCTGTTTGTCACCTTCTCTGCTTGCCTGCCTACTTCCTTTCAACAACAAGTACTTATTGAGAGCACTTACCATGTGTTAGAAGCCTCCTGGAGGAAGTGACGTTAGGTTGTGACCTGAGGAATGAGCAGGAATTAGCAGATGTATCTCAGTGGGAAATTATATTTAGCTGTGATTGTGGCAGGCATAAAGCACTTTGAGGCTAAATATGCTTGCTTAAATGAGGCCTTCACCTTGAGTGAATCAGTACAAAGAGTGTCATTGCTCCAGGCAAATGTGTGTTATGAGATTTTATGATAAATCAGGTTCTGAAGAGTTGTAGGCTGAATTGAGACACTGGTTTGGAGACTAGGATATGGGTTATTTCTCAAGCTATTTCAGGCCCCCAAATGGGATTAGATCAGGATGTGAAGTGTGGTCACATGGTGATTAGGTGGTTGGTAAGGCAGGGAGACCATGGCTTGGCATGACTATAGTCAGATTTTTCCACTCTATGGGCCCAGCATATCATGTGCCACAGAATAATTTATCTCTGAGTTAAAAGAGTGAAGAGTGAAAGGCAGATGTAGAAGTTGAAGCAGCAAAATGGGTGGATTTGGAACGGTGGGGGGGTGTTTAGGCAGGAGCACAGTGGTGGGCATGAGCAGGACTGTGACAAGCCGAGCTTGACTAGTGGTGGAAAGCCATTGTGAAGAGCACTGAGCTCTCAGGAGGTAAAGTGGGGTCAGATTTTAGAAGGCAGTGAAAATCAGTTTAAGTAATCTGATCTTGCAGAGTGGGTAGCCATTGTAGACTATTGAGCAGGGGGGCATGCTTAGACAAGTTTTTATGGGAAAACTTGGCATGGGTGAATAGAATGGACTAGAAAAGAAAACAACATGCGGTATGGATATCAGCAAGGAGGACTCTGTGGAAATATGCTGTGCCATGTCTGTGCCTCTTTTGCTTAGAAAAGTAATTGTTCCAGGTAAGAATGCAGACTTGAACGCTCTTTAATCATAGCTCTCACAGAGCCTTCGTTGACTCTTTGGGTCCTCATTTCTTTCTATCATCTATACTTCCTAAATTCAGGTAGTAGCTTTAGCCCCAGATGAAGCGATACCTATGGATCTGAAAAATGAGAAGACATTCTTTGTTAAACTATCTTGGAATGAGAAAAAATTCAAACCACTACCTCCAGAACTATTTGCACAGTTGGATAAGCTACAAGAAGGCAACCCTAGATGCCAGAAGTCCGTGGAAGCCAGAACTAAGAGTACAGAAAGCCCTTCTTGGACCACAGCAGAACGTGTGGTCAAAAGGATTGAATCAAGGCACTCCACCTCCAAATCTCGCCAAACTCCTTCCCATCCTGTCACCCCAAGGGCAAGGAAGAGGCTGGAGCTCAGCAGTAAGTGTAAAATGGGTCACAGTGGGCAATACTGAGGCTAAAGGAAAATGATAAAATATTAATTCATGCTACAGTATTGAGTTAGTGCAGCAGTGAGCCAAGTACTAATTGGACGTCTCTTGAAATATATATCACATAAGATTTACCATTTTAATCATTAAGTGTACAGTTTAGTGGCATTAAGTACATTCACATTGTTGTATAACCATCCGCATCATCTTCCAAAACAATCTCTCCAACCATTAAGCAATAACTTCCCATTCCCTCATGCCCCATCCTCTGGCAACCACCATTCTACTTTTTGTCTCTGAATTTGACTTCTCCAGATACCTCATATAAGTGGAATCATACAGTATTTATTCTTTTCTGACTGGTTTATTAAAGTTAGTATAATGTCCTCAAGGTTCATCATGTTGTAACATGTGTCAAAATTTCCTTTTTTAAAAAATTGAGATATAATTGACATATAGCATTATAACATATTAGTTTCATGTATACAACATAATGATTTGATATTTGTATATATTGTGAGATGATTACCACAGTAAGTTTAACTAACATCCATCACCATACGTGCAGCTACTATGGAAAACATTATGGACGTTCTTTAAAAAACTAAAAATAGAGTTGCCATATGATCCAGCAATCCCACTCCTGGGTATATATCTGGAGAAAACTCTAATTTGAAAAGATACATGCACTCCAGTGTTCATAGCAACACTATTTACAATAGCCAAGACATGGAAGCAACCTAAATGTCCATTGACAGATGAATGGATAAAGATGTGATATATTTGTATATATATGTATACAAAGGAATACTACTCAGCCATAAAAAAGAATGAAATAATGCCATTTGCAACAACATGGATGGACCTAGAGATCATCATACTAAGTGAAGTAAGTCAGAGAAAGACAACTACTATATAACATCACTTATATGTGGAATCTAAAATATAACACAAATGAAATTATTTACAAAACAGAAACAGATTCACCCACATAGAAAACAAATTTATGGTTACCAACGGGGAAAGGGGGTGGGGGAAGGGTAAATTAGGAGTTTGAGATTAGCAGATACAGACTACTATATATAAAATAGATAAACGATGAGGTTCTATTGGGCAGCACAGGGAACTATATTCAACATCCTGTGATAAACCGTAATGGAAAAGAATATATATATATATAGAATTGAATCACTTTGCTATACACCAGAAACTAACACAACAATGTAAATCAACTATACTTCAATTTAAAAAAAAAGAAACATCTGTCATGATACCTAGTTACAGTTTTTTGTCTTATGATGAGAACTTTTAAGATTTACTCTCTTAGCAACTTTCAAACATGCAACACAGTATTAATTGTAGTCACCATGCTGTACATTACATCCCCATGACTTATTTATTTTATAACTGGAAGTTTGTACCTTTTGGCTACCTTAACCCATTTTGCCCACTTCCTCAACCCCTGCCTCTGACGACCACCAATCTGTTCTCTGTATCTATGAGCTTGGTTTTCGTTTTTGTTTTTTAATTTAGATTCCATATATAAGTGAAATCCTATGGTATTTGTCTTTCTCTGTGTGATTTATTTCACTTAGCATAATGCCCTCAAGGTCTATCTGTGTCACAAATAACAGGATTTCCTTCTTTTTTATGGCTGAGTAATATTCCATTGTATATACATACCTCATTTTCTTTTTTTTTTTTAAAGTTTATGTAAGATTGGCTTCATTTATTTCCTTTTTTTAAAAATATTTATTTATTTATTTGGCTCCATGGGTCTTAGTTGCAACACATGGGATCTTCCTTGCAGCATGTGGGATCTTTAGTTGCAGCATGAGGGATCTTTAGTTGTGGCATGCTAACTCTTAGTTGTGACATAAGAGATCTAGTTCCCTGACCAGGGATTGAACCCAGGCCCCCTGCATTGGGAGCACGGAGTCTTAGCCACTGGACCACCAGGGAAGTCCCACATACCATATTTTCTTTATCCATTCATCCATTGATGCACACTTAGGTTGTTTCCATATCTTGGCTATTGGAAATAATGCTGCAGTGAACATGGGGGTGCATTTGTCTTTTCAAGTTAGTGTTTTTGTTTACTTCAGATAAGTACGCAAAAGTGGAATTGCTGGATCATATGGTAGTTTTTTGTTTGTTTGTTTTAAATAAATTTATTTATTTATTTTTGGCTGCATTGGGTCTTTGTTGCTACGCGCGGGTTTTCTCTAGTTGCGGTGAGTGGGGGTTACTCTTCGTTGTGGTGCACGGGCTTCTCATTGCGGTGGCTTCTCTTGTTGCGGAACACAGGCTCTAGGTGTGCGGGCTTCAGTAGTTGCAGCATACGGGCCCTAGAGCACGTGGGCTTCAGTAGTTGTGGTGCACGGGCTTAGTTGTTCTGCAGCATGTGGGATCTTCCCAGACCAGGGCTCAAACCCGTGTCCCCTGCATTGGCAGGCGGATTCTTAACCACTGTGCCACCAGGGAAGTCCCTCATATGGTAGTTTTATTTTTAGCTTTTTGAGGATCCTCCATACTGTTTTCCATAGTGGCTGCACCAATTTACATTCCCACCAACAGTGCATAAGGGTTCCCTTTTCTCCATATCCTCGCCAACACTTGTTATTTGTTTTCTTTTTGATGATAGCCATTCTGACAGGTGTGAGGTGATACTTCATCTTGATTTGCATTTCTCTGATGATTAGTGATGTTGAGCACCTTTTCATGTACCTATTGGCCATCTGTATAGCTTCACTTGGAATAATGTCTATTCGGGTCCTCTGTCCATTTTTTAATCTCATTGTTTGTTTTCCTGCTATTGTATGAGTTCTTGATATATTTTGGATATTAACCCCTTATCAGATATTTGATTTGCAAATATTTTCTCCCATTCAGTAGGTTGCCTTTTCATTTTGTTGGTGGTTTCCTTGATGTCCAGAAGCTTTTTAGTTTGCTGTAGTCCCACTTGTTTGTTTTTACTTTTGTTGGCTTTGTTTTTGGTGTCAGATCCAAAAAATCATCATCAAGATCCATGTCAAGGAGCTTATTACCACCTATATTTTCATCTAAGAGTTTTATGGTTTCAAGCCTTACATTCAAGTCTTTAATCCATTTTGAATTAATTTTTGTGTATGATGTAAGATAGTAGTCCAGTTTCATTCTTCTGCATGTTTCAATTCTTCTGTCCAATTTTTCCAGCATCATTTAATGAAGAGTCTGTCTTTTCCTTATTGTATGTTCTTAGCTCCTTTGTTGTAAATTAATTGGCCATATACATATGAGTTTGTTTCTGGGCTTTCTATTTTGTTCCATTGATCTGTGTGTGCACCAAAACCATACTGTTTGGATTACGGTAGCTTTGTAATATAGTTTCAAATCAGAGATTGTGATGCCTCCAGGTTTGTTCTTCTTTCTCAAGATTGCTTTGGCTATTTGGGGTAAAATCTCCTTTCCGTTTAATTTTTTGAGGAACCACCATACTCTTCCATAGCAGCTGCATCATTTTACATTCTCATCAGTAACACACAAGAGTTCCATTTCCGCACATCGTCACCAACTATTTAGATCTTGTTATTATTATGTTGTTTTATATTGTTATTTTCTGTGGTTTTGATTGTAGCTATGCTAATGGGTGTGAGGTAGTATGTCATTGTTACATTTCCCTAATGATTAGTGATGTTAAGCCCTGTAATTCGCTAATTCTTCAAGAGCTTAGCTACTAAGGTGACATTGCTTTTAGATCCTTAGTGGAAGAGCTAAGAAATATATATATATTTGTTATAATATAGTGTTAAAACTCTTAAATTCATACTCGTACTTCTAATCTATACCATGGGGTTCTTTCCATCCTTCCCACATTCCATAATTCCAAATCAAAATTGATTTGCAGTTCTTTATGCCTTTAGAATATATTCCACTGAGGGAGTAACGTTACTTTGATTAAATTTTTTTCTTCCACTAATGGTTATTTTATTGGTGATATACAGTTAGGTTCTTTCATTTCTGTTTAATTTTAGGGCTTTTCCCATCTTTGATTGATTTTCAAAACATTTAAAACATTAGCATAGTTAAAGAGTCAAAACTATTTAAGACAAAGTGTACTCAGATAAACCCCATTCCTTTCTTTACCCTTGTCCCTGTTTCTACCTCATCTTTTGTAGGTAATCAATTTTATTAGTTTCTGGTTTATTTTTCCTTTGGTTTTTGCAAAAATTAACAGATAAATCGAAACACACACAGACATATATACACACAGTCATACACAAACGTGCATATAATTTTTATTTTATTATAGTTTTATTTCCCATTCTTTCTTACCCAGTAGGGTATTATACTGGATGTATTCTTTTCCATCTTAACTTTTTTCACTAATAATATATCTGAAAGCTACTCCATGACTGTTCTGAGAGCTCATCCTCATCCTATTATGTGTCCTTAATTTTTCTGTTTATGTGCCAAGTTCATTGAGTATACGTTATTTGCATTCTTGGTAGCTCCTTAGTAGGAGCTATCAAGAATACAAATGTTTAGGAGCTGAATATAAACATATAAAACATTTTGGAAATGCAGAAGACTACTAGAGAAATAATTTGTAATACCACCATTTAGAAATAATTGAGTGTTTTTTTCACTGTTGATTTTGTAGGATCTTGAAAGTTAGGGTAAAAAATTTAAACTTGACACAGTTACATAATTAGATGAGGCAGATATGATGAAAATATTTTGGATTGTTTTTGACAGAAAGATGGGGAAATGAGGCATGAGGGAGACCAGGACATTGGGACATTTTTACATTAATCTAGACATGAGCTACCCTCATATTTACCACACAGGTACTAGATGACTTCTTACCTTGTCTGCAGCTATTCCACATACACCCTGTGCTGTGACTAAAGTGAACTCCTCTGCCCAGTGCTTTTCTGCCTCGTTGCCTTAGCTCACATCAATCTCATTTATTCTCTTCACTTATTCCCCTCCTTCCCCTTTCAACTCTGTTGAAATTTTGCCTTTCTTTCAAGGTCTGTCTCAAAAGCCATGTTTATTAGCACTTAGGTGCTTTAGGACAGTTTTTAAACTTCATACTATAGACGTTTATGTGTATCATCTGCCCTGTTAGTTTTGGCTGCGTTGGGTCTTCGTTGCTGCACGCGGGCTTTCTCTAGTTGCAGCGAGCGGGGGCTACTCTTCGTGGTGGTGCACGGGCTTCTCATTGCGGTGGCTTCTCTTGTCGCAGAGCATGGGCTCTAGGCACATGGGCTTCAGTAGTTGCAGCATGCAGGCTCAGTAGTTGCGACATGCGGGCCCTAGAGCATGTGGGCTTCAGTAGTTGTGGTGTGCAGGCTCAGTAGTTGTGGCTTGCGAGCTCTAGAGCGCAGGCTCAGTAGTTGTGGCACACGGGCTTAGTTGCTCCACAGCATGTGGGATCTCCCCAGACCAGGGATCGAACCCGTGTCCCCTGCATTGGCAGGCAGATTCTTAACCACTGAGCCACCAGGGAAGTCCCACATATCTTTTAATAGCTCAATTGATATTTATGAATGAATGTCCAGGTTCTTGGTGCATTTGGTCATGGTGAGAGAGGAGCAGATCCAAATGTGGCTCTGTGTATTCTTAGAACCCAGTTGGTTACCCTAACCCCCCACCCCGGGGACCCATCTTCTCTCTGTTGGTAGATATAATCTGGGTTAAGAAAAATCTAGGACTTGGTATTACTCAACAGAGCCATTGGTATAAATTTTTTCAGATGCTGTTGAATGGGGCTTGAGGATATGCAGTATCACCCTGGTTGAGAACCACTCTTCTGGTAGATTACATCACAGAAAACCTGACCTGAACATTTATCTGTAAAAGCTGATTTAACTGTTGACTTATGGTTCTAGCTAGCAAAATTACTCGTAGAATTTAAGAGAGAGTCTAAAAATAATAAGAGCTACCTGGCGCAGGAAAAGAAAGCATAGAATAATTCAGAATATGGATAATTCATGTCTTTGTATCACTCAGTGAATGAATTTATCTATAAAGAGATTAGGGGTGTATATAGTGCTAGTTATAAAATTCACACATTGTCTATGGTGATTTCTCTTGAACTTAGGTTTCCCTAGGACGCATAACACTAGGATTTCCCAGCAGACTTCATGGGCCTCGTTGGAGTCTCCTGGAAGAATGAAACGGAAAGTGGCCTTCTCTGAGATCACCTCGCCTTCAAAGAGGTCTCAGCCTGATGGTCCTCAGAACTCATCTCCAGCTCTGAGAACCCCAGAGAAAGCTGGAGAGATTCAGCAGTGTTGTGCCGAGGATGACAAGAAGCCTTCACCTGATGGTTGCATGATCCTGAGAACTCGAGTCCCAGCTTTGAAAACGACAGAGACTAGTGAAGAAAGAACACTTACTCCTATCAAGGGGGGACAGAAATCCTCGGTGGTGCCTTCTGTGATTCTGAAACCAGAAAACATCAAAAGGAGGTGACTGGGAATGCTCCCCTGCCTCCCACAGAGCAAATCGAGATCCTTCATGTGATGTGAAATGTGTGGGTCACAGCCGATAAACCTGCCTGTGTCACAGAATCACCAGCTTTTCCAAAATACAGATTTCTGAGCCTTTCCCTAGATGTAGGAAATTAACCTCCAAGTGTTGGGCCCAGGAATCTGCATTTTTGAGACGCTCTTTGGATGATTTTGATATACCCAGCTGTCCTTTGGGGATCACTGCTCCAGAAGATAATTTCCCAAACCTGAATTGCTTCACAGTCCTGGATTTCATTACTTGCTGTGGCTCTTTGCCACATTTTAACAGTGATTTTCTTAGTTTTTTTTCTTTTAAACTGGAAGCCATTTTCAAATACATATAGTACAAGAAGATAATGCATCTAGAAAAAACTCTGCAGTTTGACATTGGGCAATGTTTGTAAATAATGGGCTGCACAGGGAATGTGACAAGCCTGAAATTTCAATGTTTCCTGCTCAGAAACTGCAGCACCTGGCTTACCTAGTTTGCTTGATAAATGCTTTGTATTGAAAATATAGCTGCATTTCTGCTACCCTTGAGTGGACAGTAAATTCATTAATATGTCAGAAATTAAAAAAGGATAAGAAACTCTGCCTAGGATTAGTATATTCTGATCTCTAGTTGGGGAGGTGATGAGTCTGATTTAAATGATAAGCTTTTGGCAAACTTTAATCTCTGGGTTTGAGTCAAACTTCAATTACAAACTTTTTAGCAAAGTGTGATTAGCTCCTTCCAAAGTAGCTGCAGAAAGAATAGGAGCCAGTCAGGCCACCTGACTATCTTCTAGTCCTGCTGTTGATCCCTGGTGCCCAAAACTGCTTTCCATAACCTTGCGCTGGTATCTTGCAGGGAGGCCAAAGAACCAGTTCAGGATGAAGCTACCTCTACTCCCCATCGTATCCGCAGAAAGAGCTCTCTCTTGACTTTGAATCGGATGAGGCAGCAGCTTAGGTAAGACTGCTGCTTGGCAGGCACAAAAACATCCTGCCATTTGTGAAATCTGTAATCCTATTTCTTAAATCCTCTTTTTATTTCTTGTTTGTTATTTGCTAATCCATTGAAATTCTCCTTTACCTAGTATGTCTGGAATTATGTTAATTTCACATAAACGTCATAGTTTGAAAGGGGCAAGAAACACTGCCCTGGCCTTAGGTGGCTCCCAGGGCCCCATAATCATCACACCCAGCAAGACTGTTAGTGCGGTGCCTAAGAGCATGAAATTTGATTCTGATAGACTTGGATTTGAACCTGGGCTTTGTCATTTACTATCTGTGTAACCTTGGGAAGGTTACTTAACCTTTCTAAGCCTTGGATTCCTCATCTATAAAATGGGAATAATAATAAACAAGTCACAGAGTTTTGCAGGGTTTAATGAGATAATATAAATAAAGCCCTTAATAGAGCTTCCCAGTAGCAAGAGCCCAAGAAGAGGAGCACATCTGATATTGCTCGGTTGCAGGAGAGACTCTGCAATACCTCGAATCCACACTGATATGCTAGGAGCTTCTTATGTAGACTTCAAACGTTGAATATCAGAAAATAATGTGTCCTACCGTTCAGGTTTTTAGGTAATAGTAAAAGTGACCAAGAAGAGGAAGAGTTTCTGCCGGTAGCCAAGATTTCAGCCTCTGACAGTGAGGAGGAAGAGGCTTCCACACCCCCTCTTCCAAGGAGAACACGCAGCAATGTGTCCAGGAACCTACACTCTTCCATGAAGTCATCCTTACAGACCCCCTCCAAGACACCAAAGAAAACCGTAAGGTTCTTTTAGGTTTATTTCTCGTAATTTAGAAATTGTGGTGACTGAGGTCACACAACTAATAACAGCTGGGTTTTGAGCATAGGTCTGTCATATTCAAAGCTATGCCACTTGGAGTATTCATTGGAGGAAAGGTTCTTTTTCTTTTTTTTTTTTTTTAACATCTTTATTGGAGTATAATTGCTTTACAATGGTGTGTTAGTTTCTGCTTTATAACAAAGTGAATCAGTTATACATATACATATGTTCCCGTATCTCTTCCCTCTTGCGTCTCCCTCCCTCCCACCCTCCCTATCCCACCCCTCTAGGTGGTCACAAAGCACTGAGCTGATCTCCCTGTGCTATGCGGCTGCTTCCCGCTAGCTGTCTATTTTACGTTTGGTAGTATATGTATGTCCATGCTACTCTCTCACTTTGTCACAGCTTCCCCTTCCCCTTCCCCATATCCTCAAGTCCATTCTCTAGTAGGTCTGCATCTTTATTCCCATCTTGCCCCTAGGTTCTTCGTGACCTTTTTTTTTTCTCTTTTTTTTATAATTTAATTTTTATTTTATATTGGGGTATAGTTGATTTACAATGTGTTTCAGGTGTGCAGCAAAGTGGTTCAGTTATATATATATATACATATATCCATTCTTTTTCAGATTCTTTTTCCATATAGGTTATTACAGAGTATTGAGTAGAGTTCCGTGTGTATTCATGGAGGAAAGGTTCTACGTGAACCCTAGGACTGAAAATGAACCCAGTAGACAGTGATAAAATTTGAGTCCAAGTTCCTTTTAAGATACAGAACCGAATGGCCAAGAGCCAGACTGCCTGAGGGAAGGACAAGAACTGTAAGAACGCGTTTCCCATGAAAGCTGGCAGAGGGCTTTGTGCGCAGTCAGTGCTCAGTGGGTATTGAATCCAGGGCTGCTGAGCCGTGTCACTGGTTTTGTTGTGCCACTCAATGCACTTGAGGAATAGGGAGCACTACTAGGTGTTGGTGATGAATTGTGTAACAGAAACATGGAAGAGGTAAATGGATGTCTCTGCTTTCTGTGGAACTTTAGCAGAGCATTGAAAGCTATTAAGAAAAGAGGGTCTTACTGTGTTCAAACATGTTTGAGAAATGTTTGGATTAAACAAAGTTAAATTGGTTTCATTATCACATGACTTCTCAAGGCCATTAACTTATTAATGTTTTTGTGAGGGCATTAGTATATTAGGAAACATTTTTCATGGAGCATCTTGTTCTTTAGAACAATTTAGAAATGCCTAATTAGGGGCCTTTATAAAGCTGATCTCCATTTTTCCATATCAAGAAAAATGTGATTGGGCTTGGGTTGAAGTCAAAGAAAAGACCTTTAGGGAAGGAAATCCAATAGATTGCCTTTGGACGAGGCAGTCTTGTAGAGTAGCTCACCCAAATGATCTGGTTTGATTGCATCTCCTGGGTCCCACCCAGAAGAAGGGATTTGTGGGGGGAGCTCTTTAGCATAATAAAAAAGGTCAGAAGTCCACCTTTTTTTAAAAAAAAAAAACTTCTCAGCAAGGTTTGTTATTATTTTCCTGTTTTCTCCAGAGTTAATAGATGTTAAGCTGTTAACAGGGTCTAAATGCTCTTCTGTGTTTGGGAAGAGGTGTAGAGACTATCGCTTTATAGCTTGGCTACAAGCAGAGGGTGGGTAGGTGAAATGCCCCCACAAAAGGGAGTGCATTGTGGAAACACCATGAATACTACTGGGTAGCAGGCCTGCTCTAACGAGCCAGCAGCAAGGAAAAAAAGAGAATAGTGAAATCGGTCTGTGGGCCTAAACTGAATGACCCTATGGTTTGAAGTGGAAAAATCTGGGGAGGTTTCTTCAAGTACTGTGTAGTGGATCGTGGAAGTTCTGAGCTAAAGATTGACCATATTTTCAAAGAAGGCTAGAAGAAGATCTTTTTAATTTTAAAAAATTTTTTAAAGATGCTTTTTTATTTTAATCAGTGAATGCAACTCATGGGGGCGGAATAGAGGAGGATCTTATGAATCAAACCCAGTTTATGCCTGCTACTGTACCCTATTTGGGCAGAGTATTTAGGATTTTTTAATAATTTGCCTTTCTTTGAAGATAGTATTTTACTTTGAAAAGTATTTAATCCATACTTTTATTCATTCTTTCCTCAGACTGACATTGTTTTCAAATCCTAATACTATATGTAAATTAGAAATAAGAAGTTGTGTTTGGACTATGAACAAAATGTATGTGTAATGTGAGGAGAGAAAGGGAGAATCTTGGTAATTTATACAGGAAGGAACTAAGAGGAATTCACTACCTCTATTCTTTTTATCAGCTCATCATGAATCAGATTTGCTGATGCATCCTGCCTGGATGGAGTGTTGCTTTGTTTTTTCCTTCTGAAATAGGTTCTGTCTCTCTCTTTTTTTATTTTGGAGTATAGGTGATTTACAGTGTTGTGTTAGTTTCAGGTGTACAGCAAAGTGATTCAGTTATACATATACATATATCCATTCTTTTCCAGATTCTTTTACCATATAGGTTATTACAGAACATTGAGTAGAGTTCCCTTTGCTCTACAGTAGGTCCTTGTTGATTATCTAAATGTTCTCTCTTTCGAATACAGCCCGAGCCCAGAACACCACGTCACGCCACTCCCCGGATCCGCAGCCGAAACCTGGCTGCTCAGGAGCCCGCCAATGTGCTGGAGGAGGCCCGGCTGAGGTGACGCCGCTCAGGGGCCCCTGCTTTCGTTCACATGAACTGGGAGTGCTTTGTAGTCATTGGTGTACATAATAAAGGTAGAGAGTAAGATGAACATGTGTGTTTAGAAAGAAGAAACCTCAAGCAGTGTCTGGGTGAGCTACTGTGGACGAGCTCGGGGAGGAGTGTGCAGTCCACTGCCACCGCTTTCTCAGGGTTGGAAGGTGATGGGTCAGGACACTGCTTCTCAGTTGCGGTACCCTTTAGAACTGCGTGGGGGCTTTTTCAAAATAATAAGCCTAGATCTTGCCAGAAATCAGTTGAATCAGAATCTCATGTGGGATGAGGTCCACCCATGTGATTTGGGGAACCTCCCCAGGTGATATGTACTCTTAGTCAGAACCACTGAGTTGGGTGATTTGTCTGGGTGGAGAAAGGCCAAATGAAGAAGTTTAAGAATGAAGGCATTCCCTTGGATGTGAGATTAAGGTTTCAAATAGAAACTATAGATAAATCTTTTCCATTTATTATTGAGTAGATAGTAAAATGCTTCTAAAGTCCTCCTTTTCCCTCATTTTACCACCAAATTTAGGCTGCATGTTTCTGCTGTACCTGGGTCTCTTCCCTGTCGGGAACAGGAATTCCAAGACATGTACAACTTTGTGGAAAGCAAACTCCTTGACCATACTGGAGGGTGAGTCATGTTGAGGAAGCAGGATGCTCAGGGCAGAAGGCCCTGCTAGTACCACCTCAGGTGCTGTAGTTCACCCAAGCGGTCTTTCCCTGGTGTCAGAACAGGCAAGGCCATTGCTGAAGCCTAAGCTTCTGAAGCAGTTTTTGTTATCAAAGTAATTCTATAGAATTCTGTCTTACAGAGAAAATGACACTGGCCTTTTTTGGGTGGGCACTTTGCATACAGCCTTTCTTATAGAATGAATGATTCTATATAAACAGGTCCTGCTCTGATCAGCTTCCAAGGATGGTCCTTACTGCTCCCACCTCCACATTTCAGGGGCCTCTGTCCTTCCTTCAGCACACATTCTCATACTCATAACTGATGATAGTGTAAGACAGCTACACAGACCTAGCCCGGGGTCTTCTCTTCTTGCCCCAGGTGCATGTACATCTCCGGGGTCCCTGGGACAGGGAAGACTGCCACTGTACACGAGGTGATACGCTGCCTGCAGCAGGCATCCCAAGCAAATGATGTTCCTCCCTTTCAATACATTGAGGTCAATGGCATGAAGTTGACAGAGCCCCACCAAGTCTATGTGCAAATCTTGCAGGTGAGCAAAGCTGTTTGGGCTTTTTGTTTTGGTTTTTTTGGTTTGTCTTTTGGTTTTGGGGTTTTTTTTGGCCACGTGGCTTGCAGGATCCTAGTTCCCCGACCAGGGATCAAACCCAGGCCCTCGGCAGTGAAAGCACGGAGTCCCAGCCACTGGACTGCCAGGGATTCGCCTGTTTGGGCTTTTTGGAAAATACAGTTTCTGGGTGGCACAAAGGGAAAGGTTTACTTAATTTTGTGCATATTACATGTTTACAACTTGCCAAGCATTGTCCTTTGTGTAGAGGTAGCAAGGGCAAAGAAGGCAGAATTCCTACCCTCAAGGACCTTGAAGTCTAGGAGCTGGATAGGCATTTCTGGAAGCTAGTACTTACCAACATGGTGAAAACCATTTGTACACAGCAGGCATTGTGGCAACTCGGAAAAGGGGTTAGAGGTGGGCGGAAGTTTGCATCTCACTTTTTCATTCATTAGCCGTTATCTTGGAACCAGTAATGTCCAGTTACAGAGCCATACACTAATGATTTTGGAGGGGCTTCTGGGGCCAGCCTGTGGCTCATTTGCATTTCAAACACTATCTGTTGTCTCTCGTTGCCTTCTCTTCTCCTTCCAGTGGAAGGCAGAGGGTAGGATACTGAAGTCCTCAGGCTGAACAGCTTCTTCTATGTGCAGATTTAACTTTAAGCCAGGGCAGTAAAGTCCTGACAGTTCACCACTCACTCCCCCACCCGCCCCGCCCCGCCCCGCCCCACTGCAGAGGCTGACGGGTCACAGGGCAACAGCTCACCACGCCGCAGAACTGCTGGCTAAGCGATTCCGCACTCGAGGGTCCTCTCGGGAAACCACTGTGCTGCTTGTGGACGAGGTAAGGAGGCGCCCACGGAAGGGCTGGAGAAGAAGTGGCGTGGCACTTGATTGCAGTGTCCCGGGAGCAAATACTGGGTGGGAGGAAAGTCCTGGCTGCCTTCTTCCTTCACTCTGGTGGTGAGAGGCATGTGTCTATTGATGTCCTTGCTGGTGGTGTGACCTGAGAGCACATGAAGCTAAAGCAGTGGTAACAGGCTTCACTCCGGGGCCCCGGCTCCGTCTCTGTGGTTGACCCTGCGTCTCTCCCCATTTCCTGGCAGCTTGACCTTCTGTGGACTCAGAAACAAGACATAATGTACAATCTCTTTGACTGGCCCACTCACAAGGAGGCCCGGCTTGTGGTCCTGACCATCGCCAACACCATGGATCTGCCAGAGCGCCTCATGATGAACCGGGTGTCCAGCCGACTGGTAGGGCCATTCTCAAGCTGTTCTAACAGACCCATAAGCTGGGCCAAGGAGTTCTCCAAAAATGAATACATAGGAATCTAAAATAAACAGGAAAAGTAAGAAATGTGATTTCTGAAATTCTTATAATTACTAAGTTGGAATTAAATATGTCACCATTGCATGGCTTTCTGCAAACGTATCTTCTTGGTGTTCTGCTACCTCTGCACTCTTAAACTGCACAGAGCCCTAAAGGTTTAATTATTTAAAAAAATACTTAAGTGCTTACCCTTGTCAGGCAGTGTGAGATGCATGGAGTATGGCTGTGAACGGGGCAGACACGGTCTCTGCCCTTGTGGACCTTGTGGTTCAGCAGGAGTGAAACCGGGAGCCGAGCTGGTGCATGTTGTAGAGGCAAAGATCGTCCCACCCACTCTAACGAGAGCACCTCTGCTCAGATCTACTTGTAAATGATTCCATAGAATAAAAGATTCTGTTAAGCTAAATGAAAAAACAGTTGAGAGCTACTGCCCTACAGGATCCCACAGGCCATTGTCAGTAACAAAAGGAGCTGGAAGCAGTGGTAGTCCTGGGATGAAATGTGTAAATTGTTACATGGGACTTGGAAATCAGGTTTGGGGACTTGCAGGTGGCTTTCCACCAGGACTATCGGAGTGGGAAATCCATGAACTTGTTCCTCTGTCATCTTGACTCCCCAGGGTCTAACCAGGATGTCCTTCCAGCCCTATACTCACAGCCAACTGCAACAGATCCTGGTGTCCCGACTCAAACATTTAAAGGCCTTTGAGGATGATGCCATCCAGTTGGTAGCCAGGAAGGTAAGTCGCCCTCGGGGAGCTCCTAGTCACACCGACAGTTTTTGCTGAGTATCTGCCCATGTGAGGCCCTATGCTGGGTGCTCTGGAGATGAAGAAAAAATTAGGAAGTCCTGTAAAAACAAATACCAAAACATAGAAACAAAATTCTGAAAAATTCCTTAACCTTATTGTATAACTAATTAGAAGGCTCTGAGTATGGTGGGCTTATATACAAGTGAAGATTAATTGATTCAGGGAGCTTTGTATAATCAAAAGGGCAACATAGTGAGTGAAGTAGACAAACCTGGTTTGAATTCTGGCTCTAATACTTTAATAAGCATGTGGAAGGTTACAGAAAATTTACTTAAAAACTTCCTGGGCTTCAGTTTTCTTCTCTGAAAAATGGGAATAATAATAGTTACCTCATAGGGTCATTGTGAGAATTAAATGAGACCATGTCTGTAGTGTACCTAGCAGGGTGCATGTTCCATGGTAGGTATGAAGTGTGGGATGCCTACCCCCTCCAGGCTTACTGGGAGAATGCCAATTGAGATTCCACTAAGACTTCTCCGGGGCTGCTGAGGAACAGCTCAGGTTAAATGTCCACCTTGAGCTGAATGAAAGAAACCACACATCCACAGTATTTCAGCACTTAAAAGAGTTATAAACATATTTCTAGTTTCTTACTGGAAACGATGTGAACTCTGAATGCCTATAGCAGCAACACACGTCTGTAACACCTGTTCAAAGCTGGGTACTATATTAAGTATTAGGGTCAGAGGTGAGCGAGATATGGTGTTTATCTCCAAGCTTTGCTTTCTAGGAGAGAGATCCTCAAAGTTACTATCTAACCCTTCTGTTGGTAGAGTTCTTCCACCTCTGCAATCATGCAATCTCTAAAAGTTCTTTTTTTTCCTCTGAATGGTCCTTTTATATACCATCCTACTTATTTGAGGTTGTTTTCTCCCTTTTCCTCTAAGATGCTTTGTCTGTTGGTTTTGATCTCTATCCTGCATTGTTAGACTTTCCTCAGCTGCCTTTGTGGTCCACTGAGGTCTAAGGGTGGAGATTACAGAGCTGATTGGGAGCTCTGAGTATATAAGTGGGGCTTGTTCACTGAGAGCTTCGCTGAGGGGTAATCTGATCGGGCCAATTTCAGTATCTTTAGTTTATTCCCATATTTTCTGGGATAGTCAGATTTCAAAGAGTAGGCTTCCCCTGTCCTGCCTGCAGGGCAGTGTTCTAGGATCAGGCGAGGTGGGCTGGAGTCAGGGAGGGTGGAGGTCTTCAAATTCAGCATGCAAATAGTAACCATCTATATTTAGTAAGGGGCATCCCCTCCTCTGCAACAATACCTAGTGTTACTGGTCCAGAGACTTTTTTGTTTATCCTTGCTAGAATAAATTTCTGGTCTCCTGCCATGGTACATGAGGGATAATCTCCGGGGCAAAGAGTTTTATGGAAACAGTACAAATTACCAAGGCACAAAATTTTCTCACAGAGCCCTAAACCCTCCCTCAGTGGCCCTGATGTTCACCAACAGCGTGAAATGGGGGAGAGGTCTAGGGCAAGGGTCAGCAAACTTTTTGTGAAGGGCCAGTAGTAAATGTTTTAGGCTTTCTGGGCCATAATGGTCTGTCACCACTATTCAACTCTGCCTTTGCATTGTGAAAGCAGCCGTGTATTATATAATATGTAAACAAATGCACATAGCTGTGTTACAATAAAACTTTATTTACAAAAACATGTGGCAGGCCATAGTTTGCTGACTCCTGATCTAGGGCATCCGTTTCTTAACTTTCAACCAGTCCTCTTGGTTTTAGCCAAACTTCCCCCTTTACCTCCAGTTCCAGTATCACTAACTCCTGAGCATTTTGAAGATTTTTAGTGTAACTTAGGCTTGTTCTTGGATTCCTCACTGCGGGCTTAGGAATGGGCTTTCTCAGTCTGCTAGGTTAACCAGTACTCTGCCACTTCTTTCCAACTTTCAGAATTATATTGTTTACTGCTCTCCAGTTGCTTCCTTTTCTTATTTAGGGTTCTTGGTCTTTAAGGTTTCAGAAGACTTCAAATTTGGCTGCTGTTTTTACCCAAAACTCTTCCCTGTAATTTCAAACCTCTCTTTTATTTCTTAACATATAAACATACCTATATTGTTTATCCTATGATATCTGAAGTCTTTGTGGGCTTACTTCTGTTGATTGCTGATTCACATGTCTATATGGCCTTGTTTCCTTGTTTTTTGTGTCTTGATTTTTTTTTTTTTTTTTAACTGTATGCTCATGTTCCTTAAGAGCTTTATCTGAGAGTTGACTGAGGCCTGGGTTGAAGTTGAATTCATTTAGTTTGTTTGTGCTTCTGTCAGTTACTGAGGGGCACTACCAACTGGGACCATTTTTAAACAAGATTCTTTACTTGAGGTTTTTAGGAGACAACATAAATTTGGGCTACAAATCCATGTGAGGGCTTGTGGTTGCAAAGACTCGGTGAGTTTTTGTCACCCTACACCCACCTACCGCCAAGGTCACAACAGGCCATTTTTCTTGCCATCCCTTCTGCATTGTAAGTCTTTCACTCACTGTCATACTGAGGCTGTAGTGGAGGTTGGATCCCAAGTTTATGCAAGGTCTTTTCTTAGATTCCATGTGGGGTGGCCCCAGCTTTTTCTTTTGTCTCCCTCACCCCAGCAGCAGTTAAAAAGAGTGCTTACGGTCGCAGGGTTCACAGGTACCCTCAGAGTGGGAAGTGCTTTGGGTGTTTTCTAGCCTCCCAGGGTCACCTGTCCACTTTGATTCTAGGCCTCTGAGCAGCCCTTGAGTCCCTGCTATTAACCACTGTATGGTGCTGCTTCACACAGAGGAAAGGAGGAGTGACAGGGCGGAAACGTCCCCAGGACATCCTCACCAGCTGAATATGGGAGATTAGAAGGAGGGAATAATATACGCTGGTGCTCATGTTTCTGTCTTGGGTTACTGGAAAAGTGATTTTTGTTTTGAATGTCTTATATTTGAATTCTAAATAGACACAAAACATTTAAAAACTCCTATAACCCTGTCTGTCATACTGAGTGAAGTAAGTCAGAAAGAGAAAAGCAAATATTGTATATTAATGCATATATGTGGAACCTAGAAAAATGGTACAGATGAACCTATTTGCAGGGCAGGAATAGAGACACAGATGTACAGAGCGGACATGTGGACACAGGGGAGTGGTGGGGTGGGGAGGATGGGATGAATTGGGAGACTGGGATTTACATACATACACTACCATGTGTAAAACAGATAGCTAGTGGGAACCTGCTGTATAGCGCAGGGAGCTGTCAGCTTGGTGCTCTGTGATGACCTAGATGGGTGGGATGGGGGGGAGGGAGGTCCAAGAGGGAGGGGATATGTGTATACATATAGCTGATTCACTTCGTTGTACAGCAGAAACTAACACAACATTGTAAAGCGACTATACCCCAATCGAAAAAAAAGTCAAAAAATAAAAAAATAAAATCTATAATCCCACTTCCCAGAAATGACTCCTTTTAATGTCTTAGTTTTGGTGTGTGTGTGTGCGCATGCATGTATGTGTATGCCTATACAATTTGCTTTTTTAAAATTAATGTTTTATAAATTTTGGAAGGAAATAGTTATTTTGGGATGCCATCAGGCAGGATGTCATCGCCTGCGATGGTTGTCAGGCGAATGATGGGGTTGCTGGCAAGCACTGGGAATATAGAAACAAATCCTTGCAGGCAATGGTGAGTCCAGGAGTTCCCTCAGTTAAATTTAAAATGCAAGAGCCCTCCTATGTCATCTTGGGAGAGAGTATAGGATTCCCCGTAAAGGGAGCCCAGGAGCCCCTCAGCCTCTGTGCACATGGAAAGGAAGCACAAAAGCAGAGCCATTGGCATGGGGGGTTGGTCTAATTCATCTAACTACAGGTTCCTCTGGGTCCTCCAGCTTCATGGCTTCCTTCCCTCTTGATTCTGGTTCATTTAGCCATTGACCAGGTAGTTTCCAAAATTCATCACATGCTGTGAGGGAGGCTCAGGCTGTGGCTTTATCTCCAAAATAGACTCCACCTCAACCTCTTGGCTTTTTCTCTTCATGCAAGGAACAAGACCCTTGTGTCTCCAGATGGTTCAGTAATGATCTTGGGCCAAAGGTCTCTTCTTTTAGATTTCTTCATTTTTCTAATATTAAATAAAGTTGAGAATTTCTGTCTCTTCCATTCTGGAATTATCTGTAAGGCCAAGACAAAGTTGTGGACTTGGGGAAAAGTCCCAGACACAGTATAATAATTTATATCTGAGCTCCCACCAGGTTCCCAGCCAGGGCTAAGTACTTAATTTCATGCTTAAGTCCATTCCCAGCCCTGCCCTTCCTTTTTAGCTGAACACAGAATCGGTTTTTCTCCTGGGTTGAGACGGCAAGGGGATCTCAAGGAATAAAATGTTCCCTCTTGTAGGTAGCAGCCCTCTCTGGAGATGCACGACGCTGCCTGGACATTTGTAGGCGTGCCACAGAGATTTGTGAGTTCTCCTGCCAGAAGCCCGACTCCCCTGGCCTGGTCACTACAGCCCACTTACTGGAAGCAGTAGAGGAGATGTTTTCATCGTCATACATCACTGCCATCAAGTAAGACGCTTCTGCTTCCTGACCCTGAACCTCCCTTGGAAGACCACTGCAGAGGGCCATGGAAGCATGCTTCTCTTTCAAAGCTTTTACTCATACAACCTGCATTTACTGACAGTGCTGTCCTTTTTCTTAAGGGGCATAGTCTAGTCAAAGAGACAGAAATGTAATCCTAGTATAATAGAATAATTACCATGTATTGAGTTATACTATAGGTGTTTATGAAGTAAAGTGCTGTGGAAACAAGAAGAAGGAAGTAGCTACTTCTCTCACATTGAATGATATACTCAACCATGAAATGGGGGTGCTGGTACATGCCCAGATATAGTTGCTGTGTTCCCTTACTTCCAAAGTGTTATTTTTCATATCATTTTGAGACTTTGAGGGGAAGGGAAATCCTTGCCAAATCATATAGGAATATAGGAGGAAATAGTCCCAAGTTTTTTCCTCTCTCTTCTCTAAAGACAGAAGTTTTATTTGGCTTTCCTTGGGTTGATGGTACAGCCACTTAGGAGAATTCACATCTCCTCATTTTCTTTAAGAAATTCCTCCGTTCTGGAACAGAGCTTCCTGAGAGCCATCCTTGCAGAGTTCCGTCGATCAGGACTGGAGGAAGCAACATTTCAACAGGTGATTGATCTACTTTTTAAAAAATCCTATTTTGGTCTGGTGCCTTTAAAATATAATATGTGGGAATTTTAACCACTGTGTAATAGTCTGTCTCTATTTTGTGCCAACCTGATTATGCTAAAGAATATCAAACCAGCGCCTATTTTTATGTGATATTTAATTGAGTTGCATGAGAAGAGACCTTTAGCAAATGGTTTCTGCATATTAGATTGAGGCTTTACTATGTGCCAGACACTCTTCTGGGAGTGGGAGATTCAAAGATGAGCAAGACAAAAGTTGCTGCCCTGATACAGCTTATGGTATAGTGTGGGGCAAAGCTTTCAGAACAAGCCTTGTTTAAAAACAAATCACAACCATCACCCTGATACCAAATCCAGACAAAGATGTCACGAAGAAAGAAAACTACAGGCCAATATCACTGATGAACATAGATGTAAAAATCCTCAACAAAATACTAGCAAACAGAATCCAACAGCACATTAAAAGTATCAGATATCCTGATCAAGTGGGGTTTATCCCAGGAATGCAAGGATTCTTCAATATATGCAAATCAATCAATGTAATAAACCATATTAACAAATTGAAGGAGAAAAACCACATGATCATCTCAATAGATGCAGAAAAAGCTTTTGACAAAATTCAACACCCATTTATGATAGAAACCCTCCAGAAAGTAGGCATACAGGGAACTTACCTGAACATAATAAAGGCCATATATGACAAACCCACAGCCAACATCGTTCTCAATGGTGAAAAACTGAAACCATTTCCACTAAGATCAGGAGCAAGACAAGGTTGCCCACTCTCACCACTGTTATTCAACATAGTTTTGGAAGTTTTAGCCACAGCAATCAGAGAAGAAAAAGAAATAAAAGGAATCCAAATCAGAAAAGAAGAAGTAAAGCTGTCACTGTTTGCAGATGACATGATACTATACATAGAGAATCCTAAAGATGCTACCAGAAAACTACTAGAGCTAATCAATGAATTTGGTAAAGCAGCAGGATACAAAATTAATGCACAGAAATCTCTTGCATTCCTATACACTAATGATGAAAAATCTGAAAGAAGTTAAGGAAACACTCCCATTTACCATTGCAACAAAAAGAATAAAATACATAGGAATAAACCTACCTTAGGAGACAGAAGACCTGTATGCAGAAAACTATAAGACACTGATGAAAGAAATTAAAGGTGATACAAACAGATGGAGAGATATACCATGTTCTTGGATTGGAAGAATCAACACTGTGAAAATGACTATACTCCCCAAAGCAATGTACAGATTCAATGCAATCCCTATCAAACTACCAATGGCATTTTTCACAGAACTAGGACAAAAAATTTCACAATTTGTATGGAAATACAAAAAACCCCGAATAGCCAAAGCAATCTTGAAAAAGAAAAACAGAGCTGGAGGAATCAGGCTCCCTGACTTCAGACTATACTACAAAGCTACAGTAATCAAGACAGTATGGTACTGGCATAAAAACAAAAATATAGATCAGTGGAACAGGATAGAAAGCCCAGAGATAAACCCACGTACATATGGTCACCTTATTTTTGATAAAGGAGGCAAGAATATACGATGGAGAAAAGACAGCCTCTTTAATAAGTGGTGCTGGGAAAACTGGACAGCTACGTGTAAAAGAATGAAATTAGAACACTCCCTAACACCATATACAAAAATAAACTCAAAATGGATTAGAGACCTAGATGTAAGGCCAGACACTGTAAAACTCTTAGAGGAAAACATAGGCAGAACACTCTATGACATAAATCACGGCAAGATCCTTTTTGACCCACCTCCTAGAGAAATGGAAATAAAAACAAAAATAAACAAATAGGACCTAATGAAACTTAAAAGCTTTTGCATAGCAAAGGAAACCATAAACAAGACGAAAAGACAACCCTCAGAATGGGAGAAAATATTTGCATGTGAAGCACCTGACAAAGGATTAATCTCCAAAATTTACAAGCAGCTCATGCAGCTCAATATCAAAAAAACAAACAACCCAATCCAAAAATGGGCAGAAGACCTAAATAGACATTTCTCCAAAGAAGATATACAGATTGCCAACAAACACATGAAAGAATGCTCAACCTCACTAATCATTATAGAAATGCAAATCAAAACTGCAATGATGTATCGCCTCACACCAGTCAGAATGGCCATCATCAAAAAATCTATAAACAATAAATGTTAGAGAGGGTGTGGAGAAAAGGGAACCCTCTTGCACTGTTGGTGGGAATGTAAATTGATACAGCCACTATGGAGAACAGTATGGAGGTTCCTTAAAAAACTAAAAATAGAACTACCTTACGACCCAGCAATCCCACTACTGGGCATATACCCTAAGAAAACCATAATTCAAAAAGAGCCATGTACCACAATGTTCATTGCAGCTGCATTTACAATATCCAGGACATGGAAGCAACCTAAGTGTCCATTGCCAGATGAATGGATAAAGAAGATGTGGCACATATATACAATGGAATATTACTCAGTCATAAAAAGAAACTAAATTGAGTTATTTGTAGTGAGGTGGATGGACCTAGAGTCTGTCATACAGAGTGAGGTAAGTCAGAAAGACAAAAACAAATACCGTATGCTAACACATATATATGGAATCTAAAAAAAAAACGGACAGGAATAAAGACGCAGACGTAGAGAATGGACCTGAGGACACGGGGAGGGGAAGGGTAAGCTGGGATGAAGTGAGAGAGTAGCATTGACATATATACACTACCAAATGTAAAATAGATAGCTAGTGGGAAGCAGCTGCATAGCACAGGGAGATCAGCTCGGTGCTTTGTGACCACCTAGAGGGGTGGGATAGGGAAGGTGGGAGGGAGACGCAAGAAGGAGGAGATATGGGGATATACGTATAAGTATAGCTGATTCACTTTGTTATAAAGCAGAAACTAACACATCATTGTAAAGCAGTTATACTCCAATAAAGATGTTAAAAAAAAAAATCACAGAGATCAATCCAAACACTCTGAGAATAATTTCAACTATATCAAGTAAAAGGAATCATTAGGGCTTCGGCCTTAGTGGTTTATTAAAGGTGTTTAAGTATATACCTGGGAGTTTGTATATCTGTATGTATGAGTATG
Source organism: Balaenoptera borealis (assembly GCF_965194805.1). Classification (NCBI taxonomy): domain Eukaryota; kingdom Metazoa; phylum Chordata; class Mammalia; order Artiodactyla; family Balaenopteridae; genus Balaenoptera; species Balaenoptera borealis. The sequence goes on from NC_138860.1 coordinate 150,494,426, forward strand.
TTTTAGACAAATAGAGATGTTAGGAAAACATTTTCCTTCCAGCTGTTTATTTCCTTTCAGCTTTTCTTCTTTAAATTCTTTTTTAAACATTTAGTCGCTAATCATGTTTTGCCCGTTTTTGTAAAGCCTGAAACAGCTCTTCTGCAGAGAGTGACCTGTATTCTCTCTAGGCCTTTGTGCTTTTCCAAGGGACATGCCTTGGCACCTGCTGTTTCTGCCAAGGAAAATGCCCTTATAGCAAAATTTGACTTGAATTATGACAGTCTCAGTAGGAACGCTCAGCCCATGGAGATGAGGACTGTTTGTATAACTGTGACAGTTACTAAGCATATTATATCTATTAACTCATGAGTAATATTGTAGTATATTTAATAGATAAAACTGAAGCTCAAAAAGTGAAATAACTGGCCCGGGTTGCTTATTTAGGTAATTGGCAGAACCAGGGTTCAGACCTGCTGTTGTCTGATTCCGAGGCCAGTACTACATTCTGCCCCTGTGTTTGTGCCCCAGTGGGGCACCCCTTGATGCCTTCTGGGGTACTGAGTATCCTGGAAAAGAAGTGTCTCATTTTCCCAAAAGAAGAAATAATGATTGGATACAGACCCAGGACTACCTTCTGGCAGCTGACCTCAGGTTTGTTTTTTGTTTCTAGGTATACAGTCAACACGTGGCACTGTGCAGGATGGAGGGTCTCCCATACCCCACCATGTCAGAGACCATGGCGGTGTGCTCTCACCTAGGCTCCTGCCGCCTCCTCCTTGTGGAGCCCAGCAGGAATGACCTGCTCCTTCGTGTGCGGCTCAACGTCAGCCAGGATGACGTTCTGTATGCGCTAAAAGAAGAGTGAAGGGCTTCACAAGGAAGAACTGTGATCTGCTGTTTTTAAAGAGCCCTATTTCCATTTCCTAAGCACATGGAATCATTGTAGCAAAGTATACTGAACAGCAATGGCTGTCATGTATTTTGGAATTTTCCATTAAATCATTTGCTTTTTCTGGAGTGTTTGGGAAGTTTTATAGTCATTACAAACATCAAATTATAAAACCAAACCATCCTTCCTATACTAGGCCCTCTCTCTGGGTTTTATTTCTGTTAGTAGCCCTGACATTTATTTACTGGTAACATACCATGTATATAAATACATGCACACAATTACGGTATCTATATAAAATAGTTCCAGGAGAGTAAGTAAGAAATTACTTATATTGGTTGCTTCTGGGAAAGAACTGGATGGTTACCTTCAGGGTTAGAGGAAGACATTCACTGTATGTCATTACGTATCTCTTAACTTTTGAACAATTTGAGTGTAATATACTTAGCACATAAAAAAGAACCGCTGGAAATAATATCAGTAATAAATAATCCCTAGTAACAAATAGCTAGAAAATGGAATTTTTTAAAAGATACCATTTATCATAAAAACAAATCTTTAAATAAAAAATACTTAGATGGCACAGAAAATATAAGGTACCTAGGAATAAATCTAATAAATGTAATTAATCTCTAAATATAAATCAATTCCAATTAAAATCTTGGTAGGGTTCTTTTGTATAACTTTGCAAGTTAATTCTGATAAACCAACAATAGAACAAACTGACATCTAAAACCTCATGTCAGCTACTGAGAAAATACATCATCCATGACATAGTCCTGCCAGAAAGGTTTGACCTGAATCTACTGATGAGAAAAATTATCAGGTAAATCAAAATTGAGGGAAAAATACTCACAAAGCAATGGTTCCTCTTCAAAAATATTCATATCACAAAAGAAGAAAAAAAATGGAGAAACTATTCTAAACTAAAGGAGACTAGAGAAATGAGAGCTAAATAGCTAAGTAGACTGTAAGAACCTTGATTGGGTCATGGATTTAAGAGATACAAACAGTTATAAGCATTATTATGGACTATATTCATATTAGGTAATAGGATTATGTAAATGTTAAATTTTGTGGGTGTGATAAATTATTGTGGTTGTGTAGGAGAATGTCCTTGTTCTTAGGAGAATCACGATAAGACATGAGTGAAATATAACATCTGCAACTAATTAAATAGTTCAAAAAAATACATAGATACACACATATATTTATAACTGCACGTAATGGACTAAGGATCAGTATCAGAATATTTTAAAGCATTATACAATAAGAAAAAGGAAAATGGGTAAATAAGGCATCCACAAAATAAGAAATATAACCAACAAAATGGAAACATAGTAAAAGAGGCCTGCAAGTCAAAACACTTTCACATCTATTAAAAAAAAAAATCTTTCCATGGTGATATGGAACAATTGGAAACCAAATGCCCCATTGATGTAAGTGTAAACTTGAACAACTGCACTGGAGATAATTTGGAAATATTTAGTCTATAAAATCCTATGAGCCCCCAATTTCACTCCTAGGAATATACCCTAGAGAAACACATGTATACACCAGGAATTATATACAAGAACATTCATAGCACTGTAATGGCAAGCCATTGGAAAAGTGAATTATTTTCATACTGTGAGATAACATACAGAAATGAAAAATAAAGTAGTAAGTATCAATGGATGAAGCTAAAAACAAGGTCGAGTAAAAAAAGGAGTTGAAGAATATTTGCAGTGATAACAATGATATAATGTCAAAGCTTGCAAAAAAAAAAATACTATGGTTTGCTTAAGGATGTACACATACATAGTAGAAATGCTCAGGAATAATAAACAGCAAATTCAGGAGAGTGAATATCTCTTTGGGAAAGGGTTGTAACATGAGAGGTGGCGAGGTGGCTTCAAGTGTATTGTACTGGTTTTTCTTAAACTTGTGGTAAGTGCCCATGTATTTGTTAATTCACACAAGAAATAGTAACTATTTATTTAGTGCCTAGTGTGTACCATGCACTGCTCTAGACACTGAAGTTAAAGAACAAACAAAAGCTCCTGCCTTTATGGAGTTTGCATTCTAGCAAATGTGAAATATTGTATATTTTTGTATGTCTTAACTGTTTCATTATAAAACATTTTAAAGTTTAATGAGAAGAAATATGGGAGTGAAACTTCCATTTTATTTCTTTTCAACATTCTTTTTTTTTTTTTGGCTGCTGTACCTTATGGCTTGCAGCCTCTTAGTTCCCAGACCAAGAATTGCAGTCGGGCCCTCAGCAGTGAGAGCACAGAGTCCTAACCTCTGGACCACCAGGGAGTTCCCTGAACCTTCCATTTTAAAATAGTAAAGACGGTCTCTTCTTCAGGAAATCACCAAAAAGCAATAAGGAGGTGGAAAAGCTCTTTGTCCAAGGAAACTGGAAGATAAAAGTTTAGGAAATAGGCAGGAGGAAGTGATTTGCAAGGTTTTAGATGGAAGATTCCTCCCCCCTACCCTCCAATTGCATTGCATTGCCCTGCAGGGTAGGGGGGTAAGAACTTGGTGTTAAAAGACAGTAAGAACTGTCTGAAGTGACTTTATAAAGAGGTGCAATGAACACTGCCTGTCATATCTTAAGTATTCAACCCGCCTTCTGACTGGAAAAGGTACATCTAAGTGCTGAATGATTAAGAAGAATATGGTGAGCCCCATTTCTCTTTCTTAGAGACTCAGTTACACAGGACACTGAGGAAGACGGTGAGCAGAGAAACCGCTCCTCTAGGGCGGAGGCTGCACCATCCTCACCCCCACGCCGAGGGGCGGGACGAGAACTTGAAGCTAGATAAGCGAGCTTGCGCCCAAACAGCCTCAGAGTGGGAGTGAGGGAGAAGCTTGGCGGGGAACTTGTATTAATAAATGGGCAAGGACAGGGGGCAAACCTGCTGCATTTGCACAAGCAGCCGGACAACCCTGAACAGCACAACGACCCTCAGCGAAAGCTTCGCGTTACCTGCCCCAAGGCGCCTGCGCGCTGATAACCCCACCCTTGGAGTCACCTGTTGGAGCGCCACGCCCACTTCGCCTTGCGCATGCGTAATAGGCGCCGCACCGGTCGTGGAGTCACGTGTTAGAGCCCGAGGCGCCTCCCGCCGGGGCGCTTCCTGTCGCGGCTTCTTCGGCGGCCCAGGGGCCGCGGGAGGCCTGGGCGGTCCCCGGCGGGAGAAGGTCCGGGTCGGTTTCGGATCCGCCGCGAGGTATGCCGCGATCCCGCCCTCTGGCGAGGGAAGAGGAGGGGACGGCGGGGGAGATGGAGGCGGCTGGGCAGGGCAGGGCGGTGCGTCCTGCAGCTCGGGAGTGGGGTCCCCGGCTTCCCCTCCCCTGCGCAACTCCCTGCCCTCCTCTCGCCTGAGCCCGGGCCTGGTCCAGCACCGCTGCCCCCAGCCCGGTGCCCCCGGAGCCGCAGACTTGGCGCGTCTCACTGGCCCGCTCACTCTGTGTCACCCGCTCAGTTGACCGCCAGCCGTTCACCCAAGTCACTGAAATCTGACGCCTGGAGTCATCCTGAGCGCCCCCTCCCGTGAGCGCACATGCAGTTAACCTCCGAGCCCTGTTGATTTTACCCCCTATCTCGAGTCGGTCCACTTCTCTCCATCCCCAACGCCGCCCCCACGCTGTCTCAGCTTCTCCCCTTTCGCCGAGACCGTTGCAAGATGCTCGGTGCCGGGACGGCTTCCAGCCTGGGTTCGCCCTCCTACTTCCTTCCTTTCTGCAGCCAGAGGGATGTTTCTGAATCGCCGACCTGATCGCATCACGTCCATTGCCTTCAGATTCATGCCCAAACTCCTTTAGGCTTAAAGGTTTTTGTCTTTTGCCCCTTGCTCACATTTTCAGCTTCGCTTGTACCATTTCTTGTCTCACACTTTATGCCCCACTAATCCCAGTTTAGTTTTCCTGTGCAGGTCAAGCTGTTGTCACCTCAGAACCATTATCAGGTTGTTCCCTATGTTTGGAATCCTATTCCCCTTCCTTCCCCCCAAAATCTTAATAACTCTGCACAGGCATCACCGTCTCCAAGAAGCCTTTTCTCTCTGCTGGGTAAGGGGCCGCCCCTGGGCACCCATGGCCCCTGGCGCAGCCCTGTTTGGGTTTTGTCCAGTGATGAGGGACTCTCCGCCATGTAAATGTTCTTTGAGGACTGACACCATGTCAGATTCATTCTTGCGCTCCCAAAGTCCAGGACACTCTGATACACAGTAGGTCCTATGAATGGTTGTGAGGTATCTGAGTGAATCAGAATGCTGTGTCAGATTTCTCTAGAGCGGAACTGTCCAATAGAACTTTCTGCAGTGATGAAAATCTTCATTATTTGTGCTGGCTGACGGTAGCCACTAGCTGAGGAACAGGATTTTTAACTTGATTAAATTTAAACATAAATAGCCACATATGGCTACTGTGTTTAACAGCACAGTTTTAGAGCCTTTCTGAATCCTACCCAGCGTTATACCCACCCTGTACCTAGAGTTAGTTCCCTGAACCTGCCTTCTTAAGCCACTCACCACTCAACCACTTGGGTTTAATCCAAATTTGTCAGTCAGTTCGGTAACTTTTTATTGTGTCCACACTCCCCCCTTAAACCTATTAACAGGTGGCCACGTCCCTTTCATCTTCCATGGTGCTTGCTTCAGTGCTATGCTTCCAGGGCTGGTGTTTCAGCCTTGGGTGTTAAGCATTGCCTTCTTTCTCTGAGTTGGGAGTTTACTAACCACATCCATTGGGGGCGGGGCTTGTAGGCTGCTCCAGTCTGAGCCTCTTCCACTCCCCACTAGACAAGTGTCCAGGCTGCCAAGATGCCAGGGCCAAGACCTCGGAAGGGCCCTCCGGCCAGTGGCCAGGGTGTGGCAGCTGCCAAGCAGGTACGGATATACAGCCTCCTTCACCTTCACCTTCACCTCTGGGTCAGTCTGAGCGTGAGGGTCTCTGACAACTCGGGCAAACTGGGTCACCTGTGTGGTTTCCCTGTTCATCTAGAGACTTTGAGCCATGCCTCCTGGAATTGGCAGAACCCTTAGAGACCCTGACCCGCCCCTGCCACACACATGTGGGAGATGAGGCCTGAACTCTCGTGTGTTTCAACCCAGGCTTCCTCCTGCCATGGCCACCTCCATATGAATGATCTGGAGGGTTCAAGAACTGTCAGAGTTTAGGGTGTTCTGATGGAGTCTCAGTGCTCTCATGGATTCCTCATTTAGGGCCACAACTTTGCTTGCCCACAATTTGGGCTGTGGCCCAAGTCGGGGACTGATGGGGTCTCTAATTTTCTCCCTTTATTTCTTCTGGGTGCAAGTTCTGAGACTTCTTAGCCCATTTTTATTGTCTTAAAAGAGGCAGGTGAGGGAGGTGGTAGGATAAAGGGCATAGACTCAAGACACAAGACCTTATTTTAAATTCTACCTCTGCCACTTACAAGGCTGTCTCAGTTTCATCTGAAAATGGAGATAAAAATAGGACCTGCCTTTACTTAGAGTAGTCAAATTCAGAGACAAAGAGTAGAATAGTGGTTACCGGGGGGGGGGGGGGGGGGGGGGGGGATGCGGAGTTGTTTAATGGGTACAGAGTTTCAGTTTTGCAAGATAAGAAGTGTTCTTTGGATGGATGGTGGTGATAGCTGCGTAACAATGTGGATGTACTTAACGCCACTGAACTCTACACTTAAAAATTGTTAAGATGGTAGTTTTCATACTACATGTGTTTTACCACACTTTAAAAGAAAATAGGACGTATCTCAGGGTTATGAGAAGTCACTGAGATAATCACATAGAGTGCTACTACATACCCTGCCCGGCAGCTAGTGCAGTTATTGTTGTTAGTAATCGTAATGGTAGTGTTGTCTTACTGGGCTCTTTGTACAGTCACCAGGGAGATAAGTGTCCCAGGGGGTAATGTTGCAGGCCTCGGTCTCCCTTTCTGCACATTAGGCCCCACAGACAGCGAAGGAGCCGCTGAGCTCCTGGAGGCTGGCTCTGGGGCTGGGCTCCACCTTCTGCCTCGTGTGTCTCCTCTCAGCTTGGGCTGTTTATGGAGTTCAGCCCTGAGGACATGCTGCTGGGGATGGAGGAGACTGAAGATGATGGGGACCTGGAGGCTGAGCTGCTGGCCCTCACTGGAGAAGCAGGGACCACAGGCAAGAAGCCAGCACCCAAGGGGCAGGGTGAGTTTGGAGCACTTGATGCTGGGACCAGGTGGGCTCTGCAGGGGGTGGGGAGGGTCCTCTCCTCACAGCTGTGGGGAGCCGGCCAGATCATCCGGTCCTTCTGATATCCATGTCCCTTCTGCAGCATTCCCACCAAGAGGCCATCTTGCCCTGCTCACTTGCCTGTGTGATGGGGAGCTCACTCCTTTCTGGACTGTGCCCTCTCCCTTGTGGACAGTCAGCAGTCTGAGTCGCAGGCTGACTCAGGTCCCTATCCTTAGCCCTAGCCAGGGCCTGGTATAGACTAGGGGCTCAGCACAGACTGAATTGGGCACATAATGAGTGCACAGAAATTGTGTCAAATGAATGAATAAGTGGTATCTCCCTCCCCAGCTTGGAAGAGGACAGAGACCTGAAGCCTGGGAGGGTCAGAGGGTCTAAACCAGGAACCCTTAGAACCATCTCCCATCCCATGTGCTCCTGAGCTGAGGACAAGGAGAGGACCTAAGAAGGGGCTCACTGGTCTGGGAGAATGATGGCCATCACTTCTCTCTCAGTCCAAACCTGCTTTGGGTTTGATGAGCCTGGGTTTGAATCTTGGCTCTGCCATTTACCAGGATTGCAATGATAGGAAAATTAATAAAGTTCTCAGTTTACTCATACCTAAAATGTGGATAGTATTACCTGTCTTCTTTTTTTTTTTTGGCTACACTGCACAGCTTGTGGGATCTTAGTTCCCCAACCAGGGATCGAACCCCGGCCCTCGGCAGTGAAAGCGCAGAGTCCTAACCTCTGGACCGCCAGGAATTCCCAGTATTACCTATCTTGCAGAATTACTGTGAAGCTCAAATGAATGTTAAAAATCTTTATATATATGTGAAAGGTGTGGTTAGGGGGAATGGATGGATATGTCTGTGAATAACTACCATAGCAAAAGTGCCAAGAAGGGAGCAGTTTGTTGCCTGTTGGAGGGCCTGGAAAGGTTTCCCTGCTGAGGGTCTTCTGCGCTGGGTCATAAAGGAAGAGCAGAGGTGGGACTTTGGCTGTGGGAGGGAAGGAGGATTTCTACCTGGGTGTGTCTGCCAGCTCAGTGGATTGAAGACCCTCCTTTACTCCTTGGGAATCTTTTCTGAGTTGTTGTGACCCTCTTCCCCCAGCCCCCCTGCCTATGGCCCACATCGAGAAGTTGGCGGCGGACTGTATGCGGGATGTGGAGGAGGAGGAGGAGGAGGAAGGGCTGGAGGAGGATGCAGACTTGCTGGTGCGTCTGCCGGGCTGGTGGTGGAGGGCTCTGTGGTCAAGCCTGTGGAGGAGGCCTGGGGTTTTTCCCTCTGTGTGCTCTGATGTTGACTGAGCGCCTTGCGCTTCGTGGGCCCTTTTCCTGACTGTATGCTGTGAGATGTGTCCCCTTTGATGTGTGGTCTGAGCTCTGTACTTGGGGATTCTCGGGTTTGGAGGCTTCACTGATTTCAAGCCTATCCCTGGTCAGATTAAAGGAGTGTTTTGGTAAAGGGGACTTTCAGGCACAGTGAGCGATACTGGGAAATACTGCTGGGGGAGAGTGTCCTTGATTCTCAGGTCCTGTTGTGGGTATGGTCATGAGGCTCCCCAGCTCCTGGGACTTGTGTTTCCCCAGACTGAGCTGCAGGAGGTCCTGGGTGCAGATGAGGAGGCTGGGCCCTTGGATGGCGATGAGACAGCCAGCCCAGGTGGCTCTGAGGAGAAGGAACAGGAAAACATTGAACCTCCAGTGCAGACAGCTCTCCTAACAGCTTCAGTCCCAGCGGCTCAGGTGGGTTCTGGAGGGGTCCAGTGTGCCTTTGTCCACGTCCTTTGTGCCTGCATGTCCATGTATAACACACACGGAGCACGGCTTGCCTAGGAAGACTGTGGTAACCCTTTCCAGGGCCCTCTTTCAGCAGCTGCCCCGAGCAGAGGCTGAGCCCAAGAAACTCCTTGGTGGTTGCCGGCCTCAAAGGCCTCTCTGTTCTCCCAGACCGCCCCCTGCAGCCATTTCCTGGCCTCCACAGATTGTCTGGGCCTCTCTGTTTGCCTCTGACATGGCCTCTGGCCTCTCCAGTGAGTCTTTGCCTCCCACCTTGAGGCTTTTAGGTTCTTCCTTCTCCTTGAATCCAAGAGCTTCGTTTTCCGGGGCAGCTTCCTTGCAGGGAGGGAGCAGCAAGGGCCTAGCTGGCCCTGGAGTGGCCAGGCCCTGAACTCAAGTATCTACAGGCTGCAGGGCCTCAGGGGCTGCAGGCTCTGCTGGAGGATCGGATCCACAACTACCGGGAGGCCGTGGCCAGTGCCAAGGAGACAGGTGAAGCAGCCAAAGCCAGGCGCTGTGAGCGCGGCCTGAAGGTGGGTTGGGCTCGGCCGGGGAGCAGGGCTGGTAGTGGGGCTGAGGGCAGTGAGGGCAGAGGGTGAGGCACAGGAGGAGCTTGGGCCAGCAGAGGGGAAGCCTCCCCGCCAGCCTCGCGGACGTGAAGGATCCTTGGCCTGTCTTTGAGCAGGGTCCAGGCCGTGATGGCTGGCTAGGTTTCTGGTTCTTCTCTCCCTCAGACTCTGGAGTCCCAGCTGGCTGCTGTGAGGAAAGGCAGGAAGATCAGTGAGGATGAGATCCCACCTCCAGTGGCCTTGGGCAAGAGGCCCCTGGCCCCTCAGGAAACAACCAACAGGAGCCCTGAAGCAGAACCCCCAGCTCCCCCCTCCGTGGAGCCAGGTATCTGGAGAGAGTCAAATCCCATCCTGGTTCCCAAGGTCAGAGCCCAAGGCCTGCCTCCCCATCCTGCCATTGTTCCCTTGCTGTCAGTCACACCTTCCCTAAGAGGTCCTCAGGCCAGCCAGACCTGGAGGCACTGGTGACCTTCTTCTTTGACCTTCATGTCCTCTCTGTGGACTTTCTGTTTCTCCATAGACAACCCCTCCCAGCCTGAGACAAGCCTCTTGGGCAGCCCTAGTATTTCTGGCCCCCCAGATTCAGACCCAGACCCACGGGCCTTGCTGTTGGCCCGACAGAGAGAGTACAAGGTGGCTGCCCTGAACGCCAAGCGGGCTGGAGACCTAGATGGTGCGCGAGAGCTCATGAGGACTGGGAAGGTATGGCGTCCGGTGCAGAGGTCCTGTGTCCAATCCCTCATTTCACAGGTGGGGCGCTGACCTGCTCAAGGTCACACAGCTCGACTGGGCTTCGGTGAGACTGGCCTGAGGGGCAGTTTTTCAGCCCAGATCCTTGGGGTTCCCTAGCTTATGCCCACACCTGCTTTTCTTCCTACTGCAGAGATTTGGGGCCGTCCTGGAGGCCCTGGAGAAGGGGCAGCCTGTGGACCTGAGTGCCATGCCCCCAGCACCTGAGGGTCAGTGTGGGAATGGGCGGGGGGAGCCTGCTCAGGCTGGGGCTGGGGCTGGGGAGGAGTTTCAGGGCTGGGGCTGGCCAGGCACCCCACCCACACCTACACCTCTGCTCTGGGTCCCCCAGACCTGAAGCCCCGCCCACAGGCTTCCAGGGCCTCCACAGCACCCCCAGATGCACACCCAGCAGTGGAGCGAGTGCAGCCAGTGATGGCCCCTGACATCCCGGCCACCCCAGGTAGGACTGGATGATGAGACTATGGAGTGGGGGCCTGGGGGGAGGCAGGCAGAGCTGAGGCCATCTCCTTTCTCCTTTCAAGTGACCCCTACTGAGCCACAGACAGCGCTAGACGCCCTGCAGCAGAGGCTGAACAAGTACCGTGAGGCAGGCACCCAGGCTCGGGGCAGTGGGGATGAGCGCAAGGCCCGGATGCACGAGCGTATTGCCAAGGTGGGCCTGCAGCCTCCCTCCTGGGCTGGCTGCTGTCTGTCTGCTCCCTGGTCTTTGAGTCTTCATCTATCTGTCTCTCTCTGGAGCTCTTTTTCCTCCTGGGGCTGCTGTCTTTGTCCTCTTCCTGTCTCTCCGTGAGTGGAGCCTGCAGACTGCTGCCCACCATCAGTCCCTCCCTTCCTTCCCTTGCAGCAATATCAAGATGCCATTCGAGCCCACCGAGCAGGACGGAAAGTTGACTTTGCTGAGTTGCCTGTTCCTCCAGGTGAGTGGGGCTTGGCCTGGGGTCTTATGAGGTCCCTGAGCAGGATGGGGGGAAGGGGAAATGATTTCTCACAGATCTGCCTCCGCTCTGGGGGAGCCACCCATCCCAGCCATGCCCAGGAGGACCCACACAGGACCAGCAGCAATCTGGTGCCTCCCCAAGGCTACCCAAACCCTCTCCCAGTTGTCTCTCTTCTACAGGATTCCCCCCTATACCTGGCTGGGAGCCCACTATGGGTACTGAAGAGGATGTGGTGGCAGCTACTTTAGCAGCTGCCCAGAAACTGGCCTCCTCAGAGGATGCAGCCCCCGCAGAGGACGATGAGGACGAGGACAAGGTTTGGCTGAGTGCCCGAGGCTCCAGGGGTTGGTGGGGGGAAACAGCAGGTGAGGGGTGAACCCAAACACTGGTGTCCATACTAACAAGCCCAGCGAGGTAGATATTCTTTCTTCTACTTTACAGAGAAAAAACTTGGGCAAGGGCACCCAGCTAGGAATTAGCAGAGCTGGATTCAGACCAAGGTGTTTCTGACTCCAGAGCCCAGGTTTGATCCCCATTACCCTGCTGTCTCATGTTGGGAGGTTAGCTCAGAGAGCTTTTGAGGCTTCTTCTAGCCCTGAGACTCTCTAGGGCCCACGAGGGAAAGCCATTCATTTCAGGTCACACAGTAAGTAGTACAGTGTTAGGAAGAGACCCCGAGTCTGGAAACTGCCATGGCCGGGGTGGGGAACAGCCTCCTGTGACAGCCTCCTGGGCACCTGCAGGATGAGCCCCCAGCCCAGGCCCCAGTGGCCAAGAAGCCAGCACAGCCTCTGGTCCCTTCATCCCGGCCCCTGCCTGAGCCCAAAGCCTCGAGTTCTAAGGAGTCACTGAGTCCAGCTGGTGAGTCGGGGAGAAGAGGGATGGAGGAGTGAAAGCTCTAGTGAGAGGCAGGCATGGCTCTAACCAGTGTCCCCTCCCTCCAGTGCGAGAGCAGGTGGCCCTGCTGCAGGCACGGAAACTGCAGTACCAGCGGGCAGCCCTGCAGGCCAAGCGTGGCCAGGACCTGGAGCAGGCCAAAGCCCATCTGCGGGTGGCCAAATCCCTTGAGGCTCAGATCACCCAGGTGCGAGCTGGCCGACCTGTGGACCTCTCCAAGGTGAGTGTCGCCTGGTTCATGAGCAGCAGGACTTCTCAGGCAGAGAGGTGGGTGGCCGGCTTGACGCGCAGACTGTGAACAAGGCTGCTGCTTGGAGGATGTGGGACCTGAATAGGATGTGGTGACAGCTGAGAAAGCCTTTTGCTTATGCGTCTCTCTGTCCCATGACCCCAAGAGAGGCCAGGGGAGGCCAGGGGGGGCTGCCTGTGGTGAGAGCTGACCAGGCCGGGCAAGGCCAGTGGAAAGCAGAGCATTGTAGCAGCCTGCGATAGGATGGCAGGCAATGAGTTCCCATCACTGGAGGTTAATAGAAGCTGGAGAAACATTTAGTTTGGATTCCTGTGTCTGTTAGGCTCAGTAGAGGAATAATCTGACTCTTGAGGCCCCTGAGGGGCCTTGTGACCTGGGCAGGTGCCTTCACCCTTAACGGATGAGGAGGGTGACTTCATCCTGATCCACCATGAGGACCTGCGACTCTCTCAGAAGGCGGAGGAGGTGTATGCCCAGCTACAAAAAATGCTTCTGGAGCAACATGAGGTCAGTAGACTGCTTGTCTGTCCTCCCCTTTCAGTGCCCACAGCCTCCCCTTGGTGAAAGGCAAGATAGGATTCAAATTCTAGCTCTTCTACTTACTTGGCTGTGTGATCTTGGGTAAGGCACTTCCCTTCTCTGAACCACATTTTCCTCATCTATAAAATGGATGATTAGTGCCCCTCTTGCAGGGTGGTTATGAAGTTCAAACAGAGTGGAGGGGGAATTACTTTGAAGATGGGAGGAAGAAGTGTTTGGGGAGACAGATATGTGTGTGTGTGTGTATATATATATATGTAAGATATACATAGATGTATAATTGGGTGTATGTGTATCTGAACGGCTGCCTGCAAGTCTGCTTTCTAAAGTGATGTTTCTATTAGGTTTTTTAAAAAAATTTATTAATTAGTTTATTTTTGGCTGCCTTGGGTCTTTTTTGCTGCGCGTGGGCTTTCTCTAGTTGTGGCGAGCAGGGGCTACTCTTCATTGCCGTGCGTGGGCTTCTCATTGCCGTGGCTTCTCGTTGTGGAACACGGGCTCTAGGAGCACAGGCTTCAGTAGTTGTGGCTTGCGGGCTCAGTAGTTGTGGCTCGTGGGCTCTAAGGCGCAGGCTCAGTAGTTGTGGCGCATGGGCTTAGTTGCTCCGTGGCATGTGGGATCTGCCCGGACCAGGGCTCGAACTCGTGTCCCCTGCATTGGCAGGTGGATTCTTAACCACTGCGCCACCAGGGAAGTCCCTTTCTATTAGGTTTTAAAGAAGAATGGGTGTTTGCTAAGGGAATTTAGGGGAATGGCTATCCTCAGGAGAGGAAACAGCAAAAACTCAAAGAAGTGCAATGGGACTTGGGAGCAGTGAACTTGAGGTCCGTGTTGGAGGAGAGGGGTGAGGCTACAGAAGGTTGGACCTTTCAGGAGTCAGGCCTCGAAGGCCAACCTAGGCGGGTCCCGCTCTGGACTCTGGATTCACTCTGAGCCCCCATTTTCAGAAGTGTGTGCTGTTCTCCAAGCAGTTTATGCACCAGGGCAATGTGGCCGAGACTACCCGGTAAGTGCGGGGCTGGGGCTGGAGCTTGTGGGGTGGGGAGCAGAAAATGAGCCCTGCCGTGCTCATGTGCACACCTGTCCCTGTCAGGTTTGAGAAGCTTGCTCAAGACCGCAAGAAGCAGCTTGAGATCCTGCAGCTGGCCCAGGCCCAGGGCCTTGACCCTCCCAGCCACCACTTTGAGTTGAAGACATTCCAAACTGTGAGGTGCCAAAGCCTAAGGGAGACCGTGGCTCCAGGCAGGGACTGGGCAAGAAGCTGGGAGCCGGGGGTGGAGACTTAGGCCCCTTGAGTGAGGCTTCCCAGGCTTGATTGACCCTGACGTAGGCCCTGGGGCTGGGGAGCAGTAGGACATGGTGCCTGTCTGTGAGGAGGGGCTCAGAGCTGTGTGGTGGCTGGGGAAGGAGCCCTGGACTAGGGGTCACAGACCGAGGTCTGCACGCCAGCTCTGCTGCTTCTACTCAGACAAGCTTTGCTTCCCTGGGCCCACTCTCCTCTTGGCCACCACCCTGCTGGGTAGGCAGCCACTGGAAGAGGGGACCTTTTCCTACTGTTCTCCTTCACTTTGGGCTCTTTCTCCTTGCTTCCTGGCTCTAGGATCTTCGCAGAACTCAACAGCACAGAAATGCATCTGATTGTTGTCCGGGGAATGAACCTCCCAGCCCCTCCAGGTAGCCCTAGGGCCACCCCTACCCTAAGAGGCACTTGTCTAGACTCTCCACTCCTGGCTGCTTAGGGAGGCACCGGCTCTCCCTCTGCATCAAGTGCTGGACTCCTGGCTACTCCCTCTGACCCTGACTCCTGCTTCTCCTTCATAGGGGTGACCCCTGATGACTTGGATGCTTTTGTGCGGTTTGAGTTCCACTATCCTAATTCGGTGAGATTCAGGTAGCAATAGGATCCTGTGAACCCCATCTTCCCTTCCAGGGCCCTGTGCTCTATTTCTCCCCATCCCTGGAGTCTGGCTATAGGGAGGGGTTTGAAGACCCTTGGGCCCATTCCCTTTATGGGTCCCTTCCCTCAGCATTGATGTAGCCCAGAGTTCCTGGCCCTATATCTCTGTTTTTTCAAGCTGTCCTGACTCCTCTCTTCTCACTGCTTTAGGACCAGGCTCAAAAAAACAAAACAGCTGTGGTGAAAAACACAAACTCTCCAGGTGAGGACCCACGTGAGGGCTGCTTTCTCCTCCCTCTCACCCTCTGATATATTTGTGCAGCACTTGTGTTTCCAGAGTGCTTTCAGATCTATTATCTTACTTGGTCTTCTCAACTTAGGAGATAAAGGCAGGTATTACTACTTCTCTAAGGTAATTGGGGAAACTGAAGCTCAGAGAGGTAGAGGGACTTGCTTAGGGCCTCACAGCAAGGAGATGGTGGAAACAGGACCTGAATCCAGGAATCCTGACTCCAAATTCCAAGCCTTTCCCATTTTGGTTTGATCTGTGTCTAACAAGAACTGTCCAAGTGGACTTCAAGGCCAGGACCTCGATGCTCTCTCTACCTCCCTCTGATGGCAGTGACTCCAAATTGCAGGCAGAAAGATTGAGAGAGGAGGCCAGCCCTGGGCCGGTTTCCACTTTTTCAGGAAATCCCTGGGAGCCAAGTTCCTCTATCTTCTCCTCGCTCTTGCAGAATTTGATCAGCTCTTCAAACTAAACATCAACCGAAACCACCGGGGCTTCAGGAGGGTGATTCAAAGCAAAGGAATCAAGTTTGAAATCTTCCACAAAGGGTGAGGGCTCTGGTCAGTCACACTGCCAAGGTGGGCTGGGAGGAAGGATTGGCTTTTGTTGCTGCTGCTGCCCCTGCTACTATTCAGTTTTCTTGTGCTGGGTTTCGCCAGCTCATTTCTGCCTTCCCTGCCCAGTCCAATCCTCTGCTGACTCTTGGCTTTCCAGATCGTTCTTCAGAAGCGACAAGCTGGTTGGCACAGCCCACCTGAAACTGGAGCGTCTGGAGAATGAGTGTGAGATCAGAGAGATTGTGGAGGTAGGGTGGGCAAACTGGAGGGCTTGGCAAGAAAGGAGCCAACGTTCACTGAACATCAGTCCCTGTTGTAGGTTTTTTGTGCCCATTAATTTAAAAATATCCATAAGTGTGCTATAGAGTATGTGCTATGCCCATTTCACAAATGAAGAGATTCAGAGGGCCTGAGAAAATTTCATAGCGTCACCCAGTAGCTACAATCCTTCCAAGACGCTCTGCACTACTCAGGTTCCCAGGGATGGTGGATTAGGGGGCTTTTGAGGGGCCTGATCACGGCTGTCAACTTGGCACACACAAATTCCTGGGTGTCTGGGGGCAGGTTATGGTTGAGGCAATTGTCTGGCAACATGATGAAGTAGAACAAGCTCTGGACATAAAGTTGATAATGTATTTGCAGAGGAGGGACCCACCAGAACACAGCTAGTCCGTGTTTAGGAATCAGCCCCAGACAGCTCCTTAAGCTTCCCTGAACTCACTGAATTTCACAGGGACTCCCAGAGCTTGCCCCTGATGACAAGGCAGCTAAGGTTCCCGGAGGAGAAGGGTGTTCCGCAAGCTCGTACAGAGCGTCTCTGGCACAGCTAGGCCCGACCCTGGCTGATGCCTTCGTAGGCTGGGGCTTTTCCCACTACATTGCCTCTGCCTGTTTGGGGGAGTTCTTAAGTGGGGCCTGCTTTGTATCAGCCCCAGTGAGGCTGGTTAGACTTCACAAGCCTGTAGCACTGCTTTGAACTCCAGCCGCCCCCTCCCCTGCATAGGAGGGAAGCAGCATGGCAGCTGGAAAGACAAGCAAGTCCTCTGACCTTGCTGCACAGTGACTGTGTGACGGTATCATTCACTTCTCTCTGGGTCATCTGTGAACTGAAGGTTTGGGCTTGTGGTTTTTCAGGCTGCACCTTGAAGCCAGAGCATTTCTTCCAGGAGTTGCCAAGGGGACTGTGGGGAAAACTGAGTAAGCAGAGCTCTAGGTTCCTCACTTCCACTTCAGAGCATTGGTGCTTATTTGGATTTACATACGACTTTTTTTATAAGACTTACCTAAAACCACCACCACCAAACAGCAGGAGGGTGGGGTTGTCCTGAAATGGAGACTCTTGTGTTGAGATGCAGGATGCTTTTAGCCCCTCTCTCTCCTCACCTGTGAGCATAGGGGAGCTGCCTGCTTCCCACCCCTTTCCCCTCAGTTACCATCTCCCTCTCCGTGGTCCTCACAGGTCCTGGACGGAAGGAAGCCCACTGGGGGCAAGCTGGAGGTGAAGGTGAGGCTGCGGGAGCCTCTGAGTGGCCAGGATGTGCAGATGGTCACCGAGAACTGGCTGGTCCTGGAGCCCAGGGGCCTGTGAGGTGGGCAGCTCTCTGGGCCCTTGGAACCTCTGTCCCCTGCTCACTGCCTGGGCCCCCCAGGGACCCTTCCAGTACTCAACTCATATCTAAGGAGAAAGCCTAGGAATTTCTCATCTGTGAGGAAGACCAAGAGGCAAAACTGTTGGGTAGCGCTCAGGCTCAGTGTCTCATGATCTTCAGCAGAACTGGGGAAGGAAGTTAACTTTCCCAGGTCTGTCTTCAGGAAACGCTTTCTAAAATCTACTTGTACTTTCACTGCAGTTTAGACTTCCTGTGCTTTGTGCCCGTGTGCAACAGAGGGTCAATGTAGGGAGTGGAGTCAGGCCAGCAATTCCTCTCCAGCTTTTCCCACCCCCAGCTCTGCTGGCTACAGAGGTCATTGTACATAAAGGAGATGCTGCTACACAAGCACCAAAGACCTGTTAAGTACTTGCATCACTGACCACGGCCCTAGTCTTTCCTGTTGCTGGCCCCTCCCCAGGCCTCCACCCAAACAGGCTGGATTCCAAGGTTCCCCCTACCCCTCCATCTGGGGGAGGGCAAGGACAGCCTCACTGCTCTGCCATGGAGTCTTGTAACCCCTTAACCCCTGGGTAGCAACTGCTTGCAGCTTACCCGAGCCCCCAGTTGCACCATTTCTAGATGTGCCTTTAAAAGATAGAACTGTAAGGGATGGGAAAACTCGAGTGTGATCTGGACACCCCACCACACCCCCTGCTTAGGGTAGGGGCAGGGTTCCGTGACTCCAGCTGGCCAGTGGCAGCCTATCCCACACAACTCAGTTTACCCCTGCCCTGCCTGTGCCTGTGCCTTGGTTCCTGACAGACAGCTGCTGCACTAGCCTCCCTGCTTCTCAAAGCTCTCAGTGGAAGTTTGTTCAGGACTGTGTGGTGGGAAGTAAGGGTAGGGTTGTCTTGGGTTTGGTCCATGTACCTAAGACTGAAAGAATGTTAACTAGGAAAGAAAAAAAAAATATATATATATATATGTGTGTATATATATTATGTAGCTGATTTTATTTAAGAAACTAGGTCTAATTAATTCATTGTAGGGGATTTACACTCTCCTCACAAAGTAACCATCAAAGTCCTAAACAAAAGCCCTGCTGCTCCCTGTCACTTTTTAAAAGCCAGAGTGGCAGTAACATTTGTTAATTGACAGAAACTGCTGCTATGGCTTCCTCTTGAGACAGGGCAGGGGAAGCCTTGCCTCTTCAGCTAATCACCTAGGGAAATCCCTTAGTTTCTTCCCAAGAAATTCTCCTTTGGCTTTGTTTTTCTGAATGGATGGAGATAATGGAGGGATTTATAGTTGCAATAGATTTAATGTTCAAAACTGCAATATTCTACATCTCTTAGAAATAAACTTTAATACCGCATCTTTCTTCCCCTTTTTTTGAAGCATTAAGTTCAACAAAGCATTCCTGAAGATAATTTTTTAAGGCTTTACGTAAAGCAGATACATTCCACTTACTGATCACTATAGTATTGCAAATGCACAGCTCGGGGACTGAGCTTTTGTGTGTGTGTCTTTTTCTGGGATGGAGCTGGACCATGCTTCCCTGCCCTTAAGAGCAGAGCTTATAGTGGGTAACAGAGCAGGGACAACAAATCACTTTTCTGAGAGCTTGCTGGCCAGTCTTACTTACCTATCAGAGTGAACTACCAAAAATTCCATAGATGTGAGCCTTAACCCTCAAATGCAGTCATATCTATGTGTCATACAAGCAGCCATCTAGAATGAAAAGGAGGGTTGTTAGCCCTCATAAGGTGGCCTAGAGCAAAGAGGGGCGGCAAAGAGGGTTCCTGACTCAACCTAGTCTTCACCTCGGGGTTTGCACCCAACTCAGCAGTGCTAAGAGGGCTTGAAGGTTCTGCTAGCCCTAGGAATTTCTAAACTCAGGCCTCTGCTAGAAATTTGACAGGAAGTTTTCTGTGGCTCAGAGATTTCCTTCCCATCATAACCTGTTCAGTTTCATTCTGCTTAACTGCCCTTTGCTTTTTGGAAAACAGAACTTCCAGGCTGAGAGAGGCAAGACAAAGCCGCCCACTGGACTTGAAGACTAAGGTTCTTAAAAGGCCTTTGTTTTAGCCACGGCACGCAGGGGTCACTGGCATGGGAGGAGCCTGCCCAGCTTCATCTTGACCTAAGATTTATCCAAATGCAGCAACTCAGCATCGCAGATTAGTGACTTATGGGCAGTTGGGAACCAGCCACAACCCAAATCATTTTTAAATTTTAAAATTTCTTTTCAATTTAGTGCAAGGCACACTTTCTTCTGAATTAGTGAACTGAATAAAATATGGAAGAAATTTATCTCAGAATCAGGAAGTCTTGCTCACAATTAAAGGGCAGACTAGTTTCTTTTATTATTTTCCTTTCTTATAGCACTATTCTGAAACCTGCATTGTTGCTTCCCAATTTTTGAGTGCTTGTTTTCCAAGTATGTGTGGGCAGCTCTTAAAAGATCTTGTCCCTTAAGTGAAGGCAACTGCTTTTAAGATGAAACTGTGGGGCTGAGACTGGTAGAAGGTAGAGGCAGGTAGCTTGCACCTGGTCCAGTTCCATCACAGATAGATTCTTCCCTCCTCTGGGCCTCAGCTTCCCAAACTCTAAAATGGGCATTATCATTCCTATTCTGCTCCTTATCCCTTCTGGCTACATTACAATCCTCCAAATCCCATTACTGTCATTATTAAAATTATTTTAGCATTATTATTAAAACAGAAACCACCATCACAAACTTGCTCTAGAAACAGTGTTCAGCAGATTGCTTGCTTGTTGTCTGAAATGCATTAAATGCATAAATTATTCCCCAGATGACTAGTTATGACAGAAGTAAATTCGGTTGGAAATTCTGGGCTCACCAGCATTCAGGAAACACTGTGCATGAGGGAAGACACTAGATGGGAACATATACAGGGCAAAGTTGCATATTTCTGTAGCCCTAGAGTCCGGTAAGTGCTCAGATAAGAGTTGATAAAAAGAAATGGAGAAACTACATTGCCGAGCATTTGGTAAGAATTTAGTTTTTAAAAATTTAATGTTACCAGAATGGCAATTCTGTTCCTCTTTATAAGGATCTCTATATCTCAATCTAAGTTTACATTATAGAAGAATCTGCCTTATTTGGAAATGTGATGTTTCAGTTCTACACAACATACAGTGTATAAAAACAAAAGTGAAACAAGGGAAAACAGTAAACTAGCTTTGGCTATTTTAGGGCCAATTCCACAATATGATTTTACTAAACATAAAGGACATTTTATGCAATTGAGAATGGACCTGACTATGCAGGGCCAGAATAGGGGAATTTAAAAGTTTGCACTGATCCCAGAAGGTATGTATAACTGCAGGATCTACTTAGGTGAGCAGGAAGAAAGGTAACTTCTCTGGGAAGACAGGACCAAGAGAACCAGCTCCTACAGAAGCTCCAATTTATATTTAGAGCAAGCTAGATGTTACACCCAAATACCTACTATTATTATCATTAACCCTGTTATTAATACCCCTGTTATTAACAAGTGCATCCTGTGCCTGTCAGGTTTGGGGGGTGACAGTCCCAGGGCTCGGTCCTTAACAAGCTAGTGTTCGGTGGGCATCCATTCTTTTCTTGCCTTAGAAGCTCCAAGTCTACGGAAAAGGTCACAATCCCAGCTCTCTGCAGCCACCATCAGCGAACGCTATGGAGAGGCAGATGTAGAATGTAGATTTCCCCCACCACGGAAGAGCACTAAACCTAGCTAGACACACTTGAGCCTCAGAAAACAGCTGTTGCCCTAAACGTAGTTCCACAGCCTGTAATTGCCAAGCGCTAAGCCCAGCTCCAGCCGCTGAGGAGCAGCCTCTCACTGTCTCAGAGGCCCACACTAGCTTCCAGGGGCTCCTTGGAGTTGTGCTTTCACTGCAGAGGGACCAACCTCTCGCTTGGCCTGGGTGTTTAGAAGATGCCAGTGACAAGGAAGTGAGTTGCCCTAGAGCAGTGTTTTTCAAACTGGGGGTTGTGAAATCTATTTGTTCTGTGACCAAAATAAATTCTTAATGTAGGAGAAAATGATCAGAGTGCATCATATATGTTATTTGGTAAACCAAATAATATTATTTGGTAAATAATTTGGTAAACCAAATCTTGGCTTCTAATACCACTTCCTCTAAAAAAAACAAACAAACAGGCTGATTCCAAGGCTGGGACAGGGTTAGCCCAAGATGGCCCTGGGGCACCTTGTTAGGCCAGAAAAGGAAGTGTTCAGAAAAATGTTAGGAGCATGTCACAAGGATGTGGGAGCTCACCTGAAGGGGTTCTCTCTGGCCAAAGCTGAGACCATTTGAGCGCCAAAATAATGAATTAGAACCATTCAAAAAGTAATCCCAAGTCCATAATGAAAACTACATGAATAAATAAGAAAGAAGGGCTTTTGCTTATAGATAATCAAGTGCAACTGATAAAGGTAGAGGAAGTGCTGGAATTGAGAAATCATTTGTAGCCATCATAGTAAAAGATCAATTCAGACAGGAAACATCAGAGAATGCTAACTCTAAGGGGAAATTTCAGTGAGCAAGATATCTGCATGATCTGAAAGTATCTCTACACGTATTGGTTATTTGTTCCAAGGGGGAAAACATACAGTGGACAAACTGGACCACACTTTGACCAGGTGATGAAAATTTACCATCAGTGAGGGGCAGAAGGACATTAAGTGACCCCTGATGTGATGTCCTAAGAAGGACACAACATCACTTAGGTAGGATTGTGGCCAACAATGTGTAATTCACCTAATTATGAGGAAGTACCAACTGAATGCAAAATGAGGCATTTTCTATTAAGAAATGAGTTGGAGGAACCTTATTCACCAAAAATATCAATGACATAAAAGATAAAGGTGAGTCACGACAGCAACTTACCATGTCTGTCTGTCTTATCATGCTGGAAGCTTCACTGGAGGGGAAAGATGCTGTGAAGGACATTATTGGACAGATGGGGTAGGTTAAAGTATCACACCGAAGTTGAGAACTGTCCTATGGTTATATAAGAAAATGTGCTAATTTTTAGGAAACAAACATTAAAGTATTTAGGGATAAAGGGCTATGATGTATGCAACTTACTCTCAAGTGCCTCAATTTTTTATGGAGAGAGAAAAGGAAAGAAAGGAACACTGATAAAGCAAATGAGTTAATCTGTGAACAATAGCTGAATCTGAGTAAAGCATACATAGGTGGTGGTGATGGTGGTGGTTTTTTTAACTTGCCACTTTCCTGGAAGTTTAAATTATTTCTCAATAAAATATTTTTTAAAATACCTATAGTGTAGGGAATTCCCTGGTGGTCCAGTGGTTGGGACTCTGCACTTTCGGTGCCAGGGCCCAGGTTCGATTCCCTGGTCAGGGAACTAAGATCCTGCAAGCGGCAGGGCATGGCATAAAATAAAATAAAATACCTCTAGTGTATATTATAACTAAAAATGTCTTGGATATATTCTGTCAGCTTTCACAGAAAGGCCCAATTCAGTGTCTCATCCACTCTTGGCAGATCTTGAGAGATCCTGTACTTCGCTGTACTATCCAGGTGACCTCATTTACACTGAGTCGCCCTTCCTTGGATAGAAGAGAGATAATCCTTTGGGTCTTTGATTCACTTCAATAAATAATCTAGTAAAAACAAAAAATCTAAGTGTGACTCCTACTTGAAGTCGCTGTGATGTAACTGGGACAAGATCAGCGTGAAACTGTCCTTTTTATATCCATTCTGTACAAAGAGTTCAAGACTGATGCTTCATTTTTTATTTCCCCTCTGCCCTCCCACCCCACCCTTGGTGATGGCTGTACCCATTTGAGCATTTCTGAGCACAAGACCAAAAGTTAAGTCTTAAAACAGAGGAGCAGAACTCTTGTCTAAACAGTAACAGAAGGGGATTAGCTGCGAGGATAGCGTAACTGTGGTGCAGTAACAGAAGCTGCCCAGATCTTCTCGGTGGACAATGCATAGAAGACTTAGAATTATGGAACATCTGTCCCCCCAACCACCCTTTCCCACCCCGTCCCCCAAACCCCCACCCTACCCCCTCCCCCATTAATAGTGTTAACAAAATCTTAATTTTCCAGTTCTAAAGTGCAAATGATTTGGGTATGACTGCTGTTGCAACAGGTCTGAACAGAAAAAAATGAAGTCCTCTCTGTCTATGCGATGTTTTCCAGAATATAAAAGATGAGTTCCATGACGATGGGGCCCTCACTGAGCTGGCAGGCCCCTCCATGGATCACCGGCACCAAAGCGCTGTCCAGATCGTTCATGTACTGCGAGGGAAGGGGCTGGCCATTGCTCCCTGCTTGATAGCCAACCTACACCGCAGAAAGAAGGGGATGAGAGGTTACTGGACAGAGAAGATCTCTCCAGAGGGCTGAGGGCCAAGGAGGCTGAGCAGGAAAGGAGGTGTCCTTCTTGGCCAGGGGCTAGAACTGGCAGTAGACACAAACTTCTCCTTCTCTTCCCTGAATTGTCACTTACCATCCTATCATTCATCCTGCCTCTACCACGTGATAGCTGTGAGACCCTGGGCCAGACACTTAATCTGTTAGGGTCTTAGCTTCCCAGGAAGGGGGGATGGGGCACAGAGAGGTATGGAATGTCAGCAGTAATACATAAACCTTCGGTTGTGAAAATTAAAACGAGAAGTATACTGGGTAAACTCCCTAACACAACAGGAACTGAACACTTGTTCTTCCATCCATTCTTCCACACACCATCTTCTGAACACCTACAAACACAGGAATTCGAGGATGAATGTAAACGGGGCCCCTGCCCTCGAGAGCCCCACATATTTAGCAGAAAAATGCTTGTTCTTAAATTGTTCTATGTGTGGTAATTCTCCAGCCAGATTTTCAGTACCATTTGAGAAAGGACCGTAATACCTCATTTGTATTACCTTGACATGCTTAGTACAGCATTGGGCAAGACCTTTAGTAGAAAATAACTATCTGTTGACTGATGACGAGTCAGGAAATGGAGCCAAATATATAACCTTTCACATTTTCCCTGATAATGACATAACTGCATCAAAGCAGGAACATGGTCATGTCACATGGATCTAAAATCCAAAAGAAATGTAGGGAGATTAGAGTGCTAGGCCACAGGAGAGAGACACTGGGGAAAGGAAGTGGGGGCAGGGCGCACTAAGACTGGATTGTGACTACAAACGCATACAAAACGGTTACGTCAGACAGGGAGGGAAGCCCGGCCACGGGAGACCTGAACTGACGGGAAAACCAGTGGGGCAACAGGTCAAGTCCTATCCACTAACTAGCTGGGAAATGTTGACAGTAACGAGTGGGAGCTGCAGAGGCCAGTCGGCAGAAGTCTGCTGTAGTTATAAGAAAACGACAGGATATGGGACAGCTTGGGACCTGCTCTCTACAGGAGGCAGAATGATTCCCAAAGGGCGGTGCTGGGGAGTCTCAAAGGCTGGCCCTGATGTCATTCACACCGGAGGTGGCTGGTCCTCACACACACTTCTCCTTAGCCCACACTAAAAAGAAAAGTCCTTGCAAGAATTCAGGTGAGGAAGCCAGAGTTCAAATGGTTCAGAGAGTCTGACCAAGCAACACATCCAGCTGTATTACCAACAGAGGGAAGGCTAAATATTGTATCTGGTCAGGCCCAAGGTCCAGAGACTTACACTCTCTGGGTTGCAGCAGGAAAACTCAACATGTCAGAAAACAGACACTGTCCAAGGCCCGCTTCAAAGGCTGAGACTCTTTACCTGATCTGAGTCAAGTGTCACACGTAGTCCCAGTTTAGTCATTCCATCTTCCTTCAGAAGCTTCAGGTGGGGACACAGAGCAAGACAAAAAGCCTTGGCAAC
The DNA here is from genome assembly GCF_965194805.1 of Balaenoptera borealis. Lineage (NCBI taxonomy): Eukaryota > Metazoa > Chordata > Mammalia > Artiodactyla > Balaenopteridae > Balaenoptera > Balaenoptera borealis. The sequence goes on from NC_138860.1 coordinate 150,519,413, forward strand.
ATGCTCGGTCAGTCGGCTGTGATCTGCAGGATCACTCAGGCAACTGTGCTGGTCATCATTTTCTAGGAAGAACACCTGTTCCCCAAACAAAAGAGACTTTTAAACTTGTGCCTAGGAGATGTAGGAAGAAATCAGTACACCAGCTAACGTGTATGAGCAACCTGATTCCCTAAGATGTGCAGGAAGACCTCAGACACCACGAGGTCCTTGGGCCAAGAAAAGTAGGGCACTGACATCTTACATCTAAGAAACAGCCTCTGCCTCTCACAGTCTCTGCACCCACAAAATGGTAGCTGCTATCTGCCTATCTACCTGAAAGCCATGGCCATGGTCATAATGGTATGTTCTACTCAGAACCGGGAAAGGCTTACATTTTGCACTGTATACTTCTAAAAGGAATCCCTAACATGTGGACAACTTTCTAAGAGAACGGACCTTATAGATCATGTCGCCCAACACCTTCATATTACTGATTACTCATAGAAGGGAGGTGACTCGCTCAGGGCCCAGGCCAGAATCTGCCTCTTATCACAGACAGTTTTTCCCACCACACGGCTCTGCCACTGCTGAGGCCAGAGCTGTGTCAGTGTCCTTGAACTGAGCACTGCACTGGGCGCAGGCAGAAGCACAGCAGATTTGGAACTGAGACCTGAGTCCTAGTCACATAGAGGAGGGTCATGAGCAAGTCCTTTGGCTTCTTAATGCCCAGTTTGCCTCTGTAAAATGGGAAGCACCTATTCTCTCCGGTTATTGTAAAAATTAAATGATATAAAAGCAAAACGTAAAAGATACAGATACGTAAATACATAATGCTTCTATATACCACCCCCTAGCTTACTGCTCAAGCAGCGGCTTATACTAAGAATACTGCTAATATACTAAGAATACTTAGAATAAATACTGCGAAGGGGCAGCTCTGAAGCCCTATGCCCAATGCACTAGTGAGAATGGCAGCATGAAATGATGGAAAGAGTTCTGGAGTGGGACTCAGGAGACTTCTGGCCCTGGCTCTGCCAGCAACCAGCATTAGGCAAGTCACAAGTCACCCGGCCTCTCTGAGACTGTTTACTCATTATGTAATTTCTCATTTCTCATCTCCCTACCTCAGTGGGTTACTGGGGAGCAAAAAGGAGGAAACACAGGTCAAACTACTTTGTAAGCAATAAAGACATTTACATGTTCCAGACCCTGCACTACTCAATATATCAAAGGGATGATCATTACAAAGCAAGCAGATAAAACCACTCAGCCGCATATGAAAACACCAAGCATGGTATGAAAGATAAATCACTTGGAACAACAGCTCAAGAACTGAAGAATCTCTACTCTATGTGTTGTCAGGAACCAGCTAGTAAACTTGGGTAAGGCATTTAACCTCCCTTGGCCTCAGTTACCCTGTGTTTAAAATGGAAAAGGTAGAAGTCACAGAACTTCTTAGATTTAAAAAAAAATTAAGATTTTAAAAGCTGCCAGAAATCCTAGAGATCTTATAATTTAATACTTTATTTTATAGACAAGTATAAATGAGGTTCAAAAGAAGTTGAGACATAGGACCTACCTGTTTACTCTCAGAAAATAAACTTTCTGATTTGTCTGACATGTACACATATACAGGGTTCCTGCCCTGCTCCTCTCATTCCCAAGTTAGCCTCTAACACAGCTTTCACGTTAAGGAACAATATAGTGGAAAAGAGCTTAGGAGTTGGCTAGATCTGGGTTTGAATCAGGACTCAGCCATTACTTAGTCGCCATGTAATCTTGGACAAGTTAGTTTCTGAGCTTTAGTTTTCTTATTGGTGAGATAAGTCTATTTTTTAAAGACGGTGTTATCCAAGACAGTCATAACTGAGTGCAGCATAACCAGCCCAGCTTTCTGAAGAATCCAGCAAAGATGGTATGTACCCTTCAGAGATACACCCTTCTTGAGTTCCAATGTGAACAAATCTCTAAAAGCTAGTTCATCGGGAGGAGATGTCTGACTGCTGCAGGCCGCACTTTGTGCATTTCTTCCCAGTGAGCTAAGATAGACCAGAGAGAATTGGAGTATAGAAGGTAAACAGAGAGATTTTATTTATTTTTCTTATCCTCCAGAATCAGCCCAGAATGTGTCTCTGGGCCGAGCAAAAAGTTGTCTTCAAAGGAGGTCAGGGATGCCAAGTTTCATTTCCTTACCTCTGTCCATCTGATGACTTTTCCATTTGCTTTATACTCTGACCCATGGAATATCTTCACACTTGTTATAGACTCCATGGACTTCCCATCTATGGGACTTATGACACTAAAACAGAGACAAAGGAAAGAGATGGAAGCAGCTCAAAGTTAGAAGAACCACTTCTCTTATCAAGTCTTGCTACTAATTACACTGGGTGCCTTGCTGAACACATGTGTGCAAAACATCACAAAAGAAGAAGCCACTGCACAAGAATGTACATGGACAGAGCTCTCAGGGAAGGGCCTATGCACTGAAATAATTCAGGGAACACACATATGACAAAGGAGTCCTGATTCGAGGAGCTGGTTATTTAATGTAAAGAAACTGTTTACTCAAGCCTGCTCTCCTCCTCCAGTATTCCTCCCTTCAGTGACTGCACAGCCCCACCCGATCCTGCTCTCCCCTGGCTCTGCCACAGCACTCCGCTCCCGACTGTGACAACACTCATCACATCATACTCTCCAGACGGCTGCGCATTTGCCTCACAAATGAACTTCCGAAAGGGAGGGTATACGATACACTCACCTCTGTGTGCTATATTTCCAGGTCTGACATACTGCTTGGAATGTAGGCGATTAATAAGTGTTTATTGATTAAAGGAATTATTTGACCAAGTATGTTAATTATGACAGTGCTGGTGTGAACTGATGAACATGTATCTATATTACCTATCACAACAAACTCCCTTCAGTGCTACATTATCACTCCTAGATTCCTGAATAGAAAGGCCACATTTTATGGTCGTGCCCTCTCCAAAATATAGCAAGTATAAACATGTGGAGATACATACTCATTCCAATGAAGATTCCAAATAATTGTCGCAAAGATTCCAAACTTTTCCTAACAATTTTCAAACCTGTTTATGTTTTTGAATCTCTATGTACAAAAGGTCAAATTTAACCTAAATTGGGATTCGCTTCATTTGACTGAATTAAAATTATTTAACCACTGTTACGTTTAACTTCTAACTCATCAGACAATGTCAAAAATAGAGCAGCCTTGGGCTTCCCTGGTGGCGCAGTGGTTGAGAATCTGCCTGCCAGTGCAGGGGACACGGGTTCGAGCCCTGGTCTGGGAGGATCCCACGTGCCGCGGAGCAACTAGGCCCGTGAGCCACAGTTGCTGAGCCTGCGCGTCTGGAGCCTGTGCTCCGCAACGGGAGAGGCCGCGATGGTGAGAGGCCCGCGCACCGCGATGAAGAGTGGCCCCCACTTGCCGCGGCTAGAGAAAGCCCTCGCACAGAAGCGAAGACCCAACACAGCCATAAATAATAAATAAATAAAGAATAACAGTGCTAATAAATTCCTGCAGATACTTTAAAAAAAAAAAAAAATAGAGCAGCCTCAGTTGATTAACACTCTTTTGAGAAAGGATACACTGACACCGTGGAACAAGCTGGAAAACATTCAGTCTACACACTACAAACTAAACTCCTGGGTTCAAGAGTCTTCCCTGACTAGTTCTTGTCCTTTTTTCTAAGATGCTGCCACTGGCACGTGTTGTAGGAAAGGGCAACCTACTTGTTGTTAGCTACCAATATACCTTACGGCATCAGATTTTCATATTATCAACTTTTTTGTCCTAATAACTATGGAATTTGTTGTGATAGATAATACAGACGCTTGTTCATCAGTTCACACCATCAACCTAATAACCAAATATAATAGAGAATTAAACACAAATTGATTTTGAAATTAAATTTTCCAGGAAGTATGGGAAGATAAAGGGTTATTTGTAAAGTAGGCAAACACACTCATTGATTTAGAAATTGCTTCCTTTTGTTCAATAACAAAAGTTTTAAAACCACTTTTTAAAAAATCTTGGGGGCTTCCCTGGTGGCGCAGCGGTTGAGAGTCTGCCTGCCAATGCAGGGGACATAGGTTCGAGCCCTGGTCTGGGAGGATCCCACATGCCGCGGAGCGACTGGGCCCGTGAGCCACAATTACTGAGCCTGCGCGTCTGGAGCCTGTGCTCCGCAACAAGAGAAGCCGCGACAGTGAGAGGCCCACGCACCGCGATGAAGAGTGGCCCCCACTTGCCGCAACTGGAGAAGGCCCTCGCACAGAAACGAAGACCCAACACAGCCATAAATAAATAAATAAAAAAAAAAAAAAAAAAAAAAAAAATCTTGTATGCCATGTTGTAAGTGCCCTCTACCTGCCTTTGCTTCTGCAGTCCCTCAGACTGGAATACCCACTCTGCCACAGCTGTGCAGCAAATGTCTACTCATCTTACCAGACTCAGCTCAAGCAGCAGCCATTCCTCTAGGAAGTTGTTCCTGAATACTGCCCGACCACCTCTACCGAGTTCCTCATTTCTTTTTTACCTTCACTGTCTCCTATAGAGTTTTCTATGAGCGTCTTCCGAACTTTGGTGGACTTATTTATAACTATCTTCAAAACCAGACTAAGTCACCTGTCAGCAAGGACCATGTGGACTTCATTTTTGTATTTTCAGAAGGCCACACATAGAGTTATTGCCTGAAGGATGAATGGGAGAAAGCTTAATACAATGAAGTATGACATATTTATTCAATTAATCAGTTTTTTAAAGAACCTACTTGGGGGACTTCCCTGGTGACACAGTGGTTGGGAATCGCCTGCCAATACAGGGAACACGGGTTCGAGCCCTGGTCTGGGAAGATCCCACATGCCGTGGAGCTACTAAGCCTGCACTCTAGAGCCTGCAATCCACAACTGTTGAGCCCGAGCGCCACAACTACTGAAGCCCGTGCCTAGAGCCCATGCTCCGCAACAAGAGAAGCCACCGCAATGAGAAGCCTGCACATGGCAGCAAAGAGTGGCCCCTGCTCTCCACAACTAGAGAAAGCCTGCACGCAGCAACGAAGACCCAACACAGCCAAAAATAAATAATTAATTTAAAAGGAAAAAGAAAAAAAGAACTGCTTGGTGCTGGACAGTGTTTTAGGTGCTGGCGACACAGAAGTAAATAAATCAGCAAAAATTTCTGCCCTCATGGAGCTTACATCCCAGGGGCAATATAATAAATAAGTAAAAATAGATGTTAGAGAGTTATAGGTGCTCTTAAATATAATTCAGGGGAGGGAAGAAATGTGTATGAGAGGCTTATAATGTAGTAGGCTGGCCAGGGAAGGCCTTATTGAGAAAGTGACATTTTAGAAAAAACTTGAAGCAGGGAGGGAGTAACTTGTGGCTATATAGGAACAGGGTATAAGTTGAGAAAACAGAAGGTACAAAGGTCTGAGGGCAGAAGCACAGCTGATGTATTCAAGCAAGAAGCCAGGTGTTGCTTCTGAGAAGTGGGCGGAGGGATTGTGTAAGGCCTTGTATGTCATAAAAGACTTTGGCTTTTACCCTGAATGACACTGGAAGCCAGTGGTGGGTTTTGAGCAAAGAAGTGACAATGCTCTGGCTGCTGTACTGGAAACTGATTAGGCTGAGGGGAAGGAGGAGGCCAAGACTAGAAACAATGAAACCAATTAGGAGGCGACTGCAATAATGCAGACCAAATGATGGCAGCAGGGGTAGTGAGAAGTAGTACGATTCTGGAAATATTTTAAAGTAAAGCTAACAGGATTTACTGTTGGACTAGGTGTAGGGTGTGAGACAAAAGCGTCAAAGATGACTCCAAGGTCTGGGCTTAAACCATCAGAATAGAGTTGCCATGTACTAGAGAAGAGTATAGGATTTGAAGCCCAAGGAGGTGGTTTTCAGTCCTAGCCCTGCCACTTCCTAGCTTTATGGAATCATTTATCCTTTTGGTGTTTATTTACTCATCTGTAATATAGAAATAACAATACTAGTTGTTATATGAAATGAAACAAAATTAGCAAAAGTGTTTTGTAAACCAAAAAAGGCTTAGGTTTTACTATTATCTCAAAAACTTTAAAGGGATTGTTTTGTTTCATCAACTCCTTCCTTCCTCCTCCCTTCAAAAATATGCACAGAAACTCCTTCAGAAATTAAGCCAAGAAACCAGAAATTTAAAATTCCATGTTATGATACAAAGCAGTCCTTTCTTCTTAGGCAGGGCTTTCAGTAAAGTTATAAAACACCAGTATAGACAAAACCCAGAGCCTGGCCCATAACGAAATGCCACAAGGGGGGGAAGGTCGCCGCATTTACCCCTTGTTGACATTCTTGTCGTCATCCACCCACTGGATGTGGACGTGCTCCTGGGGATCCTCGGCATCTGCCTTGCCACAGGTGGCGGTGAAGTCCTTCATCTCCCGCAGCGCCTGCCTCAAGGCATCCATGTTCTCTGCAGTGATCTGGACCATAACGCCATCTGAGAATCAGCACCAAGACAACACAGGTGGAAACAATGCAAAGCCAGGTAGAAGGGCAGGTGAAACCCTGTACCTGGCATCTAGCAAATCCCTCTAGGATTAAATGTAAAACTCTGTTCTGTTCTCTGAAGCTGACAGATACAAAGAGGTTTTGTTCTTTGAGCTGAACCTCTTACTCATTGAAAGTGTTATGAGGAGCAAATGCCAAGATGGATTCTGCTTAAAACACTTGCCTGTTGATTTCACTTCAGGCACAACGAAGTTTGTCCTGAGACTGCTCAAAGGGAAAACTTACACATGGTCACGTCCCTCTTTTGGACACACAGAGGATTTTGTTCGTGTTTCCACTGATGCATCTATCGTGCTCTGATCATATTTATTCGTTTGCATCTCTTGCCTTACTATGACTGCATACAGTGAAAGCCAGTAAGTGTTTGTTAAATAAATCACTGAATAAACAACAGCAGTGGGATGGGGAATAAATCCATTTATTGACTAGCAATAAGGCAAACCTACCACATGTGTTTTATATGGGCTACCATGTAGCCAACAGATGATAACTATTTTGGGGCTGCTACCTACCTGAGTCAAAGGCAAATACTGAAATTGAGGGAGAAAGTTGTCACATGCTGAGCAATTACCCTGCTTCGTTGACACAAAACTTTCTTCTCAGCTAAAATAATTTCTAAAGAGCTTCAATAAAAATTTCATAAATAGGCAGCTAATTACTCTACTGACACACACACAGTGAAGTGTAAGGCCTAAGAAATTCCCAACCCAAAGACATAAATATAATTTTTAAATACATTGCTTTGCGTTTGTAAGAATCTGCGTCAGTTCAATTTATCATTTTGACAACACTGAAGGGGTGCTTTTTAATCACCTTGTAAAGACACAATTTCAAAGGTAGTCAATATTTGATCACATAGGCATTAATTAGTCATTTAAGACCAAAGAACTGCTTGGCTCCTAGATTTAATTTCTTAATAGAGTGTTTCTGCTATGTAGTATAATAGCATACTTTGCTCTTCACTTGCTGTTTTATTAAGTTTACCAATAGAGGAGATCAAAGTCAATCTCTTTTAACACACGTAAGATTATCTATGTATTTCAGTTAACACAATGGAATCTACCCTCAGGAAAAACTGCTCTTAGGGTGCTGGAGTGAGCTACTGTGGAAATGAAAACCTGTCACTGTGTGTGCAGACTATATTTTCCAAAGATGACCACTATATGTCCCGTCTCACATGCTTTTCTACAATGCTACCTTTCCATTTCCCCACCAAGAAATGGAGTCTAACTTCTCTGCCCTTGAGCAGGCTCATGACCACTTCCAACACTAGAGGATGGTGGAAATGACACTGTGTGACTTTCAAGGCTGGGTCATAAAAACCAATGCGGCTGCTGCCTTGTGCTGGAGCAGTTGTGCTTGGGAGTTCTGAGCCACCAAACTATCCCAAGGCTGCATGCTAAGGAGTCCAATGATAAGGACTCTGGTCATTACTCCTAGTCTTTAAATCATCCCAGCACAGGCCCCAGACTTGTGAGTCAAAAAACTTTCAGATAATTCTAGCTCCCGGCCATCAAGTAACCACCAACCTTCAAGTCATCCCAACTGAGGCCCCAGACATCACTGAGCAGGGTCAAGCCAACCCTGCATTGCCCTGTCAAGGGCAGACCCAGAAGAATCAGTGAGCATGATAAAATAGTTGTTTTGAGCCATTAAATTCCGGTTTAATTTGTTATACAACAAGAGTAACTAGATCAAAAAACAGTGACAAATAGTTGACAAAGAAAATAAATATCCTGTGATAAACCATAATGGAAAAGAATATGAAAAAGAATGTGTGTGTGTGTATGTGTGTATATATATCTGAATCACTTTGCTGTACAGCAGAAATTAATACATTATAAATCAACTAAACTTCAACAAAATAAATTACAAAAATCAATTAAAGAAAATAAACAATATGCTCATTAGCCTTTCATTAAATTTCATTTAATTAACTTTTGTCAGGATATGTGTCACGTCAATTATAGCAAACCAGCAGCAAATGAATCCCATTCTGTACACCAAATGGTGATTGCAGCATTCTTGTGGGTAACTGGGGCTGAACTTCATCTACATATTTACAGATTCACACCCAGTGATATATCTGAATTCAGACTATGACCCTTTGGGTACCTTATTCCAGAGCTCTGAAAAGCCATCTCTTAACTTTTATGTCGGTGTCCCATGATATCTCTACCACTTACTCCCTTCTTTGGAGAGTTAGGCAAACTTATGACAGTTTTAATTAGCTGTAGAGTGAGATGCTATTGAATAAATAATAGGAGTCAGAAGTCTATGGCAGGACTTCCCTGGTGGCGCAGTGGTTGGGAGTCTGCCTGCCAATGCAGGGGACATGGGTTAAAGCCCTGGTCTGGGAAGATACCACATGCCACGGAGCAACTAAGCCCTGTGCCACAACTACTGAGCCTGTTCTCTAGAGCCCGTGAGCCACAACTACTGAGCCCGTGTGCCACAACTACTGAAGCCCACGTGCCTAGAGCCTGTGCTCCGCAACAACAGAAGCCACTGCAATGAGAAGCCTGCGCACCGCAAGGAAGAGAAGCCCCTGCCTGCCACAACTAGAGAAAGCCCACATGCAGCAACGAAGACCCAATGCAGCCATAAATAAATAAATAAATAAATACACACATACATACATACATTTATTTTAAAAAAAAGAAAGTATTCAGATTAATTCATTTGTTTAGAACTGACCGGTAGCACAAATGAGACTAGCTGGAATTAGATGTCAATCCAAAAAAAAAAAAGTCTATGGCAAAAGTGTCAAGGCTTCATTTAATGTCCCTTGTTTTTCAGTTGTACAGTTAGGACTGAACTAATGTACATGCAGTATAACTCATTCTTTACCTTCCACAATACTGGACTTGGCAAGATATCCTGAAGAGGATTTCAGAGCGCCACTGAACACAAAGAAACTGGCACCAGTCACTAAAATAGCAATAGAAATAGTTTAGTGAAGAAAGACTCCGAGTTGGAGGGGTTGAAAATAATAATGAAATATTTGGTAGTTGGGAACTCCAACCATCATCATACAGAAAACAAAAAACACCAACTCTATACACCACAAGTAACCAATAATTCAAAGCTAATTCTCTAAGCTAATGATAGCTTAGAGAATGAGGTTTTAAGATATACTCTCCCATTCTGTTTTGTGCTTCCTTCAATCAAGAAGCAAAAAAATCTTAGCAGTCAAGATTAGGGCTTGGTCTGCAGCTTGTTTTTGTAAACAAAATTTTATTTGAACACAGCCATATCCATTCATTTACATATTGTCTACGGCAGTTTTTGAATTATGATGCCAGAGTGCTGGCGACAAAGACCACAGGCCTGCAAAGCCTAAAATATTTATCATATTCACAGGAAAAGTTTGCTGACCCCTCATCTAATTCATTGCTTTTTTTAAATCAAACATATTTTGAATATGGAGATATGGTTGCCAACTATTTTATTTACCAAGTGGAGCTATTAAAAAAACAAACACATTTAAAAGACAAACACCTCTTCATGAAAGAAAGGAAATTTAATTACATTTAGCTTTATGAAAACTGCACTACACTTCTTATTTCTCCACATCTTAAACTGGACTGAGCTATTCCACCTTCCTACCCATTGGCCCTACAGTATCTCTAATGGGTAGGTGATCCAGCCTTTGTCAGAGACTCCTAGTGACAGGGAGCCCGCAAAGCACAAGGCAACCATTTCTATTTCTGGATAGCTCTCAGTGCTACAGAGTGTGCTCTCAAATTGAGCCCAAATCTAGATCCTTGTAGCTTTCACCCACTGGTGCTGGTTTTGGTCTTTTGTAGCTATAGAGGGTAAGGTGAATATTATTTCCACATAACAGAAAACCTTAAAAATAGAGATAGCTATTTTTCACCCTCTTTCAATCTGTACTTTTCCAGGTTAAACATTTATACTTTATTCAAGAGGTCTTCCTTTGACCTAGTTTCTAAACTTCTCACAGGCCTTGAATCATCCTCTGAAGACCCTCTAGTTTTATCACCAATTATGTTAATGATATCCAGAACTTATTCAAATATTATAGATATGATTTGACTAATAGGGAGCATAGTGGATTTATCACCAACCTATTTTAGATATTATATTTGAATATACATGTGCTCAGTACCTTTTATGCCTTTACTAAACAACTGATTTAAAAAATAAACAGAAGACAATGACCTATAGTATGTCTACTAGAGAAGTGTTTCATAAAGCATACTAAAGACAGCTAGTTTTAGGAGATATTCTGAGGGAAAAAAAGATTCATGGTCAAATAAATTTGGGAAGGTCTAGGCACCATCCTGCTTTTGTAAACTCACAATACACATCAGTTTGTTAAAGGCTCTGAAAAGTCCTGCAGTAAAGAAATCTGCTTAAACTTGTTTAACATAGGATTTCTCAGTCTAATATAATAAGCGAAACTTTTATTTATGTGAATATTTTAAAAAACCATAGAAGCTGATAAGACACTTTAGGAAATGGCACATTGAGCAATGCTTCTTAAATTCTAATGTGTTATTTGAATCACACAGCAATTGTGCTAAAACACAAATTCTGACTTAGCAGATCTGGGGTATGAAGTCTTCATCTCTAACAATCTCCTAAGTGATGAGACCACATTCTGAGTACCACCGAATCTAGAAGGCTTCCTTCAGAATCCTGTCAACCTATTAATTTAATTAACATTCTTTGGGTATGGTCATTCAAAAAGCTCTAAATCTACCTAAACATATTCTCACCATGGGGCCTAGTCTTCTACCTTCAAATATCAATGCTGGCTCTGTCAGTGTCCTGAGGCAGTATTTTCAAGATGCTCCCCTCAATAACAGAGATCCCATTTGCAACTCTAAGTCTGGGTAGTCAACATACTCCTAAAGAATAAGCTTCGAAAGGTTAATTTAATCAAACTGTGGTCAACCTATTCTGACAGTGAGTGTTATGGGGCTGAGATATCCAACTCTCCAGTTCCAGTACAATCTTCCATTCTTACAACCTCAGTCAGCTCAAACACTCACCCTTTCTGGGTTGATTGTGAATACTGATAGCCTGGGTCTGATAGTTGCCATCATCATTCTGGACACACACGAGATGAGAGTCTGCCTTCTCACTGAAGCAGGCACCTCCTGCCAGGACATGCTCATTGGACTTGTTCATGGCTTTCATCATCTGCAATCAAAGAAGAAGGCTAACTTTCTTGTCCTGCCAAGAATGGGCATTTTTTGGTGTGTCTGACATAGCACAACTCCACAACTTCTCACAGACAAAAGAGAATATTATTATTTAATTAAAGTGACAAAGGAGCTACCAAATAATGAAAACGAAGTGAAAAATCAGTCACTATTAGTAAAAATTCACATACTTGTTGAATTCTCTCTATAGTTTATAGGTGATTTATATTACAACCCCAACACATGACATTTTGCATTCATTTTTTGTCTTTTTATTGCTGCACTAAACTCAAGTAACTAAAATTAGATTAGCTAATTACAATAGTTTCTCCTATCCACTGGATTCTCTGAAAATATATATACACTGAAATTCTAAGTCAAAAGAATGTCCCATATTTAAGTCTATCTTGTCTTCTTTTTCTACATCCATACAAAGGAGTGCTTTCCTCCACAAATATATGAACTCCATTATTTCTTAGTTTTATTAACTTATGTTTGATATCTTCAATGAAATCACTTACTAATATTTTGCTTTGTTCTTATAAACAGATTTAAGGTGATAATTCTGAACCTAACCTGGAAAAACTCATCGGCCACCACTTTGTATCTAGTAAGTAAATCTGAGCTTATACCATCTTGATGCTAAAATCTGGCTTCTCGTTGAAATAGGCTAATGATAATTTATTCGTTTGTTTTTATTCCCATTTTTTCCTTCATGTCATCATTTGTTAAACTTTCTAATTCAATCTTTTTAAATGGCTTTGATCTTTTGAAAACTCTAGTTTAAAACTTTTATTTTCTTTTACTCCCCTCTTCTTCTTACATTATAAACTGCAGTGTGAAAAACAGCAGATGAGTGTTCTGATACCTTTTATATTCTTGTATCACTATATTCAAAAAAATGTATTGAAATGAAATTCACGACATAAAATTAACCATTTTAAAGTGAACAACTCAGTGGCATTTAGTACATTCACAATGTTCTTCAACCACCACTCTTATCTAGTTCCAAAACACTTCCATCATTCATTCGAAAGTAAAATCCCTTACTCATTAACCAGTTTCTTCCCATTCCCCCCTCCAACCACCAATCTGCATTCTGTCTGTATTCTGGATATTTCATATAAATGGAACCATGTAATATGTGACTACTGTGTCTGGCTTCTTTCACTTAGCATAATGTTTTGGGAGCTCATCCATGGTATAGCATATATCAATACTTCATTCCCTTTTATGGCTGAATAATATTTCATTGTGCATATATACCACAATTTGTTTAACCATCCATACATGAATGTTTGGGCTATGTCGGCCTTTTGGCTATTGTGAATAGTGCTACTATGAAAATGTGTGTACATGTACTTGTTATGAGGAACTGTTTTCAATACTTCAGAATATATACTAGGGGTAGAATTATAGGGTCATATGGTAATTCTATGTTTAACTTTTAGAGTAGCTGCCAAAATGTTTTTCACAGTGGATGAACCATTCAAAATTTCCACCAACAATGTACTAGGTTTCTAATTTCTCTGCAGCCTTGTCAACACTTGTTATTTTCCACTGTTGTTGTTGTTTTTTATAGCCATCCTAGTAGGTATGAAGGAGTACCTCATTGTGGTTTTGATTTGCATTTCCCTAGTGACTGATGACATTAAGCATCTTTTCAAGTGCTTGTTGGCCATTTGTATATCTTCTTTGGAGAAATGTCTCTTTAAGTCCTTTCCTCGTTTTTAAATTGGACTGTTTGTCTTTTGTGTTGAGTTATAAGAGTTCTTTACATATTCTAGATCTAGAGACCAGATCCTTAACAGATATATAGACTGCAAATATTTTCTCCCATTGTATTGGTTGTCTTTTCACTTTCTTGTTAATGTCCTTGGATGCACAAAAGGTTTTAATTTTTATTAAGTCCAATTTATGTATTTTTTTCTTTTTTTGCTTGTGCTTTTGGTGTCATATCTAAAAATCCACTGCCAAATCAAAGGTCATGAAAACTTACCCTGATGTTTTTTTCTAAGAGCTTTATGGATTTAGCTCTTATATTTAGGTCATTGATCCATTTTGAGTTAAACTTTGTTCATGGTTTGAAGTAAGGGTACAACTTAATTCTTTTTACATGTGGATATTCAGTTGTCCTAGTACCATTTGGTGAAGACTGTTCTTTCACCATTAAATAGTCTTGGCATTCTTTTCAAAATCAACTGGCCATAAATGTGTGAATTTATTTCTGGGACCTTAATTCTATTCCATGCCAATACCACATTATTTTGATTACTGTAGCCTTGCAATAAGTTTTGAAATTGGGAAGTGTGTAGGCTCCAATTTTGTTCTTTCACAAGATTATTTTGGCTTGAGTCCCTTGCAATTCCAAATGAATTTGAATACTGGCTTTCCATTTCTACAAAAAAAAAAAAAAAAAAAAAAAGGCCACTGGAATTCTGATAGGGCTTGCACTGGATCTGTAGATCACTTTGGTAGTATTGACATATTAACAACATTAAGTCTTCCAATACATGAACATGAGATGTCTTCCCATTTATTTAGGTCTTCTTCAAGTTCTTTCAACAAGTTTTATAGTTTTCAGGTTTCAAGTCTTTTACCTCCTTGGTAAATTTACTTCTAGGTACTGTATCGATACAATTCTGAGACATCATCATCTCCTGGTTTGACTTTCTTATGTTTATAACTCTTACAAAGTTAATATTTTAATACATAGCTGTATCGCCAGAGGCATCCAAAGAATAATTAAATATTCCTCTCACAATAACTTTTATCAACCCATTAAAACAAACCAGTTCTATCAGGGTTTTCCAAAGATTACTTTTAAATAAGTTTTTGCAAATAAGATAAGTCAGCTAGAAGATTCCTACTTAGGGAAGTCAATAGATAGACTAATTTAGGTTCTCATTTGCAATTTACACTTGTATCACATGAAGGAAACGGATACAATCATATACAGCAATTCTAAAAAAATATTATATCCATCATTTCTTCCAAATCATTAGGCTAAAGCGGTTTCTAATTTTGTCTACATTGAACAGATTAAAAATATTTTCAGGAATTCCCTGGCGGTCCAGTGGTTAGGACTCAGCGCTCTCACTGCCAAGCCCTGGGTTCAATCCCTGGTCGGGGAACTAAGATCCCGCAAGCTGCACGGCATGGCCAAAAAAATTTTTTTAATAAATAAATATTTTTGATTCAGACATTCTGAATAAATTAGCTAGCCTCTAAGAAAATCATTTCCCTGGATGTCAATTTCAAGCCCAATGAGATTTTAAAAACTTTGTATTTCTTTAGAAATGAATGAACAGATTTTTTTCTCTTAAAACTATGTTCATTTATACCAAAAGGAGAATTTCCCAGATATTCAAAGGATCTTACTGAACATAAAATAAACTTACACTTGTTATATGATGATATAAATACTGGATTTTCCATTTTATTTGTGCCATTTCTCTGCTCTGTCAATTCAAATTCTGTAATTATCTCTTGACCTATCACTATTGTCACTGCAGTTCAAGACCAATTACCTCTTTTCTGGATACAATAACAACTTTATAACTGTTTTATCTATAGTCAGTCTCTAGCAGCACTGACTCATTCCACATGTGAAATAAAATTCATATTTTATGGCAACACAAGAAAAATTTAAACATAAAAAATTCTCTCTGCCTTTTGGCCTCCTCTCTCCCCTCTACTACTGCACACTGTGAATCAGAATTATGGATCCACCAAACCTCCCCACTGGCAGAAATACCTGCTTAACCATGAATGCAACATTCTCCTAGCTCCAACAGACCACTTAAAAGATAACATTGCTTCTGGATCTTGTAAGGGGGCCATTTTTTGCAGATCTGGATTGTGTAAACTGTCAGTAATATGTCATTTAGTGTAGAGCACTCTGTCTTAAAAAACTTATAACTGTGCTTTGAATTCTAATGAGCATAACATTTCTCAGAGCTTTCTGAGATGCTGTTCTGGGTTATAATCCTCAATTTGGCTCAAATAAAATTTTTCTTTTCTTTCTTAGATTGACTGATTAATTTTTAGTCCACACAGAATGTTCCCACATTTACAAAGCACAGCTCTGATCATATCACATCTTCCCCACCTTGTCCTCCATTCAAATCACAAGCGTCCTATGCTCTAACCCCAAACCAACTTTCTTGTACTATCTCTCTTCCTACTGTATGCTTACAAGCAGGACTACTTCCATTTTCCATCTCTGAGCTTTAGCATATGCAATTTTTTAGTCTCCCTTTTCTTCTCCCATATCCAAGCACCTGAAAAAGCTGACCCCAAATCAAGGCTTAGGAAAAACACCAACTCCTGCATGTAGCCTTCTTTAATTCCCTATCAGACACTAATGTGACCACTCCCTTCTTTGAACTGCCATAGCACATTCTTTGTATTTCTTATATGGCATCATCCACATTCAGCCCTGGATCTGATTAATAGCAAGGATTCAAGCCAGAATGCCTATATTTCAATCCCGGCTTTGCTACTAACTAGTTGAATGTCACTGGGCAAGTTACTTGATTTCTCTGTGTCCCAATTTCTTCCTCTGTAAAATGGGATAATAAAAGTAACTATTTCATGGGACTTCCCTGGTAGCGCAGTGGTTAAGAATCAGCCTGGGGGCTCCCCTGGTGGCGCAATGGTTAAGAATCCGCCTGCCAATGCAGGGGACACGGGTTCGAGCCCTGGTCCGGGAAGATCCCACATGCCGCGGAGCAACTAAGCCCATGCACCACAACTACTGAGCCTGCGCTCTAGAGCCTGCGAGCCACAACTACTGAGCCCACATGCCACAACTACTGAAGCCCGTGCACCTAGAGCCCGTGCTCCGCAACAAGAGAAGCCACTGCAATGAGAAGCCTGTGCACCACAATGAAGAGTAGCCCCCACTCGCTGCAACTAGAGAAAGCCCATGTGCAGCAACAAAGACCCAATGCAGCCAAAAATAAATAAATAAATAAATAAATAAATAAATAAATAAAGAATCTGCCTGCCAATGCAGGGGACACGGGTTCGAGCCCTGGTCTGGGAAGATCCCACATGCCACGGAGCAACTAAGCCCGTGCTCCACAACTACTGAGCCTGTGTTCTAGAGCCTGTGAGCCACAACTACTGAGCCTGAGTGCCTAGAGTCCGTGCTCTGTAATGTGAGAAACCACCACAATGAGAAGCCCGTGCACCGCAACTAAGAGTAGCCCCTGCCCGCCACAACTAGAGAAAACCTACATGCAGCCACGAAGACCCAAATGCAGCCAAAAATAAATACATAAAAATAAATTTTAAAAAGTAACTATTTCATGTGATGAGCACGAAATAAATTAATATTAATAAAGTGCTTAGACCAGCACCAAGAGCATAATAAGCTCAAGTGTTTGTTAAATAAAATTTGTATGCTCATCTCCTCCACACTGCTTATAAAATTGTAAAGCAACCTTCAAGTCAGCAGCAAATAATTCAATTGAGTACATCTTATGAGATAATGGGATTCAGACCTTCCTAAGAGCTCACAAATTAGTGACAATGACATACTGATAAAAGGCAGGAAGCAACTTCTGTAACAACAGTATGTGCAAAATCGATAACATCTATGAAGTGCCAACCATGAGCCAGGCACTGAGCTAAATTCTACTTCGGTCTTATATCAAAAGGACCATTTTAACATACCAAGTGAAGCAGTACATAAGCTTTATTTTCCTGTGTTTCCCACCCCCAGAGTCTAACCATTCACACAATCACAAAAACCAATTAAAAAAATATAGTTCTAGGGGAATTCCCTGGTGGTCTAGTGGTTAGGACTTGACGCTTTCACTGCTGGGGCCCAGGTTCGATCCCTGGTCGAAGAACTAAGATCCTGCAAGCTTCACGGTGGAAAAAAAAAAAAAGAAAGAAACTTTAAAAAAGAATGTAAAAGATATACAAATATTAATATATTATACAAACTTAGAGGAAACAGAAATCATTACAGCTTAGAATAATCTGAAAAGGCAGCCCAAAAAAATAAAAGATGGGAACAGAGGAAAGAAGGAGTGATACTATCTGGAAAATGGAGAATTCTAGGAAGGTTTCCTAAAAGCTTTAACATTTGAATTGGTTTTGAAATCAGGTACAGAGGAAGAACACTTTGGATAAAGAGAAGAGCATGAGTAAAGGAAGAGAAAGAACTGAGAAAGTAACACTGAAATGAATAACAATGGGACAGGTGGAGGAATATCCTTCCCTGGAGATATTTAGGGAAGATATAAACATTTGTCCTTCCAATTAGCTGGGGTTCACTTGTGTCTAGAACCTGGCATCCACCTTCCAGGCCTATGGGTCTACATATCATGAACCATGAACCTTCACTCATTCATGTAGCAAATACTCAATGAGCATCTAATGGGTACCAGGCACTGTGTTAGTACTTGTTTTATTCAGTGTGAACAAACAAATCTTCCCTCATAGAACTTATATTCTTGTGTGTAGAGGAGGAGGAAAAATAAATAAATAAGTAAAATACTTTAAATGTTAGACATTGATAAGTGCTATACAGAAAAATAAAGCATGAAGGAGGACTAGGAGTACTGGCTAGTGAGATTTAATATTGAATACTTAGGAGAGTTCTTACTGAAAAGTGAGGGAAAAGCCATGGGAATATGTAAGGAAGAGCCTTACAGGCATTTAGAATAGCTAGTGCAATGGCTGTGTGGTTGTAGCATGTTAGCAAGCCAGGTAGTTTCAAGGAACATTAATTAAGGACAGTGTGACTGAAAAGGGAGAGGTATAAGACGTTAGGTTAGACAGGTAATGGGTTAAGAAGTACAAATGGTATAGAAGACTTCAGTGATAGTTCTGACTGGTATGAAAGATCTTTGAAGAATTTTGAGCAGAGGAGTGACATGATTTGACTTAGTTTTAACAGGATCACTTGGGCTGCTGTGTTGAAAATAAACTGATGGGGGAAAGGCTACCAATAAGAAGAACAGTTAGACATGAAAGGATGCTCAACATCATTAATCATTAGAGAAATGCAAATCAAAACTACAGTGAGGTATCACCTCACACCAGTCAGAATGGGTATCATCAAAAAATCTACAAACAATAAATGCTGGAGAGGGTGTGGAGTAAAGGGAACCCTCTTGCACTGTTGGTGGGAATGTAAATTGATACAGCCACTATGTGGAACAGTATGGAGGTTCCTTAAAAAACTAAAAATAGAACTACCATATGACCCAGCAGTCCCACTACTGGGCATATACCCAGAGAAAACCATAATTCAAAAAGAGTCATGTACCACAATGTTCATTGCAGCACTATTTACAATAACCAGGACATGGAAGCAACCTAAGTGTCCATCGACAGATGAATGGATAAAGAAGATGTGGCACATATATACAATGGAATATTACTCAGCCATAAAAGGAAACGAAATTGAGTTATTTGTAGTGAGGTGGATGGACCTAGAGTCTGTCATACAGAGTGAAGTAAGTCAGAAAGAGAAAAACAAATACTGTATGCTAACACATATATATGGAATCTAAAACAAACAAACAAAATGGTTCTGAAGAACCTAGGGGCAGGACAGGAATAAAGATGCAGATGTAGAGAATGGACTTGAGGACACAGGGAGTGGGAAGGGTAAGCTGGGATGAAGTGAGAGAGTGGCATGGACATATATACACTACCAAATGTAAAATAGATAGCTAGTGGGAAGCAGCCACATAGCACAGGGAGATCAGCTCGGTGCTTTGTGACCACCTAGAGGGGTGGGATAGGGAGGGTGGGAGGGAGACGCCAAGAGGGAGGAGATATGGGGATATATGTATATGTATAGCTGATTCACTTTGTTATAAAGGAGAAACTAACACACCATTGTAAAGCAATTATACTCCAATAAAGATGTTAAAAAAAAAAAAAAAGGAAAAAAAGACCAGTTAGGAGACCACTACACAAATCCAAGATTAACTTAGACCAAGACTGGCCCAAGGATTGAGAGGTGGTTGGGTTCCAGACATATTTGGAAGGTAGAGCCAGAAGAATTTCCTAACAGACTGGACACAGGATATGAAAGAAGCCTTAAAGATGACTCCAAAGTTTTGAGCCTGGTAACAGGAAGGATGGCACTGCCATTAACTTAGGGAAGACTGCAAGAAGAGGAGGTTTTGAGAGATCAGGAGGTCAGAATTGAACTTGCTAAGCTTGAGATGCCTATGTAAGTAGAGATGTCAAGTGGGCAATAAGACACTCAAGTCCGGGAGTTCCCTGGTAGCCTAGTGGTTAGAATTCCAGGCTTCCACTGCTGTGGCCCGGGTTTAATCCCTGGTCAGGGAACTGAAATCCTGCAAGCCATGCGGCACAGCCAACAAAATTAATTAATTAATTAATTAAATTTTTAAAAAATTTTATTTACTTATTTATTTTTGGCTGTGTTGGGTCTTTGTTGCTGCATGTGGACTTTCTCTAGTTGCGGCACATGGGCAACTCTTCATGTGCCGCAACTAGAGGAAGTTGGGGGCCACTCTTCGTTGTGGTGCATGGGCTTCTCATTGCGGTGGCTTCTCTTGTTGCGGAGCACGGGCTCTAGGTGCGCAGGCTTCAGTAGTTGTGGCACATGGGCTCAGTAGTTGTGGCTCGCGGGCTCTAGAGCACAGGCTCAGTATTTGTGGCTTGCGCACTTGGTTGCTCCGCGGCATGTGGGATCTTCCCGGACCAGGGCTTGAACCCGTGTCCCCTGCATTGGCAGGCGGATTCTTAACCACTGTGCCACCAGGGAAGTCCTAATTAATTAATTTTTAAAAAAGACACTCAAGTCTAACAAAACAGGGAAGAGAGTCAGGCTGAAGGAAGATATTTGGAAGACATCAGTATAGAGACAGTATTTAAGGCCAGGAGACTGGATAGATCACCAAGGAAATGGATAGAGACAAATAAAACTTACAGGGACTGAGCCCTTGAGTTTTTCAAAATGAGTGAAATATGGGGTCAGAAAGAGGGATGTACGGAGATAGAAATTAAATTGTGGGAGATGAGGGATGCCGAAGGAGTCCAGGGTTTCTTGTGGTGCTTGAACACAATGAGATTAGAGATGGTAGTCTCAAAGCCAAAAGCGGCAGCAAGCTTGTAAGTGCTGGGAGATAGGGAAGGCCAGGGGTTTGGCTAGAAACAGCATTCTGAAGCCACTGTTCACCCCTATCAATGGGCATGCAGTGACACTGGAGGGAGGGGAAGACAATCTTACTCTGAACATGCATTGTTCAGCAGTGACCTCCTGGTGCAGTCACTGGAGGGAGAGCAGCCAGGGCTCCTTCTTGGGGATCCTTATATTTTCATTTACCCTGTAGTTAAATACTGTCTTCCATGTATAACACTGGGAAAAGCTATGTTAATAATCAATGGAACAGCACCTCCTTCCTCTGCACTATTTTCCAGAGCAGTTTTCACCAACTCCTTTCATTCTTTTGAAAAGAAGACTATCAGTTCCTCCTCCCTAAGAGAAAAGAAATGTATTCCTTGAAAATAAAACATTCCTTAAGCAGATTTTAGGGCCATCTGTTTTTATTTGTGCTACAATGAACCTTTAAAATTATGCTTTTGTAACTTCACATTTCTCTGAAGAATATGTGTAGCTTTGAACTAAAACCAAAGCTCTGATTTTAGAATTGCACAGGGAAAAGAATCTCAAGAGGCCATTCAGCCTAAATTATACAAGACAGGGATTACATAGATATACAATATCACAGATTCTTGCATTATATCACAACCAATATAAATTTCTCTATTTCTCTCTGGTTTTGAGTAAAGAATTAATACAATTTTGTTCCTTTTTGCTTGAAACTTTGACATGAGGTTAACTCTTTGGTTCTATTCCCCCTGTGACATGATGAAAGTTTGAATGTCCACTACATTTCTTGAAAATTTTTGTTATTTTTTAGTTATATTTAAAATAATTGGCAAAATGTACATATTTAGTACATTTTTAAAGTGTACAATCTGATGAATTTTGATATGTGTATATACCCATATAAACAGCACTTAAAATCACTCTACTCTGTTCCACCAATCTAGAAATACATATTATACCAAAACAATACTGTCTTGATTAACCTACCTTTAAAATAAGCCTTAACATCAGGTAGTGTAAGTCTTTGAATTATGTTCTTTTTCAAAGTTGTCTCAGCTATTCTAGATTTTTTGCATCTCCACATATATTTTAGAATCAGTGTCTCAATTTCTATTTTGAAACAGCCTGCTGGTATTTTGATTGGGACTGTGTTGAAGCTATGAATCAATTTCGGGAGAAATGACATCTTAACAATATTGAGTCTTCTGATTCATAAATATAGTATATCTCTTCACTTATTTGGGTCTTCAATTTCTCTTAGCAATGTTTTGCTGTTTTCAGTGTATGAAAATAGGATTGTTTTTTAAAAATATTTATTTATTTATTTTTGGCTGTGTTGGGTCTTCGTCGCTGCGCATGGACTTTCTCTAGTTGCGGCGAGCAGGGGCTACTCTTTGTTGCGGTGCGTGGGCTTCTCACTGCGGTGGCTTCTCTTGTTGCGGAGCACGGGCTCTAGGCCCGCGGGGTTCAGTAGTTGTGGCTTGCAGGCTCTAGAGCGCAGGCTCAGTAGTTGTGGCACATGGGCTTAGCTGCTCCACGGCATGTGGGATCTTCCCAGACCAGGGCTCGAACCCATGTCCCCTGCATTAGCAGGCAGATTCTTAACCACTGTGCCACCAGGGAAGTCCTATTGTATTGTTTTTAAATTCCAATTTCTGATTGTTAGTATACAGAAATACAATTGACTTTTACACAATGATTTTGCAACTCTGATGAATTCATTGACCAGATCTAGTACTAGTCTGTAAATTCTTTAGAATTTCTTACATAGACAACCATGTTATCTGTGAATAAAGACAATCTTACTTCTTTTTTTCCATCTGTATTCCTCTAATTTTGTTTTCTTGCCTTATTACATTGGCTAGAAGATCCACTGAAATGTTGAATAGAAATAAGAGTAGACATCATCTCCTTGTTCCCAATCTTAAAGAAGAACCAATCAATCAGTCACTGTTAGATATATTAAGTTTTTCATAAATTCTCTTTATTAGATTGTAAAAGTTCTCTTCTATTTTTAAACTGCTGATACATATACATATATATATATATATATATATATATACACATATATAGATAGATATCTCTCTATATATATAGAGAGAGAGAGAGAGGGTGGGGGGGGGGAGAGAGAGAGATTGAATGGAAGTATGGGTTCATCAAATGCTTTTTCTGCAGCAGCTTTTTCTTTTAACATGTTTTTCCTTTCTATCCTGTTAATATGCTGAGTTACAGATTGATTTTTGAATGTTAAACCAACTTAGCATATTTGGAATAAGCCCCATTTAGTCATGAAGTACCTTATTATTTTGTGTATTACTGAATTGGATATACTAAAAACTTGTTATGTATTTATGCAACCACCTATGAGGGATATAGGTCTGCAGTTTTCATTTCTTCCAATTTTTTTTCTAGTTTTGATACTAGTGTAATGAAGGCCTCATCAAAAGAGATTCCCTCCTCATCTATTTTCTAAGAGTGTATAGAACTGGTGTTATTTCTTCCTTCATTTTGTAAAAGTCACCAGTGAACATATCTAGACCTGGGCTTTTCTTTGTGAAAAGGTTTATAATAATAAATTCAACTCTTTCAATGGCCGCAGGGCTATTCCAGCTACCTATTTTTTCTTGACAGAGGTATGAAAGTTGATGTTCAAAGAATTTGTCCATTTTGTCCAAGTTGGACATGTATTAGCATAAATGTGTTCATAATATGCCCTATTGTCTTCTTACTATTTACAGGACTTGTAATGATATCCCTCTCTCTCACATCTCATAATGTTAATTTGTGTTTTTACTATTTTTTAATTGAAGTATAGGTGATTTACAATATTAGTTTCAGGTGTGCAACACAGTGATTCAATATTTTTATAGATTATACTGCATTTAAAGTTTATAAAATAGTGACTATATTTCCCTGTGCTGTACAATATATCCTTCTAGTCTTATTTATAGACAGTAGTTTGTACTTCCTTACTCCCCTACCCATATCTTGCCACTCCCCACTCCCCTCTCTCCACTGATAACCACTAGTTTATTCTCTATATCTGTGAGTCTGTTTCTGTTTGGTTATATTCATTGGTTTGCTTTATTTTTTAGATTCCACATACAAGTGATAGCATTACAGTATTTGTCTTTCTCTGTCTGACATATTTCACTAAGCATAATACACTCTAGGTCCATCCATGTTGTTGTAAATGGCAGAATTTCATTCTTTTTCATGGCCGAGTAATACTCCATTACATAGATTAAACAGATAGATAGATAAAGAGATATATCTATGTATCACATCTTCTTTATCCATTCATCTGTTGATGGACACTTAGGTTGCTTCTATATCTTGGCTACTGTAAATTATGCTGCTATGAACATTGGAGTACATGTATATTTTCAAATTACTGTTTTTGTTTTCTTTGAATATACACCCAGGAGTGGAATTGCTGAATCATATGGCAGTTCTATCTTCAGTTTTTTGAGGAATCTCCATAATATTTTCCATAGTAGCTGTACCAATTTACATTCCCACTAACAGTGTACCAGGATCCCCCTTTCTCCACAGCTTTGCCAACATTTGTTATTCATAGGCTTTTTTAAAAATTATTTTTTATTGGAGTATAGCTGCTTACAGACATTTTGATGATAGCCATACTGACAAGTGTGAGGTGGTATCTCACTGGGGTTTTGATTTGCATTTCTCTGATGATTAGAAATGTTGAGAAACTTTTCATGTGCCTTTGGCCATCTGTATATTTTCTTTGACACAATCTCTATTCATGTCTTCTGACCTTTTTTTTTTTTTTTGACCATGCCGCGTAGCTTGCAGAATCTTAGTTCCCCAACCAAGAATCAAACCTGGGCCCCGGCAGTGACAGCACTGACTCCTAACCACTGGACTGCCAGGGAATTCCCTTCTGACCATTTTTAAATCAGGCTGGTTATTTTTTTGATATTGAGTTGTGTGAATCATGTATATAGTTTGGATATTAACCCCTTATCGGTCATATCATTTGCAAATATTTTCTCCTATTCAGGAGGTTGTCTTTTCATTTTCTTGATGGTTTCCTTTGCTGTAAAAAAAAAATTGTTACATTTAATTAGGTCCCACTTATTTATTTTTGCTTTTATTTTTTTTGCCTTAGGAGACAGATCTAAGAAAATCTTCCTACACTTTATGTCAGAGTGTTCAGCCTATGTTTTCTTCCAGGAGTTTTATGGTTTCAGGTCACATTTAGGTCTTCAATACATTTTGAGTTTATTTTTGTATATGGTGTGAGAAAATGTTCTAATTTCATTCTTTTACAAGTAGCTGTCCAATTTTTCCAGCACTATTTATTAAAGAGACGCTCTTTTCTCCAGTGTATATCATGCCTCCTTCATCGTAGGTTAATTAAACATAAGTATGTGGGTTTACTTGGGGGCTCTCTATTCTGTTCCATTGATCTGTGTCTGTTTTTGTGCCAGTACCATGTTGTTTTGATGACTAAAGCTTTGTAATACAGTCTGAAGTCAGAGAGTATTATACCTCTAGTTTTCTTCCTTTTTCTCAAGATTGGTTTGGCAATTCAGGGTCTTCTGTGGTTCCATATAAATTTTAGGATTATTTCTTCTAGTTCGGTGAAAAATGTCATGAGTATTTTGATAAGGATTACATTAAATCTGTAGATTGCTTTCAGTAGTATGTATTTTAACAATATTAATTCTGCTAATCCATGAACCTGGAATATCTTTCCATTCCTTGGTATCATCTTCAACTTCCTTCATCAATGTTTTATGGTTTTTAGAGTACTGGGCTTTTACCTCCTTGGTTAAATTTATTCCTAGGTATTTTATTCTTTTTGATAAAATTTTAATTGGGGTTATTTTCTTGCAGTCTCTTTCTGATAGTTCATAATTAGCATACAGAGAAGCAATAGGTTTCTGTATATTAACCTTATATCCTGCAGCTTTATGGAATTCATTTATTAGTTCTAATAGATTTCTGGTGGCAACTTTAGCATTTTCTATATGCAGTATGATGTCATCTGTAAACAGTGACAGTTTTACTTCTTGCCTTCCAATTTGGATGCCTCTTCCTTCTTTTTCTAGACTGATTGCTGTGGCTAGGACTTCCAATATTATGTTAAACAGAAGTGGTGAGAGTGGGCATCCTTTGTCTTGTTCCTGATTTTAGAGGAAAAGCTTTCAGCTTTCCACCATTGAGTATATTAGCTATGGGTTTGCCATAAATAGTCTTTATTATATTGAGGTATATTTCCTCTACACCAACTTTGATGAGAGTTTTTTTATCATGAATGGATGTTGAATTTTGTCAAATGCTTTTTTGTGTGTGTCTACTGAGATGATCATGTGACTTTTATCCTTCCTTTTGTTAATGTGGTGTATCACACTGATTGATCTGTGCATGCCTGGAATAAATCCCACTTGTCATGGTGTATGATCCTTTTTATATATTGTTGTATTCAGGTGCTAATATTTTGTTGAGGAGTTTTGCATCTATACTCATCAGAGATGTTGGCCTGTAATTTTCTTTTTTTGTAGTGTCTTTTTCTGATTTTGGTATCAGGGTAATGGTAGCATCATAAAATAAATCTGGGAGTTTTTCCTCCTCTTCAGTTTTTTGGAAGAGTTGAGAAGGACAGGTATTGCTCTTCTTTATATGTTTGGTAGAGTTCCCCTGTGAAACCGTCCAATCCTGGAATTTTGTTTGCTGAGAGTTTGTTTGTTTTATTAGAAATCCAATTTTACTACTAGTGATCGTCTGGTTGAATAGCCTATTTCTTCCTGATTCAGTCTTTGAAAGTTCTGTGTTTCTAGAAAGTTGTCCATTTCTTCTAGAATGTCCAATTTGGCATATAACTGTTCATAGTATTCTCTTATGATTTTTTATATCTCTGTGGTGTTGCTTATTTCTCCCCTTTAATTTCTTATTTTGTTCATTTGGGTCTTCTTTTTCTCTTGACGACCTTGGCTAAAGGTTTAACAATTTTGTTTATCTTTTCAAAAGATAAACATTGGTTTCATTGATCTTTTCTATTGTTCTTTTGGTCTCTATTTTATTTACTTCCTCTCTGATCTTTATTATTTACTTTCTTCTGCTAACTTTGGGCTTTGTTCATTCTTCTAATTGCTTCGGATGGTAGGTTAGGTTGTTTATTTGAGATTTTTGTTCTTTCTTGAGGAAGATCTATATCACTATAAACTTCCCTCTTAGAACTGCTTCTGCTGCATTCCATAGATTTTGGACAGTTGTGTTTCCATTTCAATTTCCATTTTCATTTGTCTTGAGGTATTTTCTTATTTCCTCTTCCATTTCTTCATTGACACATTGGTTTTTTTAGTAGCATGTTGTTTGGTCATCACGTTTGTTCTTTTCCCATTCTTCTCTCTGTAATTGATTTCTAGTTTCATAGTGTTGTGGTTGGAAAAAATGCATGACATTAATTTCTATCCCCTTAAAGTTGCTGAGACTTGTTTTATGGCCTAGCATGTGATCAATCCTAGACAACACTCCATGTGCACTTGAAGAGAATGTGTATTCTGGGTTTTTTTTGGATGGAATGTCCTGTAGATATCTATTAAGTCCGACTGGTCTAATGTGACATTTAAGACTACTGTTCCCTTATTGGTTTTCTGTCTGAATGATCTAGTGAGGCAAGTGGGGTGTTAAAGTCCCCCACTATTATTGTAATTTGTCCATTTCTCCTTTTAGGTCTGTTAATATTTGCTTTAAATACTTACAAGCTCCTGTATTAAGTGCACATATGTTAATGAGTACTATATCCTCTTCTGGTATTGGTCCCTTTATTATTATATAATGCCCTTCCTTGTTTTCTATTATAGACTTTGTTTCAAATACTGTTTTATCTGATATGAGTATTGCTACCCCTGCTTTTTTGTCATTTGCATTTGTATGAAATACCTTTTTTTTTAAATTAAAGTATAGTTGATTTACAATGTTGTGTTAGTTTCTGGTGTTCAGCAAAGTGATTCAGTTATACTTATACATATTCTTTTTCATATTCTTTTCCGTTGTGATTTACTACAGGATATTGAATATAGTTCCCTGTGCTATATGGTAGGACCTCATTTATCTATTCTATATACAGTAATTGGTATCTGCTAATCCCAAACTCCTAATTTATCCCTCCTCCACCTTTCCCCTTTGGTAACCTAAGTTTGTTTTCTATGTCTGTGAGTCTGTTTCTGTTTTGAAAATAAGTTCATTTGTATCATATTTTAGATTCCACATATAAGTGATATCATATGATATGTGTCTTTCTCTTTCTGACTTACTTCAACTTAGCATGATAATCTCTAGGTCCATCCATGTTGCTGCAAATGGCATTATTACATTCTTCTTTATGACTGAGTAATATTCCATTGTGTGTGTATGTGTGTGTGTGTGTGTGTGTGTGTGTGTGGTATATCTTCTTTATCCATTCATCTGTCGATGGACATTTAGGTTGCTTCCACATCTTGACTATTGTAAATAGTGCTGCTGTGAACACTGGAGTGCATGTATCTTTTCAGATTAGTTTTCTCTGGATATATGCCCAGGAATGGGACTGCTGGATCATATGGCAACTCTATTTTTAGTTTTTTAAGGAACCTCCATACTGTTTTCCATAGTGGCTGCACCAATTTACATTCCCACCAACAGTGTAAGAGGGTTCTCTTTTCTCTACACCCTCTCCAGCATTTGTTATTTGTAGACTTTTTAATGGTGGCCATTCTGACCAGTGTGAGGTGATACCTCATTGTAGTTTTGGTGTGCATTTCTCTAATGTTGAACATCTTTTTGTATGAAACATCTTTTTCCATCCCCTTACTTTCAGTCTGTGTGTCTTTAGCTCTGACATGAGTCTCTTGTAAGCAGCACATAGAAAGGTCTTGTTTTTTTTTATCCAATCAGCCACTCTATGTCTTTTGATTGGAGCATTTAATTCATTGACATTTAAAGTGATTACTGATAGATATGTACTTATTACCATTTTGTTAATTGTTTTCTGATTGCTTTTGTAGGCCTTCTCAGTTCTTTTCATCTTCTTTTAGTTTCTTCCCTTGTGTTTTAATGGTTTTTCTTTAGTGGTATGCTTGTGTTCCTTTCTCTCTAGTTTTTGTATATCTATTGTAGGTTTTTGACTTGTGATTCCCATAGGGTTCACACGTGTTGATCTTTAACAGGTAGTTCACACGTGTTGATCTTTTAAACAGGTAGTCCTTTAAGTGCAAACACATTCTAAAAAATCTACATTTTGTGTTTCTGATGTCATATTTTACAGCTTCATGTTAATCCCTTCACTGTTTATAGTTGTTTTTATAATTTTTTGTCTTTTAATCTTTGTACTTGTATATTTAAGTGGTTGATCCTCAGCCTTTACTATATATTTGCCTTTAATAGTGGATTTTTCCCTTCCTACAGATTTTTTACTTTTCGTTGTAGCCTTGTCTCTTCCACTTAGAAAAGACCTTTTAACATTTCTTGTAGGTAGGTTTAGTATTGATGGACTCATTGTTTTTGCTTGTCTGAGTTGTTTTTCTGTCTGTCAAGTCTAAATGATAATCTTGCTTGTAGAGTATCCTTGGTTGCAGGTTTTTCCCTTTCAGCACTTTAAATATATAGTACCATTCCCTTCTGGCCTGCAAAGTATCTGCAGAAAAATCAGAATTCTAAAGGCCTTTAGAATCCTCTCTTTAACTTTTGCCATTTTAATTATGATATGTCTTGGTGTGGGTCTGCTTGGGCTCATCTTGTTTGGGACCCTCTGTGCTTCCTGTGCCTGGATATGTTTCCTTCTTCAGGTTCAGGAAGTTTTCAGCCATAATTTTATCAAATACATTTTTGACCCCTTTCTATTCTCCTGGGATCCCTATAATGTGAATGTTGGTAAGCTTGATATTGTCCTAGAGGTCCCTAAAACTGTTCTCTTTAAAATTTTGTTTTTCTTTTACTGTTCTGGTTGGGGGATTTCCATTATTCTATATTCCAAATCACTTATGCATTCTTCTACATCACCTACTCTGCTGTTAATTCCTTCTAGTGTGTTTTTCATTTCAGTTATAGTATTCTTCAGCTCTGACTGGTTCTTTTAAATATTTTCTAGTTCCTTGTTAAAATTCTTACTGTGTTCATCTATTATTTTCCCTAATTCATTTAGCATTCTTATTACTAATGCTTTGAACTCTTGATCTGGTAAATTATTTATTTGTTTCATTAGTTGTTTTTTCAGGAGTTTTCTCTCATTCTTTCAACTGAAACAAATTCCTCTGTCTTCTCATTTTGCTTAACTTTCTGTCTCTATGAAATTAGGTGGCACAGTTATCTATTCTGGTCTTGAAGGGCTGTCCTTGTGTGAGTGTCCTTATACAGTGCACATGCCAAGTGGCTTCGGTGGGAGTGCTGGATCTGACACAAGCACAAACCATCTCTTCCCCCAGGGTGTGCTGGCAGCTATCACACTGGTACAAAGTGGGGTTGGAGGTGGAGTGGCTAGGAAGAGAGCCAGGTGTGAGCTGGGGCTTCTCCTCTGCTCGGTGGCCATCGACACCCTATTTGGGGTGCAGTGAGGTCCCAGGTGGCTGGAGCAGAATCCCTGAGGGTCAGGTCCAAGCTGTCTCAGTTCCCTCTAAGTGTGTGATCTCCCACTCCCAGCACCAGTTCCCTTGCTCCAGAGGGGAGCAGTACTAGAGCAAGAAGGGCTGGAGTGGGTGCTCAGCATGGGTTGCAATGCGGGCTATGGTAGTCCTGGTCCCAGTCAGAGTCCTAGAGTGCTTCAGATGCACTGCCTCCATAAACACCAGCAATGGCTGTCCCCACCCCACTCAGATGCCTTTCTGGGTCCACGTTGGCTCTGTCCCTCACAACCATGCACTCCCCTTGGCTGCAGCAGCCCTTGCCCTAGTGTGGAACTGTGTCATGGAGCAACTGGGGATGGAAAGGGCACTCAGCTCAGGCCAGGGTGCACACTGCAGTGGTTGTGGGAAACCAGCCAGAGTTCTATGCAGCTTTAATCTCCTTCCTCCACCTTTTTTCAGGAGTAGCAAGTGTGTGCATGCACTTCATAATCAGAGTCTTACAGCCCTCCTGTTAGTCCCACTGGTTTTCAAACCAGCTAAGGTGCTCACCTTCTCAGTGTCAGAACTCAAGGCTAGGGTGCCCAATATGTGGCTTGAACAGCTCTCTCCCCAGGGAGGATCTCTGAGCCTATGTAATCTCCCACCTTTTCTGTGTCTCCTTCTAGGGACACAGGTTGACCTGATCGCTTCTCTTCCCTTCTTACCCAATTTTGTGGATCTGTCTTACAGCCTTGGTTGTACAAGGATCTTTAGGCCAGTTTCCAGTTAGTTTTCAGTGAGAATTGCTCCACATGTTAATGCACTGGTGATGTGTTTGTTGGGGGGGATGGGCAGTGAGCTCCATGTCCTCCTACTCTGTCACCTTTCTTGTACCCTGTGTGTTTTCACTATTTAATCAATCTGATTAGAAATTTGATTTTATTGATCTCAAGAACTTTTAGTTTCATTTTTTAAATTGTTTCTCTGCCTTCTATTTTGTGAATTGCTGGTCTTTATTATTTCCTTTCTTCTGTTTGCTTTGTGTTTCATTTGCTCTTCTTTTTCTAATTTCCTAAGGTAGAAGAGTAGGTCAATGATTTGAGATGTCTTTGTTCTCTAATATAGTAGTTTAATGCTATCAATTTCTTTCTAATCACTGCTTTAGCTGCATCCCACAAATTCTGATACGCCATGTTTTCATTTTCAGTCAGCTCAAAATATTTTCTAATTTTTCTTTAGGTTTCTTCTTTGACCCATGGGTTATTGAGAAGTGTGTATTTTATTCAAGTTTTCTATATCCTTGATGATTTTCTGTCTACTTCTTCTTCTTTTTTTTTTTTTTTTTTAATGATGTTTGCTGTGGGTTTGTCATATATGGCCTTTATTATGTTGAGGTAGGTTCCCTCTATGCCCACTTTCTGGAGAGTTTTTATCATAAATGGGTGTTGAATTTTGTCAAAAGCTTTTTCTGCATCTATTGAGATGATCATATGGTTTTTATTCTTCAATTTGTTAATATGGTGTATCACATTGATTGATTTGCGTATATTGAAGAATCCTTGCATCCCTGGGATAAATCCCACTTGATCGTGGTGTATGATCCTTTTAATGTTGTCTACTTCTTCTATCAATTAGTGATACAGGGGATTATTGAAATCTCATAATATACTTGTGGATTCATCCTTGTAGTTCTATTTATCTG
Organism: Balaenoptera borealis; assembly: GCF_965194805.1. NCBI lineage: Eukaryota > Metazoa > Chordata > Mammalia > Artiodactyla > Balaenopteridae > Balaenoptera > Balaenoptera borealis. Next base: position 150,551,507 of record NC_138860.1, read on the forward strand.
TATTTGTCCTTACAGTTCTAACAGTTCTTGCTTCATGCATTTTGAAGCACTGTTATTAGATGCACAAATGTTTAGGATTGTTATACCCTTTTGATGAATTGATCCCTTTATAGCTATGAAATGTGCCTCCTTATCCCTGGTAATATTGTTTATTCTGAAATACACTTTGATATTACTCTATCCACTCAAGCTTTCTTTTGATTAGTGTTACTGTAGTATATCTTTTCCCATCCATTTACTTTTAAACTATCTGTATCCTCATATTTCAAGTGGTTTTCTTATTCACAGCATATAGCTGAATCTTTCTTGTTTATCAATCTAACAATTTCTCCTTTTTAATTGAGGGTGCTTAGGTCATTTATAATTAATGTGATTATTGATATGGCTGGATTTAAATCTAGCATCTTGCCATTTATTTCCTATTTGTTATATCTCCTCTTTCTTCTCCTTTTCTTCTTTTTCAGCCTTCTTTATATAATTCCAGTTTATTTTTGTTGGCTTATTAGCTATACCTCTCCATTTAAATTTTTCTAGTGGCTGCTTTTAGATTTTTATTCTACATCTTTACTTATCAATCTACTTTCAAGTAATATTATGCCACATCCCATGGCATATAGAAACTTTCCATCTGTATACTTCTATTTCCCCTCTCCTGGAAATACTCTTTGTTTCTATGTAAGTTATAAACTCCACAAAACATTGTTGTTAGTTTTGCTTCAAACAATTATCTTTTAAAGAGTTTTTATATTTACCTATATATTTAACCATTTCTGCTGCTCTTCATTACTTTGTGTGGTTCCAGATTTCCATTATTTGGCATTCTCCATGAAGGACTTCCTTTAACATTTCTTGTGGAATAGGTGGCTGGTAATACATTCTTTTAGCTCTTATATTTCTGAAAAAGCATTTTGCTTTTCATTTTTGAAACATATTTTTACTGGGTATAAAATATAGGTTAACAGGTTATCTTTTTCAATATACTTTAAAGATTTTGTACACTGTGTGGCAGATTGAACTGTTTTGATGAGAAGTCTGCTGTCATTCTTATACTCATTCCTCAGTATATAATGTGGATTTTTTTTCTCTAGCTGCTTTTAAGATTCTTCTCTTTACCTCTGGTGTTAAGCAATTTGATTTTGATGATTATAATGTTCCTTAATGTAGTTTTCATCCTGTTTCCTGCAACTGGAGTTCATTGAGCTTTTTGAATCTATGTGATTATACTTCTCATTAAATTTATAAAATTTTTTATCACTGATTCTTCAAATATCTTTTCTGTCAACCCACTTCTCTCCTTTGGGGACTTCAATTACAGAGTTAGGCCATCCAACACTTCCCACATCTCAATCATGTGCCATTCATTTAATTTTTCAGCCTTTTCTCTTTGTGTTTCGTTTTGGATAGTTCTGTTGCTGTTTTAAGTTTACTAAATTTTTTCAGCAGTGTCTGATCTGCCATTAATCTCATCCAGTGTATTTTTCATCTCATTGTCATTTTTGTTTCTTGAAGCTTGATTTGGGTCTTTTTTATATTTTCTGTGTCTCTCCTTAACATGTATGTGCCTTGATCTTGTTGAAGCTTTATTTTAAGCTTGTTAGGTAGGATCAGAGCAGCCTAAATTTATGGATAACTTCGATCCTCAGGAATTATTTGTCCCTTTCTTACTCTAGCTCGTAAGAATACAAATTATTCCTGGACCTTTGAGAAATGTGTTCCCTGCTCCTTTCCAGTGTTTTTCTCACATACATGCACTGATTAGTAATCAGCTGAAGACACAATAGGAACCTCCTGCAGATCTCCAGAGTTCTCTTATTTCCATAATCTGTCTTGCAAATTCTAGCCATCATGCCCTCCCTACACTGTCTTCAATGCAGGGAGACCTCTAGGCTCAGTTTAGGTTCCCCCCCTAACTGCACTATGGCCTGGAAACTCCAGACAGTAAAGTAGGGTAATCATAGGGCTCACCTTCTCTGCCCCATTGTCCTTTGTATTTTCCCCCCACATATTTTGTCTTGATGTTTAGCTATTTACAGTGGACTGCTATGTTAGTGTGCTAGTGCTGCTATAAGAAAGTACTGCAAACTGGTGGCTTAAACAATAGAAATTTATTGTCTCACAATTCTGGAGGCTAGAAATCCAAAATTAAGATGTCAGCAGAGCTGGTTCCATTTGAGGGCTGTAAAAGGAAAGATTTGTTCCAGACCTCTCTCCTTGACTTGCAGAGTCAAGGACTTGACTTGACTTCCATTTTTCCCTATGCCTCTTCATATCACCTTCTTTTTATGCATATCTATGTCCAAATTTCCCCTTCTTAGAAGTCATACTAGATTAGGGCTTCACCTCTGTAAAGACCCTATAATCAGCCCTACAATCAGATGTAATCATTAAACTGATGTCTATGAAAATCGGTTTAGTATAGTGTTTAAGAGTAGGGACACTGGAATTAGAGTGTCTGGGTTTGATTCTAGCTCCAACACTTGCTCACTCTGTGCCTTAATTTCCTCATCTGTAAAAAGGTAATTATCCTACTCATTTCACAGAGATAGTGTGAAGACACATATATGCTTAGAATAGTACCTGATATATAATATACCCTCAATAGATGTTAGTTAACACAATGATCAAAATAATCTCATCATAAGAACATGAGTAGCGTTACCTAGACCAACAGAGATCTTGCATGGCCTTGATGAAGGAGATTAGAAAATTTATATACAACGACTACTTCATTTATTAAAATCACTACTTCAGAAATATTATCTTCTTCTAGCTTTCTAAGCTTAAAGTCTTTCCTTATATGGAAAAAAATGTTGCCTGCCATTTCAGTAAACAAAGAATGTTGCCTGCCATTCTGGTAAACAACAAATGTTGCCTATCATCAAGTCATCAGCCACTGCACCTGCCACCAACAGTGCACCCTTAGGGTAAATCAGGATGGAGAAAAACAGGATACTGGCCCTAGAGAGTTAAGATGCCTGTCTAAGGAATAATTTCAGTGAGCCCTGACTGTTGCATTTTCCCATATATAGAAAAGCACTAAAATCATTAACTTGAGATATCTGGTTTTTTTATGATTAGCAGTACTCTTTTGATGTTCAACTACATGTTTTGTTTTGTTTTGTTTTTTCCCAGCAAAAACTCCTATAAATCCTGGCTCCTCCCTTACCTCTTTGGAACAGCTCCTCAGAGCTATCTGAGAGGCTGTATCCTGGGCTATAGTCCTCAATAAGGCCACTGTATAAAACATAATTCTCAACTTTTACGCTGTGCTTTTCTTTTTCTTTTCAGTTGACACTAAGAGGTCCCCTCTCTCCACATTTTACATACAGCTGCCAAAACTCAGTTTTCTAAAATTCTACTTTGGTTAATTCACTTTTCTGCTTTAGAACCTGTAAAATCTCTATAAATTATCATATTAGAGTCTAGACTCCTTTGTGTGGTTTCTGAAAGCCTCTGAATATCCAGCAGTCTCTTTGTACAACTTCATTTCCCAGTCGCCTTTAGCCTCTTCTTCACTAGGCAGGTTGATATCTCCCGTCCTCCCTACAAGACATGCCCATTCCTGGTGCTTTCCTGCCTTTTGTTTAGGCTGGTATCTATCCCTCTTTTCACTTATTTTCCACCCTTTACTTTATAGTGCTTACACATCCTTCACTGTCCATTTCAAATCTTTCCTTCATTTACATCTACATGAATGTTTATAAACATCTACGTGGAATGTGCTGCTCTGGCTGTTAGGGATTCAGGCTCATTTAGAAATAAAGCAAATTCCTGACTGCTTCATTTATCAGAGCTCTCCCTTCTTCGAATCTTTAATAAACTTCCAATAAGTTTCAGCACTTATTTCCACATTACTTTATCTTTTAGTTATTTTTATATTATTTATATATCTATATTTTGTTTTATATTTTATATTGTTTATATTTTATTTGTTTCATGTCTTCATTCAATATATATATTTCTTGTGCAATTACTCTATACTAGATAGACTGCTAATGATACAGTGGTAAACAAGACAGACACAGTCCCTCATGGAACTAAAAGTCTAGTAGAGAAAACAGACACTGAATAAGGAATTACAAATGTAGTGAGTATTACACATAGAATGTGTGTTATTAAATGAAAGCTTATCTGAAATAAATATGTGAAAAAATGAAAGCTTATCTGAGAAAATACCATTTAAACTGAAACCTGAAAATTGAGTATGGCTTATGCAAATGAAGAGTAAGGGAAGTATGCAACAATAAGAAAATAGCTTGTGCAAAGGCTATAAACAAAAGAAAACATAGTTCAGGGAGTGATAAGAAAAACTAAAGGTACAAATAAAGAAAAATGAATGAGAGGAAAAGTGGAATATTGTGGTGATTAAATGAAATAATGTATAAGAAATTACTTTTTCAACTATTAGACACAAGACAATTCAACTGTCCAAGATCATGAGAAATAAAATTACACTGAGTTAAAACAAAAATTGAATTAGAAGGGAGGTCAGTCTGCTAAATCAAGTAAGAAAAATAAGTGATATATAATTGGTAAACTTTATTGAAAATTAAATGTAATAAATGACAAGAAATACAGTTACTGTTTTTGAACAAAGATTTCTGAACCTGCACAACCATAAACCTAGGAGGCAGAATTCAGATAAAGACAGATAATATGAATGGCAGCTGTTGTCATGAATGTCCTCAGTCAAGTACTGAAATAATTATGGGGGCCTCATAGCTTTTACAAATATACTTGTATAAACAGATCTAATTACCAAACACAAAGTACCATCTTGCAAACACCAAGGATAGCAATGTACGTTATCCACTTGGAGTTGACATCTGATCATCTCACTTCTGGACAATAAGCTCCCAGAAGGCAAGCATAATGTCTGATTCATCTTTGTATCATATCACAGAATATATTTAATAGACGTTTGTGAAATAGATAATAATACTTCAAATATGGGAAATAAAACAAGTTTTCAAAGCATAGCCTCCTTTAAAAACTATTTAGGGCATAAATTACATAAAAATAGTTCTCTTTAAAGATTTGACTCTAGTTTAGCATGGTTCCAAGGTAGGACTATCTAATAGCTAATGGTATCCCAGAAAAAATTAAGCACACATTCTAACTACTATTTTCTAGTGTCCTGAAAAAAGCCATCAGACAGAAAGCCACAGGGTAAATGTTTTCTTCAAATAGGTCATTCCCACATAATAATACTGAGCCCTGAGCTTAAAAGTCCAGTAAGACATTTCTGTGATTTTAAGTGTATATCAAGTATAAAATGTTTATTGAATGTACAAATGAGTAAGTGAATAAATGGCTGAATGAGAAAGGAAAAAAGAAAGGAAGAAAAGGAAGAAAGAGAAGGAGGGAAGAAGTTATTTTATACCAAGATATGGTGGAAGAAGTAACTGTGGAGTTATCACCCTGTCTAATAAAACAACAAATTTTAATATTATATCAAACTAAGTTTTAAATTTTCTATTTTAAATCACAATGATTACTATCCAACACTTTAGAACCCATTTTAAGAAATTTTTAAATTCAAGTACTACTTCACATGGCAAATAGGCAAGAACAGTTATTACATAATCCTGTTAATGTATGTGTAGTATGCACAATTTCATTTTAGTTACAAAATACAGCTTAATTCAAGATGCAATCATTTGCTTTCAAAACCTTATTTAAAAATAATTTTGGGACTTATAGGTGAGCTATGATTGAACATTAAGTATAGTTAAAAGTAATACATACTTATAGAAAGAGGGAAAAATAAAAGATCCCACCACTAATAAATATTATAAAGTTAATTTTATACTTCAATCAAAACGCAAATCTGTCACTGATTGTCAGCATCAAAAGGTCAAAACACAACAAATGACACAAGCAAAGACTAAATAAATCACAAATTTAACATTTTATCTTTCTGTTATGGAATTCCCTATCACTGATCTAACTCATATAATATTATGAACTGATTTCACTGCCGATTAACTAAAAATTTACATGTAATCATGTATTTCTCATCTTCATTTATGATATTCAATTATGAAAAATTCATGGGAAATCTTACCTCGTTGTATCTGTTGCTGGGAATTTTGATGCTGGTTTTCCGAACTTCCATATCAACCACCAAACCTTGAACTACTGGCAATGTATACTGGTAATTTCTAAAGTCCTGGGCAAAAGCAGATTGAAGTGGAAGAGAGAATTCATCAACGGCAGGATTTAATTTATAGTAATAAAATTAGCATAAATAAAAAGAATGTCAAAATTAAAAGATCTCATTCATTTAAATAATAAGAAAATGTATAATGAAAGCCCCATTGTGTATATTCTACTCTCTGATTAGCCTGTAAACTCTTACAAAGAAGCAGACTAAAAAGTTTCATATACCCTTTATATACAATATTAAACAAATATTTGAATGTTTATCCCTGCTTTGTCACCACCTAACATTTTCTGTATATATTTAACTATCTCCTCCCTCTAAGGTAATAAGCTCCAATAGGGTAGGGATGCTCACTTGTTTTGTTCTTGTTATATCCCAAATGCCTGGAACATCCTGGGGACTAAATGAATACCTGTAGAGTAAAACATGCACGCATATATACATCACATCTAGTATGGTTGCAGCAAAATGAGCAAGAATGGTAGGAGATGAGGTCAAAGTGATAGCACGCAGCTAGATTTCATAGGGTCTGGTAGGTCACCACAAGGACCTTTGCCTTAACTTTTAGAAGGCTTTTGACCTATTTTAACGGATCTCTCTGACTTTCTCTGTAAACAATAGATGGAAAGGGAACAAGAATAGAAGAAAGGATATCAGATAAGCATAATAAAAATAATCCAGGCAAAAGACAGTGATAACTTGAACGAAGATGTTAACAGTTCAAAAGATTGTGAGAAGTTTCAAACTCTAGATATATTTTGAAGGGAAAAAGGACAATATTTGCCCGTAGGTTGGATGTGGAATGTGAAAAAAAAAAAAGATGATTCTGAATTTCATGGCCTGGGCAAGTTGAAGACAGGAACTGCCATTTACTGAGATGTAGAATATGATGGGAAGGGGAAGTCAGAAGACTGCAGGAGAAGAACCAAGAAAGAATGGTGTCCTGGAAGCTAAGAAAAGAAAATGTATAGATATTAGTAAGTTGCTGGATGGAACTGTGTGAAAATTATCTTCTGATTGCTTCTATTCACTCAGGAAAATTGGGGCTAAGCCATCAGCTGAAACTGAGGAAAGGAGAGGAGGCACTGGAAATTTGAGAAGAGATCCCATGCAAATAGTCATCTAGAGGAGTAGGAATGTATTATGGACCAGGAAGGACTGCCAGGTAGGTCCAAGAGCTTCCTTAATGGTATTGGTCATGAATCTAAAATGAGACCGGTGAGTATGCTACTCTTTTTGTCTTCACTCATATTTAAGTTTGGATGTAAGTTACGAATGAAGGAAGAATTAGATCCAACCAGGTATAATCAATTGACTTTTGATAAAGGTGCAAAGGCAAGTAAATGACAAATGATACTGAAATGAATGGACATACAAATGGGAAAAAAAAGAACTTCAAACAATGCCTAACAGTCATAAAGATTAACTAAAAATGGATCACTGACCTAAATATAAAACATAAAACTACAAACTTTTTAGAAGAAAACATGGAGGAAAATGTTTGTGATATAAGTTTCAGTCAAAAAGTTCTTAGATATGATATAAAAAGAACACTCCATAAAAAAATTAATAAACTGGACTTCAACAAAATTAAAAACTTTTGTTCTGTTAAAGACACTCTTAAGAGAATGAAAAGATAAATTACAGACTGGGAGAAAATATTTTTAAATGACACAAATCTACCAAAGGACTTACATTCAGAATAGATGAAATACTCTCAAAACTCAACAATAAGAAAACAACAACCATATTTTTAAAACATGAACAGTTGGAAAAATTTGAACATTCACTAAAGATATAAAGAGGACAAAATAAGCAAATGAAAGATGCTCTAAATCATTCATCACAGGAAATATACAAACTAAAATCACAAAAATTAAAACCACTAGACTCCTGTTAGAATGGCAAAAATTAAAAACCAAAAAGGAGAAATAATAAGTGCTGGCCAAAAAAAAAAGGATCCTTATACCTGATGAATGCAAAATACTGCAGGCATTTTGGAAAACAATTTCAGTTCCTTATAATGTTAAACATACAATATGGCTCAACTATCCCACTCCCAGAGAAATGAAAACTAAATATTCACACAAAATTTAATACATGGATGTTTATAGCAGCTTTATTCCCAGTCGCCAGAAACTAGAAACCCAGATATGCATCAACAGGTGAATGAATAAACTGTAGTTCAAACATACAATACAACACTACTCAGCAATAAAAATGAATGACCTATTGATACTGAAGGGTACCAGAATATACTACTCCTAAATATGCCTCTTGTTAATCAGTCTTTGGCCAGTCTAATTTAGAGGGCCCCAGCTGAAGAACCTGAGATGAGTATAAGAAAAAGATTTTATTTCCTTCCCAACAATACATACAACACAGATTAATCTCAAATGCATTATGATAAGTAAAGGAAGCCAGATTAAGAAGGCTACATGCTGTATAATTTCCATTATAGGACAGTCTGAAAAAACTAAAACTATAGGGGCAAAGGATCAATGGTTACCAGACATTACAGGTGCACCAGCAAATTTTCTGGTGATGGAACTGTTCTGTATCTTGATTGTGACAGTGGTAGTAACGTAACTGTATACATTGTCAAAACTCTTAGAATGTACTCCAAAAAAGGTGGATTTTACCATACATAAATTTAAAAAAAAATTTTTAAAGAAAAAGGTAGATTTAATCAGGGTTTACATTTTGCCAGGCTACCAAAACACAGGGTAAAAGCGAAAAAAGAACTAGAATTATGTAAAAAAGTGATTTTAATGATGAAACCATGGAATCTTAATGTAGATAAACAGAAAAGCTGGAGGAGTGAGAAACAGTGAAAAGGTGTTGAAATCAATAGGTTGTAAATCCTGGTAAACTAGGGAGAAAGTGATGATGTAGAGTGAGATGCTTCAGTAGATAATCCAATAAATATTTGTAAAAATGAATTGAGATAGACCATAAGAACCTTAGGCTGCTGTTGCTTGATTACAGGATAAATATCTCCTTTTCATTCCAAAATAGATTACAATCTGAAAGAAAAACTATCTTGTCAAAAATGTGACTAAAAACTAAAGTTACCAAGGAGGGACAAAGGGATGGGGGTTGGAATAGAAGAATAGAGAGAGAGATCTTATAGATTAAAATATAATTTAAAAAATTTCACTTCTGGCCAAGATGGAGAAAAGGGGACTGGATTTAGCCTCCTGCCTTAAACGACCAAAATTTGCACAAAACACATGGAACAATGATTTCCAAGACACCAAATTTCAGACAACAAAGGACAGTGGTCCTTGAGAGACAGGAAACAAACAAGATGAGCTCTATGACTGCCCAGGTTATGCTTTAGGAGAGTTTCCAAGCTCAGATGCAGGAAGCGGGAACCCAGGCAGAGGCTGGCAGACTTCCTGAGTTGAGGAGACAAAACTGAAAATCGAGAAAAAATTCAAGGTATTTAGAGTTCACAGGACAGAGAGGAGAAAACTGCAGAGAGAGAACTCCAAAGGTTCACAGAGGGTCGCATCAGAACAGCAGTGTTCTGATTAGCAAATGTGTGTGAGGATACTTCTTGAGGCTAGTGAAAGAAATGCCTGAAATGATTACTGGGAGCATTATGTGATACACAGGTCTGTGAATAGTGCCTATTCCCAAAACCCAGATAGAAAAAGCTCATAATTCATGGGCACTGGGTAAAGTATTACTGTATAATAAAGAATTTGGCTGACCTCTGCCCCTGGTTCCTGGGAGGTAACCTCTAAACCCGTGGAATTTCCTGAGTGATATGAGTGCCTTTGTTATTCCTGGCAGACTCTGAGAGTCTATGTCAGTTTGATGACACTGATGCTAAAAGGATAACTCGGGGTGGCGGCCGGCCATTTCAGAAACACCAACCATGTGATGAGAGGCTGGGGCTCTGAGGCACGTGATATCAGCCTGACTTCTGCAGAGTGCCGAAGTGGGGCTGGAGACTGAGTTCAATCACACAGCTGGTGATTCAATCAATCAGGCCTCCTAAGGAAACTCCAATAAAAACTCAGGGCACAGATGCTTAGGAGCTCATGCCGTATGTATTGTTACACATCAATGTACGTGGAAAGTGACATGTTCCTGAAGACACAGAAGCTTCTTGTTTGGAACCCTCCCAGACCTTGCACTATGTGTCTCTTCTATCGGCTGCTCCTGATTTATATCTCCTTTGTTATAATAAAACTGTATCATAAGTACAGTTGACCCCTGAACAACCTGGGGGTTGGGGCGTCAACCCCTGCACAGTTGGAAATCCATGTATAACATTACACTCAGCTCTCTGAAGTGCAGTTCTGTATCTGTGGATTCAACTAACCATGGACTGTGTAGTACATATTTATTGAAAAAAATCCACATATAAGTGGATCTGAGCAGTTCAAGCCCATGTTGTTTAAGGGTCAACTGCATAGTACTTTGCTGAGTTCTGTGAATCATTCTAGTGCATTATCAACCCTGACGGGCTAGTGGGATCTCCCACACTTGTATCTAGTTAGTCAGAACTGTGGGAGGTCTGGGGACCCCTGAACTTGCAGCTAGCATCTGAAGTAATGGCAGTCTTGTGAAGGACTGTGCTTAATCTGTGAAGTTTGGCTTAATTCCAGACAACACCAAAAGTCATTACAAATATAGCTGAGCTCTGAACAATGTGGGGGTTAGGGGCACTGACCCCCTCTGTGCAGTCAAAAATCCATGTATAAATTATAGTCGGCCCTCCATATCTGTGGTTCTGCATTGGAGGATTTAACCAAGAATGGCTCATGTAGTACTGTAGTATTTACTGTTGAAAAAAAAATCCATGTATAAGTGGACCCTCACAGTTCAAACCAGCGTTGTTCAAGGGTCAGCTGTACTCAGAAGGGTTTTGCCTTAGTAGTGGGGAATAATCAGCCCTATACTAAACAAGACTTTGGTTCCACCTTACAAATCTTAAAAGCAAGACTCAAAAGGATCAACCTATTTTTTAGATAAATTAACTGTGTTATTTGTAACCAAACTCAAGAATTTTTATAGGAACATAAAAATACCTGGGATCCAACAAGGTAAAATCACAATATCTGTCATCCAATAAAAAATTTAAAAAATACCAAGGATGCAAAGAAGCAGGAAAATACAACTCAAAATGCGGGGTGGAGGTGGGGGGAAATCAATCAATGGCAACTGAGTCAGAACTGAAACACATGTTAGAATTACCAAACAAGGACATTATAATACTTATTATAATTATATTCCAGATGTTTAAAAAGTTAAGTACAGGCACAGAAGATATAGAAAAAGACCCAAGTCAAACTTCTAGAGATGAAAATTACAATGGCTGAAATTACAGGAAAAAAGAAAAAGGATGGAATCAATGGCAGTTTAAGTACTTCAAAATAAAAGATTACTACAATGAGGTATCACCTCACACCAGTCAGAATGGCCGTCATCAAAAAATCTACAAACAATAAATGTTGGAGAGGGTGTGGAGAAAAGGGAACCCTCTTGCACTGTTGGTGGGAATGTAAATTGATACAGCCACTATGGAGAACAGTATGGAGGTTCCTTAAAAAACTAAAAATAGAACTACCATATGACCCAGCAATCCCACTACTGGGCATATACCCAGAGAAAACCATAATTCAAAAAGAGTCATGTATCACAATGTTCATTGCAGCTCTATTTACAATAGCCAGGACATGGAAGCAACCTAAGTGTCCATCGACAGAAGAATGGATAAAGATGTGGCACATATATACAATGGAATATTACTCAGCCATAAAAAGAAACAAAATTGAGTTATTTGTAGTGAAGTGGATGGACCTAGAGTCTGTCATACAGAGTGAAGTAAGTCAGAAAGAGAAAAACAAATACTGTATGCTAACACATATATATGGAATCTAAAAAAAAATGGTTCTGAAGAACCTAGGGGCAGGACAGGGATAAAGATGCAGACATAGAGAATGGACTTGAGGACACGGGGAGGGGGAAGGGTAAGCTGGGACGAAGTGAGAGTGGCATGGACATATATACACTACCAAATGTAAAATAGATAGCTAGTGGGAAGCAGCCACATAGCACAGGGAGATCAGCTCGGTGCTTTGTGACCACCTAGAGGGGTGGGATAGGGAGGGTGGGAGGGAGATGCAAGAGGGAGGAGATATGGGGTTATATATATGTATAGCTGATTCATTTTGTTATAAAACAGAAACTAACACACCACTGTAATGCAATTATACTCCAATAAAGATGTTAAAAAAAATTAAAAAGTTCTAACTCAGAAAAAAATAAATAAAAATAAAAGATTAGTGAACTTGAGGACACAGCAATAAAAAAAACCTGTCCAAAATGAACACACAGAGGAAAAAAAAACACTGAAAAAGAAATAAAGAGAGCATTAGTGAGCTGTGAAACAATTTCAAGCAGGCTAATAAGTCTATTAACAATGGAGTCCCTGAAGGAGAGGAGGGGTGGACAGAAAAATTATTTAATGAAAACTATAAACCCACAGGTCTAAGAAGCTCAGAAAACCCCAGCACAAGAAACATGGAAAAAACTATACCAAGGCACATAATCAAATGGCTCAAAAATAGTGATAAAAAGAAAAATTTCAAAGCAAAGAGAGAAGGATAAAACATTATGTAGATAGGAACAAAGGAGGGAATACATATTTCTCATCTGAAAAACTGTCAGCCTAGAATTCTACATCCAGCAAGAGTATCTTTCAAATACAAAGGACATTGTTAGAAATACAGATGCTAAAAGAATTCACCACCAGCCAATCCACACTATGAGAAACATTACAGGAAATCTTTCAGGTAGAAGGACAATGACACCAGATGGAAATACAGATTTATACAAAGGAATGAAAAGCACTGGAAATGGCAACTACATGGGTAAACCTACAAGAAGCTTTCTTATTGTTTACATCTCTTTTAAAGATAACTGGAACTATAACTACAATAGCATGACAGAGTGAGGAAATAAACAAGTCCCCCCAAAGCAACTAAACAGTTGGGTAGATTAAAAAAACAAAACAAACAAACAAAAAAACCATTTCAGTGCCCTGGAATTAGACCAAAGACATACAATACACTGAGATGTGTTCATTCATAAAAACTACTGAACTTCAAGTAAGAAGAATAGAGTTGAATCTGTGATTTTCTTGCCTGGGGCTGCCTTTAGCCCTGTTCATAGTTCAGCCAGGGCAAGGTAGTTTGTGAAAACAATAAGCTTTGCTGCTTGAAGGATCTTGCTTGATTTGGAGTGTCTCAGTTAAAGTGGTAATCTCAGTGGCTAGTGAAAAGGACCAGTGGCTCTGTTAGCCTGAGGTTGCTAGCCTATTTGGAGCAAGTAATGAGCAGGCAGACTAGCCAGAGATTTAACAAGAAGTTCTGGTAATGAGACAGACATAGGGAACTTCATAAACTCTCCAAATACCCAGGACTGATCTTAGTCTGTGCACATGTGCAGCAGTGACTTTAATGGGCCCAAGCCAACCAACCTTCTTGGTCAACAGGGTTAGAGCCCGTGCATGTGCAGAGGAGACATGAGCAAGTCCAGCAGAAAAGAAAAGAATGACGTTTGAATCCCAGTCCATGCAGATCCATCAAGAAAGTATAGATGCCTTACTGGCTAGAGGTATTTGAACACAAACTCTAACCAATCTTTGGCAAAAGAGTAAGCTACACAGACACAGGGGACACCACCAGGATGCCAGGCTTAAAATTAAAACACGACATAATGCTGGGTGCTTTAAGTATAACTACTCCTCACAATAATCCTGCAAGGTCACTTAGTTAGTGTATAACCAAGAGCCAGAATCCTGTACTATTTCATTCCAAACCTCCATATACTTTCCAAAGAATATACATGTTCTGTTCTTTTCCTATAGCATAAATCTTCACCTACGTGAAGAAGCAGGGTACTAACAAAATAATAAAATCCTTCTCTTCCTTCTCATGCAAACCCCAGTAAGGAAAAAGAAAATAAAAATTCCCAACTTACTGCTAGAAGATTCATGATGGTATGCCCCGTCTCTCCAAACAATGGCTTCCGAAATCTGACACTGAACAGTGGGCAAGGATAAACTATGGAAATGAGAAATGATCAGACTAAGCTTGGCAGCTTAAAATTTTGGTAAAAGAGACATCATGTTTCACAGAGTTCTCAAAATATAATTGTAATGACTCATTAGAGCATAAAATTTAGGGCTCAGAAAGTATTTACCATAACAGCATCACAGACAAATTTGGAGCCTTCTACAAACCACACCAGTCTTTTGATGCAGCTGTTTCAAAAATGAACTACATGTCTTAAGAAGCACTCTTTCCCAAACTGGATTAATATATTCCAGGAAACAAGTATCTCCTGATTCCTCTGTGCTCAGGAAGTCTAAAAGAGTTCACTCTTACACATTTCTGACTCAGGACCCTCCTTAGACAAGCCAAACACCAGGTGATCCTATTAGCTGGCTCACTCCTCGAACTTTACGGTTTAAACTGCCTGTACAACACAGGAAAATACAAATGTTTTTCCTCTGCACACAAGCCTTTCCTTTCCCTACTTCATTTAGCTGATTCATATGCTTCTTTCACAGTTCAGTCCAGAGGTACCTTGGTCCTTCATTCTCGGTGAAGTTAGAGCCCATCTTTGAACTCCCAAAGAACTCTGTTAACTTTGAACATGTGTTTTGACATAATATACTACTATAATTATGATTTCTATGTCTTCCTTACAAAGGTTCCCAAGAGCCTATAACCACGTCTCAGCCATTTCTGAATTCCGGATTTACTACACATGGTAGGCCTTTATTAAATTCTTGTTGAATGAATGAATAAGTGAAAGACTGAAGGTGACCTGCTGAAAACATATAATACACTGTTTTATGTTTTATAAAATAATTTTTAATTATCTCATTTGATCCTCTTAATAATACCATGCAATATAAAAGGCAAGTATTATTATCTCCAGTTGCAAAGGAAACTGACAATCAGACAACTTGAATGACTTCACCCAAAGTTACAGAGCTAGTTAAGTGGCAGAGTTAAGAACTTTATTCAAGTGGTCTGATTCCTAGACCAGGGCAACCTTGATTAGGAAAAGATATAGAGTTTAAAATAAAGCTTGCATGGGACTTCCCTGGTGGTCCAGTGGTTAAGAATCTGCCTTCCAATGCAGGGGATGCAGGTTCAATCCCTGGTCAGGGAACTAAGATTCCACATGCTGGGGGGGCAACTAGCCCGCGCGCTGCAAGTACTGAGCCCGCGTGCCTCAACTACAGAGCCCACACGCTCTGGAGCCCATGTGCCACAACTACTGAGCCCACGCACTCTGGAGCCTGCTCGCCACAACTAGAGAGAAGCCTGTGTGCTGCAAAGAAAGATCCCACGTGCCGCAACTAAAGATACAACACAGCCAGAAATAAATAAATAAATAAAATAATAATAAAATAAAATAAAGTAAAGCTTGCATTTAGGCCTTAATGTCTTTAAAAACAATCACAGCTTAGTTGCACTGCTACGGCCATGGGCAAGGAGGCTCTTTTGTTGCTTACTTTACCAGCTGAGAGTGATCTCTATACCACTAGCTTCCAGTATCTATTACATTATATAAAATATAATTTGTCATAACTATTTTCCAACCAAGTGACAAAAAATATACTTACCATATATAGATACTATAAAAAATAAAGTTACTTGTTAAGTTGATATTCATTTTTTCTGAAGATGATCATGTATCTATCAATTAACCTACAAAACCAGTAAGTTTACAACGCAATAATGTTATTTTGAGTTCTTCCCATTATAGCCAAAATAAGTAGAGACACTGGCCAAATTTAGCTTAGCTATTTCAAAAGAATACTTCCGTTTAATTGTATCACCATGGGGCTCTCTGAATATCTCAAGTCTGTTTAGTCATTATGTCTTGGTCATATGGCTTAGAAGAGGGTATTTTATACTTACGTCGATATTCGGCTCCAAGTCTCAACATTAGTCGGATGGGAAACACTTTAGCCCAAGGAGTTTCCCATTTCTGGATGAGAATCCCAAACAAGTAAGGTGGGGTTGGGAGTACTAGGTCTTGCAGTGACTGGTAAGTAGATGTCACATATAAGAATCCGCCATGTTCTTTACTGCCAAGGAAACTTTGACTGAAGAAGGAATGTCCCAAGTTGCCTACAACATTCCCTAAAACAAAAAAGTACATTAATTACCATCAATAAATCAATCATATTTTTTATAATCATTATTCTCAGCACTGGGCCAGACACTACCAAACAATAATTCCCAACCTTCCACTATGAAAGACACATATCATATTTATAAAGTTGTTTTTAAATAAATGGCATTTGTTAAATGAAAATTCGTTTTCCAATTTTATCAGGGCTTCTGGTGAGCATAAAATACCTTGTATTATCACACTCTAGTTTGTCTGGCTAAAAGCCAAAAATATTGATGCCTTCCTTTAGACTAAACTTACTGTATGAATTACTTTAGAGGTCTCAGTATAAAAATTATTGCCTCAAATGTCACAAAAAAAATGTTAAGATTAGGTACCTGCTCTCACAGAGCTTACAATCCCATTGAGTAAATAAATTCAATTCATGAACATAACGATTAAGACATTAAGTACAGCTATATATGAGATATTAAGGGAGGAAAATTTATGGAGAAAGTAGTAACACAGACAGGATTTATTCTATTTTTGCTTGAGACAAATATGAAACATAAACAACTTAGGGTTTATTTAAATTCATATTAGGCAGGTCTTTTGTTTTTTAGTTGCAAATGCTCTTAACTAAGCACTTTCTAATTCAAATATTTTCTGAATGAAACAGCAACAAATCACCCTTCATTAAGGAGACATTTTCCTCAGTTTAGAACTACAAAAGAACTTCATGACAAGAGCTGTTCAATAATTTAACAGCAGATTTGTTCACTAGACATGTGCAAGCTTCCTTTGATACCTCTGAAAGAAATAACAGCAAATACAGAAATCGCCATCAGAGAAGTTAATGCTTACTTTCCCTGAAAAATAGAGTCTATTGCAGAACAGTTCAATGATGGAACATAGAATCCTTGAGTGAAGTGGAAGCTATGCTGACAGTAGGGACCACAAGTGAAGGGAACATCTCCCCACAAAACCCAGAAACTTTATGACTGAAAGCCATGTTCACCTGCACATCATCATCTGCCAAATACATTTAGGGGTAGTACCCTTGCCCCAGGATTAACAAAATCTGGGGGACCTCCCTGGCGGTCCAGTGGTTAAGACTCCACGCTCCCAATGCAGGGGGCCCGGGTTTGATCCCTGGTTGGGGAACTAGGATCCCGCATGCCACTTGGCACGGCCAAAAAATAAATTAATTAATTTAATTAAATTAAAAAATAAAAAATAAATGAGAACCTAGGGGGAAAAACCCCCCAAATCTGGCTTTATGTTTAAGCTGCTGGGCCAGATCTATAAAAACAAAATAATCCCCATATCAAGGAAGTAGTATGTTATTTTGAAAAAAATCAGATTTTGGAGTCTCAGAGACATGGGTTTGAACACTAGATCCATCATTTACTATTATGAGATTGGGGGCAAGTTACTTGACTTCTGTGAGCCTCAACATCTGTGACAACAGGGCAAGATTATACTAAATTTCAGATCTGATGTGAATAAATGATAGAATATATGTAAAATGCCAAGCAGCACCTTGCACAGTCTGTTCTCAAAAAATGTTAACTATTACTTTTGTAATGCAAATATACATATAATGAATGATCAACCAAACATTATACAACTTTCTTTACTTTATCAAAGATTTTAGAGTAAAGTTTTTATAAATTTTCATCTTTTCACTTGAGTTGGGGTGTGGGGAGAGAATGGGAAACAAAAGAGAAGATTTTTTTCCCTCCACAATGGAGACTACACCACAGGAGTCCTCTAAAGCGCTAATGACAGCATAATGTTTATCTTTCACAAGAATGCCCTAGTGAATACAGCTCAGAGGTGAAAACTGTGTTAAGCTTGGTACTCAAAGCATTCATTCATTATTCCTTTGGGATCTCCCTATAAGAGACTGGAATCTATTACTGGTTATTTTTCCACAGATACTAATAACTTTTCTGCTTCTACCACCTAAAAACCCTCCTCCCTGCCCAATCACACGCAGATTCTTATGTCCCTTTACATTATAAAATATATCTTTTATTTTTTAAGCATTTACTTTCTTAAAAATTGATAGATCTCTATCAATTTTAATGAATAATTTAGTTTAGATTGCCATTTATCACCTCATCTAAAAATAAGTAACATTCCTTGGGTATAGATATCAACTAAAATAAAATACAGGGTATGAGAATTTGACCAAAAAAAGCTTTCATTTGAAGACTTTAACTGGGGCTCCAACATTAAAAAGAATTCCAAAAGAAAGCAATGTTGGGAGTGAAAGAGAAGTAATACTCAAAGAGAGAATAACTAAGAATTTTCTAAATTAAAGAAAGAAATGTGTTTTCAGATCAGAAGTACACTTTAAGTACAAAAATTAGCTTAAAAATATTCTAAATACATTTTTGTCTAAGTTAATTCTTAGGCTGAGATAAACTTTCACATTAAAAAAATGAAAGATCAGGGACTTCCCTGGTGGTCCAGTGGGTAAGACTCCGCACTCCCAATGCAGGGGGCCCGGGTTCCATCCCTGGACAGGGAACTAGATCCCACATGCATGCCGCAACTAAGAGTTCGCATTCCGCAACTAAGAGTTCGCATGCCGCAATTAAGAAGTCCGTGTGCTGCAACTAAGAGTCCACATGCTGCAGCTAAGAAGTCCACGTGCCGGCAACTAAAAGATCCCGCGTGCCACAACCAAGACCCAGTGCAGCCAAAATAAATAAATAGGTAAATAGATAAATAAATAAATATTTTTAAAAAATGAAAGATCAAACTTCATTGTGTTTGAGGCCTATAATTTTATTAGTATATTACACATTAATAAAAATAAAATTCAAAGAAGTTGAATGCATTTAACACCATACAAATCAGTAATATAGTGCCTTAAAGTTTACATTGCCTTTTGATAAATCTATACAGGATAAGAAAGAAATTTAAACTAATCAAAAGTGCATCTGGGTTAACCCAGGTGGCTACAATTTAAAGGAAAAAAATAAGGAAGACTACAGAATGAGAGTAGGTGACAAAAAAGAGATAATAAAAAGAAAAAGATCTTTCAAAGATCTGAAATTATAGAAACTTCCCAAGTGACCTGCTTGAGTGACCCATGGTATTTCTTTCTCAGGGACCAGAGACACACTGGGTCTCAGAAACACTCTTAAGCTGATCTAAATAGTATTTTCCCTTCTCCCCAAGTCCCAGTGGGAACAGGAAGTCAAGAATAATAAGCACAGCATTTTTATTAACAGAAGTGTTCTCTCAGGACTCCTTTCCTCCAGGTGATTTTCCACCAAATGACAAAAAAAGCTTGCTAGTGACATCACACCAACTGATTTACTCCCCAACTCACGGTTTTTAAATTAAGCCTCTCCAACGTGCCAGACCATTTGTTCTAAAGGTTGGTATACAGAGTTGACCCAGACAGATAAAACTCTTGCCCTCATAGAGCTTATATCCTAATGAAGGAAGACAAACAAACAATTTCAGTTAGTAAAGTTAGTGATAAATGTTTTGAAGAAAATACAACAAGGAAGGTAATGTGAATGATTGATGGGGGAAGGGGAGAGAATACTTCTTTAGCCATGAGAGTCAGGGAAAATCTTCAGAGAAAGAAACATTTGAGAACAGACCTGAATGAAGAGAAGAAATCAGCCAGTAAAGCTCTGAAAAGAACAGCACTCCAGGTCGGGCAGGAGTAAATTCAAAAGTCATGAATCGGAAATGAGTATGACAGGTTCAAAAGTCACAAAGATGATCAATGTAGCTAAAGCAAACTAAGGAGTATTAAGAGATAAGGTCAAAGAGACCTTTAAGGACTAGATCATATAGGACCTTTATAAAATTGGAGTTTATTCTAATTGCAGTGGGAAGACAATGGAAGGTTTAAGGCAGCTTTAATTGTGCCATCACATTCATCACCATGTTACTAGGCTACACAAATGTGCTCTCAATTCATAAGGATTAGATTTAGGACACCCAAGAAATAGTTGAGAGAAGATAAACAAGTCCGCAAATGTAAAATTGTGAATAATTTAAAGGGAACAAAAAGCTGTTTTCAAATGTAGAAATGATCTAACCTACAAGGTTAATATTTATGTTCTGTGCTTATAATTGTCTTCTTGCTTTGTTCTGAAGTTAAATCTAAAAGTTGAAAATCAGTAACAGTGTAAACCTTATTATACCCTTAATAATTATATAATTATTATAATTGATTATTAAATATTAATCAATTCACATTAACATTTCTCTTAATAATCTTCTTTTTTTTCTTTCATAATTGAGATTTTATTGGTTGTTTTGAGGATCAGTACACAGACATTTCAATTTGTACACAATTCTCAACATACGTACCAAAAACCTAAAAAATCATGTAGTTGTGATTCTTTTCTGAACAGTTATTCCAGTGACTTTCCAGCTTAAAATTTGGGGGCAAATTTTCCTTCGCAGGATATCAAGTACCAATATCTTCAAATATTGATATGCTGTTACATTGTAAGTCCCACTAATTCACAATTTAATATCATATACACTACATACTCAAATTGTCAATCGTTCACAGCACATTAACAGTTACTAGAAGAACTGGACTACCACGACCAAAGTTGTTACAGAGTGCACAAAATTGTGCCCAGGAGAGCCAAGATCAAGGGGTGAGTGGTTTGCTTTAGGAAACAATTCTACCAAAAACAACATGGGAAGAGAAGTAATTTAAAGTGTTTAAGACATTAAATGCACACCTGACTCCAAACTGCCATTTAGTATGCTTTGTATTATAGGATATAAAAGCTACCCTCCATCTGTGGAATGTTAAGCTGATACCCAAGACAATCAAAGCCTCCCATATTCAATATCCCACTATTTTCTGGTTGTACCAAAAAGTAAACAACCAGCAAATGATTTCACCTCTTAAAAAAAAGCATTTACACTTAAAAAATGGGATGAGGTGGGATTCCTTCCTTTTTAAAAATGTTTCTAGAGCTACTAAAAAACTTGCATTTACAAAATAGTTGATAAAAATATTCCTCTGGATTGTACAAGAAGGGAAACAGGGACCACTGATAGGACCAGGTGTGTGATATTAATCAGACTTGGCTTCTTTCTCTCCTGCTTCATCAGAAGCTGGGCTCTCCTCATTTTTAGTTTCTCCATTTTCTGCAGGTAAGTCTTCTTTAGTCTCTTGGTTAGCCACTTCAGCCTGTTTTCCCTTTGCTCCCCTTTTCCCTTTTGTTTGCACTTTTTTGTCGGAAGATTTATCCTTTCCTGCCGTCTTTTTTGGCTTCGTTTCCACTTTTGCAGGAGCTGGTTTAGCTGACAACCTCGCCGATCTCCTCTTGGGCTCCTCCTTCGCCGCCCCCTCAGCGGAGCTGACCTTCCTCTTGGGCATCGTGGCGGCGGGGCGGGCGCGTGCCGGGTGCCTGCGGGCCGCGGCGCGCCAGAGAGCCTTCGCGAAGCTGGGCTGCCTGGCCGCTGCCGCTCCTCCCACCCTTAATAATCTTCTTGAAGAGAGAAATATTAAACTGGAAGAATTCACTGAATAATGTACCCAGGATCCAGCACAAAAAAGCAAAGAGAAAAATTATACAAAAGAGCAGTTAAGAGATATTGAAGACTGATTTCAGAGGCCCCAACATCAAAAAAAGGTTTCCAAAAATAGACAACATAGGGAATAAAAGAGTAGTAACATTGAAAGAGATAATAATTAAGAATTTTCCAAAGTAAAGAAAGAAATGTTTTCAGATCAAAAGTACACTTTTAGTACTCAGTAGTAAAAATAAATCCACATATGTGTACACATATAGACCCATGGAATAGAGTCCAGAAAGAAACCCATGCATAGAAGGTAAACTAATATTCAAAAACAGGACCAAGGTAATTCAATGGCAAAAGTATAGTCTTTTTAACAAATGGCCGTGGAACAACTGAATATCTATCTATAA
Source organism: Balaenoptera borealis (assembly GCF_965194805.1). Taxonomy (NCBI): domain Eukaryota; kingdom Metazoa; phylum Chordata; class Mammalia; order Artiodactyla; family Balaenopteridae; genus Balaenoptera; species Balaenoptera borealis. Next base: position 150,573,764 of record NC_138860.1, read on the forward strand.
GCAGGAAAAAATCAAAAACAAAATGCACAAAAAAATTCCCAAAACAAAACTTTGAGAACAAAACTTCAAGACTTACCCCATTCCCTGTACAAAAATTAACTCCAAATTAATCATAGATCTATATGTAAAAGCTATAACTATACAACTTCCAGAAAAATACAGGTGAAAATTTTGGTGACCTTGGGTTAAGGCAAAGATTTTTTAGGAAACTGAAGACAAACTATAAAAGAAAAACTGATAAATTGGACTTCTATCAAATATTAAAGCTTCTACTCTTTGAAAGATAGTTAAGAAAATAAAAAACATAAGTCATAGACTGGAACATAATATCTGCAAAACGCACTATCTGATAAAAGACTTGTATCCAAAATTTATGTAGTACCAATAACTCATTAAGAAAACAACCCAATTTTTAAATGGGCAAAAAAAGAGCTACAGATGGCAAATAAGCATATGAAAAGATGCTCAATATCATTAGTTATTAAGGAAATGCATATTAAAACCACAAAGAGATACCACTAAACACTCATTAGAAAGGCTTTTTTTTTTTAAAGGAGTATCAAGTGGTGGCAAGGATCCAGAACAATTGGAACTTTTCATACATTGCAGGTGAATGGATAAACAAATTGTGGTACATACATCCATTCAACCATATAGATGAATCTCAAAAGCACTGCGTTAAGTGAAATAAGCCAAACACAACAGTGAGATTCCATTTATATAACCTTCTGGAAAATGCAAAACTAGAGGGACAGAAATCAAATCAATAGTTGCCAGGGACAGAGGGTAAGGGGAGGGGATTAAATACAAAGGGACATGAGGCAAGGTTTAGAGATGATGAAAACATTATATATCTTGATATTGGTGGTTGTTACCTGACTGTATCTGTTTGTCTAGACTCACTGAACTGAATATATGTATATTTATATACAGTAATATATGTCTGAAAAGGCACATATTATTGGATATAAATTATACCTCATAAATCTGACTAACAAAAACAGAGAACTTTAATAGTGGACTTACAGATAATCAAGGATAAAGAGAAAATCCTAAAAGCCAAAGAGAAAAGACAAATAACTACCTGTTAAAAAAAGAAAGAAAAAAAACTAGACTGCAGGAGATGCCAGAAGACAACGAAGTAATACCTTCAAAGTACTTGCTAAGGGGAGGTTAAAGGAAGAAATGAACGAATGAGAGAAAGAAGGAAGAGAGGAAGGGAAAAAAATCTGTTAACCTAGAATTTTGTAGCCAACTAATTATTCAAGAGTGATGGCAAAATATTTCAAACATACAAGGACTAATGGAGTTTAACAACCATAGGCCCTCACCAAGAGAACTAATAAAAAGATGTATTTCAACAAGAAAAGCAAGTCCTAATGGAAATATGGGATACCAAAATAGCAGATATACAGAAAATATAGTGGCAAATTTAATAATTTTGATTGAATTGAATATTGATACTGATATTGAAAATTGAATATAATTGAATTAAGTAAAAACAATTATTTTTTCTTTTACAAAAGGTAAAACCAACCACAATAATAGTAAGAATGGTAAAGATATTAAACGAGTGAAGCATGCTTAGGTCTGTGTCACATTAGGGAGGATAGAAACGCTCTGAGGCAGAATTCTGTCTGCTCCCTGGTGTACATGCCTTGTTTAATTCCCTCCCCTTGCGTGGGGAAAACACCTATGAATATGATGGGTGTCACTCCCATGATTAGGTTACTAATTAACAAACTTTGAGTTCATCAACAGGGAGATTATCAGAGTGGGCCTGACATAAGGTCTTTAAATCTAGGTCTAGAGGTCAGAGAATCAAAGCAGAGACACACTCTTGATGACCTGAAAGAAAGGAAACATCCATGTTGTAAACTATCTATGGAGCCATGAGGCAAGGAACAGCAGGCAGTCTCTAGGAGCCGAGAGTACTCCCCAACCAAGAGCTAAAAGAAAGCAGGGATTTGTAAGAAAGTGAATTCTGCCAACAACCTGAGGACCTTGGGCTCCAAATGAGAAGCCCAGCATGGCTGACACCTTGAGGCACCCTGAGCCGAAGATTCAGCTAAGCTGTGCCTGGACTCCTTACCTATGGAAACTATGAGATAATAAATTTGTGTTGTTTCAAGCCACTAAGTTTGTGGGTTAGAAATATAGTAATAGAAAGCTAATACATACTGAATAACTTAACTCTGTCAGAAAAAGGTCATAGTTGAGTGTTTACGTTGAAAAAATTAAAGGAATCCCAAAGAAAATGCTAACATAATAGAAACATGAGTAAAAGACATAAACAGGGACATATTTGTCACAGAATACAAAATGTACATCGCTAATAAATATATGAACATATGCTCAGCCTCATAAATAGTTAGTGAAATGCAATTCAAAATGAGACACCGTTTCATATCCACCAGACTGGCAAAAATTAAAACTCTCATAATATCAAATGTTGGCAACTCTTATACACTGAAGATGGGGACAGGTAGATATAAACTGGAAAACCTCTCTGGGAAATAATTTAACATCATCTAATAAAGTTGAAGAAATCCATGCCTTATAAACTTATACTCATAAGTATACATGTACAAAAAAATTTAAAGAACATATCTGAATAACAGTAAACTGGTAAGAAGAACAAACTGTTCATCATGAAGAGAATTAATAAACTGTGGTAAATTTATGTAGTTCGTATAAAACAGTAGCCTGAAAATGAATGAACTAGAGGCATGAATGAATGCCAGAAACATATGGTAGAGTGAAAAAAACAAAGCACAAAAAATGTGTACAGTGTGATAACATTTGTATAAAGTTCACAAACACACGAAGTAATATAATCCTTAGAGATGCAAACATTTGTGATAAAATTACTTTTAAAAAGCAAGAAAAGTATAACACAAGATTAAAGACAATGGTTACCCTAGGGGTTGAGGATGGGAAGTCTGGAAGGAAGATGTAATCAGGAAAGAAAAAGGAGAGTTTCAGTGGATTGGTCATTTTTATTTCCCAAATTGGGTATTTTGTTTGTGGGTGGTTATTTTGTTATTAGGCTTTATAACTTGAACAATTACTAATATACATGCTTATACACTTTTCTACATACCAAATAGTTTTTAAAGATAATTAAAGGCATTCAGAAGAAGAAATTGCTTCTATCTGGGAAGATCATCAGGGGAGAACTCATGGAGAAAGTGGTCATTGATACGACTTAAGAGAACTGATAGGATATAGATAGTTGGGGTTTTGGGAAATAGCATGGTGTGTGGGGGGGCATCAGGATCACAGGTAAAGAAGTAGGATATCATCAAAGTATACAACAAACCAAGTAATGTTTAGTTTGGCTTCACTGTAAGTATGGGGAGACTACTGGTGGGAAATGAGACTGGAAATATAGGATCAGATTATGTAGAGCACTGAATATCAGAGTACACAGTTTATTCTAAAGGCAACACAAAGCCAGTAAAGGTTTTTGAGTAAGAGAGGGAAATAACCAGAGATTAACTCCAAAAAAATAATCTGGTAGATAACAATTCATTGAAATTCATGTTCTGAATGTCTGTTTGCAAAACATAAGAGTAAAACACGGAGGAGGAGACCTTCAAGATGCAGGAGTAAGATGTGGAGATCACCTTCCTCCCCACAAATACAACAAAAATACATCTACATGTGGAACAACTCCTACAGAACACCTACTGAACACTGGGAGAAGACCTCAGACTTCCCAAAAGGCAACAAAATCCCCACGTACCTGGATAGGGCAAAAGAAAAAAGAATAAACAGAGACAAAAGGATAGGGACGGGACCTAAACCTCTGGGAGGGAGCTGTGAAGGAGGAAGTTTCCACACACTAGGAAGTCCCTTCACTGGCAGGGATGGGGGGTGGGCAGGGGGGAAGCTTCAGAGCCACAGAGGAGAGCGCAGCAATAGGGGTGCAGAGGGCAAAGCAGAGAGATTCCCGCACAGAGGATCGGTGCCAACCAGCACTCACCAGCCTGAGACGGCTTGTCTGCTCACCCGCCAGAGCAGGCAGAGGCTGGAAGCTGAGGCTTAGGCTTTGGAGATCAGACCCCAGGGAGAGGACTGGTGCTGGCTGCGTGAAGACACCCTGAAGGGGGCTAGTGCACCACAGCTAGCTGGGAGGGAGGCCGGGAAAAAGTCTTAACCTGCTGGAGAGGCCAAAGACCATTGTTTCGGGGTGTGCAAGGAGAGGGGCTTCCTGCTCCATGTGCCCACAGATGGCAGAGCACCACCTAAGTGAGCTTCAGAGATGGGCATGAGCCATGGCTATCATTTTGGACCCCAGAGACGGGCATGGACCGCTAACACTGCCTCTGCTGCCACCAAGAATCCTGTGTGCAAGTGCAGGTCACTTTCCACACCCACCCCGGGAGCCTGTGCAGCACACCACTGCCACGGTCCTGTGATCCAGGGACAACTTCCCTGGGAGAACACATGGTGCACTTCAGGCTGTTGCAAGGTCATGCCAGCCTCTGCTGCCGCAGGCTTGTCCCACATTCCAATTATGACTACCGTACCCCTCCCTTTCCCCAGCCTGAGTGAGCAAGAGAGCCCTAATCAGCCACTGCTTTAATGCCCTCCTGTCTGGGTGGGGAACAGATGCCTGAGGGTGGCCTACGTGAAGAGACAGGGTCAAAACCAAAGCTGAACCCCAGGAGCTGTGTGAACAAAGAAGAGAAAGGGAAATTTCTCCGTGCAGCCTCAGGAGAGCGGATTAAATCCCTGCAATCAACTTGATAAACCCTGTATCTGTGGAATACCTGAATAGACAATGAATGTTCCCAAAATTGAGGTGGTGGACTTTGGGAACAACTGCTGACTTGGGGTTTGCTTTCTGTGTCTGACTTGTTTTTGGTTTTATGTTTATCTTAGTTTAGTTTTTAGTGCTTGTTATCACTGGTGGGTTTGTTTATTGGTTTGCTTCCTTTTTGTTTTTCCTTTTTTCTTTTTGTGAGTGTGCATGTGTATGTTACTTTCTATGATTTTGTCTGTTTAGTTTTGCTTTTAACATTTGTTTTGGGGTTTTATCTGTTCATATTTTTTCCTTCCTTTTCTTCCAAGCCATGTGGCCGGCAGGGTCTTGGTGCTCTGGCCAGATGTCGGGCCTGAGCCTCCAAGGTGGGAGAGCTGAGTCCAGGACACTGGACCACCAGAGACCTCCCGGCCCAAAGCAATATCAATTGGCAAGAGCTCTCCCAGAGATCTCCATCTTAACACTAAGACAGAGCTCCACCCAATGGCCAGCAAGCTCCAGTGCTGGAGACCCCATGCCAAACAACTAGCAATACAGGAATACAACACCACCCATTAGCAGAGAGGCTGCCTAACGTCATACTAAGTTCACAGACACCCGAAAACACACCACCAGATGCAGCCCTGCCCACCAGAAGGACAAGATCCACCCCACCCACCAGAACACAGGCACCAGTCGACCTCACCAGGAAGCCTACACAAGCCACTGAACCAACCTCACACACTGCGGGAAGACACCAAAAATAACAGGAACTATGAACCTGCAGCCTGCGAAAAGGAGACCCCAAACACAGTAAGTTAAACATAATGAGAAGACAGAGAAATATGCAGCAGATGAAGGAGCAAGGTAAAAACCCACCAGACCAAACAAATGAAGAGGAAATAGGGAGTCTACCTGAAAAAGAATTCAGAGTAATGATAGTAAAGGTGATCCAAAATCTAGGAAACAGAATGGAGAAAATACAAGAAATGTTTAACAAGTACCTAGAAGAAATAAAGAGCAAACAAACGATGATAAATAACACAATAAATGAAATTAAAACCACTCTAGAAGGAATCAATAGCAGAATCACTGAGGCAAAAGAACGGGTAAGTGATCTGGAAGATAGAATAATGGAAATAACTGCTGCAGAGCAGAATAAAGAAAACAGAATGAAAAGAATTGAGGACAGTGTCAGACACCTCTGGGACAACATTAAAAGCACCAACATTTGAATTACAGGGGTCCCAGAAAAAGAAGAGAAAAAGAAAGGGTCTGAGAAAGTATTTGAAGAGATTATATTCGAAAACTTCCCTAATATGGGAAAGGAAATAATCAAGTCCAGGAAGCGCAGAGAGTCCCACACAGGATAAATCCAGGAGAAATATGCCAAGACACACATTAATCAAACTATCAAAAATTAAATACAAAGAAAAAATATTAAAAGCAGCAAGGGAAAAGCAACAAATAACACACAAGGGAATCCCCATAAGGTTAACAGCTGCTCTTTCAGCAGAAACTCTGCAAGCCAGAAGGGAGTGTCATGATATACTTAAAGTGATGAAAGGGAAAAACCTACAACCAAGATTACCCTACCCAGCAAGGATCTCATTCAGATTCGATGGAAAAATTAAAACCTTTACAGACAAGCAAAAGCTAACAGAATTCAACACCACCAAACCAGCTTTACAACAAATGCTAAAGGAATTTCTCTAGGCAGGAAACAAAAGAGAAGGAAAAGACCTACAATAACAAACACAAAACAATTAAGAAAATGGTAAAAGGAACATACATATCGATAATTACCTTAAATGTAAATGGATTAAATGCTCCCACCAAAAGACACAGACTGGCTGAATGGATACAAAAACAAGACCCATATATATGCTGTCTACAAGAGACCCACTTCAGACCTAGGGACACATACAAACTGAAAGTGAGGGGACGGAAAAAGATATTCCATGCAAATGGAAATCAAAAGAAAGCTGGAGTAGCAATACTCGTATCAGACAAAATGGACTTTAAAATAAAGACTATTACAAGAGACAAAGAAGGACACTACATAATGATCAAGGGATCAATCCAAGAAGAAGGTATAACAATTGTAAATATTTATGCACCCAACATAGGAGCACCTCAATACATAAGGCAAATGCTAACAGCCATAAAGGGGGAAGGGAAATCGACAGTAACACAATCATAGTAGGGGACTTTAACACCCTACTTTCACCAATGAACAGATCATCCAAAATGAAAATATATAAGGAAACACAAGCTTTAAATGACACATTAGACCAGATGGAATTAATTGATATTTATAGGACATTCCATCCAAAAACAACAGAATACACTTTCTTCTCATGTGCACACAGAACATTCTCCAGGATAGATAATATCTTGGGACGCAAATTAAGCCTCAGTAAATTTAAGAAAACTGAAATCGCATCAAGTATCTTTTCCGACCACAACATTATGAGACTAAATATCAATTACAGGAAAAAAACTGTAAAAAATACAAACACATGGAGGCTAAACAATACGCTATTAAATAACCAAGAGATGAGTGAAGAAATAAAAGAGGAAATTAAAAAATACCTAGAAATCAATGACAATGAAAACACGATGACCCAAAACCTATGGGATGCAGCAAAAGCAGTTCTAAGAGGGAAGTTTATAGCAATACGATCCTATCTCAGGAAACAAGGAACATCTCAAATAAACAACCTAACCTTACACCTAAAGCAATCAGAGAAAGAAGAACAAAAACACCCCAAAGTTAGCAGAAGGAAAGACATTATAAAGATTAGATTAGAAATAAATGAAGAAGAAATGAAGGAAACAATAGCAAACATCAATAAAACTAAAAGCTGGTTCCTTGAGAAGATAAACAAAATTTATAAAACTTTACCTAGTCTCATCAAGAAAAAAAGGGAGGGCTTCCCTGGTGGCGCAGTGGTTGAGAATCTGCCTGCCAATGCAGGGGACACAGGTTCGAGCCCTGGTCTGGGAGGATCCCACATGCCGCGGAGCAACTAGGTCCGTGAGCCACAATTACTGAGCCTGTGCATCTGGAGCCTGTGCTCCGCAACAAGAGAGGCCGAGATAGTGAGAGGCCCGCGCACCGCGATGAAGAGTGGCCCCCACTCGCCACAACTAAAGAAAGCCCTCGCACAGAAACGAAGACTCAACACAGCCAAAAATAAATAAATAAATAAATAATAAAATTTTTTAAAAAAATGGGTTGCACCTTTTAAAAAAAAAAAGAAAAAAGAAAAAAAGGGAGAATACTCAAATCAACAGAATTAGAAATGAAAAAGGAGAAGCAACAACTGACACTGCAGAAGTACAAAGGATCATGAGAGATTACTACAAGCAACTATATGCCAATAAAATGGACAACCTGGAAGAAATGGACAGATTCTTAGAAAAGTACAACCTTCCAAGACTGAGCCAGGAAGAAATAGAAAATATGAACAGACCAATCACAAGCACTGAAATTGAAACTGTGATTAAAAATCTTCCAGCAAACAAAAGCCCAGGACCAGATGGCTTCACAGGCGAATTCTATCAAACATTTAGAGAAGAGTTAACACCTATCCTTCTCAAACTCTTCCAAAATATAGCAGAGGGAGGAACACTCCCAAACTCATTCTACGAGGCCACCATCACCCTGATATGAAAACCAGACAAAGATGTCACAAAAAAAGAAAACTACAGGCCAACGTCAATGATGAACATAGATGCAAAAATCCTCAACAAAATACTTGCAAACAGAATCCAACAGCACATTAAAAGGATCATACACCATGATCAAGTGGGGTTTATCCCAGGAATCCAAGGATTCTTCAATATATGCAAAGCAATCGACGTGATACACCATATTAACACACTGAAGGATAAAAACTATACAATAATCTCAATAAGCTTTTGACAAAATTCAATACCCATTTATGATAAAAACTCTCCAGAAAGTGGGCAGGGAGGGAACCTACCTCAACATAATAAAGGCCATATATGACAAACCCACAGCCAACATCATTCTCAATGGTGGAAAACTGAAACCATTTCCTCTAAGATTAGGAACAAGGCAAGGCTGCCCACTCTCACCACTTTTATTGAACATAGTTTTGGAATTTTTAGCCACGGCAATCAGAGAAGAAAAAGAAATAAAAGGAATCCAAATCGGAAAAGAAGACGTAAAACTGTCACTGTTTGCAGATGACATGATACTATACATAGAGAATCCTAAAGATGCTACCAGAAAGCTACTAGAGCTAATCAATGAATTTGGTAAAGAAGCAGGAGACAAAATTAATGTACAGAAATCTTTTGCATTCCTATACACTAATTATGAAATATCTGAAAGAAATTAAGGAAACACTCCCATTTACCACTGCAACAAAAAGAATAAAATACCTAGGAATAAACCTACCTAAGGAGACAAAAGACCTGTATGCAGAAAACCATAAAACAATGATGAAAGAAATTAAAGACGATACAAACAGATGGAGAGATGTACCATGTTCTTGGATGGGAAGAATAAACATTGTGAAAATGACTATACTACCAATGGCATTTTTCACAGAACTAGAACAAAAAGTTTTACAATTTGTATGGAAACACAAAAGACCCTGAATAACCAAAGCAATCTTGAGAAAGAAAAACAGACCTGGAGGAATCAAGCTCCCTGACTTCAGACTATACTACAAAGCTACAGTAATCAAGACAGTATGGTACTGGCACAAAAACAGAAATATAGATCAATGGAACAGGATAGAAGGCTCAGTGATAAACCCATACACATATGGTCACCTTATCTTTGATAAAGGAGGCAAGATTATACAATGGAGAAAAGACAGCCTCTTCAATAAGTGGTGCTGGGAAAACTGGACAGCTTCATGTAAAAGAATGAAACTAGAACACTTCCTAACACCATACACAAAAATAAACTCAAAATGGATTAAAGACCTAAATGTAAGGCCAGACACTATAAAACTCTTCGAGGAAAACATAAGCAGAACACTCTATGACATAAATCACAGCAAGATCCTTTTTGACCCACCTCCTAGAGAAATGGAAATAAAAACAAAAATAAACAAATTGGACCTAATGAAACTTAAAAGCTTTTGCACAGCAAAGGAAACCATAAAGAAGACGGAAAGATAACCCTCAGAATGGGAGAAAATATTTGCAAACGAAGCACCTGACAAAGGATTAATCTCCAAAATATACAAGTAGCTCACACAGCTCAATATCAAAAAAACAAACAACCCAATCCAAAAATGGGTGTAAAACCTAAATAGACATTTCTCCAAAGAAAATATACAGATTGCCAACAAACACATGAAAAGATGCTCAACATCACTAATCATTAGCGAAATGCAAATCAAAACCACAATGAGGTTTCACCTCACACCAGTCAGAATGGCCATCATCAAAAAAATCTACAAACAATAAATGCTGGAGAGGGTGTGGAGAAAAGGCAAACTTCTTGCACGGTTGGTGGGAATGTAAATTGATACAGCCACTATGGAGAACAGTATGGAGGTTCCTTAAAAAACTAAAAATAGAACTACCATATGACCCAGCAATCCCACTACTGGGCATATACCCTGAGAAAACCATAATTTAAAAAGAGACATGTACCGCAATGTTCATTGCAGCACTATTTACATTAGCCAGGACATGGAAGCAACCTAAGTGTCCATCGACAGAAGAATGGATAAAGAAGATGTGGCACATATATACAATGGAATATTACTCAGCCATAAAAAGAAACGAAATTGAGTTATTTGTAGTGAGGTGGATGGACCTAGAGTCTGTCATTCAGAATGAAGTAAAGTCAGAAAGAGAAAAACAAATACTGTATGCTAACACATATATATGGAATCTAAAAAAAATGATTCTGATGAACCCAGGGGCAGGACAGGAATAAACATGCAGATGTAGAGAATGGACTTCAGGACACGGGGGATGGCGGGGACAGGGTAAGCTGGGACGAAGAGGGAGAGTGGCATGGACATATATACACTACCAAATGATGTAAAATAGATAGCTAGTGCGAAGCAGCTGCATCGCACAGGGAGATCAGCTCAGTGCTTTGTGATCACCTAGAGGGGTGGGATGGGGAGGGTGTGAGGGAGGCACAAGAGGGAGGGGATATGGGGATATATGTATACATATAGCTGATTCACTTTGTTATACAGCAGAAACTAACAGAACATTGTAAAGCAATTATACTCCAGTAGAGATGTTAAAAAAATAAAAAACACGGAGTAAGGGAGGGAAGATGGGGAGAAATAATATACAATCTAGAATCTCCCATGGCACTACATTATCCAGAAGGCACCCTGAAACTCTCAGAATGTTATTTTTCACAAAATACCATTTTCCCCCCTCACTGTGGAAAGCATAAGCAATGACATGTAACCAAAAAATTTTATATATACTAAATGAGAAACATACATAGACATATATATATATATATATATATATATATATATACACACACACACACACACATATTATTACTAATACATGTAGTTTAGATTAAAAATCTGTAAAAATATTTTAAGAGCGTTCATGCCAGTTCATACAAAAATCACAGTGAAATAATATACTAAGCTTCTACCTTGATTATCTACACATGGGATTCTTAATAAAATAGGCATAGCACATATGTATTATCCATAGCTGTTTTTTAAAAACTGCTATACTATTAATATACACACATAGGCAACTGACATAATGCTTAGAATACTTTAGTCCTAATTCTGTCACCAACTAGGTCTGTGATTTGGGCAAGCCATTAACACTTCTAGGTCTCATTTTCTTCATCTGAAAAATGAAGCATTATACTAAATAATGTAAGTTCCCTACTAGCTCCAGTATTTTGTAAGCTGTGAAATGATTCCTTTTCAAGGAGAGAGTCAGAGAGAGAGCCTTACAGCTCACTTGTTTATGCTTACTTAAAATATTATTTACTTACTATATACATATAGTATATATCTATATCTATCTATATTTACTATAGATATGTTTGTATATGCCCTCATCTCATAGATAACATTTAACACAGCTTAGATGTATTACAGTCTGACCTTAGTCTTACTTAGTCTTACTATCAGTTCCAAGTGATTTTTGTTGTAGAATTTTTGCATTTTAATATGCTAGTTCAAAATGCACTCTTGATATATAAAGATACTTTTAAAAGAGGAGTAACCATTTATGGTAAACATATATTTTAGTGACTCATGTAATGATTCACATCCTTTCCTTGTTGGTATTTCTAGGAGCTCCATTCATAGATCTAGTCTCTTCACACTGGCCTATCCCATTCACAGCCATAGTTTAAAACTATCACAAAAATGCTGGTCTTCCACATCTGTATTTTAGCCCAGATCTACCTCCTGAAGTCTCTATTTATGTATTCATCTTTCATTTACATATTACCATCTGTTGCCATTATTTGAAATCCAACACACTGAACGAAGAACTCATCTCCCACTCCTCTGCCAAATCTGCTCTTCTTCCTCTATTCACTGCCTCAGTGAATAAGAATGAAGTCCACTCAGGTGCTCAAGCCAGAAATCTGAAGCCAACTTTGACTTGTCCCCTCTCACTCTTCACATTCAATTAGTTCTGAAATCTTATTGAACTGAGGCATCACTCTTTTATATCTCTTCAATACTCTTTATTCCCACTGCCATTATTGGTAATATCCTAATTTCTTGCTGGATCCTGACAATAGCTTTTTTAAAAATCAATTTAAAAATAACAAATGTTGGCAAGGATGTGGAGAAAAGGGAACCCTAGTATACTGTTTGTGGGAATGTAAATTGGTGCAGCCACTATGGAACAGTATGGAGGTTTCTCAAAAAATTAAAAACAGAGCTACCATATGATCCTGCAATTCCACTTCTAGGTATTTATCTGAAGGAAATGAAAACACTAACTAGGAAAGATATCCACACCCCCACGTTCACTGCAGTATTATTTTTAACAGCCAAGACATGGAAGTAACTTAAGTGTTGATGGATGAATGGATAAAGAAAGCATGGTATGTACATTCAATGGAATATTATTGTCATTAAAAAGAAGGAAATCTGTCATTTGCCACACAACACGTATATACCTTGAGGGCATCATGCTAAGTGAAATAAGTTAGAGAAAGACAAATACTGTATGATCTCACTTATATGTAGAATCTAAACAAACAAACATACACTGAACTCATAGATACAGGGAACAGATTGGTGATTACCAGAGGTGAGGGTTGAGGGGTAAGTGAAATGGGTGAAGGTACTCCAAAGGTACAAACTTCCAGTTATAAGATAAATAAGTACTGAGGATGTAGGTACAGCATGGTGGCTATAGCTAACAATAATGCACTATATATCTGAAAGTTGCTAAGAGAGTAGACCTTAAAAGTTTTCATCACAAAGAAAAAAAAATTTGTAACTATGTGTGATGATGGATGTTAAATAGACTTATTGATCATTTCACAATATATACATATATTGAATCATTATAGTGTACACCTGAAACTAATATAATGTATGTGTCAATTATATCAATAAAAATTTTAAGTCAATTTTATTGAGGTATTATTTACACGCAATAAAACCTATATATTTTAATTATACAGTTCAATGAGTTTTGACAAATGTAAACACCCATGTAACCACTATCCCAATCAAGATATAGAACATTTGTATCAACCCAGAGAGTTCCCAGGGCCCATCTACAATCAATTCTAGTGCTTGCACCCACACCTCACCCCAGACAAACAATGATCTAATTTCCATCACCACAGATTCATTTCGCCTGTTCCAGAGAATCACATAAATGTAACCACATAATATGTACTTTTTTGTGCCTGGCTTCTTTTGTTCAGTATTACTGTCTGTGAACTTCATCCATGTTGCATATATCAGCAGTTTGTTTATCTTTCATTGTTATGCAGTATTCTAGTGCTCATCCACTGTAAGTTTGTTTATCCACTGTAATTGCTTCTTATCTGCTCTACCTGCTACCAGACACACAGACTTTGATCCATTTTCATACTGCTTCTAGAGTCATCTTTCTAAAACGCAAATCTGGTTATGTTATTCATTTCTTTCAATGGCTCCTCACTGCCTGCAGAATAAAGGACAAACTCCTAATCAAGACATTCATGAACCTCCCATGCCCTAGTCCCTGATGCCCTCTCAAAACCCATATAAACATGCAATCTGAATACATTCAAACTGAGGGGAAAAAAAAGAATGTTTCAAGTAATTTCTGGAATGAAATTTAGGCCTAGAGGCTCCAGATGACTTCAAATTAACCCCATACATTTTGGAACTGACACAAATACTGAACAGTAAATACCGAACTGTACTTCACAGGTATCATGTGGTCAGTTTCTAACATAGCACCTTGCCTTCATGTAATATTTCACCTAAAATATCATAGCTATGACATAAAGGCATAATCTTTTATGCATAAGCTATAACCACATTAAAGATGAAATTTTATATCATGCTTTTGTACTTATTTCAAGAGCATTTTCCATAAAACTACTACTTTTAATAGCTAGAAAATATTCTAAAAAAGATGCATTCATCTAAAAAGTACAACACACAAACTTTTTTCCTATAGCTGGGAATTTAGGTTGCCTCTAAATTTTTGTGTTAAATTTAAGTAATACGATAATAAACACTTTCATGTACAAAGTGTATTTTACATTTCAGATAATTTCTTTGGCACAGAATCCCACAAAGGGAATTACCTGCATTCAGAAAGTATGAATAATTTATTACTTTAATATATTTATTAAAACATTATCAAATAATATATGAAAATAATTTTAATACATTGGCTACCCTCACCCCACCCCAGCCTTGTTTCTCAGGGATAATCTCATTTATTATTCACTTGCTTTAGTTCTTATACTACTCTTTCCCTATTTATCAACTACAGATATTATTTTTTGACTTTTTATCATGATAAATGAGAACTTAGCTCAATTACACTACTTCTTACCTCCTCTGTTAAATCTGCTGAAGGTTAACTTTGTAATGTCAAATAATACACTTAAGTATACTTCTTCTCTCTCAGCTTTTAATAGTATGTCTTTATATTAGTATCTTTAGTCTTTTCCAACTTCTAATAGCTATGCATTTACTTTTACATTGTTACAGGTAACAATATTTACAATTTATTTTGAAACCATAATAAAGTTGTTCATGCTAACGGTTTTTGAAACTTGAAAATTAAATGAATATTTACATTATGATTATATAAATATTGTTAACTGAAGTAGTAAGTTATCATTATGCTTCCTTCTACCGGATACCAATACTATATCCCCTAGGCCACTCAAAGGAAAATATTCTTACATCATGGTCAATGGATTATCTTACAACTCTGATTCTAGCCATTATAAAATAGTAACAACGTGTCACGTAAAGTATTAAAATTTATAACTTCCTCAAACCATGCCAAGTTCTAACTTGCCAATACTACCAAAGTCCAATGCCAGGTTTCCAAATTTAAGACTATTATTTTGCATATGAGTCCAAAATTTTTTATCATCTGTAAAGGGTGCAGACTAAGTCAGAAAGTATCCCCACCTGCCAGAGCATCCCGATAAAGCTGCACAAAATGGTTAAAGATATCCTTCGGCAAGCACTTTTCATCTGGTAGACATTGTAGAAGAATGACTATCTCAGACTGACCCACTGCATGCATTCCCTTGGTTGTGAAACACCAGCACTTCCTGTTCACATCTATAGATGAAATAAAAAGAAATGAAGACATTCTTTTCAATCCTTACCCTTAAGAAATGCACAGAAATCTTTGTTATAATACACCAAAGAATAAAATAGATCACATTGAGTCTGTATAATTCAGCTGTGAACTGTCACTGCACTGAGCCAAAGGACTATTGCAGAAAATAAAGCATACCAATGCCTCTTGCTCTAAGCAAACACTTACAAAAACAACTGGAAGGGAAGTAAAAGAAGTAATAGTGAAAGAAAGTACACTAAAAACTTTTAACTTCTATTATAAAAAGGTGTAAGTATTAAAAGAAACAACATTCCATTAACGATAAAATAAATAAACCAAACTATGCATCCTTAGCTATAATGATTAAAGGATATATTCCCCCACCTATGTGTGTGTGTGTGTGTGTGTGCATAATTAAATCACTTTACTAAGGGAAATAATTAAAACTAGAAACAAGAAAAACAATAAAAGCAATTATTATAGCCTTGGATTCAGGCTATGTCCTAAAGAAAATATATTTTGATGTATACTTATTAAATTTAATCTGTGACTAAAAGAGTCTAGCTATTTAAATTATAGTCTTCCTGGGAGAAAATTCTAGATAATCAGCAACAGGACTTTACTTGACTTCATCCTGTAAAAAGCAGTGAAACAGATGGCTTTTCTGGACCAATTACTTCTACTTCTTCACTTTAAGGCTATGTAGAGTCACAACAGCACAAGCTATACGTAGTTCAAAAATAATGTTCAATCCTTGATATTTTTATTATTTGTATGCCAACACAACAAGATCCCCAATGGAACTGAAAAAGGGTTCAAATAAAATTATGGATATCACGATGTAAATCAACACTAATAAAAGATCCCTTTCTTTCATTCTGTGAATTGTTTCTTTATATACCTAAACAAGAGGTGCCCAATCCAACTATATTAAGATGGTGCACACTTAAGGAACTCTAGGTTAGCTATTTTCTAAGTATAACTTATAAACTAGAAACGGTAAATTGAAATTTCCAGCAAATTATTTTAGAATTTGATACTAGAAGGAAAGGTGGCAAGCATTAGCAGCTGGCCAAACATACAAGGGTGTGATTAGCAAACAAACCAGAAACCTGCATTGCATTTATACAGAGCCTCTAAAGAATTTAGTATATCGGTGTTTCTGGTTTCCAAGGACACCTTAAAAGAAATACACAGTGGGAACTGGAGGACTGTTCCCCAATGCTTCCTTCCTCTCTCCAAAACTCTGCCTATTAACATTCATCCAGGATAAATGCATTCTCTATTTTCCAATACCATACTGGATTCAAGATTCGAGGTTACTATCCTCTCTCTTATTCTGATACCTAAGAAGCTAGCACCAAGAACTGAGAAGTTTCTTCTGAATCCTAAATTGTGATGTACTTACTGAAGTTTTACTGTGTGTTAGTTAACACTTCTCCCAAATAAGGTTTTGCACCATGATTAAGGTTTCTGGGATTTAAACCTAGCATGTAAATTGACCCCCCTGGATAATTTATCCACCTCCAGTTATTCTGGTGGTGAGTTGTGACTTAGCATACCCATCTCAGGAAGAACTTAACTCAGATGAGTTCAAGTTTCGTTTGGCTTTCCTCCATGGAGAATTCACCTATCTCACCCCTTTGACTAAAAGCAAGAGTCTCAGTCAGTCCAACAGTTGCCCTTGGGGATATATAATTTTATACAAACCAACTTCTTCCGTACCCAGTTTTCATTAAGATGTGGCTCTACATAAAAATACTTGTGTGTAATCAATTTAATGACTCAGTATCTCATTTTAATTTAAAAAAACAAATCTCCAACTTACAATTTACAATTTTAACCATTGACAACAAATTTGCATTTAAAACAAATACAAGTGGGTCAGGGCCACCATCCTCCAATTGCTGCATTACTGAAATCTGTGATGGTTTCTCTTCCACAGCATAGTCTGTAAGGGGAGAAAACAATGTAAGCCATTGGTTAAAGAGACAAATCAAGACAGAAATCTGATGGAGGAATGGCCTTATTATTCACAGGAAAGAGATAAGCAATTGATTTATAGATAGGGTGAACACAGGTTTATATCTGCTATCCCAGTGGCATATTAATAGTGCCCCTTTCATTCTTAAAAGTGATCTAGTCCAGTTTGGATGAAAACATGGTTATCCTGTGTATAGACTTCTCCACGCAATGGTTTAGGCCACAGTCTAAAAACAACCAACCCTTTGATTTAACAAAAATCCTCCAACTATCATAATAAGAATTTCACATATTACATGTTCTAAGACCAACATTTAAAATAATCCGTGATATACAAGGAAGTGATAATACACTAGTTACCTCTAGAAAGGATGTCTAGGGGTTGAAGCAGAGGGGAATCCTACTTTTTACTCTATATGCTTTTGTACTGTTGAGATTTTTTACCATTAAAAAAAATCAAACTTTAAAAAATGCACCCAGACAATAAAAGTATCATAAGCGACTGGTTTTATGAAACAATTCCTCTAAGTATAAGTCAAGAAAGAGTTCAATACAAAATAACACCATTTCTCACTGACCAATAGAAACCAAAATGTATTTTGGAAATGTATACACTATCAATGAAAATATTTACTGAAAAGAGAAACACTAAGTGACTTTCAAAAAATTTTTTTAATTAAGTTTTTCCACTGGAATACAAAATAGCAAAATTCTGGTTAAGAGATAGTAATATGATTTAAGAAAGTGAATATACAATAGATAACTAGTTGCTGCTTCTTGGTAGGAGAGGTTTTGACAATTAGATTTAATGGATGTGACTTTTAATGAAAATGGAACCCTGAAATCTTATTTTAACAGCAGAGTAGGCCAATTTAATTTCTTACTAATTTAAGATTTATTAAAATAACCCAAATTTGAAACCTAAGTAGCAAATTTGCTTACAAAAGAATATTTTTAGAGGGTCCTAGTAAAGGAGCAAAGGCATTATACAATCAAAAGAATGCTTAACTTTATGTGAAAGTTCATTGTTGAACTGAGACACAAGCTGCATTTGATAGTATGATACATTCAGCCAACACTACTGAGAGCCTAATAGGCCCAGCACCATGCTAGGAGCAGAAGACACAAACATGAATTCAGACTGAAGGAATTCATGGTCTATAGAGAATAAGGAATCAGACCTATAAAATATCTAAATTACAATGAAAAATGTGTTAATATAGTAATAGTCTATAAGAATTTCTATTTGAACAGAAATGAGGATGTAAAACACTACTACAAAGACAGCTGAGGTAGGATTCAGAGAAGTTTTCCATTAATATTGATTTTGAAAGGTTGAGGAGTTATTCAAGGAGTCTAGCATATAGAAGGGTATTCTATTCTAGACAGAGGAAAGAAAGATAAAAAAAATATTAATTACATGCCTACTTTGTACCAATTTTCTTGCTATGTACTTTCAGGTATGAAATCTGATTTATTATTCATAATGACTCTTAATTAGCTATAGTTATCTAATTTTTTTAAAAAAATCTAGGAAAAAGATTCAGAGAGGATAAATGACTTGCCCACTGGATCATACAGCTGGAATGAACTGTTACCAGATTAAAGCTCAGGCTGGTCCAGGTATGAAGTCCATTCTCTTCCCACTATTCCACAGCATAAGAAAAAGCATGGAAGTGTGAAATGTGAATATTCAGAAAACAGTAAATAATCTGTAGCATGCCTGTAAAGTACTGGAGTGTTGGCTGGAAATAAAATTAGATAAGTTGAGATAAGGTTACAAGGAATACTGTATGCCAAGGTAAGTAATTTATATGGAAGGCACTGGGAACCCATTGAATTTTCTAAGCAAGAACAACATCCTACGTTTAAAAAGATAACTGGACCTAATCAACTTATTAGCTTTTGCACTGCAAAGGAAACCATAAACAAAACAAAAAAGAAAACCTACGGACTGGGAGAAAATATTTGCAAATGATGCGACCAACAAGGGCTTAATTTCCAAAATATACAAACAGCTCATAATAGCTCAATATCAAAAAAATAACCCAATCAAAAAATGGGCAGAAGACCTAAGGAGACATTTCTCCAAAGAAGACATACAGATGGCCAACAGGCACATGACAAGATGCTCAACATCACTAGTTATTAGAGAAATGCAAATCAAAACTACAATGAGGTACCACCTCACACCAGTCAGAATGGCCATCATTAAAAAGTCTACAAATAACAAATGCTGGAGAGGGTGTGGAAAAAAGGGAACCCTCCTACACTGTTGGTGGGAATGTAAACTGGTGAAGCCACTATGAAGAACAGTATGGAGGTTCCTCAAAAAACTAAAAAAAGAGTTGCCATATGATCCAGCAATCCCACTCCTGGGCATATACCCAGGCAAAACTATAATTTGAAAAGATACATGCACCCCTATGTTCATAGTAGCACTATTTACAATAGCCAAGACATGGAAACAACCTAAATGTCCATCGATAGACAAATGGATAAAGAAGATGTGGGGTGTGTGTGTGTGTGTGTGTGTATATATATATATATATATATATACACACACACACACACACACATACAATGGAATATTACTAAGCCATAAAAAAGAATGAAATAATGTCATTTGCAGCTACATGGGTGGACCTAAAGATTATCATACTAAGCCAAGTAAGTCAGAAAGAGAAAGACAAATACTGTATGATATCACTTATATGTGGAATCTAAAATATGACACAAATGAACTTATCTATGAAACAGAAATAGACTCACAGACATAGAAAACAGACTTGTAGTTGCCAGGGGGCGAGGAGGGTGCAGGGGAGGGTTGGATTGGGAGTTTGGGACTAGCAGATGCAAACTATTGATATTATATATAGATTGGATAAACGACAAGGTCCTATTGTATAGCACAGGGAACTATGTTCAATATCCTGTAACAAACCATGATGGAAAATAATATCAAAAAGGATATATATACATGTATAACTGAATCACTTTGCTGTACACCAGAAATTAACACAACATTGTAAATCAACTATACTTCAAAAAAAAAGATAACTGGCACCAATATGTAAGATTAAATAAAGGAGAGAAAGACTGAAGGCAGGGAGACCAGGTAAAAGACTAGGACAAAAATGAGGAGAGATTATTGATAAACCATCTCCTGAAAATGTACTGACTGGATGCTGATCTGGATCTATCAACAAGAAACTTTTGCATAAAGATAACATTCTTGGGCTTCCCTGGTGGCACAGTGGTTGAGAATCCGCCTGCCAATGCAGGGGACACGGGTTCAAGCCCTGGTCTGGGAAGATCCCACATGCCGCGGAGCAACTAGGCCCATGAGCCACAACTACTGAGCCTGCGCGTCTGGAGCCTGTGCTCCACAACAAGAGAGGCTGCGATAGTGAGAGGCCCGCGCACCGCGATGAAGAGTGGCCCCCGCTTGCCACAACTAGAGAAAGCCCTCGCACAGAAACGAAGACCCAACACAGCCAAAAATAAATAAACAAATAAATTAATTAATTAACTTAAAAAAAAAGATAAGCATTCTTTTGACTGATTAGTAAGTTTGTGTCTTACCAGGACTCACTAAAAATATTTTTTAACAGAAAATTGCTACTTAAGTACAGAGCTCTCCACTTATTATATACACATTTCTGAATGTGTATTGTACTTCAAAACAAGAAGTTAAATTAATGTACTGACTGTATCATGTGGGCCAATCCTAGAACTATAAGCAACTCTTCAGAGTATTATGTGCTTTGGAATATGAAGAAGGAACTGCCAATAAGCTACATTTATACACAGTGGGAATTAAAAATAATATTACATCCTTCCAACATATGAAATGATAATATAAAAACATAAATATCTTCTCTAAAACAATCAGTAACAGCAACAATGCTTTTCATGGCACTGAGTAGTCACCTTTTTTGTTGGAGAAGAGAAAGGTGGTTATCACTTGAATTCTATCTCCTTCCCTTAATTAGAAGGCAACATTTGGCATATATAACTATCCCTGTTTAAACATCTAAGTCCACATACCTCCTTTTACACCAGTGGAGATGAGAATGGGAGGAAGGCCATCTTCAGGAATAAGGTTCATTGCACTGCCAACAGGACTTCCAACCTGAGTTATACTTCCAGAGAATAGAGAAATATCCGTCTAGGACAAGCAAATTAGCAAAGAGAGCATTACACACAGTTGAAGACTTGCGCAGAATAGAGTCCAGACTACAAATGGGAATTTAAGTGAAAATTTCAAATTCATACTTTTTGAAAGACAGCACAAGATACTCATTAACCTGTGGTTTCCCAAGGACTGGGCTTATACTATGAAAATGTTTATAATTGTATAGTTTCTCCTTTTGGCATCATCAAATCATAGTAATGAGAGAAAAGGTCTTGGAACCTGGGTTAACGCTTCCTTTACCAAGGTTTCTTTTGCCATAAAAGAAAAATATTTTTTAAACTTGCAGTGGCAACAGAAACAAACTTTCAACATTATCTCATAATTTCTGAACCTTGAGAATTGGGGTGATCGTTGTACAACAATGTGAATGTAATTAAAAATGATTAAAATGGTAAATTTTATGTTATGTCTTTTTTACCACAATAAAAAAAAATTAACTTTGATGAAAGAGTTTTCATTTACTTTGTCATGAAATTAAACTTCAAGTTCATTTTTCTTTGCATTAATATGAAGATCACATTAACTACACTTAATAAAGTATAATGTTGCAAAATACATTTTGAGTGGGGTTAAATCCACTTAATTAACAGTTTAATAGAATATGCTCAAAGATCTATTGAAATGATGCTCTATATTCTTCATAACTTAAGCAAGAAATAGAAGTTTTAAGCACTATTTACAATAGCCAAGACATGGAAGCAACCTAAGCATCCAATGACAGATGAATGGGTAAAGAAGATGTGGTATGTACACACACACACACACACACACACACACACACACAGGAATATTACTCAGCCATAAAAAAGAACCTTAAGCACTATTTACAATAGTCAAGATATGGAAGCAACCTAAGCATCCACTGACAGATGAATGGGTAAAGAAGATGTGGTATACACACACACACACACACACACACACACGCACAGGAATAATACTCAGCCATTAAAAAGAAGGAAATAATGTCATGTGTAGCAACATGGATGGACCTAGAGATTATCATACTAAGTGAAGTAAGCCAGAAAGAGAAAGACAAATATCATATATCACTTATATGTGGAATCTAAAAAAAAAATGATACAAATGAACTTATTTACAAACTAGAAACAGACTCACAGACTTAGAAAACAAACTTATGGCTACCAAAGGGGAAAGGGGGGTGGGTGGGTGATAAATTAGGAGCTTGGGATTAACAGATACACACCAGTTTACATAAAATAAACAACAAGGTCCTACAGTATAGTACATGGAACTATATTCAGTATCCTGTAACAACCTATAAAGGAAAAGAATCTGAAAAAGAATATATATATATATATATATATATATAACTGAATCACTTTGCTGTACACCAGAAATTAATACAACATTGTAAATCAATAATACTTCCATTTTTAAAAAAGAAAGCTTTTAAAAAGTTAAAGGAAAAGCATATAAAAACTTTTTAACATGTTTAGGGACTTCCCTGGTGGCACAGTGGTTGGGACTCTGTGCTCCCAATGCGAGGGGCCCAGGTTTGGTCCCTCATTGGGGGGCTGGGTGCCGCATGCATGCTGCAGCTGGGAGTTCGCATGCTGCAACTAGGGAGCCTCCCAGCCGCAACTGGGGGGCCCACGAGCCGCAGCTGGGGAGCCCACCTGCCGCAACTGGGACCCAGTACAATCAGATGAATAATAAAATAAGTAAAAAATTTTAAGAATACATAGGATTCTCATTTAAAAAAAAAAACTGTTTAACATGTATAAAAATGTTTATAGCAGCTTTACTCAAATAGCCAAAGTGTGGAAGCAATCCAAATGTCCATTAATAGGAAAATAGATAAATTGTGGTAGAGCCATATGATGGAATATTACTCAGCAATAAAAAATATTTACTTTTGATGCACACAACACAGATAAATCTCATTAAGTATTTTTTTAATAAATTTATTTATTTATTGGCTGCATTGGGTCTTCATTGCTGCATGCGGGCTTTCTCTAGTTGCGATGAGCAGGAGCTACTCTTTGTTGCGGTGCGCGGACTTCTCATTGTGGTGGCTTCCCTTGTTGCGGAGCATGGACTCTAGGCACTCGGGCTTCAGTAGTTGTGGCTCACAGGCTCTAGAGCGCAGGCTCAGTAGTTGTGGCGCTCAGGCTTAGCTGCTCTGCGACATGTGGGATCTTCCTGGATCAGGGCTCAAACCCATGTCCCCTGCATTGGCAGGCAGATTCTTAACCACTGTGTCACCAGGGAAGTACCTCATTAAGTATTAGAGTTTAAGAAGTTAGACACAAAACATTATATATCATATTTTTCCATTTATATGAAATTCAAAAACAGGCAAAACTAATCTATGGTGATACAAGTCCGAATAATGGTTACCTTGGGGGAAAGGGGGCAGGTATTGACAGAAAAAGGGCATGAAGGAAACTTCTATAGTGATAGAAATATTCTGTGTATCTTTATCTAGGTGGTGGTTACATGGGTGTGTGTGTCTATATGTATATATAGACACACACACATATATGTATGTTCAAC
Source organism: Balaenoptera borealis (assembly GCF_965194805.1). Lineage (NCBI taxonomy): Eukaryota > Metazoa > Chordata > Mammalia > Artiodactyla > Balaenopteridae > Balaenoptera > Balaenoptera borealis. Next base: position 150,597,985 of record NC_138860.1, read on the forward strand.
ATGTGTTTCCTAAAGATGAAGGCTCCTTAAGTACTTTGCTATATATATTTTATACTTGAATAAAGATTAAAACTATTTTAAAAAATGCCTATGTCTTATATTTTTGTCTATACTCTTTATAATTTAGGACTGTAAGTTTTTAGTGGGTTTTTGCTAAAAATTTTGCAGTGTTCTCAGTATATCGTCCTATTAGGAAATTTGGAAAATTTCATTGGCTAACCATTACTGATTTGAAGTAAATCAATAAAGTTAGATTTAGAATAGGAAATAAAGTAACCTATTCTAACTTGCTATTTAGTGATGCATAAAATCTACCTTTTGATATCATAAGAAGTGGTCATCTGGCTTCTACATAAATATCATCTATGAAAAGAAGTTGTTTAATTTACTGAGCACCTTTTAAGTGCCAGGCACTCTATTAGGTCATAAAGATGAGAAAAATATATTCAACTCTGGCCCTAAAGAATTTGTTTTCCCTCATTTTACCAGATAAATATTAAAATAAAGTGTTGAACAATGTGAGAGCACAGAAATAAAATAACTAACTTGTTTTAGTTTCTCTTAAACTGACCTGAACTTTGTTTCCCTATAATAGTCATTCACTAGAGCTTCCTCATTCATTCAAAAAATTTATGCTTTAAGAACCTATCATAGGGGATTCCCTGGTGGCGCAGTGGTTAAGAATCCGCCTGCCAATGCAGGGGACACGGGTTCGAGCCCTGGTCCAGGAAGATCCCACATGCCGCGGAGCAACTAAGCCCATGCACCACAACAACTGAGCCTGCGCTCCAGAACCCACAAGCCACAACTACTGAGCCCACGCACCACAACTACTGAAGCCTGTGCTCCTAGAGCCCGTGCTCTGCTACAAGAGAAGCCACTGCAATGAGAAGCCTGCGCACCGCAATGAAGAGCAGCCCCCGCTCGCCGCAACTAGAGAAAGCCCACGCACAGCAACGAAGACCCAACACAGCCCAAAAAATAAATAAATAAATAAATAAAAATAAATTAAAAAAAAAAGAACCTATCATATAATTTAAGAGATGTAAACGAAGTTTTGTAGAACGAAAAAAGTCATCACTGTATAAACACTATAGTTATAATTGATTCAGGTAAGATTGTCAAAGGACAGTAAAATCAGGGGACTTCTCTGGTGGTCCAGTGGTAAGGAATCTGCCTTACAATGAATGCATGGGACACGGGTTTGATCCCTGGTCAGAGAATTAAGATCCCACATGCCGCAGGGCAACTAAGCCTGCGCACCACAACTACTGATCTCACGCGCCTCAACTAGAGAGCCTGCGTGCCGCAAACTACAGAGCCCACATGCCCTGGAGCCCACACGCCACAACTAGAGAGAAGCCCGCACACCACAACGAAGAGCGCAGGTGCCTCAACAAAAGATCCTGCATGCCTCAACGAAGACCCCACGTGTTGCAACTAAGACCCGAAGCAGTCAAAAATAAATAATAAATAAATCTTTAAAATGTGTGTGTGTGTGTGTGTGTGTGTGTGTGTGTGTGTGTGTGTGTGTGTGTGTGTATATATATATATATATATATATATATATAAAGGACAGTAAAATCATTGACTGAAAGATTGTAGGGGAACAGGACACCCAGAGTCTCAAAGTATCACCCCTCACTTTACTTTTTAATTGCAAAGAGGAAAAGCTACTTTTGCAGTGGAGAAACACAGGAGACATCAATTTAACCAATTATCAAACTGATACTTCTTGATGTGTTCCACCAAGAAATGACCATCACTTATGGTAGTATTATTCTTGCCAAAAATATTTAATCTGTAACTAATCATGAGGAAAAAAACAGAAAAACACAAATTAAGGACTTTATGCCAAACATGGCGTAAATGCTTCAAAAATGTTAATGATGTGAAAGACAAAAAAAAAAGTGGGAGAACTGTTCTAAATTAAAGAAAATCAAAGAAACATGAGAACTAAATGCAGTTGTGATCCTTGATGGTATCCTAATTTTTTAAAAAAGCTTTATTCTTTCGTTTATACACGTGTGTGTGTGTGTGTGTGTGTGTATATATATATTTATTTAATAAAAAAGTTTATATATATACACACACACACACACACACACGTGTATAAACGAAAGAATAAAGAACATCATGGGACAATTGGGGAAATCTGAATATGGACTATATATTTGACAATACATAGAATTATATGTTAAATTTCTTTCTCATATAGTTATATTGTACTTACATAAGAAAATCACTTGTTCTTAGGAAACACAAGCTGAAGTATTAAGTGATAAAGTGCAACTAATCCTCAAATGGTTCCTCAAAAAACAAAGTGTGTGTGTGTGTGTGTGTAGGGGTAAAGTAAATGTGGCAAAATGGCAACAATTGGTGAATATGGGTTAAGAGTATATGGGGGTTCACTGTACTATTCTTGCAACTCTTCTGTGGATTTGAAATTTTTCCACATAAACAATTGGAGAAAAAAAGAAATTTTCTTGACAAAGTCATTGTATAGATTCAAAGAAGAATAAGTCATATAGTTCTGGCTGCTGTCCTCTGTGGCCACAGAAAAATCCCCCAAAACAGACTTAGACATATTTAAAGACAGTGACATGGTTTAATGTACCTTCACCAAACAGGAAATTTATCTCTGTATGTCAATAAATCTAATCTTAATAACACGCAATTTCAATTATAACCAAATCCACAAATTATGTAAATTTCTAGAAAAATATTACTGAACATAAATGTAAATAAACAGTTAACCATGAAAACTTCAAAAGTAAAAACTTTATCCAAACTCTGATCCTCTTATTTTATTAAAAAAAAAAAAGCCAGACACACATACTTAGTTGGAACTGATCCCCTTATTATAATCTTGACCACCATATTCAACGGGGCAAACAGCAATAAGAAAGGGACCCACTGTATAAACGATCCTACGTGTATACTTTCCAATTATGGTCCTAGGTGGCTCTATTCTTTCACAGACTCAAAAAAATGTAGCTAGTATTTGACCCTTCTGAAAATTAGCCCCCAAACTGTGACCAGTGTATCCTATAGAGACAAAGTAAATGTGACAGCACAGTATGAGCTAGTTTCCTTAGGTAAATTATATGAGTCTTCCATCCATTAAGTCAGTGGTTTATTTTTAAGCTTTAGAATCCTCTTTAAAAGTCTTACTTGGAAACACAATAGGCAGACCAGAAAAAAGTAGAGATGCTCGGGTTGAAGACAAAGGAATAGAAGGATTCCTCAGCCACCTTCATATTTCCTGGCCCTTCCTCACCACGGCAACTCCCTGGCAGCTACCACAGAACCTGGGGAATATGCTTTGAAAACCAAGGTATCAAGGGACCAGGATTCGCTCTAGCACAGCCTCTAGCTACAGTAGTAGACTGAGCTCACCTGAGAACAACCTTTATAAGAATCTTTCTCCTGAAAAAACTTCCAAATATAGAACAAACAAGAACAACTGGTTTTGCCACATTTATTTTACCCCTAGACACACACACAAGCATGCCCACACACATACACACACATGCACTAAACTGTATCTGAAGTCTATAGGGTTCCACAGAAAGGTCACTCAACTTAGGAAAAGACAAGACAGAGGCAGAATAGTGCTGAGTCAAGTAAGTACTCAATTTTAGTTGCTGTTTTGTTTTCTTACCTCTGCTGATAGGGGACTGGTAGTTACTGGCTTGACTGGGTCATGTGACACAGCCAGGGTTCCTGCAGAGGAAGTTCCATTCATGGTTAATTTGGCTGCATCAGCAACTTCTCCATTAGGCAAGATCCCATCAGCAAACCAAACTCGCCTCTGCTCTCTGGGCTGAGCCACTTGAGGAGCCAGAAAAATAAAACAGGTAACACTGTGACATTGATAGGGTTTCTAACATCAAGAAGAGAAGGTCACCAATCTCAGATGTACAAAGAAATCACTATTTAGCATTTTATACTTCTAAATATAATTGTAACTGTATAAAAGTGGTTATAAATTAATAAAAATACACATTTAAATATACTCCTTACTTCTGTAATTTATATGTAAAGATTTAAAACACTTTGCTTTAAAGTATTAAATATGCCTATGATTATGTCACATACTCTGTCCCATATCACTAACAGAGAAACTAGGGAAGGTGTTTGAAGTGCCTAGGAAATAAACTAATAGCCCGGAAAAAATATCTAGAAATAGGCATCCACAGCTCCTAAAAGTATGAGGTTTCTGTAGGAATAAAATATCTGGAAAAGTGATACGGTATTTTTAAAAGGCAAAAGATGCCCTGAAGAATGCTGAAGAATTATTAATTAATAAAAGAAGAGTTGGCACAGATATGTAAGAATTGGGAAGCAAACTGACCAGATCTTTGGCTAAAGTGTAACTGAAGAAGAAAAAGACTGATCTGGCAGTGCAGATAGTGAAATGCAGTAGTCTGCATTTTAGTAAAAGGATGGGGAAAAGCTGGAAAACTGAGTCTGACGAAATGATCTCTTTAAATCCAGTTTTGAAAATCAATTCAAACAGCCAAAACAAAGAGAGACCAGGGAAGAACAACAAAAACAACAAATGAAGTAAAGAGAATAAAGATTTTAAGAACAAAAGCCTGAGCTCAGAAGAGTATGATAATGTCAATAGAAGTTTTTGATCTTCAAAAGGGGAGGAGGGCTATTTAACAAGGGGAAGGGAATATTGCTAGACAAAAAGATATAAAATTAATGAAAGAAGACAGAGTTTAATTATCAGGGGAGACTTCTTGACAGATCATTTTAAGGAAATATTTGTTATTTTTACTACTGATAATCCCCTGAACTTACAAAGTGCCTTTCATCTGACAATATCATAATCATAAAGATATAATAAACTAAAATAAGTTGAGCCTATGATTTTCTACCTATCATATGATATAATCAGAATTAAAGTTCTGGATTTTATAAACGTCTGTGTACCTAACACAGTATTTTCATATTTTTACAGGGATAGATTAAAAAGGAAAAGAGAAAATGGCAATATATATTCCAAAAGGCAATACTAGAATGGGCTGGTCAGAAAAAAGAATTCTTATTTTCATCACTTACTAAATTCCTGCAAAGAACACTAAGGTAGGCATGAGGCTAGGATTTTGCAGGCTGATTTCAAATTCTGCAACTCTTTTCAAGTAAAAGCAAAGTAATTACTCCATTCTTAAGTTGGAGAGGGTACTGGCATATTTTTAGAGGTGCCTCCAAAATATCAGGCAACACAATATTCTTCTTTACTTGCCCAGAAATAGTCTCAACACATTTCTCACCTTGTTCTTCCACTTTAATAACCACCCAAAGGGACTTATCTGCAGTGTGTTAAAGACTTGTGATGTAAAATCACATCAGCACCTTTTCAGAGGAACTTGGTGAGGAAAAAGAGAGAGAATAGCACATGATCCCCTACCTTCTGCTCCAGGGTGCTTTAAAACTCCCACAGGTACCATCACAGTGGGAGGTGGAGAGCTCAGTGCTCCTGAGGCCTGAGCTTGCTGCAAGGGAGGGATAGTAGAACAGTATTCAGCAGGATTGTTAGGGTTAGGGCTCTGGCTTGAGGCACTCATCATGTTCTCCCAGGCTTGAGCTAAAGCAAATACAGACACAATCAATGTGAATGGATTGCAAAATATGGACATCAAGACCTCCACAATACTGGATAAATAATGTAGTTCCTGCTAATTAACACTCATAGTATGTCTCTCTTCCAGCTAGTGAAGGTATTAAGGAGATAGGTGATTTTATTCAATAAAGGAGACCATGTAGTTAAGTAAGCTATTTGGAAGTAACAAATAAGAATTACATGATACTTCTGATATAGACTGATAGCGGATCAGTCTGAGGTTAATGACTAGGTCCCTGGCATCTTTAAAGGGGACCATATATTCCCTGAAGAGGGAGTAAAACAACATTAAACTTATTAAGGACTTGCAACTGGGATAGCATTTAGACATTTCTGGTGGGTAGGGCAGGTTTAATATTCAATGCATTTTATAAAATTCTATCAAAAATCAAAATCAGGGGCTAAAATAGCTTAACTCCACTATATAATATCTTTTGTTTCATTCCTAGATTTTTAGGCTCTTAGTTGAGGTAAAATCTCATTTTAAAAATTCTGAAGCCTAAAGCTCAGGAGAACACATCTCAACATTTTCGTGAATTTTGCTTTTGTGCAATCATTACCCTGTGTAAAAGTATCCAGCAAAAACAACCATTTCACATTTTGGTGTGTCTCAAAAGCACAGGACCCATTTGAACATGAAAATGTGCCAATATCATATAAGTGCCATCAATCAATATGAATGATCACAAATGTGTTAAGGTTCTGTATACTCTATAATTTTACTAACTAAATACTGACATATCAACTATTGTTTTTAAAGTAAATAGGATGAAAGATACTACAGAAATGAAAGATATAAATTTTATCTTCTGGGTTCAAGTAATATCACATGCCTAGGAATAGAAACCGCCCAATTTTTGGAGCATCTTTTAAAAAATCTCATTCTACATCAAAGAATGATCCATAAGATTTTGAATACTTATTGCCTCCAAACTGCAGGACAAAGCTAGAAACAACAGCTATGTTCCTTTGAAAGCACTGGCAGGAAGAGGGAAGGAAGAGAAAAGGAGAAAGGGAAAAAGGGATAGGGAACACTGAAAAGCATCAAATTAAATATTCAGTAAAAGACCAGGCTAAGCCATGCGAGAGGAAAGACGTTGGAAAAACCACAAAAAGTAGATTATTTTAGGATCCCCTGTTAAGGGCATCCTTGGCTTAATAGAAAGTAAGTATTCCATATGAATCCTCTGCCATTTCCTTCATCTTTAGCTATGCCAAGTTAAAAAAAAAAAAAAAAAGCCATCAAGTTGGAAGACCTCAACAAATAAAAGAGGTATCAGGTACTGAAATTAAGCAGCATGCTCTTATCTGTGGATAAATATCCAAAACTGAAATCATCACCGAGTGAAATAACCACCATCTGAAAAATGACCCTTAAGAGTAAAGAGAATGAATTCATATTTGATCAAAATTATAAGAATTCAGAAATGGGAGGAAATTGGGTGGACCACAGGAAATTAGAACAGATCAGATTAAATGACATGCAATAGGCTAATAAGGAAGCAACAGGAAAACATCACTATGAGCAATGCAGACACACAGAGCAGGAGGGGCCTTGAGCAGATAAGTTTCAGCCTCCAGGAGACACATTATCCTGGCACAAGCAGCAGTGGTGTGTAAGTTCAACATTTTTATGTCTATTAGTAACTGTTCTGGCAACTGTACAAAGATGCATTCAAAGAGAAAATACTATACAGCCTGATCAATTTTATTGTATCTCTTTACAAGAATACTCTGGGGGGGTTTTGTTTGTTTGGGGAGTTTTGTTTTAACTAAAATGCCCTTGGATTTATTTCCAGTCCTGCAAAAGGTGAACACTGGATAAGCTATATTTACCTTCTCCTGGCCATATTCTTTTACCACATAAGTAAATTAAAAACTATTACTCTTATGACAAATCTAAGTAGTATTAAGATGATAACTGACAGAAAAATGCAATTTTCTATTCGATTCGAGATGCTAAAATATTTATTTTTAACAAGATGAGTGAACCAAAGTGTCAATAAGAATGTGTTCTAAATTATTAAGATATTCCCTAGAAAGAGAAAGCTTCCCTTGAAAGGAAAACCTCAGCCCAATTTTAATATTTCATCATCTCAGTGGTCAATAGCCCCCTCCCCACTCCCACTCCAGTCATTTCACAGGAACATTAACAGCCACAGAGCACCAGATTTCCACAAGAATTTCCTTTTTTCCTGCAAAACTTACCTGACTTTAGCATTTATTCATTAAATTAGGCACAGGAATTCTGAAATGCTAAGGTATTTTTAAATTTTTCAGGTAAAGTTATGACATTTGAGAAGGTGAGCAACTTGTAGAGCAAGGAAGGAAAAAACAGCAGTCTTTTCATTGGAATTCTCTTGTTCTGTCTCAATAACTGTGAATTCAACCTGTTTTAATACTTACCATTCATTAGCACTGAATGGCAGATTACACATACTCTAGCTTCCTTTCTATCCATGTATAACAGTTTACATTTCAAGCTACAGCAGGAAGCACAGAAAACCTGCAGGAAAAAGAATATACTAAATTTACTTAGGATCACAGTATAAAGGAAGTAAACCAATACTGACCAACACTGAGTGACAGGGAACCGTACTAATACAACACTAAAAACTTCAAAGGAAAATGCAATTGAGGAAGCTGGGTGCAAGACCCAATTCAAAAGCAAGAAAGAGATTAACATGTCTGTCAAAAATAAGGAAAGTGAAATTGCTGGCTGAGAACAAAAATCTTAGCCAAGATTACACACCAAATACATAGCAGGGGAAAAAAATCTAAGCTGCCCTTAGGCAAAATTCCTGTACACAGTATCACATAACATGGGCGTTTAGAATAGTAACATCTGCTATTTCTGTTTGAAGAGGCAATATAGCAGGTGAAACAAACAAAGACTGGGAATTCTGGGCTTTAACTTCTGTTTTTTTTACTGTCCTTATGTGCAGAATAATAATCATACCATCTGCTTTCACTGGTTTGTTATGAAGGCCAGGAAAGATCAAAATACACAACTCAATCATAAAAATATGCACAGCCCCAGCTACAGGGAATCAGAGCAGACAACCAAAAATTGGCCATGCCAATTTCCAGCACCTTATTTCCACTTTCCAGGGTCAGTTCCCGACAATCTTACTTTCTTCTCCCTTCCATACCAGGCAACAACGATCTCCTTAGCTCCCTGTTAAGATCTATTTTCTTGAGAACTCATTAGTCCCTTATCACAGAGAGCTTCATACAGGCAAAAAGGTGTTCCCAGTAGTGTAAATTTCACTAATCCAGTTTTTATGGACAGTAAGTATCCTATATCTTACAAAGATGAAACAAGAGATGAGGTCCTATTAAAGACAAAGTGAGAGCAATCATCTCTTCTTCTACTAGATGTAATTAATATACCTAGCTAACATGACTACCAATTTACATTTTTTTTTTATTTTTATTTATTTTATTTTTTTATTTTTGGCTGTGCTGGGTCTTCGGTTCGTGCGAGGGCTTTCTCTAGTTGCGGCAAGTGGGGGCCACTCTTCATCGCGGTGCGGGGACCGCTCTTCATCGCGGTGCGCGGACCGCTCTTCATCGCGGTGCGCGGGCCTTTCACTATCGCGGCCCCTCCCGTTGCGGGGCACAGGCTCCAGACGCGCAGGCTCAGTATTTGTGGCTCACGGGCCCAGCCGCTCCGCGGCATGTGGGATCTTCCCAGACCAGGGCTCGAACCCGTGTCCCCTGCATTAGCAGGCAGACTCTCAACCACTGCGCCACCAGGGAAGCCCACCAATTTACATTTTTCAGAGGCTTCACATTTTCAAAGTAACTGTGTTACAGGGAGAACAGGGGACATATTATCCTTATTTTCTATCAGAGGAAACTAAATTTGGATGGTTAAAAAACTTGCTCAAGTTCACAGCAAATTGTATGAATACTAGGCACTTTACATACATGTATTATCTCATTCAACCTCATAAGTTCTATGAAGGCATTCATTTATAATTAACAGAGTTAAATAAACAAATGTGAAGTAAACTGCTCTGTCATACAGCTAGTAAGTTACATAAAAAGTCTCCAAAGGCTCTGTTCTTAACCACTATGTAATAGTGTCTCATACTATTCATGTATCATTTTGAGACTTTGACTTTTCCTTCTCCATCACTATGACCACATCCAGTCAGTCACTAAGTCCTGTTGTTCTCTCTCTTAAATGGTTCTCCCCAAATCCCACCTCTTCCTCTCCATCCTATGCTGCTGCCTTTATTCAAGCCTTTATTATATGAGGCCTAGGAGACCATCAAAATCTATTATTTGTCCTCCTAACCTTCAGATGTGTCTTTCCAATTTGTCTTTCACACAAATACCAAATGATAGAACTTCCTAAAAATTAAATTGAATTGTTAATCTTGAAATCCTTCAATAACCTTTCTAATCAAGAGGTAAAACCGAGAAGCCTTCATTCACTCATTTATTCCACAAATATTTGAGCTCTGATTATGTACTGGGCACTGGGCTACCCTATTGGGTGTAGCAGTGGACAAAACAGATATGGCCCTTGCTTTTGTGGAATTTACAGTCTACAGAGGTTATAATCTAAAATCAAATAATAACACAAGTGAGTGTAAAATTACTTGCTTCAAAAGAAGTACATGGTAAAATAAGATCATGTAATCTAGGTTTTACCTAGATTGGCAGGGTCAGGGAAGATTTTATTTAGGAAATTACAGAGATAAAATCTGAAGCATGGGTAAAAGTTTTCTATGCATAAAATGGTACCAAGGAGAGAGACAAGAGTAAGCAGAAGAAATACCATGTGCCTGGGTGCCATTAGGGTTAGAACATGGCTCTATCAAGAAACTAAAAAGGGTTAATGTGGCTAGAGACCCTGAGAGTTAAGGGATGCATGGAATAAGATGAGGCCAGACCAAGCAAAGGTTCTCTAGGTTGTATTAACAGTTTTGGTCTTTTTAACAGAGCAATGGGAAATCACTTAAATGTTTTAATCAAAGAGAAAGACATGATCAGATCTGCATGACTGCAACGTGGGGGAAAAAATAGAGGGGAGCAAGAATAAATTTGCGATGGTTCAACATAAAAAATCAATAGAGGGCTTCCCTGGTGGCGCAGTGGTTGGGAATCTACCTGCCAGTGCAGGGGACACAGGTTTGATCCTTGGTCTGGGAAGATCCCACATGCCGAGGAGCAACTAAGCCCGTGTGCCACAACTACTGAGCCTGCGCTCTAGAGCCCGTGCGCCACAATTACTGAGCCCATGTGCCACAACTACTGAGGTCCACACGCCTAGAGCGTGTGCTCTGCAACAGGAGAGGCCACTGCAATGGGAAGCCTGAGCACCTCAACAGAGAGTGGCCCCTGCTCGCCACAGCTGGAGAAAGCCCGCACGCAGCAATGAAGACCCAACATAGCCAAAGATAAACAAGTAAAATAAATAAATTTTTAAAAAAGAAAAAAAAAATCAATATAATACACATTAACAGGATGAAGGGAAAAAAACATGTGATCATATACATTTGACAAAATTCACTCTTTCATAATAAAAACAATAAAAAAAACTAGAAGTAGAAGGAAACTACCACATCATAGTAAAAGCCACGTATGAAAAACCCACAGCAAACATCATATTCAAAGGTAAAATATTGAAAGCTTTTCCTCTGAGATCAGGAACAAGGCAAGGATGCCTGCCTTCACCTCTTCTATTCAACATGGTACTGGAAATTCTAGTCAGAGTAATTAGGCAAGAAAAAAAAAAATAATAAAAGGCATTTGAAATGGAAAGGAAGAAGTAAAATTATCTCTGTTTGCAGATTATGTGATCTTGTATGTGGAAAACCCTAAAGATTCAACAAAAAAAATCTGTTAGAACTAATAAATGAATTCAGCAAAGTTGCAGGATACAAAGTCAATAAACAAAAATCAGTTGTATTTCTATACATACTAATAATGAACAATCTAAAAAGGAAACTACAAAAATAATTCCATTTACAATAGCATAAAAAAAAATCACACTGGATAAAATATTTGTGTTACATATAATGGACAAAGGGCTAATATCCATAACATATAAAGAGCTCCAATAAGGTAATAAGAAAAATACAAATACCTCCAAGGAAAAACAGGCAGAGAACTCACAGAGATAACTTCACAGAAAATTAAATAAAATAGCCAATAAATAAAGAGATACTGGGCTTCCCTGGTGGCGCAGTGGTTGAGAGTCTGCCTGCTAGTGCAGGGGACACGGGTTTGAGCCCTGGTCTGGGAAGATCCCACATGCCGCGGAGCAATTGGGCCCGTGAGCCACAACTGCTGAGCCTGCACGTCTGGAGCTTGTGCTCCGCAACAACAGAGGCGGTGATAGTGAGAGGCCCGCGCACCGCTATGAAGAGTGGCCCCTGCTTGCCGCAACTAGAGGAAGCCTTCACACAGAAACAAAGACCCAACGTAGCAATCAATCAATCAATAAATAAATCTTTAAAAAATTAAAAAATAAAAAAAAAAGAGATACTAAGTATCACTAGTGACAAAATAAAAACTAAAGAATGAGATATTCTTATTCTATGGCACAGGCAAAGTATTTTTGGTTTTTTTAAAAACTGACATTGTTCAATGGTGGAGAGGGCTTAGAGAAAAGAGGAACTTTCTCCCATATCCTGCTGATGGTAGCATAAATTGGTAGGTTAATTTAACAATATCTTTAAAATTTTTAAGTGTTCATTTCCTTTGACTCAGTACATGCAATTTAAAAAATTTATCCTACAAAAAAACCCACATATGCCAAGAGATGTATACAAGAATTATCTCTGATTACTTTGTAATAGCCAAAAGTTGAAAACAACCTGAATGTTCATCAGGAAGAAGAGGAATGGTTAAACTGCAGTATAACCATAAAACGGAATGCAATTCATGCTGTTAAAAAGAATGAGATAGGGGCTTCCCTGGTGGTGCAGTGGTTAAGAATCCGCTTGCAAATGCATGGGACACGGGTTCGAGCCCTGGTCTGGGAAGATCCCACATGCCGCGGGGCAACTAGGCCCGTGAGCCACGACTACTGAGCCTGCGCGTCTGGAGCCTGTGCTCCGCAACAAGAGAGGCCGCGATAGTGAGAGGCCCGCGCTGTGCGATGAAGAGTGGCCCCCACTTGCCGCAACTGGAGAAAGCCCTCGCACAGAAACGAAGACCCAACACAGCCAAAAATAAATAAATAAATAAAAATAATAATTAAAATTAAAAAAAAAAAGCCCATGGTGTTTGTTTAAAAAAAAAAAAATAGAGGAAAAAAAAATATTAATTGGTGCCATGGGTTGAATTGTATCTCCCCCAAATACATAAGAAATCTTAATGCCTGTTACTTCAGAATATGACATCATTTGGAGATAGGGCCTCTACAGAGATATATAAGTTAAAATGAAGTCATTAGGGTGGGATCCTAATCCACGAGGACTGGTGAACTTATAAAAGGGGCAACACAGGACATTTAGCAGTCCTCGTCCCAGATTACTAAATGCCATTAGTGACCCTAGTCATTATGACCACCAGAAATAACCCACCACATTCCAAACATCATCTAAGTATCTTCCCTAGTTCTCTGAGCTATAGGCTCAGATGAGTAAACTCAGTTCTAGAAATAAAGAGAATTATATATTTGTACATGTGAACTTCTTATATTGCTGAAGTATCATACCATATACCTTCATTACCACAACTAACACAGTCTATTGCATTTATTTAACTTATTCTCCATTTTCCCAAACTAGAATGTAAACTCCATGGAACAATGAATGAAAGTATTGTTAATACTGATATCACAGTGCCTGAAATAACATAGGTACTCGATAAATGCTTATTGCTTCCTGGATTAGTAAAATGATTGCACAAACGAATATATGAATGGAGAAACAAACATTAATGTGCACTTATCAAGGAAGGGCTATATCATACATGCTCAAATTCACAACTTCAACAATGACAAACACATTTTAAGCAGTTTATTAATAATAGTGACCTCAAGTTTTTAGGCCAAATGGTTATGAATGACCTTAAATGACAGGATCTGTATGATCCAACTAACTGTAAAGAGGCAAATTATGATGATTTATAATACATATGCTATATAATGTTCCAGTGAAATATTGGTTAAAATGTTCCGTTTGTGTGTAATTTTCTTTAATGTGGCACTTCTGGGTTCCAATCTCACCTTTATCATTCACTAGCCAAATAATTTTATGGGAATAATTTAAAATCTCTGCGCCTCAGTTTCTCCTCATACATAAAACTGAAATATTAATATCCTCCATGTAAGGTTTTTACGAAGATTAAATGAGATAACCCATGTAAAATGTAGCACATTATAGGTACTAAATATACGATGGTGCCCTTACATCCCTTTCCTATTAAAATTTCCCACTCATGGCTTTCCACATAACAAACCCTACTGCAAAATTTATGAACAAGCTTCATATTCAGTACCTTTTTTTGTGCCTATTTATACCCCCTTACAGTGTGAATAACACTCCATTGCAATTCTTGAAAATTCAAATCATCAAATGCTCACTTATTTCTTTCCAAATTAGAAAGTAGAAAGAATGATGTCCCAAGTCTTCAAAAAGCCCTGTAATTATGACAAAAATAACTGCCTTGCAAGAACAAAAACCAGCAGAGGAAAGTGCTTGTGACTGACCAATATCCAGCCACTCACAAAGACAAGTGACAGTAATAACTTGTAAAAATTCTTAAGTGCAAAAGAGTACTTTACCCTTGCATATTAACAAATACCAAAATCAATGTAATAAGAACTAAAGCAGTTCAATCAGATTCGAACCCTGCTTCTGTCTAAACACCTGCTGCAACTTTGCTGTTATTAATTGAAAACAATAATTATCAGAGTCATTTTAAGAGTGTATCTGGCTACAAAGGGTCCCTGACTAAACCTTTAAACTTTATTTCCAAGCGAGGCTATATAAACAGAAAGAGTTGTAAGAAAATAAGATTCAACATAAAACCTTAAACTTGTATGAAGTTATCAGATTCATATCCTTTACTCTACTCTGAATTAATTTTTTATATATCCTGTTATTACCTTGTAAATAACACACTTATAATGCATTAAAAGAGTAATATGTGGGTTAAAAGTGCTAATTTGTAAAAAGGCAAGCAATTAAAACATATCCCTATTTTTGTAACCATACTCTGGTCATTCTTGATTTAAAAAAATTTTTATTATAGCAATTTCCAATCATATAAAAGTATACGTAACAGCATAACAAACCCCCAAGTGCCCATTACCCAGGTGAGACCGTTATCAAAGCCAATCCTCACCCACTTCTCCCCCATTTAATCATTTTGAAATACATTTCAGGTATCATTTAATCTTTAAATATTTCAATATATAATCTCTGAAACATAGGGACTATTTTAACATAACAAAACCACACACCTTAAAAATGAACAATTTCTTAATATCAAATATCCAAGCAGTATCAACATTTTAAAAAGTCACATATATATTTTTAATAGACTTTATTTTTTAGAGCAGTTTGGGGTTCACAGCAAAATTAAGCAGAAGGGGGGCTTCCCTGGTGGCGCGGTGGTTGGGAATCTGCCTGCCAATGCAGGGGACACGGGTTCGAGCCCTGGTCTGGGAAGATCCCACATGCCACGGAGCAACTAGGTCCGTGAGCCACAACTACTGAGCCTGCGCGTCTGGAGCCCGTGCTCCGCGACAAGAGAGGCCGCGATAGTGAGAGGCCCGCGCACCGCGATGAAGAATGGCCCCCGCTTGCCGCAACTGGAGAAAGCCCTCGCACAGAAACGAAGACCCAACACAGCCATAAAATAAATAAATAAATTTATTAAAAAAAAAAAAAAATTAAGCAGAAGGTACAGAGATTTTCCATATACCCCCTACCCCGGCTACGTGCCTAGCCTCTGCCATTATCAGCATCCCCCACCAGAATGGTACATTTTTTACAATCAATCAATCTACACTGATACATCATTATCACCTAAAGTCCATAGTTACATGAGGGTTTACTCTCGGTCTTATACATTCTATGGGTTTGGATAAATGTATAATGACATTTATGCACCATTATAGTATCATACAGAGTACTTTCACTCCCCTAAATATCTGTGCTCTGCCTATTTATCCTTCTCTCTCCACTAACCCCTGTAAATCAATCTTTTTGTCTCCATAGTTTTGCTTTTTCCAGAATGTAATATAGTTGGAATCATATAGTATATAGCTCTTTCGGATTGGCTTCTTTCACTTAATAATATGCATTTAAGTTTCCTCCATTTCTTTTTAAGGCTTGATAAGCTCATTTCTTTTTAGCACTGAATATTCCTTTGTCTGGATGTATCACAGTTTATCCATTCTCCTCCTGAAGGACATCTTGGTTGCTTTCAAATTTTGGCAATTGTGAATAACGCTGCTATAAACATTCATGTACAGGTTTTTGTGTGAACATATAAGTTTTCAACTCATTTATATAAATACCTAGGAGCGTGATTGCCAGACTGTATGGTAAGCCTATGTTTCTCTTTGTAAGAAACTGCCAAACTGTCTTCCAAAGTGGCTGTACCATTTTGCATTCCCACCAGCAATAAATGAGAGTTTCTGTTGCTCCACATCCTCACCATCACTTGGTGATGTCAGCATTCTGGATTTTGACCATTCTAATAAGTGTGTAGTAGTACCTCATTGTTGTCTTAATTTGCATTACTCTTATGATGTATGATGTGGGCAACTATTCATATGCTTATTTGCCATCATATATCTTCTTTCATGGGGTGTCTGTTAAGGTCTTTGGCCCATTTTTAAATTGAGTTGTTTGTTTTCTTATTGAGTTCTCTGTATATTTTGGATAACATTGCTTTATTGGAAATGTCTTTTGCAAATATTTTTTCCCAGTCTTTGGTTTGTCTTTTCATTCTCTTCACAAGTTATTTCACAGAAGTTTTTAATTTTAATGAAGTCCAGCTTATCAATTCTTATCATGGATTGAGCTTTTGGCATCTAAAAACTCATCACCAAATCCAAGGTCATCCAGATTTTCTCCTACATTATCGTCTAGGAGTCTTATATTTTTGCATTTTACATTTAGGTCTGTGATCTATTTTGAGTAAATTTTTGTGTAAGGTGTAAGATCTGCATCTAGACTCAATCTGTTGCATGCGGATGCCCAGTTTGCCCATTGTATTGCCTCTGTTCCTTTGTCAACGATAAGTCAACTGTATTTCTATGGGCCTTTTCCTGGGATCTCTCTTCTGTTCCACTGATCTGTCTGTCTATTCTTTTGCCAATGCCAAACTGTCTTGCTTACTACAGCATTATAGTAAGTCTTGAAGTTTGGTGGTGCCAGTCTTCCAACTTTATTCTTCTTCAATACTGTGTTGCCTATACTGGATTTTTAGTCTCTATATACAAACATTAGATTCAGTTTGTGGATATAACCTAAATAACTTGCTGGAATTTTGGTTGGGATTGCACTGAATCTATAGATCAATCTATAGAACTGACATCTTGACAATATTGCATATTCCAATCCATGAACATGGAACATCTCTCATGAGAGTTCTGTAGTTTTCCTTACATAAATCTTGTACATACAACATATTTTGTTAGATTTATACCTAAGTATTTAGTCTTGGGGGTGCTAACATCAATGATATCATGTTTTTAATTTCGATTTCTACTTATTCATTGCTGGTATATAGGAAAGCAATTGACTTTTGCATATTAGCCTTATTATCTGGCACCCTTGCTGTAATCACTTATTGGTTCCAGGAGGGGTTTTTTTGTCAACGTTTTCAGATTTTCTACATAAATGATTATGCTATCTGTGAACAAAGACACGGGTTTATTTCTTTCTTCCCAATCTGTATACCTTTTATTTCCTTTTCCTGTCTTATTGCCTGAGCTAGGACTTCCAGTACAAATGTTGAAAAGGAGAGGTGAGAGGGCACATCTTGCCCCATTCCTGAGCTTAGTGGGAATGCTTCAAGTTTCTCACTATTTAGTATATCAGCTGTCAATTTTTTGTAGATGTTCTTTATCATGTTGAGGATGTTCCTCTTTCTTCCTTATCTACTAAGAGTTTTTATAATGAATGGGTGTTACATTCTGTCAATGGTTTTTCCTGCATTTGTTGATGATAACATGATTTTTCTTCTTTAGCCTATTGATGTGATGGATTAAAATTAATTTCCTAATGTTAAACTAGCCTTGCATAACTAGGATAAATCCCACTTGGTCATGGTATATGATTATTTTTATACACTGTTGGATTCAATTTGCTAATATTTTGTTGAGGATTTTTGCATCTATGTTCATGAAAGATATTGGTCCATAGTTTTCTTGTAATGTCTTTGTCTAGTTTTGTTATTAGAGGAACGCTGGCTTCACAGAATGAGTATGGAAGTATTCCCTCTGGTTCTATCTTCTAAAAGAGATTATGGAGGAGTGGTATAATTTCTTCCTCGAATGTTTGGATTCAGCAGTGAACCCACCTGGGCTTGGTGCTTTCTGATTTGGAAGGTTATTAATTACTGACCCAATTTCTTTAATAGACATAAGCCTATTCACATTGTCTACTGCTTCCTGTGTGAGTTTTGGCAAATTGTGTCTTTCAAGGGATTGGTCCATTTCTTCTGAGTTACCAACTTTGTGGACATAGAGCTGTGCATAGTATTCCTCTATTACCCTTTTAATGGAATGTGTAATGATGTTCCTTCTTTCATTTCTGATATTACTAACTTGTGTCCACTCTCTTTTTTCTTAATGAGCCTGTCTAGAGGCTTGTCAATTTTATTGCTCTTTTCAAAGACCAGCTTTTGGTTTCACTGATTTTTCTCTACTGACATCCTGTTTCCAATTTCATTGATTTCTACTCTAATTTTTAATATTTCTTTTCTTCTGATTACTTTGGATTTAATTTGCTCTTCTTTTTCTAGTTTATTAAGGTGGACACTTAGATGATTGACTTTAGATCTTTGTTTTCTAATATATGCATTCAATGCTGTATGAGTCTTATATTTTTAATATAGTGTTTTTATTAAGCTTTTATGAATATATTTAAATTTTTAATTTTATTTAGTTTTTTAATGTTATACTTGAATCAAGAATCAAATGAGGTCCAACTTTATGACTGGTGAATCTGTCTCAAGTCTGTTTTAATATATAGGTTCTCCTTCAAAAATATTTTACTTAAGGGAGTCCTCTGGTGGCCTAGTCGTTAGGATACTGGGCTTTCACTGCTGTGGCCCATGTTCAATCCCTGGTCAGGGAACTGAGATCCCACAAGCCACATGGCCAAAAAAAAAAAATAATTAAAAAGATTTTTAAAAATTTTAAAATAGTGTATGATACAGTGGTTTAAAAAAAAAAAAACAAAGATTTTATTGAAGAAATTGAGTCATTTGTCCTGTACTTTCCCACGATCTGGATTTCATTGATTGCCTTCTTGTGGTGTTGTTTAACGTGAGTTTCTCTAACTCTGTATTTCCTAAAATTGATTGCAAAATCTAGACATTTGATCAGATTTGAGTTTGACTTTTTTGGGCAAGGTTATTTTATAGATCCTGACTTGTTTTTAATTGAATCAATATTAAGAACCACTCTAAGAATTAAAAACAGAGAGGAAAAGAAAATAATTATTCAAAATTCCACTAAACAAAATGATCCATTTTCAGTTTTACACGTTCCTCTTAGATATACTTATTTTTATGCCCAAGAATAATCTTTATAATTATAAACAAAGTATAACTATGAGTTTGCATTTTATTTTACTCATACATCATCATAAACATTTTCCATACAGCCTTATAAAAATTATTTTTAATGGTGGAATCAAATTACATTATTATATTTAACTTATCACTATCCAATTTTGTACAGAAATTATTTCAAATTTATTTGCTATTTTAAGTAACATTAGGGCTTCCCTGGTGGTGCAGTGGATAAGAATCTGCCTGCCAATGCGTGGGACACAGGTTTGATCCCTGGTCTGGGAAGATTCCACATGCCGCGGAGCAACTAAGCCCGTGCGCCACAACTACTGAGCCTGTGCTCTAGAGCCTGCGAGTCACAACTATGGAAGCCCGCATGCCTAGAGTCCATGCTCCACAACAAGAGAAGCCACCGTAATGAGAAGCCCGCGCACCGCAATGAAGAGTAGCCCCGACTCGTCACAACTAGAGAAAGCCCTTATGCAGCAACGAAGACCCAACACAGCCAAAAAAATTAATTAAATAAAATTTAAAAATTAAAAAAAAAAAGTAACACTAAAATGACCATCTTTTTTATTACAAATCTTGTTCTTGGGAATTATTTCCCCCAAAAGGAATTAATAACTCTAAGAGTTGATACATATAGCTTTTTGAATATAACCATGATGGTTTCAACTTAACATCACCTTCATTGTGTATTATCAACATTTTCTGTTTTTTTGCTATTTAGGCATAATTTTAATTTCTACTTCTTCATATAAATTTAAATATTTCTCCACTGTTTATTAACTCACTTAAACATCTCTTTTGCCCATTTATATATTGAAAATGTGATGAATGCATTATATAGCAAAGACACATTGTTAGTTGACATCCTATAACCACCTTCTGATTTGTTTTGTCAAAGGAAACATTGATTTAAGACTCAATATCCTAATCTGGGTTTTTCAATTAATTTTGTTTTGATTTAGAAAAATTGTGACCCACCTAGATGAAATGTACAGATTCTTAGAAACACAAAACCTACCAAGTCTGAATCAGGAAGAAATAGAAAATCTGAATACATCTATAGCAAGGAGATTGAATCAGTAATCAAAAACCTCCTAATCAGAGGGCATCGCTGGTAAATTCTACCAAACATTTTTTATTTTTTGGCCACGCTGTGTGGTATATGGGATCTTAGTTCCCGACCAGGGATCAAACCCGTGCTGCCTGCAGTGGAAGTGCAGAGTCTTAACCACTGGACTGCCAGGGAAGTCCCTACCAAACATTTAAGAACACCAAATCTTAAACTCTTCCAAAAAACTGAAAGGGAAGGAATATTTCCTAACTCACTCTATGAGGCCAGCATTACTGATACCAAAGCCAGACAAATACATTACAAGAAAACTATAGACCAATATCCCTTATGACCACTGATGCAAAAAATCCTCAACAAAATACTAGCAAACCAAATTCAGCAACACATTAAAAGGATTATATATTATAACCAAGTGGGATTTTTTTCCTTGAATGCAAGGATGGTTCAACAAAGGAAAGTCAGTCAATGTAATACACAACATTAAATGAATGAAAAAAGATCCACATGATCACTGATACAGAAAAAGCACAACAAAATTCAACATGCTTACATGATAAATACACTAAACAAACTTGGAATAGAAGGAAAGTACCTCAACATAATAAGGGCCACATATAAAAAACCCAAAACTAACATCATATGCAACAGTGAAAGACAGAAAGCTTTTCCTCTCAGACAGGAACAAGACAAGAACATGCACTTTTGCCACTTGTATTCAAACTCAGTTTTGGAAGTTTAGCCAGAGCAAATAGACAAGGAAACCAAATAAAAGGCATTCAAATTGGAAATTAAGAAGTAAAATTATCTCTGTTCACAGATGGCACGTACAAAACCCTAAAGATTGCACGCACACGTACACACACACACACACACAAAATGTAAGAACTAATAAGCAAATTCAGCAAGGTTGCAGGATACAAAGTCAACATGCAAAAATCACTTGTATTTCTATACACTAATAATGAACAAGCTGAAAGTAAGATAAGTCAGACAGAGAAAGGCAAATACTGTATCATATTGCTTATATATGGAGCCTAAAAAATAATACAAATGAGTGTACATTCAAAACGTAAACAGATCTAACAGATACAAAAAACAAACTAGTGCTTACCAAAGGGGAAAAGGAGAGGGGGAGGGGAAAATTAGGGGTACAAGATTAAGCGATACAAACTACTATGTATAAATTAGATAAGCAATAAGGATATATTGCATAGCACAGGGAATCATAGCCATTACCTTATAATAACTTTTAATGGAGTATAATCTGTAAAAATACTGATTCATTATGCTATACACCTGAAATTAATGTAATATTGTAAATTAACTATACTTCAATAAAAATATTTTAATAATAATGAACAAGGACTTCCCTGGTGGTCCAGTGGTTAAGACTCCGTGCTTCCACTGCAGGGGGTGTGGGTTCGATCCCTAGTGGGGGAACTAAGATCTCATATGCCATGCGGTGCAGCCAAAAAAAAAAAAAAGTTAAAAAAAAAAAAAAATGAACAAGCCAAAAAATGAAAGAAGACAATTCCATTTACAATAGCATCAAGAAGAATAAAATACTTAGGAATTAAATTAACTCAGAAAATGACAGACTTGTAGACTGAAGACAACAGAAGATTGACAAAAAAATTTCAAGAAGAAATGCCACGTCCGTGGATCAGAAGACTTAGCATTGTTAAGATGTCAATATTACCCAAAGTGATCTTCAGATCCAGTGCGATTCCTATCAAAGCCCCAAAGACTTTTTTTCAGAAACAGAAAAATCCATCCTTAAATTCATTCATAAGGAATCTCAAGGGATCCCAAACAGCCAAAATAATCTTGACAAAGAACAAAGTTGGAAGGTTCATATTTGATGGTTTCAAAATTTACTACAAAGCTACAGTAATCAGAACAGTGTGATTTAGCATAAATAATGATACAAAGAAGAGAATAAAACAGAAAACACAGAAATAAACTCTCACATGTATAGATAGTCAAATGATTTTTGACATGGGTGCCAAGACAATTCAATGGCAAAAAAAGTCTTTTCAACAAATGGTGTTGGGGGTCTTCCCTGGTGGTGCAGTGATTAAGACTCTGCACTCCGAATGTAGGGGGGTCGGGTTCAATCCCTGGTCAGGGAACTAGATCTCACATCCATGTTGCAACTAAGAGTTCGCATGCCACAACTAAGGAGCCCACCTGCTGCAACTAAGACCCAGTGCAACCAAATTAAAAAAAAAAAAAAAATGGTGTTGGGAAAACTAGATATCCACATTCAAAAGAATCAAAGAATGAAACTAGACTCTTACCTTACACCATATACAAAAATTAACTGAAGTGGATCAAACACCTAAATGTAAGTGCTAAAACTATAAAACTCTTAGAAAAAACATAAGGAAAATGCTTCATGACATTTGACCTGCCAATGCTTTCTTAGATGTGACACAAAAAGCACAGACAACAAAAGAAAAAACAGGTAAGTTGAACTTCATCAAGATTTAAAACTTTGGTGCATCAAAGGGCGTTCCTGACAGAGTGAAAAAGCAACTCATGGAATGGGAGAAAGTATTTGCAAATCAAGATATCTGATAGGAATCTGATACCCAGAATATATAATGAACTCTACCACTCAGTAACAAAAATCAATACTTTATAAAGAAACACAGTCAACGTTCCATAAAGATATAATTAAAATAATAAGTTACCATTTAGGGATAACACACTATATACAGTGGTAGGTAACATTTATTACTTCTAATACTCATAATTCATTCATTCAACAGATCTTTATTATATATAATTGTGCAACTTAAGTGTTTTCACCTTTATTTTACAGATGATGAAAGTGCCTTGTGCCCAAGATCATGAAGAAGCTAATAAATGGCTGAGAAGTATTCTGAACCTAGGTTTGTTTAGAAATATTGATCTCTTCTGCTCATTACAATGCTCTTAACACCACAGTTCAACCCACTTTCAGTCTGAGAAATTACTACCTCTCTGCTTCCCAAGGAGTATAGCCAATGGCTATGTTTTAACACCAGAGGACAAAAAAAAACCTTGAGAAAATAGATCTCTGAAGTTATAAGCCAACAGATTATCTTAATGTAATTAAGGGTCTTATAAAGACCTTATAATTCAGGGTCTTATAAAGGTTATTCTGTATTCACCACCAAAATTCCCAAATGCTAAACAAAACTTACTGTAATGTCAGTTATTCAAAAGTAAATTGCAACTAATTTAATATATAACTTTATTTAAAATAACAAATTGCTATCTAATAAAATACAAATCAGATATTTTTCACCCTTCTTTTTGAATTAAGTATAAAATTTGCTTTGAAAACATGGTATAAATACAGATGTTCCTCTCAGAAATGCTAAGAAAATAACATAAAAATCGCCATAAAACCTAACGAGTTTTTAATTTTTATCCTCTCCACTACATCTATGGGGAAAAAGCATGAGTTATACAGCCAAAAAAACCTTGGTTGGTTCATAGTATCTCAGTTTCTTCAACTGTAAAATAAGGATAATATCACCTTTTACAAAGGTTTACTAGAAAGAGTAAACTAGATAATAAACAAATTACAGAGTATGTACTAAATAAATGTTAGCTCCCTTCTGATTCTCTTTTAGCTGGCTGCCCAGGAACTCTGTGGTCATAGTCCCGGTGTTGCTAGAGAAGTGGCCCTAGTACTACAGACCTCAATTTCATCACTCTCTTATTCTGTTTGTTCCTAAAACCATTGCATATTGCTTTGGAGTGTGGACTCTGGAAGTCAAAGAATCTGAGTTTGATTCCTAACTCTAGTTATTGGCTGTGTGATTTTTGAACAAGTTAATCATTTTAGACCTATTGTCAAATGTGGATTATAACACTACCTACCTCATAAGGAGTTACATATATTAAATAGGATAATATAAGCAGCTTTTAGAAAAGTGTCTAGCATATGATAAACACTCAATAAATATCACCTATCTCATTCTCCTTGCCGCCACTAGCACCACCGTCACCATCTATCTGCTTCCAACTGCAAAGCATCTGCAGCTTTGTAATTGTTTTGTTACTTATTTCATATACTTAAGCTTTGTCATCTATAGAAACGTGAACAGTATGTTTTAATAGAGTGGCCATTTTTCTACCTTTTTTTGCATCTCTTTGGTTAAAACCAGAACACTAAGCAATAAATAATTCTCACTGAATGAATCATTGAGTAAACAAATAAACGGAAATGGATGAACAGATGGCAACACAGATTGGCCCTATAGGACTTTTCTTGTTTCTCCATTCAAAAGTGCTTGATTTGCTAAGATAATGTAACAAGCTCAAAATGTCTCCAAAGAAAAATACTGACCCTATCCCATGAAGTCAGGACTGGACTAGTATAAACTGGCTGAAAGTTTGATACAAAGTCTTACAGGGCTATGAAAATTTCAATTTTCTACTAGGCTTTACTTTCCCACTCCAACATAACTAATTCTCTTTTCTGAAACCTTCATCACCTATCCCTATTTCACCTTCTCTCAATGTTTATATTTCCTATATGAAGTATGAGCCAAGGATATAGAAATTCCTTAATGCTCTCACCACTAAATACAAAAATCTACCTCTGTCTTTCCCCACCTTTCTTCCCCTTGTTGAAAACCTAACCCTCAACAGATGAATAGATCCCATCCCTTTGACCTTCTCAAAAATTTTTCTCTTCCTTTGATCAATCCCCTTTCTCTCCTAAAACAACTTGCCTAGAGGATCATTCATGATTGTATATAAATACAGTAGTATCTCCCATCTTTAAAAATTTCACCCATAATCACCATCTTCATTTAATAATTGCCCCAATTTTTTCTGTTCTCCCTTAGTAAAACTTGAAAAGGACATCTCAATCTCCTCACTTCTTTTTCCATTTTCAACCCATTCTGGCTTCTGTATGCACAGCTCAACCAAGACTGCTTTTATCAATGACCCTGATGTAGTCAAGTCCAATGGTTCCTTTCCTGTCCACATCTTACTGACCCTGATCAGCATTTGGTATAGGTGATAATCCCTATCCTTTGACAAACTACATTCTTCTTTTGACTTCCGAGACAACACATTTTCTTGGTTTTCTGCCTGTCTCTCTGGCCACTCCTTCTCAGTCACTTGTACTGGGTCCTCCTTCTCCACTTGACCTCAGTGGCTCAGCCCTGGGCCCTTTCTCTTTCTTCTGTACACTCTTCCCTAGGTGAGCTCATCCATTCCCATGGCTTCTCTCTGGACTCCTACATGAGCTGCAAAGGCCAACATGATCTATTCCCTGATCTCCTCTCCAAGCTCTTTTTATGTGACTTCTCTTACTTGCTATACTTTAACCACACTGTATTCCTTTCAGTTTCTTGAATAGGTGCTTTCCTACCTCAGAGACTGTGTCCATGATGTCTACTCTTCCCGAAGCATTTTTCTCTCTGTTCTTTGCATGGCTGACTCCTCAAATTTCATGTATCACCTAAAATTTTGTCACTTCTCAGAGGACTTTCCAGACCTTCCTCCCCTTCTCCGTTTTTAATATTATCCCTCCTTGTTAATTTCCTTCATATCCCTTATCACAATTTATAATTCTGTTTGTTTGCTTTTGGTTATTTCCACTAATCTTTACATGAGGGTAGGGATCATAATGTCATTAGTATAAACTCAGCATCCAGCACAGTGACAGACAAATAACAAGCACTCAGTGTTTGTTGAATAAATTAATGATCTGGGATTCATATATTTGTTCATTAACAAACATTTATTGAGCACTGTGCTAGATGCTGGGGATACAAAGAGAAATCATAATCACAAGATCTTTACAGACCAACGGGGGAGAAGGACAAAGACAATATTGTATGATAAGCGTTATGACATGGATGAGACTGATTTTTAGCCAACACAGCCTTTTGAAGGGTGTGAATGGAAAATATTTTCTAGCTTCATTAGAACTCAAGATTAATCCAAAATGTTGATCCTGTTTTACCATGCCAGAATGGTTAAACTCATAATATCAATGATAAGACAGGATAAACAGGTTTTCAGGCAGAGTATGAGGGAAACTGAATTACCATGCAATATGCTATTTAAAGCATCTGTTTCTTACTCTCACATCTATTGTTTCCCATCAATAGGTAAGTAAATAGAAAATTAGGAAAATAAGCTTGTTTTGGTTTGAATCTATCTTTAATAGGAAAAACATATATGACTAACTTAAAATATTTTCCAAAGTCCTTACATCCCCTATATTCTGTATTTGATGCCATCATCCAAAGTCTCAAAGTGTTGTATAAAAAGATGTTCTGCTGCATTAAGAGATAGTATTCATTTCTTCATTTATCCAACTAATATTTAGTAAACATCTATTATGTGCTAAAGCTGTGGATACAGTAGCAATCGAGGCAGAAAAGATCCTTACCCTCTTGGAGCTTTAGACTCAAAATAATAAACATGAAAATACATAAACAGAAAAATTGAAAATTCACTAGATCATTTCTAGAATTGATAATCAAGAAACAGCTAAATAATACTACTGAAATACATTATAAGTGTATAGTTTAATACTCATAGATACTTGTGAAAGAATTTAAAGTGGATATGTCTAAGAAAATGAAAGTATCTGCAAAACAAATACCTGATAAAGAACTTGAATCAAAATATAAAAAAGAACTTTTAAAATTCAACAATAAGAAAACAAACAACCCAATTAAAAGATGGGTGAAAGATCTGAATAGACACTTCACCAAAGAAGATACACAGATGGCAAATAAGCATATGAAAAGATGTTCATTATCATATGTCATTAGGGAGTTGTAAATTAAAACAAAAATGAGAGGGGACTTCCCTGGTGGTCCAGTGGCTAAGACTCACACTCCCAATACAGGGGGCCCAGGTTCAATCCCTGGTCAGGGTACTAGATTCCACATGGCACAACTAAGAGTTCACATGCTGCACCTAAAGATCCTGCATGCCGCAATAAAGATCCTGCATGCCGCAACTAAGACCCGGGGCCGCCAAATAAATAAATAAATAAGTAAATATTTTTTTTAAAATGAGAAACTACACCTATTAAAATGTCTAAAATCTGGGAATTCCCTGGCGGTCCAGTGGTTAGGACTCCTTGCTCTCACTGCTGAGGGCACAGGTTCAATCCCTGGTAGGGGAACTAACATCCCACAAGCCACATGGCATGGCCAAATAAATAAATAAATAAAATAAAATGTCTAAAGTCCAAAACTGACAAGACCAAATTCTGGTGAGGATGTAGAACAGCAAGAATTCTCATTCATTGCTGATGAGAATGCAAAAGTGGTACAGCCACTCTGGAAGATAGTTTGGCAGTTTCTTACAAAGAGAAACACAGGCTTACCATACTCTCTGGTAATCACACTCCTACATATTTACACAAACGAAAAACTTACATCCACTCAAAAACCTGCACACGAATATTTATAACAGCTTTACTTATAATTGCCAAAAAAGGAAATTAACCAAGATGTCTTTCAATAGCTGAATGAATAAACAAACTTGTTTATAGGACATACAATAGGACAATAGGACACAATTCAGCAATTTAAAAAAATGAGGTATCATGTCACAAAAAGGCATGGAGGCTCCTTGACACTGGTTTTAGCAATGACCAAAAAAAGCAAAAATAAACAAGTGGGACTACATCAAACTACAAACCTTCTACACAGTAAAGGCCATCAACAAAAAGGCAACATATGGAAAGGGAGAAAATATTTGAAAGTCATATATCTGATAAGGGGTTAATATCCAAAATGTACAAAGAATTTACACAACTCAATAGGAAGAAAACAAACAATCTAATTTAAAAATGGGCAGAAGACATGAATAGACATTTCTCCAAGAAGATATATTAATGTCCAACAGGTATGTGAAAAGGTGCTCAATGTCACTAATCATCAGGGAAATGCAAATCAAAACCACAATGAGATATCAATTCATACCGGTCAGAGTGGTTATTATCAAAAAGGCAACAAATAACAAATGTTGGCAAGGATGTGAAGAAAAGAGAACCCTTGCACACTGTTGGTGGGAATGAAAATTGATGCAGCCACTACAGAAAACAGTATAGAGGTTGCTCAAAAAAATTAAAAGTAGAACTACCATATGACCTAGAAATTCCACTTCTAGGTATTTATACAAAGAAAACAAAATTGCTAACTCAAATAGATACCTGCACCATCATGTTCACTGCAGCATTATTTACAATAGCCAATATATGGAAACAACCCAGGTGTCCATCAATAGATAAATGGATAAAGAAATTCTGGTATGTATTTATGTATGTATGTGTACACACACACACACACACACACACACACACACACACACACACACACACACAATGGACTATTAGCCACAAAAAAGAATAAAATCTTGACATTTGCAACAACATGGATGCAACTTGAGGGCATTACGTTAGTGAAATAAGTCAGACAGAGAAAGACAAATACCAGACAAGCTCACTTATATGTGGAACCTAAAAACTACCAAATCAAAACAAAACAACAAATAATGAGCTCACTGAATCAGAGAACAGATTGGTGGTAGTTGCCAGAGGTGGGGTGAGGATGTATGTGAAACAGATGAAGGTGCTCAAAAGACACAAATTTGCAGTTATAAAATATATAAGTCACAGGGTGTAGTGCGTGCCATCCTAACTATAGTTAATAATACTGTATTGCATATTTGAAAGTTGCTAAGAGAGTAAATCTTAAAAGTTCTCATCATAAGAAAATTTTGTAACTATGTATGGTACAGATGATAACTGGACTTAATGGTGATCATTTCCCAGTATATACAATATATACAAATATCAAATCATTATGTCATACACCTGAAACTAATATAATGTTATATGTAAATTATACTCAATTTTTAAAAAAGACAGGGAAGAATCTTAAATGTATATTTCTAAGTCAAAGATGCCAGTTTGAAAGCCAACATAATGTATGATACTAACTATAAGACATTCTGGAAAAGCCAAAACTACAGAGCCAGTGAAAAGATCAGTAATTTCCATGGTTCAGAGAAAGTAAGGGAGAAATACATAAGTGGGGGACCCAAGGGACTTTTAGGGTAGTATAACTATTCTATATGATACTGTAATAGGATAGATAATATGCATTTATCAAACCCATAGAACTGTACAACACAAAGAGTAAACTAACAAAAACTATAGCATGTATTTCTTTTATAAGACTTTTGTTAATAACAATGTATCAATATTGGTTCATCAATTTCAATAATGTACCACACTAGTGCAAGATGTTAATAATGGGGTCCACTGGGGGGGGCGGGGGTATATATACTTTCTGCTCAATTTTTCTGCTGTAAAAAATAGTCAATTCAATAAGGAAACAGTAGTCTTAAATGACACATTAGACCACTTGGACTTAATAGATGTCTACAGGACATTCCATCTAAAAAAACCAGAATACATATTCTTTTCAAGTGCACATGGAACGTTCTCCAGGATAGATCATATGCTAGGCCACAAGTCTCAACAAATTTAAGAAGATAGAAATTATATCAAGCATTTTTCCAACCATAACGGTATGAAACTAGAAATCAGCTACAGGAAAAAAAATGGGGAAAACACAAACACGTGGAGACTAAACAAGATGTTCCTAAAAAACCAATGGGTCAATGAATAAATCAAAGAGAAAATCAGAAAATACCTTGAGGCAAATGAAAATGGAAACACAACTTTCCAAAAATCTATGGGATGCAGCAAAAGCAGTTAAAGGAGGCAAGTTTATAGTGATACAGGCCTACCTCAAGAAACAAGAAAACTCTCAAATAAAAACCTAAACTACCAACTAAAGGAATTAGAAAAAGAAGAACAAAGCCCAGAGTCAGTAGAAAACAGAAAATAATAAAGACCAGAGTGGATTTAAATAAAACAGAAATTAAAAACAAAAAACAAAAAATAGGAAAGACCAATGAAACCAAGTGCTGTTTTTTTAAAAAAGATAAACCAAATTGATAAACCAATAGTCCCACTTATCAAGAAAATAAGAGACAGGACCCAAATAAACAAAATAAGAAATGAAAGAGGACAAATAACAACTGATGTCACAGAGATACAAAAAATCATAAGAGAATATTATGAACAGTCATATGCCAATAAATTGGACAACCTAGAAAAAAATGGACAAACTTCCAGAAACATATAACCTTCCAAGAATGAATCAGGAAGAAAGAGACAATCTGAACAGACCAATCACTAGTAGTGAAACTGAATTTTTGATTAAAAAAAAAAAAACAAAACTCCCAGCAAACAAAAGTCCAGGACCAGACAGCTTCATAGGAGAATTCTACCAAACATATAAAAAAGAGCTAACTACTTCTCAGACTACTCTAGGGAATCCCCTGGTGGTCCATCGAACGGGGCACGGGTTCAATTCCTGGTTGGGGAACTAAGATCCCACAAGCCGTGTGGAGTGGCCAAAAAAGAGAAAAAGAAAAAGAAAGACACAAACAAACTATTCTAAAAAAATTGAAGAGCAGGGAACACTTTCAAATTTATTCTACGAAGCCACCATTACCCTGATACCAAAGCCAGACAAAAACACTACAAAAAAAAAGAGAGAAAATTACAGGCCAATATCTTTGATGAATGTAGATGCAAAAATCCTCAAAAAAATATTAGCAAACAGAGTTCAACAATATATAAAAAGGATCATACAGCATGATCAAGTGGGATTTATTCCAGGGATGAAAGATGGTTCAATATCCGCAAATCAATCAATGTGATACACCACATTAACAAAAGGATAAAATCACATGATCATCTCAATAGATGGAGAAAAAGCATTTGACAAAATTCAACAGCCATTCATGATAAAAAAAAAAAAGAAAAAACTCTCATCAAAGTTGGTATAGAGGGAACATATCTTAACATAATAAAGGCCATTTATGACAAACCCATAGCTAACACCATATTCAATGGTGAAAAGCTGAAAGCTTTTTTTCTAAAATCAGGAACAAGACAAAGGATGCCCACTCTCAATCACTTCTATTTAACACAGTATTGGAAGTCCTAGCCAGAGCAATCATACAAGAATAAGAAATAAAAGGTATCCAAATTGGAAAGGAAGAAGTAAAACTGTCATTATTTGCAGATGACATGACACTACATATAGAAAAACCCTAAAGTCTTCTCTGAAAAACTATTAGAATAAGTGAATTCAGTAAAGTTGCAGTATACAAGGTTAATGCACAGAAATCTGTTGCTTTTCTATAAACTAATAATGAACCACCAGAAAGAGAAAGCAAGAAAATAATCTCATTTAAAATTGCATCAAAAAGAATAAAATACCTAGGATTAACTTAACCAAGGAGGTGAAAGACTGAAAACCATAGAACACGGATGAAGGAAACTGAAGATGATACAAAGAAATGGAAAGATATCCCATGTTCGTGGATTAGAAGAAGTAATATTGTTAAAATCTGTACTACCCAAAGCAATCTACATATTTAATGCCATCCCTATCAAAATACCTATGACATTTTTCACAAAACTAGAACAAATAATCCTAAAACTAATATGGAACCACAAAAGACCATGAGTTGCCAAGGCAATCTTGAAAAAAAGAAAGCTGGGGTTAGCATGCTCCTTGACCTCAGACTATACTACAAAGCTACAGTCATCAAAATAGCACAGTACTGGCACAAAAAGACATATACAGATCAATGGAAAAAAACAGAGAGCCCAGAAATAAACCCATGCACTTATGGTCAATTAATCTATGACAAAGGAGGCAAGACTATACAATGGAGAAAAGACAGTCTCTTTAATAAGTGGTGCTGGGATAACTGGACAGCTACATTTATTTTACAGAATAAAATTAGAACATTTTTTCATACCACCTACAAAAATAAACTTAAAATGGATTAAAGACCTAAATGTTAGACTGGAAACTATAAAACTCCAAGAAAACATAGAGAACATTCTTTGACACAAATCACAGCAATAGTTTTTTGGATCTGTCTTCTAAGCCAAAGGAAACAAAATCAAAAATATACAAATGGCATCTAATTAAACTTAAAAGCTTTTCTACAGCAAAGGAAACCATCAACAAAACAAAAAGACAACCTACAAAATGGGAGAAAACATTTGCAAATGATACGACCAGTAAGGGGTTAATATCCAAAATATATAAACAGCTCAAACAATTCAATATCAAAAAAAAACATACAACCCAATTTAAAAATGGGCAGAACACATGAACATTTTTCCAAGGAAGACACAGATGGCTAACAGGCACATGAAAAGATGCTCAACATCACTAATCCATCAGGAAAATGCAAAGCAAAACCGTAATGTGATATCATCACCTCACACCTGTCAGAATGGCTATCATCAAAAAGTCTATAAGTAACAATGTCAGCAAGGATTTGGAGAAAAGGGAGCCCTTGTACACTATTGGTGGGAATGTAAATTGGTGCAGCCACTATGGAAAACAGTATGGAGATTCCTCAAAAAATTAAGACTATAACTAACATATGATCCAGCTATCCCACTTCTGGTTATTTATCCAAAGAATATGAAAACAGTACTTGAAAAAGATATAGACACCTATGTTCATCATGGCATTATTTACAAGAGCCAAGATATGGAAACAACCTAAGTGTCCATCAACAGATGAATGCATAAAGAATATGTAGTGCACGCAGGCACACACACACACACACACACACACACAATGGAATATTACTCAGCCATTAAAATGAATGAAATTCTGCCATTTACAACAACATGGATGGACCTAGAGAGTATTATGTTTAGTGAAAAGAGTCAGACACAGAAAGACAAAACTCTATGTTATCACTCACATGTGGAATCTAAAAAATGAAATGAATTAATATGACAAAACAGAAACAGACTCACAGATATAGAGAACAAACTAGTGGTTACCACTGGGGAGAGGGAGGAGGGGAGGGGCAAGACAGGAGTAGAGGATTAAGAAGTACAAATTACAATGCATAAAATAAATAAGCTATAAGGATGTATTATACAGTACAGGGAAATACAGCCATTATTTATAATAACTTTAAATGGAATATAGGGAATTCCCTGGTGGACCAGTGGTTGTTAGGACTCTGTGCTTTCACTGCCAAGGGCATGGGTTCGATCCCTGGTCAGGGAACTAAGATCCTACAAGCCATGCAGTGCAGCCAAAAAAACCAGAGTATAATCTGTAAAAATATTGAATCACTATGTTGTACATCTGAAACTAACATAATACTGTAAATCAACTGTACTTTAACTTTAAAAAAAGACTATTAATTTCTTAAAGTAGGTACATCCAGGGAGCTGGACTAGGGACTAGGGATATGTAAAAGTAGGTAGAAGACTGCCATCTTTCAGGATATAAATATTACTTTGTTTAAAATAAAAGTAGTACCAGGCCTCTTCATCCCATCTAAAAATGTGTGTTTTATTTTCAATTTCAACAGTTATTTTTAACATGATATTTTAATTCTTTAAAGTATTTTTCACTTAAACTAAAAATACACTATAATGACATAAATATCAAAATATTATTAAATATATAGTTCTTTTATATACCTTTATAGACAAAATTACTCCTGACTACTGTGGAACAGTAATTCAAATTAAAAGCACAGAGTAAAATACTGACTGTAGTTTGCCATTTTATACATAAACATATATAATATTATATAAATTATATAAACCTATAAAATCTTTGTTATATAAATATAAATTTATATAAAATATAACATTTTATAATTACATTTATAAATGTTCATTATATATTAAATACCTATAATCCCCAGTGTGTAGAGGAAGATGGCTTTCTAGAACTATATTAAAAATTAATCTAGATCAGTTTTCAATATGTCATTTTGACAATATACATGTCATCAAGCTATCTGTTTTAAACGAATGTGATGAAGATCATGTGTGCCTAAAAGGATTAGTACTATTGGAAATGAATCAAAAGGGAAAGAGTAACTGCAAAATAAAACCCCCAGTATAGCCCACTTAAGTGGTACTGTGATAAATAGCATCCCAGTCGAACTGAGATGACTTCCAGAAAACATACTTTCAGCACAGCACATTTCAAAATGTTTAATGGCATATTCTTCCCACAAAGTGACCTTGGTTAATCAAGTATGTTTAACAATAACTTTACAGAGATAAATCAGTGCTAGCACAAACCTTTCCATTTCCTTTTCTTCCTTATTTAAACAGACGTTCAGAGCTGCAAGGAAACAGAGATAAAGTCTATGCAATCCCCTCCTTCTACAGCAGAGGAAACAGAAGCTGTTTCATACCCATTTCAGTGTTCTTTTCATACTACCTGTCCTACAGTTCTCTTCTCTGTTCTGTCTATTCAAATCACCATCTATTCAAACACAGTAAAAAAACTCATCTATTTTGAATTCTACTTTTAAAGTCAGTTAATGTGGAAAAATAGTAAGTAAACTGGAGTGGTATATATTACTGTCACTAAATCTCTCCTCATTCCAGGACTTGGCACCCATATTGTTCTTTTCCTAATTTGTAGTTCAAGACCTGATAGGTGAAGTAAAACCTAAAATCCTGCTACCTTTGCTAGATTCCCCCATCAAGTGATAGCACCAATCACTCAGCATTTTGTCTTCCTTTCAAATTCCCAATCCTTTACCACTGTCCAAAACTAATGTTCACCCAAAGACCATGACTTATATTTCTAGTAAGCAATCCAAATACAGATAAATTTTGTTGCTATGTCCAGTGTAGTAAAAGAGCAAAGGGCTTTGGAGTCAGATAAATTTGTGTTAAAATCCATGCACTCTCATTTATAAGCTCTGAGAATTTAGGCAAGTTACCTAACCTTTCTGAGGCACATTTTTCTCCCCTGTAACTGTATCTCAGAGAATTGTGTTATTAGACCAGATAAGCCTAGCATAAAGTGGAAGTGTTAAAAAAAATGTTACTCTCATCTTTCACACCATCCTAAACAAAGTTTCTACGTTGTATCAGTTCAAGTACTTTTACTTTAAAGGCTATTCTTATGTCTACTTCAGTAGATAGAAGAGAGTCATTAACCAGCTAGCATCTCGTAAGTAACAACCTGCCACATAAGTGACAGTAATGGATGAAGTGTGATAAAGCCTTGTGAATGACCAATAAAAGATAAAAAACTTTTTTTTCCTTTAAAAATTCTTCTCCACTTTCAAAAAACTCTTTCCTGTACTCTTAAACTCAAAAGCTTTTCTTAGGCCTTTGAAGTCAAATAATCAAATAAAAAGAGGTCAAAATATTCAGGGCAAATGGAACTTGACAGAGGATGAATACCCATATCCTGCTAGATTCAGTGATTTCTATAGGAAATTATTATGGATATATAATAACAGTGATCATCTGAACTTAGAGGGCACCTTTCTGGAAAGGAGTTCCCTGTACCTTTCTCTTTTCCTCTGGTCGCGCCACACGGCTTGCGGGATCTTAGTTCCCTGAACAGGAATTGAACCTGGGGCCACGACAGTGAAAGGGCCGAGTGCTAACCACTGGATCACCAGGGAACTCCCCTCTGTACTCTCTCTATTCTGTAATTTATCACCTATCATACAGCCAAAGTAGAGATTATGCTGCTATATGGAACAATTATCTAAATTAATAATGTGTGAAGTCATAAAATAAAACTCACATTTGCTGAGCATTTTAGAGTATGACATAGTTTTCCAATTAACAATGAAGACAAGAATAGAATCCAGATGTCCTGATGTCCATTACAACAATATAGAAATAAACTGCAGTATTTTAACACTTTCATAAATTCAACATAATTATTTTATATTATTCTTAATGACATTATACCAAGATAAATGAATGTTGTAACAAGTATAATATCTACTACTCATCAAGACCTGGATATAGGCCCTATGCTTTGCTAAATAATTTCCCACAATTTTCTATTAACTCCTTCTATATTCAAGTGCATTTTTATCATGGCCCATTCTCCTGTAAGATGATTTCCCTTTCCCTACTGCTAATTCTCCACCTGTGCTCTGCTGTGATCCCATTTTCCTCACATACTTTAGAACTTTGATCCATAAATTATATCCACTTTCTTATATCTCCTCCTCCAAACAGTCACTTTTTTTTTTTTTTTTGGCCGCACTGCACGACATGCAGGATCTTAGTTCCCTGACCAGGGATGGAACCCGTGTCCCCTGCAGTGGAAGTGCAGAGTCTTAACCACTGGACCGCCAGGGAAGTCCCAAATAGTTATTTTTTGTATCATGATTTTCCTGACTCCTCCTGCCATTCTGGGAAATATTAAGCTCTCATTTCTCAACATTCCTAAAGCATTGTGTTCATACTGCTATTACGAATGAGGAGAGATGCTAGGAAAAGCAGTATGTCTGAAGGAAAGAGTCCTAGCTTTAAAGGTGGCTCTAGTATTTTCAAGCTGTGTGACCTTGGGCATATTCCTTGACCTCTCTGAGCCTCTAATTCTTGATCTGTCAAATAGTAAAAAATTAACCACCCATTCTACAAGACAGTAATGGGTATTAAATGAGAATGAATATAAAGCACACATAACTGGCTCTTAATACACTGTATTATAAATTGTTGTGGGATGGTCTGTTCGTCTACTCAGATCAGTAGTTCACAATGATTTTTTTAGCATTTCTGAAAAACTACAGGAAATCCAGATACCCCTCTCCCCACACACTGAAATCAGTGCCTCTGATTATAAACTCTATGAGGTCATACATTCCAATTTATGTATACTTGAATCTCCAGTACCTAGCCCAGAACCTTTCATATATTAGATGCTTAATATATGTTTGTTACAGTAAAGAGAATTTATTAGCTATAGATATTAAATAAAGAAATTGTTGGAAATAACTGGATAGTAGATATATTAGAATGGAACAAACTAAATTTCTTTTTTCAACAGTAAACATTATTTTAAAAAATCACATTACTTGGGGTCTTTTTCTAGCTAAATTCCAAGTATAATTTGATTAATTTACTATCTAGAAAAACTATACCTAAGTTTATAAGCCCCTTTCTTCTGAGGAGCTCAAGGATTTTTACAGACATTACCTCAACAATCCTTAGAACATCCCTGAGGAAAATGGAGATGGAAAAAGAAAAAAAGATGGAATATGAATCCATAATCCATATGAAGCCATAAATTTATAAATTCTGCAAATTCCACTCAGCAAAAATTCCATGTAATTTTTCAGCTTATGCAATGGGGCATTTTGCCCCATTTTCTTTCTGAATCCACCTAAGTTACCTATTTAGTCATTACATCTGTATATGCTGGTCTGGAACAAAAGCATTTTTATTATTTACTTAAGCAAAATTTTGGGACTTCCCTGGTGGTCCAGTGATTAAGAATCCACCTTTCAATGCAGAGGATGCGGGTTCAATCCCTGGTCGGGGAACTAAGATCCCACATGCTGTGGGGCAACTAAGCCCGCACGTCACAACTAGAGAGCCCGTGCGCCGCAGCTACTGAGCCTGCACACTCTGGAGCCCATGGACCAAAATGAGAGAGCCCGCACACCACAACTAGAGAGCCTGTGCACTCTGGAGCCCATGTGCCGCAACTACTGAGCCTGCATGCTCTGGAGCCCACGTGCCACAACGAGAGAGAAGCCTGCATGCCGCAACAAAGAGCCCACCTGCCACAACGAAAGATCCCGTGTGCCGCAACTAAGACCCGACACAGCCTAAATAAATAAATAGGAAGGAAATTTTAAAAAAACAAGCAAAAATTTCAGAAAGTGTTATACACAGTAAGCAAAACATAGAACCACAAAAAAATGATGACTCTAATCCCCTAACAGAAAACTGACTGTTCAGGCTACTGACCATAGGTTTACTTCAGACTGTGAAATATTTAGGAATTAGACACATTATTTTCTCCAAATTTTAATAATCAGAGACTAACAGCCCAGTTTCAGCTTTAACTACTTTCTGCTCCCCATCATTTGGTTCTTTTGTTCTAGGACCCTATAGTAGCCCTTTTTGAATGCCCACCCAGGAACCATTCTCCACCTTTTCCTTATTAAGAGAATCCCACTTTTGTTGAGGCAACACTGGGCTCAGCCCCAGGGGATGAATCATGATTGATCTTAGCCAATCCTTACAATCCTGTTCCCTGTTGTCAGTCATTGGTCGAAATTGGACCTGTGGTCTAGAACTGGCCAATAAATTGAAAGAAGTTGCTGGGGATTCTTTCTTCCCTGATGAGAGGGCAGCAAGAGGAATAGGCTCTTTTGCCACCAACCAGTTTCTCTGCACTTGGGAAGTAGTCAGGTTGGACTTGATGCTTAAAGCTGTGCCACTATCTTGAGACCACGAGGCAAAGGCCAAGAGAACTTCAGTGATCCTGACTCTATACCCAGACATAACAGAGTCTCTATTTTCAGGCCTCTTGTTATATGAAATAAATGTTACTTTTGTCTAAGTAACTGAGGGCCAGATATTCTGTTCCTTGAATTTGAAGGCAACCGAATTAATACAGACAGACCAATAAATCAGGCAAGAAGGGAAGCAGAGGTTAATTACTGAGCACTTACTATTACATGTAATTTCATTTAATCTTCACAACAGCCCGATGAAAATTATCTTTTGATTCATTTTTTATGAAAAAATAAAGCTTAATAAAGCTATATAAAGTAACAAAGCTGAAGTTCAAATTCAGACCTGACACCAAACCTTACATTCTTTTTAAAAATACAAAATCCCATTTCCTCCTTGTTTACAGTTCTTGTTTAAAAAACAGACTAGTATATTGATGTGGTACTAGCTAACAGAATTTAGGGAGAACTAAGGAATATCACTTATTCTTATAACCTTGTCACAAGGATCTATAGCCTTCAACTCTTTTTTGTATCAAAGTTATATGGGGGGGGAAAGACAAAAATATATGTATATGTGTACCGAAAGCTCCAGAATGTCTAGTACAATGGCAAAAATCCTATAGCAAAAACTGGGATGGATTCTAAGTATAATATTCA
This sequence comes from Balaenoptera borealis, assembly GCF_965194805.1. Classification (NCBI taxonomy): domain Eukaryota; kingdom Metazoa; phylum Chordata; class Mammalia; order Artiodactyla; family Balaenopteridae; genus Balaenoptera; species Balaenoptera borealis. The sequence continues at coordinate 150,637,449 of NC_138860.1, forward strand.
ATTACTCAAGAATTAAAAAATATAAAGTCAATCACAAACATTTCTTAAATCAGAAGAATAACTTCCTTATTTCAAGCTATTCCATTAACCAAGTATCAATACAGAAACCAAAGTTACCACTTCCTCAGTTCTCATCTATTCATGAAAACTGATTCAGCTTAAATCTTCACAACAAAAAAAAATTATATAAACACTAAGAATCAGCGAGGTCATTTTTCATTTGGAAATTTACTAGAATTGCATGTTCAAAAACTATTTATGATGTCATCTCAACGAGAAGTATGTTCACCTTATATTACCTTTATTAATTTCTAATTGAGAACTACAAAATGCACATGCCAGATTCCTGAGCTGATACACACAACTTACCTTCCCACATGCTCTGCAATGATGCCTCCTTTTGGTGAATGTAAACCTGGCTTCACATTTCATGCAATTTGGAGCCTGAGAATCTGGTACCCACACTGGAGCCACTTCCCCCAGAGTGGTAAATGGCTTTCTAGCAGAAATTCCAAACTGACCAGCTCTGAGATCATTATCTGGGCTTTCTGGAGGTAATGCAACGCACTGTCTACTGGATATCCCAGACTCATAGCTTTCTAAATGTTCCCCATTTGTATCAGCAATAGAGATATTTCCCAAAGAGGCATTGCATACATTGGCTGCTGAGTTTTCCCCTGATTTTGCTTTCCCAAGAACATCATTTTTGTTTTTAATATTATTTCCATTGTTTGCAGGAAGGTCATTTTGTAAATGGTCTGATAATGGCTTTGGAATTTGAAGTTTAAGATTAGAAGGTTGCTTGGGTCTTGCACCACCAAAAGGAACACTGATAGATTGCAGGTTTGCTACTATCTTGGGTGAAGATTGCCCAAGCACTGATGGAACTTGGCTACAGAAATTGTGTAAGTAATTTTTCTTCATTAGGTCACCAGTGCTGTTTAAAAGTAGTCCACTCCCTTCTGTGGCTTCATTTCCTCTCTGTTCATAAATATTTGAGTAGCATTCTGACTTGCTCTCCTCTATTTCCTTTTCTTCTGTTACTGAATCTTCTTTGGAAGGTAAAGTCTTTGGAACAAAACAAACAACTGGGCTCTGCATTCCATAGGAATCACAACAATTAGATAGTGAATTTGCTGCTGGTGTATCCATAACACTGGAGAAATCGCATCCTTCACTTTCATTCATGCAAGTTTGTTTTAAATCTAGACCTGCTTCTGCCATTCTATCACACTCTCCTCCACTATCATCATAAGTATCTTCAGGCTGATTCATGTGCAGAAACTTCTCATTTTCTTTATTTACTTGGCTGTCATTCATCTTGTTTGGTTTAGTCAATTTCCAATTAGTCATCTCCTGAGATTCAGAGAAATGCTCAGTCATATTAAGAAGTTCTGTAGTGCCAAGAATTTCTTCATGTTTACAACCTTCATTTTCATCAGCTCTAACTTCACCGGGCACAAGGCAATCTGAAAACTGTTCACAGTTATCATCCCTGCCAGACCCATTAGGCATGTCAGCTTTGAGAAGCAAAGGTAAACCAGACTGGATGGATTCTTCAGTTGTTCTTTCCTCTGCTGGCTCTTTTTTCATCAAAATCCCCTCACTCAAGTGGGAAAAGGAGTTTGGACTCCCTAGATCTGTCCTAGGAGAGCTGGTTCTGCCAGTGAGAACCTCATCTGGTGTAGAGTCCTCTTGCTTTACAGCAGGACCTTCATCTGTTCCCTGGGATGAGATTACTGAATCTGGTGTTAAACTTGTAATCACAGACATGGTGGGGTCTCTATCTATATTTTCATCATCCTGTAACTGTGAAGGGGAACAGACACTGGCTAGATTATCAGATGAAGTAGTACATATGTATTTAACAGAATCCCCCTCTGCATTTGGTCTACTCAATGGGTCCATCTGTTTCTCTGAGTTCATATCTTTTTCAGTGGACCCATTTACACTTAAACTAAATTGATCAGTTTGTCTGTTTTCGTTATCCAGTGAACAGCTAAAAGCATCCATGAGGGATTGACTATTATAATTATTACAATCCTGCAAATCGCTTTGTAATGTCCTTTTGTCACAGTTATGCATGACGGCTACAACAAGAACACTCTTCTCATCTGGCAGACAAGCTAGGTTTCCACATTTCTTCTCTCCCACTTCGACAGTACTGCATTGATCATCTTGATTACAGTTCCTCTTAATTAATTGGTCTTCTGCAACCGCATTTTCATCAATCCACATTGTGTTGATCTCTGGATTCAGACTACAGTCCTGTCCATTAGCACAATGGTCCTCTCCCTCTGTGTTAAGAGGACCTGAATGAGGCAGGGAGAAGACTTTCAGTTGTGGCTGTGACTCAGAAACTGTAGGTTCATTCACACTGGCCAATGCAGGGCTGAATGACAGTCGGGGAGAAGGGGGATCTAGAATCTTATTCCACCTTGTATCCAATAAAATAGGAGAAACGGTTTCATCTGAAAAAATAAATAATTATTATAAGTTTGCTGGTAACACTGATAAGGCTAGGACTAAGTTAATCAACTACATTTGCAAATATGCCCTGAAATTAAAATATTCCTAGGATATGTGAAAACAGAATATTCCTAGGGTATGAAGTTTCTAATTTTTAGCTAAGGATAAGAAAATACATTTAAGACTGTTCCCTGTATTATATATCACCAAATGGTAATATCTCAGAACATTCCAAACAACAAAAGAATTCTACCTCAATCTAGTTGACATAATTAAAGTGGCCCACAGGCTGTACTTTGGGGCTGGGGAGGGGAGGGCAATAATGGGGAAGGCCTTGGACTGGCCCAGCACAACATGGGGTAGGGGCTAATCTAAGGTAGAAAAAAAATCAGAACAGTGATGAGGATACAGTAATTGAGCGGGAAGGAAAACAAAGGAATTTTCTGTGGAGACGGCATGCTCTATAATCTACATCATGACTGAGACGTGGTTACATGGATATATCTGTTGGTCAAAACTGTACAGTTAAGATCTACACATTTTAATGTATAAATTTTATCTTCAAAAAACTGTAAAAAAATAACAATGAAGCAGGGAGTGAGGAGCAAATGAAGATATATAAATGAAAAATGACAGCATGTCAAGCACTGCTGAAGTTGGGTAATGGGTACACTAGAGTTTATTACACTATTCTATTTACTTTGTATATATTTGAAATTTGCCCACAATAATAAGTTAAAAAGTTTGTTACAGCATGTGAAATTCTGCTTATAACCATGTCACAATACATTATTATTTAGGTTCATATTTACACTATTATCTGAGGAAATTTGGCAGAAAGTATCATTTGTCATATTAAAACAACCTTCTTATATTCTATCAATAAGCATAATCTCATTTAATGTTTCTGTTTATTTTTTAATAGATCATAACTATGATGGCATTTTCCCAAGTTACTGTGCTATGTGTGTGTCTAGAGAAATAAGAAATTATGCACTTATTGCTTTTCCTGCTTTTTCCTATAGTAAATCTGATAATCACAGCCCTGAAATTATACAGAAATGCTTTCCTCTCATAAATCTTTAAAGCTCCTTTAGCGCCTTGTTCATATCTCTATTAAAGCATTTATTACACTGCATTGCAATGGTTTATTTACCTGACTTTTTCAGGCAGAAACCACTTCTTTCCATCAATGTAAATCCTTGCTTTGCACAGCACCTGATATGTAGTAAGTAGCATATTCATGTAGCATATATTTATTGTAGCACCATAAATATATGCTATGTGAGTATCTACCACTGTAAAAGCATTGGGCGGAATATGAGATTAAATGATAGCTCCAAGAAGTATATAATCTAGTTGGAAAAATAAGAAATAGATACAATACACATGAATCGCTAACTAGCAGTACAGAATAGCATAAGTATTCAAAAACTATTACGTAGTAGTAGAAAATAAATTGAGAGGACAAAGGTATTTTACAGGCTGAAGCAGCAAGCTTGAATTCATGGAAGCAGGAGGAAATGGGCTGGGCTTCAAAGACAATTTTACAAAAAGTTTGGAAAACAGGGCATTCGTAAGAGGGGAACAAGTAAAAGTACAGCCCCAAACACAACAATCTGAGAGAGCAATTAAGTAAATCAGTTTGGGTTGAAAAAAGAATTAGTGTAAGAAAGTAGTAAAAAGAAGCTAGAAAGGTCAGATTGTAAAGGCCATAAAAAATCAGATTGCGTGGAGAATGGGCTTAATATGCTCTGAGTGTTAAATGTTAAATCCTGAGTTTACCAAATTTGGGCTAGCAGAGACTTGAGATCTGGTAACATGTATTTCCTTTAAAAAAAGAAATCGTATTTCCAAGCTGGTTCACGGAAATAAAAAAGAAACACTGCCTCTTATAAGAATATTTAATAATATTCAAACAGAAATGATCATGTATTAAAAATTTCATTATTCAACCAACTGGGTATAATGTTAATTATCTAATGTCATCACAGTTTGTGTGTGGTACATTTTTCATTTAAAGGAGGAAATTAACATGAAATGAGAAAACACTTTTAAAAAAATATATTTGGAAAGGTACCAAGCTAGAGGTGGTAGTTTTAATGCCAACTGGTACTGAGATGTTTAAAAAATAGTTGAAAACAAATGAAGAGCATAGTTACAAACAAGCTGGCTTCTGAAATTATTCTCCTTCTAAAGGAGTTATTTTGGTAAGCAAATGCTATATTTCAAACTAAAATGACAATTTTTACTGACTCAACAAAAACGTATTGCAAATCAACTATATACAAAATACCCTACTAGAATCTACAGAAGTCACAAAGAGACTGATGTAAAGAACTAATAATTTTATTAATGAGAGTCAATGGTATTCTAGAAGAATAGTATTCACAGGATTAGGTGTAGCATTTGTGTAGATGACAAATAACTGTGATAGGGCCACACCAAAGAAGGGATTGAGAAAATACTTGTATAAATGACTGAAACCAAGAGGACAATACACCTTCCACCTTGGTATGTATAAAGCCCACCTAGATCCCATAAAATCCAAAAAGATTCGGTTTCACATTTACATGAATCAGGAGTTAGGCTAGGGTTACGGGTTAGCTTTGGGTCATCAATGGTAAAATGTAAGAGCAGGCCATTCCAGGTATCTTTCTTCTCCCTTTTTACCCCCATGAGCACATATCTTTTTAATGCTTGCTCTAGCATAGGCCCAAAACAACAAAATCAAAACTAATCTCTCTTCCCATCTGCTATCAAAGAACAACCTGAATCACCGGATATAGTAAAGGTTTGGAGACTACTACTAATATCATGGGCTTTAGATGGAAATATATCACTTTGTAAACTTGTTACATGCTATTTTCTGTTAGAAACCAAGAACACCAGGAAAGGAGGATAAGGCGAAAGACAGATATTTAATTATGGCTTACCCATTCTAGTCATACTGAAAGTTGAATTTAAGGAAAATTCCCTAAATGAAGTGAATCTTTAGCAGACATTTTTAGACTGGGCCTTGAGAATATATAATTTAATTAACGATTTGGTAGATACTTAAAAATGTAAATCTTTTAAAATTAGGTTTAAAATGGATCTTGCTTTATTGGTCAATCAATATGAAAGAAGCTATTTTTCTTAACTTGGGAAATACAACCACACATTCTAAAGCTTTTCCTGACCATAAATTGGATTCTAATCCTGCACTTATGAACAAACTAACTTGGGGAAGATGCTTAACCTTTCTGTGTCTCTATCTTCATCTGTAAAATGTAGATAAGATTTACTTTCATGGGATTATTTTAAAGATTAAATGATATAATCCATGTGAATGATTTAGCATAGTATCTGGCACACAGTTAGTGCTAACATAAATGTTAGTTCTTCCTCTGAATATTAATATATAATATTATCATTATTGAGGCATTGGACCTTCCTTTCTTTTTTTTAAGTACTGCATCCTCTTATAATCCCACATTTTCTATATCATAAATACATTCAAACAGAGTCACCAAGTAAATTCTCACCTTCGTTTTGTTCAAATTCATCTAACACCTTGTCCAGGTTGTAAGCTTCTGCTTGGAAGTAATTCTCCATCGGTGAGAAAACACCACTCAAGAGACTTGTTTAAATCTAGAAAATAGATCAAATTTGTATTACACTTTCAATTATTAAAATATAATTTATAGACATTACAACTGGTAAAACAGAAATACAAAGGATCTTAAGACTACAATGAACAATTATATGCTAATAAATTGGACAACCTAGAATAAATGGATAAATTCCTAGACACATACACCCTACCAACAATGAATCACACAAAAAAAGAAAATCTGAACAGATCAATTACTAATAAGGTGATTGGATCACTAATTAAAAACCATCCCATAATATGCTCTCTGATGCCAAACTATACTGCAAAGCTACAGTAATCAAAATAGTATAGTACTCACACAAAAACAGACATATAGCTCAATAGAACAGAATAGACAGCCCAGAAATAAATCCACACTTGTATGGGCAATTAATCTATGACAAAGGGAATGGGGCAAAGACAGCCTGTTCAATAAATGGTGTTGGGAAAACCAGACAGCTACATACAAAAAAAAAAATCAAACTGGACTACTTTCTCACACCATATACAAAAATAAACTCAAAATGGATAAAAAGACTTGAATGTTAAGACCTGAAACCATAAAACTAGAAGAAAACATAGGCAATATGCTCTTTGACATCAGTCTTAGCAGTTTTGGGGGGGATATGTCTCTTCAGGCAAAGAGAAACAAAAGCAAAAATAAACAAATAGAACCACATCAAACTGAAAAGCTTTTGCCCAGCAAAGAAAACTATCAACAAAACAAAAAGGCTGCCTACTGAATGGGAGAAGATATTTGCAAATGATATATCCAACAAGGGATTAGTATCCAAAATATACAAAGAACTCATACAACTCAACATCAAAAAAAAAGAAAAAATTAAAAGCGGGCAGAGGATCTGAATAGACATTTTTCCAAAGAAGACATAAGATGGCCCACAGGCACATGAAAAGATGCTCAGCATCACCAATCATTGGGGAAATGTAAATCAAAACCACAAAGATATCATTACACCTGTCAGAATGGCTATCATCAAAAAGAAAACAAATAACAAGTGCTGGAGAGAATGCTGAGAAAAGAGAACCCTTGTGCACTACTGGTAAAAATGTAAATTGATTCAGCCACTACAGAAAACAGTATGAAGGTTCCTCAAAAAATTAAAACATAACTACCATATAACCCAGCAATTCCATTTCTAGGTATACAACCAAAGGAAAGAAAATCAATATCTGGAGGAGAGTCTGCACTTCCATGTTCACTGCAGCATTATTTACAACAGCTAAGACATGGAAACAACCGAAATACCCATCAAAAGATGAATGGATACAGAAAATGTGGTGTGTTTGTGCGTGCGTGTGTGCGTGCATGAATGTGTATAAGATAGAATATCATTCAGCCATTAAAAGGAAGTCCTGTCATTTTCGACACCATGGATGGACCTTGAGGGCATTATGCTAAGTGAAATAAGTCAGACAGAGAAAGACAAATACCAGATGAACTCACTTATACGTGGATTCCAAAAAAACCAAACTCACAGAAACAGAGAACAGATTCAGGGCTGCCAGAGGCAGGGTATAAGGGATGAAGGAAACAGGTGAAGGTGGTCAAAAGTTACAAACTTCCAATTATAAGATAAATAAGTTCTAGGGATATAATGTACAGCATGGTAGGTATAGTTAACAATACTGCATCATATATCTGAAAGTAGCTAAGAGAGGTAATCTTAAAAGCTCTCATCAAAGGAAAAAAATGTATAACTATGTGAGGTGATGGATGTTAAGTAAACTTATTGTGGTAATCATTTCACAATATACACATATATTAAATCATTGCATTGTGCAACTTAAACTAATACAATGTTATAAGATCTGACTTACATACATCATGAAATGATTACCACAATGAATTGTGAACATCCATCATCTCGTATAGATACAAAATAAAAGAAAAAAATTTTATCCTTGTGTTGCAAACTCTTAGGATTTACTCACTTAACAACTTTCATGTATAACATACAACAGCGTTAATTATATTAATCATATTGTATATTACATCCCTAGTACTTATTTATCTTATAACTGGAAGTTTCTACCTTTTGACCACCTTCATCTAATTCTCCCTCCTCCCACCCTATGCCTCTGATAACCACAAATTTGGTGCCTTTTTCTGTTTGTTTGTTTGTTGTTTTTGAAGTGTAACTGACCTACAACACTATGTTAGTTCCCAGTGTACAACATAGCAATTTACTATCAATATTTCTATAAATTACAAAATGATCACCATGGTCAACTTCTATTTATTAATTGGCTCCTGTTAGGTAATTTAAGTTTAGGTAGACAAACAGGCTGCATAATCTATGAATGGTTTTTCTTAAATCTGTCTTTTGTGTCTAATGACTTACAGTTCAAAAAACTTTCATATACAGGCCATTTTTTTAAATAAAGACTGCATATTTAGACTGTCCAATGCAAAGAGATGAATAAAATTTCTCACAACACACAATCTAGCACATTTAATATACACCTACAATAGTTAGCATTTCATGGTCATTATATGTAAAATATTAGTAAACAAACAATCAGATCAACATATTTATAGTGCATCTACTGTATGCAGGGTACTGGGATCAACTGAAGTCTCAGATACCATCCCGAATATCAAGAATCTTAACATTTACTTAATGGTAAACAATGCTAAATAAGAAAATTTAAATAATAATAAATGATTTTAATAACAACACAGCACAAGAGACACAGGTACTACGTGATTAATCTGTCAGATAAAATGAACAGATAAGTGTACCTGAATAAGTACTGTAAAAGTTCAAGAAATGGGAACTTCCCTGGTGGTCCAGTGGCTAAGACTCCACACTCCCAATGCAGGGGGCCCAGGTTCGATCCTCAGTCAGGGAACTAGATCCCACATGCCACAACTAAGAGATCCCACATGCCACAACTAAAGATCCCTCGTGCCACAACTAAAGATCCCTCATGCCACAACTAAGACCCACGCAGCCAAATAAATAAATAAAATAAATATTTTAAAAGTTCAAGAAATGGACCAGATCACGAGTCTGGATGGTCAAGAAAGGCATTATTTATGGATTTGAGCTGAGTCTGGAAGGACAGATAAAATTTTAACAGATATCCCAGATAGGAAGATGCGGAAGTGAAATTTCAAACAGGGAGAGACATGCAAGGAGTGATCTAGGAATGGGCAATTATTGAGGGATCAGTGAAATTGAAGCAAGGATTTATTTACATGGGTAACAGCAGGACACAGCTGGAAAAGCAGACAGGCATCATATTATGGAAGCCCTGGAATGCCAGTCTGAGAAAGATACTGTTTATACTTTAAGCAATGGGAAGAACTGTAGCATAATGGATAAGAACATGAACTCTAGGACTCGACTGTCCAAGTTCTAATCCTAGTTCCTAATTCACTTACTAACTATATGACTTTGGGGAAGTTAATCTATTTACCTGAGACTTAATTTTCATCTATAAAACTGAGTAATAATAGTATATACCGAAAGATTAAATAAATTGACATAGGTAATACATTTAAAACACTGCCTGGCACAGGATAAGTGCTTCATAAGCAATTATTTAAGTTTTTAAGCCTTGGAGTTGATCATTTTATTATAAAATAAATAACGTAACAACAGTGATTACATAGGCTAGTTTTCAGCCCCATCCTCCCTTCCACTCATATTTATTGAGCACCTGTTACGTGCAGACGTTATGCTTGGTGCTGGAACACTACTTGAATATACATTTCTTCAATGTACCATGCCCTTTTCCTCTTCAAGACCTTTTATCTGTCTCCAATACACCCCCTCCTTGCCAAAATAACTCTGCATCTTTTAGCTCTTAGCTCAAATATTACTTTCACAAGAAGTCTTCCCTGAACCCCTAAAAAAGGTGATCTCGCCTTATAATCTCTCACAGCACCTCCACTTTTCCCTTTATAATAATTATCACAATCTATAAACATACACTGGTGTGATTATTTGATTAATGTCAATCTCTCCCACCAGACTGTAGACACCACAAAGACACCCACTAGACTGTGTTCACCATGTGATTGCCACAGAACCTGATGTGGTACCTATTCAATAAACACCTGTGGAATGAATAAATGAACAGTATAAACAGCCACTCAAGAAGTTGTGTTAAACTTCAATTATAATTATTGATTCAGGCAAGCATCAAAAACAGATGCCTTTAGGTAAACAGTTAGTGGGGAAGAAAATATTCACAATGCCTCAAAATATCATTTCACAGATGACTTATTAATTCCAAAGGAGAAAATGTATGTTTACAGTGAAAAGATGCAGTAATCACTACCTTAACCAGATGATCAAGCTTAGCATCACTAAAAGTTTAACAAGCTGACAATATGTATCTCCTGATGTGATGCAATAAGTTTAAAACATCACCTACAGGTATTCTTCTCCAAATTGTTTAATCTGAATTGAATCATGAACAATTAGACAAATCTAGAATGTGAGGCATTCTGTAAGACAGCTGTCCTGGACTCTTCAAAAAATTCGGTGTTATGAAAAACAAGATCATTCTGAATTGAGAGAGACTAAAGAGATTAAACAACCAAATGCTATGCATGAACACTAACTGGATCCTAGATCAAGAAAAATACACAAATAGGGACTCCCTGGCGGCACAGTGGTTAAGAATCCGCCTGCCAGTGCAGGGGCCACGGGTTTGAGCCCTGGTGCAGGAAGACCCCCACATGCCGTGGAGCAACTAAGCCCATGCACCACAACTACTGAGCCTGTGCTCTAGAGCCCGCGAGCCACAACTGCTGAGCCCGCACACCTAGAGTGCGTGCTCCGCAACAAGAGAAGCCACCACAATGAGAAGCCCGCACACCACAATGAAGAGTTGCCCCTGCTCGCCGCATCTAGAGAAAGCCCGAGCGCCGCAACTAGAGAAAGCCCAAGCGCAGCAACGAAGACCCAGCGCAGCCAAAAATAAACAAATTAATTTAAAAAAAAGAAGACAATAATACACAAATACCCATACACAGCAAAAAAAAAAAGACATTTAAGGGATAATCAGGGGAATTTGAACTATACATTAGTATTACAATGAATTAATAATCATTTTTTTGGATGTGATAATGGTATTTAAAATTTTGTATGCGAATGTCCTTACTCGTAGGAGATGCCTGCTGAACTATTTAGAGAAGAAGTGTTATGTTATCCGTAACTAACTTTCAAATAATTCAGGAAGAAAGTATGTGAGTGTGAGTGAGTGGCGAGGGTAGAGGAGGAGAGGAGAGAGGTGCTCGAGAAAGAGACAAAATGGTAAAAATGGATGAATCTGGTGAAGGATATATGGGTCTTCACTGTACTATTCTTTCAACTTTTCTACAGACTTGAAATTTTTTAAAAGAAAAGGTAAAAAGTGTACTGAGCTTGTGGTGGGAAGCATTCCTTCTCACTTTGAATATAGAAATTCTAGACAAAATAGATTATTTTTAAAGAGTTTATACAGTGAAATTCAAAAACAGGAAAGAGAAATATGCCATTAACCAAGAAGAAATCAAGCCACAGCGATGAGTGAGAACTGAAGTGTGGCAGTTCACAGAGGTTACAGAACTAGACAGCAACTTTCAGACCTGGGATTTGAAAGCTAGCAGGTAGGATGGGAATTATGTGCTATAAACTTCTAGAAGTTTCTGCATTAGAGAGGGCCAGACTGGGCTCTCTGCATAAAGCCAGGAGCTGGAGAAAAAACTGCCCCAAGTGGCCCCAAGACTCAGAAATGGTGCAGGATGGAATAGTGTGCCAATAAAATCAACTTTCAGAAATCAGAAGTCCTAGCCTGTTCCTCCCTCAGGATTGGTAATGAAACTAAGTCTTCCCATTCATGAACATAACATGGTTTATCTCTACACTTGCTCAGCTCTTCTCTTCCTGTGACTTGCAATAATGTTTTTAATTTTAAGAAGTCATTAAATATGGGACAGTGGGGAGAGAAGAGTGCATGTGACTGTAAAGGAGTAGCACAAGGGATATATCCGTGGTGACAGAATCGTGCTGTATCTTAAATTGCAATGGAGGTTACATAAATCTACCTGTGATAAATGGGAGAGAACTACATACACTCATGAATATGCTCACAGCAGCATTATTCATAACAGCTAAAAGGTAGAAACAACCCAAATATCTATCAACTGATGAATGGACAAATAAAATATTAATTTCCTGGGTTTTATATTTTCTCGAGTTATGTAAGATGTAACGAATGAGAAAAACTGTAAATGAAACTTTCTAAAGTATTTTTGCAACTTCCTGTGAGTCTATATTTACTTCAAAATAACAAGTTGATAAAATTAAAATAAAAGGGAAAAATTATTAAAAATTCAATAAACAGGGAGCAGATGAAGAGGGCATCTGTGTAAGGGGGGAGTCAGAGCCCAAGTGTGGTGAAGCAGATGTCCTTGCGTAGGGGTGGCCCGGCATAATGTGTCAGAGCCCCAGGGGGAAGGAAACTGCCTACACAGGACAGCCCAGTGTGGGGTGTTAGAGCCCAAGAGAGGTGAGGAAGGCATCCACATGAAGGGGATGGTCTGGCAGACAGAGAGCACAAGTGGGTAAGACGGATTCATATGCAGGAGGGGTGAGGAGGAGATATAAGAGGGCAGTCCAGGGTGGCGGGTCAGAGCCTGAGCAGGATTAGAAGGACCAAGGGGAGAAGAGAGTGATAGGACATAGGTTACATGTAGAAAGATGGATCAAACAAGTGACTTCATGAAGGGCAATGGGAGCAAGGTTTCTCACTGTTGGAGAAGGGGTTAAAATGCAGAAAAAGAGAAAAGTGGAAAGAACCCTGCAGTGTTGGTTTGGAATCTGGGGTATCAGTTTGAACTCATGGACTTCAATAAACATACTTATAGCAATAAACATAGTTTTGTGTTCAATGAACATAGCAATAAACATACTATAAATGTAAAAGTGTGTGTGTGTACACATATATTCTCTAGTGCTACACACAAAGAATCTTGGAGCAGGAAATCCTCAGCTCAATTCCATGTAGCAATGAGCATACCTAGCACCAGATTTGATTTATAAATATTGTTATTCACTATAAGGAACAAGGGCTCCATGGAAAAATGGCTGATTCCAAAGCTGAAGTAGAAAAAATACAAGAACTTTGATGAGGATGGAGGGAAACATGAACCATCGCACATTGCTGGGAAGAAAGTAAAATGGTGTGGCAACCCTGGAAAACAGTTTGGCAGTTCCTCAAAAAGTTAAAAAGAGTTACCACATGGCATAGCTATTCCACTCCTAGGCTTATACCCAAGAGAAATGAAAACATATATTCACACAAAAACTTATCCGTGAATGCTCACAGCAGCATTATTCATAACACCAAGAGATGAAAACGACCCAAAGATCTATCAACTGATAAATGCATAAATAAAATGTGGTATTATACATTGACAAAATATAATATTATATGATAATTAAAATGGATAAAGTACTGCTATATGCTACATCATGGATGAATCTTGAAAATATGGTAACTGAAAGAAGCAGACACAAAAAGCTACAGATTACATGATTCCATTTATATGAAATGTCCAAAACAGGCACAGAAACAGAAAGTAAATTAGTGGGTTGCCAGCAGCTGGGAGGAACTGGAGGGAAATGGAGAGTAACTGCTAACAGATTAAAGATTTCTCTTTGGGGTGAAAAATGTTCTGGAATTAGACAGTGGTGATGATTGCAAGACTCTGTAAATATATAAAAACCATTGAACTATACATTTTAAAAAGGTGAATTTTACGGTATGGTGTGTGAATTACATTTCAATTTAAAAAAAAAATAAATAAAGGAAGCATCCAAGAATGATGGGGACATGTCAAAAGGACAAAGAAACCAGCTTGGGGCTTCCCTGGTGGCGCAGTGGTTGAGAATCTGCCTGCCAATGCAGGGGACACGGGTTCGAGCCCTGGTCTGGGAAGATCCCACATGCCGCGGAGCAACTAGGCCCGTGAGCCACAACTACTGAGCCTGCGCGTCTCGAGCCTGTGCTCCGCAACAAGAGAGGCCCACGCACCACGATGAAGTGTGGCCCCCACTTGCCACAACTAGAGAAAGCCCTCGCACAGAAACGAAGACCCAACACGGCCAAAAATTAATTAATTAATTAATTAATTTTAAAAAAGGAAAAAAAAAGAAACCAGCTTGAAGGAGCTTCCACAGACCAAATCAGAGACAATTTGAGCATCAAAACAAATAATGGTAGCAACAGATTATAACCCACTGGATAAAACAGAAAGCCATGAGTCTTTACAACATAAATGAATGAATTCCAAGTGCGATGAGGAATGGGATATTTACATAGTTTCAAAGTTCCTCTCCACAAAAATACTTACTAATTACAAAAAAAAAAAAAAAGAGTAACTTCAGAGGCAAATCCTGGCAGATGCCACCTTACACAAGTGATCAAAGTGAACACCATCAGTAATAGGACAAACAAAAATCCATGCTCCCTGACAGACTGCAATGAAAAGGACACAGCAATGTCCATACTAGGGGAGGCTGTGGGAGGACTGGGGGCAGCGGGGACAGGAGGTGTATAGAAACTCCTTGTACTTTTTGCTCAATTTTTTTCTGAACCTAAAACTGCTCTAAAAAAATTAAAGTCTATTGAAGAGAGATCAAGACGGTAGAGTAGGAGAACAGTGGAACTCACCTCCCCGCACAAACACATCAAAAATACATCTACATGTGGAATAATTCTCACTGAAAACTACCTGGAGACTGGCAGAAAGACCCTTATACAACCAAGGCTGTAAGAAAGATCCACGTGGAATCAGGCAGGAAGGGAAGAAAAGTGATCAGGTTGGGACCTGTGCCCCTGGGAGGGGACTCAGAAGAGGAGGGAGATTTCATGGGTGGAGAACCTCCCTGGGGAGTGAGCAGTTTGAGCCACATATTGGGAGCCCCAGCCCTGGGATCCAACACCAGGAAGACAAGTCCCCTTGGCTGGTTGGAGGGCTGGTGGGACTAACAGGAGGGCTGTGGGGAGCCCAAGAGGAGCGTACACACCCTTGTTTACTCCCAAAACAGAGTGGGGAGGGTGGATTGAAACTGCATGGAACACTGGCTGGTTTCCCAACTAAATGCAACATGTGATTCTAAACTCGGTGCTCTTGACATAAAGGACATTATTTGCACATCTGGCAAAACTTGAATAAGGTCTGATAATTAGATGGTGGTAATGCATCAATGCTCATTCCCTGATTTGATGGCTGTATTGTGGTTATGTAGGAGAATGTCCTTTTTTGTAGGAAACACAGTTTCAAAGGTGGTAGGGGATGCAGCTAGCAACTTACTCTCAAATGGTTCAGAGAAAAAAGACCTCTGTACTATACTTGCAAACTGTCTATAAACTTGAGATAGTTTTTTAAAAAATACATTAAATGCACAAAAACTATCATATTTTTAATATCCAGGGCACTTTCTTTTTCTGATCCTTTTTATGACATCTTGAGCTTATTTCATGGATATAATTTTTTTCTTACCATTCTAATTACCTATAATTTAGTCTGGTTTTTTTTTTCTTTTTCCCCAAACCTCTTTCTGTTTTCAATATTATTTCCTCCAAGTTCCTGTTCTGTGTTTTGATCTCTGTCTTCACATTGGACGCTTTCCCCAAATGCCTAACATTGAACAAATGAAGTACAAAAAGCCAACTGGAAGCTCTGCATGTGTGGCTTCTCAACTGGGAGGCTTGCACTGCATGGTGATTGGGTGGGAACACAGCTATTTCACTGGGAGACCTCCAAATGTCAGTATATGTAGGTCTTTTCTTTGGACTCCAGAAAAGAGTCTTATAATCTCCTGTAAGGGGGTGTAGAGATGTAACACCAGAGATGTAATCACCATCTGAAAGAAGAGTAGAGGAAGGGGTGAGGGGAAGGATCTCACTTTAATATATAGGATTTCCCCTTATCCTCCTGCTTTTACTTTAGTGCTTTTTACTTTTACTTCATCCCTTGGTATCTGTTATGTCTAATGTCCCCAAGTCTTGATCCTCTTTAGTTTCATTTTCCAAGAAAAACCTGTGGTCTCCCAAGGACATGGGAGAGGAGCAGTCTTCTCACTGTAAAAGTTGGACCTCTCCAAGAATTTTTTTTTTTTAATTTACTTATTTGGTTGCACTGGATCTTAGTTGCAGCAGGTGGGCTCCTTAGTTGCAGCTTGCAGGCTTCTTAGTGGTGACTCGCCAGCTCCTTAGTTGCAGCACGTTGGGTTCCTTAGTTGCGGCATGCGAACTCTTAGTTGCGGCATGCATGCAGGATCTAGTTCCCCGACCAGGGATCGAACCCAGGCCCCCTGCATTGGGAGCGAGGAGTCTTATCCACTGTGCTACCAGGGAAGTTCCCTCTCTGAGGATTTAAATCTTATGTCAGGATTCTTTACCTGCCTTAGAGAAGCATCCATCTCTTATTCAAAATAGAAGTCACTAAATATCATATATGTACAGTTGACCCTTGAACAACATGGGTTTGAACTGCACGGGTCTATCTGTATACGGATTTTTTCCATAGTAAATATTACAGTACTACATGATCCACAGTTGGTTGAATCCATGGATGCAGAACCTCGGATATGGAAGAACCACGTATATGGAGGGCTGATTATAAGTTATATGCAGATTTTCCACTGCACAGAGTAGTCAGTGCCCCTAACCTGCACGTTGTTCAAGGGTCAATGGTACATCTCAAAGAGGAATATAATTACTTAATTCAATACAGTTTCTTCCTGAGAATCTCTTCTTTTTTATTCTACTGACCAGAGTCCTTTTAGACATTGTCTTCAATCTCAGTCTGAAGGGTGTGACTTTTACAGCACTTATCTTATTGTTCCTTGTATATCTCCTTCACTGTTACTTCCTCTTTATACCATATACTACTTACAATGAACATGTGTGCATTCATACATAAAACATTATTGAGCATCTACTATGTACCACGCACTGTCTTAGTCATTACGTTACAATGACAACTAAGACAATGTCTTTGACCTAAAGGTGCCCAATGTTTCATAGAAGATGGATGAGTAAACTTAAAATATGAAACACTGTGGTATGTACTAAATGATATATGCACTGGGTACTACGGAGCCAAAGAAGAAGTAAATCCAAATCAGACTGAGGCAGGAGTATATTATTTGGGGTAGGGTGGGCTACTGTAACAAATACTCCAATAACTTATTATTGCTGACTAATTATTATTTATTATTACTGATAATATTTGCAGTGGGTTGAAAACTTCCTAAAGAGGAGATGCCTGAAGAATAAGATTTTGCCAGATGAAGGCAGACAAAGGCATTCCCTCTCACACTCACATGTGAGAAAGCTAGGGGACGAGAAATACCTTGCCAACTGCAAACCCAGAAGTTCTGGTGAGGAAGGTACTACTGCTAAGTGCTTAGGAACTCAGTCTCTCGCCACACACTGTAAGACCCAGGCCTCTATCCTTGAAGCTTACATGGAAAATCAGAGAACTCAGCAGAGCATGCAACACTCCATGAGTGAATGGCATAATCAGTTTCTGAAATCAATCTCACTCACACACCCTCCCCTCCCACCACCATTTTCTACCCATTAAATAATCATAACACTTGAAAGAAAGCAAAGAAGATTCCTAGTCAGGAAAAAGTCAATGATTAAGGAGTCTTGCTCTACAAGAATTAATAAAATACTTCTAATTTTCTGCTGGAAATGATTGCTCATCACAGCTAGTCTAAACATACAAAATAAAATAATATAATTGAATCTGTATTTCTGATTCCTCACTCTAAAATAAGATTTCACTGCTTAGATCTTGCGTGATTGACTAAGAAATATTAATGACATTAATTGGGTAGATATACCACTATTTTCTCCTAACAATATTGCTCAAGTCCATGTTCTTTTTCATGCTGAAATTACCTTTCTAGGCTCAAGGTAGAAGTTGACTCTAAAAGGGAGAAGCCAAGTACTAGTAGAGAAATTAGCATTTTGACGTAATTCAACAGGAATTTTAAAATATCCTTTTTTTCTGGACTTAAGTCAAATCTTTTTAAAAAAAAAACAATATTCCTGATTTAATAAGGAACAATGTTATAAATGAAGCAAGCAGCATATATGTACGTGAGCATTATTTTCTATAGATCTGTTTTCTCAAGTTCAATCTCTCTTAAGAGAAACAAGATCATTGGTTTTCTTACCTTTTCTCCCTTACACACGTGATTAGGAACAGACTTCTCTGTGCTTACTCATGATGCTTGCTGTACCACCAGCCGGTCCTGCTGTTTCAGTATGCTCTGTTTGATGCTAAAGAAAAAACAACATTGCTCATTACATTTCCTAAAGCAATAAGCCCTGATGTTCTTCATATCAACCTATCATAGCCAGACAAATAAAAGCTATGGGACTTAAACAATAAATTACAATTATACCTTCAGATTCAAAGACCTGGCCAGCACGGAATGCAGCAGCAGACACATTATATTGTCTAAGAAGGCCAAAGTTAAACGTTTCAATGAACAGTTAAGAATTTGTGCACACTTCTTATTTTCAACGAGTAATACAAAGTAAAAGATCAAAGGTAGAGGCACTTTCTATCCAATGACTCTGTTAATTCATAAAAATACTACTTATTTGTATTTCAATAGGCCCTCCAAGAATCCAAAGCTAACAAAATTGCTGCTTCACAAGAATGGCCTCTGTTAGTGTGATTTTTTTTTTCTATACATACAGAATTCTTAAATTGAGATTCAAAAGATTCCTGCTGAGACTTTTTATTGCCAAACTACTGTTTTTCCTCCAAATGGAGTCCCTTATGATTTCAGCCCTCCTCCACTGCTTAGCAGCAATGGATTAGCAGTTGAAACTAATCAGAATAAAACTAAGTATCTCATGTTATCTGTATAAAATATCTAACCTACAATCACAGCATTTTCAAAACAGGAGAGTATCTCAGACATGATCTAATGAACATCACTTAATTTTTTTTTTAAGATTTGGTTTTTGATGTGGACCATTTTTAAAGTCTTTATTGAATTTGTTACAATATTGTTTCTGCTTAATGTTTCAGGTTTTTTTGGCCTGGGATCTTAGCTCCCCCACCAGGGATTGAACCCACACCCCCTGCATTGGAAGGCAAAGTCCTAACCACTGGACCACCAGGGAAATCCAAACATCACTTAATTTTAAAGATAAACTGAGGCACTAAAAAAAAATGTTTCCTGACATTATTACAAATGTAATTCTACTATCTGATGTGAAAATGATGTGCTTATTAAAATAATAAGCAAGTACTCTAAAAGGCTGGAGATTCAAGTTTTCAGAGAACAATAAAAAATATGGAATGGAAATCAATGATCAAAGATTTTCCTGTCTTGAGAACCTGAAAAAACATGTACACGCTATATACTCTAAATGAGAAGTGCTGTTGATGCTAAGAAACAGACTTAACATCTATCAAATAAAGGACTAAATCATATCAGAAGTATGAAAGGGCTGTATGGTATAGAAGTTCCAAGGTCAAAATGAGAATGAGGTCAAAGTAATACCTCTAATACCTAGCCAATTAAAGAGTTTTTTAAACAAATAAATAAACTCTATAAATTCAAATTCAAATTCTGAGTATGTGTGTCTATTTTAACATGTGAGGCAAGTCCAATAATATTATGTAACTGTCTCAAAAATCATAGGTTTTCCTTCTGGAATTAGATCCCTTTGACCTTCTAGCCTCAGCTGGTAAAGTCTCAAACCTGGTTAAATCCAACTGTCTACCTACTCCATACATTCCCCTAAGCAGCTTAAATGTGGCTAAAGGAGAACCACAAAAGATGGTGACTCCTCTCAACTTCACATTTATGACTTCACACTACATTTTCCTTAGTTAATCTACTTTCAACCCTGTATCTCATCTTCACCTTCTGATATGCCTGGAATCCCTCAATTCAAAGCTTTCATAATTCATTTCTACCAGAAAACAACCCTCTAGTCTCCTGCAGGACAATGAGGAAAGTCACTTGACTACAAAAGATAAGGTAGAATACCTACAAAATTAAACCACTCGTAGCACAGACTTCCAAACAATCTCCGTTTTCAACATCCCACCTCAACTAAGCCTTTAGAGATCCCTAGAGCCTCCACAAGACTCTCTAAGGTTCTGTGGGGGGTACAGACTTCCTTCTCATCACGTCTCCCTCTGCAGGCAAGCACTTTACAGCTTCTTTGTTCTAAAACCTTTCTTTACTTTCTCCCTTTTTTATAGCTTATTTTTAAATTTTTTTAATTAAAAAAATTGTATACAATTTTTAAAGTTTACTTTCCATTTACAGTTATTACAAACTATCGGCTGTATTCCCTGCATTGTACAATACATCCTTGAGCCTACCTTACACCCAACAGTATGTACCTCCCACTCCCTGATCCCTATATTTCCCCTGTCTCTCTCCCCACTGGTAACCACAAGTTTGTTCTCTATATCTGGGAATCTGCTTCTTTTTCATTATATTTGCTAGTCTGTTGTATTTCTGAGATTCCACATATAAGTGATATCATATAATATCTGTATTTCTCTGTCTGACTTATTTCACTTAGCATAACACCCTCCAAGTCCATCCACGCTGCTGTAAATGGCAAAATTTCATTCTTTTTTATGGCTAAGTAGTATTCCATTGTATGTCTATACCACATCTTCTTTATGCATTCATCTATTGTTGGACACTCAGGTTGCTTCCATACCTTGGCAATTATAAATAACACTGCTGTGAACATTGGGGAGCATGTATCTTTTCAAATTAGTGTTTTTGGTTTTTTCAGATATATAACTAGGAGAACTGCTGAGTCATACAGAAGTTTTATTTTTAGTTCTTTGAGAAATCTCCATGCTGTTTTCCACAGTGGCTGCACCAATTTACATTCCCACCAACAGTGTAGGAGGGTTCCTTTTTCTCCACACCCTCTCCAACACATATTATTTGTGTTCTTTTCAATGATAGTCATTCTGACAAGTGTGAGGTGATATCACATTATGGTCTTGATTTGCATTTCCCTGATGATTAGTGATGTTGAGAATCTTTTCATATGCCTGTTGGCCATCTGTATTTCCACTTTGGAAAATGTCTATTCAATTCTTCTGCCCATTTTTTAATCAGGTTGTTTGTTTTTCTGCTGTTGAGTTCTATGAGCTGTTTATATTTCTCCCATTCAGTAGGCTGCCTTTTCGTTTTGTTGGTGGTTTCCCTTGCTGTGCCAAAGCTTTTAAGTTTAATTAGATCCCATTTGCTTACTTTTGTTTCCTTTACTTGAGGAGACATCCAAAAAAAATATTGCTGTGATTTATGTCCAAGAGTGTTCTGCCTATGTTTTCCTCTAGGAGTTATATAGTAACCAGTCTTGCATTTAGGTCTTTAATCCATTTTAAGTTTATTTTTGTATATGGTGTTAGTGAATGTTCTAATTTCATTATTTTACATGTAGCTGTCCAGTATTCCCAGCACCATTTATTGAAGAGACTGTCTTTTCCACTGTACATTCTTGCCTCCTTTGTCATAGATTAACTGACCATAACTGCATGGGTTTATTTCTGGGCTATCCATCTTGTTCCACTGATCTATAGGTCTGTTTTTGTGCCAGTGCCTACTGTTTCGATTACTGTAGCTTTGTAGTATATAGTCTGAAGTCAGGGAGACTGATTCCTCCAGCTTCATTCTTCTTTCTCAAGATTGTTTGACTACTCAGGTTCTTTTGTGTTTCCATACAAATTTTAAAATTATTTGTTCTACTTCTGTGAAAAATGCCGTTGGTATTTTGATAGGGATTGCACTGAACCTGTAGATTGCCTTGGGTGGTATGATCATTGTAACAATACTGATTCTTCCAATCCCAGAACACAATATATCTTTCCATCTGTTTATGATATCTTCAATTTCTTTCATCAGCACTGTAATAGTTTTTGGAGTACCGGTCTTTTGCCTCTCTTAGGGAGGTTTATTCCTAGGTATTTTATTCTCTTTGATGTGATGATAAATGGGATTGTTTCCTTAATTTTTCTTTCTGCTATTTCGCTGTTAGTGTATAGAAATTCAACAGATTTCTGTGTATTAATTTTGCATCCTGCAACTTTACTGAATTCATTCATCACCTCTAGTAGTTTTCTGGTGGTGCTTTTAGGATTTTCTATGTATAGTATCATGTCATCTGAAAACAGTGGCAGTTTTAAGTCTTTCTTTCCATTTTCTATTCCTTTTACTTCTTTTTCTTCTCTGATTGCTGTGGGTAGGACTTCCAAAACTATGTTGAATAAGAGTGGCGAGACCGGGCATCCTCATCTTGTTTCTGATCTTAGAGGAAATGCTTTCAGCTTTTCACCATTCAGTATAATGTTAGCTGTGGGTTTGTCATATATTGACTTTATTATGTTGAGGTATGTTCCCTCTGTGCCTGTTTCTGGAGAGTTTTTATCACAAATGAATGTTGAATTTTATCAAAAGCTTTTTCTGTGTCTACTGAAATGATTATATGCTTTTTATTCTTCAATTTGTTAATGTGTTGTATTACACCGATTGATTTTCAGATATTAAAAAATCCTTGCATCACTGGGATAAATCCCACTTGATCATGGTGTATGATCCTTTTAATGTATTGTTGGATTTGGTTTGCCAGCATTTTGTTGAGGATTTTTGCATCTATGTTCATCATAGTGATATTGGCCTGTAATTTTCTTTTTTTCTTATATCTTTGTCTGATTTTGGTATCAGGGTGATGGTGGCCTCATAGAATGAGTTTGCAAGGGTTCCTTCCTCTGCAATTTTTTGGAATAGTTTCAGAAGGAGAGATGTCAATTCTTCTCTAAATGTTTGGTAGAATTCACCTGTGAAGCCATCTGGTTCTGGACTTTCATTTGTTGGGAGTTTTAAAATTACTGATCCAATTTCAGTACTGGCAATTGGTCTGTTCATATTTTCTATTTCTTCCTGGTTCAGTCTTGGGAGATTGTACCTTTCTAAGAATTTGCCCATTTCCTCTAGGTTGTCCACTTTATTGGCATATAGCTGTTCATAGTAGTCTCTTATGATCCTTTGTATTTCTGTGGTGTCGGTTGTAACTTCTCCTTTTTCATTTCTGATTCTACTGATTTGGGCCCTCTCCCCCTTTTTTTTCTTCCTGCGTCTGGCTAAAGGTTTATCAATTCTGTTTATCTTTTCAAAGAACCAGCTTTTAGTTTCATTGATCTTTTCTAGTGTTTTCTTAGTCTCTATTTCATTTATTTCTGTTCTGATCTTGATGATTTCTTTCATTCTACTAACTTCAGGTTCTGTTTATTCTTCTTTCCCTAGTTGCTTTAGGTGTAATGGTATGTCGTTTATTTGAGATTTTTTTCTTGTTTCCTGAGGTAAGCATGTATAACTATAAACTTCCTTCTTAGAACTGCTTTTGTTGTGTCTCATAGGTTTTGGATCACTGTGTTTTCATCTGTCCCTAGGTATTTTTTGATTTCCTCTTTGATTTCTTCAGTGATCCATTGGTTGTTTAGTAGCATATTGTTTAGCCGCCATGTGTCTGTGTTTTTTATGGTTTTTTTCTTGTAGTTGATTTCTAGTCTCAGAGCATTGTGGTCGGAAGAGGTGCTTGATATGATTTCAATTTTCTTAAATTGACCAAGGTTTATTTTATGGCCTAGCATGTGATCTATCCTGCAGAATGTTCCGTGTGCACTTGAAAAGAATATATATTCTGCTGCTTTCAGATGGAATCCTCTATACATATCAATTAAGTCCATTTGGTCTAATGTGTCATTTTAAGGCCTGTGTTTCCCTACTGATTTTCTGTCTGGATGATCTGTCCACTGATGTAAGTGGGATGTTAAAGTTCCCCACTATTATTGTGTTACTGTCGATTTCCCCTTTTATGTCTGTTAATATTTGCCTTATATATTGAGGTGCTCCTATGTTGGGTACATATATATTTACTATTGTTATATCTTCTTCTTGGATTGATCCCTTGATCATTAATGAAGTGTTCTTCTTTGTCTCTTGTAATAGTCTTTATTTTAAAGTCTCTTTTGTCTGATATAAGTATTGCTACTCCAGCTTTCTTCTGATTTCCATTGGCATGGAACACCTTTTTCCATCCCCTCACTTTCAGTCTGTATGGGTCTCTTGATCTGAAAGGAGTCTTTTGTAGGCAGCATATATATGAGTCCTGTTTTTGTATCCATTCAGCCAGCCTATGTATTTTGGTTGGAGCATTTAGTCCATTTACATTTAAGGTAATTATCGATATGTATGTTCTTGTTGTCATTTTGTTGTTTTGGATTCGTTTTTGGGTTTATTCACTTTCTTCTTCTCTTCTCTTGTGATTTGATAACTATCTTTAGTGTTATGTTTGAATTCCTTTTTCTATTTTGTGTGTGTATCTATTATAGATTTTTGGTTTACGGTTACCATGAGGTTTTTGTATAGCGGTCTATATATACATGCTTGTTTTAAGTGGCTGATCTCTTAATTTCAAATGCACTGTAAAAACTGTGCATTTGTATTCTCCTCCCTTCACAATTACTGGTTTTGATATCATGGTTTACATCTAATTGATTTGTGTATACCTTAACTGCTTACTGAGGATATACATGATTTTTACTACTTTTGTCTTTTAACCTCCCGACTAGCTTTGTGTGTGGATGATATACTACCTTTACTGTATGTTTGCCTTTGCTGGTAAGTTTTTTTCATTTTGTAATTTTCTTGTTTCTAATTATGTCCTTTTCTTTTTTGCCTAGAGAAGTTTCTTTAACATTTGTTGTAAAGCTGGTTTGGTGGTGCTGAACTCTTTTAGCTTTTGCTTGTCTGTAAAGCCTTTGATCTCTCTGGGTAGAGTATTATTGATTTTAAGCTTTTCCCTTTCATCACTTTGAATATATTGTGCCACTCTCCTCTGGCCTACAGAGTTTCTGCTGAAACTGATAGCCTTATTGGGCGTTCCCTCGTATGTTATTTGTTGCTTTTCTCTTGCTGCTTTTAATATTCTCTCTTTATCTTTGTCATTTTAATTACAACGTGTCTTGGTGTGTTCCTCTTTGGGTTCATCCTGTATGGGACCCTGTGCTTCTTGGACTTGGGTGACTGTTTCCTTTCCCAGGTTAGGGAAGTTTTCAGCTACTATGTTTTCAGATATGTTCTCAGGCCCTTTCTCTCTCTCTTCTCCTTCTGGGACCCCTATAATGCAAATATTAGTGCACTGACTTTTGGCATTATGGAATTGCTTTTTTGGAAGGAACAAAAGAAATTCAGTAAATGGATAGATATACAACATAAAATACAGTATAAAATGCCTTAAATACAGTTCAAGATACACAGAAAAAAAAGAACTCCTTCAATATTCTGCTCAATGTCACCTCCCAATGTGAAATTAACAACTAATCACTATGTTCTCTATGTTCTCACAGTACATTTATATCAACAACACTTTTCGCATTACATGGTAGCGTCTCCCTTTATAAATCTGTTGCACGCCGCTAAATAATAAACCACGCAAGGCAGGAAACCCTTTTTATTCATCCCTTTATCCCAATACCTCAGCACAGTGTTTGTCGTATAGTAGGTATTAAAAATATGTGGAATGATTTCATCAAGTATAGCATATAACACACTCCCATGGCAAGGATTCCAAATAAATAGCTTCTAATTTTATCCCCCTCCTTTTATTTCTACTACATCTGCCTTAGTTTAGGCCCTCATTAGTTATCTCCCAGATTGGTTCAATATAGTTTCCAAACTAATGTCCCTGTCTCCTTTGGTCTAGAAAATATATCCTTTCGTAGGCTTACCAAAATAGCTTTGTAAAAGAAAATCAGATCACGTTATTCTTCTGCTTAAAAATCCTTAAATAGCTCCCCATCTCACCTATTTAATGGACATATCTCTGGAGGTCACAATAATGGGTCGTCATTTGCTACTACATATACTACCCAGCTGATTGTGCTTGCCTAGCTAACTAAATGGATCCCCTTCCTCCTTTCCCCCAAGAATGAAGTGCAGTTTTTTAGCATGGCATAGAGATCCCTTCAGAACTTGTTTTCCAACTTGTTCTCCCACTACTTTCCAAAGCTCCAATCATACTAAACTAATAATATTTCTTGTGAGATGCTCTGCCATGCTTCTCTATCATTGCGTGTTCTGTACCTATGTTGAACCACTTTTTATTTGCCTAACTTGCGTTACCAAGGTTCAACTCATTCTCAGCTCAACCTCGAAGCCTTCCTCAATTCTCTACAGACTGTTTTAAAAGAGTCACCTTATGTTCCTGTCATGCATCTCTCTCTACTAATGGCAGCAGAGACCAAATGAATTTACATTATGGGTAATCCTGTTTGTCTTCCCCATTGGACCGTGAGTTCACTGAGATCAGGGCTATGTCTTCATGCTCTTTAAGCCAGGGTATAGCACATAGTGTTCAACAAATGTCTCATGAAGAAGTAAATTGAATGAAACTAATAAAGTTCATACTTAAGTAATCAACCTCATGATGAAGATTTCTTCTTCCCTAAGAAATAAATATTTGTGAACGTGTGTGTGTTGTAGGAGAGAAGGACAGTAAGCAAATACAAGAGAGAGACAAAAAACAGAAATTTTCTAGTAGGAGAGAGAAAAAGTGACAAGGATTTAAATAATTGGGAAATGTTATCATTATTATTCAAACACAGGCCCTTTAACATAATAATTACCCTTCTGGAGATTTATCTTAAGGAAATAATTAGATAAATACAAAAGATGTAAAATAAGTTAACTGTTAGATTGATGTTTAAAACAGTTAATAGTGAGAAAAATCTAAATGTCAAACGGAAGTATCAGTTTACAAAATGGTACAAATGTAAGACTCCATATTTGGGGAAAGACTTAAAAGTCTTTAAAAATATATACACTAAAATATAACAGAGAGTCTCAATAGTGTTTGGGTGGTTTACATTTTAGTCAAGCTTATCTATAGTACTAATTTTTCTTAGGATGAATGTATATTATTTGTTAATAAAAGAAAGGAGTATT
Source organism: Balaenoptera borealis (assembly GCF_965194805.1). NCBI lineage: Eukaryota > Metazoa > Chordata > Mammalia > Artiodactyla > Balaenopteridae > Balaenoptera > Balaenoptera borealis. Next base: position 150,664,602 of record NC_138860.1, read on the forward strand.
GAGCATCCATGAATTTCAATTAATAAAAACCCAAGCTACTTAAATTTTTACTTTCAAATATGAAAACTGAAAAAGGAAGGAAATAGGAAAGACAAGTATTTTAAAAGATTATCTCCCTGGGGTGTACAAAGACGGTTAAAATTTTAATTATAATATGGGGAAAGTGAAAGAAGAATCATCTAAAATTAAGAAACCAAGATATTCTTAAAAAATAAACCTATAAGGAAAAATGACAAGAATAAAGATATTTAAAATGTAAAATACAAGCAATTTATAGGAATCTCTGATGTGGGTTTGTTTACAACAGAAGAGATTTATTAAGGTAAAAATTTCCAAAATCCTGGCCACAGGTTTAAAAAAAGAAAAAGAATAAACTAGAAAATATTCTCAGTTAAATAATGTTTCCGGTCTTATCTCTAATTAATACTATTCACCACAGAACAAATTCAGTATCTGCTTAGTAAGCAAACTTCTGAATAGCATTTCCACCAAGAAGTGTGACAAAGAGTTAAACTCAATATATACAAAATTGCTTCAAAATCCCAAAGTCTTCTTTCTTGGTTTTCTATCCTAGTCTGGGCAGGGATCTCAAGGTAGGTGAGGCAGATTATATTTCCAAAGATGAGGAATTCCCTGGTGGTCCAGTGGTTAAGACTCCACGCTTTCACTGCCAAGGGCCTGTGTTCGATCCCTGGTCAGGGAACTAAGATCCCGCAAGCCATGTAGCACAGCCAAACAAACAAACAAAAAACCCCAAAATGTCTGCTGCAGTACCTCCCATCCCACATGATCTTCTTACAAGAGTGGTAAACTCTATGTCCCCTTCCTCTAAAGCTGGGCAAAACTTCAGGACTACTTCAACTAATAGAGAAAAACAGGAGGGACACAACTTCTAAAACTAGGTCATAAAAGGTAATAGAGTTTCTGCCTGTTTCTCTTGGGACACTCACTCTTTGAATCCAGTTATCATGCCAGAGAGACCACAGGGAAAGGCTACATGTAGGTGATTTGGCCCATGAACCTTCACATATGTGAATGAGCAAACCTCAAGATGACCCTAGCCTCAGCCACTGTGTGCCTACAACTTCATGAAGACCCTAAGAGAGAACCTCTTAGCTAGTCCAGTCAACCTCTAGAACCACAAGACAGAATTAAATTGTTGTTGTAAGCCACTATGTTTTGGTGTAAATTATTACATAACAATAGATACATGCAACAGTAGGTTAGTAATTTGATACTCTTCAACCCGATCTTATATAAATAGTCTAGAAAAAAGGGTAAGAACCAGAAGACGAACAGGCAAAAAAGAAGACCCCTGATGGCAGCTTCTCCTCTACTGAATTATTTAGCTCCAGTTCCAAATTTACATATCCTACTCAATAAAACAGCCTTTGGGCTTCTTCGAGTACAGTTTAGGAAACATCTCATTATTCAAACAAGAAGCTAGATGAGGGAGGGGGTCTTACCTCCTCTAGAAGCTTACCAAAGTTTTCCCCCCAACATACAGTATTCTACTAATAAGAAAAGAGTTCCGGTAAATGCATTTTTTCATCTCATTAACTTCCCAGTGCCAATTTAGTACTCCTTATGGATTGGCACCCTGGGAATTCATCTATCTAGCCAGTTCCTTAACTAGTCTATGTATCATAATCCACCTGGCTCACCAATCCTAAAACTTAAGCATCATTCTAGATACTTCCTCTCCTTCTCCCCCACCTCTACATTCACTCTAACACCAAGTATTGCCAATCTTGCCTTTTAAATCTCTCATATCCATCCACTACTCTACATTCCCAGGCCATATGCCACACCACTGACATCTTTCTGTTGCCCAGATTTTTGTAAGAAAACTAACTGGTCTCCCTGCCCCCCATTTTGTGTCCATCTAGCCTATTCTCTACACAACTAAAAAACACACATCTGATTATCTTATTTTCATACTTAACACCATTCAATGGTATCCTATTGCCCTTAGGATAAAGTCCATACTTCTATAAGACAGCTTTGTTGATTTGGTTTCTGCTTACCTCTCTAGTATGAAACCTTCTCTTTATTCTCAAATTCTTGCTCTATGCACTGATCACCCTGATCAACTAAACTTTCAATTCTCAATATTGCTCATCTCCATTCCTCAAAACAGCCCTTCATGCTGATAGACACTACAATATGGATGAACCTTGAAAACATTATGCTAAGTGAAAGAAGCCAGTCACAAAAGACCACACATTGTATGGTTCTGTTTATATGAAACATCCAGAATAGGCAAATCCTTAGAGACAGAAAGATTAGTGGTTGCCAAGGGCCAGGGAGAGGAGGGAATAGGGAGTGAGTGCTAATGGATATGGTGTTTCTTTCTGGGGTGATGAAAATGTTCTGGAATTAGGCAGTGGTGATGGTTGCACAACTCTGTGAATATACTTGAATACCACTGAATGTGTACTTTAAAAGAGACAATTTTATGATATGTGAATTATATCTCAATAAAACTACTGGGAAAAAAACAGGCCTTCACACATTATTATTTAGGCCTGGAATATTCTGCCCCCACCACTATTACTCGACTAATTCTTGCTTACCCTCCTTATCCTACCCTATATATCACATCTTCCTTAAAGCCCTTCTATTCTAGGTCTAGGACAGGTGCTCCTTCTTTCCATATATCTTTCATTTCCTCTATCACAGCACTTACCAGCTGAATTATGATTTTTTTTTAACTGTTTGTCTCCTCTTTCCAGGCTCATACTGATGTTTTCCAGAAAAGAGACTACTTCTGACTTATTGATCACTATATCCTGTGTGTGTGTGTGTATGGCACAATGCTTGGCACAGAGTAAGTGCTCACTAACCACTTGTGATCCAAAGTAAAATCACTAAAAGACTAACTTTCAAAGTACTTCCACCTGCAAAATTTTTCCATAGGAAGGATCCCAAGAGTTGTGTTGAGACTGCTAAGGCTCTAATATACTTACTATTTCAAAGTTTATTAATGCCAACATAAAATTATTAGTTTGCATACTGAAGTTCAAACTTAAACTATGTTTTACCAGGTCTTTCTATCCTAATCACAACTTCAAACAGCTTCTATTAGTTTGATGACTCACCTTTAAAGAAAAAAAAAGGTGTGATTCAAGGGTATCTGTAAATACAATGGAATATCTAGAAAAACTGGGATTAGACTTTCAAATCAACAATTACCAATATGTAACAGACTTGCTTCTCTGATGTTTAATCCAAATGAACATTTTTACGAGCATCAGTGGAGTTTGGTGAAAGAACACTGGTGCAGGACTCCGGCAAATCCAAGTTTGAATTCATGCTCTAGCATTTAACAGCTGTTGCTGCTTTGAGGAGTTTAATTAAATAAACCTTTCTGAGTCTCCGTTTCTTTATACTTTGTATGAACACTATACTTCCCAGGATAGTTTTAATAATGAAGAATGTATTTATATAAAGTGCCTTCCTTAGGTCTCATATTTAAGTGTTTAATAAGTGGTAGCCATTACTATTCATCATCAAAAAGCAATTTGTGTGAAAGAATTACAAAAGAAAAGCAGAATGTGATTTGAACCATAAAGCCAACCAGGGGACTGGTTTGTTTATACAATTAATAATCCATCAGGGCCACTGGTCTTAAGTAATCAATTCAAGTTTGAACAATGAAATGAAACACATGAACAAAAAAGTAACCTGACTCTTCAACTTTCTGAAGAGGCTAAATATATCTGATCCTATAAAAACATGCTTTGAATACAAACAACCTCACTCACAGTGGCAGAAAAAAGAAATGAGATAATCTTTGAAAAGAGCTTTATTCCTGCAGATCAAGACCACAGTACATTAAGAAAGCAAGATGTGGGAAGCTGACATTATTGCTACACCACATTCACAGAGGGTTTCAATTTCCAGGATATCAATCTGGCATCTTTCACAAACACTGAATTCTCAGTCAAGAGCTATTAGTACCAGGTAGTTGCTTTCTCCTAGTACACACTGAAGAAAAGCAGAGTTGAACAAATATTAGGAAAAGTGATAACAGATGTATCAAATATATAAACCTTTAGAGCACTGAAACCTTTAGAACAGCAACTGATCTGAGATTGGCACTAAAGCAAGTAACATGCGTAATTTTCAAGTCTAGAGTAATAAGACTCAAGACATAAAAACAAATTTGTGTATATATGGAATACTATTCAGATATACAACATCCCTAAAGTAGCAAATAGATTGTTTGTCCATGACTGGAACCACTAATTAACACTATATTAGCCCAAGTCCTTATCTTTAATTTTTAGGTAGTAGATATCTATTGGATTATCTTTGCCAACAGAATTCTAGGATTGCCTGCCTCTTGCTCCATACACACACATAAATTTTTATTGCAAAATAAAACCACATTCTGGGGAACCAATCAACTTAACCAGTTTATTACCTAGTATCCTTGTAACACTCCCCTTTTCCTTAAGTAAGCTCCAACTGGTTGCTTTAACTTGCAACAATAATCTTAACAAACATTTCCCAACAGAACGATATAAATTGAGACTAATGACATCATAATCAGAGTTTCAACCTTAATCGCATACCTAAAATTTCAAAGATCAGACACTAGCTCAGATATTCTATGATCTACAGTAGATAATAAACAAGAGATAAATTCATTGGGGGGAGGGTCTTATTTTTCAGATCACTTTAGGTAGCAGATTGTTCGGGAGATATAATTTGTACAGCACAAATTGTATGTACCAAAAGTAATAGCAAGAGTTTGTGTAAAGCAGGGTTATGACTCACCATTAATCTAGTCACTACAAGTGATATATTGGTACAAACTACCAACTAATGAAAAACTAGTCAAAAATAAAATTGTGTACCTTAACACCTACAGTAAAAATAGATACTGTGCTTGCTCCTGTCTTGACAACTTGGGGAGGTGGGGGGGGGGGGCATTTAGAGCACCGCGTCTTACTTTTAACAATGTCAAGTTTAAGAAGAGCAAAACCTGAATTGTATCAGCCAAAGCTTGGGGTAACTGAGTTGAATGAAACAAGTCCATGCTCAAATTACTTGTACTATGAACACTACAATGTTATTTATTAATAACAATCCAAAGAAAATCTCTAACTATAGGTGCTCTCACAGTTCTATCTTTGGCTCCCTTTTCTTCTAAAGTCTTCAACTACCATCTCCATGTGAATGACTCTCAGATTTCTCTAACCCTCACCTCTCACTCAAATTCCAGGGCCACAGCTTAACCTACCTGATATACAATACTTCTCCATTTGGATATTCCACTATACCTCGAATTTGAGACAGTTAACCCTTCACACTCAAGAGGACTATTTTCTGTTGGTTTTTTTTTTTTTTTTTTGGCCACGCTGTGTGGCATGCAGGATCTTAGTTCCCTGACCAGGGAGCAAACCTGTGTCCCCTGCATTGGGAGCACAGAGTCTTGACCACTGGAACGCCAGGGAATCCCAAGAGGACTATTTTCTCAAAAGAGTTGTCTACTCTCAATGTCTCCCCTTCACCTCCCATGCATGCCCCACTCTTTTCTGGCTTCTTTCCCCATCTTAGCAACATTCAGTTATAGTAGATCACATCCTCCTTCTTTATGAAACTATTCTTCCATGACTTACTTATGTGACACTAAAATTTCTGATTTTCTCCTACTTCTTTGACTTATCCCTCTCACTTTCACCCCTGACTCCTTCGCCCTTACCTGATCTTTTTTTTTTTTTTAATTTATTTTGGCTGCTCTGGATCTTCATTGCGGCTCATGGGCTCTCTAGTTGCGGCGCACAGGCTCTAGAGCTCGAGGGCTCAGTAGTTGCAGCGTGTGGGCTTAGTTGCGGTATGTGGGATCTTAGTTCCCCAACCTGGGATCAAACCCGGGCCCCCTGCATTGGGAGCATGGAGGCTTAACCACTGGACCACCAGGGAAGTCCCTAGCCAATCTTAAATGTTGAAATTCCTCAAAGTTCTGTACTCAGTTCTCTTCTTTCTTGATTTATATTCTTTTCCAAGGGAATTCTATCTACTACCATTGCCTCAAACACTACTTGTTAACAAGTCCTAATTTCCTTTTCTCTACTTCAGACCTCTTTTCTGGGTTCTAAACCTATACATATATACACAAGTGCCTATTTAATGTCTCTGGGTCTCAAAGACATCTCAAATTCAATATGTACATCTACTCTCATAATAATCAATTCCATTTCTTCTCTGTTCCCTATATCATTAACTATCCAGACGCTCATTATATAGTCATTCTCTATCCCTCCCTCTCCATAACGGTCATCATCAACATTCAGTCATGTCCTAAAATTGATAAAAATCCATTTTCTCTGTCTACAACCACGACTTTGGTCCAAGCCACTATTATACCATATCTGGATTACAGAAATAATCTCTTCAATGATCTCCTCATAGTACTTTTGTCATCTCCTCCAGTCCATTTTCACTCAGCAGTTAAAGTAACCTTTAAAAAGAACTAATTAGGGGTCAACAAAGAAATCAAAAGAGAACTTTAAAAATACTTTAAGACAAATTAAAATGGCAATAAAACATATCAAAATTTATGGGATGCAGCAAAAACAGTTCTAAGAGGGAAGCTCATAGCAATAAACGCCTACCTCAAGAAATAAGAAAAATCTCAAATAAACAACCTAACTTTACACCTAAAGGAACTAGAAAACGAAGAACAGACATAGCCCATAGTTAGTAAAAGGAAGGAAATAACAAAGATCAGAGTGAAAATAAGTGAAATAGACACTAAAAAACAATGGAAAAGATCAATGAAACTAAAGCCTGGTCTTTGAAAAGATAAACAGAATTGACAAACCTTAAGCCGCACTCACCAAGAAAAAAAGAAGACTCAAATAAATAGAATCAGAAATGAAAGAGGAGACATTACAACATACCACAGAAATAGAAAGGATCAAAAGAGTCTACTATAAACAATTATACACCAACAAATCAGACAACCTAGAAAAAATGGACGAATTCCTAGAAACATACAACCTTACAAGACTAAATCATGAAGAAATAGAAAATCCAAATGGACTGATTACTAGTAAGAAGATTAAATCAGTAATGAAAAACCTCCAAACAAAAGTCCAGTGTCAGCCACATTTAAAGAAGAATTAATACCAATCCTTCTCAAACTCTGACAAAATAGAAGAGGGAACATTTCCAAATGCATTTTATGAGACCAGCATTACCCTGATACCAAAACCAGACCACACACCAGAAGAAAAGAAAATTATAGACCACCATCCCTGATAAACACAAATGCAAAAATCCTCAACAAAATATTAGCAAACCAAATTCAACAATACATTAAAACGATCATACACTATGATTAAGTTGGATTTATTCCAGGGATGCAAGGATGATTCAACAACTGCAAATCAATGTGATATATACCATGTTAGCAAAACAAAGGATAAAAATCATATGATCATCTCAATAGATGCAGAAAAGTATCTGACAAAATTCAACACCCATTCATAATAAAAATTCTCAGAAAAGTGGGTATAGAGGGAAAGTATCTCAACATAATAAAGGCCACAAATAACAAGTACATAGCTAATATCATACTCAATGCTGAAAAACTGAAAGCTTTTCCTTTAAGATCAGGAACAAGACGAAGATGTCCACTCTCACCACTTTTATTCAACACAGTATTGGAAAGCCTAGCCAGAGCAATCAGGCAATAAAAAGTAATGAAAGGCATCCAAATTGGAAAGGAAGAAGTAAAACTGTCACTATTTGCAGATGGCATGACATTATATATAGGAAACCCTAAAGACTTCACCAAAAACTGTACTGCATATTTGAAAGTTGTTAAGACAGCAGATCTTAAAAGTCCTTAATCAAAACGAAAACTTTTTTTCTAACTATACATGGTGATGGATGTTAACTAGACTAATGGTGGTGATCATTCGACACTAGTATATACAAATATCAAATAATTATGCTGTATACCTGAAACTAATAGAATGTTATATGTCAATAATACCTCAATTTAAAAAATTTAATCAAGTGATCCTTCAACTTGAAACTCTTCAATTGCTTTGCACTTAAAATAATATCAAAACTCCTTACTCTGACCTTGTAAGGTCCTGCAAAATTTAACCCCTGCCTAACTCTCCAGCTTCTTCTTTTGCCACTTTCCCTTCCATTTACTTCTCTCCATCCACAATGACATCTTCCCATTCCTCAAGAGTATCATGTTCTTTCCACCTCTGATTCTTTCTCGATGCTGTCCCCTCTCCTTGCATTGTTGTTTCCCACTCATTTCTTATGACTCTCTCCTCCTGGCTAATACATACTCACTCAGCCTTCAGGGGACTGAACTGAATTAAATTGATTAAATCTCAATTCCACAAAGAAGACCTCCTTTGACCTCTCAGACTAGGCTTCCTGCATAGTTCTCTTATAACCCTATAATTATTTTTGTAACATTGTGAAACATCAGCTATATGAGGATAGGTTCCATGACTATTTTGTTCACCAAAGAATTGACAGCATTTAACATAGCACGTAGCAGGCTGTAAATAAATATTTGTTCTATGAATATATGCTGCAATTTTGTCAATTGACAAATTAATAAATATAACTACAACATTTAACTTCTCCTCGTAAATGCTGTACAATTATTAGTCAATCCTCCCAGGCTTCATTGATGTTTATGATGACCTTCAATTTACCCATTAATAACTTTCTGATTTTTACTCTCTTGATTTCTCTAGCATTTCCATCAAGACTCCTTAAAAGAACTACTGTAAATTTTGCACTTCAACATCTAGCACACTCAAAATATGGTGGTAGAACACTCACAGGCTGAGAGCTTTTGCAACATGGTGTATGGTAAGGTTCAGTGGCCAACAGTGTGTAGTACTATCCGCCAAGCTAGAGCTCAATGACTGAGAGTGTATGTGAGCATCTAGAATGCAGACAAATACAAGAATATACTGAAATAGATTGTTTCATATATCCTTGAATGTCATTGTATTTGACAAAAACTTCCATAAAATAGTTAATAAATCATACTCTGTATGCCTATTTATTTGGGAGGGGAGAATAATAGTAATATTATTTATTGTTCACTTACTATGTACCAGACCTCATTCCAAGGGCTTTAGAGATATTAAATCCTTAATTCTCTTAAGAACCCTAAATAGTAGGTATAGAATTAAGTCCTCCAGAATGTACATATACAAGAAGGTAGAGATTTTGTCTTAATCCTCCTTGTTTTATCACTGGCATCCAGAATAGTGTCTGGCATACAGTAAGCACTCAAATATTTGTTGGATGAATAATCAGGAAATGGAGGCAAAAAGAAGGTAAGTAACTTGTACAAAGTCACACACAGTAGCAAAAGCAGGATTTGAACCCAGGCATTCTGGTTTCATATCTCAGACTCTTAACCTCTAGGTATGTATATGTTTGGAAACAACATTCCTCCTTCACTTCTACTCTTTGGCATTCAGAAGTACTTGCAGTATAAAAATGCTCCTATGAGCTATAAGTTGTCCTTACTCTTTTTGCTAATAAAAGAAAGAGAAAGAGAAACTCTAGTTTAATAACATCTGAACATTAGACTACAGTATGTCTGAATTTATTAATGCTCCCACTACAGATAACAGTACTGAGAAAAGAGCAGGGGAAGAGATATAGATCAACAGGTTACTATAATGGACTTTTAAAATATACACATGCCTACTGTTATAGTATGTTCATACATATGTTATTTAATGTAGCATTATAATCAATCAGCACTACAGAGCAGTGCTGTGTGAATAGATTTGCCACAGTCTTTTTAAATAGCTGAATAGCATTCCATTATTTGGATGTATTATCAACACAATTTAACTCTCATCCCTATCAACAAACATCTAGATTCTCTCCATATTTTTATACCTATACACAATATAATGAATATCCTTATACACATATCTTTACACTTTAATATACAATAAATCCCTAAAAGTGGAATTTAAGACAAAAGTATTATACATTTTAAATTTTAATAAATGTTGCCAAAATTTCAACCAAACATGCTATGCTTATTTCTATTTCCTCCAAGAGTATGTAAAATTTTTTTCTATAAGCTCTTGTCATTACTATTATCAATCTTTGCCAATCTTACAGGTAGTAAACGGGACCTGATATTCTAATTTGTATTTTTAATTAGGAGTAAAAGCTGAACATCTATTTATCTTTCATATGCCTACTGGCCTTTCTACAAATTGCCTATAAATATCCTTTATATATATATCATGTTTAGAATCTTCATTCCAGTTTAATGTTTGTTCTTTTTTTTTCTACATAGAAGTCATCCATTTTTGTGTAATCAAATTCATCAGTCTCCATTATGGCTTTTACGTTTCATATCATGCTTAGAAAAGCATTCCTCCTTCCAATAGTATAAAAATATTCACCCATGTTTTCTCTGCTATTTTCATGGTTATTTTTGTTTATTTTACTCTTTCATCATCTAGAATCTATTTTGGTAGGAAAAGTTCTGTAACTTGCTTTTCGCATTCAATAGTATATCCTAGATACCTTTCCAGATCAAATACTTCATTTATTTTAACTGTGCATATAGAATTCTGAAATATACCTATATCGTAGTTTTATTTAGTCATTTAATAATTATATAAGGCTATACATTAGTTATATTATTAGTTACTTTTAGCACTGATGAACATTTACATTTTCTCTTATTTTTCTACAAGTACCAAGAATGTGGCCATGTACAATAAATACATGCCTCCTTATATACATTTTTTTAAAGATACACATTAAGAAATAGAATTATTGAGTCATTAGTATGTGTTTCTTGATATCGATAAATTACCCTCCAAAAATGATGTGCCTAATACATTTTCTTTCTTTTTTAATTAATTAATTAATTTTAATTAATTTATTTATCTTTGGCTGCGTTGGGTCTTAGTTGCGGCACGTGGGATCTTTCGATGCGGCACATGGGCTTCTCTCTAGTTGTGGTGCATGGGCTCAGTAGTTGCAGTGCACAGGCTTAGTTGCCCCACAGCATGTGGGATCTTAGTTCCCCAACCAGGGATCGAACCTGCATCCTCTGCATTGGAAGGCGGATTCTTAACCACTGGACCACCAGGGAAGTCCCCTAAACATTTTCATTTTAAGAATCCATTCAACAAATATTTAAGTGCTTTCTTTGTGGTAGACACTTCTAGAGACTGAGCATTATGATAACCAATCCAGACAAAGGCACCGCTTTGGTGATTAAGAGTGCAGGCTCTAGAGACGGGTTGCCTGAGTTCAAATTTGGGCTCAATAAGTACTAGATGTCTGACCTTGGACAAGTTACGCTATCCTTGTACCTCAAGTACCTTATCAGTAAAACAATAATAATAGTACCTACCCTCACTAGGACTGTTGTAAAGACTGTTTTTGCCTGCCACAGAGAAAGTACTCAATAAAGTTTTCTTATCATTATTACTTAAATGTGCTCTTATCAACTTTTATTTTTGCCAATGAGAGAGGTAAAAACACTATTTCAATATTTAATTACCATTTCTCTCATTACTAAAAAGACTGACATATATTTTTTTCCTTTTTTATTTCCTATTCTGTGATCTCCTGTTCAAATACTTTGTCCATTTTTTTCTATTGTGATGTTTTGTACTTTTTTGAATGTGACTGCTAAACGTGATGCAAATATTTTCTAGCATGACACCTAAGTTCTGACCCATTAGCTATCAAGTTCTATTTGTGGCCAAGTCACAAGAATACCACTGACTACTATTTTGCTAAGAGAATTTCATATCCTGCTCTCTACTTTAAAAGGTTTCCAATTACTTAGACTTAGGGGAAGGAGGTAAGGAAATACTCTCCAGGTGATGGAAAAGTATAAGCTAAAGGCATAGGGATAGTTTCTATCTCATCCACTCTTGTCTCCTTAACACGTGGCACGGGGTCTGACATAATAAACTCTGGATGAACAAGTATTGTTTGAATGAATGCAAAATCTCCTTACAAGGTTACAAGCTCCTTGTGGGCAAGGATGGTGTCATACCCATGTTGGTATCACTCCCACAATGAGTAACAGTGCTTTTACACAGAGGAAGCACTCAAATGTTTTTACTGAATAGATTGCTATCTCTGTACTTGCACGAAGGTAGCTGAGGTAATCAATGTAAAATAAGCAATCCCTTCCTCATATAAAGATTACACTCTGATTTGTAGCTGCAGATAGCTCTGTATGGAGTCCCGTGTTGTTTGGGTCACTTCGTCTTAAATTCACTGTCTGTTTCAAGCCTTTGTTCTAGAAAAAAAATGTCCCTGGCAGTTATTGTGCCATGAGTCCATGCAGGTGCTGCTGAGACCATGTCTGTGCAATGTTTCTCATGTTTTAGTCTCTCTCCAAAGCATTCTTTCTCAATGTGTTATTTAGGAATAAATCCATTCCAGCACACTAGACACAGCTGTTTAGGCCTCCTGATTCCTCTTCCCACATGCCCTGCCTGGTAGAGCTCTGCTTTGCTAAGTACTGCTAGACTGGTTACTTTCCAGAATATCACTCTTGGTGATACAGGCCTGTAGTTTCATGTGAAATAGTGAAACTATGTGGCATAATGGAAGAAGTGCAGGATCCTTGGAGCCAGATGACCTGGGTTTGCACACTAACTCAGCCATTTACTAACTATATGACCTAAATATCCCTAAGTCTCAGTTTCCTTGTTTTCAAATGGGAATAACAGCACTGCTATCTAACACACCTGGGTCAGAAGGCTGCAATAAGAGTTATAAAATTAGATTAAAATGCAGAAATATTTTATAAAGTATTCTACAAATATATGTTACTACTATATGAAATAGGGCTCAAGGACTCAGTAAAAGGACTCCACCAGACAATTCACTTCATGAGAGCAAGGATCATGTCTGACTGGGTCATGGCTGCATCTCCAAAGCCTGGCATATTTGTTGAATGAAAGACTAAAAGAATGACAGAAAATGAAAAGAGCACTCACCAGTGACCTTCGTCAAAATAATAAATCTCTGAGTTTCAATCTGCTCATTGTAAAGTGAGAATAATACCACCCATGTCAAAAGATTGCTATGAGGATTAAAAAGAAATAATATCAATATAATATAATATAATGGATACTTCTCTATTTCCTTCTTCCTCCAAAGCCAGATATAGTTTAGGACTTAGTTGTATAAAAGGTAGATACTGTTAATAGTTTAATAATTGGTACTGACTCAAATTATTCTAGGGACAGTCAAGGAACATTACACTATCATCTGCCCTTTAATCTCAGTAAAAATTAATACTGTCTAGTCAGAAAGAGAAAGATAAATATCACATGAAATCACTCATATATGGAATCTAAAAAAAATGATATAAATGAACTTATTTACAAAACAGAAATAGACTCACAGAGGTAGAAAACAAATTTATGGTTACCAAAGGGGTAAGGGGGGAGGGATAAATTAGGAGTTTGGGATTAACAGATACACACTACTATATATAAAACAGATAAACAACAAGGACCTACTGTATAGCACAGGGAACTATATTCAATATCTTATAATAACCCATAATGGATAAGAATCTGAAAATATACATATACACACGTATATATGAAACTGAATCACTTTGCTGCACACCTAAAACTAACATAACGTTGTAAATCAACTATACTTTAATAAGAAGTTGTTTTGAAAAAAGAAGAAAAAAATCAGTACTGGCAAAGTCATTATTAAATACTTTATCTCTACCATGTTTAAACTGCTGCAGTTCACTGACTCACATACACATAAACCTTTAAAATGAACCACTGCCCTAGTGAAGTTAAGTCTTCTCAGAGACAAGTGCATCTTTATGTAACCTAGACAAAATAACTTACTACTAGTCAAAATCATTTAAGCATGAAAGCCATATCAAAACAAATTCTATCTATTGGTCACAGCACATAAAATGGAACAACGTTTTATTGAGATATAAATAGTGTTCACATACATAAGCATCCAATCCCTATTATGCATCAGAATTAAATCTAGAGCACCTAACAACAGAGCCCCAAAATATAGGAAGCATAAACTGACAGAACTGAAGTGAGAAATAGACAATTCAACAATAATAGCTGTATGCTTCACTACCCAACTTTCAATTATGGATAAAACAACTAGGGAGAAGATTAGCAAGGAAATAGAAAACGTGAACATTGTATGCCATCTAGACCTAACAGACATCTACAGAACACTCCATCCAACAACATAGGGATATACATTCTTCCCAAGTGCACATGATTAGGAGAGACCTTATGTTAAGCCATAAAACAAGCCTCAATACATTTAAAAGGATTGAAACCATACAAAGCATGTTTTCTTACCACAATGGAATGAAATTAGAAATCAATAACAGAAGGAAATTCAAAAATATGTGGAAATTAAACAACACACTAAATAAACAACATGTCAAATAATAAATCACAAGGAAAATTAGCTAATACTTTGATGAAATGAAAATACTCTAAGAATGCAAACACAACATACCAAAACTTATGGGACTCAGTGAAAGCAATGCTTACAGGAAGACCTAAAGCTATAAACACTTACAGTTTTTTAAAAAAGTAAAATTACATATAATAACTCTCTACCTTCAGAAACTAAAAACAAAGAGGAGCAAACTAAACCCAAAGCAAGCAGAAGGAAGGAAATATCAATAATAAAGATTATGAAACGAAGCATGACCCTGTGGGGCCCTCCAGGGTACAAACCTTTTCTGCGTCCCTCATTTCTTGTTTGTAGGAAATAGGTTTCATTCAGCCTCCTTGGCCTTCCCTGAGTTCCAAAGGGCAAATTCAAACAGCTGTGTATCAGGGAAGGGAGGGAACGCAGAAGGAGGAGGAGCTGCCAAGAAACAATAGTGCAGCTCTTGGGCAGGATCCTGGTTCCTCCTCAAGGAATATACATAACAAAGTCTTTGAGTTCTTCTGTAGGAACTAAAGCCCCCACCCAGGTAGAGGATGGTAACTTCAAGCTAAGCACAAGGTTCCTGGCACACCACTCTGTTACCTCACCACCAACTGATCAGAAGAAAGTCTGAAAAAAAAAAAAAAAAAAGAAGAAAGTCCGCACACAGTGGAAGATAATAGAGACTCTGACCCCCTCCCCAAATGATTCTCCCTTTAAAAACTTTCATGGTCGAGCAGGATCTTCAGAGTTGGTTTTGGAGTCCGCCTTTTCCCGATTGTCAGCCTCCTGAATAAAGCAGCCATACCTTTTCAAACCAATACCTTCCTCCTGAGTATTAACTTTTAAGCAGCAAGAAGCTGAACCTGAGTTCAGTAACAATTAGAATGGAAATAAAGTAGAAAAAAAATAGAGAAAAATCAATAAAACCAAAAGTTGGTTCTTTCAAAAGATGGCCAAAATTGACAAATCTTTAGCTAGACTGACCAAGAAAAAGAGAGAAGACTAAAGTTACTAAAATCAGAAATGAAAGTGGGGACATGACTACTGACCTTACAGAAATAAAAAGGATTGTAAGAGAATACTATGAACAATGTACACCAACAAATTAGACAATCTAGATGAAATGGAGAAATTCGTAGAAACAAACTACCAAAACTGACTCAAAAAGAAACAGAGACTCTGAACAGACCTATAAATTAGTTGATGAGACTGAATTATTAATTTCAAAACTTCCCACAAATTAAATTTTAAAACTTCCTACCCAAGGCCAGGGAGTTTCACCAATGACTTCTACCAAATATTTTAAAAGCAAATTAATACCAATCTTTCCCCAGAAGAGAACAACTCCCAATTCATTCTATGAGGTCAATATTATCCTAATACCAAATCAAAGACATCCCAAGAAAACTACAGACCAGGGCTTCCCTGGTGGCACAGTGGTTGAGAATCTGCCTGCCAATGCAGGGGACACGGGTTTGAGCGCTGGTCTGGGAGGATCCCACGTGCTGCAGAGCAGCTGGGCCCGTGAGCCACAACTGCTGAGCCTGCGCGTCTGGAGCCTGTGCTCCACAAGGGGAGAGGCCACGATGGGAGAGGCCCGCACACCGCGATAAGGAGTGGCCCCCGCTTGCTGCAACTGGAGAAAGCCCTCGCACAGAAACGAAGGCCCAACGCAGCCAAAAAATTAAAAAATAAATAAATAAATAAATAAATAAATAAATAAATAAATAAAGGAGTTCCTTTAGAAAAAGGGATTCTTATACCAAGATAGATAAATAGGCACACATGATTTTCGGAAGAATGCATGAAAAAATGAAGGAGACACAAAGACAGGGTGAGAGGGAAAATTATAAAGAAAAAAAACAAACTACAGACCAATATCCCTTATGAATATAGTACATGAAAAATCCTCAACCAAATACTAGCAAACCAAATCCAGCAACATATAAAAAGGATTATACACTATGAACAAGTGACATTTATTCCACTCGTTCACATTGGTTTAATATATAAAAATTGATCAATGTAATACACTATATTAATAAAAGGACAAAAATTACATTTTCTTCTCAATACACACATTTGACAAATAGAGTATTTGACAAAATCCAACACCCTTTCATGATGAAACTGAGCAGGAGCATGTGGGGCTCCTGGGCACAGAAGCCTTTCCATGTCCCCCATTCCTTGTTTGTAGGGCACAGACTCCAGCCTCCTTGACCTTCCCTGAGTTCCAAAGGGCAGATTCAAACAGTTGCTCATCAGGGAAGGGAGGGGATGCAGAGACAAGGGAGGAGCAGCCAAGACACAGTAGTGCTGCCTTGGGGCAGGGTCCTGGTTCTGCCTCAAGGGATACACACAACAATATCTTTAAGCTCTTCATAGAACTAAAACCCCTAACAAAAGGAAGATGTCAGGCATTCTTCATTCCAGAGAAGACCACCTGAGGCCAGATTAAAGGAACCAGAGAAACTCATCAAAAGATTACTGAGACCAGATTAAAGGAATGTAGCCCTTGCACACACCCTAATCTTATCAGAAACCCCACCTTTGAACTATTGCTATAAAACTCCTCACCAAATCCTCCCGGGTTGGGGGACACAGTTTTCGAGGGCAGGAGTCTGCCGTGTCCCACTTTGCCTGGCAAAGCAATAAAGCTATTCTTTTCTACTTCACCCAAAACTGTGTCTCTGAGATTCAATTCAGCACCAGTGCACAGAGGCCAAGTTTTCGGCATCAATGATAAAAACACCTAACAAACTAGGGACATAAGGGAACTTCCGCAACCTGATAAATGCCATCTATGACAAACCCTAAACCTAAATGCAAGAGCTAAAACTCTTAAAAGAAAACATAAAAGCAAATCTTTGTGGCCTTGGATTAAACAATGATTTCTTAAATATGACACCAAAAGAACAAGTAACAAAAGAAAATACTAGATTAAATCTTCAACAAAATTTAAAACTTTTGTGCCTCAAAGAATACCATCATGAAAGTGAAAAGACAGCCACAGAATGGGAGAAAATATTTGTAAATCATATCTGATAAGAGACTTATAGAATATATAAAGATATATAGGATGTGTGTGTGTGTGTGTATATATCTTTTTTTTTTTTTTTTTGGCCATGCCACATGGCATGCCCGATATTCCTGACCAGGGATCAAACCCATGCCCTCTGCACTGGGAGAGTGAAATCTTAACCACTGGACCATCAGGAAAGTCCCTACATATAGGATACATATTTTTTTTAATTCTTACAATCAAAAATAAGAAAGACAAATAACCCAGTTAAAAATAGGCAAAGAATTTGAAAAGACATTTCTCCAAAGTAGATATGCAAATAGACAACAAGCACATGAAAAGATGCTCAAGTCATTAGTCACTAGGGAAATGCAAATCAAAATGACAATGAGATTATCACTTCACAACGCCTAGGATGGCTAGAATCCAAAAGACAAAACAATAGCAAGTGTTAATGAGATGAAGAAATTGGAACCCTGATACACTGGACAGGAAAGTAAAGTGGTACAGCAGCTTTGTAAACCAGTTTGGCAGTTCCTCAAAAAGGTGAACATAGAGATAACCATATGACCCAACAATTTCACTCCTAGGTAAACACTCAAGAGAATATGCCTACATAAAAATTTATACACAACTGTTCATAGCAGCGCTGTGTACAATAATCAAAAAGTGTTAACAAGCCAAATGTCCATTAACTGATGAATGGATAAATAAAATGTGGTATATGCAATAAAGTATTATTCAGTAATAAAAAGAAATGAAGTATTGATACATGTTACAAACATGGATGAACCTTTAAAATATTTTGCTAAGTGAAAGAAGCCAGATGCCACTTATATGAAATATCCAGAATAGAGAAATCCATAGAGACAAAAAACAGATTAGTGGTTACCAGGGACCGAGGAAGGGTGATGAAAGGAAACAGGGAATGGGTGCTAATCAGAAAGGAGTTTCTATGGGGGTGATGAAATTGCTCTAAAACTAGATAGTGGTGATAGTTGTACAACTCTCACCACTGAATTGTATACTTTAAATAGGTGAATTTTATGGTATGTGCATTATAACTCAATAAAGTTATTTTTTTAAATAAAACTAGAAATAACTATTATTTCTAATCTGCCTGATCTTAACATGCATGCTCGGCCATGTCCATCAATTGTACATTGTACAATTGTACTCGGCCACTGTAATGAATCTTCAATTATAAAATGGGAAAATTAACAACCAGTACTCTCACAACAAATTCATTTTAAGGGCTACAAAACTATTTTTGTACAAAACTACAAATCTATTATTTTTTTTCTTCAAATCTATTATTTTTAATCAAATCATATTCTTCAAAACATTCATCAAATGCCAACTATGATAAATGCTGAAGAAACTAAGCAATTTTATTTTTAACAAAGGATTTTGAAGTGTTTAGCAAAGCTCTATATTAAAACTTCTAACTCAATAAATAGTATATTTTATTTGTTTGATTTATCAGGGACTAATATGAATTGTCTAACAAAGCTAAGCAAAGGAATTTTAGACATTCCTGAACATTTCCCAGCTTGTAATTTCATGAAAAGTACCTACACTAAGCACTGACAATTTTGTCAAAATAAGGCTCTCCATGTGAATTTACAATCTTTTAGCATAGTGTGACATTATAAAAGTTGTTTAACTTCTTTTTACCTGTTTTTTAATTCCTCCTAAATGGGGATAATAAAATTATCTGCCCTAACCCTTTACTTGATTGCTATGAAAATCAAAAGAGAAAGCACTCTGTAAGGTACAATTATTACCTCCTAAATGAAAAGGCTGGACAAGTAGATGATTAAAATATCAAACACTTCTTAGGAAGAGGATAAATCTGGGAATGGGCATGTGGTGCTGTACTAGAGGGACAGACCTAAAAGGTTCTACTCCCCAAAACAAAAAATAGTATATCAATGGATTTACAAAGCTTTTTATCAATTCTTTTATACTGAACATTAGTAACTTTTTAAATCTAAAGGATCATTATCAGTCATAATCCTCCTAGACAGCAAAGAAAGAATTTTGGTTTTGAGCAGGACAAAAATAAATAAATAAATAAATCTGAAAAAGCTGACTTCAAAATTATTTTCCTTAAAGCTTTGAAAGTAGTTAAGCCACAAAAATGTCATGTTGACCTGTTTAATATTACTTTTAAAATACTACAAAAAAATATTTGAGCAAAAGTAACACTTTCTCCAACACCACCCTAAGCAATCTAAAATAAGAAACCCTAGGGAGGCATCCACACTTGTCATTAAAGAAACACCAAAAGGACAACCAGAAACATGAAATAATCTAATTTAAAGTTGCCAGCTAGAAAGGTATAGTCCCAAGGATAAAAACTGTATTAAGTTACCTAACAGTTGCATGAGTTTATAAAACTCCATGATGTCCTGTCTACAGCCCCATCCACCCCTACTTTAACTGTCTTTTAAAAATTATTTTTATAAAAGGAAAAGCTCTGACAAGCTTGTATTAAAGACAAAGCTGAAAGAATAACAGAAGAGGGAAAGCACCTAACAATAAAGGAATTCTAAAAGTATGTTCACAATTTTCAAAAACTTAAACACATTTTCTGGCTAATCTTCACAATAAAAGACAACTCATAACTGGTAAGGAAGACACTGGTTTACATCAATTATATCTTTGAAACATCCAGTATTATAAATATGGAGGCTGAGGGCAGACAACTCAACAAATACATGTGATTATGAAGCTTCAAGCGGGTGGCAGGCAGGGAGACTACTACTACTACACCTAAACACTGAAAATAAAGCTCATAAATTCAAAGACTGCTGAAACTTATCCAGAGTGAGAGTGGTACCTCTGCAGGTTTAGGACATTTCCTTGCCTTGGACACTGGCAAATTCATGCATGAACAGAAGGAAAGTCTACCTTTTTGTCCAGTCTATGAATTCATCCAAGCATATATCTACTCAAGAACATATTTAGGAATTCCCTGGCAGTCCAGTGGTTAGGGCTCCGTGCTTTCGGCGCCAAGGCCCCAGGTTTGATTCCTGGTCAGAGAACTAAGATTCCACAAGCTGCGTGGCATAGCCCCTGAAAAAAAAGAATATATTTACCGATCACCTACTATATATGCTCAAGAGCTATTCTAAGAGCTCTGAAAATAAGAAATTTCCAGCCCAATGTGGGGAGGGGCTGACAATACAATATAATCCATGACAGATGGGTATACAGAGACACAGCATTTAGTTCAGCTGACAGAAAGTAGGAAAGATCAAAAGAGATATTTGAGGTGAATGTGGAATCTGAGGCATGAGTCTCCTGCATAAGTCATTCTTTTTAAAGTACGCATGTTGACTTGTCCAGGCTGGTCTTTTGTTGTTGTTATTTTTTAAAGTCACATGTGTAATTAGAAAATCTTAAAAATTGGAAGTATTTTATCTAAACAAGCATATGTGTAACAAAAGACTGGTCCTGAAAAAGGAAATTCAAGTACACAAGCTTCTTAATTTAATTAATTTTAGATAAAATTAATAACTTAAAAGACTTAAATAACTTAAAAGTACTAACCTAGATCTCAATTCACTCATCTGTCCAATGAAGGAACTAGCCTAGAAAATCTCTAACTACTCTCTGACTTCTAAAATTGACTTTGAGTGTTCTATTTGTTGGTGGTTGCTACTCTAATAAATTTTAACAAAAATATATCCTAAACATTCATAATTAGTCTAGCTAACTGTAGATTAATTTATCTCCCAATACACACATCAATTAATTCTGAAACCAGTCTACATCCCAACAAGCACTGAGTGTCTATGCCCTCTGTCTTTTCAACTTCTTCCTCTAATGGTCTATAAATATCTTCAGATATCTTTTAATAACAGGAATCTTTTAATCTTTTAATAGCAAGCATTAAAACCTTTCCTTCAACTCTACATTCCCCTCTAGTTACTGCCTTTTCACCTTCCCTTCACAGTCAAGTGCTTTTTTAAAAAAATTTACTGATCCACTCTCTCTTCAAGCCACTGAAACTGCTCTAAATGCTTTCTAATTGCCAAGCCCAATATACACTTTAAAGCCTCATCTTAGCCTATCCAGAGGAACCAACACAGCTGAACACTCCTTTTTAAAACTCTTCTTCTGGGGCTTCCCTGGTGGCGCAGTGGTTAAGAATCCGCCTGCCAATGCAGGGGACACGGGTTCAATCCCTGGTCCGGGAAGATCCCACATGCCACAGAGCAACTAAGCCCATGCACCACAACTACTGAAGCCCCCTGTGGGCCTAGAGCCCATGCTCCGCAACAAGAGAAGCCAACCCAGGGAGAAGCCACCCCAGTGAGAAGCCCGTGCACCGCAACTAGAGAAAGCCCGTGCGCAGCAAAAATACCCAACGCAGCCAAAAATAAAATTAATTAATTAAAAAAAACACCTCTCTTTCCTTTCTCCTACAAAACTTGATAGTACTTTCTATGGATTTTCCTTCTCTGTCTCCTTCTGTGGGCTTTCCCCCTGTGTGTCTAGTAAGTATGATTTTTATCCAGTTATGTTCTCAGACCTCTTCTGTCTTCACTCTACTTGTTCTCACTGGATGGTTTCATCCACTTTTGTGGCTTTAACTACTCCCTAAAACCTATTATACCTCCTGCATCCAGAAGTAAAGGTTTCACCATACATTCAATAATCCCAGGCCAGACACCTAGGAACCATTCTCCTCATCAACTATGTCCAAACAATCCTAACATTTCTAAGTCTTAAATACCTCCTGCATCCAACCTTTTTTCTTTATCTCAGATGTTATTACCCTAATTCATACTACCATCTCTGGCTTAGATTTCAATAGTTTCCCAAGTGGTATACCTGTATCCATTCTGGTCCTCCTCCAACCCATCTGCTATACTGACACCAAAATAATTGTTCTAAAAGCTCAATGACCAATTGGTCTACCATTTTTAACTCTTCACTGGTTTCCCCATGCCCTACTTAAAATAAAAAAAATCTAACTCTTTTAAATAGTATATGAAGCTTTTCATCATCTGGCTCCATGCCTAGGTCTCTACCTCCACTCCTGTCCTCACTTAAAACTGCCATACCACACTATTTGCAGTTCCCCAAATAAAACGTTGTTTCACATATCTCCACATGTTTGTGCCCAAGGTTTCCTTTGCTTAAACTGTCCCTCTCTTTTTTATCCTCCTGGCAAACTCCTACTAATTTTTCAATATTGAACACAAGCATCACCGTTTCAGTAAAGCCATGGTGGAACTGATCGTCCTCGCTGAACCTGGCGCATTTAATTATTTACATATTTGCCTTCCCAACTAGCCCTTTAATTCTTTGATAGCAAGGATGTCTTATTCCTCTTTCTATCTTCAACACTTAAGCACAGTCTTGCCAGAGTAAATGTGTCAATAACTGTTGTTAAATGAGCAAATAAATGAATGAATGTAAAGCACTTCACTGGGCACTACTAAGAAATATAATTTTCCTTTCTCAAAAAACTTATGAATATGTCGTGGAGAATTGGGAAGACATATACTCATGAAAAGTTAGGTAAAAATGCAAAATACAAGTCAGAAATCAGAAAAATTACATGACAAATGTAAAAGCGGGAATTCCCTGGCGGTCCAGTGGTTAGGACTCTGTGCTTTCACTACTGCGTTCAATCCCTGGTTGGGGAACTAAGATCCTGCAAGCTGCACAGCAAAAAAAAAAAGGAAAGAAAGAAACTTCAAAAAAGAATGTAAAAGACGTACAAATATTAATATATTATAAAAACTTAGAGGAAACAGAAATCATTACAGCTTAGAATAATCTGAAAAGTCTTCATGGAAAAGCATTGAACTGAGTATTAAAAGAGACGTGAAATTTGGGAGATTTGGCAAAAAAAGAGGAAAGAAGTATTTTTTAAAAAATATTCTTGGGCTTCCCTGGTGGCGCAGTGGTTGAGAATCTGCCTGCCAATGCAGGGGACACGGGTTTGAGCCCTGGTCTGGGAAGATCCCACATGCCGCGGAGCAACTAGGCCCATGAGCCACAACTACTGAGACTGCGCGTCTGGAGCCTGTGCTCCGCAACAAGAGAGGCCGCGACAGTGAGAGGCCCGCGCACCCCGATGAAGAGTGGCCCCGCTTGCTGCAACTAGAGAAAGCCCTCCACAGAAATGAAGACCCAACACAGCCAAAAATAAATAAATAAATAAATAAATTTATTAAAAAAAAAATCTTTTTAAACAATATACATAGATATAGACACACATATATATAAGAGCTTGCTATAGACTGAGATCAAAATGAGAACAAGAGGAGAGGGAGCTAGGATACAAAGACTTCATAAGAGCAAGATTTTCGGTCAAATCTCATTACAACAAATATAATTACAATCAAAATCTACGTATAATTCATATTTATATGATATAAATATTCATTTAACCAACATTTGGGCACCTGCTATGTTCTTGGCACAAGTCTAAGCACTGGGGATAAAGCTGCAAGTAAATAGGCAAAACCTTGGCCCTTGTGGAGCTTACATTCTAATGGGTGGAAATGGAGAATAAACAACATAAACATGTAAAATACTTATATGGTAAACTAGATGATACATGTTAAGGAGAAAAATTTAAGAAGAAAAGGAAAGATTGGGGGTTACAGTTTTATACATAGAGAAAGTCTCACTGAGAAAATGAATTTTTGTCAAGACCTAAATGTCAGGAAGCAACTCTACAAATATCTAGGGGAAAAGAGTTCCAAGAAGAGGGAAGAGGAAGGACAAAGAGAAGATTAAGTGAGTGGAAGAGTAGTAGGTGAGGTTTATGCACGAATCAGATGAAGGCTGACCAACTGCCAATTATTTCCAATAAAAATCAATAAAATAAAATTTCAGTATACTAAAAGAATCCTGATAACCCATCTAGGATTTGCTATTCAGGAATCTAATATGTAACACAAGCTTAATTTGTTTCTATTTTCAAATTCCACTTATGAGAGATTTTAATAGTCCCCTTAAATAAGAACTATACTAAATGAAAGCAGTCCCATCTCACTCTTAAAGCAGCCCCAAATTTCACAGAAACCACTGTATGATATGGTGACAAAATGCAAATACTACAATACAACTAAACTTCTACTTGCTTTCATTTCACGAGTCTGCTAAAAATATTTCACCAATCCTAAATTTATTTACCTTTTCCCAAAGGAGCTAGAGAAACAAGGATTTTTGTTGCTAGAATCTCACAGGATTTAAATGTCAAAAGATCAACTGCTGCACTTTTTTAAGAGATTTGTTCAGAGTTAAGTATGGAGTGCAAACCTTAAAACTATTTTTTTTTTAAATCATCAGGGTAGAGTTAATAGGTATGAGCAAGCAGTAAAGCATTCGGATTAAAAACAAGGAAGGGGGGCTTCCCTGGTGGCGCAGTGGTTGAGAATCTGCCTGCCAATGCAGGGGACACGGGTTCGAGCCCTGGTCTGGGAAGATCCCACATGCCGCGGAGCAACTGGGCCCGTGAGCCACAGTTACTGAGCTTGCGCGTCTGGAGCCTGTGCTCCGCAACAAGAGAGGCCGCGATAGTGAGAGGCCTGCGCACCGCGATGAAGAGTAGCCCCCGCTTGCCACAACTAGAGAAAGCCCTCGCACAGAAACGAAGACCCAACACAGCCATAAATAAATAAATTTAAAAAAAAAAAAAAAAACAAGGAAGGGTGCAGACTAAGCAATATCAAAACATTTTTAATGATTAAGTCAGTTAAACACTCAATAGAGCTTATCTAACCAGGCTGTTATGAAAGTTTAAAAACAAGCTAGGTAATCTTATAAAGTAAAGTTCAGGCTGCTTGAAAGCATCCAAGCACAAAATGGAATGAGTTTAGACTACTCTAAGTGGTTGTTAAAGTGTGGTCCACAGACTCGAGGAGATCCCCAAGATTTTCCAGGAAGTATATGAGGTCAAAACTATTTTCATACATATATTGAGTCATTATGTTGTACACCTGAAATTGTTATATCTGAATTACATCTCAATTAAAAAAACACTTTTTCATAATAACACTAAGATATAACAGCTTAGTATGCTTTTTTCACTGTATTGACATTTGTACTGATGGACATATTTGCACAGTGCAAAAGCAGTGGTGTGTAGAACTGTCTGCACTTTAGCACGAATCAAGGCGGCAACACCAAATTTTATTAGTAGTCATATTCTTCACTGCCATGCACTCTCAGTTTTAAAAAAATGCCAGTTTCACTTCATCGATGAAGCAATAAAAATTATTAATTTTGTTAAACCTGAACTCTTGAGTAAATGTCTTTTTAATGATCTGTGTGAAAAAATGGGAAGTACAAATAAGGCACTTCTGCTGCATGCCAAAGTGTGACGGTTGTCTTAAGAAGGCATTTGCACAATCATTGGATATGCAAACTCAACTAGCCACTTTTTCCATGGAACGTACTTAAAAGAAAAGAGGGAATTAAAAAGAGCATGAATAGCACAAGAAGATTCAACGAGGATATAGGTTAAATACAAGATATGCTTCCAACCCTCCAATAATTGATAGCATAGCCTAGAAGTCAGCTGGCAGCCTCCAGCTATAGTCTCTTCAGGATCCCTAGCTCTCAAGCTGAGACTACTACTCTCTTCCTGGGCAGCTGATCATATCACGGCACTAAGGCCTGGCCATTTCTGTCAAATACAGGACCCTCTAAATGAAGAATTTTTGCTCTGGAGCCCTCATTGAGTCTGAGACTCTGTCAGATCTGAATCACACTCTGAGGCTCTCCCTGCCAATTCTGTTTCCTCTCCTTTCCTTTCATAGGAATCCTCCCCCTCCCCCTTATAACTCTTGTATTCCTAACTCTGTCTTGACATCGGCTTCCAGAAGAACTCAAATTGGCACAGGGGGTACCAGAAATGGACTGAGAAAGCAGAAAGTAAGAATGGGGTTTGGAAACTAGATCACTTACTGTCCCACCGGCAATAGGATCTCATCCTGGGTGGTATGTGAGGCACAGACAGCCCCGGGCAACAAGATGGTAGCCCAAATGCTAAAACCTTCTTGGGAAAAGTGCTAAAACTTTCTTGGGATAATGCTTCCAAAGAGGAACACGCGGGCTTCCCTGGTGGCGCAGTGGTTAAGAATCCGCCTGCCAATGCAGGGGACACGGGTTCGAGCCCTGGTCCGGGAAGATCCCACATGTCGTGGAGCAACTAAGCCCGTTCGCCACAACTACTGAGTCTGCGCTCTAGAGCTCACAAGCCACAGCTACTGAAGCCCGCACGCTTAGAGCCCGTGCTCTGCAACAAGAGAAGCCACAGCAATGAGAAGCCCATGCACCGCAACGAAGAGTAGCCCCCCGCTCGCTGCAACTAGAGAAAGCCCATGCGCAGCAACAAAGACTCAACTCAGCCAATAATTAATTAATTAATTAATTAATTAATTAATTAAAAAAAAAAACGAAGCGGAACATGCCGTGTGGTGTAATGACTGTGATGTCTGAAAAGTGTAAGGGGAACAATACAAATAAGAACAATGGAATGGCTGGCTGTTAGTTGTACAGACTCCCTAGAAAGGGCAGCTAACAATTGGAAACTAAGTGTGAAAGCCAGAGGGCTCTCGGGTAGCTCACAAACAAGTCCTTATCACTTACAGTGAAAGAGCAGAAAAAGATAGTTAAAGGCAGAAATGCTTCAAAGATGGCTGAATGCTCAGTCAGGGCAGGTTTGTTATACTAAGGTCAGGGTCCTGGTTTGGAAAACATGGAAGCCTGATAGATGGGGTAGGGACAACTAAGATGGTTGCCCCCAAAGATTTTGATTCTCCAGACTCCTCTGCACTCCCAGCGTCTGCAGAGATGATGTTGGCACTTCCCGCTGTGCAGGAATACACTTCAGAGGTCTCTCACCTGCAAGGCAACAAGAGCTCCCCTCAAGATCTGCCCCCCACCTCCACTCCTGGTTCCATGATAATAATTAATGTTAATCCTGTTAAGGACATCTTGGGCCTGATAAAAGAGAGGAAAGAGACAACACCCCAAAGTTGCTGCAAGAATTAGCCAGCATATACCAGCCGGATCAGTGAGGATACCCACAGTGCTGGATTTTGAGAGTACTTAATCAAGGAGGCCAAAACATTACTGAATAAGGTAAAGTTTGGTTGGGAGGTGGAAGGCCACTGTCTCAGAATATGGGGATTACCACTGTGACAAGGACTTACGGTTTTGTAACTCACTGCTAGGGTGACTTCCAGAAGCCTGGAAAAAACAGCCCACACTGAATGAAGTTGAAATGCCTAAATTACTATGGCAGAGAATGGATAATGGGATTAAAGGCCCAGGAAAGGGGGAATGCTGGAGTGGATATATTATGTGAGGTCAGAAGACCCACCAGACAATTATGTTCCATAAGAGGGCCGATTAGACACACCACACACCAAGGCCATCAGGAATACACTGGTGAGACAGACCTTAGCATCACTAAGAATTTAAGTGGTGGCTCTCCTCTATAGTAGAGGCTGTCACAGAAATTGGTTCACTGATGATGGCAATGATGGGGCTCTGAAGCAACAGCAGCCAGGTGGTAGCACTTAAAACCGGAAGCTAGGGACTTCCCTGGTGGTGCAGTAGTTAAGAATCTGCCTGCCAATGCAGGGGACATGGGTTCAATCCCTGGTCCGGGAAGATCCCACATGCCGCGGAGCAACTAAGCCCGTGCGCCACAACTACTGAGCCTGCGCTCTAGAGCCCACGAGCCACAACTACTAAGCCCGTGTGCCACAACTACTGAAGCCCGCGTGCCTGGAGCCCATGCTCTGCAACAAGAGAAGCCACCGCAATGAGAAGCCCGTGCACTGCAACGAAGAGTAGCCCCCGCTCTCAGCAACTAGAGAAAGACTGCACGCAGCAATGAAGACCCAATGCAGCCAAAAATAAAGTAAATAAGTTTATTACAAAAAAACAAAATAACAGAAGCTAATGGACCACACTAGCATCATGACTTGCAAGGTGGGAGACAGCCAATAAAGCTTGACCCACTGGGAGCCGGGGAGGGAGCTAACAGAACTTGGTGTCATTAGAGCAAAATAGACAGGCAATCAACAACAGTGCTGCTTATTAATATATACACAATCAAAGCAAGGCAAGAACAGATAAGCACAAGACTGAGAGTAGTTGCCTCAATAAAAAGCTACTATCCCTTGCCTAATTCCTGGACCTGAGCCAGTTTTCAGATCCAGACTGATGGACTTAAAGAGATGGATGGGTCCCCAGGAGTAAGGACCCTGCAACAAATTTTTTATATATATATATATATTTCCCCAAAGGGACGTATGACTATTTACTCAGGTAACTATATAGGTATAGTGGGGAAAGGAAAATACCCAGACATCTGAAGAACTACTGGTCACAGAGGCTGAGTTAATGTTGATATCCAGAAACGTGGAACATAATTATGGCCCAGTTACAGGGGAAGGAATATAGGAACTAAGTAAGAAATAGAGTTCTGGCCAAAGTCTAGCTTATGGTAGGTCCACAGTCCACTGACCTACCCAGCACTTATTTTCCCAGGCCCTGAATACATAATCAGGATTGGCATACTTAGCAATTGAAAGGCCAAATGAGACCTAAAAATGTCTCCCCACTCCTTGGCCAAAACAGTAAATCAAAAAAATATCGTGTCGGGGGTGGAGGTAAGAGGAATGGCAGAGATTAGCGCCACCCTTAAGGATCTCAAAGATGTGGGGGTAGTGGTCCCTTTCATATGTTTGTTTAATCCACTAGTCTGTCCTCTGTAGAAACCAGCTGGATCCTAGAGAATGACTGAAGACTACCACAGTTCAACCAAGTAGCAGCCATGACCATAGCTACCATGCTGGATGTAATATGTTTGCTACAGCAGATATATATAGCCTCAGGTACATGGCATGCAGCCATTGATTTGGCAAATGAGTTCTTTTCTATCCCAATCAGAAATAGTTCCTTTCACATGGAGTAAACAACAGTATACACTCAGTTTTGCCTCAGGGCTATATTAATTGTCCTACTCTGTCATAAGATAGTCTGAAGAGATCTGAACTCAGAATAGCACACTAATCTAGTAAATCAATGACATCATGTTGATCGTGCAAGATGATCAAGAGATGGCTAGCATGCTGAAGGATATATGTGCTCCAAAGGATGGGAGAAAAACTATGAATATTCAGGGATCTGCCATTTCAGTGAAGTTTTAGGAATCCAGTGGTTAAGGTTATGCCAACACACTCCCTCCAAAGCAAAAGACAAACTGCTGCATCTTGCATCCTTAGTATTATCCTTACTATTAAAAAAAAAAAAAAAAAAAAGGGAAGCACAAGGTCTGCTAGGTTTCTTCAGATTCTAGAGTCAACACATTCTATACACTGCTGTGGCCCATGTACTGAGTAATATGAAAGGCTGCCAGCTTTGAGTGGAGTAAACAACTCTGCAGTAGGTCCAGGTTGTAGTGCAAGCAGTTCCTATGCTATTGGAGGTATAAATGGTGGGGAAAGACACAGTACAGACTTTATAGCAAGCCCAAGTGGGAGAATTACAATGCAGGCAGGCCCCTGGAGTTCTGTAGAAAAGTCATGCTATTAGAAAAACAACTCCTGCTGTGCTACTGGGCTCTGGAAGAGACAGAACGCTTGACCATTGGGCACCATATGTCCAGAACTGCCCATAATGAACTGGGCTCAACAGGACTCTCCAAGTCATAAACTCAAGTGAGCTCAGTAACAATCCATTATGAGATGGAAATAGTACATCAAAAATCAAACCCAAGCAGAACCAAAGGGCACAAGTAAGCTACGTAAGTAGGCAGTCAAGACTTCCCTGACACCACAGTTGTGCCAGCACCCTTCCTCAGCTCACATCTATAGCTGTTTGGAGGATCCTATACAACAAGTTAAGGAGGACATAAAAGCCAAAGCTTGGCTTATAAATAGGTCAGCTCAGTATGTGAATGCAAGCTGAAAAAAAACAACAGGTTCATTACAGCCACACTTAGGGGTGACCGTGACAGTGGAAAGGGAAAGTCTCCCTAAGATGGAGCTTCAAGTGATGTACTTTGTGTAGAAAGAAATGTGGCCTGAGATGAGAATATATACAGACTCATGGGCAATGGCAAATGGACTGAGTACCTACCTGGTTAGGGGTCTTTAAGGGAAAAGACTGTACAGTGGATGCAAGAAGATATGAGTGGAGGCAAATGAATGAACATATAGGAGCGAGCATAAAGTGTGAAAATCTTTTTCACGTGTTAATGCCCATCAGAAAGCATCCAATGCAGAAGAGACAATGAACAACCAAATAGACAAAGTAACTCAGACAGCTGACATTAGCCACCCAGAACTGGCATGATGGGAACATGAACAGAGAAGCCACTGTAACAGAAATGAAGATGGAAGCAGAGAAGGAGGCATGGATGCCCACTTACCAAGGCCCAAACAAGCTACTGTCAACTCTGAACATCCAACCAATGAACGACACTGAGCCCCCAATACAGCACTATGCCTCAAGCTGACCAACTGGCTAGGGGATATGGGGATATACGTATACATATAGCTGCTTTTCTTTGTTATACAGCAGAAACTAACACAACATTGTAAAGCAATTATACTCCAATAAAGATGTTTAAAAAAAAAAAAGTTAAAGGTTCTAGGCACACTTTTGCCAGGAGACATATCAAGGATCATAATGAACTATATAAATTACAGCTGCAGCCTGGGAATTTGGGACTCTGTATCCCACGACCAGGAGACAAGAAGTAGAATCACCACAATGAGGCTAATTAAACCTCATCCTCAGGTGAAGTAGGGCTGCTGTTACATAATGGGATCAAGGAGTATATCTGGAATTCAGATGATCCATTTGGGTACCACTTGATACTCCCCTGCCCAATTGTGACTGTGAACAGACAAATGCAACCACTCCAGCCTGAGAAGAGCATGGTTCTCAGACCCCTCAGAAATGAGGGCTGGGGCTTCCCTGGTGGCGCAATGGTTAAGAATCCGCCTGCCAATGCAGGGGACATGGGTTCGAGCCCTGGTCCGGGAAAATCCCACATGCCGTGGAGCAACTAAGCCCGGACACCACAATTACTGAGCCTGTGCTCTAGAGCCCGTCTGACACAACTACTGAAGCCCGCGTGCCTAGAGCCCATGCTCCGCAGCAAGAGAAGCCACCACAATGAGAAGCCCGTCACCACAGCAAAGAGTAGCCCCCCGCTCACAGCAACTAGAGAAAGCCCACATGCAGCAACAAAGACCCAACGGAGCCAAAAATAAAATTTTAAATAAAAAATGAGGGTTGGGTCATACCACTAGACAAACCACCAAGAACTTCAGAAATGACAGCTAATGGCAAGAATTCAGACTGGATAGTGGAGGAGACAAAGAGAACCACTGTGACCTGGAGACCAGCTACAGAGATGGAGGCTGAAGCCTGTCTCACTATCCTACTTTTAACTTTCCCATTAGGAAGAGAGGTCCATGGAAATGGAGGAGCTGCTCTCAGAAAATGTTTAGAGACACAGATCCACACAGCGTAAGAAAGGGACTGTGGCAATCACTTGGATCTCCCTTCAAAAAAGAACCTGCATTCAGGTGCAAGGAATACAGTTAGCTAGTAGCCTCCAGCTGCAGCATATAAGACTTCATCTCAGCTTTCCAGGGGAGTCCACACTCTCCTTGGGCAGCTCCTAGCCAGTGACTAAACACAGTGGATTTTCTAGAACCTGGCCATTTCTTCCTAATGCAGGACTCCTCTAACAGGCAGTTTTTTGCTCTGGAGCTTCTTATTGGGTTGTCCAAAATTTTTTTTCCAGATCTGCATCACAGACTGAGGTTCTCCTTGGTCAGTTCAGCTTCTCCCTTTCCCTTCACAGGCATTCTATTACCTACCCCGCATAAAAATCCCTTGCACTAGTAACTCCAACTCAATGCTTCCCAGGGGGGACTTCCCTGGTGGCACAGTGGTTGAGAATCTGCCTGCCAATGCAAGGGAGCCAGGTTCAGAGCCCTGGTCCGGGAAGATCCCACATGGCGCGGAGCAACTAAGCCCACACGCCACAACTACTGAAGTCCGCGCGGCTAGAGCCCACGCTCCGCAACAAGAGA
Source organism: Balaenoptera borealis (assembly GCF_965194805.1). Taxonomy (NCBI): domain Eukaryota; kingdom Metazoa; phylum Chordata; class Mammalia; order Artiodactyla; family Balaenopteridae; genus Balaenoptera; species Balaenoptera borealis. The sequence goes on from NC_138860.1 coordinate 150,697,194, forward strand.
GGACACCGCAATGAGAAGCCCGTGCACTGCAACGAGGAGTGGCCCCCACTCGCCGCAAGTAGAGAAAGCCCTCGCGCAGCAACGAAGACCAAACACAGCCAAAAAAAAAATATCAATGCTTCCCAGAGGACCAAACCAACACACTTTGTAATTAACTCTTTATATGGATCATCTCATTTAGTCCACTGAAGTACTACTGTTATTCCCTTTTTACAGATGAGGAAACTGAGGCACAGAGATATTAATTAACTTGCCCAAGATCACAAGGCAAAAGCAGTGAAACTAAAATTTGAACCCAGGCAGTCTAACTCCAAAGTCTGAGCTTTTAATTACTATGCCAGGGAAGACAAGATATTATCTTGTCAGCTTCAGATATTAAAATGAGAGTATTTATTCTGTATAATTTTAGAGACGAAAACAACAAAAGGATAGATGTTAAAGAAAAGCAGATCTTTGGTTAAATACAAAAGAAATTTTCTAATAATCAATAGTAACTGACAACAGAATGAAGTCCTTCAGGAAGTAATCAGGGCTGATCACCGGAGGGTTCAAATAGCCATGGATATTGTGAGGGTAAGGCTTTATAAAACAGATAAAAGTTGACCTAGATCAGTAAAAGCTGTACTACTAACTATTATGTGGATAAAAAGGGTTCCACGGCCAATTAGTCTGGGTAATATACTGCTAAATAAAGTGAAACAAATTTCTTTACTTTTACTCCTCAGTTTTAAAATACTAATGTGCAGTTACAAATCTCTACCTGAGGGATCTGGTATGCTAAAAAAACCCAAATGTATTGTATTTGACTAAAGAACACTTCCTTGCTCCTGGTTGAGGATGATTTCTTTGCCAAGTCAAGATTCACTGATCCAAGGACTGCAGAAAAAGCTAACAAGGAAAAGTATGACAATTTTCTAGCTGGGTAACAATTTTCCAACCAGTCAAAACATCACTTGATTACCTACACGTCAATATTAGCATCTCTAATACCTCCATGGTGGGTAGGCTATATAAAAGTTTTGTCACTAAAATGCATTTTATCCTTTTTGAATGCAAAACATGCCCTCCTTTGCTTTCTCAACAAATTCTCTTAAGATCTACAACAATGGGTCCACATTTTAATTACTGAATTCTCACTTTATGAGCAATATGAAAGCTTTAATTATTTCAAGTGTGCTACTGGTGATCTGGTTATTTTCATATAACACAGCTCTATATGCATTTTTCACAAACATAAAAACACATCACAAGAAAGGGCAGAAGAAAGGGAATAACAGGTAGAGAGGGAAAAGGCCTCAGTCACAAACTATTCATCCAGCTAATTTCCAGAGTTTTTGTGTTTTTATTCAGAAATATATTCTCTTTATTCATTACAGGGAAAACTTTTATGTAAATTACAATCCCTTGGTCTTGATTCTCCTATCTTCCTTAGCCACTACCCACAGCCCACTGCCCCCCCACGCTGTTACTTCATTAATGACATTTAGTCACCATTGCCTAGAGCTGTCCACATGCCATCTATCTTTTCATTAAGCTCTTCTTTAGAAATATTGAATAGAATATTAAATGTGGAAAGGGCCTTAACATCTAGCCCACCACTCATTTTCAGATCAGAAAAATGAGGTCCAGAGATCAGTTAGTATACTTATCTAATAATCACAAAGCAGGCATTTATCTACTTCAAAAATAAGTATATGAAAGCGGAAATTCCCCAAATACATGCACATACACATCATTTTTTAATATAACTTGCTACATGCCAATAGCATACTTCAAAGGCAAATCAACTAAAGTTGTGCTCTTCTAATTTGAATACTTCCTAAAGCACTATGGAAAATCTTATAATAAAACAAATACAGAACACATGGGGAAGTTCACATGATGAAAAAGAGTGTGGAGTTTGTTGTCAGAGTTATATGGTTTGAATCATGGATATGGACTTAGGAAAGTCAATAAAACTCTCCAAGCTTCAGTTCCTTCAGCTGTAAAACATCCATGATACCATGGGTATTATAGGATCATTTTAAGAATTATAAATAACAGACATGAAACACCCACCAGAAAGATAGCACACCGTTGACAAAACTTTTACATTACACAAATAAGTAATAAAAGGCAAAAGAAATCAAGGAAAATGTTGTAAACCTGGAATCTTGGGAGGACTGGATAATGGGGCATGCAGCTACATTTTACATTTTACTTCCCATTTTAGCCACACACATTTTATAAAACGCCCAGGCAAGCTAGAGGTTTATTATAGGCATAATATGATACAACACTCATTGGCCAATGAATAGTAGACCCCATGGATTAGGTTGGAACCAGACCATGAAGGGCTGTGCCAGAATAAAGAATCTTAATCTTGTTTTTTAACCATTGAGCAGAAATTTCCAAGAGTGACCTCACAACAATCTCAAAAATAATTTACTTTAGCTACTAATTTTTTAAAACAACAAAAACAAAAAACTTTGGCAGCTATTACATCACCAGAATTACAAAAAGGTCTAGATGATGTATTCTGAAGTTTTAAATTTTTTCTCAAACTGGCAGTGTTTTACTTCAATTACTTTTTAGAGGTTGTTTCTCTCATTCAATTGAAAATGAAAAATGGAGATTAAAAATTACATAAACCCTGACGGAATATTTTCACAAAATTTTGATACCACTCATCCTTTATTTTAATAAACAGAATTCTGAGATAGGCTCTGTTGTGTTTTGAAATAATAATAACATATGATTTACTCTTTCTTCATTTTAATAAAACAAATTCTGGTAGATAAACTACCATGAGAGGTTAGAAGAGAACTGTTACAAACAGAAATGCTTACCTCTTCATTAATACCAGCAAAAAGACTCCAGAACTGCTGTTTTTTATAGCTTTATATAGAAATTACGGCATCCAAAGCAACTATAAGATTGTGTAACAAACCAGTTATACAATCTTGTATAACTTTCAGCCCACTCAGTTCAAAATCAGCATTAAAAGATCTAAAAGTGATGATTATCAAATGGGAAAACACTGTGGCTGATCCACTGTATGTAGAATGAAGGCCCCAAATGCACTCTGTTTACTCAAATAATGGTTCCCCGCAGAATTTCCTAACTAGTTTGAAAAAGCTTTAGAAACATTAGCAAGTCATTATTGCTGACTGTGAACTATGTCCTATAAAACCTCATAGAAAAAGCTTTAATACTCTGAATGGAAACAAACAATAGGGGACTATATTACATATAAGAATAAAGAATTTTGGGACTTCCCTGGTGGCGCCATGGTTAAGAATCCGCCTGCCAATGCAGAGGACATGGGTTCAATCCCTGGTACGGCAAGATCCCACATGCCATGGAGCAACTAAGCCCATGCACTACAACTACTGAGCCTGCGCTCCAGAGCCCGAGGGCCACAACTACTGAAGCCCACGTGCTGCAACTACCGAAGCCCGCGCACCTAGAGCCCATGCTTTGCAACAAAGAGAAGCTACGGTAATGAGAAGCCCGTGCACTGCAACAAAGAGTAGCTCCCGCTCAAAGCAACTAGAGAAAGCCCGCGCGCAGCAACGAAGACCCAACGTAGCCAAAATAAAAAAGAATAAAGAATTTTTAACAAATTTCCATTTAAGTTCAATTTTTTTAATCTAAGGCATGAATTTACTACTTCTGTATTTTTTAAAATGCAACAGAACTACCATCATTGATATTAAGTCACATATCCTTGAGGATGTATTATCATAAACAACCAAAAAGTTGAAAAGATGATAAATCACTACAGAATTATCAACTAAAGAAACTATTATAGTCAAAAGCTAGGGCCGCAAAAGCATTTTTAAGCTTAAATAAACAAATGTAAGGAATTTAAACTAAAAGATAATTTACAGAAAAAAGTTTAGGATTTTTACAAAGAGTTCTGTAATATAAAATCCTGAACACCTCAACAGCCTCATCAACATGCATTAAGCCTCCCTTGCCCAATATGAATTCAATGCCTTCTTCTTGATTTCAGTGTGTCCAAAGAAATTTCCTCATCTTTACCTTATTTTATTAAAGGCTCTCAAAAAGTACTTCATAAATACAAAACAGTATATACTGTTTTAATTTTTCTAATAGTTCAGTTCTGTGAATGGGCTATTTATAATAATTCAAAAGAAAAATTTTTAACAGGAAATATTTTATAAATAACATTTAAATTATTTTATTAAATAAAACTTATGGAGTATTATAAAGTGGAAGACATTCTACTAACTACACAATTAAAATACTAATACTGATACCTTGGTTTCTCCTTAATTTAGCAATCTTTAATACTTACAAATTGATCATACTGATTTTATATTCTTGGTAGTAAACTCCATAAATAATGACCTTTCAAGCTCTTTCAAACAGAAGTAAACAAGAAGTATAGTTTCCACTTCAAGGGTAACACTGATTTACCAGGACTCATGGGACTGAATTACAGCTCTGACTTACACATTATATCATTTAATCCTCGCAATAATCCTATAAGATGGGTATTATCAGCTTCGTTTTATAGGAGAATAAATTGAGGCTTAAAGGGGGTAAGAAACTTGTCCAGGGTTTTACAGGTTATAAGAAAAGACTGGACCCCATATCTGACAGGTTATAAAAATCTAGTTATAATCTACTGCGGTTATGTAAGGAAAAGTCTATGTTTTGAAGATTCTTCAATTCTTAAATAATGTAAGTTTAATAAATTGATACTGCTTTTTGAAAACTAAGTATATGAACTATTTCTATTTGGTAACTGCAACTATGTATCTTTCACTGATTATTATATACTAAGAATGTTGTTCCAAATAATGCAAGTCAGGTACACACAAGTAAAATCAAAGATCACGTAAAACTGAAAATGAATAATTGAAAAATGAATAAAACTCTGAAAATGTAACAAATATATTTTCACAGAGAATGGCTAATTTATTAGCTAGACACAGGGAAGAGCTAACTTATTCGCTAAAAATGAAATGGAAAATATGTGTAATAGTTAAGATCAAAATTGTTTTCTATCAAAAATTTCAAAAAATTCCAAAAGTAAACTCATTCTCTAAAAAATTAAAGCTACCAAGTTTTAAGTCACACAGAAATTCCAATGCCTGGTTTTTGTTTTTGTTTTCTCCAAAAGGAGGAATGGAATTGAGCATTTATTGAGCACCTTCTATGTGACAGACACTGAGTTAATTGCTTTTGATTACTTTTATCTCATGGAACCTGTTCTACTGCCCTGACTACTGAGGGGTACCATTAATCCAATAGCACATAAGAAGAAACTCAGGATCTAAATGTCACATTGCTATAAGAGTGCAGTAAGACTGCAGTAAGGATTCGTACTCACATCTGACTCCATATTCTGCACCACATCATGCAATTAACAACCACAAAACACACCACACACACCATCCCTTTAGCAACATGAGAATTTAAGTTAAAATCCAAGCAGTTATCTTTTAAAGAAGCTTTGTGCCCTGCAACTAGTCTGCGGCCAGCACATAACAGGTGCCAAATAAAAGTTTACTGAATGGAATGTAACAGGAAGAAATGGGATCATCTCCACTCACACCGTCTTTCTCAAGGAGTTAACATAAAACTATTGCTCACCAGGCACATACAATTTTCTCCTTAAGGAATAAAACACTGAATCAGGAATTAGAAGAAAAAGGAATGACCATACATAAAAATTATTAATATTCTTAAAGGGCAAGCTACTGGATTAAACATAGAAGCCTTAAATAGAGATCCAGCATGTTCCACTCAATTACAACACTTATCTGACTCTGCCTTATAACAGTTAATTAGGACTTCCCTAGTGGCGCAGTGGTTAAGAATCCGCCTGCCAATGCGGACACGGGTTCGAGCCCTGGTCCGGGAAGATCCCACATGCCACAGAGCAATTAAGCCCGTGCACCACAACTACTGAGCCTGTGCTCTAGAGCCCGCAAGCCACAACTACTGAGCCTATGTGCCACAACTACTGAAGCCCGTGCGGCTAGAGCCCATGCTCCACAACAAGAGAAGTCACGACAATGAGAGGCCAGCGCACCACAACGAAGAGTAGCCCCCACTCGCCACAACTAGAGAAAGGCCACGCACAGCAACGAAGACCCAATGCAGCCAAAAATAAATAAATAAAATAAATAAATAAATTTATTTTAAAAAACAGTTAATTAAACATGTCCTGCTTCCACAATTAGCTAGTTGCTAGCACAGACCTTGGTCATTTTTGTGTTTCTCAAAACACCAAAGACAGTACCTGGTACTTAATATTAACAACTAAAATTTTATAAAGATCTTTCACAGATTACAAAGCTTTTTCAGATGCATTTATCCTAAAAGCCTTGCAAGATAAGTATGATAACTATCTGCATTTTACAGACAATGCCATTGAAGTCCAAGATTAAGAGCCAAGGTAAGTGGTCAGGTATCCTTCTGTAACACCACAGCTACCAGAAAAGGCTCTCAATAAATGTTCGTTGGTTGAATCAGCTGTCCCTAGAAATGTTTGTTGGTTGAATCAGCTGTCCCTAGAAATATGATTTTTCTAAGATTACCACCATTATCTGTCGCTATGAGAAATGACTGTATTGCCACTTAAGATTTATAGCTTTGCTAGAAAACAGATACTTTCACTCAGCTTGACAAGGTTAATTAACTTTAAACTTATTACCAGTGATTCTCAAACTTTAGTAGGACTAAGAACTGGGGAGCTTGATAAAAGTGAAGCTCCTTGGGCCACTACCATTTCTAGAAATTCTGATTCAAGTGGCCAGGAATCTGCATATTTTAATAAGCACTCTTAGCTGATTCTAATGTTGGTAGTCTTTAGGGACACACTAAGAACTGAATTAGATTTTTTTAAACCTAAATTCATCTACCTCCCCCAAATTTTTTAATGGAGCCATTTTTTTAGTTATAAATATTTAAGCAAAAATCTTACAAAAACAATACAAGGCTATGGCATCGAATAGGACAGGTCCCCAAAAAACGTTTAATACACAAAACCTCCCTAGACCTGGAGCTTCACATGCTGCACAGAAGGTAAATCAGGGGTCTTTTAGGTAGTTACCCATGTTATTCTGTTTTAATTGATGAATTCAACTATGACTGCAATGTAATTTAGTAAAACATTTTTATAGGTCTTATACAAATGACTGGATGTTCAACAGTAAAATGGAACAGTTAACTTTGAACCTAATACAGAGATAATAATTTAATCACCAACAATACAAGCCCATTTTAAACTTTAAATGACCATCAAAATGTTCTGAGATTATGGGTGACTTTTCCCCCGTTATTAAATATTTACTGAGGGTTGGCATAGTACCTCTCTGTACTTTCTGAACTTTCTACAATACGCATTTTTTTTCAGGATTATAAAAGTTTTATAAGTATTTATTAATCCTACAACCTTCACATACATAATGGGAAACAAGAATAACCTGAACCACATTTATCATAAACTACAAACACCCAAATATCTGACTTATGGTACCAAACTGTAATCACTTTTTTTAAATTAATACCAGAACAAATCACTTAACTACTAAAATTTAGAATATGTCCTATTTCTATCAGGTATCTGTTATTAGCATGATTTTTTAAAATCCTCTTGTCATCTATCCTATGGATCTATTTAGGAAGACAATTCTGTAACGAGGACTGAGGCATTAAAATATTTACACTCTCTCATGGCGGGGCGGGGGACCAGACCTTTGGTGTTTTTTTGTTTTTTTTTTTAAGATATTGTTCTAATTGTATTTATCTAGGAAACTTAACATCGCAAAGCTGGGAGGGGGCTTTCTCCAAGGCAAACCACGCTTAGAAGCAAAATGTAACAGAAGAAGGCAAAGATGAGTTACCGGTAGGTGATGAAATTTCACCTCAAATAAGACGCAAACGGTTGTTTTCAGCCCAGTCAGGTGGGTGCATGACACTCCAGGAGTTCCTAGGGCTTTCAGGGCCCCGCACTTTCTGCGCTCTTTCTCTCTCCCTGCTCTCCCGCCCCTCCCCCCGGGACTCTGCGGGACTCAGCATGGGGCGCGGAAAAGCCCTGGCTGTTCGCAAACAGGCGATCTCTGCCTCCCTCCGGGATGTACGTGCGGGGCCCAGGGTAAGAGGCTGCGCTCGGCCCGGCGCCGGGGCCAAACCGAAGGGTGCCAACGACCCTGCCAGTCCCCCGCTCCACACACCCGGCCGCCCCGGAGCCCAGGCCGGGGCGAGGGCTTCCCGGCGACGCGGGGCCTAGTCGCCCCCCACGCGCCTCCGGCCTCCCGGGGGACGCGAGAAAGAAGGGCTGAGGCCCCCCTAGCCGCGGGGTGGGGGAGGCGGCCGCAGCGGCAGGACGCCCCGTCCGCCCGGCCCGAGGGCTTACCCAGGACCTTCCCGGGCGGCCGAAGGCCAGCGAGCACGGGACCGCGCCGCGCCGCGCCACACTCACCTCGAGCAGCGGCCGCCGCCGCCTCAGCATGGCCGTGGGGGTCGTCCCTGAGCAGACAGCCTCCTCCGGAGGGCACCGGCCCGGCCCCAGGCGCCGCCGCGAAGCCTCCCACTCCTGAAGGAGCTGTGGTTGCCGCTACTCCTGAGGCCCAGCGCCCGCCGAGCCGCATCGGGCTCCCGGGCCGCCGCAGCCACGCGGATCCCGCAGGAACGCCGCTGAGCCGGGCCGGGGGCGCAAGGCTGCGGCGGGACAACCGAGGTGCTGCAAGCGGGGATCCTCCGCGAAGCCTCCAGCGTCGCCGTGGCCGCTCCCGCCGCCGGCGCCGCTGGGCCACAGCGCCCCCTGGACCCCACGCCCGGCTACGGCGCGGGGACTGCGGCGGCCGCCCGGGCACGAGCTGCAGGGAACGCGAGGGAGCGCGGCCTGGCGTTGGCGGGGCCCCGTGTTCCTTGCGCGGCCCTCGGGCCCCCGGCCCGCTCCCGACTACGCCTCCCGGGAGCCGGAAGCCCCTCGGTCCCCACCGACGTTGGTGGGTTCCCTCCCCTCTCCCCAGTCCTCAGGCCCTGAGCACCTTTGCACCTTTTCTTTCTCTCCAGAAGGTACGTGAACGTTCCTGTCACTCGGACCTTCACTCGAGAGCAGGAGTGTGAGGGAATCGCCTCGTTTTCATCTCTCATGATTCAAGGGGGATCCCTCCTAATCCTTTCAGGGTGTCTGGATGCAAGAAGAGTGACCCAGAACCAGCCTTCCCCCCCCCTCCCCCAATCCTCTGCCGAAACAGATGAAGGAATTGTCTTTGACCTTAATTTTTTTTGGATCTTGTGGCAGAGCATTTGAGGAATTTATCCTATGGATACCAAACCCTTAACCCCCAACCTCCCCCAAAATAGAAAAATAATAATAATAATAACATGCTGAGCAAGAGAAGAGAATAGCCAACGAGTTGTCCTGAAATTCATAAATAACTTAAAGGTAAGAGAAGAACAACCATCTCTTCTAACTAACCCACTCTCCCACCCCCATCTCTACTCTTCCACCCCCAACCCCTGCCGAATCCCAGGTAAGGCTCTGAAGGAAGGAAATTGTTATATAACTGGGGCTGTGGAATCGTTCTGTTTACAGATACCCCATATTCCATCCCACTCAAACTCTAGGCTGAAACATCAGAAGCAAAAACAAAAGAAACAAGACTGTCAGAGGGAAAATAGGGAAAGAGAGAAACTCTTCAAATCCTGTGGTCCCATACTTTTCCAAATATTATACACTATTTTATCACAAAGTGGTATAGTAGAATGAGCAGGGACTTTGGTGGCAGACAGATCCTGATACAACCAATTCCAGCTCTGTGGTGTGTAACTTTATGACCCTGGGCAAGTTATATAATATTTCGGAACCTTGGTTTTCTGATGCCTACCTTGCTGGTTGTTGTGAAGATTGGAGATAATCTATGTAAAGGAACTGGCCCATGGAAGGTACTCAATAAATGTTAGTTCCTATTATCGTTGGTTCCAAAACACTCTCTCAGTATTTCTTAGATTCAAGGTTGTTCTCATCTTTTTCTTTCTCTCTCAATCTGTGTGTGTGTGTGTGTGTGTGTGTTCCTATCGAAAGATGGGTGCATCATTTGTCATCATTCTTGGTCTGGGTAAAATCTCCTTAAATTTCACCAATGGATTTATGTAACATCCCTCCACTGAAGAATAATACAGCCTAGTATACTGGATCCTATGATATTCTGTTGCATGGCAGATATCAGCATAGAACCAGTATAGTTTTCTGTATAAAAAAGAATTATAAGGCAATTTCACCTTACCTTAGGTTATGTCCTAATAATAATAAATCTTAATGAGAAAGTTATATAAGGTCTCTGGGAATTTTCAAATAATAATTGAGCAGCCACCTTAGAGAAAATATAACCTAACAGCTCTCTTCCAATCAATGAAAGCTTTCCTGCGTGTACCTTCACCACCTACTTCTGAGTCACATCGCAAAAAAGTCACTATCCCCTTTTTATAACAAGAGAAACTGGGGCTCAGAAGGAAACTGTGATTCATCCTCACAACAGCTCTATGAATTAAGTAGTATACTACCACCATTCTACATGTGAAATGCATCCAACGTAAGGAAAAGCTGGAAGTAGACCCTGAGATTCCTTCAGTCTCCCATCTGATGCCCTAACAGTCCTTTCTTCAATATTTAGAAAATACTATAAGACTAAGTTACTGTTGCTAAAAAAATTTCAGTCTAGAGAAATGGGCCCTTTAGTTGAGATTAGTTTGGCAACCTAACAGCACTGTGCTTTCCAAGCCTAGTTCACTATCACCGCAGGAAATCTGCACTTGTTTATGAATAATCATGCTGCCCAGGGTGTAGCTACTACGTGAAGATGATTCATTTGTTCCCAGGACCAGTTTCCTCTCGCTTCACGCTTTCCCTCCTTCTATTCAAATTATGTTGCTCAAAGAGGCTGCCTTTATCATCACTACCACTTCCCTGATTATAGTAGTCCACTTTAAATCTTTTCATCCACGATTTTATTCCGTTGTTTTGACTCTTCCTACCCAATCTGCTCTCTGCTTCTGAAATGTCTTTCATCTGTTCTCTTCTCCCCTACTGTAAATCTCTTTCATTTTAATCTACCTTGACCTGCTGTCAATTGGTTTGGTTACCCTGCCCTCAGTTTTGCGTTGATTTCCACTACTATTCAGTGACTCTAAAATATCTCCTTATTCCCAACCTGGTAAACCTACTTTTGCTTTTATACCATATACATACTAGAAAGCCAGTATTCTAAGAATGGTTTCTTCAAATGATTTTAAAGTGTAGCACCCAAAACAAAAAATTTTCTTTGCTCCTTAAAATTTGTTCTTTAAAATTCAGGCCTTTTATTTGTCAATTATAGCTGGGAGAAAAAATTCAGACCAAAATGATACTCATTTTCTGGCTTGGTGAATGGCATAGGAATCATCCTTAACTCTTGTGTCTCTGTCCTGGACAACTGGTCACTAAACCTGATAAATTCTACTTCTTGCTTTTATTGAATTTCTTTCCTTCTCTCCAACTCCACTTCTGTAGATGCACTGAATGAAAAGAAAGAAGGGAGGGAGGAAGGAGGAACTAATGAATATTATCTTTGTGTACAAGAGTATATACTGTATAAAAGTTGGTTTAAAAGAAAGCACAAGGGCTTCCCTAGTGGCACAGTGGTTGGGAATCCGCCTGCCAATGCAGGGGACACGGGTTCGGGCCCTGGTCCGGGAGGATCCCACATGCCGCGGAGCAGCTGGGCCCGTGTGCCACAACTACTGAGCCTGCTCTCTAGAGCCTGTGAGCCACAACTACTGAAGCCCGCACACCTGGAGGCTGTGCTCTGCAACAGGAGAGGCCACCGCAGTGAGAAGCTCGCGCACCACAGCAAAGAGTAGCCCCCGCTCGCCCCAACTAGAGAGAGCCCACACGCAGCAACAAAGACCCAACACAGACAAAAATAAATAAAAAATAAATAAATTAAAAAAAAAAAAAAGCACAAAACCTCTTCCATGCTCCCAATAATCCTTGTGCTTCCCAATTTATAAGTACTCATTACTACACGGTCAGTATGTGTTTGCTTATATGTCTCCCCTATCAGACTGTAAATGTTTGATTCATCTCTGTGTGCCCACAACCAGTCTCAGCACAGAGTACACCTCAGGGGATGTTAAGCTGAGCAAAGCTGTGGCTTAGCGTGATGTGCATCAGGCTAGTGCATCCCACCTGCTCAGTTACTTTTTAGGCCTTCCCTGTTAACTTCCAGGGTCCACAAAAGAGTAAGACGCCCCTTCAACAGGCGATTGCCCTGCAGCCCAGAATTGACCCCAGCCTGCTGCTGCCAGCTATGGTCTCCTCCACCCCTCTGACCAATCATAGCCAGGAATCAAACCCAAAATTCACAGTTACCTGTTACCAAACAGGAGAGCCCTAGAGCAAGCCAGAAGTCAGTAAAGCAATACAAACTTAAAAAGGAAATTGGGGACGTTTGGGAGTTTGTTAGGTCACTTGAGTCATTTCAAAAGGAACAAAACAATTCCCATTTTAGGAATGGAGCATAAGGAAGTAATCAAATATATGAAGAAAGATATGTGCAAAAAGATGTTTATTATATATTTTACTATAGATTTATATCGTAAAAATGTAAGGAAAGCCTTAAATGAATTACAGTACCTCCACACAAAGAAATATTGTGCATCTATTAATTGCATTTTTAAAGAATTTTAAAAGACATTGAATATTGCTCATGATTCAATATCAAATTGTGTTAAGTGAAAAAGATCATTGTATGATCCCAATTATGTTTTTATATATTTGTAAAATATATAAATATATTTATAAGGAAATAGTACAAAGTGTTATGTTTATGGGTTTTTTTAAACTTTTTATTTTGAAATAATTTCATATTTAAAGAAAAGTTGCAAAAATACTACAAAAAATCCCATATATCTTTCACCCATATCTAACCACATTTGCTTTATTCTGTCTCTTTCTTGTGTGCACACGTGCTCTCATTCTCACTCTTTCTTCTGTCTCTACAGAGAGGTAGATATAAATATAGATATTTAAAGAAACTACTGTAATTATTTTCTGATCCATTTATCCCTAAATATTTTTCAGTATATTTCCTCAAAATAGTAAAAATACCAGGACTTCCTTGGCGGTCCAATGGTTAAGACTCTGCGCCCCCAATGCAGGTCGCACAGCCCGATCCCTGGTTGGGGAACTAAGATCCCAAATGCCCCACGGTGGGGCAAAAAAAAAAAAGTACAAATATCACAGTACAATTATCAAACTCAGAAACTAATATTGATACAGTACCGTGACTTAATCTATGACCTTATTCAAATTTTGCCAGTTGTCCCACTAATATTCTTTATAGAAAAAGAAAATCACTTTTTTTTTCTGGCCCAGGATTCAGTGCAGGATCACACATTATAATTAGTGTCAAATCTCTTTAATATTCTTTAATCGGGAACCATTTCTCAGTCTTTGTTTCATATGACCTTGCCATTTTTATGGCATTTATTTTGTAAAATATCCCTCAATTTGAGACGTCTGATGTCTCTTCTTGATTAGATTCAGGTTATGCATTTTTGGCAGGAGTACTACAGAATTGATGTTGTGTCCTTCTCAATGCATCACATCAGAAGACATGTGACACCTGTATAGGTGATAGCAGTTTTGTTCACTTGATTAATTAAGGTGGTATCTGCCAGGTTTATGCAGTGTCAGTAACCATTTTGCTCGTTGTAATTAATAAATATCTTGTGGAGAGATCACAAGTTTTAACATTCATTGATAATTCTTGCTTGAAACAGTTATTAGTATAGTAGTTGCCAAATTTCTAATTCCATCATTATCATTCCTAATACATTTTTTTATTTGCTTTCCTACTGTATGGGCAAACTTTTTGCTTCTCCCCCGATTTATTCCTTTATCAATTTATTGATTTATATCAAGATAAACTCATAAATTTTTATTTTATTCTGTGAATTTTATAATCATTAACCATTTTTTTGAATTTTTGAATTTTATTTTATTTATTTTTTTATACAGCAGGTTCTTATTAGTTATCCATTTTATACATATTAGTATATATATGTCAATCCTAATCTCCCAATTCATCCCACCACCACCACCCCGCCCTGCCACTTTCTCCCCTTGGTGTCCATACGTTTGTTCTCTACATCTATGTCTCTTATTTCTGCCCTGCAAACCGGTTCATCTGTACCGTTTTTCTAGGTTCCACATATATGCGTTAATATACGATATTTGTTTTTCTCTTTCTGACTTACACTCTGTATGACAGTCTCTAGATCCATCCACATCTCTACAAGTGACCCAATTTCATTCCTTTTTATGGCTGAGCAATATTCCATTGTATATATGTACCACATCTTCTTTATCCATTCGTCTGTCGATGGGCATTTAGGTTGCTTCCATGACCTGGCTATTATAAATAGTGCTGCAATGAACATTGGGCTTCATGTGTGTTTTTGAATTATGGCTTTCTCTGGGTATATGCCCAGTAGTGGGATTGCTGGGTCATATGGTAATTCTATTTTTAGTTTTTTAAGGAACCTCCATACTGTTCTCCATAGTGGCTGTATCAATTTACATTTCCCCTAAAACCCCTAGTTCCATTTAATGGAGAATGGTATTTAGAAATTAAGATCTAGGTGGTAGGTGTGCTCATTACCACTATGGTGCCATTGCTTCTAAGCTCTCTCAGTAAGTAGAGCTAGAAAACACACACACACACACAGACACACACCACTTTTACTTGAACCTCATTTTTACTTTAAAGAACAGATGGGGGACTTCCCTGATGGCACAGTGGTTGAGGGTCCGCCTGCCAATGCAGGGGACACGGGTTCGAGCCCTGGTCCAGGAGGATCCCACATGCCGTGGAGCAACTAAGCCCGTGCGCCACAACTACTGAGCCCGTGTGCCTGGAGCCTGTGCTGCACAACAAGGGAGGCCACCGCAGTGAGAGGCCCACGCACCGCGGCGGGGAGTGGCCCCCACTCTCCGCAACTAGAGAGAGCCCACGCGCATCAATGAAGACCCAACGCAGCCAAAAATAAATAAATAAATTAATTAATTAATTAATTAAAAGAACAGATGAACTCCAGTATTCAGACTTGGGAATTTGGCAGACATTTTCTAGAAAATGGCTGAAGTGAGCTTGTCACTTCAAGGAAAGCAACTAACAGGATTTGTTGCCAATGATAAAATTCAAGCTTTCAGGTAAATATTAGAATATTGAAAAACTTGTGTTCACCAAGATAAACTTGACAGCTTCCCAAACTTTCTGAAGGAATGGGTGGTTATTAACAAATGTTATGGAATGTTGTGTTGTTGTTTTGTTAATTGTGTAATGAAATATGTCAACATTGGGAAGGTCTGCATAACTCAGTGAACTAGTATTTTTTTCAAATGACCAACGCATAATGTTACAAATACATAATTGGGTAAAATATCCCTTTAAAGTGTAATATAGACCAAAAGATTTTAATGGAACAGAGTGCAAAAAATTAATCAATATGGTTTCAGATTCCACATTGCAGCTAACCATTAAGAAATTACCACTTGTCAAGTTTTGATGTAGTATCAAAGAAAATATCCCTAATTATCTGAAATGTCTATTAAAATTCTCCTCACTTTTCTAACTACATATCTGTTAAGGACAGATTTTCTTCGTATATTAATACATCAACCAAAACAACACATCCCAACAGATTGAATGCAGAAGCAGATATGATAATCCATCTGTCTTCTAATAGACTGACTTTAAAGAGATTTACAGGGAATTCCCTGGCGGTCTAGCGGTTAGGACTCCGTGCTTCCACTGCAGGGGTCATGGGTACCCTGGTCAGGAACTAAGATCCCGCAAGCCAGGTGGCACGGCCAAAAAAAAAAAAAAATTTACAAAAATATAAATAATGCCAGTCTTCATACTACGTTTTTGTTGTGGAAAATAGTTATTTTTCATTAAAATAAGTTATTTATGTTAACATATAATAAGTTCACTATTATTTTAAATAAATGAATAAATAATGGTTTAAAATATTTTCTCAGCTTTAATTTCTAAGATGATAAATATCAGTAGATGTCCACACAGACAAAAGATCTCTGGAGTCCTCAGTAATTTTTTTTTTTTATAAGTCACCTACTTTATTTATTTATTCATCCTTGCCTGTGTTGGGTCCTCGTTTCTGTGCGAGGGCCTTCTCCAGTTGCGGCGAGCGGGGGCCACTCCTCATTGCGGTGCGCAGGCCTCTCACTGTCGTGGCCTCTCTCATTGCGGAGCACAGGCTCCAGACGCGCAGGCTCAGTAGCTGTGGCTCATGGACCCAGTTGCTTCGCGGCATGTGGGATCTTCCCAGACCAGGGCTCAAACCCGTGCCCCCTGCATTGGCAGGCAGACTCTCAACCACTGCGCCACCAGGGAAGCCCCTCAGTAATTTATAAAGGGATAAAGGGGGCCTGTTATCAAAATGTTTGAGAACTATTTCTATAGTTTATTATCCCATAGTTTATTCCACACATTCTCCTATATGTGGGTATTTAGGTTGTTTCCAGTATTTTGCATAACAATGTTGCAACAAATAATTTAGTGCATCTATATTTTTATAATGTTGTAGATATATGTTTAGGGTAAATTCTTAGAAGAAGTAAGATTTCTGGGTCAAAAGATAAATGCATATGTATTATTAGATAGCACCAAATTACCCTTCCAAAGGGTTGTGCCTCACTGGTACCATTGTCTATCTCCCCTACCAACACGTATATTTTCTGTCAAATCTGATACAATAAGAGATTACATAAGAGATTACAATAAGAGAATAACACTTTTAATACTCTGTAGTAGAAAAAGCTTTGGAACAAGAAAGTCCTGGGTTCAAATCCTAAGTAACTACTGGACATGAACAGAGGACCATTTTTCTTCATCAATAAAATGGGGCTAATGTCTGCTGTATATGCAAGGAATTGGTATATAGCAGGCACTCATTAAATGATAACCGTTGTTATTATCTGAATTTCTGGGCAAGTGTGATTTGGGGTCAGGGTTGACCAGCACAGTTACCCTGGATTCCTTGGACTATCCTAAATGGAACTGCAGAGGATGTTGACAATAAGAGAGAATATTCAGAGTTGAAAGTCTTGGGAGTGACCTGGATGCAAGAAGAGAACAGGTCACCTAAATCAGAAAAGAGGGCCAGAAACAGATGCTAAAATCTAGACTACAGAACCAGGGGTCTAGGCAATGAGCACACAGAACAGTTCATTAATTCAGTCAGTTGGTCAGATATTTATTGAACACTGCTATGTATGAGACACTATGTTCTGTAGTAAGCAAGATACCATCTTTCCCCTTAAGTTTAGACTGTTGGTGGAGGCAGATGAGAAAATAGGCAATTAGAATTTTAGGGGGTAAGCACAGTGTGTTATATAGGAACAAAAATCAGGGCATCTTATCTAAACTTAGGGGCTGGGCAAGATTTTTTAGGGGAAATGTTACCTAAACAAAGACATGAAGAATGGCTAGAACTTAGCTAGGTAAATTGGGTGGAGGGGCAGGAAGGGAGTAGATAGAGAAAGAATGTGTTCCAGGCAGAAGGAATAGAATGTGCAACAACGTAGGGGCAAGAGAAAATATGATGTGTCTGAAGAACTGAGAGACAGTTTTGGCTGAGGCAGAGAGAACAAGGTTGGGAAGGAATGACAGCCAAGGCAGAGGCCAAATCAGGAAAGGCCTTATAATCCATATCAAGGACTTTGCATTTTACCTTATGGGCGAGGGGAAGCCATTAGAGCTTTTAAGCTGGTCAACAGCATTAATAGGTCTGATTTTAGAAAAGATCGCTCTAACCACTGGGTAGAGAATAGATTAGAGGACACAAATTTGGAGACAGGGAAGCCATTTATAAGTGTCTATTGCAATAATCCAGGAAAAGCGATGGTGACCTGAATTACGGTAGAGTAGGGAGAACTATGATTTCACGAGGCGAAATCATCAAACTCATGATTGGATTGGTGTGTGAAAAAGAGGGAGAAGTCAACGGTGACTGGGGTTTCTGGCTTAGGCAACTGGGTAGTCCATGCTATCAGACTGGGAGACAGCAGTGGGGGAAGAGCAGGCTTGAGAGAAAAAATGATGAGTGCTGTTTCAACATGTTGACAGATTAGGAAACTGAGGTTACTTGTTCCAGGTGACTGACTGTAAGTGGTAGAGCTAAGATTCCAACCCAGGTCTCTCTGACTACAAGGTTCCTTGCTGCTTCAGCACCACCGCACCTCCTCCCAAACTCACAGTGGGAATGTGCACCAACCACCAGGGAGGCGAAAACGATTTATATTGTGAGTGAAATACCTTCATATAAGTCAAATTTGACTGAATAATAACACAAGAGGGTGTTTCCATAAGCATAATTATTATTATTAACACTCTGTCCATGATGACTCACACTGCCATTCTCTGGTCCTAGAAGGAAAGTATTGAGATACTTTGATACTGCGGAATGTTTGTGATATGTTTTTCATAACAATTACATATGAGGCAGCATGGCAGGTGTGGTGGAATGGAAAGACCCTGGGTTAGAGACTGGACACCTGGGTTCTAATGATGTAAACATGGACTGGACTGAGGAAGAAAATTGTTATTTAGGCATTTGAATCTCTGGGCCTTACCTCAGGGTGTCTAGTTCAATCAGGGCTCCTTCGGCACAGCAGCCTATGCCATACTACCGACTGTGTACAGAGATAGCACAATATAGTGGAAAGAGCCTGCATTTTTGGAGTTGGCAGATCCAAGTTTAAATCACAGCCCCACCAATTTCAGGCTGTTTGACTGAAGGTAGTCACTTATTCTCTCTGAGTCTTGTTTTTCTCATTTGTATGGTATGTGGTTGAAAGAGTTATCAAGAAAGTGCCAGGTACATGGTAGGCACTCAAAGTTAATTATCTTCCCTTGCCTTTTGTCATCTTTTGAACCCCAAACACTGTTTCCTGTCTCTATCTCCACAGCTCTGGAAGAGAGTCAACAGCTTCTTTATTCCTATTCTTTCCACTGTACATGTGTCCTCTCATAAACAGAAAACCAAATAAATGAAAAATATTTTGGAGCAGAGGAGACCAACCAAGTAGCTAGCATCCATTATAGCCTCATGACTCAAAGGTTTATTTCATCTGGGCATGCTACACCCCAGTTGTGCATATGAGTGAATAACTTATGTGTGTGTTCTCATGTGAACTCACCTCAGTCCTACAAACACTGATCTCTAACTATGATCCAGACACTATAGGGATACAGAGTTGAAAAAAAAAAAAGAATATTTTTGCTTAGTTTTAAATGCATTTTTATGTATGTGTTAATATGTGTTTTGGCTGAGGGAAGGAAGGGTTAGATTTGTAGCATTGAGGAATATATAAGCTGAAAACAGTGATGGGCTGGAGCCAGCTCATATTGGCTTAGGAGAGCCAGTTGCTAAATTTTAAGAAATTTGTGAGCCAACTGTTAAATGTGGCTATTTTGAAAAACTATGTAAACTCACAATTAATTATATTAAAAACAGAGTTAATAAATACAGGCAGCCCTTGCTTTGCAAAGTTCTGAAATATGCAAATTTTAGTTCCCAGAGTTTAGTTAAATAACATCGGTCCAACAAGACAGTTCAAGTTTCATTTATCACAGTATATTAACTGCAAGTAATTGCACAAAGTATAAACTTTGCTGCTGTTTCTTCAGTCCACAAATCACTATGTAAATAACTGACGTACTTTATGACCTGTGATCAATCACATCACTTCTTTCGAAGTCTGTCAGTAGTTGGTCACTGTAAGTCTGTTGTTATTCAATTCTTGCACAGACAATAAAGTGTGTATTGTGTTGCCTCTTCTACTAGTGATAAAACCCACATGACATTTTACAGAAATGAATAATCAAAAAAGGGAATTGACCCCCCACCCAAAAAAAAAAAAAAGATCAAATGAAGCAAAGAAACAAAAAGTGGTAAGGCTGGAAGTGGAACTTTCATTGAAAATAAATGGAATTATGGAAGAAATAGTTGAGCATGGGAATACTGATACTCCTTCCATTTGAAAGACACTAGATGTGCAGCCAGAGGGACTTAGTGAAGGCAAACTTATTGATATAAATGAGGAAAGTCGTTGTGACCAAAAGAATGAAGATGTCTTAGAGAAAGTAACCCTGGCAAAAAACTTCACTTTAAAAATTTTAGAGATACTTCATAATGTTGAAAATGCAAAGAATAAAATGATGAAAGCTGGGCTTCCCTGGTGGCGCAGTGGTTAAGAATCTGCCTGCCAATGCAGGGGACACGGGTTCGAGCCCTGGTCTGGGAAGATCCCACATGCCGCGGAGCAACTGGGCCCGTGAGCCACAGTTACTGAGCCTGCGCGTCTGGAGCCTGCGCTCCACAACAAGAGAGGCCGTGACAGTGAGAGTCCCACGCGTCGCGATGAAGAGTGGCCCCCACTTGCCACAACTAGAGAAAGCCCTCGCACAGAAACGAAGACCCAACACAGCCATAAAAAAATAAAAATAAAAATAAAAATAAAAAAAAAAAAATGATGAAAGCTGATCCAAACTTACAAAGCAATAGGACCGTGTTACACTCATAGAAAAGCTGGTTATTCAGGACTTCCCTCGTGGTGCAGTGGTTAAGAATCCACCTGCCAAAGAAGGGGACGCAGGTTCGAGCCCTGGTCCGGGAAGATCCCACATGCTGCAGAGCAACTAAGCCTGTGTGCCACAACTACTGAGCCTGTGCCCTAGAGCCCGCGAGCCACAACTACTGAGCCTACATGCCACAACTACTGAAGCCCGCACACCTAAAGCCCATGCTCCGCAACAAGAGAAGCCACTGCAGTGAGAAGCCTGTGCACCGCAATGAAGAGTAGCCCCTGCTTATCGCAACTAGAGAACCCATGCGCAGCAACGAAGACCCAATGCAGCCAAAAATAAATAAATAAATTTACAAAAAAAAAAAAAAAGTTGGTTATTTATATTGTAAGTTATATAACAAGAAGGCAAGCACTGTTTAAATTACTCCTGATAATTTTTTTGCCAGGAAATAAAACACTTTCATTCTCAGTGTTTTGAACATTATAAATCATAGTGTACTAGGGACTTCCCTGGTGGTCCAGTGGTTAAGACTGCGCTTCCACTGCAGAGGGTGCAGGTTCGATCATTGGTCAGGGAACTAAGATCTCACATGCCACGTGGAGCAGCCAAAAAAAAAAAAAAAAAATTATAGGGGCTTCCCTGGTGGCGCAGTGGTTGAGAATCTGCCTGCCAATGCAGGGGACACGGGTTCGAGCCCTGGTCTGGGAAGATCCCACATGCCGTGGAGCAACTAGGCCCGTGAGCCACAACTACTGAGCCTGCGCGTCTGGAGCCTGTGCTCCGCAACAAGAGGCCACGATAGTGAGAGGTCCGCGCACCGCAATGAAGAGTGGCCCCACTTGCCACAACTAGAGAAAGCCCTCACACAGAAACAAAGACCCAACACAGCCAAAAATTAATATAAAAATAAATTAATTAATAAGAAATTGATTGACATTTAAAAAAAATTATAGTGTGCTATACCACTCAACGGGGAAAGCATAGTCTTTCAACAAATGGTGCTGGGACAACTGGATATCTACATGCAAAAATGAAGTTAGACCCCTACCTCACACCATATACAAAATGAACTCAAAATGGAAAAAAGACCTATATGTAAAACTTAAAACTATAAAACTCTTAGAAGGAAACAGAGATATAAATCTTTGTGACCATGGTGATCTCTTAGTTATGACACCAAAGGTACAAGCAACCAAAAAAAAAAATAGATAAATTGGACTTCATCCAAATTTCAAATTTTCTGAAATTGGTCATGGTGGGACTATTTATACTATAGAAATTGGCAAACGCTACAAATCAGGGCTTGTTTTGTTAATTGTCTAGACTTAAGAAAGTGACAGAGTGAATGTTAATAATGCAGATTAAACTTAAAATTGTGTTGTATCTATAGCTGTTACGTTGTGAAAAACACAACAAAAATTGAGGAAATATTCTTCCAGCATTCGAAAACTATTACCTGATTCAGCAAATAAGTCACTCATATTATTGACAAATGAATGAAGTTCCAATAGATGTCTTTGTTGTTTCACTTTCATCTTACTTGTTAACATAAAAATGTTAACAACATTCATGTCGGAACTGCACTCAGAGAGCTGGTTATTAAACATGTACCAGCACACCATAGGCTGGAAAGGACATCAATGATCCTATAATCCAGCATCTCTTATCATTTTACATGTTAGGGGCATGAAGCCCAGGACCTGCCCAAGGTCACAAACAAGTGAATGGATGGATGATCAACCTTCGAATCATGTACTATTCTTTTACACTTTAACACCACCTCCCTGGGTATCCAGGAAAATATGTTTTCCATGACATGCCAGAGTGAGGATGGGCAGTGAAGATGTGTGAAACAGTTGTCATCAGTTTAGCTAATAAAAAGCCCTTCTCTCCAGAGTTCTAATGATGCTGTGTACCTCCCATGGGGGAACGAGGAGCCAGAAAAATCAGGACACAAGAAGAGACCTGCCAGGTGCCTCTCCCTATCTTGGCAGACAGCAATAGGGCAAGTAAACAAGCCATGCCTTATTTTTGGACTTTTCTCTCCTTACACCCTGCAGCATTAAAGAGATTGGGGAGATATTCAGGCTTCTCTCTTCAATAAGGGATTAAACAGAGGCCTGGCCCCATGGAAGAGGATCATGTTCAAACTTGGCCTCCAGACCAAAGTTCTCTCCTTGGCCTCAGTCACTTGGAACATCACTTCAGTATTATTTACCCAGAGTCTCCTTGGGAGGCAAGCCAAGGATTATTAATAATAATAGAAATTTACTTTTACATATATCCCTTTACAGTTTATAAGGCCTTTGTACATGCACCATCCTGCTTGAGCCCCATCATAGCCCTGTATGGTGAGTAGGGTAGGGGTTAGTAAACCTATTTTATAGATGGGGAAATGAGGCTCAAGGAGACAGGGTGCCCAACTTCGTGGAACAAATTTTAGGACTGGAACCCAGATATACTGACACAAAATTTAGTTGTCTTCCATGGCACAAAAGTATTACAGCACAGGCCTAGAAGTATTCAGAGAATTATTATTAGTGATAGTCATTAATAATAAAAAGTAGGTTGTTAGGAGAGAGAATAATTGAGCCAGAAAGGTCTTTGAGAAGCAGTTATTCAGGAGGGTCCAGGAAGTTCTTACTAAGGAAGTGACATGTAAGTTGGGACCTAAAGGCCAAGTAGCAGTTAGCCAGGAGACAGCATGTGCAATGGCCTGGGAAACTGACAGTCAGCCAGTATGGCCAGAGTGGCCTGAGCAAGTAGTGAGTAGCAAGAGATGAGACCAGAGAGAGAGAGGCAAAAGTCAGGTCACAAAGGACGTGTAGCCCATGGCAAGCAGTTGGGATTTTATCTCAAAGACAGTGGGAAGCCTTGGAGGGTTTTTAACCAGGGGAAGGATGTGATCCAATTTATGTTTAAAATATCACTGGCTGCTGAGAGGCAATGGAATTATAGAAACAATATTTGAAACAGGGAACAGGAGGCTCAGAAATCCAAGCAAGATAGTGGCTTGGACTAATCTCAGGTAATAGCAGTGGAGATGGATAACTCTGAGTGGATGAATTTGAAATATATGCCAGATATTGTCAAATAAGTTTTCTTATTTAAGCCTCACAACAACCCAATGATGTAGGTATTCTACAGGTTTTACAGATTTTTTATTTTATAGATGAGGAAGCTGAGATTCAGAGAGGTTCAGCTTCCATATCATGCTTCCCTCTGTATAACAATGATCATCTCATGCCAAGTAAGGAAACTGAAGTTCAGAACCCAGAGTAGGTGTCAGGGTGATTAGCATGATAAAGCTCCTGTCAAAAGGCTTTGTCTTTCTCCAGATGAAAAAAATCAGTCTAAGTTAGGGAACTCCTATGTTTAGAGGAGGTTATATCAACTAGAGAACTGTATGTGACTCAGCACAAGATCAGGTCATCAGGATCCCTAGATTCCAGTAGTGTGGACTATTTGGCAACATGAAAAATTTAAGCCCTAGAAAGGTGTAATTGTAGATTGATAGAATTTGAAAGACTTCTTACAGATAGTTGGGTACAAACGTCCCACTACACTGATGAGAAAACGAAAAACTAGAGTTCAGAGAGGGGGGAGGGGCTTACAAGGGTTGCCTGGAATGATAGTGGCAGAGTTGGGGCTAGAACCGGGTCTTCTGACTCCCAGCCTACAGTTCCCACAGAACTGAGCTCTGTTATTTCTTTGATAGGCCCAACGATCCTTTTACACTGAGATATTCCATATCAAATGAATTCCATGTGGGGAAAGTGTGCTTTTGAGTAGAGGAAGGGGGGCAAATCTCACTTCTGCTCCTAGGAGTTCCCTGCCAGAATCACAAGTCATTATCTTCCCACATAACAACCTCTTAAATCCCCAAATAAAGCCTGCTCCCAGGAAAGCTGGAGAGAGGGCCAGATTGTCCCCAGGATTCGAGGCTCCTATTCCTCCCTCTCTATCCCCTTCCTTCTCCAGGTTCTCTCTTTACTCTTAAAAGCATGCTCTGGGGAAAGGATCTTCTATCACACACTTACTTTGGCATGAATTGAGGAGAAGCAAATCCCAATAAGCCAGGGCCCCTAAATTCTGCCTCTCACTGCTATGTGACTCTTGGGCAAATCACTGCTTCTCTCTGGCCCTGTTTCCTTATCTGTACAATGAGGATACTGGACATAATTTCTGAGGGACCTGCTAGTTCTGATCGTATGGGATCAGAACTTATCAGTTCCCACAACTCCAGATTCCTGCTACAGAGTAGGTTCGCCGGAACTCTTGGTTACCTGGTGAAGGGATGCTCATCAGGTGGAATGTCATCAACGGCTGGGCCCTCCCTGCTTTCCCCCAACATCCTCATCTGGTCCCCCACAGCCGATGACTGGAAGCTCCTAGGATTCAGATTCTTTTTCTTCTCTGCATTCAAGGGAGGAAGGATCCCCAGCCTTCACCCTTGGTCCTTACACTCATACCCTGAGTATAATTTGAGGGAGGCATCTTCCTGCCTTAAAATATCTCCTCCCCCCACCCCACTGGGAGGAAGTGAGATGCTGATGAAATCACGAGAGTTGTGGAGTAAGTAGTCTTGGGTTTGAATCTAGCCTCGCCTTTTTACCAGGTCTGTGACCTTGGGCAGCTTATCCCTTCATCCTCAAATCCCCAAGCTCTGCATGCTCTGAAGATTAGGGTAACGTCTGTGAAATACCTGTTGAAGGAAAGCATATGGTAATTTCCTTTTCACTTAAGGAAAAAATATCACATTAGAAATAGAATATTAAGAGAGCCGTCTCTCTCTTTTCTTCCTACAAGTTTTTAAAAAATGAGGTGATGCCATCTAACTGCTTATTTTCTAAAAACCAAAATGCAATGAAAAGTCTTTTTTTCTTCCAAGTGTCCGATATATAATTCGTGTTCAATACATTTTTATTATCATTATAATTATGATTGTTGATTTTAAGTCCATTGACTCCACTCATAAGGTTCTGAATTCTCTCTTGAACAGAAATCTATTCAAAACTCTCTCCTGCTTAAAAATCTTCAGTGGCTCCCCATACCCTACACGACATAAAGCCCAAACTTTATACTGTCATTCAGAGTTCTTAACACTCTGGTTGAACCTGCTTTTGCAGACTGGAACTTCTGGTATACTAAAAATAAATGTAAGTTTTGGCATCCCACCTTAGCCGCTTAGCCTTTTTCCTTCTCTGTGGTGCTGGGATAGTAATTTCTACCTTATCCATTAAATAATAGTAGCTTATGATAGCTACTAATTATTGCAGTTATTAAGTGCTAGCTAGTGCACAAAAATTTGACAAATTCATTTAATCCTGACAAGAGCCCAATAAAGTAGGTTCTTTTATTTTCAGATGAGAAAACTGAAACTTAGGTTAAATAATTATCAAATATAACACAGGCTTAAGCCCAGGTCTAGCTGCCATCCCAGTTCATGGTATAAGCCATTGTGCTAGAGTCTCCCTGAGGGCATATGTTTGAAAGGGCTTTGTACACAGTAAGGCTGTGAAAATTGGCTATTTATCACTATCACCATCTTCTTCTTCCTTAGATCCAATGCTCTGATTACACAGAGCAAGTTATCATTCTCAAAGGCACTTTTACAGCTTTGTGCCTTTGCTCATATTGTTCTCTCTGCCTGAAGTACTCTTATTTTCCTCTCAAAAATTCCTTTCATGAGATCCAGGTAGGAGATCACCTACTTTGTGAAGTCTTCCCTAACACGCTGGCATATCCCTTATCCCTTCAGTGGTAGGCATTGAGACTTCTCCATCTTTGTGTCCTTGGCCCTGTCTACTTGGTAAATGTTCAATAGATATTTGTTGAACTCATTAATCTTAAATCATTTATTATAAATTCAGTGAAACCAATCAAGGGAGTTTTTTATCTTAAGGGTCTTCAAGTATGCCGGAGAAAATCTAAAATGATTGCTGAGTGACACTTAGAAGATAGCAGTGTAATTCAAGCTATGTCCAACAGGTGGCACAGTAATCATGGTCAAAGCAGCCAAGGAAATGCTCTTTTGAAAAGGGAGAGGGATAACAACAATAATTAATATTTGCATAATGTTCACAAAGCTCTTTTACATATATTATCTACATGAATTTTTAATCCCCACTTTACAAATGAGGAGGGAAATAAGGGAACTTTTCCAAATCCCAGAATCTTTTCAGAACACAATATCAATCAATTAGGTAAGGTGATTTCAAGGGTCCACCAGAGACCCTGTGATTTTCCTTCCAAATTACCTCCCTCCTTTTTTGAAAATGTGTGAAATGTTACTTTAGGAGCATCAACTCTTTGGCTGAGGCTTTAAATTTTAAATATTTAAATGGAGGGTAAGGATAGGGGAATGTATGAAATACTTTAATTCATTTGCACTTTAGTGTAAAAAGTTTAAAATATATTCTTGAGAACCACTTGACCTAAGTGGGTTGGGTGGATGCAATAAGTGTTCATAAGGGCACTGGGGACGTGAAGAAGAGCCACAAAGATGAGATGGCAGGTAGGGGAAGGATGGGGAACTATAGGAAGTGACATTAACTTAATTTTGCCATAGGCTAACCTGTCATTAACTTAATTTTGCCATTGCCAGAGGATTCCATTCATCAGGGGGTTTGTTACCCCAGGAATTGGAGAGTACAGTTCAGGACAGTGTAAAATCAAGTAAGAATGCCTGGGAAATTCTCAAGAAACCTTTCTGGCATCCTCTAGAGAGAAGGTAGAAAATCAAGAGTCAAATCTGGGGTTGTAGGTATGAAATCTGGAGTAAAATAGTAACATCTGAAATTCCAAGTTTGGCACCTGGAGTTCAGTGTTAGAATCTCAGACTCTGATAGAACTTGGAGGTCAAAAGTAAAATACAAAAGTCACAGATTAGAACTTGTGTTCCATATAGCATCTTGTGTTGCTATTATTGAAATTCCAGAAGTAGAATTTCGTGTTTTTTTTGGCTGCACTGTGTGGCTTGCGGGATCTTAGTTCCCCAACCAGGGATTAAACCCTGGTTCTAAGTCCTTTATATGTATTATTATTATTATTACATGTAGTGCTCACAGAAAAAACCTGTCAGGTGAGTACTATTATTATCATCCCTATTTTACAAATGAGGAAACCAAGGCATAGAGAGGTTAAATAATTTTCCAAAGGTCATACCTGGGAAGCACAGAGATGGTATCTGACCATAAGCAAGTATGCCTCCGGAGTTCATGCTTTTAAGCACTATGATAAGTACCTCTAGATTCTAGAGTTTAGAAGAACGTTAAATTTCATTAGTAAAACTTGAGGTGTAACAAATAGAACCTTGAGTTACCGTAATAGAAACTATAATGCCAATAGCAGCATCTTGAGTAATCTTTATGTCCAATGGTAGAATGAGGGACTCACACAATAGAAACTGAATAAAACATAAATTATTCAATTCCAAACTTAGAGCCCCAAATGAAGACATTGATTTAATCTCAGTAATTGGAGTCCAAAATTCTACTACCAGAACTTCAGACTCAGCTCTGAACCTTCAGGTCTAATCCCAATAATGGAATCTGTGTTCTGAGAGTAAAGTCTAAGTTTCTATAGTATAATTTTAGTTTCTGAGAGTAGCACCTTGAGGGTTTTTTTGCTTTTGGTTTTTTTTATTGTTTATTTTTGGCTGTGTTGAGTCTTCGTTGCTGTGCACGGGCTTTCTCTAGTTGCGGCGAGTGGGGGCTACTCTTCGTTGTGGTGTGCGGGCTTCTCATTGCAGTGGCTTCTCTTGTTGCAGAGCACAGGCTCTAGGCGCTTGGGCTTCAGTAGTTGCAGCACTCAGGCTCAGTAGTTGTAGTGCACGGGCTTAGTTGCTCTATGGCATGTTGGATCTTCCCAGACCAGGGATTGAACCCCGTGTCCCCTGCATTGGCAGGCGGATTCTCAACCACTGCACCACCAGAGAAGTCCCAGAACCTTGAGTTTTAAAGGTAGAATTTTCTGGGGAGACCTAGGGTTTTAATAGCAGAATCTAGAATTAGTGGATCCTTTAGTTCTGAGATTGGAAATTGGGATTCCAATAAGGAAATCTTAAATTGAAGTAGTAGAATGTAAGGAATATTAAGATCTTGGGTTCAGAGAGTACAATACCACGTTCCAAAAGTAGGATATATGATTCAAAGAATAGAACCTGTAGTTCTAATATTAGAATCTTGGGTTTTGACAAGAGAATCTGGGATTATTGGAATATTAGAATCTGGAATTTAGGGAATAGAATCTGGAGTTGCCAAAATAGAAGCTATAATTCCAAAAGCAGCATCTTTGGCTTTAGTAGTGGAATCTGTTTGCCCAGTGGGAAAATATGGGACTCACAGAATACAACCTGGAATTCCAAACATAAATTATTGGGTTCCCAGAGTAGAATCTGTAGTTCAATAGATTAATTTTATGGAATGATAGTAGAATATAGACTTGTATTAGTAGAATCAGATATGCTCAGAGTAGACCAGGAGGTCCACTATTTGAATCTGGAGTTCACAAAATAGAACTTGGGAGTTTCAGTAGAACAATCTAGAGGTGCAATTGAAGGATTCTGGGACTTAAAGTAGAACTTGGACTTATAATGGTGGACTCGATATAGTTAGTTTTCATCTCAGTTTTCAACCCTTATCCTGTGTTAGTAGTAGGATCGTGCCTCAGCAAAAATCACTGTTTCCTGTTTAATGAGGGAAGGTTCTTAGAGAGTAGGATTTCAACTGCCACTTTCAGAAGTGTGTAGAATTGGATGTAACCTCCCAGTGTTACTGAAGGCTATTTGGCTCTAGATGAAAGAAGTCTTCTAATCAATGAGCCAGGTGATTAGGCCTGTGTTATGCGCTCCGAGGCATTCCAAAGGGAAGATTCTATCCTTGTCCTGAGAAGCTAACCGTGAATGAGACAATACAAGCCCAATGTAGGGTAGAATGTAATTCGGGCAAAAATGTGTAGGCCGGCATTATTGAAATGGGGGAAAGAGATACGTGAAGGCTTCAACAGTCAAGGAGGATCCACAGAGGAGGCATTTCAAAGGACAGGTAGAATTTAAATAGGCAAAGAGGAGGCAGGGCATTTCAGGTGGGAAAATACTAATCATTTATGGAAGTAGGGTCTAACATGGTGTGCACTAGCAATTTTTCCACAAAGAAGTATTATGGAGTGTCCACAACTCACTAGGTACAATGTAGGCCCTGGGGAAATAAAAAGAAATCACAAGTAGTTTCCTCTGAGGAAATTATGTGGAAAAAACAATTACAATGACTTAGGCATTAGATATACCTGGGTTTGAAAAGCACGCTCATTAACTTACTAGCTATGTAACTAAGCAAGCCCCTTTGTATCTTTGAGCAAAGAGGATAATGATACCTCCCTCAAGGGTTGTTGTGAGGATTCAGAATATTCATGATGGTGTGTGTGTGTGTGTGTGTGTGTGTGTGTATAAAGAGGCACATGGGGGATGCTAGTTGATGATGATGATGGTAGTGATGATATGCTGAGTCACATACAAAGTGTTAAGAAAATACAGAGCAGGTGACATTAGAACTGAGTCCTGATGGTAGGATGCATCTGACAATCAGAAAAGGGAAAGGGCATTTCAGGCAGAGGAAGCAAAATTTATAAAAGTACAGAGGCATGAGAGGGAACAGTATTTTGGAAGACCTGGTCATTGATGAGGCTGGAGTAAAGGGTTTTTAGTGCCAGGCTAATTGCCTTTAGGTGATGGTGAAGCATTGAAGTGTCATTAGTAGGGGATTCGCTCAACAGAAATATATTGAACAGGCTTAGGGCCTAACTGAATACTAACTAGACCAGTGTAGGAGAGATGGTCTCTGCTTGCATATACCTTACAAAAATTCAGCTGGAAAGAAAGATAAATAACAACATGAGCATGAAAGAAAAGGTTGGGCTTCAGAGTTAGGAATCTCTCCCTATGTTTCACCCATCAGGTTTACTAACATTTACTGACCCCTCCTTCAGGGAGTCTGTGAGCTCCCTGAGAATAGAGACTATGTCTTTTTCCCCAAAACTCCTTTCTGTGGAAAAACTCATACATACAGAAAAGTTTAAATAAATATCCATGATCTCAACTTCCTAGGTTTAATAATCAACATTTTGATTTATTGCTTTGTATATAATTTTTAACTGTATGGAAGTTGCAGACACCATGACACTTTACCACTACATAATTCAGCATAAATCTCCTAAGAATTAGGATATTCACCTGCAGAACCACAATACCATTATCACACCTAATAAATTAGTTCCCTAAAATCATCATTCAGCCCGTGTTCAAATTTTTCCAATTGTCCCTAAATGTCTTTTATAGTTAGTTCTGTTTGAATCAATTTTCAATCAAGATTCAGGCAGCTCATTGGATCATTGTGTACCTTAATATTCTTTTCATCTAAAATAGTCACCCCATTATTTTCAATTACAATGACTTTTTAGAAAAAGGAGGCCTATTTTCTTAGAGTGTCCCACATTCTTGACTGTCTGGATTCTTATAAAGTAGAAGTTAAATCTAAAGGCTTGATTAAATATAGGTTAAACATTTTTGGCAAGACTATTTCATAGGTAATACTGTGAACTTCATGTTGAATTGCTTTGAGAGGTACATAATGTCAAGTTGGCCTACTCTTAGTGATGCTATGATCATTTGGTTAAAGGTGGCCAATCACCACACTCCCCCACCCCCACCTTTGCAATAAACAAGTAATCTGTGGTGACATACTTTGGTACCATGTAACAACCTCTCACCTAATAGTTTAGGATCTATTGAAAGACTTGCGTGAATTAGTTATTTCACTGGTGGTTGAAATGTGATTTTCTAATTCTATCATTCCTTCTATACCTATGGCTGGCATTCTTTTGAAAAGAACTTTTTGTTTCCAACATGGGATGAACTAAAGTTCTTTCTTAAATTGCATGATAAAATGTTTAATTCTTTTCCATTTTACTACCAATTTTTAGAGTAAGAGTCGGTGAAATAGTCACCTCCAATTGTGGCAATGGATTTTTTTCTTTTACTTTTTTTTTAGATAGTATCCTTTTGGGTTTGTAGATTTTTACTTATTCAGTATTCTACAAACAATGACAATTGCATTTAGTTTGTCATTATTTATTTTAATGCTTAAATTGTCCCAAATTTGGCCAGTGCAAACTCCTTCAAGCTGCCTCCTGTGTAAGTTTGATATGGCTCCATCATTCTTTGGGCATTTCCTTACTTTCTGGAACAAAAAGATATCCCATATTCACTTCATACTTTCTCTGCCCTAGACCTGGGATCAGCCATTTTTCTGGAGGGACCCCTGTTTCCTTTTACTGGGGAATGATACCTAGAAGCCCTGATCTAGGCATTAGATGTGCTTATTGCTACTGGGGTGTCACTGCTTCTGGGCTTATTCAGTGGACAGAGCTAGAAAACTTATATTTAAAAATCATGAGATAGGGCTTCCCTGGTGGCGCAGTGGTTGAGAATCTGCCTGCCAATGCAGGGGACACGGGTTTGAGCCCTGGTCTGGGAAGATCCCACATGCCACGGAGCAACTGGGCCCGTGAGCCACAATTACTGAGCCTGCGCGTCTGGAGCCTGTGCTCCACAACAAGAGAGGCTGCGATGGTCCCCACTTGCTGCAACTAGAGAAAGCCCTCGCACAGAAACGAAGACTCAACACAGTCATAAATAAATAAATAAAAGAACGTGAATTTCTTTAAAAAAAAAAAAAAAAGCAAACTGGGCTATTCATTTAAAAAAAAAATCATGAGATAATATTGATATTTCCAATTAAAGCTTAAGTTTTTCTTAACTGCTATTATATCTATTTTTCTTAACATGAAAATCATGGTTTCTAATAACATTAACACATTTATTTATTTGTTTTATCCTATAATATAC
The DNA here is from genome assembly GCF_965194805.1 of Balaenoptera borealis. Classification (NCBI taxonomy): domain Eukaryota; kingdom Metazoa; phylum Chordata; class Mammalia; order Artiodactyla; family Balaenopteridae; genus Balaenoptera; species Balaenoptera borealis. The sequence continues at coordinate 150,729,723 of NC_138860.1, forward strand.
ATGAAATAGTTTAGAAATTATAATACCAATGTACTAATAATAAGACTAGAATCAAATTTAAGATTTCTTTGCAGATCTTGTCCTTAGACACTCTCCCACATCCTACTTAGCACCATGTTCAAAAGAAACTTGAAATAATCTTTTCTTTCTAGTAATTATAGTAATAATTTGATGTACAGTTAGGTCCAGATGCTTTAATTTATCTTCAATTTTAGTGTTTATTTTTTTAATTTTTATTTTATTGGAGTATAGTTGATTTACAATGTTGTGTTATTTTCAGGTGTAGCGCAAAGTCATTCAGTTATACCTATGCATGTATTCTTTTTTTTTTAGATTCTTTTCTCATATAGGGTCATCACAGAATATTGAGTAGAGTTCCCTGTGCTATACAGTAGGTCTTTGTTGGTTATCTATCTTATATACAGTACTATGTATGTGTTCATCTGAAGCTTCTGATTTACCCCCCCACACAGTGTTTACTTTTAAAATAACATCTTGAATATGTAACATTTTATGTAGCCTAAAGTCAAAATATTTTAAATACTATATTTGGAGAAATCTTCATTTCATCTTCTCCACCACATTTTTCCCTCTCTTGATAGGCAGAAATTTTTAGTAGCTTCTAAAATACTTCCAGTGTTTGTGCTTATATCCTCTTTCTTTTAAAAAGTCCTTTACTTCATGGGCATATATCCAGAGAAAACCGTAATTCGAAATGATACATGCACCCCCATGTTTATTGCAGCACTATTTACAATAGCCAGGACACGGAAGCAACCTAAATGTCCATCTACAGAGTAATGGATAAAGAAGATGTGGTACATATATGCAATGGAATATTACTCAGCCATAAAAAAGAATGAAATAATGCCATTTGCAGCAACATGGATGGACCTAGAGACTGTCATACTGAGTGAAGTAAGTCAGACAAAGACAAATATCATATGATATCACTTATATGTGGAATCTTAAAAAAATGGTACAAATGAACTTATTTACTAAACAGAAATAGAGTCACAAATGTAGAAAACAAACTTATGGTTACCAGGGGGGAAAAAGGGGTCAAGGGGAGGGATAAATTGATAGATTGGGATTGACATGTACACACTACTATATATAAAGTAGATAACTAATAAGGACCTACTGTATAGCACAGGGAACTCTTTTCAATGCTCTGTAATGACCTATATGGGAAAAGAACCTAAAAAAGAATGAGTATATGTATATGTATAACTGATTTACATTGTTGTACAGCAGAAACTAACACAACATTGTAAATCAACTGCCGCAGACCGGCTGCAGAAAGCTAGAAGTTCCTGGCGGTGAGGGGTAAGGAACTGAAAAGCACCAGTATGGGGTCAGAAGGGCCAAGACAACTGATGGTTGCAAGGCTAGTTTATTCAAAGAGCATGAATGTATATATAGGTTTAGTACGGAACGAATACCAGACAACAAATCAGCAAACCTTGTATTTCCACATAATTCTGTCGCCACTATCTATGCGCCACTATCTATGCACCACTATCTATGCACCACTATCTATGCACCACTATCTATGCACCACTATCTATGCGTCAGCATGCCTTATGGGCCGTTCTTTGGAGATACAGACTTCCCCCTCAGGGCAGCACGTCCTTCTTCTGGGGAGCAACCAGGGGCTCTTAGATCCAGAGCAGGCACCTGGAACGAAACTGGCCGCAAGCCATTTTCCTTTTTTACGCTCAATACCGCAGCGTCAGGAGTGCATACCAAGAAAGAGACAAGCAGTTCTCCGCAAAGCAGAAAGCTGAATAAGCTTACAGCTTGGGGGCCACCACATTTCCCCCTTTTTTATTATTTTTTAAAGCTTGATAATGTAGTTTTAAGCCATGAACATCCTGACGCAAGACAGCGAAGCGCCCCATTACAAATCTAACAATACAAGGTAATAAACCGATCACCAATAAAAGTAGTACACCAATTGATATCAGGCCTGAGAGCCCTCCATGAATCCATTGTATCGGATTTAGCCCTTGTAGTTGATCTAATAATCCTTGAATCAAATTCTGGGGTCCATCTTCGTCCAGGTGGGCCTCTTGAATAGCTTGTATTTCGGCATTTAACTTTTGAATATCAAGGCTAATGTGTCCATCAGTCCATACACTTAATATATGCATTTTTACTTTTTCCCAATCCCATTGTGAATCATTATATAAATGTTGAGTTACACAAATCCAGGTATATTTGGCATGACAAATCAAACGCATTTTTAATTTTAAAGCCATAACTTGATCCCCTATTCCTATTAGAACATTTTTTAATTCATCTACTTCCGTTTTTAGTTGGGTATCAATATGACTTTGTAGGGCTAATGCTACACTAGTATTTTTAGATAACTGATTAACATAATGAGCCTGGTGAATAGTTTGTGAAAGAGCAATCCCAGCAGTGGCCGCAGTAGCAGTTAAAGCTGCTAAGGCTAGGATTGCACATATTAGAACACCTATAAATCTCTTTGGTCGTTTTAATGCTTCAGTCAATTCCAGCCAGGCTTGCATGCCAGTGTTATGATACCATGGTTCAGACAAATTAACAGGTAACATTATATAAGAAGGTTGCTTCATAATCATAACAGATGCAGATCCTTTAACGGGCAAAACACAACTACTAAAGATACAATTAACACAAGTAATATTATAACCTATAGGATTCATAGTGTTTTCTACAATTAAATCTCCAATCAATAAAGCATAAGGAGGAGCGACGCAAGTAATCACCGGTCTATAAGAAAAGGATAAGGCAAGTTTCCAGAATTCCCATTGCTTGTAAAAAACAAGGCTGTTATTATTAACGGGGACAGAAGAAACTAGTATGGTGCCATTATCATAATCTAAAGTACACCAGACAGAGGCTTTAGTCCATGTATCATTACAAACAGGAAAATCAAACTGCGGGAATTCAGAAGCCATAAAAGCAGGAAATTGTAGTCCTGTGACAGTCTTTACGACCGTAATTTGATGTCCAGCTAATAACGTCCCTTGATTACCTATGGTAGTTTCAATACACAAATAATGTCCAGTATCTTCAATTCTCAAGCGATATATGCATAGAGAATGATCCAACGAAGTATTAGAAGCAAGCTTAGTTACTCTAGCATTCATGTGAATGGGAACGTTATCCTTATACCAAAATACAAAGGTGGATAAATCTTCTCGTCTAGGAACAGTCTGTTTGCAAGGAAGACAAATATTAGATCCCACAGCTTTATAATTTTTACGTAAATGAGTAAAAAATTGAGAATTTACAGTGGTTTGGTAAGAAATAGCATGTTCTAAAGCAACAGCCTTAACACAACCAGAATTGGTACTCATAGGACTTAAACAAACAGGGGGAGTATTAAGCCAATTAGAGTAATTAACAGAAGTATTAGTAATAGGCAAATTTCCTAGCACTCTTCCAAAAGTAGAATCATTATAGAAAATTGGAAGGTCAGCTTCAGACCATGTAACAGGTTGTAATAAAGGAGGATCGGGTACATAAGCCCAATAAGATTTAGCCTCTATAGGTGGGGCTGCCAATACAGCTATCATGGCTAAAAAAAAGGTAAGAGGAGAGCGAGGATGAGCACTCTCCTCCATAATCCTACGTGCTTGAAATACTAAACATTGCAATTGATACCAAGTAATTTGATTTCGATCTCCCCTCGCCTCCCTGACAAGTTGTCTCCTACTCCGTAGCCGCATTCTTCTCGTCCGCCGGGGGAACCGGTTGGGGTGTGCTGTGGTCGATTGCGAGAGCCTCAGGCGACGCATTCTTCGAGTCAGGGTGTTTATTGGTGATGGTATGATAATGTCGAACCAAGCGCTCCGGGAGCCACCGCGGAGAGTCTGCCTCCCTAGGGAAAACACAAACATGGCCTCGGCCCCATACTAAAACAGGGTCTGGTCCATGCCAAAGGTTAGTCATGGGATCTTTCCATTTAACAAGCGCTTTTTCAGGAGGGGTTCCAGAAAGACCTGTAAACAATCGTTCATAAGGCGTGTGACTAAATGCATCTAAAGTTAAAAAATTTAAAATAAATAAAGCATGATTAAGCATAATCTGAGGAGATCTATCATATTCCCCCTTTTTTATTTTTTGTAATGTAATTTTTAATTGTCGGTTGGCACGTTCTACAATACCTTGACCCTGAGGATTGTAGGGAATGCCTGTTTTATGTGAAATATGGAAAGTTGCACAAAAATTGGCAAAAGCTTTACTCGTATATCCTGGAGCATTATCTGTTTTTAAAGCTTTAGGAATTCCCATAGATGCAAAACAATGAAATAAATGAGTAATTACATATTTAGTAGATTCCCCAGCCAAAGGCGTAGCACATATAAAATTAGAGTAAGTATCAACAGTTACATGAACAAATTGTAATTTACCAAAAGAGGGAATATGAGTAACATCCATTTGCCAAAGACGATGAGGGAGTAAACCCCGAGGATTGACTCCAAATTGTGGAACAGGAAGGTGGGGTAAACATTTAGAGCAGGACTTAACAATGTATCGGGCTGTTTCTCTAAAAATAGAGAATTGTTTTTGAAGCATAGCAGCAGATTGATGATGTAAATTATGTGATTGAGTAGCAAGATCCTGAGGTTGAGATAAACTTAAGCCTATAATCTTTGTATTTTCGTCAGCCAATTGATTTCCCAAAGACAATGGGCCAGGGAGACCTGAATGGGCTCGAATATGTAATATGGCTACAGGAAACTCATGCTGACGAATAATCTTTTGTAGTTGAAAGAAAGTCTGAAACAATTGAGAATCAACAGTATTGCCAATTATAGCAGTTTCTATGTTACGCAAAATAGTAACCAAATAATGGCTATCTGTATAGAGATTAAAAGAACAATGTGAAAAGATTTGAAAAGCCAAGGAAATCGCATGTAATTCAACTCGTTGGGCAGAGGTATGATCTGTTTGTTCTTTATGAAGTAAGTCATCAGAAATAACCACAGCGATGCCATTGGCAGAACCATCAGTAAAAACATTTGGGGCATTGAGAATAGGAGTTGAACAGATAGTTTTTGGAAAAATAAATAGATGTTGAGTAGCAAAATGAAGGAGCTTATTAGAAGGATAATGATTATCAATAATTCCTGAATATCCAGCAAAAGCAAGAGCCCAAAAATCAGAGACAAATAATAGCCAAGAATATTGATAAGTAGTATAAGGTATAATAATAGAATTTGGTTCATATCCTACCAACTGAATATTTCTTCTACGACCCAATTGAACAAGGGTTGCTATTAACTCATAATAAGGTGTAATGACTTTATTAGGCGTATTTTTCATATGAATCCATTCAAGAATTCCTGTTTCTTGCCATAATAAGGCGGTAGGGGTATGTGACGTAGCACAGATTATTAATAGTATAGGTAAAGAAGGCTCAATTCTAGTTAGCTGAGCAGATTGTATTGCTTTGTTTACAAGCTTGAGTGCTTGTTGAGCTTCAGAAGTTAAAATACGAGGGGAAGAAGGATCAGGACTTCCCTTTAGGATATTAAAAAGAGGCTGTAACTGACCCGTAGTTAATTTTAAAGAAGGTCGCAGCCAATTAATATCTCCTAATAACTTTTGAAAATCATTTAAAGTTTTAAGAACGTCAGTCCGTATCTCTATCTTCTGAGGTGTAATATTATAATTTGTGATATACTTACCAAGATATGAGAAAGGTGGGTTCATCTGTACTTTGTCAGCAGCAATGACTAGTCCTGATCGTGACAAATGACTTTGAAGGGAATTATAAGCCTTAAGTAAAATATGTTTATCAGAATAAGCAAGTAATAAGTCATCCATATAATGAATAAAATATATCTGAGGGAACTGTTTACGAACAGGGGCAATAACTTGAGCTACAAACTGTTGACATAAAGTAGGACTATTAGCCATACCCTGAGGCAGCATTTTCCATTGATAACGTTGCATAGGTTCTGTAAAATTTAAAGAGGGTAAGCTAAAAGCAAATCGCAACTTATCAGCCGGAAATAGAGGAATAGTAAAAAAGCAATCCTTAAGATCAATAATAATAATCATATAATTTTTAGGTATGGCTGCAGGAGAAGGCAAACCTGGTTGCAGAGCTCCCATAATTACCATAGTTTGATTAACAGCACGTAAATCTTGCAATAAACGATATTTTCCCGATTTTTTCTTTATAACAAATATAGGAGTATTCCAAGGGCTATTAGACTTTTCTAGTCTGCCCAAAGCAAGCTGTTCATTAATTATATTATGAGCCGCCATTAATTTCTCCTTAGAAAGGGGCCATTGGTCCACCCAGACAGGATTATCAGAAATCCAAGTTATAGGGTCAGCATGTGGTGGAGGAGAATCCAAGGCCCCTAGAAAAAACCCAAGCCTGTTTTATCCCGTTTATTATCAGTCTGTAAGGGTAATTTATTTCCCTGTTGATTTTTTCCCAAACCATTCCTAGGATCATAACCTTGATTTAACAATATATTAGTTACAGTAGGGTTGGGACTAAGCAATAGGATTCCCATTTGTTGTAATATATCTCTTCCCCAAAGGTTAACTGGCAGTCCGGGCAATACGTAGGGTTTGAATATTCCTTGATTACCTTCAGCATCCTGCCAATGTAGGTATTGCGAACTTTGTTGTGGAGAATTAGATTGGCCAATACCTTGCAACTGTGTAATGGTTTGGTGCACGGGCCAATTTTTTGGCCAATGTATAAACGAAATAACAGAAACATCAGCACCAGTATCTAATAACCCAGAAAAAGGCCTTCCATTTATTTTTAATACCAATTGTGGTCTTTCCCTACCAATTTGTTGAATCCAGTAAACTGCATCAGAGGAACCGAAAGCCCCAGTTCCTCTTTTGTTATGTTGGAAAATTTTTCCTTCTGGTATGAATGGAATTAATAGAAGCTGAGCTATTCGCATACCGGGTGTGATAAGAAAAGATTCTTTTGATGTTTGAACCATAACCTTTAATTCCCCTTCATAATCAGCATCAATCACCCCAGGAATAATAGTTAAGCCTTTCATAGACATACTACTTCTTCCAAGGATTATACCAACTGTTCCCTGGGGTAAAGGCCCAAAAGTTCCCGTAGGAAGGGCTTGGGGTCCCATATCCGAGGTTAATAAGAATTGGGTGGAGGCACAGAGGTCCAGTCCTGCACTATTTGGCGTGGCCCTTTGAAGGGAGGAGATTCCATTCCCTGAGGAACAAAGGTCTGAGCTGGAGGCGGTGGAGCAGGTTGTGAGGGGATTATTGACATTGCTCCAATTGTTTGATGGGGCCGGAGCAGGCCCCTCCGGAAGTTTCCCGACAAGGGAGTTCCATCTTTATGAGTCACTGATCGACATTCTTTAGCCCAATGCCGTCCTCTTTTGCATCGGGGACAAATTGTGGGAGGAGGAGATTTACCTTGAGGCACAGAATTTATGACAGGCATATTAGGAGTATCAACAGTACAATTTTTTGCAAAATGACCTGGCTTCCCACATTTAAAATAGTTTTTACTTTTAGCATTTGGGCCAAATCCTGCCTTAGTTAGGGCTGCAGCTATAGCTGCTCCCTGTAAGTAAGATGATCCAATATCAGAACAAACTCGAATATAATCCTCTAAATTTCCTTTCCTTTTCCATGGACGTATAGCTGCTTGACAAATATTATTAGCATTTTCGAAAGCCAATTGTTTGACGATAATTGCTCCAGAAGGACCATCAGAAATAATTCTATTAACAGCCTGTAATAATCTAGCCACAAAATCAGCATAAGATTCATCTGCCCCTTGCCTTATTTTAGCAAGGTCTTCAGTCCTAGTGGAGGCAGGTAAATGTTTCCATGCATGTAGAGCTATATGACTGATCTGAGCATAAGCCACAAAAGGGAAAGCTAATTGATCCTGTAATAACTGATGTTGTCCTTCCCCAATCAACATCTCATAATTTACTAGCACATTATGTGCAGTATTTCTTTCAGCTTGTTCAGCAGCCTTTTCATAATATTCTGATTTCCAAAGTAAATAGTCGCCACCAGTGAGACAAGCACGAGCAATAGATTTCCAGTCTGCTGGAGGCAATGCTTCTGTTGCAATAGTATCCAACATAGTAATAGTGAAAGGGGCTGTAGGCCCATATTGTGCACAGGCTGCTTTTAAATCTTTCAAAACCTTAAAGGAGAGAGGCTGATATTCCCGATTATTTTGTTGTGGATTTTGAGGATTGGGTCGTTCCACCACCGGGCAGCAGAATAAAGGATCCTCCCCTCTATTAAGAGCTCCCCGTACTGCTTGTTGTAAAGGACTAAGCTTAGGAGGGATAGGGACAGAGACATGTAATTGCTGTAACCGCGGAAGAATATTTTCATCAGGATATTTTTCAGCCTCATATTTGGCTTCTTCACCCGCTAAATCAAAAGAAAAGTCATCATCATCAAGTGAATTAACACTCTTTATCCTCGGTGGCAACGGAGGAGCAGTATCTACTGCAGCAATATGTTCTACAGATTTAGCTGTTAATTTTGGAACTGAATCATAAATTGGATTAAAACAATCTCTTATTAAATTCCACAAGCTAAAAATGGAAACTGAAACAGAAGATGGTCCATGAGCTTCATGATATTTAGATAATTCATCTCCTACACGAGTCCAAATTGCTAAGTCCACTGATCCTCCTTCAGGGAACCAAGGACAAGCATCATATACTAATTGCAAAAATTCCAGAAGTTGTGAGGTAGTTACCTTAGTTCCACGGGCTTTTAACATTGAAAGCAAAACCTGAGCAAATAAATCACGCTCCTTAGAGCCCTTTTGTCCCATATTATTTTACTTCTGACTCTTTCTCGAGTTACCGTCCTAAAAACGAAATTATTTCTTGTGGCCACACTATCTCACTCGAGAGTTCTACTTACCTGAAATCTTCCGAAATGCCTCACGCACTCAGGTCCCTGTGCGGGCGCCACTTGCCGCAGACCGGCTGCAGAAAGCTAGAAGTTCCTGGCGGTGAGGGGTAAGGAACTGAAAAGCACCAGTATGGGGTCAGAAGGGCCAAGACAACTGATGGTTGCAAGGCTAGTTTATTCAAAGAGCATGAATGTATATATAGGTTTAGTACGGAACGAATACCAGACAACAAATCAGCAAACCTTGTATTTCCACATAATTCTGTCGCCACTATCTATGCGCCACTATCTATGCACCACTATCTATGCACCACTATCTATGCACCACTATCTATGCGTCAGCATGCCTTATGGGCCGTTCTTTGGAGATACAGACTTCCCCCTCAGGGCAGCACGTCCTTCTTCTGGGGAGCAACCAGGGGCTCTTAGATCCAGAGCAGGCACCTGGAACGAAACTGGCCGCAAGCCATTTTCCTTTTTTACGCTCAATACCGCAGCGTCAGGAGTGCATACCAAGAAAGAGACAAGCAGTTCTCCGCAAAGCAGAAAGCTGAATAAGCTTACAGCTTGGGGGCCACCACAATCAACTATACTCCAATAAAAATTTTTAAAAGTCTTTACTTAAAAAAATTGAAATCTACAGAAAAGATGCAAGAATAGTTTAATGAACTATCCTTCACCTAATTCATCTGTTATTAACATGCCTCCATTTGGTTTCTCTCTCTTTCTTCAAAGTATTGATGGTGTTATTTTTATTATTTGCTGAACCATTTTAGAGCAATCTGCAGACATCATGACCCTTTACTCCTAAGAGAAAGGACATTTAAAAGTATGTCATAATACGATTATCAATTTCAGGAAATTTAACATTCATTCCATATTTTTGTCTAATATATAGTCCATATGCAAATTTCACTCATTGTCCCACTAATGTCCCTTAGGTCAAGAAACAACCTCTCCACAAATATTTTTGCATTTCTGCATGGTTAGGTCTTTCTGAGAAAACAAATTCTGGCAACCTGGGTTAAAGGGTGATTGAACAGCAACCCTAAAGATAAAGACTTCTGGAGACATAAAAAGTCTTCTCTCTCCCCATAGCTATTTTCTCCAGGAAGGTAAAGTAGAGATCTCTCCAACCTCTCCCTAAATAGGATTTGTTGCATTCCAGAGCAAAGATCTCTCTTCACCTCTAGAGGGAACGATGGGCAGCTGTGAAGGCCGTGCTAGATAGGCTCTGGGATTCATAATTTTGGAGTTTCTCTTATGTAGTGCAAACTCCACGGTATGTGCCCTCTTTCTGTCACCCCATGGGAAAATAGGGCATAAAAAACTGGTGCTAAGATTATGTCAGTAAAAACAGTTCTATCTCTGATCCAGATCCAGAGGTTTCATGTTCCTCTGTGTGTGTGTATGTGTGTGTGTGTGCGTATAAAACTGTGGAAGTGAGGTAACATCTCAGACCCTTTATAGTTCAGGACTTAACACTTTATAGCGTTTTCCTCCCCAGATCCAGGATCCTATTGGGAAATGACATGTTGCATTTAGTTTGTCAAGTCTCTTTAGTGTCTTTTAATATTTACCTTTTAACCATTTTTGGTCGCTCATCACACTGACATTTTTGAAGAGTTCAGACCATTTGTTTCATAGTTCCCTTCTTTATAACACATTCGCAGATAGGGAGGGCCAACTGTACTCTTCTGCACCTTGCTTTTTCACTTAACAATATATCCCAGGGAATTCCCTGGCTGTCCAGTGGTTAAGACTCCATGCTTTCACTGCTGTGGGCCCAGGTTCGATCCCTGGTCCGGGAACTAAGATCCCACAAGCCGTGCAGTGCAGCCAAAGGGGGGGAAATATATATATCTCCCAGAGATTATGCTGTATATTAAGGCTTTCCTTTCTTTTCTATGGATGCATACTCCTTCTTTGTTTGGATATCCTGTTTCCCTAGTGTGTATCATATACAGTAGGTACTCAGTGAGTGAGTGTTGAGAAAGTAGATGGTTCCAAAAAAAAAAAAAATGGGTAAATGAATGGGGAACAATTGAGCAGAAGAGCAATATATAGCCTGGACAGAGAATAATTTGGAGTCAGACAGACTAGGGATGCAAATCCAGCTCTCCTGGCATTGGGCAGTTTAGCATAGTGGTTAAGTAAGCAAGCTCTTAAACCAGAGTACCTGGGTTTGACTCCACCACTCACTTAGCTGTGTTCCCTTGGGAAGGCTATTAAAACAACTGTGTTTCAATTCAGTTTCCTCATCTGTGAAATGGAAATAATAAGAGCAACTACTTCATAAGGTTATTGTGAGAGCTCAATAAATATTAGCTATACTTTATAGCTATAATTTTTCTAAACCTCAGTTTCTTCATATGTAAAATAGGGCTAGTAATACCCATTCAGCAGGGAGAGTGTTGAGGACTAAGTGAGCTAATGTCTTAGTATAGTGACTAGCACAGAGAAGTAATCAATAAATTATAGCTATCAAGACTAAGGGATAGAGGATTATCGGTACTGCAGACTCCTGTGAAGGCTGGACTTTATCTTGTTCACTAACGCAGGCCCAAGCACAATACTTTTCACATTGGCTTTGGAGTTAGACAAATCTATTTGTGTTTAAATTCCAGCCAGGACACCTGCAAACTGTGTGATCTTGGACAAATTACTCAACCTTTCTGATCCATATTATCCTCATTGATAAAACAAGGATAACATTAGTTTCCATCTCAAAGTTATTGTTGGAATTAAATAGAATGATTGGTGTAAAGCTATCTGATCTCACCTTAGATGATGATTAAAAAAAAGTAAAGCAGATTGCTGCCCATGTATGTATGCATTACAAAATATATTTTCATGATTATTTCTCTGTGGTAGCCATGAGAATGTGACTTGGGAGACCTCCAACCAGGGAGGGTAACTGAACAAGGCTTCAGCTGCTGAATGGTGAAATCCATCACTGCATTTGTACTGAGGCCATGCCTCCCATGGGCTGGCCCATCAATTACTGAGTGTGGCAGAATACTAAGGCAGACCTGTTTCTGGGAGACATGGGACTTCTCTGATCATTGACTTTGGCTTGGGGATTCCATATGGCTTTGCCAAACCTTCCTCTGACTGCAAGGAAGCCTAGGGCGCTTTCACCCAATCTGTTCCCCCTCCCTCCTTCACTTAGGGTCAGACTTACATGGTAGTCTGACAGCTCTCTCAGCCTGTTCCAGAAATTTCCCATAATAAAACCTTTGCATGATTAATCCCATCTTGGATTCTTTGAGGGCCCAGACTAATAACCCCCTTGGAAAAGGATCACTTAAACATAATGAATATGTGCCTTTTTAAATGCTAGAGTTCATGATGAGTATATTTAAATCCAGATATTAGCCAAATTTTATTTTGGAAGGAACAATGACTCAGAGAGGGAAAGGAAACACTGTAAAAGGTCTGACCCTCAGTCACTTACTATTCCTGCTCCTTCTCTCCTTCATCTCCTACAGATGTTACGCCCAATAGATTTATTGCATTTTATCTCTGTCTTGGTGTCTGCTTCCTGGAGGACTCTTAACTGACACAGCCATCCAGAGGGGGAGAACTCCTGGCTCTCAAAAAGTGTTTTATACAGAATGAAGGAGAAAAGCTGGAGTCAGGGTGGATGAGGGTGTGTGTGCAGATGGGCTATCAGTGCCACTTCCCATTTTGCCTCCAAAACAGTACCTGGAGATCAGTATATGCAAACTTGAGAGTTGAAATTAGCCAAAATTAAATTCTTCTAACCCACTGAACAAGGTCATCAGTGATATAAAAAGTGATTATGTAGTTTAGTAAATTAGAGGTCATGATTGGATGATGGTCTGGGGAATAGAGCACAATAAAAGCTGTGGAAAACTTCACATTCTTATGCCTTGGATTTTAGTTCTATTTTATTAGGCCCAGGCAATAAGGTTAAGGAAATGAGTCTCACAACCAATTGCCAAATGAGTTTCACTGTTCTGCTTTATTGCCCAAAATATACCTCAAGCCTCTGAGGGAAAGAAGAAAAGTCAGATAAAAGGTAAAATAATACCAGTGGTAACATAAGAATACTCTTGCACACTTTATGGATGTCAGGGCTGGGTAGCCCCTGGTGCAGGAAACCATTGCCTCTGGCAGATAGCACAGAGCCCTATTGAGGAAGCCATGCAACACAGAGCCATCTCTGTGTCCTATTTGCTGTCCCATTTGCTCCAGGAGCTGTGAGTGGGGAAGATATCCCAATACCACTGTAAGAATTAATTAGATAAAATGAGCATTGGGAAATTAATCATTGGCCTAGATTCTGGCTCCCTGGATACAGTCATCGTCAGGATAACCTGAACTTGGTGGTCAATCATTCCACAAGGGATATACAAGATATGAATGTTCTTATACTCATTTTGTGAAAGGAAAAAGTCACACTCTCACAAACATTTTTTGTTATCTGCATAAAGGAACTTTGATTTATTACTTGGTACATATTTTGCAAAAATTAAGAAGACATATATTAAAATCTACCATATGGTATCCAGTCATAATAGAAGTCTGGCAGTCAAAATAGAAGCCCAAATGAATGAATAAATGAAGTGGCAAAAACTAGATTTGATTTTATATCTGACTCCCAAACCCATTTTCTTTTCCCTTGACCATGATGTACTTATAAGCAGTCATTTCCTAATCCCATGCAAATTATTCTGTGAGAGGAATAAATGCTAGTAAGTAAAATAGAAAACTGCCATTTTGGTGCAAAGCTAAATCACAGATTCTCCATAAATGTTAAATAACAATGGTAGGGGACTTCCCTGGCGGTCCAGTAGTTAAGACTCTGTGCTCCTAATGCAGGGGGCACGGGTTTGATCCCTGGTCGGGGAACTACGATCCTGTATGCCGCTTGGCGCGGCCAAAAAAATAATAAAATAAAATAACAATGGTAGAAATCCATCGGTGGCAGTGTGCTTAGAATTTATAGTATCACACAGAATCCCAGGGGGGAGAAAAGACCATTAAAGTCCTCAAATCTAGGGGTTTTCAAATATGTTCATGTGGTAGAGTTCCTGGAACTCACGGTGTTCTTTGCAAAACTTCACAGATTACTGACAGCTAGTATTATATAAACTGGAAATGATTTCACTAGCAGATGCCATGATGTAATGGGAAGGAGCAGGCTTTGAAGTCTCACAGATCGGACTTTTCCATTCACTAGCTTGTGACCTTGAGTGGGTTAGTTAACCTTTCTGTGCCTCTGATCCCTCATCTGAAAAATGGGGACGTCTCCATTTCAGGATTGTTAATGATTACTTTTGACAGATGTAATGCTAATACCTTGACAAATGGTAGCTACAGGTCCATAATTCCGTATGTAAAATGCTTGGAGCCAGATTTTTTTCAGAATTAAGAATTTTTTTGGGGACTTCCCTGGTGGTCCAGTGGTAAAGAATCTGCCCTACAGTGCAGGGGACTCGGGTTCGATCCCTGGTCAGGGAACTAAGATCCCACATGCCGCGGGGCAACTAGGCCGGCGCGCCACAACTACTGAGCCTGCGCGCCTCAACTAGAGAGCCTGTGTGCTGCAAACTACAGAGCCCACAAGCCCTGGAGCCCGCGTGCCACAACAAGAGACGAGAAAACCCGCATGCCACAACTAGAGAGAAGCCCGCTCACCGCAATGAACAATCCCGCGTGCCACAGCTAAGACCCGATGCAGCCAAAAATAAAATAAATACATAATAAATAAATCTTAAAAAAAAAAAAAAAAAAGAATTTTTTTGGATTAAAAAAATGTAATATGGGACATATGTCTTATAATTAACACCCCAGCTGAGTCTGAGGCAGTACCCTATAATCCAACACTCATATTTCTGCAGCATTTACACCAAGTTTATTAAAAATATAAACTTTTTCTCAAACCATCTTGAATTTAATTGGGGTTTTGGACTTGTGGATAAGGGATTGTAAACAGGTATTAGTATTATTTGAAGATAAGATGAGTGCTATATGTATGCAGGTCTCCATAGCTTAAGAAAATATGTATTTTTATGAGGGATGCTGTTGGTATCAACCCAAATCCTTTTTGCCAGTTGATGTATGCATCCTCCAGCTGCTGCCAGTGGTGGCTGATAACAACTCACAGTTGTCCCCTTCCTGGAACTCGCCCTCAACCAAACAGGAGCCACCTCTCCCGGCGGTGACGGAAGTGGGGAGAAGATCTGTCAATGACTGTCTGACATAATCCCTTGCCTCAAAAGACTAATCTGGGGACACAGTTCTTGTTTTAGAGTTTCCCTGTGGGATTAGACCAATGCCGGTCTTCGAAACCACATTCTTCTTTAGTTTTGCTCCCCTCTCCTATGCTGCTTTTATCTCTCCTCTTTTCCTAAGAGCAAATCCCTCAGGCTCTGCTTCTAGGGAACCTAAGACATTTGGTGCCAAGAGTAGTCCTAGAAAGCAGATTCTAGGAATGGGAGTCTGAAGTTGGATCACGCAAGGACTGGACGGCAAAGTGGTAGATGGAGTACGAGATTCCCTGGCATACTGTAAATGTAATTGCAAAGACTTTCACCTATAGCGAATTGGGGTGGAATACAGGCGGAAGGAAGGGGATGCTCAGTCTAACTGGCGCAATGTCTAAGACGTGAAAGATATATGGGAGCCGTCGGGACCCCGGAGACCGGGACGCCCGTCACCGCCCCCTCCCGCCCCCGTCGCCCGTCTGCGCCGCGCGGGGATGCCCCGGGCTCCACCCGGCTGGTCGGCGCCCAGCGGCGGCGGGATCCCGGCTCGGCGCCCCACGCGCCCCTCTCTCTTCTGACCCCGGGGGGGCGAGGGAGGTGCAGCCCTAGGGGTGGTGAGGTAAACCCGAGAACTTCCTGGGGAGAGGGTGCACAGGGGACTTCCACAGTCTTCCCCGCGGCCCCCTCAGTGGGGCGGTGTTGGGAGTGCACTGGAGTGTTCCGAGACCGCGGAGGCGGGGGGTGTTAGGGGACTCCTTTTCCTCCACTTCCCACTACCCCCTTGCACGCCCCGAGGCGTCCCAGGTCCCTTGCTGGCCAACCGCCCCCCCCCCCACGCCACGCCGCCTCCTCGGGTTTGAGGTGGGTGGGTGGCTTTGCGAGAGCCGAGGATTTCAGGGTTTGGGGGCTCCCCCATTCTAGGTCTTGCCTCCTGCCCTCTTCCTTGGTCTGCGTTGGCTGAGGTGTTCCCGTAGTGGGCGAAATCGGTACGTTGGCTAGTGGCCTTGGTCCTTAACCCTTTGGGTTTGTTTTAAGATTAATTAAAAGAAGAATGAACAGTAATCCTTGAAGATAACTGGGCAATTTTTCTTTAGGTTTCATTTTTAATTGTACAAGTTCAAGTGGAGTCAGAAGCTCTTCTTACTGGTGTGAGGACTTATACAAGCCTTCATTTTGTCCACGCAGACCAACAGACCATCATTTTCAGAGAAGATACTTTTTTCCCTCCTTTTTTGGTGTCCTTGGTACCAAATACTAAATTCGGGTGCATAATTCTGACACAAGTAATTGCATAAACTTTTCACATGTTGTGCTTAAAACCAAACCAAACTGTTGCGTTGAACTTGGACATGTTGAATTGAGAGAACTGGTAACTTTATTTTAATACATATATATGAAGAATTTAAGAAAATAAAGGCTTCCTCGGAGGTGTGCCTCTTAAAATTATTTTCTTTGTTATTAGACATAAAATAAGAAATTTTATAGCACTTGCAGTGAAATTATACTAGAGTACAAGCAGAACCAAAACAAAGTTGCAAAATCTATTGACTAATTTAGGGAGATGTCTCTTTGGAAATTTAAATTTTCTGTGAGAGTTAAGTTACCATAAGTATTGGTATACATTGCTTCTCTCTCTTCAAATAAGTAACTAAATAACAACGCAAATCTCAGACTTATTTAACACAATAGTTTTTAGCAATGGAAAACCTACAGACAAATTTTTCCTTGGTTCAGGGCTCAAATAAAAAATTGAATGGGATGGGAGATGATGGCAGCCCTCCAGTGAAAAAAATGATAGACATTCACGCAAATGGAAAAATGATGATAAACAAGATGCCAACAGTAAAGAAGGAACACTTGGATGACTATGAAGCGCCAATAGAAACTGATGAAGAGCATGTCAAGAGAACCTGTGCCTCTGTGCCTGAACCTTTACATTTAAATCCCAGTTTGAAACACACTTTGGCACAATTCCATTTAAGTAGCCAGAGCTCTCTGGGTGGACCAGCAGCATTTTCCGCTCGGTATTCCCAAGAAAGCATGTCACCTACTGTATTTCTGCCTCTTCCATCTCCTCAGGTTCTTCCTGGTCCACTGCTCATCCCTTCTGATAGCTCCACAGAACTCACCCAGACTGTGTTGGAAGGGGAGTCTATTTCTTGTTTTCAGGTTGGAGAAGAAAAGAGACTGTTTGCCCCAAGTCCTAAATTCTGTTCTCCGAGAATTTTCACTCCAACAAATAAATACAGTATGTGATGAATTGTACATCTATTGTTCAAGGTGTACATCAGACCATCTTCATATCTTAAAGGTCCTGGGAATACTTCCATTCAATGCCCCATCCTGTGGGCTGATCACATTAACTGATGCACAAAGACTGTGTAATGCTTTATTGCGGCCACATACTTTTCCTCAAAATGGTAGTATACTTCCTGCTAAAAACTCATTGGCTCAGTTGAAGGTAACTGGCAGTGCCTTTGAAGTGGAACATGAATGCTTAGGCAAATGTCAGGATTTATTTGCGCCCCAGTTTTATGTTCAGCCAGATGCTCCGTGTATTCAGCGTCTGGAGTGCTGTGGAATGTTTGCGCCCCAGACATTTGTGATGCATTCTCACAGATCACCCGACAAAAGGACTTGCCACTGGGGCTTTGAATCAGCCAAATGGCATTGCTATCTTCACGTGAACCAAAAATACTTAGGGACACCTGAAGAAAAGAAACTGAAGATAATTTTAGAAGAAATGAAGGAGAAATTTAGCATGAGAAATGGGAAGAGGACTCAATCCAAGATAGATACACCACCAGGAGTGGAATTACAGTCACGGTATCCAGTTATAAAGCAAGAAAGTGACCATGTTTCTCAGACACATTCATTTCTACACCCCAGCTACTACTTATACATGTGTGATAAAGTGGTTGCCCCAAATGTGTGGCTTACTTCGGCTGTATCCTAGCCTAAAGAGGTCACAAAGACAGAGGCAAGTAGATCTATACTAAGACATTCGGAGAAGCCTCACAGCAGTGGGAAACATCAAAAAACAGTGTCTTATCCAGATGTCTCGCTAGATGAACAGGAGAAAATGGATCTAAAAACAAGTAGAGAATTATATAGCCACTTAGGTCCATCAGTCTCAAATAATTCTACAAGCAAAAAGAAACCTGAGTCTACCACTTGCAACTTAGCCTGAGACACAAGTAAGGTGGGAATTGACCGTGATGCTGCAGCTTCATCTCCACTTATTGTCAAAGATGTCATTTGTGAGGATGATAATGGAAAAATCATGGAAGAAGTAATGAGAACTTATGTAAAACAACAGGAAAAACTGAACTCAATTTTGCAGAAGAAGCAACAACTTCAGATGGAAGTTGAAATGTTGAGTAGCTCAAAAGCTGTGAAGGAACTCCCTGAAGAATAGCAGAATTTACAGAAAGAGCTTGAATCTTTGCAGAATGAACATGCTCGAAGAGTGGAAGAATTTTATGTTGAACAGATTTAGACATAAAATTAGAGCAGGCAATGAAACAAAAATGTACCTGTGACTCAAATTTAGAAAAAGATAAAGAAGCTGAATATGCAGCACAGCTGGCAGAACTGAGACAGAGATTGGACTATGCTAAGGCTGACAGGCAAGAACTCCAAGATGAACTCAGACAGGAACGGGAGGCAAGACAGAAGTTAGAGATGATGATAAAAGAGCTAAAGCTGCAAATTTTGAAATCATCAAAAACTGCTAAAGAATAGAAACCTTTAAAGAGATTCATCTGTGTGTTCCCAACAGGGTTTATTTTTGTTTGTTTGCTTTGGTAATTGAATTCTGAACAATTTATCTGCATGAAAATAACTAGGCATTGTATCCATTTGTAGAGCAGAGAAAGTGAAGAGATTATATATTAGTATATAAATTTTTACATTTTCCAAATGAATGAAAATGTGTGTTTCTTTGTACTTTTTTTCCAACCAGCTCAGTAACAGTACTTTATGGTTTCACCTATTAGATAATCTGCCTATATTTCCAATGCAATTTAGCAGTTGCATACTTTTTAAAAGCTGCATTGTGTGATGGAAAATAGTTTTGATCAATTTTGTTATCCATATTTCAGATTCAACTTTAGATACAATGGTGGCTTCATATTTCATATATAGAGCTACTCAAGGAGTTGAATCTCCATTTTTTTTTCATGAACACAATCTCCTTTCTAAGTTAATATAGTATACTCATTATTATAATCAAAATTTGCTTTAATTTTGTTCATAATGTGGAATGAATTTCCACCAGTTCTCTTCTATTTAATGTCTCCTAAAAGACATTTTGTCAATAGAGGAATTTCATTGATGAGGTTATAGCACACCCCATGGGGAAGGATAACATGCTTTCTTATACACAGCTGCTAAACACAAGAAGCAGTTATAATTAATTTTGTTTAAATGTGGTTATATTTAGAAAAAAATTTTTATGTAGCAACTTTAGAAGAGGGAATAAAATGTAATAATTTTTGAACTTTTATGTTGTTAATAGTGGTGTGAAAATATTAATGTACTTGAGAAAAACTGATACCATTGATGTACATCAGTTTCTATACAACCCATAATCCTGCTGTACAGTTTCTGTATGTAGTTGTGGGTCTTACTGATAATTATATAATGGATTTGTTTTCCTTAATGGATTTGTTTTCCTTTAAATTGTAAAACATTAAACACTTTGAAGGTTAAAAAAAGAAAAATATTTGGGAAACAGCAACTATAAGGATTGTGGAAGTGGGTGACTGATGCTGAGTCTGATGAAAGACTGATAAAAGAAAATGACCTAAGATCTATTAATCAACAATTTAAAACAAAGGACCTCACTGTTAGTATTTAAAGAGACCCTCATCTCTTGCAGCCAGTATTCAGAGATAATTATCAAACAGAATTTTAAGAATGGGAGAATTTTAGAAAAGGCTGAATTCTCAGTGTAGGAAAGTTTCCTCATAAGAGTTGGGTCCTGATGGGGAAGAAGTAGGACCTTGAGATTTGGGGTGAAGATATCTAGGTAGATTCATTTGAAACACTTGAATCCCAAGACTCCTCCGAATCCTCTGAGCCTATAGAAGTGCCCCTCTGGCCTAGGTGGGAAGATAAAGGCCCATCCCTCCTCGCTTTGTTGGTACCTTATAAGACAATGTAAGTCCTCTTCAGGATCTGCTCTGATTTCTCCTCGTGGCCACCAGACTCATAACTAGGATCAAATGGCCCAAGTAGGCAATATTATATCCCCAAATAGCTATAGCACCTGACTTACATGTAATGGCAAGTACCAGGAAAGGATGCCTGAGGGCTGGATAAATGGGGGTGGGAATTTAAAGCTGGATAAGGGAGAGTTCATCAATATCAGGGCTCTCTGCTGTGACACAGGATTTAACACTCAGCAAGGACCCCTAAGAGATGGTTCTATACACTGCTGGAATGGCTCTTTAAAACTTGAAAAAAGTGATAGCCACACATTAAATAAATAGAGATGCCAGAACTGCCATGGTAAAAGGAATCAAAAGGCTTAATGAAGTGGGCCTGCAATAATGGGTTTATTATCTAAGACTGAAAAATCCACCAGTCAATCGTGTTTTTTGGAAAGCTTGGAGGACACTCCATTTACCAAGACAACGAAGAACGCACTAGGTAGGGAAAGTACCAGCATATTGAGAATCTTGCAGCAGCTGTGGTCTCTAAGTCAGGACTGATGGTAGGAGATGGGCTCCCTAGTAGCAATGAGGATAAGAACTCAGATTAGCAGAGACCAGGTGGCTGTACTTCACCATCAAAAGAACGGTGGGGCTTAATGTTAGAATAGTAGCCAGGAGGGTCTGGCCAGCAGGGATTTTGGTGATGGCTCAGAGAACATGGTGTTCGGGAATTCCGTGGTGATCCAGTGGTTAGGACTCCACACTTCCCGGAGTGCAATCCCCGGGCAGGGAACCAAGACCCTGAAAGCTGGGTGGCACAAGAAAAAAAAAAAAAAAAAAGAACATGGTGTTCTTAGGGCCAAGATAGATGGACGGCCATTGTATATAACGAAAAGGGAGGGGAAAATAAAGAGTTGTTTAATGGACATAGTTTCAGTTTTGCAAGATGTAAAAGTTCTGGAGATCCGTTGCACAACAATGTGAATACACTGAACACTACTGAACTGTACCCTTAAAAATGGTTAAGATGGTATATTTTATGTTGTGTGCTTTTTACCACAATTTAAAAAATTTTAAATTGTTTACCAAAAAAATGGATGAGAAGGCTGAGATCAGCTGCTCCACTGGAAAGTCACAAATCTTTGCCTGTTGTCAGACCCAGAAGCTATCAGTTGTAGGAGACCAGTTTCCCATGAGGAAGCCCCCTATAAAACCACAGCAAGTATACATAGTAGTGATTCCTGCAGTCCTTCCCCAATCTATGGCCATTTATTCAGATAACTCTACAATGGAGTAAGAAAAATACCCAGATCTTTCTAAGGTTGCTGGAGACAGGGTCCAAGTTAACACTGATCCCTGGGGACCTAAAGCATTAGCATGGTCTCCTCATTGGAATAGGAGCATATATGAGTTAGGTAAAATGAAGGCTTGGGCCAGGTTTGTACCACAGTTGTTCCACTAGGTGTACGGACCTACCCAGTTATTTCCCATTCCTGACTGTATAATTGGAATGGGCGTACATAGAAACAACAGAACTCTCACATTAGTTTCTTGACCTGTAGAATAAGAGCTACTAAATAGTAATAAGAAAGGCCAAGTGGAAGCCCCTGAAACTGTTCCTGGACAATGGTCAAAATAATAAATTAAAAACCTGTCACATTTTAGGGGAATGGCAGAGTTTAGTACCTCCCTCAAAACTTTAAAGAATGAAATAATGATGGTCCCTGTCATATTCCTATTTAATTTACCAGTCTGGCCTCTGCAAAAACTGATGGATCATGGCAGATGACAAACTTAATGCAAACTTAGTCAAGCAGTGGCTCCAACTACACCTGCTATGCCAGATGTGATATCTTTCTAGAGGAGATTAACAGAGCCTCCAGTACATCGTGTACAGCCATCGATGTAGAAAATGTGTTCTTTTCCACACCCATCTGGAAAGAGGATCACACAGGATGGGCAACTATACATTCATGGTCTTGCCCCAGTGTCATATTCTCTGTCTTATTATAGTCCAAAGGTATCTGAACCGTTTGAAAATTCTAACATGATATTAGTCCAGTATATCAATACCATCAGATGTGATAGGAAGTAAGTGGCAAGTATTCTGGATACCTTAGTAAGGCATATATACTCCAGAATGTGGGGGAGAAACTATACAAATATTTAGAGGCCTACCACATCAGTGAAGTTTTTACAGGTTGAATGATCTGGAGCATTCCAGTACATTGCTTCCAACATTAAAAAAAAAACAAAAAACCATTGCACAATGCACCTCTTACCACCAAGAAACACATTTGGTAGGCCTCTTTGGGTTTTGGAGGCAGCATATTCTACACTTGGAAATACTGCTAAGACCCATTTATCAGCAGATACAGGTTTGCTGGTTTGCACTCCACAGGCCTACAAGCCCTGTACTTGCCCAGCTTCAAGACCAAAGAAAGAGCCCAGAGTCAGCAACAGAGATATCAATGGTTTAATGGATAGGGGGACCTCACATGTCTGAAGGAAGGTACCGGAGCAACACCCCACCATGTGTGGCAGGTGGCAGGCAGGACATGGCGGCAGTCTTTGTTCCCAGTGGGAGGGGGAGGTTACCAGTTATAGGGCGAATTGATGTCAGGTTGGCTCTTCAGTTACCAGGAAAAGCAGCAGAGGGGCACACCACCACCTTTCACTACCCCTTTGATAAGCTATCATAGTGGAGATGTTCTGATCTAAAGCAAGAACAATCCTTAGCTGGGGCCTGGGGCAAGTAGGTAGGAAGGTCAGTCATGTGAATAGGGTATTGGTGAAGCAGGCACTGGTTGAGCAGGGCATTACAGAGAACAAGAGAACAGCCATCTTGAGTGGCCTGACCATACAGGTTGGAACCTTTGACTGGGGCCCAGAGGAAGAAAGGACTGAAAGATTAAAACTGAGATATGATCAACACTGCTGCTTGGGCTCTATGACTCGACAGATCCCATGATACTTGAGCTATCTGGGAACAGAGAATGACACTGTATGAAATCTCTGGCCACCACTTGGCTCAAATATTTGGACATTCATGCATTTCTAAATTTAGTTGATTCATGTTTACTTAATATGTGCTTACCATATGCCAGGCCCTGTCCTGGACACTGAAAACACAAAGATGTAATAAAACCTATTCTCTGTTCCCAAGTAGCTCAGTCTAATTTTACTCTTACTATTTGCCTGCCATTTGACTCATCTATTTCCTCCACCCTGGCATTTGCTAGGATTCAGGTAGTAACAAAGTGGGGCCAAATGGGGAAAAACTTGAGAACAATTCTATTAACTAAAAATCGACCACAAATCGGGCCAAGGCTATCATGATTTGATTTGAACAAGCCACATCAGTCATGCTGTAACAATAAAAACTCAATTACTGAGACCTACTGTGTATATGCCACACACTTCATATACATTTATTTTCCCCCCAAATTCTGCAAGGTGTTATCTCTCTCCACATGAGAAAACTGAGGTTTAGGAAGTTAAGGCATCTAAGACACATTATGAAGTGTTAGAGCTAAGATTTGAATGTAGGGCTACTTCTGGCACCTCAAATCCTCTTTTACCACTATATCATACTACCTTCATGCTACTTCCAGTGATCTGTAAGTCTGAAAATACCTTGGTGTATTCCAATTCCTTCATTAAACATTAAATTCCTATTTGAAGCCCGCCAGTGACAACAAGCTCTTCAAAGTGGTCCTTTTCATCTATGATCAGGAGATTCTTGCAGAGGAAATTCAAATCTCCTCTCTTTAGGATCATTTAGTTGCAAAGAACACTCAAGCTAGGCAGAGGGAGGCGTTTTGTTTTGTTATTTTGGCTGCGTTGGGTCTTCGTTGCTGCGCGTGGACTTTTCTCTAGTTGCGGCGAGCGGGGGCTACTCTTTGTTGGGGTGCACGACCTTCTCATTGCAGTGGCTTCTCTTGTTGTGGAGCACGGGCTCTAGGCACGCGGGCTTCAGTAGCTGTGGTGCACGAGCTTAGTTGCTCTGCGACATGTGGGATCTTCCTGGACCAGGGATTGAACCCATGTCCCCTGCATTGGCAGGTGGATTCTTAACCACTGCGCCACCAGGGAAGTCCCGAGGGAGGTGTTTTAAGAACACAAAAATCTCACTGGAAAGTTAGCAACCCAGGAACAGAAAAAGGACAGCCAGGCATCACGGGGACAGGAATTTTGAAGCCATTTTCTGAAGCTGTCATTTCTGCTTCATTCATTTTTCATTCCATATCATTCTTACCAGCTTCCATTGCTTGCTCACGGCCTGGCATTAGTGCTCTAGCCCCATCCTACTTGACCTTCCAGTTCAAGATTCCATTATCATCTGACTTGGTCTTTTTTTTTAGTACAAAATCCTTAGAAATAAATAGATTGACCCAGTTTAACCTATGGGTTGGATCTTGGATCATGTTCTAACCTTGGTCTGACCACCTATGACTACGGTGGAGTCACCCCAAAAACATGGCTGTCTGAGTTTAAGTAGGATCTGTGGATGTAAAACAACTTCAGAAGGGGTGTGAACTGGGCTTGATACACTGTGTTAACAACCTTGTACAGAAAAACATAAAGATGAGATGAATATCCTCTTTTTCTGTGACACTTAAACAGAGTCTGTAGCAACCAAGTATGATCTTTTATTTTCTGTTTGCTATTTTCTAACTTAACTAAGTACCAAGGAGGCAGGGATTGGCTCCTATCCATCTCTGACCCCTCAAAGCACATATCCTAGGGCTCTCAACACCGTGCCCTGGAACAACTTGATGCTGAGGTAAACAGTATTTGTGATGGGGTACACTTACCTACTGTTGGCTGATCTCTTAAACATAGGGTACCAAGAGGCATACTGACAGTTTGATTTTGTGTGTGTGTGGTAAAATATACACAACATAAAATTTACCATTTTAGCCACTTTTCAGTGGCATTAAGTACATTCATGTTGTGCAACCACCACCACTATCCATCTCCAGAACTTTTTCATCATCTTGAACTGAAACTCTGTACTCACTGAACAGTAACTCCTTATTTCCCCCTCCTTCTTGTGCTTAGTAACCACTGCTCTGTCTCTATGAATTTGACTATTCCAAGATACCTCACGTAAATGGAATCATACAATATTTGTATTTTTGTGTCTGGTTTATTTCATTAAGCATGTTTTCCAGGTTCACCTTTGTTTTAACACATATCAGAATTTCATTCCTTTTTAAGGCTGAATAATATTCTATTTTATATATACTAGGTCCCCTACATATGAACAAGTTCTATTCTGAGAGCTTGTCGGTAAGTCCAATTTCTTCATAAGTCCAACAAAGTTAGCCTAGGTACCCAACTAACACAATTGGTTACATAGTACTGTATTGTAATGGGTTTATAATACTTTTCACACAAATAATACATAAAAAACACAAAAAATGAAGAAAATATTTTTAATCTTACAGTACAGTACCTTGAAAAGTACAGTAGTACAGCACAGCAGCTGGCATCCAGGGGCTGGCATCGAGTGAACAGGCAAGAAGGTTACTCACTGGAGGAGGGAGAGGAGGTGGGAGATGGTAGAACTGAAGGATCGTCAGCAATAGGAGATGGAGGGCAAACTGCATTTTCACTCATGCCTGACGCTGATGGCACAGGTTCTGGTTCCTTGCTGCATTCAATTCTATCTACCCTCTTGAAAAAATGATCCAGTGATGTCTGGGTAGTAGCTCTTTTATTCTTGTCATAGATGACATGGTAGCACTGGATTGCATTCTGAACGGCTACTGCAACCTTCGTGCACTGTTCTTCGTTTGGGTCCTATGCCTCAAAAACTAACAGTGCCTCCTCAAATAAAATCCCTTTGCCATTTCCTGCATCATGACTCTCTTTGGTTCTTCAGTTACTTCTTCTTCCTCTTGTCTCTCTTCATCCTTTCTCTGGGCCTCCAATTCCATCAGGTCTTCATTAGTAAGCTCTTTGTGTTGCACAGCAAGGAGTTCAGTGAAGTAGTCTTCTTGCAGATCTAGCTCCAGTTTCTCACTGAGGGTCACTAAGTTGCTGAAGACCTCTTTGGACTCCTCATCCACCTTCCAAATCCATGAAAATCATGAACAAACTGCAGGCAAATGTTCTTCCAAACCCCATTCATGGTGACAGCCGTAACCTCACACCAAGCAAAGTCAATGTTTTTTAAGGCCTTGTAGATGGTAGTCCTTCCAAAATTGTTGCAAGGTTGTTCCTGATTTGTCACTCATCTTTACTGCCTGATGAAAAGTGTGATGTAAATATTTCTTGAAAGTCGCTGTAACTCCCTGGTCCATAGGTTGGATGAGCAACATAATATTCGGTGGCAGATGCACTACTTTGATGCTGGGATGAAAGTCGTCCATGAATGGGGGGTGGCCCAGAGCATTGTTGAGCAGCAAAAGAATGTTGAATGGGACATCCTTCTCCAAGCAGTATTTCTCTACCTCAGGGATAAAGTGGTGGAAAAACCAGTCCTGGAAAATGGCCTGTGTAACACAGGCTTTGGGGTTACTCTTCCACACAACAGGATGAGAGCCCTTGGCTATGTTTTTAAGGGCTCTTGGGTTCTCTGAATGATAAACTAAGAGAGGCTTCAGCTTCATATTGCTGGAAGCATTGTCACCAAACAACAGTTAGCCTATCCTTTGCTGCTTTATAGCCTGGCATCAACTTTTCCTCCTTACTGATGTACCTTCGGTCTGGCATCCTCTTCCAGTACAGCCCTGTTTCATCCACATTAAAAACCTGCTTGAGTCAATATGTGCCTTCATAAATAATTTCTCAAAGTGTTTCATGAAACTCTCGGGCAGCTACCATATCTGCACTTGCTGCCTCACCGCTTACTTTTACATTGTGAAGGTCAGCTCTAGCCTTGAACCCTTGAAACCAGCCATGGCTGGCATTAAAAGATGTGCCCTCTGATTCTTCACTGTGTTTCTTCTTCAAGTCTTCATAAAGTCTTTTGGCTTTCTCTTGAATCAGCATTAAGCTTAGTGGGACTCAGTGCTGAAGCTGATCCTGCATCCACACACTGAGAAGTTTCTCCATCTCCTCCATCACTTTTACACGCTTCTTTGATATTGTTGTCGACATCATCGGCACAGCCGACTTCACATGTTCCATGATCTTGTCCTTGTTCTTTAGAATCGTGCCAATGGTTGAACAATTCACATTTTAAGAATGAGCAACATCTACCATATTTTCGCCTTGCTCCACTCTCAATTATTTTCTTTTGTTTCCATCGTTATTGCTTGGTGTTTCTTAGCAGTACTGGCTACATCACCGCTGCTTTTATGCTTGCTTCTGGACATCCTGGGCTTGAAATAAAGATACTGTACTACTGTACTCTATAAAGTACACAAAAGCACAACCACTTGTAGAGGATGCACGCACATGACAATGTATGCCAGACACATGAACTGACTTATGTGATTGGACATGCAAATGCATGTTCGCATCTTTGAAAGTTCACCACTTGAAGGTTCATATGTAGGGGACTTACTGTATAGACATTCTGTTGATTCCTTCATCTGTTGATAGACATTTGGGTTGTTTCTACTTTTTGGTTACTGTAAATAATGCTGCTATGGGGACTTCCCTGGCGGTCCAGTGGTTAGGACTCTGAACTTCCACTGCAGGGGGCACGGGTTTGATCCCTGGTGAGGGAACTAAGATCCTGCATGCTGCACAGAGCAGCCACCAAAAAAAAAAAAAAAAAAAAAAAATTGCTGCTATGAACATGGGTGGACAAATATCTGTTTGAGTCTCTGTTTTCAGTATCTCTCTGCTTTGGGGTATATATCTAGAAGTGGAATTGCTGGACAATCTGTGTTTAATGTTTTGAGGAGCCACTATATTGTCTTCCTCAGTGGCCACACCAGTTTACATTCTCACCAACAATGCACAAGGGTTCCAATTTCTCCACATCCTTGCCAACATTTGTTTTTTGTTTTGTTTTTAATAGCAATCCTAATAGGTGTGGAGTGGTAGCTTATTGTGGTTTTGATTTGCATTTCCCTAATGATAGTGATGTTGAACATCTTTTCATAAGCTTATTGTATACCTTCTTTGGAGAAATGTCTATTCTTTTGCTCATTTTTCAATTAGGCTGTTTTTTGTTATCATTGAGTTGTGGTTACTTATATATTGTGTATATTAATCCTTTATCAGATGTATGATTTTCAAATATTGTCTCCCAGTCTGTGAGTTGCTTTTTCATTCTCTTGATAGTATCCTTTGATACACAAGTTTTTAATTTCGATACACTCCAATTTACCTAGTTTTTTCTTTTTTGGCTGTGCTTTTGGTGTCACATCAAAGCAATCATTGCCAAATTCAAAGTCATGAAGCTTCCCTCTGTGTCTTCTTCTGAGGATTTTATAGTTTTAGTCTTATGTTTAGGTCTTTGATCCATTTTGAGTTAATTTTTGTCTGTGGTGTAAAGTACAGGTCTAACTTTATTCTTTTTCATGTGGATATCCAGTTTCTTCAACACCATTTGTTGAAAAGACCATCCTTTCCCCATTGAATGGTCTTGGTACACTTGTCAAAAATCATTTGACCATACATATAAAGGTTTATTTCTGGGGTCTCTACTCTTTTCCACTGCTCTGTATGTCTGCCTTATGCCAGTACATTGTTTTGCTTGCTGTAAATTTGTAGTAAGTCTTGAAATCAGGAAATGAGTCCTCCAACTTTCTTTTTTTCAACTGTTTTGGATATTTGGGACCCCTTAAGATTCCATATGAATTTCAGAATGAGTTTCTTTTTTGTTTTCCTTAGCATGAATACTTTATGTTCTTTTTATAGCTTTTAAAAAATACTGAAGTATATTTGATTTACAATATTGTGTTAGCTGTATAACATAGACTTTTTTTTTCAGAGTATATTCTAAGTTATTACAAGATATTGGGTATAATACCCTGTGCTACACAGTAAATCCTTGTTGCTTATCTATTTTATGTATAGTAGTTTGTATCTATTAATCCCATACTCCTAATTTGTCCCTCTCCCAACTCCCCTTTGGTAACCTAAGTTTGTCTTCCATGTCTGAGTCTGTTTCTGTTTTGTATATAGATTCACTTGTATTATTTTTTAGATTCCATATATAAGTGATATCATATAGTATTTATCTTTTTCTGTCTGACTTATTTCACTAGGCATAATATTCTCTAGGTCCATCCATGTTGCTGCAAATGCCAATATTTTATTCTTTTTTATGACTAATATTCCATTGTATATGTATCACATCTTAAGCCAATCATATGTTGATGGGCACTTGGGTTGCTTCCATGTATTGGCTATGGTAAATAGTGCTATGAACATTGGGGTACATGTATCTTTTTGAATTAGTTTTTATTTTTTCTGGATCTATACCCAGGAGTGGAATTGCTACATCATATGGTAGTTATAGTTTTAGTTTTTTAAGGAAACTCCATACTGTTTCCCATAGTGGCTGCACCAATTTACATTCCCACCAACAGTTAGAATGGGTTTTTCTATTTCTGCAAAAAACTTCATTAGGGTTTTCATAGGGATTGCATTGACTCAGTAGATCTCTCTGGGTAGTATTTACATCTTAACATCGTCTTCCAATCCATGAATATGGGATGTCAGTTCATTTATTTATATCCTAATTTCTTTTAACAATATTTTGTAGTTTTCAATGTACAAGTCTCTTGCTTCCTTGGTAAAGTTTATTTCTAAGTATTTTATTCTTTTTGATGCTATTGTGAATGGAATTATTTTCTTAATCTACTTTTTGGATTGTTCATTGTCAGTGTATAGAAATGCAGCTGCTTTTGTGTGTTGGTTTTGTATCCTGCAGCTTTGCTAAATTCATTTATTGGTTCTACTTTTTTTGTGGGCTAGTTTGATTTAAACACATTAAAAAAAAGTGTGGCTGCAGGATAAATTCATCACCACCTTGTTCAAGTGTATATTTTTCTTTAACAAGGTAACTCTAAAAGGATGCAAAATTTTGAGAAGAAACACCAGTGCCAAGAAGATCAACATATGTAACCTAAGAATTTTTGCCCATATACCACCGTCAAAGATCCCGTCCCAGGTTTGCAAAATATCCAATTATTAAGTTCATAAAACTCAACTCCTGAATATATACAAAAATTACAAATCCTACTTGTAAAAAAACCCTCAAACTTACTGAGTAATCCTTAAGATTTGACTTTCAGGCTAATATTGAGTGATATTTGATGAGGATATCCATCTAGAGGCCACAAAAACATAATTTTCATTTCAATAAATATTTGTTGAATGGTGTGGGGTGATGTTTAGAATTTAAACTCTGGAATTTGATAGATCTAGATTAGAATTCTGGTTCTCTCACCTGTTAGTTGTGTTGGTACTTCCCTAAACCATTTTTGTTCCACTTTAAAAGTGAGACCATAATATCTGCCCCACTGAACTGAGAGTTAAATGAGATAACTCTATTCAGTAAATGTTAGTTATTATGATTGTAAGTAGACTACATGTTGTCACTATGCTAGACATTGGGAATAAAAGATGTGTGACACACTATCTGCCATCAAGATGCTCACAATCTAGATGGGAAAACTATAAAGAAAATCAAATAATCTCAATATTGTACTACAGTAAAAAATATGTGCAAAAGAATGAAAGCTTGAAACAGAGTGGTATGTTGGAGATAAATGTAAGGCTATGACATGCTCAGATATGAAATTTAGGTTGTTTGGCTCCTATGTAAAGGATGGATTAGAGCAAGTGAATCATAAGCAAGCCCAGTAAGGGGGCTATGATAATCTAGGCAAACTCTGTGTGGCAGAACAATACAGGTTGAACAGGAGGGTGGCAGTGTAGAATGGAGCTTTGCTGTGCCTAGAACCATAAGCTCCTTTCTGCCATGGCTTGGGAGATAACACACTTTAATCATCTTTCATCTTCACCTTAATCATTTAGGGAGTTCTAAGGAACCCTGTTTGATTCAGGGACCATTTACAGTGGAGGAAACAGGCTCAGATAGCAAGGCCATCACTACACTAATATAGGGGCATTAGTCACATTATACTCTATGAAAATGGCAACCCCTGGGACACAACAAATATGAATGGTGAACCCCCGAGTTGTGCATTACAGTAGCCCTATTGGAAAGATTATAACATAGTAGGTAATGGAACTGACCTCTATCTAAAAACCTGTGCATTTCCTACTATTCCATACTATGTCTTTTTAATTAAATGAACTAATTTTTGGCTGCATTGGTTCTTCATTGCTGCGTGTGCCCTTTCTCTAGTTGTGGCGAGCAAGGGTTACTCTTTGTTGCAGTGCACAGGCTTCCGGTTGCGGTGGCTTCTCTTGTTGCAGAGCATGGGCTCTAGGCGCATGTGCTTCAGTAGTTGCAGCACATGGGCTTAGTAGTTGCGGCACGCAGGTCCTAGAGCAGACGGGTTTCAATAGTTGCGGCATGTGGGCTCTAGGGTGTGAGGGCTTCAGTAGTTGTGGCTCACGGGCTCTAGAGTGCAGGCTCCGTAGTTGTGGCGCATAGGCTTAGTTGCTCCATGGCATGTGGGATCTTCCCAGACCAGGGATCGAACCCATGTCCCCTGCATTAGCAGATGGATTCTTAACCACTGCACCACCAGAGAAGTCCCTATCCCACACTATGTCTTCTCATAATATTGTATTTATGGATATATAACACCCTTAGGGTTAAACACTGAATTAAAACAAAGAAACAAATCAAACACATCCCAATATGGGTTTTCACAAGAACCTGGTAGGCTTATTAAAATTAATTTAATGGAATCCCATAAATACTAGTTACTTAACAACAAATCAAGATGCTTGATGTATTCTTAAACCATTACTTAATGGGAAAAATAAGGGTAAAACAAATATAAGGTCCCAACTACTTACTTTGGGCTTCCCCAAAACAGATAAATGAGGAGCTTTATAAAAACTGAAAGGACTAACCATAAAAATTAAGATTATCAATTAACTTTCTGTAGACATTTCTTGAATTATCCCAAAATTTTAAGGTGAATTTCCCCAGAAAATTCTTCTATAGTTATCTTGGCAATAAATACATAACCTTAGTAAAAAGTAAATATTTAGTAACTACTTCATATATTAAAAAAACTATATAATTCATATTTATGCCAAGAACACTACAATTTATAGAAGTTTCATCCACATTCTTACCTATGCCTACTCACTCTGAAGGCAGGAACATTTCTTTGGGTAGAGTCAGGATCTCGATATGCTTTGTCCAGGAAAAGGGAAGGTATGAAAATATAAAACAAAAAAGAGTATTGGCTCATTGTATACAAGAGAGGCTAGCCATTAAGAGTTATTTTCAACAGGATAATAGGAAATACTGACCACAGCTCCTCTGGGTGAGCAGTTAAAATATGATCAAAATGTAAAAGAGGAAGAAGTATATACACACAAAGAACTTTTATGAGTATTGATAAAAAGACATTTCTGAAAAAATGATAAATTACCTCCTTGAGGATTTTCAGAAATGAGATTCACAGAACTACAGGAGCAGAATAAATGTTGATTTGGAAACATCTCATTTGACTGATGATGAATTTCAAAGTCATTAGGTTAGGTAACCTGCCCAAGGTCATACGGTTAATGCCAGAGTTTGGACTAGGATCCAATTCTCCTGAATTCCACATGAGTTCTTCTTCCCCCCATTTGGTATACTACCTCTTAGCTTTCCCTAACCACTTGAAGTCCCCTTAACTCTCTCCGACCCACAATGTGCCCTTTGGGGACAGTCAGAGGAACAGCATTCTGGACTATGTAGACCATGTAGAGCTACTGATCTAACAATGGATGAAGCATAATTTCAAAAAAAGACTAGGTTGAAATTCATTTGGGGGTGAGGAGGAGAGGGAAAATACAAAAGAAGTAAATTCTGTAGACAACAAAAAGAGAAGCACAAGAGGAAATATTATCCTCTTTTGTTATTTTATTACTGTTATTTTATTTTGTAGTTAACTCCATATATTATATAAAACATAACAGGAAAAATCAACAAATGTATAAAATAAATTGAGGTGTCTGGATGGAAAAAAACACAAGACCTTTGCCTTCGTGTCTATAGATCTCTTGATATGTTGGTCTTGCACTAGAGATATCAAATAAAGATATCTAGCTTGAAACAAAAGTTGATATGCTGCAAGGTTAAGCCATAGTTTGATGATGGGCCATGATAGACTTTCTAAATCTTATCCTTAAATATTGGCTATAACAAATGCTGATATAACAAAGTGCAAGCTTTTATCATCGGACGGCAAGAGGGAAGCGTCAATGAATGAATGCAACTTACCTCCAAGTCCTCTGAAAGGAGGTGAAAAAATAAATACTGTGTTTTACCAGTGTTCCCCCAAAGCATTACTCTAAGCATGCAGGAGGATGCTATGAGCAGCTACAATAGTAATATCCAATCCAGAGGTAGGTTCAAGGCCAAGAGTAGAGGAGTGGTTGAAGAAATCCTCCTGGGGCCAGTACCATTTCATAGAATGCCCATTTGTGCTGGGGAATGAGTCTACGGCCCATTTTTTCTGATTCAAAAGGACATTCCCAATTTCAACCTTGCTGAAAAAGAGGCATTTTTGCACCTGCTATTAAGAACAGCTAGGATACAGGATAAGGCTGGCATAAAATTATTTAGCAAGCACATGCTAGCTATTCCAGTTTGAAATCTACCAAACTGTAAAATCAAAGGAATAAGAAGTTGAAGATGGAGCTGTTGTTCCTCAAGATGTGGGAACAATCTTACAAAAAGAGGGATTAGGCACTCGCTTAACTCTATATGGAGAACATCTTTCTCAGGCTAGATGGAAGATGAGGAAGAGCATTACTAAAGGCTAACCAGGCCATTTAGAGACCAAAAGGGGAGAAAACAAGGCATTTAGGACAAAAACTAGTAGAAGAAATTCCTCTGGGTCTAACTAGGTAAGTGAATCTAAGGCAACTGCACCAAAGATATGCTACCCATTATGCCAGCATGAAGCTGGTGACAAAATATCTCAAGACATTTTAAACCCAGAAAAATGTATGAGAAATATGTTAACGAAGCAAATTAAAACCAAACCTCCAAGGGTAAAATCTCCTCAGATTTGAAATCCAAGATACTCACTTTTCATTAATTCTGTGCATCGTTAGAAAAAATAAAAAGTAACAAATGTAAAGATTTGTTTTATTTCTACTGGGGTAAGGAGGAGGATAAATAAAACTGTTTTCCAATTTGCTCTCCACTGTATACACACATACCCACACACATACATACACATACACACACTAAAAATACCCCAACAAAAAACAAAACAAAAAACCCAAGAATCAAAACCCAGAACACCCTCAAACTGCACCAACACTTCGTATTTTGACCAAAAGAATAGATCCTGGGAGGAAGTGCAAAATGCAAAATCAAATGATCGAAAAATGCTGAACAAACAGCATTATTAATATACAAAATATTTATATTACTGAACTAGTAACAGCTGATGTTCTCCGTGTCTGTAAAACTTTAGAACCACATAGCTGATCTGTTAAATCTAGTCCATGCCAGCTTCCAAAAACCAGAAAAAATTTTAGTTAGCTTCATTCTTTGATGCCTCATCAAAATTTTCTACGAGATCTGAAAAAAAAAAAGTAAATAAGTTAAAGATACAAAAAAAGACAAAGAAGTAAATGCAATTCCTAACTTCTAGCCTAACAAAAACAAAATTGTTGCTACTAGAATTAGCCTGAAAACATATGAAAACATAGAAGAGGCAGAAATGAATTGGTGGCATTTCATTAATAATGCTTCATTTATCTGCTTAAAACAGAAACCCTAAGGAAATGTTAGTCTTCTTTTGCCTATGCAAACTACTAAGGTGAATAGCATTTTCATATGTCAATCATAATTCCTACAGAAATGTTGTAACGATAACTATGCAAATTTATAATCACAATGATTCCAATTTAATAAAGGCAGATTCCAATTTAATAAATGCAGCAGAGCTTTGTGTGACAATTTCTAAGTTCTGAACGGGAGGGCTTTTATCCTGTTTCATTAGATCGTATACACATCGTTGTGAATCCATTTACATTCACAAGCTCACCATTAACAAAAAACTGAAAAATGATCATGCAATGAATTAAATGAGATAAACAGGACGCTAAAAATCTTAAAACTAGAGAAATGTCACCTACCTGGAACATCATCATCCTCCTCATCAATGTCTTCTGGTTTTGGTGTTTTGCTATCCAACACTACAAACAGTTTATTTTAAAATTAGCCATTGAGAACAAAGACCTTTACCAAACACTTGTAATGTTTATCCTTTTTTCCTGTCTACATAGTTCTAGAAACAAATCTTACATAGTTGTTCAGAAAAAGCTAAATATTGCCTAATCTAAATGCCATATTTTTTTTGATACTAAAATTAATAAAAGTTTAACTTCATTAGATATACACTAAGTACAGCTGGCAATTTCAATGGGTAGCGAAGGTAAAACTTACATGCAACGTGGAATAATTTAGGTGAGTTTAAATAAAGACATTATAGTTAATTAATTCTCCAAATTCCATATTCTCCAAATAAAAAATCAACATTCAAGATTTTTTCCATCTCTTTTGGTGTAAAACTATCTAGCTTTGTAGTATTAGCACTGAACTAATAGGCTTTGATTTTTTAGGGATGACAAGACACATTTGAAATCAGAACTATCTTGGACACTCAGAACTTATGGTCGCTGCATCTATAGTACAATCAACAATATTAAATGAAAATATAGTTCTGTGATAACACTATCTTCTTGTTGTCATTAGTCAGAAGTGAATACCAAATCAACTGTTTATAAAATGTGGCCTGCAGATCCTGGCACTTTCCTTTTAGGTAATTACCTCCCAACACTCTATATTACTACCAAAATGTATCTGAATATTCTACATGCTACACTGCATAATTATTAAAGGAACAAACTCAAAAATTTATGAAGCATACAAGTAATATTATAAAAAGTAAAATTTATGTACAGGCAAATCCATCTAGCATAAAATGGACACCTTTTAAATCATTAGGTTCTTTAAGTAAGGTGAGGAGGGAAAGAGGTACTAAACTGAAATACCTACCTTGCCGAGGGAACTGTTCAGCTAACTTCCTAAGACTTGTTAAGCTGTCAGCACCAAGCTGACTTAATATTCCAGGAAGCATTTCTGTGATTGGTTTGGCTTCTGCATGTCCAGTAATCGCAAAGGTGTTAGCAGAAAGGGAAGCTTGGACTTTGGGATTGTTGAAATGAATAACTGTCCCATCATCTTTAATCATGTTCACCTGTGTGATCACAGAAAAAAATGTATTTCACATATTTGGTACAACTTTAAAAATGTTTAAAAAAACATTTTATCCAATTACTGTTTTTTACTTGGTAGTTAGTTATGCAATCCCAATGTTGTAATTATGTAAGCCGTGGATTTGGGTGGAAAAAGACCCTAGTGACAAAGTAAAATAATGTACATGGCATAAACTACTAGGATGGTCAAGAAATAGTCATTTTATTATAGAATCTAAATTTATTATTATTATTATTATTATTACTGGCCACGCCACACAGTTTGTGGGATCTTAGGTCCCCGACCAGGGATCAAACCTAGGCACGTGGCAGTGAAAGCGCTGAGTCCTAACCACTGGACCAGGGAATTCCCTAGAATCTAGATTTTAAATTCAAAGATTTCTACTGCGAGGAAGAAGTTCATGCCCACATTTTTAAAATATGGAGTTATCAGCCACAAATTGGCTTCATAATGAAATTACCCATTATCTTAATTTATACTGGCAAACTAAATCAATAGATACTATTGTATCTGTACAATAGTCAGCATCTTACTTATGGGACAGGTTGTAAGGGGGTAATAGTGTATGGTAAAAATAACCACTGAAAACCCATAAAGAACACTCAGAAGTTTAATCAATCAGGTGTTTCATTCCTTTGAATACTTAGTAAATTTACAAAAGTTTCAACTTGTTCTCTTCATGTCTTTCTTTGTAGAGGATTTTGTCAGTTTCTCTGATTTTTAAGTGTAGCTTCTCAATAACCTTCAAAAACCCTTGTAAATGACAAGGAAGTTCTCCCACCCAGTTGCCTGGCCATCTGAACATGTATCAATTACTAGACCTTTAAAACCATCCTCACATTCTCTGTATAGCTTTCACCAATATGAACTGACTGTTTCAGATTTAATTTCATTCATTGCCT
Organism: Balaenoptera borealis; assembly: GCF_965194805.1. Lineage (NCBI taxonomy): Eukaryota > Metazoa > Chordata > Mammalia > Artiodactyla > Balaenopteridae > Balaenoptera > Balaenoptera borealis. The sequence goes on from NC_138860.1 coordinate 150,767,275, forward strand.
GGGACTCACTGAAAAGGAAGGGTGAATGTGCGTGCACTATGTAAAATGTTATTTTTCTCTCTCACTCTTTCTGTGTTTTAGTAGAGTTGTATTTGCATAAAAGTTAAATGTGTAAATAATGTGATTCCACTATGTAGTTGATTTCACTGGGTAAGTTACCTTGGTGGTAACATGCTTATTATATAAAAAGGTTACGAAAGTTAACTCTTGGCTACTTTAGAAGCATTTCATGATCCATCCAAAAACTGCCCTTGTCACAATCAAGCAGAGATGCTGAGTGTTCTCCATGGTCAGGGCAAGTGGGCTTTTCTTCCTCAGAGGTGATCACCACCACTGATAGACAGCACCAGAAAGGAAGGGGAAGAAAGGGGCTTCTAAATTTCAGGCAAGACCTGGAACACAGAGAAAATAAAGGCAAATCCCCTAGAAAATTGTAACTAAACCCCACAAATATTACACAGAGTAAGCATTCAATCTAGCTGTCCTGAACAAAAATCATCACGAGTTAAAAATAATCTATATTAACTTTAGAAAAAGATAAACTATGTACTTCTGAAGATAATTACTGTTTAAGTAGAAAAGTTAAATGGAAAAATGGCTGAAAATATAGGAGAGGAATGGCTTGAGAAGGCATTGGCATAGTAGATATGAAATGGGATGCTGCTCTGGATCTATCCTGGAATCACATAATTTTAATATGGGAAAAGAATAAAGATATGGTAGGACTATATTTTCCAAATCAAGACCAAATCACTTAATTTAATAAAGGATTTCTACAATACTTCCAGGTGTGAAAAGAGCCTCAAACATTGTAATATGAGATATTTTTTATTTACAAACATTGAAGTCACAAGAGATTTGAAATCAATATTGTTCCAAAAAAGTCAGGCCATATATTTGTTGAATTTAGAGGTCTTCTAGTTCAAATCTCTTGTTAAAGAAATAAATACTAAAGACAAGAGCTGTTGGTTAAGCAACATACCCAAGGACAAATAGCTGGTTATGTGCAAACCCAGAACTTGAACCTGGATTTCCCAACTTTGTTTAGTTTCCTTCCTATGATGTCATTCTCATTCTTAAAACACTTATTTGTCTATAAAAATTCAATTCTGTGACACCATAAAAGCTTGTCAGAGAAATATTTATCTCAGAATGTAAGCTAAATAACAGCTGATATATGGATAATATATATCTTACTGGCAGCAAAATAAGAGGCTAACATGGGGCAAAAAACAATAAATAAATTCATGAATTTTCCTTCTGGTTCAACCTTCTTTTCCAAAGGCTAAATGTTAAGTCATATTTTACAGCCTGATGTAGGTCTTTGTAGTTTAAAATTTGTTTGAGTTTAGTGTGAAAAGCAATATGAATGCCATCCCAGACTGTGAAATACAAATAAATTTATTAATGGTTGTTTTAAATGGGGTTATATAAAAGATGTAGCTTCATGAACAGAAAGGTCCAGAAACGGGTGGAGAGTTTAATTTTAGAATAGAGAGAATGAAATACTGGAAGTTAAAAAGGCCAGAATATTTTATTTCTATCTCACATTCCTTCCCCTCTACTGAGCAAATGACATGGTTATATAAGGCTCCTTGATACAGGCTATTAGAACTATCAAAGGATTAATTGTTGGGCTGAGCAAGATAAGTTAGATACTTCCCAACTCTTTTAGAGGCAAAAGGAGGCATAAGGAGTTTGCTAAATTCACAAAGCAAACTGTATGCATTTCATATGAAGACTTCACTTCCCCCAGTGATTTTACTGCTGTTTGGTCTACGTAAATCATACAATCTATATACAGTATAATAACAAGGAGCAGACAAATAAACAAAGACTATTAAACTAGCTACTGCAACAGCACTCAGGTCCCTTTTTCAATCGATCAAGCACCCCATTTATGTCAGTGTTTTTTCCACTTAACAGGTAGCTGAGGTAAAGAATGCTACTTGAGTTATGGAGGAAGAGGCACTTAAAAATATTTTAATTTTTTATTTTTGGCTGCGTTGGGTCTTCATTGCCACGCGAGCTTTCTCTAGTTGCGGTGAGCGGGGGCTACTCTTCGTTGCAGAGCACGGGCTCCTCTTCGTTGCAGAGCACGGGCTCTAGGCACATGGGCTTCAGTAGTTGTGGCTCAAGGGCTCTAGACTCAGGCTCAGTAGTTGTGGCACACGGGCTTAGTTGCTCTGCAGCATGTGGGATCTTCCTGGCCCAGGGCTCGAACCCGTATCCCCTGCATTGGCAGTCAGATTCTTAACCACTGCGCCACCAGGGAAGTCCCAAAGAGGCATTTTTTTGACCCCAGTCCAAAACTCCAGATGCCCTTGCTCTTATTTTTTGCTCTAATTAATACTGACATGTCTTGTAGTTACCAGAAAATACTTTGTCCTCTCATGCATAGTGTATTTACATATGCTGTTTTCACTGTTTAGAAGAACCCTTTCCTGCTTCTCCACATTGTAAGTTCCCATTTATCCAAGACTTGGGTCAGATGCTTCTTTCTCTGTGAAAACTTAAGGTGGTTTATTCACCTTCTGCACTTCATGGAAACTGATATTATATAGAATTATCTTGTAGTATAATTGTGTTTGTAATCTTTGACCTTACTAGAAGGTGAACTCCTTGAGATCAGAGACCATTGCCTCACGAGATACAGTATCCCAATTGTCAGCACCTAATAGTCACTCAAATTTGCTGAATGGACACCTCCTATAAAACTTATTCTAAAATCATGGATGCTGTCAGATCTCACTTCCCCAAATGCTAGATGAGGGGTTATATTAAGGTTTAGAAATAGCACCAGTAGTGCCCCCAATGAAGACACCCAGAACCTCCTGGGCCGTATTTTTGGCCTGACTTTTCCTATTGTTCTGCCCTTTCAGAATCAGCCCAACTGCTCTATAGAATTGAGAGCTATTTTAAGTTATTCCGGGCAACTGCTGGGTGGCCCAATTATGCTATCAAAACCTTAACAACCCCTACCCTTGCTGGCCTTTGAGTAGGGCACATATATTAACTATAGCAGCCTTCTAGCTGGTAAATCTGATGCTCGCTTTATTCCTACACAGCAATAAGTTTTCATGGCTATAAGGAGGCTTACAAAGTTATGATTGACTCCACAGCTCCTGCCAGTAACTAACTGCCCTCTGAGTTCAGAGAGGGGGTTTAAATTCTTATGCTATGTGATTTTTGTTTGTTTGTTTGTTTCCAAGTCCCCACTAGGCCAGTTAGCTGCAGTTCATAATTGACAGTTGTCTTAAATTCAAGTTTTATTGCTACTCCTTCCTGTATGTAGTGGCACTTAAATGTTTATTAGGAAATTAATCTTTTATTGCCTTCCTGCTATATTTTAATGGGGTGAAATAACAGACATTTTAAGAATAAGACACGTAAGTGTCTGGATTGTGTAAGGCTAAGGGATGTCAGATTTTGAGGATTATGGCCTTTGCACACACTCCCATAAGTCAGTATCTTTCACATTCAATCCTTTTAAACTCAGCACCTGCTTATATCTAAAGGCTAGTATGAAGCATAACCTATTACTACTGATATGAGTGAAAGCTAACAGACGTCATTAGACTATATGATATGCTGGGATCATTTTCTCTTATGCTCTGGTGGCAGGAGTCTGATGAGATGGATTCTCTGTAGCTATGCTGTAGATAGCATAAAATGGCATATCCTTTCTGAAAATCAATTTGGCAATATGGATGAAGAGTTCTAAAAATGTTCACGATCTTTCAGTCAGCAATTGTATTTCCAAGAATCTGTCTTAAGGAACTCGGAGAGGAAGATAAATATTTATGTATATAAAAGTCCAACATGTGAGTCTTTACTATCAAAGCATTATAATGCATAATAAATAAAGAAATATTAAATTATGGTATGTTCATATATTGGAATACATGTAGACATTTAGACTGACGATTAAGAAGAGTTTTTTAATGACATGAAACAATTTTTATACTATAATACTATATGGAAAAGGAAGGATCCCAAATTGTACATCTAACTGTAGTCTCAGATATATTAAATATATATGCATATAAAGAGAGGAAAGAAATATAAGACTAATAGTAGTTATTTCTGGGTAGTAATGACTGAATGCGAATATCTTTTTCATATTTTCTGCATACCCTTAACTTTCTATGATGACAATGTATTTTTATAGTGGGGGGTGGTGGAAGCTATTTTAAAAACAAAAGATGTTCATCAATAAACAAATGGATAAAATGTGGTATTACCCATAGAATGGAATATTAGTCAGCTATAAAAGGAGTGAAGTTCTGCTACATGCTAAACATGGATGAACCTTGAAAACATGCTAAGTGAAGTAAGCCAGACATGAAAGGACAAATATTACATGAGTCCACTTACATGAAATATCTACAACAGGCAAATCCACAGAGACAGAAAGTAGGTTAGAGATTATCAGAGGCTGGGGGAAAGGGGAATGGGGAGTTATTGCTTAATGGGTACAGAGTTTCTATTTGGGATCATGAAAAGTTTGGAAATAGATAATGGTGGTGGTTGCATAACATTGTGAGTGTAATTAATGCCACTGAATTGTACACTTAAAATTGGTTAAAACGGGAATCTAATTCTGGTGCTCTCTGGTGGATCAATGAGTCTGAACTTTTAAAAGCAACCTATATGGTTCTGAAAAAAAGTGGTCCCAAGACCAATTTTGAGAACTATTAATGGAACAAATAAAGAATGCTAGTGACAAAATTTTGAGAAAATAATAGTTTTAGTGGGATGGAAAACAAAAGGAGACAGCAGAGGAAATAAGGATACAATGAAGTAGGAGAAAGGACAAGAAGCAAAGCATAGAATTTTAAGGAAAGTCTTGGCAAATGCTGCAGAGTATCAGTGAAATGATGATGGAGAAGAAGCAGAATAACAGGTGAAATCATCTCTAAAAGAAAGAAGGGGAGGGACTGCCCTGGTGGTCCAGTGGTAAAGAATCTGCCTTCCAACGCAGGGGACATGGGTTCGATCCCTGGTTGGGGAACTAAGATTCCACATGCCGCGGGCAACTAAGCCCGCATGCCACAACTACGGAGCCTGTGTACCACAAACTACAGAGCCCAGGCACTCTGGAGCCCATGCGCCACAACTATAGAGTCCACACACCACAATTAGAGAGAGAAAACCCACACACTACAACTAGAGAGAAGCCCGTGAGCCGCAATGAAGATCCCACGTGCCGCAACAAAGACCCAATGCAGCCAAAAATAAAAGACAAATAAATAAATATTAAAAAAAAGAGAATTCTAGGGAAAAAAAAAAGAAAGAAGGGGAAATTGAGAACTGAGAGAGGCCAAGATGGCGGAGTAGAAAGACCCCTAAGCTCATCTCCTCTCACAAGCAACATCACAACTAACTACAGAACAACCATTGATAAAAAAGACTGGAACCCACCAGAAAAGATCTTCTGTAACTAAAGACATAAAGAAGGAACCACAACGAGACATGTAGGAGGGGCACACTTGAGATATAATCAAATCCCGTACCCCTTGGGTGGGCGACTGGAGAGTAATTATATTACAGAGGTTCTCCTACAGGAGTGAGAGTTCTGAGCCCCACATTGGGCCCCCCAGCCCAGGGGTCCGGTACCAGGAAGAAGAGCCCCCAGACTATTTGGCTTTGAAGGCCAGCGGGGCTTTATTGCAGGAGCTCCACAGGACTGGGGGGAACAGAGACTTCACTCTTAAAAGGTGCACACAAAATCTCATGTGCATCACGACTAAGGGCAAAAGCAGTAATCTGATAGGCGCCTGCGTCAGACCAACCTGCTGGTCTAAGATAGTCTCCTGGGTAGGCGGGGTAGGGGTTGGGGAACAGCTATGGCTCACCCTGGGGACACAGACACTGGTAGTGGGCATATCAGGGAGCATTCATCTGCATGAGCTCTCCTGGAGGCTGACATCTTGGCATCAAGACCTGGCCCCACCCAACAGCTTGTAGGCTCCAGGGCTGGGAGGCCTCAGGCCAAACAACTAACTAGGCATGAACACAGCCCCATCCACCAGCAGACACGCTGCCTAAAGACTTCCTAAGCCCACAGCCACCTCTAGACATGTCCCTGCCCACCAGAGGGCCAAGACCCCACTCCACGCACAAGTGGGCAGGCACTGGCCCCTCCTGCCAGGAAGCCTGCATAAGCCTCTAGACCAGCCTCGCCCACCTGTGGGCAGACACCAGAAGCAAGAACACTACAATTCTGCAGCCTGCAGACCAAGTCTGCAAACACAGGCCAGATACTTCCCTGGGACCAGCTGGCCTCTGGCCCTTGGGTGATGAGAGGAGAGTGCACTGCTGGGACGCACATGACATCTCCTACAGAGGGCCACTTCTCCAAAGTCGAGAAACATAATTAACCTACTACATACATAAAAACACAAATAGCAATTTAGATAAAATGAGACATCAGAGGAATATGTTTCAGACAATGAAGAACTGATGTAAAATTCCAGAAGAACTAAGTGATGTAAAATCCCAGAAGAACTAAGTGACGTGGAGATAAGCAATCTACCCAAAAAAAGAGTTCAGAGTAATGGTTGTAAAAATGATCAAAGAACTCAGGAGGAGAAGGGATGCACAAAGCGAGAAATGAGAAGTTTTTAATAAAGAATTAGAAAATATAAAGAACCACCAAACAGAATCGAAGAATACAATAACTGAAATGAAAACACACTAGAAGAAATCAATAGCAGACTAAATGAGGCAGAAGAATGGATCAGTGAGTTGGAAGACAGACTAGTGGAAATCACTGCCACTGAACAGAAAAAAGAATGAGAAGAAATGAAGACAGTTTAAGAGATCTCTGGGACAACATTAAGTACACTAATAATAAGATTATAGGGGTCCCAGAAGGAGAAGAGAGAAAGAAAGGTCCTGACAAAATATCTGAAGAGGTAATAGCTGAAACCTTCCCTAACCTGGGAAAGGAAAGTCACCCGAGTCCAGGAAGTACAGACAGTCCCATACAGGATTAACCAGAGAGGAACAGACTAGGACATATTGTAATCAAAATGACAAAAATTAAAGATGAAGAGAGAGTATTAAAAGCAACAAGAGGGAACTTCTCTGGTGGTGCAGTGGTTAAGAATCCGCCTGCCAATGCAGGGGACACGGGTTCGAGCCCTGTTCTGGGAAGATCCTACATGCCACAGAGCAACAAAGCCCGTGTGCCACAACTACTGAGGCTGCACTCTAGAGCCCATGAGCCACAACTACTGAAGCCTGCGCGCCTAGAGCCTGTGCTCCACAACAAGAGAAGCCACCACACTGAGAAGCCCGCACCACAATGAAGAGTAGCCCCCACTCACTGTGACTAGAGAAAGCCCGCAGGCAGCAACAAAGACCCAACACAGCCAAAAATAAATAAATAAATAAATATATATATATATATATATATATATATATATATATATATATATATATATATATATATATAGATAAAGCAACAAGAGAATAGCATCAAATAACATACGAGGGAACTCCCATAAGGCTATCAGCTGAATTTTTGGAAGAAACTCTGCATGCCAGAAGGGAGAGATGATATACTCAAAACAATGAAAGGGAAATACCTACAACCAAGAATACTCTACTCAGCAAGGCTCTCGAGGTTCAGATGTGATGGAGAAATCAAAAGCTTTACAGACAAGCAAAAGCTAAAAGAATTCAGCACCACCAAACCAGCTTTAAAACAAATGTTGAAGGAACTTCTCTAGGCAGAGAAGAAAAGGTCACAACTAGAAACAAGAAAATTACAAAATGGAAAAGCTTGCTGGTAAAGGCAAACATACAATAAAGCATGATATCATCCACACACAAAGCCAGTAGGGAGTTCAAAAGACAAAAGTAGTAAAATCATCTGTATATACAATAAGCAGTTAAGGGATACACAAAAAATTAGATATAAAATATAATACCAAAAACAGCAATCATGAGCGTAGGAGAATACAAATGCAGGGCATCTAAAATGCATTTGAAATTAAGAGATGAGCAACTTAAAACAAGCATGCATATACAGACTGTTATACAAAAAGCTCATGGTAACCATAAAACAAAAATCTATAAAAGATATACACACAAAAAAGAAAAAGGAATCCAAGCATAACACTAAAGACAGCCATCAAATCACAAGAGAAGAGAACAAAAGAAGGGGAAGAAAAGACCTGCAAAAACAAATCCAAAACAATTAACAAAATGGCAATAGGAATATGCATATTGATAATTACCTTAAATGTAAACAGACTGAATGCTCCAACCAAAAGACACAGACTGGCTGAATGAATACAAAAATAGGACCCATATATACGCTGCCTACAAGAGACTCCCTTCAGATCAAGAGACCCATACAGACTGAAAGTGAGGTACTCCACACCAATGAAAATCAAAAGAAAGCTGAAGTAGCAATACTTATGTCAGACAAAATAGACTCTAAAATAAAGACTGTTACAAGAGACAAGAAGGACACTACATAACAATCAAAGGATCATTCCAAGAAGATATAACAATTGTAAACATATATGTACCCAACATAAGAGCACCTCAATATACAAGGCAAATGTTAACAGACATAAAAGAGAAACCGACGGTAACACAATAATAGTAGGGGACTTTAACAACCCACTTACATCAATGGACAGATCATCCAGACAGAAAGTCAATAAGGAAACACAGGCCTTAAGTGACACATTAGAGCAGATGGACTTAACTGATATTTATAGAGCATTCCATCTGAAAGCAGCAGAATACACATTCTTTTCAAGTGTACATGGAACATTCTCCAGGACAGATCACATGCTGGGCTACAAAGCAAGCCTCGGTAAATTTAAGAAAACTGAAATCATATCAAGCATCTTTTCCAACCACAACAGTATGAGGTTAGAAATCAACTACAAGGAAAAAAACTGCAAAAAACACAAACACATGGCGGCTAAACAATATGCTACTAAACAATCAATGGATCCCTGAAGAAATCAAAGAGGAAATCAAAAAATACCTTGATACATGTGAAAACGAAAACATGACAATCCAAAACCTATGGGATGCAGCAAAAGCAGTTCTAAGAGGGAAGTTCATAGAGATACAAGCTAAGAGGGAAGTTCACAGAGATACAAGCTTACCTCAGGAAACAAGAAAAATCTCAAATAAATGACCTAACATTACACCTAAAGCAACTAGAGGAAGAAGAACAAACAAAACCCAAAGGCAGCAGAAGGAAAGAAATCATCAAGATCTAAGCAGAAATAAATGAAACAGAGACTAAGAAAACAATAAAAAACATCAATAAAACTAAAAGCTGGTTCTTTGAAAAGGTAAACAAAATTGACAAACCTTTAGCCATACTCAGCAAGAAAAAAAGGAAGAGGGCTCACATCAATAAAATCAGAAATGAAAAAGGAGAAGTTACAACCAATACCACAGAGATACAAAGGGCCATAAGAGGCAACAAGCAACTATATGCCAATAAAATGGACAACCTAGAAGAAATGGACAAATTCTTAGAAAGGTACAATCTCCCAAGACTGAACCAGGAAGAAATAGACAATATGAAGAGAACAATTACCAGTACTGAAATTGAATCAGTAATTTAAAAACTCCCAGAAAACAGAAGTCCAGGACCAGATGGCTTCACAGGTGAATTCTATCAAACATTTAGAGAAGAGTTAAAACATATCCTTCTGAAACTATTCCAAAAAACTGCATAGGAAGGAAAACTTCTGAACTCATTCTATGAGGCCACCATCACCTTGACACCAAAACCAGACAAAGACACCACAAAAAAAGGAAATTACAGGCCAATATCGCTATGTTGAACCCAGATGCAAAAATCGTCAACAAAATAGTAGCACCTGAATCCAACAATACATTAAAAGGATCATACACCATGATCAAGTAGGATTTATCCCAGGGATGAAAGGATTTTTCAGTATCCACAAATCAATCAGTGTGATACACCACATTAACAAATTGAAGAGTAAAAAGCATATGATCATCTCAATAGATGCCAAAAAAGCTTCTGATAAAATTCAACATCCATTTATGATGAAAACTCTCCAGAATGTGGGCATAGAGGGGACTTACCACAACATAATAAAGGCCACATATGACAAACCCACAGCTAACATCATACTCAATGGAGAAAAGCTGAAAGCATTTCCTCTAAGATCAGGAACAAGACAGGGATGCCCACTACCACATTATTCAGCATAGTTTTGGAAGTCCTAGCCACAGCAATCAGAGAAGAAAAAGAAATAAAAAGAATCCAAATTGGAAAAGAAGTAGTAAAACTGTCACCGTTTTCAGATGACATGATACTATACATAGAAAATCCTAAACATGCCACCAAAAAATTACTAGAGCTCATCAATGAATTTGGTAAAGTTGCAGAATACAAAATTAATGCACAGAAATCTGCTGTATTTCTATACACTAACAACAAAATAGCAGAAAGAGAAATTAAGGAAACAATCCCACTTACCTTTGTATCAAAAAGAATAAAATACCTAGGAATAGAGACCTCCCTAGGGAGGCAAAAGACTTGTACTCCGAAAATTATTAAGACGCTGATGAAAGAAATTGAAGACGACAAAAAACAGATAGAAAGACATACCATGTTCTTGGATTGGAAGAATCATAATTGTTAAAATGACCATACCACCCAAGGCAATCTACAGATTCAATGCAATCTCTATCAAATTACCAATAGCATTTTTCATGGAACTGGAACAAAAAATTTTAAAATTCGTGTGGAAACACAAAAGATCCTGAAAAGCCAACACGATCTTGAGAAAGAAGAATGGAGCTGGAGGAATCATGCGCCTTGATTTCAGACTATATTACAAAGCTACAGCAATAAAACAGTAGGATACTGGCATGAAAACAGACACATAGATCAATGGAACAGAACAGAAAGCCCAGAAATAAAGACACGCATTTATGGTCAATTAATCTATGACAAAGGAGGCAAGATACAACGGAGAAAAGACAGTCTCTTCAATACCTGGTGCATGGAAAACTGGACAGCTACATGTAAAAGAATGAAATAAAAACATTCTCTAACACCATATATAAAAATAAACTCAAAATGGATTAAAGACCTAAATGTAAGACCAAATACTATAAAACTCTTAGAGGAAAACAGAGGCAGAACACTCCTTGTATTTTTTTTTTTTTTGGCCATGCCACGCGGCTTGCGGGATCTTAGTTCCCCGACCAGGGATTGAAACTGTGCCCCTGCAGTGGAAGCACAGAGTCCTAACCACTGGACCGCCAGGGAAGTCCCATATATACTTCAATTTTAAAAAACAGTAAAAAAAAAAAAAAAAAAAAAAGATCTGGGACTTCCCTGGTGGTGCAGTGTTTAAGAATCCGCCTGCCAATGCAGGGGACATGGGTCCAATTCCTGGTCTGGGAAGATCCCACAAGCTGCAGAGCAACTAAGCCTGCGCGCCACAACTACTAAGCCTGTGCTCTAGATCCTGCGAGCCATAACTACTGAAGCCCATGCGCCTGGAGCCCGTGCTGTGCAACAGGAGAAGTCACCGTACTGAGAAGTCCGCACACCACAATGAAGAAGAGCCCCTGCTCGCTGCAACTAGAGAAAGCCCACGTGCAGCAACGAAGGCCCAACGCAGCCAAAAATAAAAAAAAAGCTCTGCACATAGGGAAAAAAAGGGCAAACTTTATGTTATGTTTATTTTACCACACACAAAAAACAGGAAAAAAAAAAACCCAAAAAAGCAGGATATTTAAAGAATGTAAGACTGCTGTGTAATAGTAAGTTGAATGGTACATAGTGTTTCTCTTTTACTCTCCTGTACTCAGAGCTGTACATCCATTGACACCTGAGGCCCTAGCTGGAGGAAGAAGGAACTGCAGTAAGGGTCAACAAATAACTTTAGGTTCTCCTTCTGTATAACTGGTTCAAGAAAAATAAGAGCCAAGAAGAGGAAAATATAAACAGTAAAACTTATGTGTACAATTACAAAATTTCAATTCCCAGCCCTAAGCTTTCTCCTGAGTGCCGGCTCTCTATGGCTAACTTCTTGCAAAACAATTCCACCTAGAATAATCAGTATCGCTTAAACTTAACAGGCCCCAAACAAACTCATCATGGGAGTCAGCATGCTATAGACTATAAATGAAGAATAAACACAGTTCCTACTGTCAAGACTCTTACAATCTACTGCAAACAGACTACTTGGTTAATAAGTAATCATATCCTACAATATGAGGCTGTAATAATAAACACATTATAGCAGAGCAATTTAAGCTAAGGGCAGTGGAAGTACAGATAAAGTGCTGATGAATTATGCCTGGAAAGATAGGGAAGGTTTCATGGAGACAGAATCATACCTTAGTTAAGATAGAAGCTGTCCTCTGAATATAATAGTAAAACTCTGTGAAACAACTAGACCATCTGAACCAGAGAAGCAGATTTTTGGTGACATTTCTTACTAAATACATCTGATGAAATCAATTATCTCTGAGAAATGAAACAGATCCTACTTTTGATAGATGCATGTTATCATCAGAAGAAAGGTGACAACATGGTCACTATAGTCAACTAGATTACCAAGTAAGAAGCACATCCAAATATCTTCAAATGTCATAGAACATAAAACATTTTCAGAAACTTAGTTCTGGATTATACTCTCAGAGTTCACATAGGAATTTCTTCCTAAAACCTGGTATTTACTTGGCTTTTTTGTATGAAACAGTCTCTGACACTCCCCTGCCCCTTTTTGACAGCTTTGGATTTCTCTGTCTTTGGTAACAGGTAAAAGAAATCTACATATGATTGAATTTATTACCCCAAATTAACAAACTAGGGAATACATACAAGACCAGAGAAGCCTCTCTTAATTCAAACAGTCCTTTAGTTTTTAAGTATTTGAAGAGGACATAAATTAAGCTTTAGGAGGGGAAAAAAATTACTGATACTGGCAGCCTAGAAAGTAAGATTAAAATTTTACTTGGCAAAAGTGCATTCAATAAGTTTTTGAAACCCAACTCTGATCTCTCTGTTCCAACCCACCAAACCAAGTACTTTCTATTGGTTTGATGTTTTGAAGGTCAAAGTACAGAAAACATAGTAATATTATTTTTGCTTTACAACAATGGTAATGGTATCTTCTCTTTTCAAATGTTTTTATCTGCTTTCCTTAAACTGCCAAAAACCAAAAAGATAGTATCTTCCAGAGTTCAGCACTTTGAAAAAAGCTGAAAACATCCCAAGTTAAAAATAACGAAATTGTAAAATAATTGTTTCTTCTATTCGAAGACGTATATATTTTTTCATATCTTAATGTTTCTGAAAACTGCACACGTTTTCATGTATACATTTAATATAGTAGTTTCTTTTTTCCTCCAAGAAGCTGTTTTTAAACCAAGCGTGTGTCATAATTTTCTTAAAAAAAAAAAATGAAAAAAAATCTGCTTTAATTATAGTAACACAAAACATAATGTTTGAGGCAAGCCAGATTATACAGTACACTAGATATGCCTAAACAAAATTATTTTAGATCTGCAAAGTGTTATATAAAGTACAAATATCTTGGTTCTCAAAAAATCAATTTTAGAAAGAGGGAAAGGAAGAAAGCAAACCTTCCCATTTTAGTTTCAAACATTCAGAATGTTACAGCTGTTACCTTACAGTGTTAATTTTCTTTATGCATATTTTCTCTGTACAACTAGTCTGTGAGGGTTGGAAGACATCACACACACACACACACACACACGGGGGTGGGAGTGCAACAAGAGCATGTACATGCCTATTATGTACCATTAATTTTCTGTGTGACGTTTTGGAGATATGTGTCCCCAAACAGAACTGCACTGGCAATACCAACAAAAAAGAATTAATAATATAGTTTAATACATGCTATAATAAAATTAAATACAGGGCATTATGGAGGCACATAGGAAAGGCGTCTAACCCTTCTTTGCATAAATGTGTATGTGTGCTACCAGGAAGGCTTCTGGGAGGAAATAACACCTACATTAATACCTGAAAAAGGAGAAAAAGCAATGTCCTTGGAAATACTGATGGGAATTTCTTTTATCTATAATGTTAAGTAATGAATTGTACATGGCAGGTGCTCAATAATACAGGATATAAGGCAGGTACTGTCCCTTTCTTAGGGGGGAGTTTGGAAGAATAGAGAGGAAGGAGGGGCAGGAGGAGAGGAAAAGGCCAATAGTGGGTATAAGAAAGTATAACTAAAAAGACCAAAGCAGGATAAATCAATGAATAAAATGAACTCTGGTTTTGACATACTTAGTTCAAACCTGGAATTCAGCACTTACTAGCTATGTGATCTTGGGCAGATACCTGACTCTCTAAGTCTCAGCTTTCTTATCTGTAACCAGTAACAACCAACCATGAGACACTGTGAAGCTGAAATGGATAATACATATTTGTTTATCTGTCTAGCTGTCTAATTAGTTTCCCTACTAGATTTTAAGCTCTAAATGACAGAGACTATGAATAATATCTTATGAATCACTGCCTAGCAAAATGCTTGGCATACAGCAGATATGCACTACCATTAAAAACTTATTATGATAATTTCGACTACAAATAAACCATGACCTCAGCACACCATTATAACTAGTTTGATTATATTCTGAAGAGATCAAAGACTGATAACCGACTGGTTCTTTATTTCACTATAAAACACTAAAAGTTTTATTAATTATAAGAACCATAAAGTCTTCCAAATTTGAACAAAACCAAACATTTAGACAAGCATGCCCCTGGAAATATTATACAGTTAAAATCTATACTTCAAGGAGGTGTAAATATAATCTTTTCCTCTCTCTAAAGAAGTGTTTTCAACCAAGGGTGATTTGCCCCCCCAGAGAACATGCAATAACGTCTGGAGACGTTTTTGGTTGTTGTAACTGGGGATCTAGTGGGTAGAGTCCAGGGATGTTGCCAAACATCCTACAATGCACACGATAGTTCCCACAGTAAAGAATTGTCTGGTTCAAAATGTCAACAGTGTTGAGGTGAGGAGGGGTGGGCATGGAGTCAGAGAGTAGAAAGGTAGGCAAAAATATAAGATTGCCTGAACACTTATAAGTAGGTTAGGTTTAACATTATCAGAATTCATGTCCATTATTATCACTTATTCTTTTTTTTTAATCAAGCTGTGATTTTTTTTTAAACATCTTTCTTGGAGTATAATTGCTTTACAGTGTTGTGTTAGTTTTTGCTGTATAACAAAGTGAATCAGCTATACTATACATATATCCCCATATCCCCTCCCTCTTGCGTCTCCCTCCCTCCCACCCTCCCTATCCCACCCCTCTAGGTGGTCACAAAGCACCGAGCTGATCTCCCTGTGCTATGCAGCTGTCAAGCTGTGATTTTTAAAGAGAGGCTTAGATTTGCTTTTTCTCAAATATACCCCAGATAGAGAATGATCTCTCTGAAAATTATTTTAGGTCAATGAAAATATATAAAAGCTTTCAATAGCTCAGAAAAAAAAAAAGCATTTTAAATGCTTAATTTCAAGACTTGCAAATGAAGTTCTAATATTTATCAGAGTAAGAATGCACAGCCACATCAAGCTGAATGGAAAAAAGATACATGTGGCTTACATTTCCTACTATTTTATCAGTATATTGACTTTGAAAGTACAAAGCAGATTTAAACGATGTGTTCATTCATTCATATATGCATGGTTGAAGGAATATGTAGCACTTTGCCATTTCACTGCCTTTTTTTTGGGGCACTTTGCTATTTTTTTAATAGTAATCCCCATCACCACATTGTTTCTGATCTATGTTTCGCAGCACATGTCCATTAATAATCTACTAAAAATTGTGATGTGGTGCCACACAAAGTAATGACATAATGAAATCTAACTGATGGCAGTGAAAATTTTAACATTGGTTACTATCAGAAATGGAATCATTAGGTAGCAGTAGGTCTAGATGGTAACAAATCACAAACAGTTGATGTTATTATAATTTTTCCTGAGTATCTTTTGAAATAACATCAATCTTTGGCTTCAGATTTGAGAAAAGTAGTATCATCAAAATATAATAAAATAATTTAAAAATTTAATGAATAATTTTTGAAAGAGGTCTAATAAGAAATCCAATTCATGTAAAGCTATTGCTAGAGCTTGGCTGAGGTAATGCTTTGAGAGACTGTGTATGGGAAAAAAGTCCACCCTACTGGAAGAAATCTTTGGGTTTCTTTATTTCTGTATCATTAGAAAAAAATCTTATTTTACATTAAAATTCAAGAGTGGTTCCATAATTTTGACATATATGCAAATACTTTGAGTCTGAAAAGTATAATGAATCCCTTAGCTGTCTACTAAAATCATTTTTTTTGACAATCATCCAATTTATACAATAAGCAAATTCAATAGCTATAGTCCTTCAAAAAGACAATACCAGATTCATCTAAGCTGATATTTTACATTTGAAAGTGTGGATAATTATTTGTGAATGTGCTACTTGTCCACATAACAATTTACAAAGTGATCATACCTCTTCAATACCAGCTATATTATTCACAGCCAGTTTTTTCAGAGAACTCTGAAGTTTTTTGTCATCAGCTGTAGCTGTTCTATGTACCACCTTCTTCTTTCTGCGAGCTGTACCCTGAAAGATAACCGAACAGAAGTGTTAGCATGCCATGCATTTGACAACTGCAATCACTTGTCTTCCTCTACATAATATTCTAACTAATATTCTAACATAATATTCATAATATTCACTCAAGAAATTGCCAACTTAGACTTAATAGTGAGGTGGTGCCACACACAGTAATGACATAATGAAATCTAATGAATGATTAGATGATTAATAAGACCGCTCAGAGTTGTGACTGTCAGCCTAACCCAGATTTCTGAAGGTCAGTTTCTAGCCAATTTTTCTTATTCTTTTCAATATCCAGCGTTTATCATTTTAACATTGTGTTTCAAGAAAATACGTTTCTAATAAAAAAATTGTTTCTAATAAAAAATAATTTATAATTTCAAGATAATTTAGTGTGCTTTATATCAACTTTCAAACATTATAAGGAATGCTTTTTTTAACAGTGCCTACCACCCCCTGACAATAAAGTCTAAAGATATTCTGCAACTTTGGAGATTATGACATAATTAAGAGTCAAATGCCTATTATGTGAGTGTTCTAGAGTCCTAGAACCCAGGAATGAAAAAGATCAAGTTCTTACTTCAAGGAGCACACATTACAGTGTGAAGGAAAAGTCAATAAATATATAAACAAATTAGATCATTTCAAACAGGACAAGGGTATTAAGAAAAAAAATAACATAGTGACAAGAATATCAGATGGGGTAAAGCATTACTTTATTACAATGTTCAGGGAAGGCCCCTCTGAAGAGGTGACGTATGAGCTGAGACCCATGGGAAGACCTAGGGGAAGAGTGATCCAAGCAGAATGAAACAAGAGTGAACCTTTTATTTCTAGAGAAAGCAGGCCAGTATGGCTAGAGCAGAGTAAACAATGGGAAAGGAGGAGGAAAATGAAATCAGAAAGATCGGTAAGGGCCAGATCATGTGGCCTAGAATCCCATGGGCAGGAGTTGGACTTTATTCCAATTGCAATAGGAAGCCACTGGAAGGTTTTAAGCATGAAAATGACCGGATCTGATTTATGATTTTAAAAGATGACTGAGGTTGCTGTGGAAAATGAACTATAATGAGATCAATCAGGAAGTTACTGTAGCAGTCCTGATGAGAAATGAGGGTTGTGGCAGTGGAGATGGTGAGAGCTCAGACTTTCAGAAGAACCAACAGGACTTGCTGATGGACTGGATATGGGATATGAGGGAAAAAAGGAATCTACAATGTTTAGAATTTTGACCTGAGCAAATAGGTTGAAAATTATACTATTTACTGAGATAGGAAAAGTTCATTTCTAAATGGATACTTTGAAACTCCAAATACATTTTTTCCATTGAAAAACTATTTAAAACAATGAATTAAATTCCTGAGCCAATTTAAAAAAATGTAACCTAAAGCAGGACTGAAACACTGCCAAGAGCAGTCTATATCTTGAGGGCTAAATCTTTCTGAGACCTGGCAGGAGTAAAGAAAAAGGAAAGGAGGTTTCAATCTCTGGGTAGCTCCTGCAGTATTACTCAGGCAATCAGGCTTATAGAGGGTAGGCAGGAGCCTCAGTCTCAGCAACTCTGGTGGGAGTAGAAGAGAGTCCTGTGGCTAGCAGCAGAGGTTGTAATGAAATCCAGTTAAAGGATGAACTAAGAGTGACTCTTTACATAGATGGCCATTTATTTATGATGTGTTCCTGACTCAGGGAGAGGTCAACTGCTTGCTGCATACAACTCAAATGATCCTCACGCACCTCAAAGTCAACATGCCTAAAAGCTTATCAGTCCACCAAACTACTCTTCTTATATTTCCTAAGTTTTGTAGCTCTAAAACCAGAAATTTGAAGGTCATCCCAGAATCCTCTCACCCCTTCATCCCCCATATTCTATTGGTCATTAAATTGTGTCATATCCAGTTCCTGAATTTGTGTCCCACATACTACAGCAGTAGCTTCTCGATTGTTCTCCTCTATGCCAAACTTGTTTTATTTCATTTTCCACAATGCTGGCAGCTACCTTTTAAAATGACTGTTATTTCCTTCTTAAAATGCTACAGTAGTTTACTGTTGCTCTTGCCTATACGACAAAATCCTAATCTCCCTAGTATGGCATACAAAACTATGATCTAACCCTAAAGTACCTGGTTGTTTCATTTGCTACCATTCTTTACCCATTATTTACTCTAAACTCTAGCTATAACAAACTAAAGCAAGCCGTTCCATTAAGCACCATGCTATCTCAGCATCCTATGGGCCTTTGCATGTGTGAGAATGACAATACCCCCTTCACCCTACCCACTTATCCTTGCACCTGTTCTTGTTTATTCTTCAAATCTCAGCTCAGTGATGACGTCCTTATCTCTCCTAGGCAGGAGCACCTTGTACTTCATTTTAACATTTACTATTCTATAGTGGAATTGTGAGTATGTCTCTCTTCCAAGCTGAACTGTGTCAAGAGCAGGAAACCTTGACTTATTTATGTACTGTGTGCTTGGCCCAGAGTACATTCTCAATAAACCAGCTGAATGAATGTGCCAACTATCTGGTTTAAAATATATAATAGTGATGTGCTGCATCAAGCTCTTCAGGTATATTCTATGGTTCTTGAATATTCCTAGTTTTTGCATTGGTACATTACACTTGCTGCTACAATGTGACTAGTACTTTGGTTATAGGAATGTGTTAATATGACTCCAGAGTCATATAACTGTATCACTATGAAAGGAGGAGAAAGTACTAGTTGTTTCTCCCCTTCTCCCTCTCCTGTCCCCATCCCCAGAAACTGTGGTTATCATCAAAGTAAATGACACAGTGGGGCTGCTACATAGTGTCCTACCTACCCCCTTCCTAGGTCTGAGGTAAGTACTATTCATGCTTTTCCTTTTACAAAGATTGTATTGGGCAGAGATAAAGGTAGAATATTCTCCTTGAGCCTGAGGCTGGAGCTGAAGGGAATCAAAGATTTTCAGTGTTCAGAACTAGATCTTCCTTAGGCTTCAAAGTACATGGAAAAAGAATGCTTATGTTCATATTCACCAACATAGACAAATAGGTAGGAATTTGGGAGGAAAACCTAGCAATGAACAAATGTACCATCAACTTGAGCATCTCCCACTGTAAACCTAACTGAAGCAGTAGGGGCATCCAGTCAAGATAACCTTAATATCTGGGATGCCCTGAGGGTGAGTCTAACATAATAATAGCTGTCATTTATTAAGTGTTTAGTCTGTGCCAGACACCGTTTTAGGTGTTTTAGAAATATTATTCTATCGTTAGAAGCATCTTATATAGGATCACTTTTGTTTTGCAGATGCGAAAATGGAAGCTTAACAAGGTTGGTTAACTTGTTCGTATCATATAACCACCATATGTTAAGAAGACTCAAAGGTGCCTATTTCAATTGCACCATCAGAGAGAGAGATCTTCTAATTACCTATTTTAGATATAGACAAATTATTTTCAAATTGGAATGTGGTTTAATCTTGATTGTTTAAAAGATTTTAGATTTTCAATGACCACAAATCCAAAATAATGACACTATCTGGTAATAATACATTCTCCTATCAGTTTTTCTTATGCCACACTCACCTTGCCCCCTATCCGGACCTGAGCCTGAAGTTTGGCTAACTTTTCTTGATTCATGCTGTTGGTAAATCTAGGGGGGGAAAAATAAATTTGTTAAAGTCACTGTTTTATTTACCAAAAAAAAATAACTGTTTATACAACAGTACCTTCTGGTTCACTGAACCTGTAATATGCATCACCACCACAATCATATTGTCTATATTCTTAAAAACATTAATAACTTGTTCTAGCTTCATAAGCCAGACAGTAAAATATCCAAAATTAAATAATACCAAGAGGGAGCTGAATTTACAAACAGAAAATAGAATGGGATTCAAAGTTACCTATTCGAAGATCCCTCCTTAAAAGCATGATTCAGTACTTTGGCATTCAATAAAACCTAACCAATTATGAAATCTCTGCAAGCCAGTTTTTCCCCCAAAGATTTTTACAGCAGAGAGCTGTTACCAAATTAGCACAACCTTTAAGTAAACATTTTTCTCTCAAATCACATTCTGTATTTCTTTAAACCATAAATAGAAGACCAAAATAAAAAAGAAAGAAAGAAAAAGGAGAAAAGAAAAGAAATCTGGACAAAGAAAAAAATACAATAGGTTGTGTAGCTGTCAAGATGTGAGGTAGTCACGTCCTCTATTCAAGGTCAGGTGGTATGTTAATAATAGGAAAAGAGAACCAGATTTTCAGACATTCAATGCTTCTGCAGCACTTTCCACGGAGGTCATTCTATACCATGCACTAATATAATATAGTATGTCATACTTGTCAAGATATTCTTGCATATAAGATAAAATGCCTCCTTGCACAATTTGACAAAAACCTATCTCTGCTACATTGATGCTAAATTTTGTGGGGAGGAGGGGAAGAGGAGACTCTTAAAAATAAACTTTTAAAGGCTAATCTTGATTCTGAAAACTCTAAGACCATTATAAAGTCATGAATCCTACTCTGGTCAGTCCTTTCCTACTAAGGAAAAAAGTTCTTCAGTTTATAATGGGCCATAACATTCCACACTATGTAAACAAATAAAAGCCAATGTTAAAAGTCTTGTTTTACTTGTTCTTGAATCAACAGATCATTACTGAGATATGAGAGAGGGAATAAAGGATAAGGGTGTTGTCAAAACTTTTTGGCCGATTCTCTAAACTCTTTATAATCATCATTCAGATGAAAGAGCTACTGTTTTCTTCATTTCAGAGATGAAAGAGAATCAAAGACTACATAAGTACTAATCATTCTGTACTCTGACACTGTACTTAGGCACTAACCTGTATATCTCTCTGCTTTAAGGCCAAAGTCCAGTTCCTAAATAACATTTAGAATTTATAATTTCTCAGTCTTTACTCAGCACTGTATCACAGTGCTCAAGCAGCTAAAATACTCTTTCATAGGAGCGAGTGTGATTAGAGTACAAAATCAGGAGACTTAGGTGTGTGGCAATCTCAACTGCCATGGACTTAAATCTGCTGATGTAAATCCCAATCTCTACACTCAATATCTACAGAAAAGGACCAATATTCACTACTCTCAAAGGAATGTGGCCATGAAGGTGTAGTGAACTAACAAAGAGCCTAAGGAATTTTTTACAAAAAAAAGGGGATAAGTGAAAATATTAGAACCAGAGACAGGGTAAACCTTTTGGGACTCTTTGGCATTTTGAAGTAACAACCCCCAAGAGAAGAGATGGAAGCCAAAATAAAGTCCTGACTTGTTTGAAACGAAGCAACAAAATTAACTCTTTATATCAATGTGTAGACAAGAAAGAACAGAGTCCATTCCAGATAATCAGTATAACAGAAAACCTGTTCCCAGGGAGTATCTCAGAGAAAAAGCATTTCAGGGAGGTTGGAAGCTCAAGGTTGGTAGGGGAGGAAGAAGAGTGGTCCTTTGTCTACTAGCAGGTTGGGGTGCATGGCATTCAAGTAGGAAATTAGATTGGACTCAGTCTATGAGAGAAGAGATTTCAAGCTCAGAATTTGGAATAGACCTCAAAGATCACCTGCTTTAACTCCCTATTCCTCAATCAACCTTCATTTTATTGTACCCATTATTTGTCTTGTACATGCGGCCATCTCAAATACTTGCAAGTAGCAGCAGGGTATAAATTATAAATAAATAAAAGTTCACCTCCCTCCCAATTTAATAGATTTGGAAATGAGGGCCCAGAAGGGAGAAGTCACTTCCTAGGCCCAAAAAGAAGAAGTAACTTCCTAAGGCCATATGATTAGTGAGTTCTTCCTTGGGGATCCTAGGATCTTTTAGCCCTTTCCTCAAGGATTCACAAAAAGATGCAAATAATGAGGTTATGATCAACATTTATTGAGTGCCTAAGTTACAAGCATCATGGTAGGCACTTTCACATACACCATGTTCGCAAAGAGATAAAATAATTTCAATCTTTAATCCTGACTTTTTATTTTGTGGGTTACTCTATCTAATAAGAGAGGCACAGGCTTTGGAATCAGAAGGATCAAGTTTCCACCACTTAGGGCTTCAGAACGGTATTTTACTTCTCTGAATTTCTATCCCTTCCGTATTAGGAAAAGTGTAACACCACATACTTCACAGAGTTGTTTTAAGAGTTAAAGATTAAGGTATCAAGCACAGGGTATAGCTCACAGCAAATACTCAAAAACTGGTAACTACTGTTACCATTCCCTAAGGGACAGATCTGGTAGAGTGAAAGAACGTGGGAACGGAAGTTGAAACCTCATTCACGAGCTGTGTAACACTGCCCGTCGGTCAATCATCAACTTCCTGACAGCCTACTATGCATCAGGCAGTGTGATGGGGCTATAAAGATGGGCAAGGCAATGTCTCAGAGAGGGTGGCAGACTTTAAACAAACATTGCCATTACGAGGTGAAGAGCGCTGCAACGGAATTCGGTCTCCAGCGCTCGGGAGCGGGGGCTGCTAGCCTCAGTTTCCCTATCTGTCTAGTGGGAGGATCAAACGAGATGACAGCAGATAGGCTGTATAAAGCTCACAGCATTATTGTTGTGAATAATGAAGAATAACAGGACAGAGGCGGGGGACCACCTGCCTCCTGGGACTGGATCTGGGCGGCAACAGCGCAGGCCCGCTCGCCCACAGAAAGCGGTGGTGCTGGGGACCTTTCCTCAGGTGCCGACCCCCAGCTGCGCCGCCGGTAACCGACAGGCCAAGCCAGCCGCCTCCGCCCCCACTCGGCGCGCCACAGCGGAAGTGGCAGCCCCAGCAGTTGGCGGGTGTCGGCAGAAAAGGGCGGGGGGAGACCGTGCGCAGCGGCCTAAGGCCGTGGAGTGGCGGGACCGCCGGGGGTCTCACCTGAAGCAAGGAGGGTCCTCCAACACCAGCACGCGGCAAGAGCAAAATGGCTGCCTCAGTCGAGACAGAGAAAGACGAAGGCGGCCGCGGCGGCGGGAGTCGGTCCCACGTGACACATCCGGCCCCGCCTCTCTCTCACCAGAGCAGCCTATCCCGGGAGCCCATATACGAACTACAAAGCCCAGGCTGCTCTGCGCCTCCCAATAGAAAAGCGGCAGGTGCCGCTGCATTCTGGAGCTTGCAGTCTCCCTGGTGTTCCATTGTGTCCGTTCCTGCAGTTTGTAGGGAGCTTAATAAAAGGGCTGTGTGTATTTTTGTTTGGATGTCTACTTTTGCCGGATGTCTTTAACTAGGAATTAAGTACGCACTGTCGAGCTTAACTAGTGCGGACTCACGAGTGTGCATACTCAACTAGTCTCCACTCAGGAGGAGACACGGGAAATTTTGACCTGTTTGTCATGCATCAGAGAGGAAAACTGAGAAATTCTTAACCCACGAATTTTAAAAACAACAGAAACAAATAGATTTAACCAGAAGAAGCTTTACACTTTAAGTGCCTGCAGTAACTTATGTCTTGGTGCCCTGAAGAGCTAGGTCAATTTTGCAATGAGAGGTTCCAAGTTTGGTTTTCTCTGAGCTTGCATCAGTTGATTGCATCATCGCTGAGTGGAAGAATTTGGGTTACAAGGAAAAATAAGGTGCAGTGCTTCTTCTCCAGCAGGAAGGGGCATTCTTGCAGGCACGAGACCATGCACCGCAGAACAGACTTGCCAGGTCTCTTCGAGACTCGATCAGGAACCTAAGAATGAAATGCAGTTGTCTGCCTTTTTTTTATTTGCGAAGGGGGAGGGGTGACCCGAAGCCAATGGGCACCCCGCCCACTGTTGGGTGCTGCTGACTTCACAGATCAATAATTTGCGTAGTGAATATTAAGTGCAGCGGTTTTTGGGGGGAGGGGCTAGCCTGCAGGCGGACGCAAGCAGCAACGGTTCTCCCGAGCCTCCTCCCCATCCCCCCACTATCTCGGCCCATCTTTTCTCTCGGTCCTCGGACTGAAAGTCCGGAACCTGGGGAAGCAACTAGCGCTCAAAAGCAGCCCCCACAACCTTCTTCGTGATCTGCACCTTTAAACTCTCACTTCGTCCCAAACCGGACCCCGGAGGCACCACCCACATCCGTCTAACGTCACTTCCTTCAGGATTAGGAAAAAAAAAAAAAAAAACATCTGGGAACGAGAGCGGATGGGCTGAGCCGCACTTGGGAAACCGCGCGGACTTTCTGCTAAGACTCGGGCCCTACGTCTGCTCAGCCCCGTGGCTCCGCGCACCTACCACCATGGAGCTGCGGCCTCGTCTCGGAGCCACCTGTTTGCTGGGCTTCAGTTTCCTGCTCCTCGTCACCTCTTCTGATGGACATAATGGGCTTGGAAAGGGTCAGACCGCGTTCTTATCTTAATTTTTACTTATCCTGGGCCCCAGCCCAGTACAACCCTCTTCTTTTTCTAACATGATCCCTTTCCCATTTTATCTCTGTGGCCACGGTAGATTTCTTTTTATCCTCTCGAACTGCTCCTGGAATTTGGGGTAAGGAGTAGCGGGTCTGGGGAATGTTGAGATGGGGAAGTTTTACTTGAGGCCTCCCTGAATTCTTGGGTTGGGGTAAGGAATTTCCCTTATATTAGGAAAAGCATGTTTAAGAGACCAGCATAGTGCCTAGCACTTGGTAGGTCCTCAGGCACCGTTACCTTCCCTCCTGAGAGAAATAGGACCTTTGGGGACCTGTATATTTAGACCTTTGCCCTGGGTCTGAAGAGTCCCCTCCTCACCTCTTCTTTGAAGAGCTAGGTTACTGCTTCCTTACCTTGGAGCGAACAGCACCTGTATCCTAGGGAGGGGTGACTGGCACAAAAGGAAGGGCCAGATGAAGGGTCAAAGGTCTGATGTTAGAGGGTCACCAACAGTTGTCCTTGGTTCCTTGGTGTGGTTCAGTAGGTGTGTCTGAAGAAACTGAGTGTTTTTGAAGAGTGAGGGGGCAGTGGTTATGAATGGAGAATAAGAGGTGTGACCCCCTACTCCATCCATCCCATTACCTACATCTTTATTTGAATTCAGGGTTTTATGCTTTTTCTAAGTGGTTGTGTGGTAGCATGCACTCCCCTCCCTTTCCTTTTTTGTATTTTTGTTTTTGTACTGACATTGCTGTATGGAATGTCTCTGCTGCAGTCCTGCTGTTCTTAATTGTGTTTTATCCTCCCTATTTGCACATTTATTGGTGGGTGATGAGATTGGGTGGACATTCAGTGTGCCTGAATGCAGTCAGTCCTTCATTCAGTAAATAATTTTTGATCACCTACTGTATTACAGGCATGGTCCTAGGCACTAGGGATATATCAATGGATAGGACAGACAAGGTTCCTGCTCTCACAAAGCTTATATTCAATTCAGAGAGACAGAGAGTAGACACATGAACAAATTAATAGGCAAGATAATTTCAGCTACGGATGAGTTCTGGGAAGAAAATGAAACTGATGGAGTAGAAAGGCTGGGGAAGGATGAGGGAGCTGGCATTACTTGAGCTAGGAAGGTCAAGGGAGACTTCTCTGAGGAGGTGACATGTGGGTTTCCATCTCAATGATGAAACTGCACAGTGAATTCTGTTGAACCAGAATGTTTTAAGTACTGACAGTCCCATTTTAAAGCAGATTATTGTATATTTAGTGTAAAATTTTAAGTAATGAAGGAGACAGAAGAGTGTAGTGTTAGGAGTGTGGGTTTAGATTTGAGTTTTAATTTATTCTGCCACTAACCAGCTGAGAGGCCGAGGGCAAGTTGCTAAACTTCTCAAAACTCAGTTCCTCATCTGCAAAAGGGGCAGAATAATAACTACCTCAGACACGCAACAAATAATTTACCCTGTTCCAGTTTACTGTGTTAGGTGTAGGCAATACCTTGGAGTCACGTATTCAGTATTCCTTGTTAGACATTAAGTTCTGTGTGGTTGTTCCAGTTACCATTGCTGCATAATAAACCACCCCCAAATTCAGTGGTGTAAAGAAATCATTTTATTATGCTCATGATTCTGTGGGCTAGGAATTCAAACAAGGCACAGTGGGGAAGGTATATGTCTTGGTTCCAAGTCTGGGGCCTCAACTGAGCTGGTTACTTCTACGTGTGGTCTGTCTTCATGGGCTAGTGTGGGCTTCCTCACCATATGACAGCTAGATTCCAAGAGTGAGTGCCCTAAGAGAACAAGATGGAAATGCATGGCATTTTTATCATCTAGCTGTACAAGTCACATAGCATCACTTCCACTGTACTCTGTGGGCATGTTCAAGGGCAAGGGACATTAACCACACCCCCTCTATCCCCCATGGGAGGAATGTTGAGGTCCCATTGTAAAAAGAGCATGTGGAATGGGAGATATTGTTGCAACCATCTTTGGAAAGTACAGACTGCCCCAGTAAGGTAGGACCATTTCTGTCTTATTTGTGCCCAGGAATATTTGTTGAAACAAGAAATGAATGGTACACATGATCGTTGAGATCCCTGTCTTTTTTCAGCTCATAGTCTGAAGACTGTCAGGACAAGTAAGCAGGCAGTTACATGACACTGTGATATGCACTATGAGCAGGGAAATAGCAGGTAACTTAGGAGCATATAGAAGGGCAACATGGTGTGGGGGGGGCTGTGTTGTGAGGATTAAACGAAAAAACAAAAGGTATTTTATATGTGTCACA
Organism: Balaenoptera borealis; assembly: GCF_965194805.1. NCBI lineage: Eukaryota > Metazoa > Chordata > Mammalia > Artiodactyla > Balaenopteridae > Balaenoptera > Balaenoptera borealis. Next base: position 150,794,519 of record NC_138860.1, read on the forward strand.
AACTTAGAAAAGTGTTTATTATTATATCCTCCCAAAGAAGAATATTGAATTGTTCCTGAAAGGAATTAATAATATTTCAAACTGTTTTTGTTTGTTTGTTTTTGTTTTTTTGTATCTTGTGGGTATGGTTTCTTGGAAAATAGATTACAGCTCACCACCCACATCCCAAAAAAGTGCTACCCGGAGCAGTGATGAGTAAGATTTCTTCCCAGATGTTTAAGTAGTTTTGACTCTTTCCAGAAGATGGCCTGGTGGTTTGGAGAGAGGAGAGACAGAATGACCCTACTGTTTTCATTAAGAAGAGGAAGTACAGTGGTGTGGTGTGAGCACTGGATAGAAATCAGGAGGCCTGAGTTTTATCCTGGTCAGACTATATAGCCAACTCTCGTCTTCCCTGGGGATCATTTATTACATGAGAGAGCTGGGACTAGAAATGATTCCTAAGAGTCCTTCCAGCTCTAACATCCTAGAGTTCTAAAATAATTTTGTTGTTTTCCGTGTGCTAAAAATTTGGAATATGTATCACCTGTGGGGAGGAGTGTAATGATTAACATTTACTGTATATTTGATGTATTCCAGGAATTGTTCTGTGCATTTTTCATGTATTGACTGGTTTAATCCTCATAATAACCCTCTAAGAAAGATAATATATTTTTTTCCTTGTGAAGTTGACATTTTATTAAATAAATATTTTCATTCATTAAGATATTATTTTTTCAATATTTTATTACAGTAGTTTTCAAACACATAGCAAAGTTGAAAGAATTTCGCAGTGAACAACCCCCTTATGTCTACCTCCCAGGTCTACCATTGATGTCTGACTATCCTTGTCCTATCATGTCTCTCTCCATGTTGTCATCTATCCATGTGTAAATCCATTTTTTTCTTATAGCATAGATAATATTTTTTTATCATTATCCCCATTTCACAGATGAAGAACCTAAAATGGGAAGCAGGAGTCACATAGCTAGTAAGTGGACCAGCTGAGATACGAATTCCAGAGCTTCTGTTCTCAGCAATATACCACTGCTGCTCTGAGTGCAGAAACTCCTTTGAAAACTTTAAAGGAGAAATGAGAAAGTTATCAGTGGGGCGGTTCATGTGCTCTCCTGCCTGAAACAGAAATGGATGGCTTTGTCAAGTCTCAAATGCAAATTTGGCACTGACACGTATGGAATGTTTACCTTCCATACTGTGACCTATTCACAGTCACAACAGCCCTATGGGACAAATATTTCTGTTAGTCATATTTTGCATACGGGAAAACAGCAAGTGGCTAAAGTAGGTCTGTTTGATGCAGACAGACTTCATTTAGCCACTGTGTTATTCCACCTCTTAGGTACAGTGTTCCCTGTTTCAGAGACTTGGCTGCCAGTTCTGGCACTTAACCTTTTGTTTTGTCAGCTGGGAGAGGGTGGATAATACTTTTCTGATGTCCTTAGCTTACACTCATGAGAACAATTTGAGCATGAAGGGCTTGGGAATTCTGATGTAAATGCTGTGTTTAGAAATTGTCACTTTCCCTTTTTTCCCCCTTTTTAAATTAATGTTTTAGGGCAGGAGCTGCTAACATGGGAGCTTTCAGCTCACTCTGCAGATAACTGGAGTAAATAAAGTGTCTGTGCAGGTGATACTTTAGGAAATTGGACTGTCTTCAGATGTTCCACGTTGGCATGGGTGTGAGTGTGGGTGTTGTTGGGGAGTAGGTAGCAACACGGTAAGCACTGTACCTTTTCAAGTTATTTTTGAATGGGAACATAAGGACCCAGGTTTTCCAGACCTGAAGTCTGTGTTTTCATTCTGCTTTTGTGAAGCCACATTCCTTTATTCATTTTTATCTTTGCTAGACAGTCAGTGAAGTATCGTGAGCAAACTACAGACTCTGGAACACCACCACCTAGGTTCTAATCCCAGCTGGCACTTACTAGCACTGTAGCCTTGGGCAAGCTATTTAACTTCACCTTCCATATCTGTAAAATGAAGACAATTAAGTTTCTACCTCATAAGTTTATTGTGAGGATTAAATAATTTGATACATGTAAAAGCATGAACAGCAATGGCTGGCATATAATAAATGCCATAATAGTGTTAGTCATTAATGCTATTATATTATCGTAATTATAACATAGAGTAAGCACTCAAAAAATGATGGTGCTGACTATTACTCATGAAAAATTCCAATGTACTTTTTAATATGAATTTTCAAAGAAATTTTATACACGTAGTGAACTGTTTCAAATTATACCTCTAGACTTACTCGTAGGGATAATGCAGTAGGGCAGCCAGGGGCACTGGAAAAGCATTTTAATTAGGAATCAGACTAAATTCTGGTTGTGGCTTCCTTTGTGGTCTTGGGTAGCCTCTTCCTTTTTCCAGGCCTTTGTAATATGAGAGGATTAGACTGATCTCTAAGTTTGTGCTGTCCGATAAAGTAGCACTAGGAATATGTCACTCTTAATTTTTAAATTAATTAAAATAAAATAAATTCAGCACCTCTGTTGCATTAGCCATGTTTCAAGTACTCAACAGCTAATAGCTACCATATTGAACAGTGCAGCTATAGAAAATTCCATCACTGGAGAAAGTTCAATTGAACAGCCCTGCCCTAGGCTCTCTCTTAGCAATAACCTCCTATGACTGTAAGCTTTGTTAGCTAGCTTCTGAGTAGTCCATGTTTATGGAGAAATTTTATTTTGCCTGATAGTAATCTAGCTTCCCTGACTTTCTTTTGGCTGACATTTGCCTGGGATATATTTTTCAATCATTTTACTTTTGACTTTTACAAGTCCTTCTGTCTTAGGTGTTCTTGTAAACATAGAGGCAGTTTTTTTTTTTTGTTTGTTTTTTTTAACCAAAATCTGACAAATTCTGTCTTTTAACTTTAACTGGCAAGTTTAGTTCACTTATGTTTGTGGTGATTATTGACAGAGCTGGTCTTATTTCTCTCATCCAATTGCCATTGCTACTGTTTTTTCTATTCTTTTTTGCTCTTTTTTGCCCTTTCTTTGGGGGTTGAGTATTTGCTGGTTCTTATTTTGCTTTATCTCCTTTATGAGTTTGGAAGTTGGCAGTCTAGTTCTTTTCTTTTAGTGGTTACTTTTGAAATTTTACTCCCATATTTAACAAAATCTAACATCAATCTCTTAACCCCCCAATGGTTAGTGGGCCTTAGAATATTTTAACTTCAGTCTCTTCCTCTTTCCTTATAAGCTGTTGTTGTCCAATATTTTAGTTCTCTCTCCTTTTTTAACTCTATAAATTGAGCATTAAAATTTTTTATAGAGATAATATTTAGATTTATCTACATGTTTACCAGTTAATTTGCTCACTGTTCCTTGTATTTAGGCTTTCTTCTGGAATCACTTCTTTCCTGAAACATGCCTTTTATCATTTAGTTTCTCTGGTTTTCTCCCAGAGGACTATTTCGTATTTACTTTTGTCTCTTCAAACCTCCAATACTTCCTCCACAATCCTTGCTTTCAGCCAGTCACCACGCTTCCTATTTAACAGAAGGTAGAAGGACTCGGAAGAGACCTTTCAAAAATTGTCACCATGAGATTTACCTACCTTCGAGCACCAGTATCCATGTGTCCTTCCTTTCCTGTCTTTACTGGATGAACTATCAGGGCGCCTAGCAAAGGCTAATCCCTCTACTTGAGTACTAAATCCCATCTCCTTTCATCTACTCAAGATATTTTCGACTCTCCCTTTTAGTCCTGTATCATCAGTTTTCCTACCTTTATTATATAATTTCTATCAGCTTTGAACATCCTATACTTTCCTCCATATTGAATAAAAACCTTTCATGGACTCACAGCTCCCTCTAGCAATTGCCCCTGTACAGCAAAATTCTTTAAGAGAGTTGTGTGTACTTGTTCTCTAATTCTTCCCCTGGGCTGTCTTGATCTTGCTCTAATCATCTTTTCATCCTCGCTCCTCTATTGAAACTGGTCTTGTCAAGGTCAGCATTATTCTCCACTTGCTAAAGCCAGTGGTCATTTCTGATTTTAATAGGAGCATTGGTGTCAGTGGATCATCCTTCCTTCTTGAAACATCTTGGAAACACTTGGCTTCTGGGATTCCATGTGCTGCTGGTTTTCTGCTCATCTCACTGGTAGTTCTTTCTCATGTCTTTGGCTGGTTCTTCTTTATCTCCCTTAACCTGGGAGTGCTCCAGGGCTCCTGGACTCCCTCTTCATCTACACTCACTCCCATGGTGATCTTATTCAGTCTTAAGCTTTAAATAACATCCGTATGCTGATAACTGTCCCTTGAATTCCGGGCTCAGATATTCAGTTACTTATTCAGCATCTCTACTTAGATGTCTAGTAAGCATCTCAAAATGAACATTTCCAAATCCAAGCTCTTTAATGTTCCTTTCTAAAACTCACTCCACCTACTCTCTTTCCCATCTCTATTAACGACAACTCCATTCTTCTAGTTGCCCAGGCCAAAACCTTAGAGTCATCCTTAACTTCTCTCACCCCATATCCAGAACAAAATCCTTTTGCCGTTACCTTCAAAATATGTCCAGAATCTGATAGGATCTACTCCCTCTACCACCACAGTTGGTCCAAACCACTGTCATTGCATGCTTGGATTATTGCAATAACCACTTTCCTAGTCTCTTTTGTTTTTGCCTTTCTCTCCTGTATTAGTTTGCTAGGGCTGCAATAACAAAGCACCACAAACTGAGTGGCTTAAACAACAGAAACTTATGGTCTCACAGTTCTGGAGACTAGAAGTTCAAAATCAAGGTATTGGCAGTATCAGTTCCTTCTAAAGGCTGAGGGGAGGGTCTGTGCCAGGTCTCTCTCCTTATAGATGGCTGGGTTCTCTCCCTGTGTGCATATCTGTGTCCACATTTCCCTATTTTATATGGACACCATATTGGATTAGGTCTCACCCTGATGACCTCATTTTAACTTGATTACCTCCATAAAGATCCTATTTCCAAATAACGTCACAATCTGAGGTACTGGGGATTAAGACTCCAACATATCATTTTTGGAGGGACACAGTTCAACCCATAACACTTCCTTTAGTCGGTTTTCAGCACAGAAGCTAGAGCAATCCTGTTAAAACAGAAATGACATCATGTTACTATTGATACTTTGCTCAAAACCCACTAAGAGCTTAGTAAAAGCCAGAATCTTTATAGTGACCTATCAGGCCCTGCATTGTCTACTCCCTCCCTTGCCTCTTGGTCCTTACCTCCTTCTGCTTTGAAGGACAGCATTGTTTAGTGCTTAAAAGTAAGGAATCTGGACCCTGAGCACATAGGTTCAGTTTCCAGCTCTGATGCTCATTAGCTGTGTGAACTTGGGAAAGTTACTTAAACTTTGTGCCTTGGTTTTCTCATCTGTAAAATGGTATTAATAAGAGTACCTACCTCTAGGGTTGTTATGAAGATGAATATTGGTAAAGTACTTAGAATAGTGCCTGGTATATTATATTAATAGCAAATACTTGTAGCAATTCTCCAGTCCCAGACACTGTTCTAAATTCTTTTTTTGTTGTTGTTGTTATATTCATTAATTTCTTTTAGTTTTTAGATACCACATATAAGTGAAAACATACAGTATTTGTCTTTCTGTGTCTGACTTATTTCACTTAGCATAATACCCTCCAGGTCCATCCATGTTGGCGCAAATGGCAAAATTTAATTCTTTTTTATGGCTGAGTAATATTCCATTATATATATATAAAGTATGTATATATATATATATATATATATAATTTTTTTTTCTTTTTAGCCACACTGCACGGCTTGTGGGATCTTGGTTCTCTGACCAGGGATTGAACCTGGGCCACCATAGTGAAGGTGCTGAGTCCTAACGACTGGACTGCCAGGGAATTCCCCTGTATATACCACATCTTTTTCATCCATTCATCTGTTGATGGACACTTAGGTTGCTTTCATATCTTGGCTGTTGGTAAATAATGCTGCTATGAACATTGGGATGCATGTATCTTTTTGAATTTGTTTTCGATTTTTTCCAGATATATACTCAGGAGTGGAATTGCTGGATCACATAGTAGTTCTATTTTTCATTTTTAAAGGAACCTCCATACTGTTTTCCACAGTGACTGTGCCAATTTACATTCCCACCAACAGTGTGCAAGGGCTCTCTTTTCTCCATATCTTCTCCAACATCTATTATTTGTTGTCTTTTTCAAGATAGCCATTCTGAAAGCTGTGAGGTGATATCTCATTGTGGTTTTGATTTGCATTTCCCTGATGACTAGTGATGTTGAGTATTTTTCCATGTCTGTATTGGCCATTTCTGTGTCTTCTTTGAAAAAATGCCTATTCAAATCCTCTGCCTATTTTTTAATTGGGTTGTTGGTTTTTTTGATATTGAGCTGTATGAGCTGTTTATATATTTTTGGATATTAACCCCTTATAGGTCATATTATTTGCAAATATTTTTTTCCATTTTGGTAGGTTGTCTTTTTGTTTTGTCAGTGGTTCCCTTTGCCATGCAAAAGCATTTAAGTTTAATAAGGTCCCACTTGTTCCTTTTTGCTTTCATTTCTTTTGCCTTAGGAGACTGATACAAAAAAATATTGCTACGATTTATGTCAAAGAGTGTTCTACCTATGTTCTCTTCTAGGAGTTTTATGGTTTCAGGTCTTACATTTAGGTCTTTTTTAAAAAAATTAATTAATTTTATTTTTGGTTGTGTTGGGTCTTCGCTGCTGCTTGTGGGCTTTAGTTGCAGTGAGCGGGGGCTACTCTTCGTTGCGGTGTGAGGGCTTCTCATTGCGGTGGCTTCTCTTGTTTCAGAGCACGGGCTCTAGGCATGTGGGCTTCAGTAGTTGTGGCGCATGGGCTTAATTGCTCCATGGCGTATGGAATCTTCCCGGACCAGGGCTTGAACCCGTGTCGCCTCCATTGGCAGGCGGATTCTTAACTACTGCACCACCAGGGAAGTCCACCATTATTTAATTTAATCTCCTTAAAAACTGAATTAGGCTATATTATCTCCATTTTACAGGTATGAAAACTGAGGCTTGAGGTATAAGACTGTCCATGGTCCCATACACCTAGAAAGCAGTGGATTTGGGACTTGAATACCATGCTTTTGACAAAGGAAAGCCTTTTTTTTATGAGTATCTTGTGAACATGCCACATTTCTTTCTTGGGTCTTTGCCCTTTGTTCATGTGTGAATGTTTATGAGGCTCTTTCCTTCCAGGTTTTGGAGATCACATTCATTGGAGGACACTAGAAGATGGGAAGAAAGAAGCAGCTGCCAGGTACAAGATATGGTTTTAGGTTACTTATGGTGGTAAAACACTTTCCAGCCATCAACTTTGCATTAATTTCAGGTGAAGGATTATGCCAAGGCAGAGCAATGGAGGGGCTGCCTGATAACAACAAAAATAATAATACTAACATTTATTAAGTGCTTACTATGTACCAGACATTGAATTATGTGAATTAACTCATTTAATTCTCACAACAACTCTTTTGAGGTGGGTACTGTTGTTACCTTCATTTTACAGATGAGAAAACTAAGGCACAGATCAGTTAAATAACTTGCCCAAGATCACACAGCTAGTTAAGTGGTGGAGCCAAGATCTGGACCCAGACACTCTGGCTTCAGAGCCTACACTCAACCAGTAAACCATACTGCCTAATAGTCTCAAGTTGAATAGTCTTAAGTTCCAAGTAGGTTTAGTCTATGCACAGAAGACTTATACAAAGGAGGAGGAAAAGGCAGGACAGGGGAGGAAAGGCTAAACATTGATCTGAGTGCTTTACATTCATTAATTTATTTAATCCTCACAAACTATGAGGTTGGTTCAGCCTGTGAAATAAGAACCATTGTTATTATTTTACAGGAGAGGAAATTAAATACAGAATGGTTACATAACTTGACAATAGTTTACACAGCTAGTAAGTAAGTAGCAGAGCCAAGACTTGAACATTCTCTACTATACTGTACTGGAGAGATATAAAGATACAATGTATGTGCACTTCCTTTATACACACACATCCTTGCACAGAAATACTCACACTTCTGCACCTACCAAACTATAGTGCTTGCTTTTGCTAGAACAGATCCTACAGCTTCATGGCCCTGAGCCTCATACCTTATGCAGGAGTAGGGTTGCCAGATTTAGCAAATAAAAATAAAGGGTGCCCAGTTAAATTTGAATTTCAGGTAAACAATAAGTAATTTTAAATATGCCCCAAGTAATATTTGAGACATACTTATTTTAAAAACATTTTTTGTTGATTGTCTGAAATTCAAATTTAACTAGGCATCCTATATTTTATCTGGCATCCTTACCCAGGAGAAAAATTCCTATTAGTTTTTCACTTTCTAAATCAAATGACTATTCCTAGGTAAAGTCTTTGGCAATTTTTGTGGGCAGCTTGTTTTTCTCTTCTGTACTTTTATAACCCAACCTACCTCTGTCCATTAGACTGTATGTTATTCTGCTTGTAGGTGCCTGACTTTTCCCATTCAGACCCTTGCTCTGTGGGGGGGACTGTTTTATGTTCATCTCTGAATTCCCAACCATGAAGATATTGAATGATTGAAATGGTTATTGAATAAACAGTTACTGAATGTTATTGGCTATAAGGAATGAAGGGGAACTAGTATTTGTGAATTGTCTTCCATTTGCTAAATATAGTGCTGATTGTTTTGCAATATTTAATGCTCTTTAAGGCTCCGTTATAAATTGATGGACGTAGTCTTTGGCCGCCAGGAGATCACATTCTCCTGAGACGTATAACATTTGACATAAATAACCGATGCCCTTCTAAGCTCCGTCTCCTTTCGGAGAGAGCAGGACGTGGCTCTCGTTGGTCTAGAACTCCTGTTTCCATAGCAACAGAGGTCCTGTAAGAGTCAAGGGAGGCAGGAAGTGTAGCTTGCATTTCCGGTTTGCGTCGGAGCCGCCGGCAACCCGGAAGTTGACGTTGCGCGGTTGCACATGGCCGCGCCCTGGGAAGATGCCGCTGGTGGTGTTTTGCGGGCTGCCGTACAGCGGCAAGAGCCGGCGCGCGGAGGAGCTCCGCGTGGCACTGGCGGCCGAGGGCCGCGCGGTGTACGTGGTGGACGACGCGGAGGTGCTGGGCGCGGAGGACGCGACAGTGTACGGCGATTCGGCCCGTGAGAAGGCCTTGCGTGGGGCCCTGCGAGCGGCCGTGGAGCGGCGTCTGAGTCGCCACGAAGTGGTCATCCTCGACTCGCTTAATTACATCAAGGGCTTCCGCTACGAGCTGTACTGCCTAGCGCGGGCGGCGCGCACTCCGCTCTGCCTGGTCTACTGCGTAAGGCCAGGCGGTCTGAGCGGGGGACCGCGGGTGGCGGGCGCGGATGAGAGTCCGAGCCGCAGTGTCAGTGTGAGTTGGAGGCCGCGAGCTGAGGAGGGAGGGAGACCTCTGGCGGCGGGCACCGGTGTCCTCGGGGAACCGCAGGCAGTGGACTCTGTAGTAAATGGGAGAGCCCAGGCAGAAGTACCTAAGGAACTGGAGCGGGAGGAAACCAGGACGCCAGATTCTCCAGTTCTTGTGACTTCGGAATTCGAGAAATCTGCGGAGCATGTGTCAGGTGCCTTTTACCCTCCCGAACTTCTGGAGGCCCTAGCGCTGCGCTTCGAAGCTCCCGACTCTCGGAACCGCTGGGACCGGCCCTTGTTCACCTTGGTGGGCTTAGAGGAGCCATTGCCTCTGTCAGAGATCAGAGCTGCCTTGTTTGAGAACCGGGCTCCTCCACCCCATCAGTCTACACAGCCCCAGCCACTTGCCTCCGGCACCTTTCTGCACCAATTGGACCAGGTCACCAGCCAGGTGTTGGCAGGACTGATGGAAGCTCAGAAGAGCGCAGTCCCTGGAGACTTGCTTAAGCTTTCTGGCACCACAGAGCACCTGCGGTTTACCCGGCCTTTGACCATGGCAGAACTGAGTCGCCTCCGTCGCCAGTTTATTTCCTACACCAAAATGCATCCCAACAATGAGAACCTGCCTCAACTGGCCAACATGTTTCTGCAGTATCTGAGTCAGAGCCTGCACTAACCAGAGCTGGTGGGGGAAAGTCATGGCTCCTTGTCTAACCACTGCACTCTCTTTCTCTGGGAAGAATAATCTGAAGGTCTGCAGAATATATTGATGCGTGGAAATAGAGCTATTGTGACTGATTAACTCGTACGTTTCTGAATGGCTCTGTGCCAGGCCTTGAGTTTACAGCATAAATTGAGACTAGAGAGAATGGAGAACTAGCTTGGAGGAGCTTGGCAAGTTTCTCTAGAGGACAGAGCTCCGGTGGACAGGGTTTGCTTAGATTGGGTTCTACTTGGGATATCACATACCACTGATTTCCCCCATCTGAATTGTGGGAAAGCAGACTGGATGGATGAATTGTTTTAAAATAATTGTGAACAGAACTGAAGATGACACAGTTTTGCATCTGTACTGGCCCTTTTTTCAAACCACAGATTTTTGAGTACTGTGCCTACTTTTTGCTAGTCTCTGTCCTGGGGCCTGGGATCACAGATAGATCCACTGGTTTCTGTCCTTGGGAAGCTTTGATTCTAATGGTGAAAGACAAAACCACTAGATTGTTTCATTTAATAAAATCTTTCAGATGAAGACAGTGTGCTGGCATTTCTTTTGCTTTATGTTCTTCATGTAATTTACTTAATGTAACATTTTAGATACACAGGTATCCCTGTTATGCCTTTGATCGAAAATACTTTCATAGTGCTGGGTGAGAGTCTCGATGCTTTGGTCTTAACCTAGAGTGACTGTTATGACAACTCCCATAACTGGATGCTTCATTCTGTTTTTCAAGACAAATAGCACTTTAAGCTTGTTTTTCATTTTTTTCATTGATTTCAGTAAACAAATGGTAGGTACCTACCTTAACAGTGCTTGTGTTTTTCAAAGATGTATTAGGTACATCTTTGCCCTTGAGAAGTTAGTAGTTTAGACAAGTAAATGGGTGATTAGGTCTTTGCCCTTGAGAAGTTAGTAGTTTAGACAAGTAAACAGGTGATTAGAGGATAAAAAGGACTAGTGGTTAGAATGCTTTGGGATCCCAGAGGAGGAATAGGACTAACTAGCTGTTGAGAGAAGGTGGTTTTGGGAAGGCTTCACAGAGGTGTTTACATTTGGACTGTCACTCTAGAGCAAGGGTCAGTAAAGGGCCAAACAGTAAATATTTTAGGCTGTGAGGACCATAGGGTCTCTGTTGCAGCTTATCAACTGTGCCATGGTAGCACAAAAGCAGCCATAGACAATAAGTATACAAATGAGTGTGAATGTGTTTTAATAAAACTAGTTACACTGAAATGTGAATTATATTTAATTTTAATATATCACAAGGTACTATACTTCAGTTTTGTTTCTCAAACATTTTCAAATGTTAAAAAAAAAAACATGTTTGTATATGTTTGTATATCATTGCAGTACAGAAGCAGGCAGTGGGCTGGATTAGGCCTGCAGACTAGTTTGCTTACCTCTGCTCTAGAAGGATGAATAGGAGTTTGCTTGGGAGAAAAGAGAAAGCAAGACATTCTAAACTGCTCTGTAAGTGCACGGTGCTGTTAAAAGGATGGGCTGCCTTGGTTGTTGATTATTTCTTGCTTATCAGGTTATCTGGATCACCTTTTGTTTCTGATATATGAGACTGGATTCCTGCATGAAATGGAGGTTTGGACTAGGCAGCATCTAAGGCCTCTTCCATTTTCATCCTCAAATTCCAAGTTAGTTGATTATCGGTTGATTGGGTTTAAACCCATGGATTCTGGATTGCTGTTCTAAATTGAAGTAGACGATAGTGGTCAGAAAGAATATTGATTCTGGAGTCAGACTTACAAGTTAACTACTAAGTGGCAGACCTAGAATTTATGTGGCCAAATGTTTAATTTCTTGGAAGTCTCAGTTTTCTCATTTCTATTATGAGACCATTACCTTAGGATTGTTGTGAGGATTTTTTTTAATTATAAATTTATTTATTTATTTTTGGCTGCGTAGGGTCTTCGTTGCTACGTGCAGGCTTTCTCTAGTTGCGGTGAGCGGGGCCTACTCTTCGTTGCGGTGCACAGGCTTCTCATTGCGGTGGCTTCTCTTATCGTGGAGCACGGGCTCTAGGTGCGCAGGCTTCGGTAGTTGTGGCGTGCAGGCTCAGTAGTTGTGGCTCACGGGCTCTAGAGTGCAGGCTCAGTAGTTGTGACACATGGGCTTAGTTGCTCCGCAGCGTGTTGGATCTTCCCGGACCAGGGCTCGAACCCATGTCCCTGCATTGGCAGGCAGATTCTTAACCACTGTGCCATCAGGGAAGCCCTGCTCTGAGGATTTAAATGAGATAATGTGTATAAAGCACATACAACAATGTCATATAATAAATGTTTAGCACATTTGGCTATTATTATTATGGTTATGTAGATCCCACCTCTTACCTAACCTTGTCCTGCTCATTTAGTTTATAAGCTTTTACAAGTATTAGAGGCACCATTCTGTCCCAGATTTGTAGTAGGCCTATGATGAGATAGCTGAATAATTCATTTGACACTTATTAAATTAATTTATATATATTTAGAATAGTACCTGGTACACAGTAAATGCTGTATAAGTTTTTGCTACCAGTAATATTATTCTCTATATTAGGTGTAGGGAGTATAGAGACAGCTAAGAGTTCTTTCCTTAAGAAGCTCTAAGTAAATAAAAAGATGCAGTTCAATGTGGTAAATAAAAGATACACTTCAATGTGGTAAATGCTGTGATAGTATTGTACAGCATGTGGTGATGTGGTGATATGGGGGTTGGATGATGGAGAAAGCCAACGTCTGATTACATAGGACCCTTCTACAAGTCGGCATTTGAGCCTTGAGAGCGTAAGAGCTTCAGCTGGCCAAGACTGATTCAGGTGGAATATGTTGCTTATTATTTTATGAAAGAAAAAGCTTTTTCCTCCCTGATTATAAAAATTACACTTAATTGGGAATTCCCTGGCGGTGCAGTGGTTAGGACTTGGTGCTTTCACTGTCGGTGCTCGGGTTCAATCCCTGGTTGGGAAACTAAGATCTCACAAGCCGCATGGTGTGGCACAAAAAAAAAAAATTACACTTAATTGTAGAAAAATTGGAAAATACAGGAAAAGTATAGTAAAATCCACAATCCCATTATCCAGAGATAACCTCTATTATGTTTTGGAACATTTCCTTTTAAACTCTTTTCTACATATTTGTATAATTAAAACTAAACTATAGATAATAATTTTATATTCTAGCCTTTAACAGTGTACCAATGAAAAATTTTATTAACGTTTCAGTGGTTATATAACCATAACATTTAGAAATGCTGTAATTTGTTGTTTTCTTCTACAGTCTTTTCTCCCTAGCTTTAAAGCCCAAATTTGCAGAATTTACTGGAATGTCAGAACTTAGCAATAATTTTGTTGTAATAGTCCACTATTATTGAATAGATTGTCTTAAAATTTTTTCTTATTGAAATTATACTACATGAACATCCTTGTACATTAATCTTTGTCTTCATTGGTTGGTCATTTTATTAGAATATATTTCAAGAAGTGGAATTACTAGATTATAATTTCTTCATTTTGTTTTTAAGTGGATTACCCCTGATGGTGATTATCCATAAGTCCTGGTGTGGAGCTTGCAAAGGTAGGTGCAAATGATCAGACCTCAGATGTGTTCTCAAATATTAATGTTTAAAAAATATTAACACTGACTTTGGCTCAGCACTGCTTATTGCTTGAAGGAATGCCAAAGAAATTTATGGTACAGATTCCCTGCCCTCAAGAAATTTGCAGTTGTATTTGTAAGGGGTTGGAGGGTGAGGCAATTAAGATATGGTTATGTAGAATATGGGATTAGGTGCTACAGTAGTTGTATGGACAGTTGTATGTGACAGAGAGAGACATGAGGAGTGGTCTTACTGGAGGAGGTGGGAACCAAATTAGAGCCCACGTTTTCTTACTTTGTAACCTGTATTCTTTCTGGTATACCAGCCTGCCACTTCCCAGTCAGATTTCTCCTTTTGTTTGGTATGCTACACTTAATAAAATCATGTAGGAAAAAGAGTATAAAATTAATGTAAATTGCTAGTTTAATAATATATATATACTATAGTGGTAGAGTATTGTTGCTCTATTGTCTTTATTACATCTATTCTTTTTTTTTTTTTTTAAAATTTTATTTATTTATTTATTTATGGCTGTGTTGGGTCCTCGTTTCTGTGCGAGGGCTTTCTCCAGTTGTGGCAAGTGGGAGCCACTCTTCATTGCGGTGTGCGGGCCTCTCACTATCGCAGCCTCTCCCGTTGCAGAACACAGGCTCCAGACGCGCAGGCTCAGCAATTGTGGCTCACGGGCCCGGTTCCCCGTGGCATGTGGGATCTTCCCAGACCAGGGCCCAAACCTGCGTCCCCTGCATTGGCAGGCAGACTCCCAACCACTGCGCCACCAGGGAAGCCCACATCTAGTCTTAAATAGATGTGATTGAAATACGTAAAAAAGCCAATAGTAATAATTTTTTTGTCAGTATGCTGTTATCTATATTTTATAAATTAGATGAAAGCTTCAGAGAAATAAAGTCAGCCACTTAAGTGTACATAACTATGCAAGTAAATGGCAGAAGCAGGACCAGAATTTAAGTGTCCTGATTTCTGGGTCTTAAGATTAGCAAAAGGGTCAGTTATATGAATCATCTCAGCGAATTAGGGTTTGGGTATGACAATGATGTTTTCTTCTGTTCCAAAATCTTTTCTTCCCCCTAGCTTTAAAGCCCAAATTTGCAGAGTCTACAGAAATTTCAGAACTTTCCCATAATTTTGTTATGGTAAATCTTGAGGTAAGACTTCCAGAGTTTCTCCTTTCTGCTATGATTTTAAGTCTTTACTGTTTTAGAGTTAGCCTCATTGATGGTATAAAATCTTACTCAGCAGAGCTGTCTACTTGTATGTATTTGTTTTTCTCTTGAACTCTAATACTAAGTCTTGCATCAGATATGGTAGAATGCCATCAAGCCCCCATTTGTGGGAGGAAGTAGGAGAAGAAAGATTGGATAAGATGACTAAATTTTAAGGTCCCTTTATTTTTAGCTTATGATTATGACATGTTTTTACATCTTTGTATAACTGAACTAAAGGTGTAGGCCACAATTCCCTGCAAAATATGATTCAGCTGAAACCCTACTCTGTGCTGGGCTTATATGTAGAGCTTCATTTTATTTCATTAGATATCCTTTATGTACTTCACATTGACAAGATGTCTTGGAATCCCAAGTCAGAATATCAGATCTTAGAGTTAGAAGGGATTTTTAGGCCATTGATGCTATCCCCTGTTTTACAGATTGAGCATCTTAGGCCTGAAGGAGTTAGGTGATTTAGTCAAGGTCATAGAGCCTAATAGGTGATAAGAATAGGTTCTGTGACCTAGCTGTGCTGCCTTTTAGGCTGTACTCGTCCAATGTGGGATGCTCGGATGCTCTGTGATGATACTCCTAGCCCTGTTTCTATAAAATGATGTTTATTTAAACATAGGACTGGAAATCTTCTGAACACATTACCAGTTAATGTTGAGGTAGCTAAGGGATTGCTTATAAAGCTAGTGGATAGCCTGAATGCTGACACACCTCACTGAAGGCAAAGTTATATTAACTATTTGATATAACTTCTGAAATGGGAATCACACCATAAACGACAAAATTACTATTGATTTCTATGCATCTAAACGCCTCACCACTTTCTGTGGTGAGTTAGAATCACCACTCACAGGAAACAGAAATGTGTTCAGTGAGCATTCTCCAACTGGAGAGATTTCTTAAAAAGAAAGCTAACTGTGTGGTCATGTCTCCTGGGAGAACTATAACTTCACAATTGTACTAAAATGTCAGTCTCATCAATTCATGCATTCAAGAAAAACTGTGCAAGTCAGTGATGTAGGTATTGAGAATCAGCAATGAACAAAACAGACAAAATTCTTTGCTGTCATTAAATTACATATGAGGAATTGAATATGGGGAGGCAGACAAATAAGTAAAATATGTGTCAGATAGTGGTAAATGCTATGGCTAAAAATGAAGAATGGAGGGGATAGTTTGCAATTTTAATTAGGTGGTTAGAAAACAAGGTGACATTTGAGCAAAGATTTGAAGCAGAAAAGGGAGTGAGCCATGTGGATGAAGGGGGAAGTGTGTCCAGGCAGAGTGTAAGAGCAAATACAAAAGCCTGAGTGGGGAGCATACCCAGCTTGTTTAATGACAGCAATAGCAGGCAACTTAGTGTGGTTGGAAAAGACTAAACAAGGGGTAGGGCGTGATGTTAGAGAAGTGCCCAGGTGGCAGGTGAAGTAGGGCCTCTTAGGCCACTGCAAGGACTTAAGGTTTTACCCTGAGTGGGAGGGGAAGCCACTGAAAGATTTTGAGGAGAGAGGGAACATGATCTGACTTAAGGTTTATACTTAATAGGATGAAGAAGAGCCCAAAGATGAAGATTTCAGCCCTGATGGGGGTTATATTCCACGAATCCTGTTCCTGGGTAAGGTGAAAGGTCTTAATCTGGGGATCCGTGGTACAGAAGGAGAGAGAAATGAATCAAGGCACTGACTCCACCTAGTGAAATTTTATTGGGATGGCTAAAAACAAAAACAAAAACCAGTTTCAAGAGAGAGTGGGGAGTTCTGAATGCCAGAACCTCAGATCTGAAGGAAAACTTTTCCCATTAACTAACTGCTTTTGTAAACAACAAAAAACAAAACAAAACCCCAAAACTAACTGCTTTTGTGAGCAGTGGGAGAGTAGTGATCATTCATTTATCCATTTAGCAATCGTTTGTGCATCAGCCATATGTCAAGCACTGCTAGGCACTACAGGGACTGAGATAAGCCACAGTTCCCACCCTTGACCCTGAAGTGAGGCTGAAGCAATGGGATTCTATAACAAGAAAAATATCTTTCCAGAAACAATTTTATAAAAGATATTTAATGACTACCTAATCTTTGCTCAGCATTCTGCTAGATTCTATGGGGGATACAAATAAAAATATAGATCCCACCATTATCAGACAGAAAAGAAACATGCCAGCAAGAGGGACCAGCATATACCAAGGCATGGTGGGGAGTGAGGGTGGGGGTGGGTTGTGTTCAGGGAATTACAAGGAATTCATTGTGATTGCAACATAAAAAACAAGGGGTAAGGTGGTGAGACAATGGGCTGCAAAGATGGGCAGGTCTCGTCTTCCAGAAGGCCTAGTGTACCATATGGTGCTTGAAGTACCTCTCTGTTGTAACTATTGCAATCCCTCTGCTATTTTGTCTACAATAGATCCCAGTGGCAAGGTGCGTCCTGAAATCATCAATGAGAATGGAAACCCCAGCTACAAGTATTTCTACATCAGTGCTGAGCAAGGTATGGTTATGTTGAGAGAGAAGAGGGAGGGTTGCTGCTAGGTTTCAGTAGAATGAACCACATGCAAGGTCTGTGATGGGAAACTAATTCAACATGTTAGCAGAGCATCTGCTGCATGACTAGCTTTTGGCTAGATGCTGTGTAGAGTATAAGAGAAAGATAAGACTGAGCCCCTTCCCTAGCTTTTTATAATCCAGTTGGGAGCTAACTGACCCACAGGAAACTGTGAAGAACTGAGGCTCCCAGAAATAGTCACTTGCCCGTGGACCCACAGTTAAAAAGTCACAGAGCCAGGATTTCAGTCCAAAACTTAGTTTTTTTCCACTGCACTAATGCTATTCTTGTGAGAATTCAAAGGAAGGGGAATGTTAACTGTTAGCTGATCAAGTCTGAAAGGTTTCATAGATAGTAAACTTTAACTGGATCTAGATGGATACGGATAAGAATTTGTGTCTATGGACACATATGAAGAGGACATATCAAGTTATGGAAGCAAGGGGTATGTGTGTGTAGGGGGGAGTGTAGCCCAACATGGGGAGGGCGTGAGGCATGCTAGAGGGGATGGTGACTGGGTTGAGTCCTGGCCAGCAGAGGAATGTGGAAAGCATCATTCGAGGCAGAGGGAACAGCGTCAGCACAAACATGTGAGGGAAGATTGAAATCATAAGTCAGTCATGCTTTTTTGTTCTCTAATCCTTGAGCACAATCATTCTAGAGGGAGAGGTTGGAATTCATGCCATGTACTGTCACTGTTTTCCTTCTGAATTTCTCCCTGCCATCTGTAAAAGAGGGTTGTTTGCTAAGTTGCCATGTGTCTCCCATTGCCGTGCTGCCAGGTTGTTGATCACTTTATGTTCTGAGTCCTTGGAAATCTTATTTCTCAGGATAGGGAGAGGAAAGAGGTTATCCTCTCCTTTCCATGGGTAAGGAGAATGTCATCTTTCCTACCCAAATGCAGATCACTGGAGGTTGGTGTTACAGGGAAATTTTCCACATGGAGAAGGGTAGCTGAACTTTAGGTTCCCAACTCTTTTTTTTGGCTGTGAGGCTTGAGGGATCTTAGTTTCCCGACCAGGGATTGAACCCAGGCCCACGGCAGTGAAAGCGCCTACTCCTAACCACTGGACCACCAGGGAATTCCCATAGGTTCCCAACTCTTGACCCTTGAAATTCACTTTCCTTTTAGGATTTCATGAAGTTCCCACTTTCATCTTGACACCAGCATCATCCTTTAACGCATTAGTCCAAATGTGGACACAGAACCCTTTGCCTGAATTCTCCATGGCTCAGCTGACATGAAACTGGAATATTCAAACCTGGCTTTACTAAAGGCTTGGGCAAAACAAAAGGGATGTAACAAACTATACTACCTGGTTTGCTTTCACAGACTCTGGCTCAGCCTAACAACTGGCCTGCCATTGTATGGGGAGCCTGTACCAAAACAGCTGCCCTCCTTGATGCCCAAGATAGATGAGAAGTTTCATCTTCCGTCTGCCCAGGGCCTGCCTTCCAGGTTTCTCCTGTGCCTGAGAACTTGACTTCTTCCATACATAGTTGATACTAGATATGACCACCTCTTTCAGTGAAGACCATCCTCCCTCCAAGCACACGCACACACATACCAGTGTAACCTGTAACCTCCACAGGAAATGAAATAAATGCAGCATTCCTCCAGAAGAGATGATGGGGATGGTAGGAAGATGTTTTCTATTCCCTTAGTGTCAAGTGAATATCTACAGCCTGTGACAG
The DNA here is from genome assembly GCF_965194805.1 of Balaenoptera borealis. Lineage (NCBI taxonomy): Eukaryota > Metazoa > Chordata > Mammalia > Artiodactyla > Balaenopteridae > Balaenoptera > Balaenoptera borealis. The sequence continues at coordinate 150,813,657 of NC_138860.1, forward strand.
GGGTTCAACTCTAATCCTGGAGGGTAAGCCAAAGTAACTACTAACATTTTTGTAAGACTTCATAGTTTATAAAGCACATTTATTATTCATTCTCTCATTTAATTTTTATAATCTGTGTGAAGTAAGTAGCATCACCTTATTAATAGACGAGGAAACAAATTCAAGAGACTTTCCAGGGCTAAAATCCAGAACTAGATCTTGAATCCAGATCCTGTGCTCCTCTTATATTTCTCCTAAAACATAAAAATCTGTATTGGTTGTCACATGTCAAATATTGAAGACCTGCTTCATACTTTTCCCCTCAACCTTTATTTCACAGTTGTTCAGGGGATGAAGGAAGCTCAGGAAAGGCTGACGGGTGATGCCTTCAGAGAGAAACATCTTGAAGATGAGTTGTAACATGAATGTATCCCTTCTTTCATCAAAGTTACTGTTCTGGAAGGAAGGCGGCAGGGAAGGGAATATTGAGGAATCACTCAGAACAATTAAACCTTGTTCCTGCCTACATGGGAAGGGGCCCTCTCACTGTGGAAGAGTTCTGCTGCCAGAAGCTGGTCTCCATGTTTGTGATCCAGCAGAGTGTGGCAGACCTCCTTCTCCTGTCCCCTCTCACCTAAATGTCTCTTTGTCATTGAAGGTAAAGAATGACACCTTTTGACACAAAACTTGAGCCATTTGGAGGTTTACTCCTCACACTGCAGTAGTTGAATCTTTCCATTTCCTCCTGCTTTACTCACCTTAGCGGTGAAAAGAGACCAGAAGCATCTTTTTTATAATGTTAAAATTGCAGAAATAGCTTATCATTTAAAACAATAAGTCCTAAATGTAAATCCGTAATTCTACCCCACCAAGGAGACCAGCCCGTTTCTTCTCTTTTTCTCCTGGGAATAATCTTGGGCTTCTTCCTGAATCCCTTCAACTTCCTTCCTCTTCTCTGGCTTGGCTTCCCTGTTTGCACGCATGCGTGTGCAGGAATGGCTGTGTGCTTTGGACTCAGCCCAGCTGGAAGCATGCTTTCCCCTGTTACTGTTGGAGAAACTCAAACCTTCAAGCCCTAGATGGAGCCATTTTTGTCAAGTCGTCAACTGTATTTTTGTACTGGGGTTAACCAAAAAATATATATATATATATTAATTGTTCCATTAAACTTTAATAAAACTTTAAAAGGAAATGTGTTGTGATGGCCTTTTTGTTATTGGAGAATGGAGGGAGGGAGATCATTCAGGAAGAAAACTAACCTTGAGGGCCTAATCTAGGAGCTCTATCTAGGACTCCTCGTGCACCTGTACCTCCCACATTCTAATGGGCATCAGAGCTCTTCTCTTCTACTTTTTAAATACCTGTATTCCCTCCTTCCTCACTGTCACTCTTGTACAGGGCAGGCCTTCTCTACTTCCTAGACTATTTATTGTTGCAGCCTTGTAATTTGCCTACTTGCCTCCAATATTCTCTCCTGTAATCCATCCTCCTTACTTCCCCCAGAGTGATCTTTCCAAAACACAGATGTGACCATGTCACTCCCCTGCTTAAAGCCTTTCCTGCCACCCTCAAGAAAATAATATTAACATTAGAAAATATTTGGGCCTCAGTATGTGGCAGGCACTCTTCTAAGTGCTTTATGTGTATTATCCCATTTCGTTTGCCTTTAGTCCTAACAGGCCTATGACAAAGGTACTATTATCATTTCCATTTTATACAAGAATTTGAGGTGTACAAGGAAACCAAGGCACAGGATCAAGTCAAGATCTTTACCATGCCTTTTAGGAAGCTTCTTCAACATCATTTGTTCCCATTGTCTTTGCATTTTGTGTTGTGACACCAAATTGCTTCAAGTTCCCCTCACAACATGCTCTTTCATGCTTTTTTGTCTTTCCTTGGCTTGTTTCCTCTGCCTAAAACTTCTTTTTACTCATTCTTCACATTTTGAGCCACCTCTTGCAGACTTTCCTGGCTTTTCTCAGGAGGATAAAATGCCCCTCTCCCCAATACATCTATCTTGGCTCAGCACTACATTATATTGTAATTACCTGTTTGCACACCTGTAGCTGTCATCAGGCAACCATGCTCTGGGGCAGAGGCTATTCCTCTGTCCTGTGCACCAAGGTCTCTAAACAATGTACTTTCAAGTGAATTGTCAAGCTCTGTGGTAGGTTCTTTTCATTCATTCTATTTAAATCCCATTAATGGTCCTAATGGATAGGTATTATTAGCTTCATTTTATGGAAAAGGAAACTGGAGAGAGAATTGGCTTGCCCTCAGTTTCTAGACTAAATACTGGATTCTAACGACCCCTGTCTTATTCCAAACTCATACTTTTTCACCACACATTACATTACCGCCTTTATGCTCTAAGGTGTGACTCAGAACAGGAGTTTTCAATCTGGGGTATGTAAAGTCTTTACAAGAAATACATGGGCACAAAATCTTTAGTGAATTGATATCCAGGTCTTCATTTTCCCAAAAGTGATCTCCCAGGATTCCTCAGAAAATTAAACAATTACCATATGATCCAGCAATTCCACTTCTGGGTATGTACCCTAAAGAACTGAATGCAGGGACTTGAATGGACATTTGCACACCTCTGTTTATAGCATTTTTCATAATAGTAAAAAGGGTGGAAGCAACTTGTGTCCGTCAACAGATGAGTAGATTAGCAAAATGAGGTATATACGTACAATGCAATGTTATGTAGCCTTTAAAAGGAAGGAAATTCTGACACGTGCTAAAACATGGATGACCCTTGAAGACATTATGCTAAGTAAAATAAGCCAGTCACAAAAGGACAAATACTGTATGATTCCACTTACATGAGGTACCAGTCATATTCATAGAGACGAAGACTGGTGGTTGCCAGGGACTGGGGGGTGGTGGGTGTTAGTGTTTAATGGATATAGAATTTCAGTTGGGAAAGATTGAAAATGTTCTGAAGATGGATGGTGGTGATAGTTACACAACAATGTGAATGTACTTAATGCTACAGAACTGTACACTTGAAAGTGGTTTAAATGATAAATTTTGTTACATACATTTTACCACAATTAAACAAGATTTCCCAGGACATGTCATCAAGATGATTCATTCCCACCTCCCTTACCACTCACTATTCACCTTTCCCCACTTCACAGAAGAAAGGCATACCTCTTACCCTGAATTTTAATATGGTGCATTGCTCTATTATGCAAACACCTCTGGGGTGCCAAACAAAGGTAAATTGAAATAGTACTAAGCTTCCTTGATTAAAGAAAGGCTTTCTGTCTTGTACATAGTTGTCGTAAGCGTAGTTTGTCAAGAGTAAAACCTAACATTAGAAATGGGCAGTTTGGGCTTCCCTGGTGGCGCAGTGGTTAAGAATCTGCCTGCCAATGCAGGAAACACGGGTTCGAGCCCTGGTCTGGGAAGATCCCACATGCCGCGGAGCGATTAAGCCCGTGAGCCACAACTACTGAGCCTGCGCGTCTGGAGCCTGTGCTCCGCAAAGAGAGAGCCCGTGACTGTGAGAGGCCCGCGCACCGCGATGAAGAGTGGCCCCCACTTGCCACAACTGGAGAAAGCCCTCACACAGAAACGAAGACCCAACACAGCCAAAAATAAATATAAATAAATAAATAAATTAAAAAAAAAAAAAAAAAGAAATGGGCAGTTTGCACCATTTGGAGATGTTTTGAATTCAGAAATGTTGTAGAGTGGAAGTGATGAAAATTTGCTTCTTCCAATCCCCAATTATTATTAAAGAAGGCATCTCTCCTGAGAGAAAGGTCTAAGGAGAAGAGAAAAAAGTTTGAAGTCATCCAGGTGACAAATTCATGACAGGTCTTCACCTCTTAGAATTTGGAATTAGTCTTAGAGTTAGGATTTGAAACTAAGATAGTTGTCTTAGAGATTCATGTTAACATGTTTATTTGACTTGAAAAATGAAGTTACGTTGTTGCCCCTGGGCAAAGACTTGAACAGATACTTCACAAAAGAAGATATAAGAATGGCCAATAAACATGTGAAAATGTGTGATATTAGGCAACAGAGAAATGTAGATTAAAACTATAATGAGATACTATTTCCCACCTGCTGGAATTGCTAAAATTAAAAAGACTGTTGATACCAAGTGTAGAGAGGATGTGGAGCAACTAGAACTCTCCAGTTTATTGTTGATGGGAATGTCAAATGGTACAAACATTTTGGAAAACTGTTTGGGAGTGTTTTATAAAGTAAATGTACACTTACTATGCAACCCAGCAATTCCAGGATTACAGGATTATGTGACTTATGTAAAACAGAAGTCTGCAAAAACAAAAACAAAAACTTGTACAAGAGGGACTTTCCTAGTGGTCCAGTGGGTAAGACTCCATGCTCCCAATGCAGGGGGCCTGGGTTCAATGCCTAGTCGGGGAACTAGATCCCACACGCATGCCGCAACTAAGGGTTCACATGCCACAACTAAGAAGCCTGCATGCCGCAGCTAAGAAGCCTGCATGCTGCAACTAAGAAGCCCGCATGCCACAACTAAAGATCCTGCATGCCACAAAGAAGATCCCGTGTGCCGCAACTAAGACCCGGCACAGCCAAAATAAATATTTAAAAAAACCAAAATCTTGTACAAGAATGATAGAAACCTTATTCATAATATCCAAAAACTGGAAACAACATAAATGCCTATCAAATAAGTGGATAAATTGTGGTATATTCATACAAAAGGCTACTACCCAGAATAAAAAAAAACCAAACTACTGATACATAAAACAACATGGATGAATCTCAAAAACATGCTGAGTGAAAAAGACCAAAAAAGAGTACATTTATATGAAGTTTCAGAACAGGCAAAACTTGTCTGTAGTCTGAGAAATCAAATCAGTGGTTACCTGAGATTGGTGGTGGGGGGAGAGGAATTTAACTGCAATGGCACGGGAGGGAACTTGCTGTGGTGATGGAAATGTTGATTGTGATGCTTACCTAGGTGTATGTATTTGTCAAAACCTATCCAACTGTAAACTCTATATAGGCATTTTACTGTATGTATATGTCAACACATTTGATTTTAGAGATAATGAATTACTTTTTTTTTTTGGCTGCACCGTGCAGCATATGGAATCTCAGTCCCCCAACCAGGGATGGAACCCATGCCCCCTGCAGTGGAAGCGTGGAGTCAACCACTGGACCGCCAGCAAAGTCCCAATACATTTGATTTTAAAACACTTATTCTGGGGCTTCCCTGGTGACGCAGTGGTTAAGAATCCACCTGCCAATGCAGGGGACACAGGTTCGAGCCCTGAGCTGGGAAGATCCCACATGCCTCGGAGCAACTAAGCCCACACACCACAACTACTGAGCCTGTGTGCCACAACTACTGAAGCCCACGTGCCTAGAGCCCATGCTTCACAACAAGAGAAGCCACCGCAATGAGAAGCCTGTGCACCACAATGAAGAGTAGCCCCCGCTCGCCTCAACTAGAGAAAAAGCCCGCACGTAGCAACAAAGACCCAATGCGGCCAAAAATAAATAATAAAATAAAATAAATTAAAAAATAAAATAAAACACTTATTCCAACTCTCCAAAATGAAGTCTTTTTAAATGAAAGACTGATGTAGCTGATTGACTTAACAGTGAAGACTGACTTGGCCATTTAGCTAATATATAATACTTTTTCCATAAATTGAATGAAAGACAAGTGTTTCATTAAAATACACTTGAAGCACATGATAAGATGAATACAGTTTATCAAAGCATGTTGCATTGGCAAAGATTTTCTTAGCCCTTTTTGTGGCATTTGGGTTGTGTGGTGTACCTCCAAGGCAAGTGAAAATGTTTGAGAGGTAGTTAATAAGTATTTGATGTCTTTGTGGTATACTTTCCAGAAACTGAGAAAGTGAATGACTTTAATGAATGGGTAACAAATTCTTTCACAAGTTAAGTGTTTTCTATTTCTTTGCTTACAACATGACTAAAAGAGGGCCTAATTGAAGTATCAACTGGTATTTATTTTAAATTTTTGATGTTAGGTCACTTGTGATTTTTTGGCATATAACTCAGTAAGAGTTCAAAGAATTTAATGCTATTGCAATAACAAAACTTCCATTCTCATGTACTTATTTATGTGAACATTTCTAAGCATTTATATTTCTAAACGTAATAACTAGTGTTAAGAAAAATTGTTCCAAACTTTTAATGTTATTGTACAGCATTGTAGAAACAAGCCTGCCTAAAGGGTTATCTGACTTTCTAAGAGAATACAAATTAGTTTGATTTACTATTTACTTTTAATTAGGGTACACACATTTTACAACTCTATAGAGTTAGGTGTCAATTTATAGAAAACTGATAAGAAGCAAATTATTTCTTTCCCAGGGAGAAGATAACCTCAGAGGTTATAGCTTTAATGCCTTTAGGTCATTAACCAGTTTTGTATCTGATTTAATAATCTTATTTCAACTTTGAATTGGTTTTGTCATCTTGCTGGTCCTGATTAATAAGTTAAAATTTTGGCATGGGCTTAAAATCTGTCCGAGAATTAAGTTTTTAACATTTTGAGAATCCTGAATCCTGTCCCATTCTAGCCATAAGTAATATTCTTCCCACATATATATGAATGACATTTTTAAAAGTCATGTCATTAAGAGATGCAATTTTAATAAAGCTTTACTTTTTATGTTTAATAATTATTAACATTTGTAATATTTATTGTTTTGATTGACATACCAATAATTCTTGTAACGATAATTGAATCTGGAAGAAAAATTTTAACGCTTAGATTTTAGCTTAGGTTCCCCTAAAAGTAGGGCCTGAGATAAGGCCTGTACGGGTAATATATTCTAGGAAGAGCTTCTTGGGAACAGGAATGAGGGACTGGGGAAAGTGAAGCACAGGAGGGAGAACCAAAATAAGATTTATTATTGAGCTGTTTACCTCTCTGGTCCAGGGTTGCCTCAGAGGAGCTAATTTCCTGGAAGAACATCGACACAGAGGTGACAAAGAGCCTTGGAGGCAGAAAGCAAGAGATAAGGGAATGCAGTTTTAGAGAGGTGTCCTCAACCTCCAAACGTAGCTGGTTACCACAGCGACAGCCAAATGGGGGGAAAGATAAAGAGGTTGTAAACTAGGGTACAAAAATTGTCTAATGTAACTTAAATTCTTATAGTCAAAGAATTTGACTATAAGAATTTTAGCATTTTAATTCCAATTAAATACATAAATTTACTATAGAGCGGTATGACATGGTGATCAATAAGAGACTTTAAGCATATAAATGCATTACATTAGTTTATAATTCTGTGGGTGGAGTGAAAGAAATGCAAGTTCAAGAAGAAAGAGAATAATGTAAAATTTCCAACTGTTAAGAAGAGCCTGTCCATGTATTAGTTTTAAGTGGAAAAAAAATTAAGTGGATAATGTGGGTATAAAATTCCTGTGGTACTTAGGCTCTAGTGGATACATTTTTTTAAAGTGACATAACAGCTTTTTCTAAATGTTAATATTTACAGTACACCAGAAATTACGTCCTTTGCCCTTATTTAAATGATGAAGCTTTTAGATCTCAAAAGAGTCAACTTAAAAATACCTAGTTTTCCAAAATTCTTTCAGGGATCATGCAACCATAGAAGTTTCAAGACTACAGGTTTCAAACATTCTTTACCTGAAGATGCAAACATTTATACAGCACTGTGTGCCAGAAACTGTTCTAAATCCTCCAGTTGTATTAACTCATTGAATCCTAACAATAACCTGATGGATTTGGTTCTATTGCCATCATCATCATCTCTGCCTTATAGATAGGGAAACTGAGGCACACAGTGGGTAAGTATCTTACCTAAGCTAGTGGGATCAGAGTTGGGATTTGAATGTGGGCAATTTGGCCCCTGAAACCATGCTTTTAACTACTACACCGTACTAGGCAATTTGTATTCAAGTCAACCAACTCAAGGATTGCATCAATGCCTTACGCTGTGTAGCAAGTATAAATTTTCAAGCCAACTTACACAATTACAAAAAAAGAAACATAATTGTCTATTCCAATAACAATTCCTTTTCAAACTGCCATTCTGCCTGAAGACAGAGAAACCACTTACAGTCAGGTCCAAGGTTTTTTAGGTTATTTGAGGTTGAAACTTGGTCAACTTTAGGATTTTTTTGGTCTCTTTTCTCCTTCCCTGGATGGCATTTAAATCTCAGAGAATTATACAGTGTCATGCCATCAGATAAGAGACACTGCTCATGCTAGCATCTTCTGAGGTATAATGCATCCTACCTGGTCCTGGCACATCCTTCCATGAAAGCATCTGCTGAGATGTCTATTTTCCTATCAGCCTCCAGTGGTCAGTCCACGCACCCTGCCCCTTTATCTTGTCAGCAAGGCCCCTCCAGGTGGCCCTTCCAGCTCCTCAGCACCACTTCTCTTCCCTTCATTGGGCGGGATAATTGGGCTCCTCTCCCATGCCACTCTAGGCCATGAGCATCAGGGCCACTGATCACAGTTAGGCAGCCTCTCCAAGGATAACCTGTCACTGCTGAGTGCCTAACTTGTCAGCTGCAGCAACCAACACTGAACCTCTGGACTTGGTGACACAATCCAGAGACTCCAACAGCAAGGTACCTCGTGTTGGTTTTTTTTTTTTTTGGCTGTGCTGCATGGCTTGCGGGATCTTAGTTCCCCCAATCAGGGATTGAACCTGGGCCCTCGGCAGTGAAAGCACTGAGTCCTAACCACTGGACTGCCAGGGAATTCCCCCTCATGTCAGTTTAATTACACTGGATTCCTTTTATCCTGGATGAAGCAGCGATCTGATTTTATTGGAAGAGAGTCTTAATCTGGATTTCCTTTCCGCCAAGCTTCTGCTTTGGTACCACCATCTGTGGGCTTGCTGACCATCTTAGTCACCATCATGCTGTCTCACTCAATATTGCCTCTAAAGTGCACTCACTTTACAGTGATGCTTTCATGTGAATCTGAATTGGGAACTGTTGGGGAAGAGTTGGCAGAGTGTGAGGCCTCCATTTTGCTGGTGTGACTTTGCAGGTGTGATGTGGCTCTGGAGACAAGTATTCTGGCAGCAGCTTCCTGATCCCAGGTTGTAGCTATCGCAGAGTGTTCCAGGAGGACAATGCCTTGCTTATTTCCAGATGGTGGCCAAGATGGTGTGATCCTGAAACCATAACCTGGGAGGGCAGATTCCTTCCCGAGTGATGTAAAACTTTCATTTCCCATGTTGGGACAGCCTACGATGTCTTGGAGTCATTCCTTGGGGCCCAGCTTAGTGTTTGTTCCTCTAGTCATTTCAGTGATTTTTTTAGTACCTAATTCCCTGTATTAAATGCTTTCTGATTAAAATAGCTAGCATGGTTCCTATTATCCACAGTAGAACCTTGCTTATTATAGTGGTGAACTTCCTAATTAAGATATCATATATACAGGTGTGATTCCAAAGATATCACTTAAAAGTTCTAGATTTGTAACTGGATGTAGTAAATAATGAGACTTCGGGTTGCACTGCTTTTGGTGAGTGGGTAATTGCATTTTGAATTGCATTATATTGATGTGTTTTTTTCTTTTAAGTGTAAATATGGGTAGGAGGGAAATAATATAGTTCAAATTGGGCAAAGAAATTAGTGTATTATGTAGCCATTAAAAAATTCTTTTTAGCCACTAAATTATCCTTCTTAGATTCAAGAAATCCTTCACCTTATAAATTTTGGAGGGAGGCAGAACTCTCTTTCCATTTTAGAAGTTGGAAATACCAGATAATTTCTTTCTCAGCCTCCTTTGCAGCTAGACTATAGGCAAATGACCTAGGCTCAGCCAATCAGATACACCTTCCTGCAGCACAGACAACAGCATTTGCAGGAAGACTGAGTTCTTGGGGCAGTGGTGGTTATAGTGCCCACAGTGGTGTCCAGTGTTGGAGGCTAGTGGTGTCAAGCAGTACAAGTTTAGTACTTAGTGGTGGGTCAGGCTGGAGAGACACATAAATTCCATGGATGGTTTGTTTTTGGGGCAGTGGTGTCTTCCCCAGCATGGTGTCTTCCCCAGCATGTCTGCAATGTGTACCCCCAAACCTGGTTCTCCAGCATCCCTGGGTAATTTATGATCTAGTCAGTGTTATGTTTTTTAAATTAATTAATTAATTAATGGCTGCATTGGGTCTTCGTTGCTGCACGAGGGCTTTTCTCTAGTTTTGGAGAGCGGAGGCTACTCTTTGTTACGGTGCGCGGGCTTCTCATTGCGGTGGCTTCTCTTGTTGCGGAGCACAGGCTCTAGGCATGCGGGCTTCAGTAGTTGTGGCACACGGGCTCAGTAGTTGTGACTCACGGGCTCTAGAGCGCAGGCTCAGTAGATGTGGCACGCAGGCTTTGTTGCTCCATGGCATGTAGGATCTTCCCAGACCAGGGATCGTACCCATGTCCCCTGCATTGGCAGGTGGATTCTTAACCACCGCGCCACCAGGGAAGTCCCTAGTCAGTGTTATTTAATAAATTCTTTTTTTTCTTACATAAGCCAGAGTAAGTTTCTGTGGCTAGCCACTGTAATAGTCAATAACTGTTGTCTAGCAAGGTTATAGAAGCATTTTCCAAAGTATATTCCACGCAACACTAGTGCCCCCAGAAAGGCATTCCATGGCTAAATAAGTTTGGATAACAATGTATCTCTTGGAATGATTTATAATTAAAATTAATATTTTAGAAATTCTGAGAGGTCTCACAGGATATTTTTATTTGCTACTAGATGGAGTGTGAAACCAACACATGGAGGGGGGGAAATAATGAGAAAACTGCAGTGAAACATGTTTGGAGCCAGTGGATGAAGTCAACCTCGAATACCACTTTGTGGACTTCAAGATATATGACCTAATATTCCAACAATTTAAGTCAGCTGAAGCTTGGCTTCCCCTTACTTGCCTTGAAAAGCCATGAAAAACTTCATCTAATATCTTGGCCTCTCATTTATTTGGCCTCCTTCTCATCAGTGACCTCCACTCTATCTCAGCCACCAACTCCAATGGTCTCATCTTATTAACACTCAAAACTCTTCTACCTTTGAAACCTTGAATCAGAAATTCCATTCTCTGAGCACAACCACCTATCTATCCTTTCAACCTAACTGATCAATATCTTCCATTACACTTTGACCTTATCCAGATCTTCTGATATAACTCCCTCAACTTTGCCCTGGTAAATCTACAGACCTTCCCTGTATCTGCCTCATCTTCTCTTCCTATCCTTTTATTCCAGTGGAAGAGATAGTTTCTACTTATCAGAGGCTAATCCTTTCATTGAGCTCTGGAGTCAGCCCTTCCCTGTCCTCAGATTTTTTTTTTTTTGCCATAAATGTTCCTCTCTTATATCATCAATTTCTCTATCTCTATTGGGTTATTCCTATGCAAACTTAAACAAACACTTATTTCTCATCTAAAAACAAACCATCCGTGGACTTTATGTGTCTCTCCATCCTGACCCACACTGTCAACCTTTCCTCACCTCATTTTCTCTTTGACATTCTACCTGTTGCACTCTGGCTTTGGCCTTCACAACTCCACCTAAATGGTTCCTGTTAAGGTAATGGGAGGAGATACGGGATTGGGAAGTGAATGAGGAAATTCTGGCTGATAAAATCATTTTTGAAAGTTCTCTTTCTAATTCAGATTTGCATGGATGATACAATCCCCCCATATATTTGATATCATGTGCCAATAAATACTGTGATATGTTGCTGGCCAAACTATCATATCTTTGTACATTGCTTTAGGACCCCAAAAGGACCACAACTGCTGAAAAAGAGGAAATGGATCCTTGTGAACTTTCTTCCAGTGTTCCTTATCAAATAGGTCAATAGCACCACCCTATTGTTTTACATGCCAGAAACCTGAGACCCATCCTTGACATCTCCTTCTCTTTACTCCTTATTGTCAATTACTGTTCATTCTCTGTCCTAAATATTTTTTTAAAAAATCCATTCACTCCTTGTTATGGGCTGAATCATGTCCTCCCCCAAATTAATATGTCGAAGTCCTAACCCTCAACCTCAAAGTGTGACTGTATTTGGAGATAGGGCCTTTAGAGAGCTAATTAAGTTAAAATGAGGTCATATGGGTGGGCTCTAATCCAATGTGACTGATATCCTCACAGGAAGAGATTAGGACACAGACACACACACACAGGGAAGACCATGTGAAGACACAGGGAGAAGATGGTCCTCTATAAGCTAAGGAGAGAGGCCTTAAGAAATCAACCCTGGGACTTCCCTGGTGGTCCAGTGGCTAAGACTCCACACTCCCAATGCAGGGGACCTGGGTTTGATCCCTGGTCAGGGAGCTAGATCCCACATGCCACAACTAAGAGTTCACATGCCGTAACTAAAGATCCAGCATGCCGCAACTAAGACTTCAAGCAGCCAAATAAATAAATACATACTTAAAAAAAAAAGAAGAAAGAAAGAAATCAACCCTGATCTCAGACTTCTAGCTTCCAGAACTGTGAGAAAATAAATTTGTTGTTAAGCCACCTAGTCTGTGGTACTGGATGATGGCAGCCCAAGCTGACTAATACACTCTTCTTCATCCATATCATCACCACCATAGTCTAAACCACCAGCATTTGTCACCTAGACTTTTAGTGTAAGATCCATCAGGGCAAGGCTTTTGTCTGTCTTGTTCGCTGCTGAATCCTCAAAGCCTAGTATAGAATCTGGCACGTGGTAGGCATTCAATAAACATTAATGAGATGGCTAAATAAATGAATAGCTATTTAGGTGGTTTCCTTGCATCCATCCTTGCCCCTCTCTCCACACGTTCTCCACAGGGACTGCTCTCTTTAGAATAGAATTCTGGTTATATTATTTCCCTGCTTGAAACTCTTCACTGTCTCTCCTCCATTACTCCCAGGATAAAGTCCAAAATCAATAATATTGTTTAAGTGAGTGGTATAATTTGGCTCTCAAGTCTCTCTCCAGCTTCATTGCATGTCATTCTCTCATTCTATCACAAATTCCAGCCACATTTGTTTTCTTTCCATTTTTCAAAGTTCCTCATGGTCTTTACACATGCTATTCCCTCTACTTGGAGTGTCCTTTCCCATATTTTTGCCTAACTCATTCTTCAGAAATCCCACCTAAATGTTGCTTTGTGAAATCTTCCCTGATCATGGCACCAAAATAGCTTTTTCTTTTATATCTCCCATTACTTTTCCTTCAAAACAATGACCACAATGGTAATTATTGATATGGTTAGTTGTGTAATGTCTGCCTTCCTTATCAGAGTGTAAGTTCTGTGAGAATGGGGACTGTATCTGTTTTGCTTATTACTGTATTTCTAGTGCTCAGTACCTTCAGCCATGCCTGGTATACCATAAATGAATAATTGTGTTAAAGCATGGGCACTGTTAATTTCCTAGGGCTGAACATTTTATTTTAGCTATCATGTACCAACTGCAAGCCTAAGGTCCAGAAGTAGTACAAAGGAGGGAGTGATTAAATTCCCTCCAAGTAAGGATGAGGTGGATACAAGGATGAGTAGGGAGGAGTCTTCTTGATAAAGGAGGGGGTATTCAGGAAGGCACATGCGAAATGCTGAAGTATAAAGCAGTTTTTATACTGCAGACTTACAGTGTAAGTTATTCTGTATGGCCAGAGAAAAGGACCAAGTGGGTTGGTGGTGGAAGATAAATCTAGAGAGAAAAGGACCTGGTTGAATTTGTTAAGGAGGTTGGATTTTATTCTATCATGCAGTAAACATCATCAGTTTTTCCAGTTCTTTCCTTTGTTTAGGTCTGCTTTCTCACTTACTATCCATGGATATTTGTAAAAGTCATTTAACCTTGCTGAGCTTCAGTCTCCTCTTGTCGAATGGTTGATGAGAGACATGAGATAGTGTATGGAAGGCACTTCAGAAGGTTTCTGGAATATGGTAAGTGCTTACCAAATGTCAATTCCCTTCCTTTCAGCCCCTATATTCAGGCTGATTTCAGCACCATGACTGCTGGTCAGTCCAGCGAGATTGCAGTTCCCCTTTAGAGCACAAGGGGGAGTATGAGACTGAACCTTTGCAAAGGGTCACAGGGCATCTTAAGCAGCGTCCCTCAGCAAGCCCTCTGAGAATGAGGAAACAGATGTTTTTCCAAAATTAGAGAGGCAACCTGACTTATAGAGTCTAAGCGAGTGCAACTGTTCTTAAGTTCCCTAGACATGTATTTGAAGGGAGAAATCATTGGCAAGCATGATATACTTAGTTATGAGTTGTCAGATCCCTTAAAGTATCTGATGTTATTGAATTGAATATCCTATTAAGCACCCCCTAATTTACATACATTATCACTTTTAATGGAACTTTCTGAAGGAGCCAATGAAATAATTCTCATCCCCATTTTACAGATGAGCAATCTGTGTGATCAAGAGAAATTCAATCACATAACTGGCAAATGGTGAAGGTTGGATTTGAACTTAGACCTCTCTGATTCCAAAGCTTATGTCCTTTTGATTATCCCACACTGGTTTACTTCAATCTCTTTTGAAGTCACTGCACCAGCTTTGTCTCTGGTCTCCTTGTCCTCTGTATCTTGGAACCTCTGATCCATCTCCATTCTATAAGCTGAGTTCTTTCTAAAGCGTAAATTTGGCCGTCTTCCCCCTGGAGAAAGCAGTGTAACAGCTCCACATTGGCCTGATCTTTGAGTCCATCATCCTTAGCACGGCTCCCCAGGCCCTGGCTGACCTCTGGCTCTGACTTACCCTCCCACCTCACTCATCACCTGTACTGTGCCCATCATGTGTGTGCTTCCAGAGACCTACAGTCCCTGATGTTCCCTGAAGCCTTCATATAATTTCATACCTTTGGGCCTTTGCTCATGCTGGTCCTTCTACCTGGGTTCCTTCTCTGTGAGTTTAACTCCTACTTGTCCTTGAAGACTCAGCTTAAGTCTCAACTCTGCAACCCAGGACCTGCCTCCTAGCATGAGGCCTAACTCTGAGGCTCCTCCCCGTTGATGTGTCCCACAGTGAGAAAACAGCCATGTCTTGCCAAATTCATTAATGTGGCTGATTTTAGTCTTGGCTTCCCCTACTTTCAGTAGCTGAGAAACCATGGGCTACTTATTTCTTCCTCACATCCAGGATGGTATGAATCAGTTCCCACTTCATATGTTTACTGTGAAAGTTAAATGAGATGGTGGATGTGAGAAAACTTTTGTGGATATTTGTATGCCTATTTATTCAGCAAATATCCCCTGACCCCTTCTAAGAATGATCCAGGAGGTCACGTTGGGTTGCAGTTTGGCCTATGCCTTTGTGAACTCAGACCAGTGGGTCTTACAGCCTGCTATCCTGCACCAGACCCTGAGCAACTTGGGTCAGGGACCATTTGTTATCCACTTGGGTGTACAGCAGGTGCTCAGGTGATATTTGTTGTGTGGGTGAGTGAGTGAGTGAATGAATGAGTAAATGGTATTCAAGGTAGTGGGAGAAACTGAGGCAAATTCATGGAGATGTTACGAGCAGGTCACACTCTGGGAACCAAAAGTAGTTTATGCTGTTGGAGCTTAGGGCAGGATGGGGGAATGTCCAGTAATGAGGCTAGAGGGTAGTTGAGGCCAGACCACAAGAGGCCATATGTGCACATTAACAGATTTAACCTGGGTTAGGAAGAGTCCTCTGCTGCAGTATGGAGTGTGGATTAAAGGGGAAGTTTGGAGGCTTTCATGGGGATAGGACAGTGAGAAAGCTGTGGCCGTGCAATGGAGAGCTCTCAGGGAGTATCACGGACAGGCTTTGGTGAAGGATTGGTAGGGTGGGCGAAAGAGAGAGGGGTGGTGGGTGGGACCTGGGTTCTGAATATTCACATGTTGAATGCTTCGTGTGTGTGTGTGTGTGTGTGTGTGTGTGTGTGTGTCAGATTCCACCTCTGCTGACAGCGGTATGCCCTGATGATGGGGCAGTGTCCTCAGCGTGCATTTTCATTTATTTTACAAATAAAAGAACTGAGGCACAGAGAAGAAAGAAGGAATGATTAGTGTATGAAGTGGTGTTTGAGATACTTATCATTTTTTTCTCATTATCCAAATCTGTTCCCATTCCTGTGGTAGATTGGTTAAAGGCCATTGATTCCTCCCTTCTCTATTCATACCCCTTTGTGATACGACTTTGCTCTTCTCACTCAGAGCTCTTTGAATCTGGGCTGGGCTTGTGACTCGATTTGGCCAATAGAATGCAGTATATGGGGTGTTATGCAGTTTCTGAGGCTAGGCCTCAAGAGACTGTATCTTCTGCCTTGGCTCTCTTGGAACACTGCCATGAGACCACCATGTAAACTGGTCTGGCCTACCAGTGGATTAAAAGCCGCGTGGGGAAGAACCATGGCACTCAGCCCTCAGCCAGTACTAACTGCCAGGCCTTGGAATGACCTTCCAGCTGAATGCTGCTCACAAGTGATTCAAGGTAAAATCATCAGATGAATCCACTCAGCCAGCCACAGAATTGTGAGAAATAATATTGCTGTTTCAAGCCACTGAATTTTTGGGAGTGGTTGTTATGCAGCAATAGATAACTAAAACAACTTCTCTGCTCCCGTTACCAGTAAATGGCTTCACTGTCTACCTGGTTGTTTATGCCAATTCCCTTTTCCACACATCTCACATTTAATCTGCCACCAGGTCCTAAATACAAATCAAATCCCTCTACTTTCCACTTTCCCCGCTGCTATGACATGAGTTCTGGTCCTCTTCAGCTCTCACCTGGATTTTTAAAGCAATTTCTGACTGTTCCCTATCTCCTTTCTCCCTGCTCCCTACTCTTCCCATACCATCTATCATACCCGCCACAGTCAGAGCTATTCTTCTCATGTGCTTATGTCACCAGGTTACTCCATTGCTTCAAACCTTTTGCTTGCAAGATAATTTCCCAATCCTCTAACATGATTTACAAGGCCTTAGGCCATCTAGTCTCTGCCTTTCTTCCCAGCCCTGTCTTCCACCACTCCTCTCATGAACCCTATGTTTCTAGAGCTGCTTTACATGTTCTGGGGACTTTCTGGAACCTGCTCCAGCTCCCCTGTTATATGAGGCAACCCACTGAAGGGGTGAGAGAAAAACGCTTGACCTGCCAACATACCTGCATTCCTAGGCTGGCCATGAGGGACTCACACTGGGGTGTAGATCTGAACCTTGTAAAGATTTGAACATTCCAAGTGCAATCCACACTTAGGCTACTACCTTTTCTTTTCTTCTTTCTTTCTTTTTCTTTATTCAAGTATAGGTGATTTACAGCGAGGCTACTACCTTTTCTAAGTGACTGATTCTCATTCAATAAAAAGCATCAATTTTATATTTCATATAAAAACTAGGAGCTAGAGAAAGCTGATTGCTCTGGCAACTAGAAAAGATTTAAGGTAATTTTGTTTGTAGGACTCTTAACCACAATGGTGTTCACAAAGCAACCATGATTCTGGGGTCTAATAGAAAGAGCCCTGGACTTGGAGTCAGACAGACCTGGTATCTGGTTCTGCCATCTACCAGATGTGTGACCTTGGAAAGTCACTTAAACTTTCTGACTTCTGTTTGCTCATTTATAAAAAGGGGACGGCAGTCCATACCTTGTATGATTGTATTGAGGACTAAATGAGACAAAAGATGTGAATGAGCCCAGTATATTTTAAGGTCTTAATGATTATAATTGTTAGCCAATCTGATCTAAGACAAAAGGTAGCATTTTGTCTTTCTTCCTATTCTTACTTGGCATTTGGATCTGGAAGTGAAGACAATCCAATATAGTATGATTTGTTTTGTATTCTCTCTGGTGGTCACCTGCTAGTCAATAGGGAGGCACAAATGATACAGCCCGAATGTCAGACATGGCCTCCCTCCCCCTTTAAGATCTAAAAGCAGTGAGCTTGAACCTCGATTTTTACATTGATTTTTACATTTGATAACCCTTGTAAGTTGGAAGACCTCCTGGAGATTTCCGCAAATTCCATGAGGGCTTGTGCTCTCTTCGTCTCTGCCTCTACTCTCCTTTTTCAACTCAGAAAAACAAAGTCCATTGCTCAATTTTCCCACTCACTCATCCTTACAACTCCTCTCTCAGAAAGCATTCCTGAGTGTAATGGCCTTTACTGAAGTCTTGAGAGTCACAGAAATTGGTTACATTATATGTGCAACAAACAACTTCTCCCATTTAATGCATTCCAGTGTTTAAACACCCTTTGTACACCTGCCATAGGAGGGTTTCTTCTGACCCTTTATCCATGTAGAACCTACCCTTACACTGATTTTCTTACTCATCTTTTTCCTTTCCTCCCCTCAGCTCTCTTTATTACCTCTCTCACCCATATTGCTAAGTGAATTCTAAATTCTTTTCCTTTTTTTGCACAGAGCAAATTAGTGTCTCCCTTCTCCTCTCACACTTACATATCCACACTCCTCAAGGCCCTAAGTAGGACAAGAGGACCTCTGAACATTAGGGTCTATCTTTCTTGGAAGGCAGTTGTGGTTAAGAAAATAGCATTTTTTGTTCTGTTATAACCACAGTGTTTCCTATTTATTGAGGGCTTACTATGTGCCTGGCTTACTATGTGCCTGTCAAGTGCTTTCCAGTAGCTATCTCATTTTCTTATTTGATCTTCACAACATTATTGCTCTTTCTACAAATGAGGATTAGGTGCATGTGTCAGAAAAATGGGGTAATTTACATAGCAAGTAATTTACACAGCAAGTAAGTGTGTAGAACAAGGACTGAAAACCATATCTGTCTGGCTCCAAGTCTGTGCTCTGTCCACTTTAATACATGGCCTTTCAGAGAAGAAGGAGAAAGTGATGTGAAGACCTGAGGCGATGTAAACACAATACCATCTGTTCTCATATTGTCTCTCAACTCTAAAAGGATGGTTTTATGTGTTATCTCATTATTCTTGTGAAGAATGAATAATCATTATCATGACACCCATTTTGAAATGAGGAAACTAAGGCCTTATGGGAGAAAGGGAGTGAGGGAGCAGGCAGTGCAGGATACTTGATTTTAAGATCACAGAGGCACTAGTTCTGTGTGATTAAGAAGTTCAAGGTATGACCATGGGAGGTAATGTGAAGAGGAGACCAAGGACTGAGGGATCAGGAAACCACATGGCTACCGAAGGCACCAGGATGATGGCAAGACAGGGCTAATGAGAATGACCATGAGCCAGGGGCTGAAATCTTCAATGCATAGGAGCACTTGGAGGTCAATCATGTCCTTGATGAGGAAGGGTGGAAGGTGGTATGGCTGGAGACCAAAGGAGAAGGAATTTTTGTACAAGGGTGAAAGTGGCAATGCCAACCCCACCTCCTGGTCCTGTGCTGTATGGAGAGTGAGAAAGTGAGAAGCCTTCCTGCAGAGGGTTACAGAAGGAGTCCTGGAGGAGGGTCAAGATTTAAGAAAGGTAAAGAAGTAACCTGAGTACTCTCTGAAGAAGCAGAGGGTGTAGGAGAGTTTGTTGACAAAAGAACAGGATTCTAGAGGGCACAGTGGAAAGGGCTGCCAGGACGCAGACAGTGGGAAGGTGAGTGAAAGGGAATGGGTGGAGAAGCTCAGAACAGTTCAAGGATGAGTCTGAGGGAGAAGTCAGACAACCAGAGGGGCTGTCTACTGGGTGGTTCCTCGGGCCATAGAGACAAATTGTAGATCAGGTCATAATGGAATGTGGGGAAAAATTGTTTTGGTATATGACTCAGGCCTCTAAGATTTTTAAAAATTGAATTATCGTTAATTTACAATGTTATGTTAGTTTCAAGTGTACAGCAAAGTGATTCTGATATATATATATATATATATATATATATATATATATATATATATATATATATATTCTTTTTCAAGACCTCTAAGATTTGAGAAGGGGGAAGAGTATGGGGAGGGATGATGATTCTAAACCAAAGCTCCAGCTGGCTCCTGTGACCTCAGGAAGGCTTGAAGTCCAGGTCCACGTGTGAGGGTGGGGTGCTAATCACCTCTTATACCTGCCTTCTCTGACGGAGTTGGGACTTCCTAATGACCAGGCAAGAACATTTTCTCAGTCCAGGCTACTGTTGGTAATGGGGAGCCATTGTAAATGTTTTGTTTCTGTTTGTTTCTTCAGGCTTGATGGTAACATGGTGACGTTTAGAACAATCACTCAGGCTGCCGACATAGAGGATGGATTGGAGAGTGGAGGCAGGGAGACCCATTAGGAGGCTGTTGCATTAGTTCAGGCGAGAAGTGATGAGGCCTGAACCAGGGCGAGAGCAGTGGAGACGGAGAAGAAGGGAAGGGATAGGATATGTTACGGAGGCGTCATCACCAGGCTGATGGGATGTAGGGTGTGAAGGAGTGCATAGGGTAGAGGACAATGCCCAGGTTTCTGGCTTCGTTTCCACCTGTAGACAGCCGTCCAGATTCTGCCTCTCTACCCGGGCTTTTGTGAGGATGAAGCGGTATAACGACAGGGAAGTGCTTTAGAAATGGCAAAGCTACAAATCCATCATCATCTACATTATCATCGAAGCTCTCTGATCACCCTAGTAAGTTCAGTGTATGGAACGAGGCGTGAGAATTAAGATAAATCAAGGTAGTCACCCAGATATTGGGGAGCTCCGGGCCCCCAAGATACCTCGGATTTCCTTCACCTGCCCAGAGCTGGGGGCCCGGCGAATAGGGACTCCGCCCCTGGGCGGGGCATGGGTGGGCCCTGGACGCGGTGGTGGCCCAGCCCAGCTGCAGCCCGAGCCTCAGCCCGAAGTCGCTGCGGTGGGGACCAGACCCGCCCCGCACCGCCCTGCTCCGCGAACCCACTGCGCCTTTTGCCGCCCGCCGCCAGGTCCAGCGGTTCCGCGGCGCTGCCAGGGAGCGAGCCGCTCGTCCTCACCCGGAGTCCCAGGTAAGGGGCGCGGCCCGGCAGCCCGCCCGGGGAGGATCTGGGACCGATTCCCGGCGCAGGGCGCTGGGGACAGTGAGTGGGCGTTGGGAAGGAGCACGGGGCAGCGGAGGGAACACCAAGGAGAAGGGGCCAGGCGAGGCCACTGAGGAGGGGCACCGCGGCAGTGAAGGGGCGCGTAGCCTGGGGAGGGGGCGCTGAGCAGGGTCTACCCGGGCGGTGAGGGCCGCAAGGAGAGCTCCAAAGGCAGGGGCAGAGGGATTGGGGGAACGAGAAAGAGGGCGCCGGGGCTGGGGAAAAGGATGAGCGGCAATTGGAGCGCAGTGAGGGCTCGTTGAGGGGGAAACGGGGGGGGGGGATGGGGGGAGAGGTAAGGAGGGAGCTGAGAGGGGCAGTGCGGGCAGAGGGTACCAGCCAGCCGAGGGGCGGGGAAGGGGGTGCTGAAGCGAGAGGACTGAGAGGAGCGAGGGAAGGGAGGCGTGGAAGCGAAGAGCTAAGGGGAGGGGACTGGCCGGCGGGGGTCGTTTCGAGCTGGGGAGGAGTGAGGTGATGAGGGGAAGGGGCGCTGGGCAGGAAGGAGGTGCTGGGCCGGGAGAAGGTAAAGTGAGTGTGGTGTGGTGCCGGAGCCCAGGTGGGTATAAGCAAGGGGGGTAACCTGAGTGCGGGAGAGGGATGGGGCTTGGAGGTGGGAAGCTTGGAGGTGGGAGGCAAGGCTGGGTCTATCCAGGCTGCAGAAAAAGGGGGTGGGGAGCTGATGGAGGGAGAGAGCCAAGGCCTTGGATATGGGCTGTGGGCACCTGAGTTCTCGCTAGGGGTGGCACATGGAGAGGCACTGGAATAGAGCAAGGGGTTGGCAGCCGGGAGTGGAGGAACTGTCGGGGAACTTGGAGAGTTTAGGGTGGTAGATGGGCTGGTCATGGTGCAGAGGAAGCCAGGTGTGGGTTGTGGTGTGGGAGTGGGAAGATGATTGGGGCCCAGAGTGGAGTCCAAGGGCATCTAGCTGGTAGCTGTGTCTTAGCTCCTCAGAAGGCTGAGGAGGGGGCGCAGACATTGGACCCTGTTACACTGCTACCTGGGGTCAGAGACAAGAAGAGAATCGTTGACAGAGAAATTCATCCACAGAACAGGCTGACTCTGTTCTGGAGTCCAAGTGTGGGAAGAGATTTTAGGGAGGGAGGTGGCAGCTAATAGAGGTGTGGAGGGGAGTGGGAGAAGGACAGGGCCATCCATCCCAGCTTCTTGGAATCCAGATGGAAAAGGGTGGGGGATAGTAAAAGGAGTTGGATGTGTGTGTGTGTGTGTGTGTGTGTGTGTGTGTGTGTGTGTTTGCTCACCTGTTCTGAGCCTATAAAGGGAGGAAGACAATGGAAATCCGTGAAAAGCCCTGGGAAGCCCTGGTGCCGTGTTTGCCCTAGCAAAGACATTCTGCCAGAGGATGGTGGGTCAGGGAAGACTTCCTGGTCATGAAGAATTTAGCTAGCCGCAGAGGAAAGAATGATCCTATCACAGGAAACAGTATGGAAGCAGGCAAAAATATAAAATGATCTCCAGTCCAAGAAATAAATCTCCGGTTTCTTAAGGATTACAATATGAAGGGAGACACCAGCAACCTATAGAGGGTGTTTAAGAAGGTTTCTCCTCTAAGCTGGAACTCCTATGGTTTCTCTTCATCTCCCCAGAGTACAGCACAGGGCCTGGCACACAGTAGGTGCTCAATGAATGTTGATTGAATGACTAATTGAGCTGTGGCTGTGCTCCTGCCTCAGTTTCCTCATTTACCCCCACGAATTGTTGTGAGAATCAAATATGATAATTTGGGCGAAAATAGCTTCATAAACTGTAAAGCACTATTCAAAAGAGAGAGACCGCTGATGTTATTATGTGGGTGTGCCAACATTATGACAGTGGTCACACCCATGGCTGTCTCCTTCCAGTCTGGAGAAGGAAGTGAACATTTATCAAGCATCTACTGTATGCAAGATAGAATGCACTGAAAACACCTGGTAGAGTGCCTGGCATTTAGTAGGTGCTCACTAAATGGTAGCTATTGCAATATTGTTTCTGTGGCTCTAAGAGATCAGGGGAAACAGTGAGGAGGTGAGCTGGGCTGGGCTGGTGGTGGGGAATGGTCTAAAGAAAGGTTGAATTAGAAAAGTTAGTACCGTATGGCTTTAGGGAGGAGGTTGCATATAGTAGGGTGAGGTTCACATTGCCCAGCTCCCTCCTTATCCTTACTGATAAATGTTCCCAATAGGAAGACAGAATTACATTTACTGAGTACCTGCTATATGTCATATACTATCTAAATGCTTTACCAACATTGACTATAATCCTCACAACAATGCTTGTTTTACAAATGAGGAAACTGTGTCTTACTCATGTAAGATTTCTTGCCAAGGGCTCACAGCTAATAAATGATAGACCTGGAAATTGAACCTAGTCTGTTCGATTTGGAACCCCAAGCTATTTCCACTATCTAGGATGATTTGGTAGAAGAAAACATGAAACACACAGACCAAAAAAAAAAAAAAAAAAGAAAAAGAAAAGAATTGAAAGGGGTTTACAAAGCACTCTCTCATGTACTGGTTTTAATTCTTCCAATAGTTTGCCCGGAAGTCACTTTATTAACTCATTTTATAGATAAGGAAACTGAGGCCCAGGGTGTGATCTGCCTAAGGTTACACAATTGCTTAGAGAGCCAGGGCTCAGCCCAGGTGTCTCTGACTTTGTCTTGTGCTCTTTCCTTCAAAAGAGAAGTTCATCCATTTACTTCTTCACTACATGTATTCAGTTGATCTCTTCTTGCTGGATTTTAAGGCTGTCTCCTCTTCCCTCCTCTTTCCTGGCTGAAGTCAGGTCCTTCCTTAGATACTTATCAGACTCAAAGTGTTGTTTGTTTTTCACACCAACCCTTGGAGGAGCCATTTCCTTCTTTCCCCCAGCCTGGGACCAGATATGACTTCCCTGGGCCTTCATCTGTATTGCTTGTCATGAAGACAGTGAGCTACCCAGCTCTGTCATTTATGTGACTGTCAAAAAAGAGAGAGAAGATCTGATTGATGCTTATTTGACAAATGCAGTTCTGCAGACACCACTGTGCCTTGACCTGCCTGCTCAGATCTGCCTCAGGCAGCTGCCTGCTGGGGTGGTTTTTACTTCTCTTCCAAATGTCTGTGTAGCCCCTGCCCCCCTCTTAAGAAGATCCCCTTGGGGGCGTCCACATGAACCTGCCTTCCAGCTGTACCTCTCAGCTCTCCCTGTTCTCATACCACCTTCTGGGAAAGCTATGCTGTGTGCACATAAACAAATGTTGACAGTACAGTATGGCAAGTGCTGGGAAAGAGATCTCAGGGTGCTGGGGATGCTTTTCTACTCACCCTAAAATTGTTGTAGTTTTTATTTTCCCTAAGCCCAGTCCAATTTGGGGGTAATCAGATGACAGAAGTTCTAGTAATGATGCTCCAACTGACTTGCTGTATGACCTTTGACAAATCACTTCTCTTTGTGGAGCCTCAATTTTTTTACCTGAAAATGACGGGGAGTGGATCAGACCAGGAGCTGAAACTATGTTTTTACTCTTGCCTTGCACCTATGGCAGACATAGCTAATAAAGGCAGGCACTTTTCCAACTGATTCTACACAAGGCCAGGTGTAGTTTTCTCCACACAGTGTAGGTATGAAGCACCCTTATATACGTTTACTTTTTTTTTAAAATTTATTTATTTTTTATACAGCAGGTTCTTATTAGTTATGTATTTTATACATATTAGTGTATATATGTCAATCCCAATCTCCCAATTCATCATACCACCACCGCCCCTCCGCTTTCCCCCCTTGGTGTCTATACATTTATTCTCTACATCTGTGTCTCTATTTCTGCCTTGCAAACCGGTTCATCTGTAACATTTTTCTAGATTCCACATATATGCGTTAATATACGATATTTATTTTTCTCTTTCTGACTTACTTCACTCTGTTATGACCATCTCTAGGTCCATCCATGTTTCTACAAATGACCCAATTTCATTCCTTTTTACGGCTGAGTAATGTTCCATTGTATATATGTACCACATCTTCTTTATCCATTCGTCTGTCGATGGGCATTTAGGTTGCTTCCATGACCTGGCTATTACAAATAGTGCTGCAGTGAACACTGGTGCATGTGTCTTTTTGAATTATGGTTTTCTCTGGGTATATGCCCAGTAGTGGGATTGCTGGGTCATATGGTAGTTCTATTTTTAGTTTTTTATGGAACCTCCATACTGTTCTCCATAGTGGCTGTATCAATTTATATTCCCACCAACAGTGCAAGAGGGTTCCCTTTTCTCCACACCCTCTCCAGCATTTATTGTTTGTAGATTTTCTGATGATGCCCATTCTAACCAGTGTGAGGTGATACCTCATTATAGTTTTGATTTGCATTTCTCTAATAATTAGTGATGTTGAGCATCTTTTCATGTGCCTCTAGGCCATCTGTATGTCTTCTGTGGAAAAATGTCTATTTAGGTCTTCTGCCCATTTTTTGATTGGGTTGTTTGTTTTTTTAATATTGAGCTACATGAGCTCTTTATATATTTTGGAGATTAATCCTTTGTCCATTGATTCGTTTGCAGATATTTTCTCCCATTCTGAGGGTTGTCTTTTTGTCTTGTTTATAGTTTCCTTTGCCCTGCAAAAGCTTTTAAGTTTCATTAGGTCCCTTTTGTTTATTTTTGTTTTTATTTCCATTACTCTAGGAGGTGGGTCAAAAAAGATCTTGCTGTGATTTATGTCAAAGAGTGTTCTTCCTATGTTTTCCTCTAAGAGTTTTATAGTGTCCAGTCTTACATTTAGGTCTTGAATCCATTTTGAGTTTATTTTTGTGTATGGTGTTAGGGAGTGTTCTAATTTCATTCTTTTACATGGCTGTCCAGTTTTCCCAGCACCACTTATTGAGGAAACTGTCTTTTCTCCATTGTATATCCTTGTCTCCTTTGTCATAGATTTGTTGACCATAAGTGCGTGGGTTAACCTCTGGGCTTTCTATCCTGTTCCATTGATCTATATTTCTGTTTTTGTGCTAGTACCATATTGTCTTGATTATTGTAGCTTTGTGGTATAGTCTGAAGTCAGGGAGTCTGATTCCTCCAGCTCTTTTTTTTCCCCTCAAGATTGCTTTGGCTATTCGGGGTCTTTTGTGTCTCCATACAAGTAAGATTTTTTGTTCTACTTCTGTAAAAAATGCCATTGGTAATTTGATAGGGATTGCATTGAATCTCTAGATTGCTTTGGGTAGTACAGTCATTTTCACAATATTGATTCTTCCAATCCAAGAACATGGTATATCTCTCCATCTGTTTGTGTCATCTTTGATTTCTTTCATCAGTGTCTTATAGTTTTCTCAGTACAGGTCTTTTACCTCCTTAGGTAGGTTTATTCCTAGGTATTTTATTCTTTTTGTTGCAATGGTGAGTGGGATTGTTTCCTTAATTTCTCTTTCTGATCTTTCATTGTTAGTGTATAGGAATGCAAGAGATTTCTGTGCATTAATTTTGTATCCTGCAACTTTACCAAATTCATTGATTAGCTCTAGAAGTTTTCTGGTGGCATCTTTAGGATTATCTATGTATAGTATCATGTCATCTGCAAACAGTGACAGTTTTACTTCTTCTTTTCCTACATTTTCTTATTTAAAAATCACAGCAGCCTTCTGCAGTAGGTAATGTGATCATATCATAGATGAGGACATTGAAGCTCAGAGTTTAGGTGACTTGTCCAAGTTCATACATTGAGTTACTGGGAAAGCTGGGACCAGTAGCCAGGCTTTTTGTTATGATAAAGCTGCCACTCTAAAATCCCTTCTAATTCTGGTAATCTAAGAGTGCAAACAGCTGCATCAGAAAAATGAAAACCAATAATACAACATTTACATCAGTAGTCTGGCACATAGCAAATGTTCAATAAATGTTTACTGAAAGGAGTAACATGCCCAAGGATTTACTCTAGGTTCATTGTTGACAGGGTATAAGGATGGATGAAACTCAGCTGAATCCAGAAGGAGAGACAGACAGTTAATTGTAAAACAGGCTCAAATTATGGAGCCCAGATTGGGGAGAGGGCACTTGAACAAGATTTGACTGCAGAAGTGAATTAAAAAGGCAGTGAATTAATATTTATTGAGTACCTCCCATAGATCAAGAAACCATGCCAGATTATTTACATATGGTAACTGCTCACTCTATTGGTACCATAGCTCAGTGAAGTAGGTGGTATTTTCTTTGTTGTAAGGTAAAATGCTGTGGCTTAGAGAGCTGATATGACTCACCCAAGAATTCAGCTGAAGAATAGAGCAGGAATTTTGACCTCTCCCATATTACTTCATGGTACTAGGTCTAGTCTCAGCTGTTAGTTGTGAGGCTTGGGCAAATCTTTATAATTTCTGGCCCTCAGTTCCCTTCTTGATCCAATGGGGATAGTAATCTTTGTCCTTCCAGTTTTATCTCCCAGGTCTATCTAGAGGATAATATAAGATAAAGGAAATTGAGGTAAGGGTCAAATCTGTGTTTCTGTAGAGTTATTCTTTGACCAGGGGTTCCATTTCTAGGAATCTCTCCTAAGGAAATAAATAGGAAAGAGAAAAAATATGTAAAGAAATGGTCACTGAAACTTAATTTTTATAATTAAGAACAGAAAATAAATATATGACTTTAAAGAATTGGTCATATGACACAACCATAGGATGGAATAAAGTGTAGTCAATTGAAATCATATTTATGAAGAATTTTTAAAGTCTCAGTATATGATATAATGTTAAGTGAAAAGGAGCAGGATACAAAACTAATTATCTCAGCTATTAAAATATACATGGAAAATAAAATAAAATAAAATACACATGGAAGATATAGACTAGAATGTATTGTATGTTATCATTTCTATATATATATATATATATATATATATATATGAACAGACCTCTGTGCTTATATATGCAAAGACTATCTTTGAAAGATACATAAATCGTTAACATGTTTGCCTCTGGGGAGAGGAACTAGAGACTGGGCATCAGGGGTGGAAGCAAGACTTACTTTTCACTGTAAACCTTTAGGTTCCATATTACCTACTTTTTATGCTAAAAGTTAAGAAAATAATGCCAATTGCAGATGGTGATAAAGTAATACTTGCAAATAGTAAAGTTTGTCTGAATTATTTTCAGTGTGTGTATTACCCTTTTTTTTAATACTAATTACTGGTTTATTGTAAAAGTGTAAAGGATACAACTCAGGAACAGCCAGATGGAAGAGATGCATAGGGCAGGGTAGGGGGAAAGGGTGTCTTGGAGCTTCCAGGGTCTCTCCTAGCACATCAACGTGATCACCAACCTGGAAGATCTACACACCGCTTTGGTTAGGGTTTTTTATGAAGATTTCATTACTGTAGGCATGATTGATTAAGTTATTGGCCTTTAGTCATCAACTTAATCTCCAGCCCTTCTCCCCTCCCCAGAGGTTAGGGGGTGGTGCTGAAAGTTCCAACCCTCTAATCATGTGTTTGGTGCCTCTGGCAACCAGCCCCCACTCTGAGGCTGTCCTGGAGTCCCAGCCACCAGGCATCTCATCAGCGCACAACAAGACACTTATCACTTGCACTTCCAGAGATTGCAAAGGTTTCAGGAGCTCTGCCTGGAACCAGGAACCCAGACCAAATACATGTCTTTTATTATATCACAATATCACAGTGCTCAATAAATGGGAACTGTTATATGGTTATTGTCACCATCATATCTCTCATGGGAAATAACGAGTACTTGACAAATATTTGCTGGTAATATTAAGGCCTAGGTATACTACAATGTATTACCTTTTAAATTAAATAATAAGGTATAATTTCAAAATAGACGGCACTCTGGTGTGTGAAAAAATAAAGGAGGAAATAAACTTCAAATGTTAACAATGGCAGATTCTGAGTGGATGCTGTGTCTGGTAATTTAAAATTTTCTGTTTTACATTCTTGTGTTTTTTTCTAACGTTTTGTAATGGATATATACTTTCAAAGGAGAGATTTTCTTTTGTAAACAAACAAAGACGACTAGCAGCAGAGTGGAGGATGGTATGAGGTCGTTGTGATTGCTTCCCTTGTTTTGACTTGCTGTTTTGGCCTTTTTTTTTTTTTTTCCAAACTCAGCTTAGGAGCTACCCCTACAGGAGCCGCTCCTTGCCCACCATGCCTCCAGGTTGGGTTAGGTGCTTCTTATGGGCTTCCTCAGCCAAGGCTTCCCTCTGTCTTATCACTTATCCACTGCTTTGTTACTCTGTGTTTATGAGTTTTTTACTCTAATCTGTGGCCACTCAGAGGTCGGACACCATGTCTGATTCATACTTGTATTCCTTGTGCCCAGCACAGGGCTTGACCCAGAACAATGTGTTCAGTAAATATTTGCTGAAGGGATGAACGGGAGGATCTGGGTTCCACCCCAATCCTGAGACAACATTTGGGGCAGGTGCAGGGAAGGGGTGACTCTGAGTAGTGTGTATTTCCTCAGTGATGCCGGGGTGTGGAGTGAGTGTACGCAGGGCGGTGTGACCATTAAAAGTTAGGTGATCCAGGGTGACACTGGAGGTGTGTTCCTGAGTGACCACAGGTCTCTCCTGCAGATGGCTTCAGTGACTGACGGTAAAGCCGGAGTCAAAGATGCTTCTGACCAGAATTTTGACTACATGTTCAAACTGCTCATCATCGGCAACAGCAGTGTTGGCAAAACATCCTTCCTCTTCCGCTATGCTGACGACACCTTCACCCCAGCCTTCGTCAGCACCGTGGGTATTGACTTTAAGGTGAAGACAGTCTACCGCCACGAGAAGCGAGTGAAGCTGCAGATTTGGGTGAGTCCTGGGCATCTTGGGCAGAAATGTCCCAAGAGCTGACTCGTTTGCTGGTACAAAGGCTGGGCGGTGGGGCCAGTTTAGAACTTCTGGGTTTTATGACATTAGGCACCAGTGCTATTGTGTATCTGGCCCCTGGCCTATCCCTTGTTGGTTTTATACAGTTTTGCTCTCCTCTGGGGACTCAGTTGCTTCTGCTGCTTAACTGTCCAAAAGGTTTTATCCTGGCTTATATGGATGAGTAACCAAGAATCTGGGCTTTGGAGTTACAGACCTGGATTCAGATTTCAGTTCTGCCAGTGACTAGTCATGGAACCTTGACTAAATTACTTAACCTCTCTGGGCCACGCTTTCCTCTTTGGGGATTATAATAGCATCTATGTCATAGGGTTGTTGGGTGCTTAGCATAGTTCCGGAACATAATAAATGCACAGTAAATGTTAGCTACTGTATCCATAATCGATCACTCTGTAATCACTTCAAAACTTGATGGCTTAAAACAACAATAATAATTCATTAACACACAGTTGCTGTGGATCAAATATTTGGGAGTGGCTTGATTTCTGGCTTGTGGTCTCTTATGAGGTTGCTGCCAGATGTTGGCTTAGGTTACAGTCACCTGAAGGTTTGAGTGGGCCTGGAGGATTCCCTTCCAAGGTGGCTTACTCACATGTCTGGCACTGACTTTAGCAGGAGGCCTTCATTCCTTTCCATGTGGCTCTTTCCACAGATCTGCTTCACTCCGCAGAGTGTCTTCATGGCATCTCCTAGGGGGAGAGATCCAAGAAACCAAACAGGAAGTGGCAGTGTCTCTTATTAGAGTATTCTATTGGTCACTGATTCAGTGTAGGAGGAAACTACAAAAGGGTATGAATCCTGGGAGGTGGGAATCATTGGAGACTATCTTGGAAATTGGCCACCACAGCTACTATTATTGGTATTTACCAGTGGTACTAATAAAATTTATATGTATTTGAGATGATATAGCAACATGTACATCATATACTTTTCTATACTGAATTAGCACTGGGATTGGAAATTTTAGAAATTTGTGATTTAAAGTATTCAAAACATATATTATTTATTATCAGTCCACTCAACATTAATACATTGCACATATATGTTATTAGTATAATCTGTATACAGTACTTTTCTTTTTACAAATTATTTCCATGTGTTAATACTATCTCACAATCAACCCCATGGGACAGATATTCAGAGAGTAATTAATTTGCCTTAGGTTGACCACGCAGCTACAAATTGGGATTCCAACTCAAATCTTCTGATTCTAAAGTATGTGCTCTTTTCTCTACACTGTGCACATTAGGTCTTATAGAGCCCATATTTTCATTTGTGATCATGTTAAGTATTATTTTATATAGAGATAAAAGTTCATTTTGTTTATTTAGTCTCTATTAAAAGCACTGAGGAATCAAACCATTAGAAATGCAAGAAGCTACACATTCCATTTAGTTCATTGGTTCTAGAAGTGTGGTCTCCAGATCAGCAACGTCAGCATCACTGGGAATTTGTTAGAAATGCATAATCTCAGATCCCTCCTCAGACCCAAAGAATCAGAAACTCTGGGGTACAGCCCAACAATCTGTGTTATAACAAGTCTTCCAGGTGGTTTTGAGGTTAGCTAAAATTGAAGAACCACTGATCTAGTTTAACTACCTCATGGTGAGAATCAATAAGCATTTATTAAGTACCTGTTCTGTGCCCAGTGCTTCCATTTATGTAGTCTGACATCCTCCCTGCAGCCAGTGCACAGAGGGGGCTGAAAGCAAAGGATATTTGGGGCATGGTGAGCAATACAGTGAAAATGGAACAAGGCTGGGAAAGAGCAGGGAGGGGATGCTGAGAGAGAAATTTGCTGGAGAGGCTGTCAGGTGGTGGCTTGGGAGTCAGGGAGACCTTGGACAACAAATAGAAGGTTTTTGAAATGGGCCAGAGGGTATATGTCTGATTATTCCTTAGGGCACTGAAGAAACTTACTAGAGTTTATTCTTGTCTTTGTATATAAACTAAATGTTTACTAATATTTACCATATGGATTGACATGGATATCTTCATTTGATCTCCACATTTGGTGCTCACAGATCCTACACTCAAAAAATCTTCAGGTGGGAGGAAATACTCTGCCCTTTAAGGGGTTGGCAGTAGTGGCTCCCTCACTCTTTTATTCATTTTCAGCCCGTTGTGAGCTTTTGCACTTTTCCTGTGCCTAGTTAAGTGGATATATTGATTGTACTACCTCATTTTAACTAAATGAACCCCCATGATGGATATGTGGATTTAAAAGAGTCCTACCAAGAAACCTCTGATTGAAGACTATATTAATTATAATAAGCCTAAGTGAGCACAGAAAATGGCTAGACTGACACCTAGCACAAGTTCATTGTCAGCCATGTTTTGAGGTAAAATCAATGACAATCTAATTAGATCTGACATAGTCAATCACACTGCTTTTGCTAAAAAAAAAGTTAACAAAGGGTTTTGTGCGTGTGTGTGTGTGTGCATGCATGCTTTTCTATAGCAAAAAAAAATTTTTTCTGTACTGTTCATATATGCATTAAAACGTAAACATTTAAATATTATTTGTCATTTTAATATATTTTAATATCGTTTGTATACAGAAGTAGGTTTAATATATATGAATATGTAATCTAAGTAAATATACAAATACTGTGAGTGCTGTGCCTACATTTTTCTTACAGGGGTATGAATTTGGAGACTACTACCATGGGCATTGGGGAGCATAGAAGGGTTTTAACAAAGTCAGATTTTCATTTTAGAAAAATTTCTGGCTTCAGTTTGGGAGGGTAGATGGATATGAGGCAAAGAAACTAGTGGTTTGGGTAAGTTTAAGGGCCTGAACTAAATGTATTAGTCTGCTCAGGCTACCATAATAAAATAGCACAGACTAGTTGGCTTAAACAACAGACATTAATTTTCTCATGGCTCTGGAGACTGGAAGTCCAAGATCAAGGTGCCAGCAGGTGTTGATGTCTGGTGAGAGCTCTCCCATTGGGTTGCATATGGCTGGCTTCTTGCTGTGTGCTCACACTTCCTTTCCTTGGTGCTCACACTGGAGAGGAGTGAGTGAGCACTCTGGAGTCTCTTCTTCCAAGAACACTAATCCCATCAGATCAGGGCCCCACCCTTATGACCTCAATTAACCTCAGTTACTTCCTTCAAGTCCCCATTTCCAAATATAACCACACTGGGGGTTAGGGCATCAACACATGAATTTTGGGAGGACACAAACATTCAGTACATAACACTGAGAAAGTGATAAAATGACATAAGTGATGGAAATGAGGAGAGAGAATTAAGATTAAAATTTACAGAATTTGATGATTAATTAATTGTGTAGGGAGAGGGAGGGACACGTATCTTCTTATACATATCTATTTATACATATTTACTTCTCTGAGAGTTCTGTGATTTTTTAAAGTTGTGTGAGCTTTGGTAAGTCATTTCACTTCTATGAATAGATAATATTCTCAACTGTAAAGTTCTCACAGGTTTGTTGAGGGAGGGGCTACATGATAACATAGTATTGTGCCTGGCACATAGTAGGAATACAATAAATGTTAGGTTCTGTCCTTTCTCTCCTCCTGATCTTCATGCAAATGGTAACTAGGTTCCCTCACAATGTTTCCCACCTGTGATTCCAGAAGTGCTGGAACAGCATCCAGGGATTCACTAGCACTGTATGAAGTGTTCAAATAAATTTTTCAAGCTCATTTGATCTCTCCCAGGGGATTTCAAAAAAGCCATTGTCAGGGTGGAAGCTGGAGAGGGAAGAAGAGGAGGTTATGAGCATCACTGAGCAGGACCATTCACAAAAGGAGTTTCTGTCATCTCTGGGGGATCATGAGGGTATTGGTAGTGCCTTGTTCCCTGGGGTCCCTTGCCATATAGGTCCCTGAGAGTCTCTTCTGTGTCCAGAGAGGTTAATTATTGTGGAATAGAGAAGAGAATCTTAGTGAGGTGGTGAGGGTAGGGGACAAATCTCATTAATAGAGAGTGAGAGCATGCACAGGTGTGGAGGGAGGGAGAATTGGTAACTCCACAGCAACACACTTGACTAGAGGCCACTTACTGCTTGGGTGCTTGTTGCCAAGCAACTCCTGGAGACATGTGGGAAGAGAAGAGTGGGAGAGAGCCTTCCACTACCTCCATGTGGGGCCCATTGCAGGGGCTATTGGGTCTGGTGCTGGCCAAGGGAAGGATCCGGGGTTCTGTGGGATGACTGAGCTGACCCACCACTGTGGAGTCCTGCATTCCAGTCCTGGCTCGCCCTGAAGTTCAGTCGTTGTGTGATCTGGAATAACCCCTTCCCTCCATGGACCTATTTGGACCTATTTCCCCAACTATCAAAAGGAGAAAATAATCCTTGTTCTTCTTGCCTCATGGGATGTTGTGAAATTCAAGGGAAGGATATGGAAAGGAAAGCCCAAGGAGAACTATGAAGTTTTGAGTAGATCAGAAGGACTATGGATATTGTCAACCATGTGAATTCTTCCTGTATGTGCTTTAAATCATTCTTTGTGTCTTCCCACCTTCCCTCTGACCCAGGGAGGTAGTTATCTCCTTAAAGAATGGGTGGTTGAGCCCAGAGATGTCAAGTTACTTGTGCAGAGCCAAACAGTAAACTTCATTCTTTTATTCATTCAATAGACATTCATCTGATACTCCCTCTGTGCCAGGCATTGTGCTAGCAGTGGGGAAACACCCTTCCTGCTCTCCTGGAGTTAACGCTGTAGCAGGAGAGATAGATACTAAGTACATGGGTGAAAAATATCTAATTTCATCTGTGGTAAGGGCCATGAAGGAAAAAAAAATAGACTTGTTTCAAACTCAAGCACTGAGACACAGAGCTCAGGAATCGCTGAACTGTGACTTAGGTCTCATCCCCCGCATGCAGCTGGGTTCAGGCTCAATTCTATTCACAGTTTAAAAGGCTGATGACCTTCACCACACCAGCTCACTCCAGGCCTGGTCTCTGTCAGGGGACGCGGTGGCAGGGGCCTCGACTGTGGAAGGACAGAATGTCCTCCTTCTCGCTCCCACCAGTGAGGCTTTTTTTGGTGACCTTCTTGTCAAGAAGACTTTAAATATCGGAGTGTCTCATGGGTCCGGGGTTACTTGTATAGAGACTGGGGAATGGACTGGCTGGCCTAACATTTTTCTATCGAGAGTTGGAGAACTCTGTGTTTTGTGAAGGATTTAAAGGCCACTGTCCTCACTCCTGGGCTTGTCCTGGTATTGCTGTTCTCCATCCTCTTTCTTTCTCTGCAACTCCCTCTTCTGAAACCCTCAGTCACTACGGTGCTTGCATGTACCTCCATTATTCTACTTGTTTTGTTGTACTGGTGATGATTTTTTTTTTTTTTGGCCACACCGTGCGGCTTGTGGGATCTCCGTATCTGACCAGGGATTGAACCCAGGCCTCTGGCAGTGAAAGCGTGGAGTCCTAACCATTGGACTGCCAGGGAATTCCCTTTGATGATGATTTTGAAAAGATAATGTGTATAAAACACCTGCATAGTCCTTGGCATGGAGTAAACACTAAACAAATAATAGTTTTCATTAAAGTTCTAGGGCGATCAAGAAATGATACTCCTTGTCTTCACCCCTTAAGTCTGGAACCAGTTGAGAGATAGATACAAGAGTCAGAGAGATGGGGAGTAATGTGACAGCCTTCTTAGTGATAAAACTAGGAAGAAGCACATGGCCCAAGTCTTCAGGGAATTGGAGCTGGCTAATACTTCACTCTGAAGTCAGATAGACATACAGACCCAATCACAGGCCGACATGAGTGGCTAGCTGCCACTAGCTCCTACAACATGCACCCAGGGTCAAAGTCCATGTGGCCCAGACTTACTAATGCTTAAGGCTTGAAACATTCCACCTAGGTCTACAGTAGAAGCCTCGATCTCCATGGACAGTCTTCTTCATGGAGGGGGAAAGGAGGGTCCTCCTCCAACAGCTCTTTTTATAATTAAAGAAATAGAAGTAAGCATTCGCTCCAAAGAGAGGTTGGGCAGAATGATGAAATCTGAGAAAAATAGGAGGAGTCTTAGGGGGTTTTGTGGAAATCCTAAATTCCATAGTGTTGAGAGTGACTCCCTACATAACCAGGAGCTGAGAACAATAAGACTAGGGTGAGATAGGCTGTTGGTAGTCAGCTAGTTTCTTTCACTCACTAGCCAACCACCCACATAGCTGCCTCGATGATATTTAGGTTACCACATGGCTTTGGAATCACTTATAAATATTAAAACGTGAATATCAAATCTGGGAATGTCAAAGACCTATATCTTAGGACCAACAATATAAGAGTATAATAAAATGTAATGGAGCTTAGGAATGTGGGGAAAGGATATACCAGAAACCCAGACTAAGGAGGATTGTGACTCTTGATCAGTCATTTAACAAATATTTACTATCCCAGACAGTGGGGCTAGAGAAGTTAATATGAATATGACACATTCTCTGCTCTCCAGGAACTGGTGAGAATGAATTTACCTCTGAGCTCCAAAAGTGAAGTAAAATGAGTAACATAATTCTCTTGTTCTGTTAAGGGAAGCAAACTGGGACATCAAGAGAGATTGACTTTTCCCTTGTATATTTAAGAATATATATAATAATGGATTATTATACATGATTGGTCAGCTGTTTAATGGGCAACTGCATTTGTTTCCTATTGCCTCTCTGACACATTACCATAAATTTGGTGGCTTAAAACAGCATGTATTTATTATCTTATAGATCTGGAGGTCAGAAGTTCAAAACGGATGTCACTGGGTTAAAAATCAAGGTGTTGGCAGATTTGTGTTCCTTCTGGGGGCAAGGGGAGAATCCATTAACTTGCCTTTTCCAGCTGCTAGAGGCTGCCTGCATGCCTTTGCTCAGGGCCCCTTCCTCCATCTTCAAAGCCAGCGGTGTAAATTCTGTCAACTTCTCTCTCTCTCTGACCTTCCTGCCTTTCTCTGATAAGGACCCATATGATTACCTTGGGCTCCTCTGAGTGATCCAGGATAATAATCTTCCCATCTCAAAACCTTAATTTAATCACATTTGCAAAGTCCCTTTTGCCATGCAAGGTAACATATTCATAGGTTCTGGGGATTAAGACATGGATATCTTTGGGAGACCATTATTCTGACTACCACAGCATCCATTAATAACATGGAAATGATCTAATATAAATTCTCCCCATTTTTCAAGGTTCTAACTCAGGTTCTCTCTTCTCTAATGATAGCTCCCTCTGCTAACTCTCTGAAACAGGTACTGTCTGTGTCTTAGGCTAAGACTACCTGCTGAGAATGCCTGTCATCTTCTTAGGTGCCAACAAGCCTGTGAGCTTAGAGCTTGTCACATCTCAGTCTCATTTTAGACATGAGGAGGCTGAGGTCCAGAGAGAGATAGGACTTACTAAGGACTCATTCCAAAACTCCTTATGCCACCTTCAGGAAGTTGAAATCTGGCCACCAGAACATAATGGGGACCCAGAGAGACTGATGGGCAGCACAGAAGAGGCCAGAGGCTGAACAGGAACATGAGGGCTGCGACAGGTCCCTGTGGCTCCAGGAATATGGAAACACTTGCTGAGTACAACATCCTGTACTTAGCTCTTACAATATTCAGAATTGATTTTTCTAGGCAGCAAGTTTCCTGGTGTGGCTGCAGAGACACGTTGACACTTTCATCTTCCCAAAGCCGGTAGGAACCAGCTGCTGGGGAGGTTTAATCTGATTTTTAAAATCACAACAAAGACTATGGGAGGTCAAATCAGAATGCAGGCATAGTCTGCCTTTGTAATTTGCAGATAAATTAACCAGCAATCCTGATTGGCTTTTCAAGGGGCCTCCACACTTTGGGGCCACCACTGCCTTCCCTCCACCCAAATTGGTGTGGGGGAAAAAGAAATTTGCACATTCATTCATTCAATAAACATGTGTCACATGCCTATTAGGTGCCAGGCACTGTCATCATAGGGCAAATAAACAGCTACAATACAACATAAGTGATATAAAGGGATGAAGAAAGTGCTGTGGGAACACAGGGAAAGGAGCTGCTACCTCTACCTAGAAAAGTTATTTTCCGCTTCACAAAAGAGGGGGCGTTTGAACTGGGTGTTGGCAAATGAGTAAGAGTATTTCAGGTTAATGTTGGGGAAGATCTTTACAAGCAAAAGAAAAGACAGGAGCAAAATCACAGTTGCTTTCAAGGACCCATTTTGTGCCTGAGTGTGGTAGGCTCTGCAGGGATTGGTGAGACAACATCCCTACCTCTAAGGGGGCGCTCATGTAGTAAGAGAGATATAGCATGTACACAAATAGCGACGATGCTACAGATATGAATGATGCCTTGAGAGAGGTACAGGAAGTTTAGAGGAGTTCAGAGAGGGAGTGCTCCCTCTAAGCTTGAGAGCATCAGAAAGGGCTGCATGGAGGAGGTGGCTTTATGGTAATGAAAGTTGGATCTAGCATGTAATAACAACCTCAGAGGCCCTCCATCTCATTCATCCAGCTCTGTGGTCCAGGCTGATCTCAGTTTTTGACTCAGTGGCAGTGTGCTGACAACCCTGAAATTATTTGTATGTTCAAGAAGCAATGCAGCACGTTGTCAGGAGCGCAGCCTTTGGAGCGAGCCAAACCTGTGCTCCAAACCCACTTCTGCCACTGTCACCTTGTTCAAATCCCATTATTTCCCTGTACTTCACTTTCTTCTTTCTAAAATAAAGATAATTTTAGTAACAACCACATGGTGTTGTTGAGAGAATAATACAAGATAATCCTTAGCCTAGTGGCTGGTACATAGTAAATGATCCTTAATTGGTAGCCTTTATTCTTAATAACTCTGATACTCTCAAGGGTTGATTTGTGGCAACTGGGAGTCTGAATGTGATCTGAGCTAGACTCTGCATCCTTTTTAGGAGCTGAGGAACATCCACTCGAATTCTTTCTCTGAGTCTTGAGCTGAGTCTGCAGTGGTTGATGGCTGACCCCTTTGGCAGAGCCCTGCCTGATGGCACATGCTGCTTAACTGGGGATAGAAAACGATTCAGAAAACCATAAAGAGCTCAGATGTGTGGTGCTGAGTGAATGCAGTAGAATGCCAAGAAGAAAGAGTTCAGTATTGGGTAGAGTGGGTAAGAAAGGCCTCTGGGAGGAAGGTGGGGGGCATTGCAGGGTAAGGCAAGAGAGGAGGGTGTAATAGAGACATTCCAACCAAGGTGGGGAGTCGACATAGGCTGAGATGGGGGCAGACTTTAAGGGTTAGGGTGAGTTGCCATGTGCTTTGTACGATGGTCTTTCTGTGAGATGACTGGACTCCTCCCTTATCTCCCAGCCACAGCTCCTGCCTCTGCTCCACATCCCGTGTGCTGTAGCCATTCCAGCCACAACAAACTTCTATGCGTTTGTTCGTTTATTTACTCATTCATTCAGCAATATTTACATTGTGTGCACCAAGCATTGTTCTAGGTGCTACAGACACAGCAGTGAAAGTAACAAATGGAATTCCTTATCCCACATTCCCCTAGATTTAAGTGGGAGACTGGCAATAAATAAGTAAATACACAATATGTTCTGTGATGATAAGCACTCTGGAGGAAAATATAGCAGGATAAGAGGGATAGGATCGGATAGGATAGGAGGGCTGTTTATAAATTTAATCAAGGTGGTCATGGTGAACTTCACTGAGCAGGACACTTTTCAATAAAATCCTGAAGGAGGTGTGGGATATTTGGAGGAAGAGGATTCCAGGCAGAAGGAAAGGCAAGTGCAGAAGCCCTGAGGCAGGGGTATGCCTGGGACATTCCAGGGATAGTAGGAGCCCAGTGGGGCTAGAGCAGGAGAGTGGTCAGAGATGAGGCTGGAGTTAGTGGGAGGGCCAAATTGTGTAGGGCCTTGGAGGCCTTTGTAAAGACTTTCGGTTTTTTTAACCCAAAAAGTATAATTGATATACAAAAAACTACACATATTTAATGTATATAATTTGATGGGTTTGGACACATGCATATACCTGTGAAACCATTACCACAATCAAGATAATAGACTTATTTATCAACTCCAAAAGTTTCCTTCTGTCCCCTCACCCCCTCTTCTTTTTTTTAGTAGTAAGAACTGTTAACGTGAGGTTTACCCTCTTAACAAATTTTTAAGTGCACGGTACAGTTTTTTTAACTATAGGCACTATGTTGTACAGCAGATCTCTAGAACTGCATCTTTTTTTTAAAAATTTTATTTTATTTTTGGCTGCGTTGGGTCTTCATTGCTGCACGCAGGCTTTCTCTAGTTGCAGTGTGCGGGCTTCTCATTGCAGTGGCTTCTCTTGTTGCGGAGCATGGGCTCTAGGTGTGCGGGCTTCAGTAGTTGTGGCACGTGGGCTCAGTAGTTGTGGCTCGCAGGCTCTAGAGTGCTGGCTCAGTAGTTGTGGCCCATGGGCTTCGTTGCTCCGTGGCATGTGGGATCTTCCCGGACCTGCATTGGCAGGCAGATTCTTAGCCACTGCACCACCAGGGAAGTCCGAACTTGCATCTTGTGTAACTGAAACTTTATACCAATTGATCGACTCCTCATTTCCCCTCCCCTCAGCCCCTGGAAACCACTGTTCTATTTTCTGCTTTTATTTGACTATTTTAGATATCTCATATAAATAGAATCATGCAGTATTTGTCCTTCTGTGACTGGCTTATTTCACTTAGGTTGATGTCTTTCAGGTTCATCCATGTTGTTACAAATGGCAGAATTTCCTTTTTTAAGGCTGAATAATATTCCATTGTATGTTTATACCACATTTTCTTTATCCATTCATCTATCAATGGACATTTGGGTTGTTTCCATATCTCAGCTATTGTGACTAATGCTGCAGTGAACATGGGATTGCATATATCTCTTTGAGGTTCTTATTTCAATTCTTATGGGTACATACCCAGAAGTAGAATTGCTGGATCATATGGTAGGTCTATCAGAGGACTTGAATAGACATTTCTCCAAAGAAACCTACAAAGGGGCCAACAAGTATATGAAGAATGCTCAGCATCACTAATCATTAAGGAAATGCAAATCAAAACCAGGAGATATTTCCTCATACCTGTTAGGGTGGCTATTATAAAATTAAAAAGATAATAAGTGTTGACAAAGACTGGAGAAATTGGAGCCCTTGTACACTGTTGGTGGGAATGTAAAATGGTGCAGCCACTGTGGAAAACAGTATGGAGTTTCCTCAAAAAAAATCTTTGAAGGCTTTGGGTTTTACTCAGGATGAGATGGGAGGGTTTTGAGCAGTGGAATTACATGATCTGACTTATAGTTTTTAAAATAAACTTTATTTTTGGATAATTTTAGATTTATAGAAAATTTCCAGTGATAGTACAGAGAGTTCCCATATATCCTTCACCCAGTTTCCCTAAGATTAACATCTTATATAACCATGGTGCATTTGTCAAAAGTAAGAAATTAAAATTGGTACAGTTTTATTAACTAAGCTATAGACTTTATCTGAATTTCACTAGTTTTTCAACTAATGTTCTTTTACTGTTTCAGGACCCAATCCATGTTGCACTTAATAGCATTTAAAAAATTGAGATATAATTCATATATCATAAAATTCACCCTTTTAAAGTATACAGTTCAGTGAGTTTTAGTATTCACAATATTGTGCAACCATCATTACTAATTCCAGAACATTTTAGTGTCTTACATTTTAATATTTAACAGGATTGCTCTGAGGCAGACTTATGTCTATTTCAAGAATAAATTATAAACCGACAAAGGGCAGAAGCCGGGAGGATCAGTTAGGATTTGTAATAATCCAGGCTGGGAATGATGGTTGCTTGAAGAAGGGGAGTAGCAGTTGTGGTAGTGAAAGTGGTCTGTGGTGGTAGTGAGAGTGTGTATACACTGAAAATATTGTTAACAGGATTTGCAGATGAATTGGATGTGGGAGAGAAGGAAGGGGAGGAATTAAGGATGATCCCAAATGTTTGGGCTAAGCAACCGGAAGGTTGACGATGCCTCTGACTGAGATATGGAAGACTTCAGGGAAAGCAGGATTTGGGGAGACAATTGGGGACTGAGTTTTGGTTATGCTAAGTTTTAGATGCCTATTAGATAACCAAGTAGAGATACAGAACAGGCTGTTGGATAAATGAATCTGCAGGTCAGGGCAGAGGCCCTGGCTGGAGATATAAATTAACAAGTCATTAGCATAGAGGTGGTATTTAAAAGAAGCCAACAAGATCAACAAGGGAAGGAGTGAAGATAGAAACATTCTAAGGACAGAGACCAGAGACATTCCAATACGAAGATGTTGCGAAGTTGAGGAAGAATCACAAAGGAGACTGAAAAAGAGCAGCTGAAAAGGAAATGTGTGGGGCCTTTGCAGCCAAACAGAGAGAGAGTTTTCCAGGGGGAGAAGAGATAACTGTGTCCAATGCTTCTGCTTGGTCTATATGAGGACTGAGACTTGACCACTGGATCTAGCAGCAGGGAGTTCATTGGTAACCTTGATGTGACCTGTTTTGGTGGAGTAGTGGGGATGAAAGCCTGCTAAGAGTGGGAGAAGAGAAACTGGAGACACCAAGTGTACATAGGCCTTTCAAGGATTTTTGCTCTTTGGAAAAAGAGACCACTGAGTGGTAGCTGAAGGTGAAGGGGGATGTGAGTCAGAAGAGGTTTCTGGTTTTTGGTTTTGGTTTTTTTTTTTAATTTTTTTTTTTTTTAAAGAATTTCACTTTATTTATTTATTTATTTAATTTTTGGCTGTGTTGGGTCTTCGTTTCTGTGCGAGGGCTTTCTCTAGTTGCGGCAAGCGGGGGCCACTCTTCATCGCGGTGCACGGGCCTCTCACTATCGCAGCCTCTCGTTGCGGAGCACAGGCTCCAGACGTGCAAGCTCAGTAGTTGTGGCGCACGGGCTTAGTTGCTCCGCGGCATGTGGGATCTTCCCAGACCAGGGCTCGAACCCGTGTCCCCTGCATTGGCAGGCAGATTCTCAACCACTGCGCCACCAGGGAAGCCCTGGTTTTTGGTTTTGAAGATGGGGGAAGTAGCAGCATGTTTGTGTGCTGGCGGAACAATCCAATAGAGATCAACAAACCAAGCAACCAACAAAGAAACAACACAAAACTGACACTATAGGAGAGAGAAGAGAGTTTCTGGGACGATATCCTTGAATTGGTGAGAGGAGATGGGATCACATGCAGAGCGC
Organism: Balaenoptera borealis; assembly: GCF_965194805.1. NCBI lineage: Eukaryota > Metazoa > Chordata > Mammalia > Artiodactyla > Balaenopteridae > Balaenoptera > Balaenoptera borealis. Next base: position 150,856,593 of record NC_138860.1, read on the forward strand.
GAGTCCTTGCTAGGAGCACAGACAGTGCATCCATATTAACACGGCAGAGCACAGAAGGAGCGGCCACAGGTGCAGCTAGGGGCTACGTGTGCTGGTGGGAGTTCTCTTGGATACAATTTTTTGGTGGAATAGGAAGCAAGGTCTTCAGCTGAGAGAGGTTGGGGGAGGGGCGTAGAGATTCAAGGAGAGAGGAGGAAGGTGGGAGAGTGAATAGACTAGGGAAATAAAATTTGATTGCTGATTGGCATTAAGGCTCCACTTGAAATTAGGGATCATAAATTTAAATTTATGAATTTGAAGCATGGCTGTGTGTTTTTCTCCAACCATGATTTGCTCTGTGGATGCAGTCATAGAATAGGCAGCGAGCTGGCTCTAATGAAAGTATTGTTTTGCTGAATGCTTATGACAAAGCAATAGAGAGCCAAGAGAGTCAGGGGGTTGTGCGGGAAGCCATTGTCATAATTGGCCATAGAATTCAAGCTGGGCAGAGAAGAGGTGTTGACGTAAGGGCAGTGAAAAGATGGTAGAGGTTTAAGACTCTTTCAGGTGGGCATCTAGAAAGAATGAATTAGAAAGATCCTAGCGATCTGAGAGTGGGAGGTTGAAGTTCCTATTGGTACTGACAAGGTGCAGGGCATGATTGTGAGTGAGTGGCTGAGGTAGGGGTGGAGATCAGCATCACTGGAGGAGAGGAATTTGAGGGAATGAGAGTTCAAGATGTGGGAAGGCTCACCTCTGTGGCTATGAAATCACCAAGAATTATGGAGAGAGTAACAGTGAATCAGGAGCTGTTCACTGGTCAGCAGAGGGACGAGTGGGTGGATAATCTCATGATGTGAGATCCAAAGCAGGAGGCCGTTTTGTTTTTTGAAGGAGGGAAGGAGAATGATCTGCAGGCAGGGGTGAAAAGCAATAACATGTATCCCACTTTCTGGCCCAGAGATTCAAAGGTGGTGAGAGAGGAGCAACCATCAATTTGGAGGCTTTGGGAGAAGCCGTGTCCTTGAGGAGAGCCAGGTTTCAATCACATCAGGGAGGTGAAGGAGACACCCAGACCAGAGGTTGAGGAAAATGAGATTTTCCTGATGACCGACTGTGGGTTTCAGAAGGCCCAGGGAAAGGTTTCAGTGGGGAGAGGAGAAGATAGGATTAGAAAAGATGATGTATGGAGCTGTATGGGAATCAGAGTCCAGTAATTAGGGATGGCCTGGGAGACTTGGGCTTCTTGCCATGACTCACATGAATAGAGGGATAAAAGGTGGAACAAACCAAATTGTAACGCAGACAGATGGCACCAAGGCAGACAGTGGTTGTGTGGGATCATGAGAGGAGGGATAAGGGCCTTGCTTCCTCTTTTTGTTTTTTATGAGTTTTTAAAAAAATTTTTTGGCTGCACCACCCAGCAAGTGAGATTAGTTCTCCAAACAGGGATCGAACTGCCACCCCCTGCATTGGAAGCGCAGAGTCTTAACCACTGGACTCCCAGGGCAGTCCCGGGCCTTGCTTCCTCTTAATCCCTGCTTTTAGAGGCACAGAGGCTGGCAGAGCTGCCATTCTTACTCAGAATGCCTCACTCGCCATTTCACACATCTGTAATTATTGTGGCAATAATCAGCTACTACCATTTATGTAAAATATCCTCACCAGTAAAATGGAGCTAATAATACCTCCTGCAGGGTTCGCGTGAGCTGACAGTGGCACTGGCTAGTGGCCGGCACTGTGCTCAGTGCTTTTAGCAACTCATGTCATCCTTACAACAACCTTGTGAGCTAGGTATTGTTATTATCCCTATTTTACAGATAAGTAAACTGAGGTCCAGAGGAGTTAGGTAGCTTACTTAAGTTCATACAAATAGTAAGTGGTAGAGTCCAGATTTTAATCTAAGTATATTTGACTTCAAAACCCATGTATGCCCCATGCCCTGTACCCCACCCTCCTTGTTATATCTTTACATACATAAGGACTTGGGTGCTCAGAAAGCACTCAATAGATGGTGAAAATGTTAACAGTTATAATTATTGGGCAGCAACTATATATTGTACAGGTATTTTACATGCCTTTTTTTTTTCTAAGTCATTGCAATGATGGTGCACAAAACAGATGAGAAAACTAAGACTCAAAAGTTAAGGAACTTGACCAGATATTATCAAAATTAGTAAATGGCACAACAGGAATTCAAAATTAAGGCTGTCTGCCCCCAGAGCTTGTGTTCTATTTTCAGTCAACTGCCTTCCCCATTCTTCCCATTGCCCTGTGATGCCCCAGGGACCTCACAGGTGGTTGAGAGTCAGTGTCACAGCTGAAACTTGGAGTTGCATCTCCAAGGAAACACTCTCAGAAAGGGATGGGTTATCTGTTGCAAACTATCTCCTGTTAACTTTCTAGCTCCCTTCCCTTTCTACCAGCCCTCCTCTCTCTCCAACCCCTACAGCTTCACAGGTGATTCTGATGGGCACCACTGGTATACAGGTATGTCATTAAGTGGCTTGGCACTTAATGTAGCGCTCTGTGAGGAGCTGCTGCACGTCTGGCAGAGTGGGAGGAGGGGTGGGGGCTTCCTTAGTTGTGGTAGAAGTAAAATGAAAACATGGCACCGGCAGTGTGACAAGTTACGGTGTCTCTGAGTCTCCGTTTCCTCAGCTGTAAAATAGGAATAACATTAATGGCTACTTCTTAGTAGTGCAGTAAAGATTAAAGAGACAATATAAGGAAAGGACCTAGCACGGTGCCTGTAACATATTAGGTGCTCAATAAACTTGCCCACAGTCGCACAGTGAGTGGTAGAGCAGGATAAGTTCATGAATGTTCTATTGTGCTGTACTGTTGTGATTGGTCTCGGTTACTGCCATTTTTGAGATTGAAGCCATGGCATTTACAGGGTAGAGTTCATCAGCAGAGAAATTAGATATGAGCCATGGACCTTTTACTCCCATTTTCAGTGGGGGAGGGAGAGAGCAGCAGTGCTCTGCCCCTGAAGATGCCCAGTTACCTTCAAAGGCAAGAGATTCTCCTAGCTTGCTTGGGTCCTGCTGCTAAGGGCAGGGGCAGGAGGTGGGGAGGCCACTCGTCTGAGGATTTATAATTCCTTGCTTCTGCAGACTCCCCTTTCCCCCACACCATGGCCCAGCACCATTGCCTCACACCTTGGGTTGCCAGGTGACAGCTGGAAACTCTTATCCTCTCTGTACGCCTGTGCTTCTCACCTTCCTCTGTGAAGACTGTCAACTCTGTGTTAATGACGCAGAGGCTCTGAGCTCAGGCCCGGGGTGGAGGTGGAGGAGGGGGGAGAAGATGGGAGGTCAAGTCCAAGGAGGTGTCTATGCTCCCACTCTTGAGCACCCCAACCACTGCCACCAGCTTAAAACTGAGGCTCCTCCTTTATTCTTCTCAGCTCTTGTCCTACTCATCCAGGTGTTCATAAGAACCATTAACTCTATCCCCCAAATTTCTCTTGAATGCATCCCCTCCTCAGTTCTGTTCCTTCCACATTTATCCAGAGCAAACTGAGCCTGGCGCTCTGCTCCTTTCCTACCTCGGATTCTTGTTCTCTCCCCCTTAGACTGTATCAGCAGCCCCAGTGGATCTCCCTGCCCTCAATCTTGCTCCCTCCATATGCTCTCTGATCACTGTCACTCCACTGCTTAAAACCCAGGGAGGGCTGCCCATCCATACCCAGTAAACTCCTTGCCTGGCCTTCCAGGCCCTTTCTTGCCTCCCCAGTTCCATCTTCAGTCACTCACCCTTCAGGCAGTCCACACTCCACCCATGCGTTCTCCAAACCGCCAATCCAAACACAGGATGCATTTTTAAAAAACCCAAACTTTATCTTTTTGGAATAGTTTTAGATTTGCAGAAAATTTACAAACGATTGTGCGGAGAGTTCCCATTTACCCCCTACCCAGTTTCCCCTATTATTACCCCCTTACATTAGTATGGTACATTTGTGCTAATTAACCAATATCGATACCTTATTATAAGCTGACATCCATAATTCGTTCAGATTTCCTTAGTTTTTTACCTAATATCCCCTTTCTGTTCCAGGATCCTATCCAGGATACCATAATGCATTTCATTGCCATGTCTCCTTAGGCCCTTCTTGGCTGTGAGAGTCAGGATGAAATTTTTTGCTGCTTCCTTCCCCCTCTCCTTAGAGATTACCCCTCCTCCCCATTTCTCACCAGCAAACTTCCATTTGACTTTAAAGACTCAGTTCAAGTATAACCTCCTCTGGGAATCCTTTCCTGACCCACCTTTCCCCGAGCCTGGGTTAAGGGCCCCTCCTTTACTTCCAACACTTACCAGCTGTATTGTGTCTGGAACTTATCTGTCTTCCTCTCAGATTGCAGGCTCCCTGAGGGCAAGGGCCAGGTCTGATACATGTCTATAGCTCCATCACACAGCACAAGGCCTGGCAAGGAGTAAGCATTCAATAGAAGTTTGCAAAATAAAAGTGAGTTCTCAGGCTGAGCTTTATACCTCTCAAAGTCAAGACCAGCATTCTCCGTGCACCTGACATGTCCAACCCTTCTCTTGGCCCCAGATCAAGTTTTACCTCCCCAGGAACCTCCTCTAGCCAGTTCTGCCCCTCAGTGGCTGGGAGGCTTGGGGTTTCTTTCGGGTTAGTCTCTGTGGAATGGACGTGCTGCTTTCTTACCTGCTTTCCTCTCAGAGCCCTCTGGATACCAGTCCAGTCAGATCATCTGGTACATCTGATCTCATTTGATCCCGAGGAGGATCTTGTCATCCTCATGATATACACGAGGATGCTGAGGCCCAGAGAGGTAAAGTGTTTGTGCTTTCCTAGAGGTCACACAGCTGGATTACGTGAGACTTGAACCCAAACTTCTGTGACTCACCTCCAGACCTTCCCACTGGACCACACAATTTCCACATATAAAAACTGAGACCTAACCACAAACAACAATTAAGTGCTGTTCGGGAGCCATTCCAGTATATCCCAGTCTCTTCTGCAGGGAATGTTCTAATAGGGCTGCAGGCTGAACCCACAGTTCCATAAACTGGCTGAACCTTTCAGTTTTCTCCACTAGGACTTGGGGAGGAAGAGAAAAGGTAAGTAAGAGAGAAGAGAAAGAGTGAATAGAGAAAATCAGAGGTGATTCTAAGGTTGGACATTGTGTCCAGGCTCCCATGAGGTGCCATTTTGTGGGGAGAGAAAACGTACTCTTTGGATACCATCCTCCCCCACTGTCATGTTGCTGTGTCAACTGATTGAGCCCAAGGCCAGCTACCAGCAGAGGCATAATTAGCCCTTTAATTTCCTTCCAGCGGAAGTTTGCTCAGGCAGTTATCAGCCCTGCTTTCTTGGGATCCTCCCTCTTCACACTTTCCTACAGCTCCAGCTCTCCAGGAATCTGAGGCCTGTCCTGGATGTGGCACCAGGGGAAGAACAGCAGATTATCAAGGGCAAACCGTCAATTAAATGATTATGACTAATGTTTATACAGAACTTTACAGCTGCCCAAGCACTATCACAACACTTATTTCATTTTATCCACCCAACAACACCAAGAAAAGGATATTCATTTTGCAGCTAACAGGAGGGCTCAGAAAGTTAGATAACTGGGGCTTCCTTGGTGGCGCAGTGGTTAAGAATCCGCCTGCCAATGCAGGGGACACGGGTTCAAGCCCTGGTCTGGGAAGATCCCACATGCCGTGGAGCAACTAAGCCCGTGAGCCACAACTACTGAGCCTGCGCTCTAGAGCCCATGAGCCACAACTACTGAGCCCGCGTGCCACAACTACTGAAGCCCATGCGCCTAGAGCCTGTGCTCCGCAACAAGAGAAGCCACTGCAATGAGAAGCCTGCGCACCGCAACCAAGAGTAGCCCCCACTCGCCACAACTAGAGAAAGCCTGCACACAGCAACAGACACAACGCAGCCAAAAATAAAAATAAATAAAATAAATAAATTTATAAAAAAAAAAAAAGTTAGATAACTGGTTCAAGGTCACATGCCAGGAAGCGGCAGAGCTGGAATTTGAACTCAGATGTGCCTAACCCCCAAATCTATACTCTTACCACTGCCCCTCACAGTACCCACTCATTAATGCTTGCTGTGTTTAATTAAATGACATATAAGTGCTAAAGAACACTAAAATTAAGGGGATGATGAGAATGAGGATTTTAAGAGGCTTTTTGGAGGAGGTGATTCCCCCACCCCCTGAGATGGAAACAGAAATGGTGCCAAGGTATAGAATTAAAAAAATATGTATATATATAATATATGTTATATATTTTTGGTCTTGTTTCCAAAGGGATTTAAATGGCAGAGGAAGATTAGACAGAATGAGGGACTTCATCTTTTTTTTTTTTTCAGTTTGGTCAGACTCTAGGCTGATTTTTTTTCTAAGTATGATGCTCCAAATTATCTCCCAGCAGTTCAGTCAATACTATAAAACAAAAAACAAAACTAGAAGAGTTTATAGTCTGGTGGAGGAGACAAACACCTTGGTAATTCATATGTTATTTCATTAGAGAGAGGGCAGAAAAGGGCTTAGGAAGGCGTGAGGTCAGATTGTCTGGTTCAGATCTTTATCCAGCTGTATGACCTAAGGCAGGTATTTAACCTCTGTGTCTCAGTAACTTCACCTGTAAAATGGATATAATAATGGAATGTCTCTCCGAAAGTTGTAAGAATTTGCATAGTAACTGGCATACTCAGTCTCAACAAATGGCAATCAGTCATCACTTCCGCCTATGGGTATTGGAGGAAATGTGACTCATTGAGGAGGAAGCATTTGAACTGAATTCTGAGTAGTGACTGGTTCAGCAGGGCAGGGGATCAGGCTGATCCAGGCAGAGGGACCAGCATGAGAAAAGCAAAGAGACTTTGAGGAACACAGTGTTTGGGACCTGGGGTTAGAACCTGAAGAGAAAAAATAGGAGGGGTGGAATGAGCTTAAGGCAGTGAAACTGTTAGATTAAAAAACCAGGACTAGGGCTTGCCTGGTGGCACAGTGGTTGTGAGTCTGCCTGCCAATGCAGGGGACACGGGTTCGAGCCCTGGTCTGGGAAGATCCCGCATGCCGCGGAGCGGCTGGGCCCGTGAGCCACGACTGCTGAGCCTGCGCGTCTGGAGCTTGTGCTCCGCAACAGCAGAGGCCGCGATAGTGAGAGGCCCGCGCACCGCGATGAGGAGTGGCCTCCACTTGCCGCAACTGGAGAGGGCCCTCGCACGGAGGCGGGGATCCAACACAGCCATAAATTAAAAAAAAAAAAAAAAATTAATTAATAATAAAAAAAAAAACAGGAATAAGTGTAGCATTCTAGCATCCTGGAAGGCAGTATGGCACAGGGTTTAAACTCCTAGCTCCAACATTTGTTAGTTTGGGTGAGTACTTAACCTCTCTGTGCCTCAGTTTCTTTATCCTACCTGCCTCAAAAAGCTGATTGTGAGGATTGATGAATAATGCATGAAAAATACTTGTCACAGTGCCTGACACTTGGTAAATACTCAGTTCATGTTAGCAGTTATTATTATTACTATTTATCCTGACTCCTTAGAGCTAGAAGGGGCCCTAAGAATCATCTAGTCTAATATCCCTGTTTTAAAGATGGAGAACCCAAGGCCCAGAGTGTGTGGGGGGTTGGTATTCATAAACCCACAAAGCAAGTTAATGATCGCATTAAATCATACCCAGGCCTCCTGACTCCTGGCCTGCACCATGTGGCTCCCTTACTATCATCAGGCTGCCTCTGACAGGTTTCCCCTCCCTCTTCAGATGATTGTCTCCCCTCACTTGTAAATAAATTTCAAGGCATTTGCTTTGTGGAGCTGAGTGTTTATCCTATTTTTAGAACACTCTGGCACCTGTATGCAAATGTTCCTCAGGGGACTTGTCTGCTATGGTGACTTGGGCCAACTCCCAAAAGAAAGCAGCTATGAGACCAAAGGGAAAACACAGCCCAGGGCAGGATGGAGATCCTGGACTGTCTATCTAGTTAAGTCCCAGAAGTCCTAGGGAGTTCATTCTAATCTCTTACTTACCCTGTATATGTCAACTTCATATGTCTCTGTTTGGAAATGAGTTCATAAGAGGGTCTCTGGGCCAGGCTTCCATCCAAGGTTTTGGACTTAGGATGTTGTGTCAGAAGGTGCCGTGGAACCCAGGCCTGTGGACATTCACATTTATTTAGCTCTGGTGCTGGCTCAGATTCTGAGGAATTATTTCTTACTATCAGGAAAATGAAAGTAATGTGAGGGTTTGGAGAGAGAAAGGCTTTATCAGACAACCTGATGGTTTTGCCCTGCAGAGCTGGAGAGAGATGGGACTCGTGAGATGACAGGCCTCAAATACCTCCCCCATAGAGGTCGGTGTCCCCTGGCCCTTGACATAAGCAGCAGTGTCCCCATCCTCAAAAGCCTCACCATTTTAGCACATACTTACTGAATGTCCTCTAGGCAATAGGCCCTATGTTGGGTACCACTAAATCCCTCAGTGGTTCCCTATTCTCTTCCAGACAATGTCCAAGTGCCTGGCCTGGCATTCGATACCTCCATGATATAGCTCCAACCTCACTTCCTATTTTAAGTACTGTGTTTATAATGGAAAATTTCACACATACACTCAAGTAGGGAGACTAAGTAGTACTTGAACACCATCATTCATCTACCATGATGATCAACTCATGATTTATCTTCCATATTTTTCCCATATTTCCTTCTCCTTGGACTATTAATAATAATAGCAACTGCCATTAATCATTATGGGTTTAGTTTTTCTTAATTATAAAAGTAACATATGCTCATTAAAAAATACTTTGAGGGCTTCCCTGGTGGTGCAGTGGTTGAGAATCTGCCTGCCAATGCAGGGGACGCGGGTTCGAGCCCTGGTCTAGGAAGATCCCACATGCCGCGGAGCAACTCGGCCCGTGAGCCACAATTACTGAGCCTGCGCGTCTGGAGCCTGTGCTCCACAACAAGAGAGGCAGCGAGAGTGAGAGGCCCGCGCACCGCGATGAAGAGTGGCCTCCACACCGCGATGAAAAGTGGCCTCCACACCGCGATGAAGAGTGGCCCCCGCTTGCCACAACTAGAGAAAGCCCTCGCACAGAAACGAAGACCCAACACAGCCATACATATATACATACATACATACATAAAAAAAAAAATACTTTGAAATTATATCCAAGCATAAAGAAGAAAATATTACTGACGTTGTGGCTGGTTTCTTTCCAGTTTCTTTTCTATGAATTTTTAACATAGTTGAGGTCATAATGTATATTCAATTTTATATCCTGCCTTTTTGAAGGTAAAACTATGACATAAGTACAGCTAAATTGTTAGAAAATCTTTATAAATATGTTTTTTTAAACATTTTTATTGGAGTATAATTGCTTTACAATGATGTGTTAGTGTCTGCTTTATAACAAAATGAATCAGTTATACATATACATATATCCCCATATCTCTTCCCTCTTGCGTCTCCCTCCCTCCCACCCTCCCTATCCCACCTTTCTAGCTGGTCACAAAGCACCGAGCTGATCTCCCTGTGCTTTGCGGCTGCTTCCCACTAGCTATCTATTTTACATTTGGTAGCGTATATATGTCCATATATACACTACCACTCTCTCACTTTGTCCCAGCTTACCCTTCCCCCTCCCCGTGTCCTCAAGTCCATTCTCTAGTAGGTCTGCGTCTTTATTCCCGACTTGCCCGTATGTTCTTCATGACCTTTTTTTATTTTTTTTTTAAGATTCCATATATACGTGTTAGCATACGGTATTTGTTTTTCTCTTTCTGACTTACTTCACTCTGTATGACAGACTCTAGGTCCATCCACCTCACTACAAATAACTCAATTTCGTTTCTTTTTATGGCTGAGTAATATTCCATTGTATATATGTGCCACATCTTCTTTATCCATTCATCTGTCGATGGACACTTAGGTTGCTTCCATGTCCTGGCTATTGTAAATAGTATAAATATGTTTTTAATGACTTCATTGTATTTTATAAGGAAGATGTACCATATCTATTCATTAACTCTTTCATCAACAATGTTTGTTGCATTTACCATGTTTTGGACACTCTAAACAGTGGTAAAGTAATGAGGCACAATCTCTGGCCTCTCAAAGTTTAGTTGTTCTCCACTGTTTGAATGTTTAACTACTTTTCAATTTGGGGCTGTTATGGATAACGTTGCAGTGATCAGTGATCATCTTTGTGTGTAGAACTTTTCCTAGGTTTCAGATTATTTCCTTTAGATAGATTTTCAGTAGTGAAATTCCTATTGTACTCTACCTTGGCCAGCATCAAATATTATCTTAGTTTAATTTTAGCTAATTTAATAGGATAAAAATGGTATCATTATTTCAAATTGCATTTCTCTGATTACTTATTGAACAATCAACTATATGTTTATTAACCATTTGTCTTCTGCAAATTGCCTGACAAGGGTCCTGTTCTTATCACCAGCAGTTTCTTAGTACAAGACCTGACTCTCATTTCCTTTTGCTTGCTGTGACCTGGGGATATATTAAGTATAATCTTGTTTCAAGCCTCTCTTTTTCCTCCTGACCCTCTCCCACATCACTTCTTCCCCATTTCTTCCTGTCTTGAAGGGGAGTTGGGTGAGTCACCTAAAGGGTACAGCAGGTGGCAAACTAAGTGAATTCCCTAAAGAGACTTCGCAGAATGCTCTGAATGGTGCTGATGTCAATTGGGAGGCAAAAAGACTGAAGAGGAAATGGGTTGGCAACTGTGATGCTAAATTTGTCCATGCCAAAGCACTGGGGTGTTAGGGATGATGGTTCTTTCAGCAGACATCTTTAAAATACCTGCTACGTGCCTAGATCTGTGCCAGGTACTGATGAGGGCATATTAGCTGGAGAAGACACAAATGAAATAGGTCATACTTAATAGTCAACTATGGACAAGTCTAAGGCATTCAGACTAGGTGGAGATGTCCAGCAGACCGTTGGAAATTTCCATCTGAAACTTGGAAGTAAGGGGCCCAGGGGATAAAGAGCCAGTTTAGGAGACAGAGCAGGAGCAGGGGAGATGCAGGGAGAGCACTGGTGAAGTGAGGTTTCAGAGGAGCTGAGGGAAGGAGGGGTTTTGAGAAGAGGAATATGTCTGGGGCATGTCTCCTTTGTTATTTAAGGCAACAGAGAGATAACATTACTCAGCTTCTCTCATTCGTTCATTCCTTTGTTCATTCAGTATTTTTGGAATACCTGCCAGGTGCCATGTATTGCTCTAGACATTGCTGAGGGTACAGAAATAAAAGGCATAGCCCTGAACCCACAGTCTAAATGAGGAGATATAGATGAGAATTGAAACAAATCCTTGATACAGGTTCTGTGATCCATTCATTCAAAAATATTTATTGAACACCTAAGATATGCCAGGTGCATTGAGGGGCAATGAAAGGAACCCCTATAACTTTCAGTTTATCTGCATGAAGTAAAATGTAGTACCTATATCTTAGTGGAAATTATCTGTGAAAGGATTTGAGGTTTTGAGGGTTTTGTGTGGGATCAATGCTAAAAATAAGAACCAGGGCATTCATCTCTTTGAGCGCAGATTTCCCATCTGTAAAATGAGGGAGTTGACCCTATATGTACCTGTCACAGGATTTGTCACATGTGAGGTAGCTTCCCTGCTAGTCTGAGAATTCCGAGGGCAGGGATCACGTGGGTCTTACTCACTGACACAGTGTAGGCTCAGTAAATATTTGTGTAATTGATGACTCTCACAGGGACTTTCTAGATCTAATATTCTGTGCTCTGCTATTGCTAAAATAAAGGCCCAACTACATTCTGTGAAGGCCCAGAAAAAATGATGCTGGATCCCAAGGAACTTCCTAGAATAGGTGCCCTTTGACTTGGACCTCAAAGGCTAGATAGGACTACAGTGGGCAGGGAAGTCCTTTGGAATACCCAGTCCTGGATTCCAGTGACCTCTTTCCTGCCCTCTGCCCTCAAGGATCTACCAGTTACTACCTATGTGCACTTGGACTCCAATTTTCTCACTTGTAAATCAATAGTGACAATAATTCATGGTGTGCTGGAAAGAATACTGGATGTGGAGTCAGAATATTTGCATTTGAGTCCCAGCCTAACCAAAAAATAAGTAGCTGTGTGACCTTAGGAAAGTTACTTTACCTCTCTAAGTCTCAATTTCCCTACGTGCAAAATAAAGCAGTCAGACTGGACGACCTCAAAGATTGGTTTCTTCTGGCTCTAAAATATCTATATCACAGGGTCATTGTTAGGATCCAATGAGATGATGCAACAAAAATGCTTGTAAACTGTAGGGTGCTCTAAGCGTGGTCTGTACTACTGAGGACAGATGGATGTATCACCAAGCCAGCTTTAAGGGAATACTCTTTCCTTTCCTCAGTCCTCTGCTTCTCCTTGGCTACACTGAACTTCCCTGAAAAGCTCTCTCCCTCTGCTTTCCTCCCATTCCCATGGGACATAATGTCTCGGCTCCCAGGTGCTGCAAAATACAAAGGGCTTGGAGCTTGGCAGCTGTGGGTTGGAGCGCAGGGTGAGGGGAGAACCAGCGCAGAAGCTCTTATTACTTGCGTTCCTGGTGCTCATCATCCCCACCCCCCAACCTGGCCTGGAGGGAATGAATTGAAGAGGGGGGGATGGAGGAGTTTGGCTGGGGGAGCATGCATATAACCGGGCAGGATCCAGGGATGGAGGCCCCAGAGGTAACCTCTTGCTAGTTGTGTGACCTCTTAAGTCTGTCACTGCTCTGGGCCTCCCTCTTTTGTGTATAACATGGAAAGGAATCAGAAAGAAGAGGTGACCCTTTTCTCACAGGTGCTTTTCCAACCAATCCTGAGGTTCTAAATGAGTTTTCCCTCCTCAGCACATAATCAGCCTTTGAGTTTCATTCACCAGCATTCTTAGTAAGTGCCTACTATGTGCCAGATGCTATAGTTGAGGGCCTGGGATTTAGCTAAATAAAGACTGGGTCTCAAGATGCTCATAGGGAATTCCCGGGTAGTCCAATGGTTAAGACTCCACACTTCCAATGCCAGGGCCCAGGTTCGACCCCTGGTCAGGGAACTGAAGTCCCACAAGCAAGCCGTGCAGTGGGGCAAAAGAAAGACGCTCATAATCTGGAAGAGGAGACAGGTGAATGAACCAGTAACTATAATAAATGTGATGTGTGTGATGATATAATGCCAAATCATAAAAGGGCAGAGGAAGAAGTTATTTTGTCAGAGGAGAGGAGGCCAAGGAAAGTTTCCGAGGATGTGACCTTGAATAAGATTGTGAATTATAAAAGAGAAAGGGGATTTCAGGCAAAGATCAGCATATCAGGTTAAGGCCCAGGGGTGTGAAGGAGCAGTGTTTGGGAAACCACTAGGTAGGCAAAGCTGCAACTCATTGGTTCAGTGGAGGAATGGTAGGGAAGAAACTGAAAAGGAAGCCTGAGTAGATCCTGAAGGGTCTACTTTCTATGGAGTTGCTTGGACCCCATCGTGTGGACTGTGGGAAGCCGGGGAAGGGATTTAGACCCAGAGTAAGGAGATGAGATTTGGATTTTTAGAAATTCCCATCTGACATTCAGTGTGCTCTGTCAAAAATGTTGCAGTCACCCACAAAATTCACCCTTTCAACCAGTATTTTTTGGAAATCTCCCCCACCCCATGTGCCAGTGCTGTGCCAGTGCTGTGCCAGGCACTGGAGACACAATAGTAAGCAAAACCAGACATCCTGTTCTTGTGGCCCTTGCAGTTTGGCAGGGCAGACAGACTTTAATCAAATAATTACACAAATAAATACAAAATTACAGTGGGGAGGAGTGCTACAAAGAAGAAGTACATGGTGCCAGGAGAACCTGTAATTGGAGCATTTGACATTGCCAGGATGGTCAGGCCAGCTCCTCTGCTGAGCTGAGCTCCAAAGGAAGAGTGTTGCCTCAAGGAAAGGTGCTAGAAGGCTCTATGGGAATGGGCTTCTCCTGCCTCAGAATCCCCATCCAATGCACATTTCTCTTTCCAGTCAACAGACACTGTAGACTTCAAGTAGGTATGTGTAGTATTCAACCTTTTATCTTCAGGACCTAGCCAACACTTGCCACAGAATCAGTGCCCAGTGAAGATTTGAAAAAAAAAAAAATAGAAAGGAAAAGGAGGAATACCCTCCCTTTAGGCACTTTAGATATTTGAAGATAGCAGTACGATTCCCCAAAGCTTCTTCCTTCCTTCAGTTGCTTCTCCCATGACACAGTTTCAAGTTCCCATCACTGTTCTGGTCATTCTGTTTAACTGTGGTGCCTGTCACAGGTGATTTAAAACATAGGGATATAGCCCTGTGCCATGCGCACTGGTCTCTTGGAGTCAGAAGACCTGGTTTTATTTAAGCCTCTTTTCATCATTCACCTCTTCAAGGTTCAGTTGTTTTGTGTGTGTGTGTGTGTGTGTGTGTGTGTAATGGAGATACTGGTTCTTCTCTCACAGGATTTCTCTGGGAACTAACTGAGATAATATGAAAAAAACTTTGTAAACTCTAAGAGCTAAACAAACATAGAACTTAAATATTTGGAAGGCTGCCACATGAGTGAAAAATTAGATTTATTCTTTGGGTCTCCAGAGAACAGCGTTAAATCAATGGATAGAAATTACCACATGCAGCTTTCAGCTCTATGGAAGGAAGAAATGTTCTAATACTCAGAACTGTCCATCAGTGGAGTGGCTGCCTTTTGAGGTGGTAGGCATCCAACATTGGGAACACTGAATGCAAGTATGCTGTAGAAGGAATTCCTTTTTTAAGTGAGCGGGTGGATTGAGTAACTTCTAAGATTTATTTTAATTTTAGAACTCAACAATCTGATAGTCAAGACAAGTGGAGGAGCTGGGAGAGGGCATATGTGGCAGAGAGAGTAGCATGAACAGACATATGGAGCAGAAATTAGTATTGCGTGTGTGGGTGACAAGGAGGAAACTCCAGAAAGAAATGATGGGTCTGTGTTGGATCAATGATTCAATCAAGACAGAGAAGATAACTAATATTGTTGAGCACCTGTGTGCCAGACACACGTGATTCCGTTTAAGCGTTGTGGGTGATTTCCAGTCTTACCCTCTGGTGGAGGGGAGATTGTTGGCCTTAGGAAGTCTTAGACATGGTTGGAGGATCTCCTATCTGGAAGGCTTCAGGGTGGGCTGGGTCCTGTCCTGAGGGGCAGAGAGGGATTCAGAATACACAGTCTGGTTGGGCTATAGGCTGTGTTGAAAATACACACTTGTCAAAAGACCAAATTTGAATCCTGACTCTGCTTCCTTATAGCTTGCGACTCTAGCAATTTACTTAACCTCTGTGACCCTCAGTTAATCCATATATAAAATGGGGACTCAAACTTGTCCTGCTTCAGGATGACATAATAATTAAGAGAAATAACGTAGAGCAAAGGGCATCCCAGGAAGAGCACAGGCTTTGAAATCAGACCTAGCTTTGAATCTCAGTCTGCCATGAACTGGTTGCAAGATCGTAGGCAAGTTATTTAAATTTTTCTCATCTGTAAGTAAAGATAACAGTATTTCAAGGCTGTTTTGAAAATTAAGTACAATAAGAAAAGTGCTTAGCATAGTCCCTGGCACACAGCAGTTTTATTTTGTTAGTACAAATAATAAGATCCCATATATAAAGCACTTATCAAAGCGCCTGGCACATAGCAAGTGTCTGTCGGCCACACTGACAGGGCTGCTGCAGGCCAGGATGGTGGATTGTGCATCATGGTGTCCACTCTCTGGCATAAGGCTCTGCCCATATGAAGAGCTCAATGTGTGTCTGCTTCGTAGAAGTGAATTGATTGCTCTTGATGACACGGCCTCCTTCCTCAAGTAGCCAGTGAGTCATGCCTCTTTCTTTCTCCTCCTTCCTGTCTCCTCTTTGGTTCTATTTCTGACTCTCCTCAGTGGGAGGGGAATCAATGTTCGTCAAAGTGATTTTTAAAAATAAAAGAGAGAGGGAGGTTTAGAAGCGATTCTCTGGGCTACTTTCTATTGAGCACAGGATAGTGAGAGCTGAATTGTTGTTTCCAACCTTGCTTTTCTTTAGGTGAATGACAACAACAACAATATCAACAGTAATAGCAGCAGCTACTATGAACTTTATTGAGCACCTACTATGTGCCTGGCACTCTGCCAAGCTCTACCAGTGCATTGTCTCTAATCCTCACATAACCACCTCAGGGCTGGTATTATTATCACCACTTTATTGATGAGGAAATTAAGGCTTAGAAAAGTTAAATGATAATGAAAATGACAAATACTCCTATATTTGAGTACCTATTATCAGCCAGACATTTAAAAAAATCTTATTTAATTACAAACACCCTACAAAGCAGGCATTATTATTCCATTCGAATCGTGAGGAAGCTGAGCCTCAGAGAGATGAAAAAAACCAAGCTGTCCAAAAGCACACAGTTGATGAGTGGCAGAGCTGGGAGTCAGACCAAAGCCTGATCAACCCTTTTTTTTAAATAAATTTATTTATTTTATTCATTTATTTTTGGCTGCATTAGGTCTTTGTTGCTGCATGTGGGCTTTTCTCTAGTTGTGGCGAGCAGGGACTACTCTTCATTGTGGTGCGCAGGCTTCTCATTGTGGTGGCTTCTCTTGTTACGGAGCACAGGCTCTAGGTGTGCGGGCTTCAGTAGTTGTGGCTTGTGGGCTCTAGAGTGCAGGGTCAGTAGTTGTGGCTCATGGACTTAGTTGCTCCGCGGCATGTGGGATCTTCCCGGACCAGGGATGGAACCCGTGTCCCCTGCATTGGCAGACAGAGTCTCAACCACTGCACCACCAGGGAAGTCCAAAGCCTGCTCAACTCTTAACTCATCCATTCCCTTTCTCTCTGGCCAACTTTCTGCTCCTAGAGGGAAACATCATATTGAGACCCTGGGTGGAGGCAGCCCTGGGCAGGTTTGAATGAGAAGGAAGTGGCACATGGCATGAGACTCATTCACTCCTGTTGGGCAGACCCTGGGAAGCTGGCCCTGCTCCTGGGGCTGACTGTGGAAGTACAAAAGTAACGCCTAAGTGGCATTTACTCTGTATCAGGAACTGTTCCAAGCATTTTAGATATAATAACGTTCTTAATCTTCACGATAACTTTGTGAAATAGGTATTGTTATTATTCCCGTTTGCCTGAAGAAACTAAGGCCCCGAAAGGAAAATGGCCCCAGGAGGGGATTACCCAAGAGCATGAATACCAGGAGACAGCAATCACTGGGAGCCATTTTAGAGGCTGCCTACCATTGTCACATAGTAAATGCTAAAAGAGGGGTTTACACCCAGAAGTCTAATTCCAGAGACCATGCTCCTAACCTTAAAACTATATGGCCTTTTTGTTTAACAAGGTGGTGATTGAATCCCTACTGTGTGCATAGCCCTGTGCTAGGCA
Source organism: Balaenoptera borealis (assembly GCF_965194805.1). Classification (NCBI taxonomy): domain Eukaryota; kingdom Metazoa; phylum Chordata; class Mammalia; order Artiodactyla; family Balaenopteridae; genus Balaenoptera; species Balaenoptera borealis. The sequence continues at coordinate 150,873,980 of NC_138860.1, forward strand.
CTGGGAGTACAGAGGTGAAACTGATTCTATGTCCAAGCTCATTTATTATTCTATACCAGGATTTCCAATTAATTGGGCATCAGTTGGGTGGCAGGATTCTTTGTCAAAGAGCTGGGGCACAGGGCCAGGCTCCAGGCAGAGATAAGAGACTAGAAACTCTCATCGAGAAGTGGTATAATGCAGGCGGAATGAGAAGAGATGAGAACTGCTGGCAGTGCAGTTGCTCAGAAATCCTGCTTGGGCCTTTAGATCACCAGTCTGGACAGGTGGCTTAATCCTAAACCCTACAGGACAAGATTTAGAGTCTGAGCCTGTAGATTGGAGGGAGGAGTCTCATGTGTTGTGTTAGCTCTGAGGAGCTCAGGAAGCAGAGGTAAGAGCGTGGGAGGGGAGGATCAAATTCTGCTGCAGTGTTTCATAGGTACACACACACACACAGAACTTTTGTGAGATATGGCAGACAGTGAATATTTCTCTAATATTAGTGCCTAAGATTCCTGTGTTAGATGTTTACTCACTCACTCTCACTCACTCACTCACTCAATCATCTATCTCTTCATTCATTCATCCACTCACCCATTCATGAGCTGGATAAAATTCTGTTTGCCAGAACTCTTAGGGAGAAGTACTGTATGTGGTCAGAAGGAATACTCTGATAGGCTGCTTGAAGTAACGAGTAAGACACCCAAAAACCTGCTCAACAAACAGAAGATGGTGATTCCTATGCTCTCCAAGGATGGTGGGTGTGTTAAATGCAGATTTTGTTTTGCTGAGTAATGTGCAAATCTGGGTCAGAGCTGAATTGCTCAGGACATGAAGAAACTGAGCCCTGCCAGAAACAAAACCTATCTGTCATCATGCCCTGTAATCCACCTCTTAAATACCTCTTGAGTCTATTTCTACTCCATCCCCATTGCTACAACTCTAGTTCAAATCTATCTTAGGTCGCACCTGAACCACTGCAAAGATCTAATCAACCAGCCTTCCTGCCTCCCATCTCTACTTCCTCCAGTTCATTCTCCACATCAGAGTCAGAGTAATCTTTCTAAAGTTCAGATCCAATCATGTTAATCTCCTGTCTCAAAATCTTTGATCCTAAAAAGATCAAGTTCAAACTCCATAGCACGGCATTCAAAGCTCTTTCTAGCTTCATCTCCTACTCATTTCCCACCGTTCCTTAAGTTCTTCTGGAGTAGTCACTGGAAAAATATCTTCCTTCTGCCAAAATACCTTTCCTTCACTTCTCTGCTTGGAAAATTCTTCTTTTGGAAGATCCCTGTTGTCCTCCTTCTGTTACCAAGTAAGCACATCTGTAGGTAATGCTCCTGGGCTTGGTACAGATTCTATCCATGGGAGTGGTTATGCCATCTACCACATTTCCCATTCTCCTCCTGGGTGTATTATAGGATTGTGCTTTCTTCGGTATGGGCATGTGACTTGCTTTGGCCAGTGAATGGGAAAAGTGGAATAGCCAACACATGACTCATACACTTTCTTTCCCTCTTGTAGCCACCCTGTCACTCTTTATCCTGGAATGAGGAAGACAAAAAGCAGAGCACCCACCCAACCCTTGATGGATATGTAAAAATAGTGAAAAATAAAACCTTGTTTTTGAAGCTGCTGAGATTTTGAGATTGCGTATTATTGAATAACCCAGTCTACCCTAACTGGTACACTATCTCTGCTTTGACGTCTTCCATAACTACCTAAAACCACCATGTTTCTACCTTATCTGACTTGTGTGACACATTTTCTTTATGCCACATACCTGGTACTGATGACATACTGCCACATATTGCTAATTATGGGTTCAGTGGTATGCCTTAGCCACCTCTTTACTTTTACTGAGGCTTCCTTAGGGCAAGGATGGTCCTTGTTCCATTTCTGTGTCACACAAAGTATGATTCATAGCCAAGGCAATATACTGTAATGGATGTAGGAGTCAGACATACTTGTTTTGAATCCCAGTTCTTACATTTGATGGGCAATCTCTCTGAACCTCAGTTTTCTCATCTGTAAAATGGGAGTAATAATATGTACCCTACAGGGTTTTTCTAAAGTTTGTGGATAACAGGTGCAACATATGTACAATTAATGGCAGGTTATAATTTTTATTGTTCTCATTATTTGTTTTTATTTTTTTAACCATTTATTTATTTATTTATTTATTTATTTATTTAGGCTGTGCTGGGTCTTAGTTGTGGCATACAGGCTTCTTATTTTTTATTTTTATTTTTTAAATTAATTTATTTATTTTTGGCTGCTTTGGGTCTTCATGCTGCGCACGGGCTTTCTCTACTTGCGGTGAGCTGGGGCTACTCTTCTTTGTGGTGCGCGGGCTTCTCATTGCGGTGGCTTCTCTTGTTGCAGAGCACGGGCTCTACGTGCACAGGCTTCAGTAGTTGTGGCACGCGGGCTCAGTAGCTGTGGCTCGCAGGCTCTAGAGTGCAGACTCAGTAGTTGTGGCGCACAGGCTTCGTTGCTTCGCAGCATGTGGGATCTTCCTGGACCAGGGCTCAAACCTGTGTCCCCTGCATTGGCAGGTGGATTCTTAACTACTGTGCCACCAGGGAAGTCCCGCATGCAGGCTTCTTAGTTGTGGCATGCAGACATCTTAGTTGCAGCGTGTGACTCTTAGTTGCAGCATGTGGACTTTTTAGTTTCAGCATGCATGCGGGATCTAGTTCCCTGACCAGGGATCGAACCCAGGCCCCCTGCATTGGGAGCATAGAATCTTACCCACTGGACCACCAGGGAAGTCCCTATTTGTTTTTATTATCATTATGGATAGTGTTCAGTAAATGCCTGTGGATAAATCTTTTATTGATTGAGGTATAATGGTATGTGCATTGGACTTGGAATCAGAAGTCCTAGATTTAAGGCATAGCTTTTGTCACCAGCTTTGTGACCTTGGAAAAATCACTTACCCTTTCTGCATTTTTGCATTCTCAACTACAAAAGGTAAATACTGATCCCTACCTCATAGAGATTATTATAAAATTTAAATAAGATAATATATGAGGAAATGTTTTATACATGCTCAAGTATCACACATCTAAAACTAACGATTCAGAGAAGACCGGCTGGTCCCTCACATAAGGACCGTGTGGACATTGTGACACATCCCAGTGTACTCCAGTAACACTTTGTTGTGGGGCTTGGCTTATCTCGCTTACATGTTTGTCTTTCCAACTAGACTGTGAGCTGCCTGAGATAAAGAATTGTCTTCGTCTTTTTTTAGTAAAAATGTTTATTTGTTTCTCCTTATATAAGTAATACATGCTCAGCATAGAGAAAATAAAAATACCTGAAGAAAATGAAAATCCTGGTAATTCTTATCTCTCATATAGAGATAATCACTATTAACCTTTTGATGTGTTTCTTTCCAGTTTTCTTCCTGCATATATAGTTATGAAACTGACATTATATCACACTTACAAGCATTGTTCCATTATAATAAATATTCTTATATAAATAAATACATTAAAAATCTTGTATTTTAACCATTCTCCTATTGTTGAATATATATAGGTTGATGTTAGTTTTTCAATGTCTAAATAAGGTTGTAAGAAGCATTTTTGTGCATAAATATTTGTCTGATATTCTATTTTTGTAGAAAAAGTTTTTAGAAGGAAAAATTTCTAGTTCAAAGGGTACAACGATTTTTAATGCTCTTGGGACTTCCAAACTGATTACCAGAAAGATTGAACCAAGTGTCACTCCCACAAGCAAGGTATGAGGTTATACATCTCACTACATCCTCAACTATAATGGGAATTATAATTAAAAATAAGGTTAAAACCTATTAATATAATAATTATCCATTTACATTTCTTCTGTGAATTTTTCTTTACTCCTGCTCATTTTTCTATTGGGATTTTAATTATCTTCTTATTAATTTCTATGAGGTTTCAAAAACCATTTTATTCTAGTCACCAAGTACAATACAAGATACATAATAGGTGCTCCTTAAATAGACTTTGGATGATTTTAATTGTCCTGGGGACTCTTTAGAAACAAAGCAGTCTTTCTAGGAGGCTGACTCTTTCCTTTTCCCACCCAGGACACGGCTGGGCAGGAGCGGTACCGGACCATCACCACAGCCTATTACCGTGGAGCCATGGGCTTCATCCTGATGTATGACGTCACCAATGAGGAATCCTTTAATGCTGTCCAAGACTGGTATGAGATTCGTCCATTCACCCACTCATCAAACTGTTCATGAAAACCTAGTATATGTACTAGGCTCTGTGCTAAGTGCTAGGGAAACTCGAATGAATCAGACATGGCTCCTGTCCTCAAAAAGTTCACAGTGAGAGGAGAGGACAGATCAGTGAGCAGGCAATGAAAATATCATGTGACAGGTGCAGTGATGAGAGTGGCACTAGGGCTGTGGGAACCCAGCGGAGGGCTCTGACCCAGCCTGGGAAGTCAGGGAAGTTGTCCTGGAATTGCTGACACATATGCTGCATTTTAAAAGATGAACAGGAGTTAGCCAGAGGGACAAATGGGTAAGAATGTTCCAGAAAAAGAGTACAGATGTGCAAAGACAAGAAGGTAGGTGAGAGGGTAAGAAGAGCAGAGGTCATGAAGGATTCTGTGTGCTGGGGTGGGTGAGGGATTTGGATTTTATCTGGTAGGTGAGGACATTTGAACAGGGAAACAAAAGGTTCAAATTAGTGTTTTAGAGAGATCATTCTGGACATAGTGCTAAGTGAATCCACATATTGCTTCCCTATAAAGTTTATCCCTGAGCCGGGGGTCCAAATTCATAAAGATTCAATATCTTGATACGATAGAAATCGGCACAGTTCCCCAGAGGTATAACCTCTGAGCAACGTACATCTTTCTTCCTGGAGCATTACTCACAGGGAGAAGGGAGCACGAGAGGAAGGGCAGGTGAGACAGAGGGCCAGGACCCGGTGCCCCTAATCAGTGGAAAGGATGGGAAAGATGGAGCGTGTGTGCCTGGCTCTTCTTCACAATCAGAGAGGCTGAGTAGGCTGGGCACACAGCAGCAGTGCGGGCCAGTGCCAAGCTTGTCTCCTACTCTTCTTTGCCCAACAGCTACCCTTTGAAGACTTCCCACCTCCCAAGGAACAGTTGTCATGACTATGTGCAGCCCTGTTGGTGCCTTGGAGCCTTGAGCTGGGAGTGACCTTGCAGGCTGCTTGCCACGTTCTCCCCGCCCACCCCCGAGTTCTGAGCAGCAGTCTAGGGTGCCACCGCATGCCTGTCACTCATGTGTGGTCCTTCTTAGTCTGTTGGTCATCCCCTTCTTCCTCCTTTCTCCCCCTTTCCTTTTAACAAGTCCTTCTCTCCACCTTCCTTTTTTCTCCTTTCCTCCCTCTTTTTTCTCTTCCTCTCTCTTTATGCCTCTTTTTTCTCCTGCTTTTTTCCTTTCTTGTTCCCTCTCTTCCCTCCAGTCATGATTTTTCTCTCCTCCTCCCATGTCTCCATCTTTCCCCACCACCTCCCACCACGAAGTGATTAGCTCTTTCTTTAAGTATCTCCACACTGCCCATTTCCTGTCGGCCTTGACCTCCTTCCCTCTCTCCATCAGTCCCTGTTCATTCTGCCTCAGGGACACAGTGACTTTAACACCTGGTGACGATTCCTCCAAGAATAACCTAAGTTGCTAATCTGGGAGCTGAGCCAGGATGATGGTGGGAGGAGGGAGGAAGATGACAGAAGAGTGGCATGGGAGACTTGGGGAGTTGGCTCCAGGTACCTGTCTTGAAGCTGAGGACTGAATGTCTATCTTTCCCAAGCTCTGGCCTTTAGTTTTACCTCTGGGAAACTTGGTCCCAGCCTAGCACCCACCTGCCATCTAAGCCCCAGTACCCAGCACAGAACCTGGCTCTCTGTCGGTTTACCACAAATGGTGGTTGAGTAAAATCCATCCTTTGAGGGAGTGGCTTTTCACCCTTAAAGAGAAGATTGGTGGTGAGATCAGCTTTAGGAGCAGGCAATAGGTCTAGGTTGCAGTTAGGGTTGAGTTAGATTGAGTGTCAGTGTCAGGATAGGGTCAGATTTTATTTAGATCTGCTTCAGGATTAACCATTTGCTGGCTTCTTCCTTCATCAGACAATCAATGACTTCTTTTCTCTGTGCTCTGTGCTGGGGGTTGGCACCCCAAAGATGAATAAGCCTGTCCCTGCCCTCAAGGAGAGACAGATAAATTCAGCCAAGTGTGACGGTGCCACAAAAAAGAGTAGGGGAACAAAAGGGGAGGTAATTGTTTCTACCTGATGAGGTATCTGGAGACAGAGTTAGGCCAACTCCACAAAAGGATGTCTCCTCAATAAAAAGGTCTGATTTTATTTCCTCTGTTTAAAAGTTTGTTTCTCATTATAAGAGTAATACATGCTCACTTTCAAAATTTTGAAAAGTAAAGTATTTTTTTAAAGTTTTGGGACTTCCGTGGTGACTCAGTGGTTGAGAATCTGCCTGGCAATGCAGGGGACACGGGTTTGATCCCTGGTCTGGGAAGATCCCACATGCCACGGAGCAGCTAAGCCCGTGCACCACAACTACTGAGCCTGCGCTCTAGAGCCTGCAAGCCACAGCTACTGAGCCTGCATGCCACAACTACTGAAGCCTGCGCATCTAGAGCCCATGCTCCACAGCAAGAGAAGCCACCACAATGAGAAGCCCGCGCACAGCAGTGAAGAGTAGCTCCCGCTCGCCACAACTAGAGAAAGCCTGCACGCAGCAATGAAGACCCAACGCAGCCAAAAATAAATAAATAAATAAAATCTCATAATCATCCTATGTGAAGGAAACCACTGCTGACATTTTGGTTTCTACAAATAATAATGCTCTAAGGCCTCAGTGAAGATTTATGAATCACAGAGGAGGAGGGAGAGGCTTGCTGGGCCAGGGGAAGCTTGAGAAGGCTCACTCCCCCAGGCAACTGGGGGATCAGCCCTGGGCCTTGGAGGATGACTTAGTGTGGGGAAGGCAAAGGCACATGCCATGGAAGAGCCTTTGAGGAATGGGTGAGGTTTGTGAAGTGAGAGGAAGGGTGATGAGGCTGGAGAGACAGGATGGGAATGGTCTTGAACGCCTAACTGAGGGATCTAGACTTCATCGCTTAGCTAGTCTAGGGACCGGAGAAGGCTTTTAAGAAAGGACGAATCATCTGATAGATGTTTTAGAAAGAGCTCTCTGCCCTGTGAGGAGAGGGCATTAGAGGTGGACTCCAAATAGCTGAGTGAAGTTTGCAGCCAGGGCTTAAGGGTCAGCATCTGTGACAGCCAGCAGGAGCAGAGGTCTGACTGTCCCAGGCTGAATTAGTTGACAGTATCTCGTGTGTTGCGAACCCCACTGAAGGGGCTTCTGTGAGCTTTGCAGGGTCCTTTCCAGCCTAGGAGGATGTCATTAACACTGTCATCTCTCTATCTCTCTTTAGGGCTACTCAGATCAAGACCTACTCCTGGGACAATGCGCAGGTCATCCTGGTGGGGAACAAGTGTGACATGGAGGAAGAGAGGGTTGTTCCCACCGAGAAGGGCCGGCTCCTCGCAGAGCAGCTTGGTATGTGCACGACACGTGTTTGTGCATGGGAGTGGGGCAAATGGAGAGGACAGGTGTGTGTGTGTTTGTATTTGTGACATTAAGGATGTGCTGTGATTGTGAATTATATGCATATGTGCTCTGTGTGTATTGTTTCATATTTGTGTGATGTACATATGGGCTTTGTGCTAGTGAATTCTAGGTATTCATTATTTATGATACATGTATATTTTGTTACATTGAATGCATAAATAATTTTTTTATAGATTTATTTATTTTTGGCTGCATTGGGTCTTCGTTGCTGCACACGGGCTTTCTCTAGTTGCGGTGAGCGGGGGCTACTCTTCATTGCGGTGCTCAGGCTTCTTCTTGCGGTGGATTCTCTTGTTGTGGAGCATGGGCTCTAGGTGCACGGGCTTCAGTAGTTGTGGTACGCAGACTCAGTAGTTGTGGCTCGCAGGCTGTAGAGTGCAGGCTCAGTAGTTGTGGCGCACAGGCTTAGTTGCTCCGCAGCATGTGAGATCTTCCAGGACCAGGGATCGAACCCATGTCCCCTGCACTGGCAGGCGGATTCTTAACCACTGTTCCACCAGGGAGGTCCTTGAACGTATAAATAAAATGTAAATTTATGAAATCTTTTTTTTAACCAGCTCCTTCCACAAAGGATTTGAGGTATCCTATAAAAATCATCATAGTATCAATACATCAATAAAAAAAATAAGTGAGACAATTGAAGCAAAGGGAAAGCAAGTGTAGGAGAATATAAGGGGAGGCCAGGGGTGAGATAAGTGTATATTTTATAAGTTTTTGGGCATGTACAAGAGTTGGGCCAAAATATTTGCTTTGAGCTTCCCAGCAACCATTGCAAAGAGGGAAACATAATCAGTTACATGGTTCAGAGATGGTCCTTAAGATGAAGACAAGTCCATTATTCCAGAGAAACACTGCTCTCCACTGGCAACTGTAGAGCAGACTCTATATGCTGAATGCGACAATGTCCTTAATATCAAACATGCCTTATAGCAACTACAACACTGAACATCGTAGGCTGTGTCTTACAATTTCTCTCAATGTAAACTGATGCTTTGTTACCAAAATACAATTCACGACAAAAGTAATTGTATGAGGGATGAGACAACGTGGCTTAAGCATGCAGCTCAGTGATGCTCTGACTTTTTCCAAGGTTAAAGCACCTTGATCCTTGTGCTCTACTGAGACCCAGGTGCCTCAGATGTGTCTCAGTGACTGCACAGCAGGACACCTACCTACACTTGCTTAAAAGAGCAGCCTTTCTTTTCTTCCTTTTTTTCTTTTCTTTTCTGTATTGGGGTTCAATGTAGGATCACCTTAGAGAAGTCTTCTTCTAGAAGAATGAGCGTACTGCTTAGCTTTTAGCCAGTCTCCCAAAGTATTTCTTACAACCTAGGTGCTGTAAGTATTGAGGAATAGGGAGTTTAAAGTTATATTCTCTGCCAGTTTCTGAAGTACAGATATTTGGGCTGGTAGGTGGGAAAATTGTATAATATACAAGTGTGAATTGTGTCTTATATATATTTGTGTTATGTGTATTATGAGTAGATGTATAGGAGAGTGTCCTATACTTCTTTCTTCCCTCTCCTGTTCGCTAGTGTGGCCTGGAATAGAAATTAACACACTGTAGGTGCTTAATAAGCACGGAGGTTGGGCCATTTGGCTCTTGATGGTTCTTGCCCCATCACAGAGGTTCTCAGGGTCCAGAATGTGCCTCTCCCCATTCCGACAGTTCGCAGAACAGTAAGCATGTGGCGAAGCCCTCACATGGGTGACCTCAGGCTATCTCTTTATGTCTTCAGCCTGCTGTCCCCGAGACTCCCAGCGCTCTCCCTGGATCAGTGATGTGCCATCTGTTTGAAAGGCTCTTTTCTACTCCCCATCCCCTACTTTTATCCAGCTGTTGAAAGCCCACTCAGCTTTCAGAACATCTTCACTGCTCTGAAGCCTCTTCCATATTCCCCCAGCTCTTTTCTTTGTGCCCCCACTTAGCATACCCCGTACATGCAACAGGCACAGTACCCATCACACTTGGGTGCACTTGTTTCCATACTTGTCTCCAGAAAGCTCCATGAGGACAGGAAATGAGTCTTGTTTATCTTTATACCCACCGTGCCTGGCAAATGGCCTGGCAGTGAGTAAACACTGCAAGACTATGTTTTGATTAAAATTTTATGGAGTCAAGTATTTGGCTACTTCATTTTACTTCATTCTAATTACGACTTCCTGAGCTCCTATTCCATGCCAAGTACTGTGCTGTGAAATAGGCTATGTTCTCTGGTCTGAGACAGAAACAGTGATCCACCTGGTGATCAGTGTTGTGATAGGGGGATGTGCCGGGGTTGTGGGAGCACAGAGAAGGCACCTATTCAGTTGGGGTCAGAGAACATGATGCCCACGCTGAGTCTTGAAGACAAGTAGGAGCAGCCAAGTGAGAAAGAAAGGCAAGGACATTCCAGGCGGGGGAATAACACTGGCAAAGGCAAGGAACAGCACTCTGTGTTTAGGGAGCCATAAATCATTGGATTGTGTGAGTCTAGAGTAATGCTTCCCCAAGCGGGAGATTCATGTCACTGGAAGTGTGCAAGATGATTTTATGTATATATTTTTGTGTGTGTTAGAAAAAATATATAATCAGCATGTCAAGCCCTTAAAGTTAAACAAGACTAAGTTTTTAAAAGGTGAGTTAATTTTATATTTGGAAAAAATATAGCCAGCATGCCAGACCCTTATGACTAGCATTTTAAAAAGGTGTGTTAGTTAAACATTTATTAGGTGTTTACCATGTGCCAGGCCCTATTCTAAGTGTTTAAAGTATTACTCATTTAACTTAATCCCCCTAGAACCCTCTGAGATAGGTACTTTTCTTATATCCAAGTTCTTTTTTTTTTTTTTTTAAAGTACAAACAGATTATTTTTTAAATTTATTTATTTTTGGCTGTGTTGGGTCTTCGTTTCTGTGCGAGGGCTTTCTCTAGTTGTGGCAAGTGGGGGCCTCTCTTCATCGTGGTGCGCGGGCCTCTCACTATCGCGGCCTCTCTTGTTGTGGAGCACAGGCTCCAGACGCGCAGGCTCAGTAATCGTGGCTCATGGGCCCAGTTGCTCCGCGGCATGTGGGATCTTCCCAGACCTTGGCTCGAACCCGTGTCCCCTGCATTGGCAGGCAGATTCTCAACCACTGCGCCACCAGGGAAGCCCCAAGTTGTTCTTTTAACAGATGAGAAAACTGAGGCACAGAGAAGTTGAGTAACTTGCTTAAGGTCACACAGCTAGTAACAAGTAGAGTCAGAATTTGAACTCAAGCAGTAGTCTGGCTCCAGAGCCTGTGCTTCTAACCACTTAACCTCACTATACAGCAAATATCGTAATAATGGCTGAGATATATTGAGCCAGGCATTATATGAAATGCTTTGCGTTAATTATCTCATTTAATTCTCACTATAAGTCTTCAAGGTAGGTCATGTTCAATACTCTGAAAAATTAGGCTCTTGCTCAAGATTACACAATTAGGAAGTGGTAGAGCCAATAAAGATCTATCTAATTTATGTAGGAAAACAGATGGAAGTGAGATTAATTCTTACTACAGGGTTTAGGAAGGTACTTAAAGAGAGCCTTAATGAATTGGTTAGATTTGGGTAGGTCAAGGTAACCCATCTCAGTCCTACACGACTTCCTGAGCTTTCCTCTACTGCTTACCAGAACTTGCCTATTTACATGTCTGTCTCTCTTGGTAGACCTCAGCAGTGGCAGGGGTTATGTCTAAAATTTTTTTTCATTATCCCAGCCACCCAGCACAGGATAGATACTCATTCACTCGTACATTTGTTTATTGAAAAATATTTATTGAGCACATACTCTGAGCCAGGTTTTATCTTGGCACTTAGCTGTGATTCTTACTGTCACGGAACTAATGGGGGAAAGAGACATTAAACAAATAATTATACAAATAAATATATAATTAAAAATTGTGTAAATGGGTGAATTGTATGGTATGTGAATTATATCTCAATAAAGCTGTTAAAAATTGTGCTAAGTTCTATTTGACTTAGGACTCTCATTATGGCAAGTGATAAAATCCCAAATCAAACAAGCTTTAGTTAAAAAAATAGAATTTATTAGCTTGTGAGTGCAACTTAATTGCACTATTTCTTAGCTTTGTGTATGCCTTCAGCCTCTTTCTATAGTCAGACTCTGAATGGGGAGTAAGATGGATGATGGCAGCTCCAGATTCATATCTTCCAACTTCTGCAAAAAGAGGATTCTTGTCAATCTCAGGGAAGACTGTGATTGGCTACCTGTGAGTCACATGCCTGTCCCAGTGGCTGGGGGAGGCAAGTATTGTAACCTATAGTCCCACCGCAGTTGTTTAAAGTAGAAGTTCCATAAAGAAAGGAATGGTGGACAGATGAAAGTAACATAAGTCCACTGGAAGTGCTATTAAGAAAGTAAAAAAGAGAGAAACCTAATTTTAGACTGGAGAGTCAAGATCTTCTGAGAAAGTAACGCTTAAGCTGAGAACTAAAGGATCAGAAAAAAATTAGGCAAAGATTGAGGGTGGGTTGGGGAGGGGAGTGTTCCACATCAAGACCAGCCCTAACGTAGTTTAGAGCTGAAGACGCTCATGAGATTGAAAGACCACGTTGCAGGGATTAACTAGTCAAGGGGAGAGTAGTGGGAGATGAGGGTGGAGAGGTGGGCAGGGGCCAGATCATGCAGGATCTTGCAGACCATGTCAAGAATTTCGCAAGGATGTGATCATATCTGTGAGCTGTGAGAGAGGATGCTCAGCCTTCCTCATCCTCACCCTCTGCTACACCAACTATTAAGTAAGTCTCAGTGATCTGCTTGCCAGTGCAGTAGGGCCATTCTCTGCTTTATGGGATTCCTCTTCAGGACTCCCTTTCTTTTAGTGTTTCTCAGCTCTCTCCGCCAGAACTACTGATATGGCCAGCAACTAGCATTTATTAAAGCTTTGAGTAGCAGCAGGTCTTCTATATCCTCAAAGTTCCTGGGACATGGATGAGGCTGTAGAGTCGCTGAGGCAAGTGGATCTTTGGGAGGGCAGAGAAGTTTCAGGGACTCCTATTCCAGGAAGCATGACATGTTAGGGCCTCTACCTCTTTGTGCCGCTCAGAAAGGGGCTCCTTATCTCTTCCTCGATCTGACTGGGAATGGGTCTAGACTAGAGCCCAGGGATGCTAGTAAAAGCGAAATGCGCTTCTGCCTACAAGGGCAGGAGAAACCTGTTCAAAATGTGGTTTTGAAACATACACATAAACGCTCACTTCAGTGAGGTGTGGAGGGAAAAGTACCAGCCTAGGAGTTTGGAGACTGAAGGTTTTATCCTGCTTCTGCCACTAGTATACTGTGTGACCTTGAGCATCTTATTTCCTGTTTCTGGGTCTCAATTTTGCCCTTTTGAAAAACAGGGGATTTGGATTAGTTGAGTGGGAAGGTCTGTTCAGCTCTATCCCTCTGACTCCATGATTTCAATTCACACAATTCCCCACTCATCACTCAGTCCCCACAGACCTTTGTACATGGCCTTGCTTATTTTAGGTGCTTGATAAATGTTTTTTGGATTGGGGTGAATTGAAACCTTGCATCACTCAGCCTCATGCAGAGAAACAAAGACCTAGCTGACATTGAGAATAACTAACCTTGGTGTAGTGACTTATGATTCACAATGTGTTTTCACAACAATTCTCCTGTGACCCTCACTCTCACTCCTAGTCTGGGAGGCGGCATTGTCTTCAGCTCCATTACACTGAAGAACCTGAGTTCATACCATTTATGTTTTCTTGCATGCAATGAGCTGTGCCACACTTCCGTGTCTTTCTTTTTTCACTTGAGGATTATGTAACTTTTCTAAGCCACACAGGTCATAGGTGGCAGGTCCAGTACTCTAACTCAGCCTTTAGACTCAAAATCCTAACGCTTCCATTGTATCATCACCCAGTGGTGTTTTCCCAAAAGCTTGCAGTAGTTTCTCTTGAAATTTCACCCTCAGTCCCAGTATTGGTGAGAATTCTTTAGATTATGTTGTGGTAACACATAACCCAAGTCAGGAGCTTGGATAATAAAGGTTTATTTCTCACTCACATTACATGCCAGCTCCAAGTCAGCTGCAGCTCTGTCCATGTCATTGCAACTCTGAGATCCAATCTGAGATGCCTAAGCCACACAAAGACTCTCAAAGCTTCTGTTGGGACTTGGTCTGCCCACATCCATTGGCCAAAGCAAGTTACATGATGAGATCTGATGTTGATTGACAAGGGAGATATATTCCTCCCACAAGGAGGCACTGCAAGCCACTTGGCAGTGGGTGGGAATATAAAATCTTCTACAGGGAGGGCAGTGAACAGTCTGCCACAATCACTGAACACATGATGGACCCTGGTGCCCTAGAGGTGAATAAGTTCCCTGCTCTCAAGATGCTCATTGACCAGGGAAACAAAATAGTAGAGAGATAATCTCAACGTCCTGTTTACTATCATTCTTCACCCTTCTCCAGCTCTGTCTCTCTCTTGAAACCGCCCCCTAGGAAGTTGACCTCTTCAGGCTGTGTTTCCCAGCCTCCTGTGCCAGTGGCTTCTGGCTGGGTTTAGCCAAGGAGAGACACTGGCAAGTGATGGGAGTTGGGGAAAAGGGAAAAACCTGCATGTGTGTCTCCCCCACCCCTTGACAGGCTCCCCCTTTAGAGGCTGCTCCTCTTCTCTGACTCCTGCTCCCACAGTTTTAACTTCCTTTGGCCCCATTAATAGTTTTCTTTTCTGTTAATAATCTCTGGGTTTCTTCAGTATTCTGTTTGGCCTCTTAGTTCTTCTACCACCCGTATAACCAGTTCCCTCTAGTTCAGATGTTAAGAACAGTTCCCATTTTCCTGATGGATTCTGACTGAAACAATCGTGTCAGGTGCCATGGGGGTCTAGGGGAGAGGTACATTGTATGTTCTGAGCAGTGGAGATGGGGCGGAAAGAGAAAGGGAAGGCTCTGTGCAATCAGGGATTCCACAGGTGAGTAATGAAGAGGATTAGGAGTAGGAGCTAAAGAGTAGTAGCACGAGTAAAGAAACCAAATAAGGGAGTGTTGATGTTTCTGGAGCATGGTGTGAGCCAGGAAGATGAGGCTGGGGAAGTGGACAGAGGCTGAGCCATGCCGAATCTTGGGTGTTAACCTAGTGAGGCTGGATATTGGATTAATTAAACCTCTTTGAGTTCCAGTGACACAAATCTAAGTCAAAATAGCTCAAGTTATAAGGACAGGGGCATAGCAGAAACAAAACGGGAGAGAATGTTGCTGGAAATGAGATGGTTAAGAAATTTAAGAGCCAGGGTGTTGGATGGATTGTCCACCTGAAACCCGAAGTTCCTGAGAATGAGTACAAGCCTGGGTGGAAAGGGAGACAGTGAATCCCTTGCCAAAATCATCAGTGACCAGAAGGGCTTGAGTTGAAGACTGATACAAGATGGAGATGAGGAGGTTATCAGAGCAGGCTAGAGAAAGGATTCGAACATAAAAGTAGAGGAGAAATGTTCTGGGGCAGTTTCAGGGTGAGGAGAAGCAAGTTTAGCTAGTTGTGAGTTTCTGAAAAGAGTTCTAAAGTCATATTCAGAAGCAGGCAGTGTGGACAGAGTCAGCGGAATCTGTGGGGCTGTGACAGCTGCCTTTGGACAAGATAGGTAAACAGGAGCATTTTGGGGGTGGGAATCATCTCAGATTCAACTAAGAATTGGGCCCGATTCAAGGCAGCAGAAATTCCATCGTCCTGAGGCCAATTAGAGGGAGGAAAGGACGGGGCGGGGGGGACAGTCTGATTAATCGGTTGTCATCTTCCTGAGCTCTCTAGATTCTCAGCTCCTGCGACTCCTCACTAACGAACCTGAGGAAAAGGTTACCATCTGGACCTACTAATGAAGAGCCTTCCAGGAGTCTGATAGTCGTTGGGTGGAGGTGCATTTGGGATTGTTCTGCTAGCAAAAGAGACCCACGAGCTGGCCAGGGCCACGCGCCAGTTACTTGAATCAGAGTTCTCATACCTTGGGTATCTTTGAGACGGCAGTGGTGACACCTCCTTGGCCTGACATATGCGCTCTCCGTGTTTGGTTACTTACTCCCTCTTCTGTCACCACTTTGACCTTACTGCTCTAATGATAACAAACTGCTGTGGTCATTCTGGGATATACCAAGACTGTTTTTTGTCCCATTATATGTGTTTATGCGGTTTCCCCTGCCTGGTGTCCTATACATGCATGTGCTCACACATATCTTTATCTAGCTGATATCTGCTTAGGAATCAGCTTCTCCAAGAAACCTTCCCTGGGCCCCAGACTCAGATAAGTGCCTCCTCTGTGCCATGACAATTCCCTCGCTCCCCACCCTTACAGCATTTATCACACTGTCAGTGTGTCAGTGCTTCTCAAGGTTAGGAACCGCATCTGATTCACTTCAGTGTCCCCAGTGCCCAGCACAGGGTTTGCCGTGCTTATTGAGATGAGTTCTCATGAACCCCACTGTCCACAGCCCCTCAGCCACACCCTCCACGCTCATTCCCGTCTCCTGCATCCATCTGTCCATTCATTCAGTTAACATTCACCAAGCCCCTACTCTTCTGGCTGGTACTGGAGCTCAGATGAATGACGTGGTCCCTGCTTGGGGAGCTCCTTGTCAGATGGACTTCCACCATGCAGGGTAACACGTGCTGTGGCAGAGGGAAGCACAGAGGAGGATGCAAAACCATACCTAAGCTGAGTCCTAAAGAAAAAGTTAGTCAGGTGAAGAGTTTTGCTCAGTTCTGGCCTTAAAGACACCCATCGCCACTAACTTTTGGAAGCCTATTCTCCCTCTCCTCCCCTGCCACTCTCTCCCTCTGCTGCATTCCTGCACAGCCTCTGGTTTGTTCTACCTGGGTTATAGTGTATTCTGTCACTGTCCCAACTGAGAGTGAGACAAGGGGGCATAAGGGATAGAGCCCTGGCTTATGCCCCATCCCTGAGCCTCAGTTTCCCTATCTGTAAATTACAAGTGATAACCCTTGCCTTGCCCCCCCCCAACAAAGTTGTTTTAAAATTGTATTTGGGAATCGTTAAGGACTATGAACGTGTGAGGGACTGACACTCTGATAAGTGTGTCTTTTCTCCACAATTGGATTTGGTCTCCCCTTGTCCCTGGCACTCAAGGCAAGACCTGGCACAAAGTTAATGTTCAATAAAGACCTGGTTTATTGATTGGCCCGGAATGATGAAGAAAAAGAGGCTTTCCCCAAAGGCCCTGGGGACTGATGGAGGGGCAAGGAAGCTGGGACTCAGATGGGCTGGGAACATAAGGGAAAGGGAATTGTCATGTATTCCACATGCCAACCACTTCACATACTTTTGTGCATTTAATTCTTATTACCACCCTATGAGGTAGGTGATATTCACCCATTCTACAGATGAGGATACAGAGGCTGGGAGAAATTAGGCAATTTGCCTGAGGTCACACAGCTGGTAGCTGACAGAGACTATATTCAAATCCAGGCTGTCTGACTTCTGGGCTTCTTCCCACTGCCCACCTGCGCAATGGGGCACGTCCTCCCCTCAGTGCCAATTCCTCAGAAGGGATTGGTGATCCTGGCCTTGACCTGTGTCCCCATCTTCATCCAAACTGATGGTTTAAGCCTATTTACTTCTTTACCTGTTTGCCCCTTTCCTAGGCAAGCAACATACTCCGCCCACTTCCCCAAACACTGTCACTTGTAACAAACCAGTCAAAGGCCAGAGAGTCAATGTTTATGATATTCATTAAGGAAAAGCTACATGCTGGAGGGTCTCTTAAGCCAACTGCGTTTCTACAGACTGAGGATAACGAGCCAGCAGGCCAGCAGCTGCTTCCTTCTTCATCACATGTCCTCCATTAGCAGGCACTTCTGCACCTTGCTTTCTCAGGTCGGGAAATGGGCTACAGGAGAGGCTGTCAACCAGAGGCGGGCTGGCAGGAATTGTGAATGCCTTCAAGCTGGCGTGGCCTGGGGAAGAGGAGCCCTGTTTGTACCTGGGGGCTTCAGCCCTCTCTGTGGACAATGGGATAATAGGGAGAAGGAGGGAGGAGGAAAGAGACCCCCCTCCTCTGTGTGAGAGGATGATAAAAGAGGGAGAAAGGGGTGAAGAGGAAGTGAGAGGAGCAGATGAAGGACTAGCAGAAAGAAACTGTCATCATAACAGGCAACTTCGCACAGCAATTTATCCATTGTCTCGCTCAATCCTCCCGGATTGCTCTTGGCAGGAAGACGCTGTTATTATTCCTATTTGACAAACGAGGAGGCTGAGACTCAGAGAGGTTAAAGTGATTCAGAAAGATGAAGTGACTTGCCCAGATTCAGACACTGTGGTAGTCAGATAAAAGCAAAGGAGGCCAAAGAGACTTGCAAAGGAAGAAAAAGATATGATCAGGGAAAAAAAAAAAGGAAAGTGAAAGGGAGAAAAGAGAAGAAACGGGAGGCAGGGCTATGTATGGATGTAGGAGCTAGCCAGACCCATATCTAAAACCAGTTTCCACTAACACAGTCACATGACCTTGTGTGAGTTAGGTAATCTCTTAGAGCCTTCATTTTTCTTTTATAAATTGGAGATGATTATATTTACCCCACAGGCTGTTGTGAGGATTAAGGAAGACAATATTTGTAAAGCTCCTAGCATAGCATCTGGCATATAGTAGGCACTCAATAAATATTAAGGATCCCAAGGAGTATGAGAAACATAAGGGGAAAAGAAGGAGCTAACATGGAAAAAAGGGAAGAGGGAAGCTTTTGAGGAGAAATAAAGATGGACTCAGAAGGAAGAGAAAGAGGAAGGTGGACAGACGAAAGAGGAAGGAGTAGGCTGGTGCAGGGACGTGATGGAGAATGGAGGCTTATGCTTCTAAGGGCTGCCATCAACCTGGCCAAGACCCTCAGTTGGAAAGCAGCCGCTTTGTCTGAATCAGGAGGGCTTTGCTCATGTCTCCTGGGACAACCAAGTTCTGTTCATTGTCACAGAAAGTACCTTTAAGGATCTCAAGGTGCAAAACAGACAAGAATGTCTCATCCTTCAGGTGCAGTTTTTCCTGGGCAATTTGTTGGGTCCGTGTGAAGAGCGAGAGATCCAGGGTGATTCCTGGAAATTCAGGGAGGAAGAACCCATCTGAGGGGAGATAACTCTGTGAGTCTGTGAGTAGACAGAGCAAATGAAGCTCTGCTTATTCAGTGTGGATCTTGGAGTGTCTCCCAGGACCCAGACTAGACTGGCCAGGATGGGGTGAGTAGGAGGCAGGGGAAAGTGGAGTGAAAGCCCTGGTCAAAAAGGACAAAGCTTGGGCTTCTTATACTGGTGCCCTTGGGCAGGTCAGCTTACTTCTCTGAGCCACAGCGTGGGCATTAGTGAAATGGAGAGGGTCTGCCTGAGCCCTCCTTCCCCCAGGGGTGACATGAGGATCAAATGAGATAATGGGTGAGATCAATGCTTTGGAAGCTGAAGTGCTGTGTACACATAGTCAAGTAGTCACTCAGAAAACACCTAATTATCACACACACACACACACACACACACACACACACACCCGCCCTGTATCAGGCACAGGACTATACACTTTACATGCATCATCTTGTTTAATCCTTGAAATAATTCTATGAGATAGATAAAATTATCCCAATTTATAAACCAGGGAATTGATTCATAAAGAAAATAGGTGACTTGCCCAGGGTTACACAGCTGGTCAGTGATAGAGCCAGGATCGTCTGACTCTAAAACCGGTGCAGGTAATACCTGCCCGGTACGGTAGCCTCTCCTTGAGGCAGAATCCTCTGCCCGTGGAATTAGGCCTCCTTGCTTTACTCCTGAGCACTGGCTATATTAATGCAGAGTGTTCTGGCCAGGGGGCATGAAAAGGAAGAGAAAGATCCTTACTGCTATCTCTCTTCTATCCTCAGGGTTTGACTTCTTTGAAGCCAGCGCCAAGGAGAACATCAGCGTGAGGCAGGCCTTCGAACGTCTGGTGGATGCCATTTGCGACAAGATGTCTGATACGCTGGACACAGACCCCTCCTTGCTGGGCACCTCCAAGAACACCCGTCTCTCGGATACCCCGCCACTGCTGCAGCAGAGCTGCTCATGCTAGGCAAGGCCCACTGTACTGGTCTCCCTTCATTGTGGCACCACACCCACTCTGCTTCCCCGTTATACTCTGTCTCCCCTCAGCTGATTTGCTGCTGTTCCTTGCCTGCAGTGAAGGTGGAAGCATGCCCCTGGGGTTCTCTATGGATGGCCCCACTCACAGACACTCAGCACTAGACTAACTAGGTCACAATGTGGGCAGAGGTTCATTTTACAAAAGGAGAATCCACTTTATGCAGGGGATTCACTACAGGGACTTGGAAAAGCAAGTCTCTTTTCTGCCTTTAAAATAAGATTTCCTCCCTTGACCAAAATTTGACACACCCACGCACACTTTTCAGGGCCTGGCCAACTGTGTAAAGTGAGACACACCTGCATAGTTAATCCTTTTGAAAAAGACCTCTCCATACACAACCTGCTTGTTTCATATCAAGCTCCCTGTGGGGCTTCCTCTCACTGCTAGATAAGCCTTGTTTCTCAAAGCCCTCGCCTGTTACCACGGATGCCCACAGGGCCTGGGCAGTTGCTGTGGTGACAGGCCAGAGCTAATCTCCAGAGAGCTCAGCCTCTCTAAACGATGCTGAAGGAGCAAAGGCTGAGTCAGAAACACATTTAAAGGAAAAAGATTATCCCCTGAAAAATGTCAAAGGTTCCTGCTATATGAAAGAGCAAGTGCATGAGCTCAAGAAAGACAAAGAGAGAAAAAGAGAAACACAGGCAAGATAAAGAAACAGGTCACGAATTTCTGATTTTGCTGCTTTCCAGCAGGTTCTTAACTGTGGAACTCCATGACACTGGTCATTGGTTCTTAGACTCCCAGAATCTGAAAAATTTATAGTTGGTGGAATCCCAAATTTTACCAAGTCTCACTAGTCAATTCCAATCTTCATGTCTCTGACAATTGGCTGTCAAGCCTCACAGCCAAATCTCTTCTAAAGCATACCTTCTGGGCAGGGATGGGAGCTCAGTCTCCACACCATCTTTGGGCATCTCTCATAATCAGAAAGTTTTCCTTGCTTTAAGCTGAAATCTGCCTCCTGGAAATTCTTCTTCCTCTTCCCACTCCATTTGTACCAGCTCTGCTGTCAGAGACTTCACAGTCTCTGCTCCCTCTGCCCCGTGACACCCTTAGATGATTTGAGAACAGAAATCATGACCCCTGGAATCTGCCCTTTCTCTAAATCAAATAGTTCTAATCCCATCTGCCATTCTTCTTAGGGTCTTCTCCCCATCCTGCCCTTTCCTCCAACCCATGTTTCAATCACTCCTGAGTAGTCCAAGTGGGAAATGTGATTCAAAGCAGAATAAATCTAAGGGGGTATGACCCTGAAAAAATTGGGAAAAATGAACTCAGAGGTTCCAATCCTAATCTCATTCTCTTGAGGGTGAAAGCTTAGTTTCTACTGAAGAGCAGATGTGAAACTACTTCTGGTGGAAACAACTTAATTAAACACCCAAAGAAAACAAAAAACAAAAAACACGCCTCTGACACCAGAAACAAACTGAATACATCAGTTCATGGTTCTAGCTTGTTTGGACACAGGCACATATTTGTTTTTTAACTGAAATAATTACGTGGAGCTAGCAATGATTCCTGAAAATCTTTCTCCCAGCCCTGGCCTGAATCCCCAGCTTCCCCCTGCACTAACATGACACTTCAGAAGTCAGTGGGGGAGGAGGGAGAGTCTCTCCCAAGTTTTCTCTCCATTTTAAATGCAGCTTATTGTCCTAGGAAAGTGCATTAACTAGCAACAGGTCCAATGACTACATAAAAGGACCCTTCAGGGTCAGCTCTGTGGAGATGTTGCCTTCTTTGACACAGTGCCGAGGATGGCACTTTGGACTTGGAATCAGGAGACTCAGACTCTGCCCTTAAATCAAGTGTGACTCTGGACCAGTTGTTCCCCATCACTGAGTCTTGATTTCCCACTTATAAAATGAGGGAGACTACGTGGGTAATCTTTCGGGTCCCTTCTGGCATGAATAACTCTGAGACTCTTTTTTTCACCTTCAACATTTCTGTCGATCTGCAAAATAAACCCAAGAGATGAGGACTATCACCCAATATCACTGTAGCTAACACTGTTGTCATGCTTACTCAATACTAGGCATTGTTCCAAGCACTTAACATGTATTAACTCATTTATCTTTCCAACATCTTTGTGAGGGAGGCACTATAATCAATCTCATTTAAAGACAAGGAAATTAAGGAACAAAGAGGTTCTCTAGCTTGCCTAAGGTCACATAATGAGTAAATGGTAAAGCTGGGGTTCAAAGCCAGAAAGTAGGCTCCAAGGTCTGTGCTTTTCACCACATTCTGTACTACATTTCTTATAGTACAGTGATCCAAAGAAGTTAAGAGACTTGGCCAAGATCACACAACTAGCAAGTGTTAGAGCCACAGTAGAATTCAATCCCAAGGCCATCAGATTCCAAGTCTACTGGAGAAAAGACTTATGTCTCCAATCTGTTAATAAATTTTTCAGTTACTCAGGCTAATCTGAGATGATAGCTGTCTAACGCTTCTGGGAAGGAGGCTCTGAGGCAACCAGGTCCCATGGGCCTGAGCAAAAAAAATGCCCGTGAGGCATTTCTGAGGCCTAAGTGCTGGCATTCCCTGTATCTGCCTCTGTCAGGCAATTCTTATCTAGCTCTCAAGCAGTGCTTCGAGCAACCTCCCTGCATCAGCAATGAGGCATTTTGGGGGCATAACTTTATAAAGTTCTCTGACGATGGAAGAATGTGGTCCCTTCCCAGGGCAGTGTTCTGAATGTGCTTTTTACACTGTAAAGTCCTATACAGGTCAGGAATAATTACTATTTTTCTGGTCAGTAACACCCATCTACCCAAGTACTAGGATTTCAGACCAAGCTCCTCATGACCCCTGGGTATGTTAGTACATATATCCAATAATCCTTTCTCTCCTACTGAGTATCCAGGCAAAAATTGAATTTTTTACTGAAAAACTGTCAAACTCCTAATAACTCAGGTGCCAGTTCAAGGGAACAAGCATCTTCACAACAGATGGAATCAACAGTTAAATGTAATAGTGACAAACTCTTCCACCGGACAACAAACAGATCTTCTTGTTAGATGGCAATTCCCCAGCCTTGCTCTGTGACCTCGTTTCTGCCGAGTGGAAGGCAGCAGCTTCCAGCTGATGGTGGTGAATGTTCATCGATCATGGTAATAGTGCAATTAGGTTCAAGCTGCATAATATGCTTTATGGCAACTTGTCCCAGTTTTCATCTTGCTTAACACTCCAAATAAAAGAAGAAACCTCTTGACCTCTAAAAAGGCAAAAGTAGGCCAAAAGTGCAATACAGTATTGTAGCTATTTATAGAATCTGTTTTAAATGCATGTGTGTCTGTAAATACAAAGTGATTGGTGACTTACTACTGTCTCCTCAGTCTGTAACTTCTAGGAGCAGCAATGCGGTAGATTGTACTGAATGGTCACAGACTCACTAAATATTAGATCTGGAAGGGAGCTTAGAAAAAATCTTGTCCAGGCTCCTCTTTGTACAAAAAGGAAGGTTGAGGTCCAGGGAGGGGGAGGAAATGTTCTAAGGTCACTCTGTGGGTGGATTAGTGATGGAGCCAGGACTAGGTCTTGGATTACCTCTAGGAAGAAATTCACCTATTCTGTATCTACTATAGGTCTGGCACTATTAAACACTGGATAAATATATATGAAAACAAATGATCCCTCCCTGCAGGTACCTATAGTCTAAGGGAGGTGCTGTTTCTGAAATATTATTATCCCAATTTGGCAGGCAAGGAAACATAGCCTTGAAAAAGTTAACATGCCTAACCCATTCATTAGTATCATTTGAACCCACCTCGGTCTGACTCTCGCTCTTTCAATTTTCCTCTTCAGATTGTATATTTGAGGTGTTGGTAGTGACAGATTTCCAAAGATTGTCAGAATTAAACAGCCTCACTTGGGACATTGGTTTCACAATTGTTTTGTGACTGCAGCCTTATAATGTCCACAGAATGATATGAACATTCTCCAGACCTGACTTTCCCAGTTACACCACCTGCTCCAAGCTCCTTGCTTATGTACCAAGCTTCCTACAGTGTCTTGAGGAATGTTTATTTGAGTTTGTTTGCCAATAGTTTGGTGTTAAGTAGGAGGAATTACAGCAACAAGTGTCCTGGGATCTCATTGATTTCAGATTCCCCATCCCAAACCTACACCTGATTACCTGCCACAGCTGGAGAATCAAGGAACAGCCTGTGACTGGGAGTGCCTGCAAGAGACAGGCCCATTGGATACAAACACTGTTAAGTGATGGTTTTGAAGGCCTAGATCCCTTATATGAGGTAGGCAAAATTCAAATTTATTCATTCAACAAATTAGTGTCTAGTATGTGCCAGGATACAATTAGTGGTAAATTAGACACAATCCTTGCCTTCATAAAGCTTATAGTCCAATAGCTTGTAGTTTAGTCTAGACATTGTAAAATAATCACCCAAATAGAATTACAAAATGCAGTGAAGGAAAGCTACATCATTCTATGAGAACACGTAACTGGAAAACCTGAATCACCTGTGTGGAGCTGTTTCAGGGGCCTGAGGAAGACTCCACTGCCCCTGGCCATCGCTTTACATTTCTCAATTAAGCTTTCACCTTTTAGTTTAAACCTTTGAAGGCTGACTGAACACAAATCCTCCAAAAAGAGTAAAAGTAAGAGGGAATTTCCTGGTGGTCCAGTGGTTAGGACTCTGGGTTTAATCCCTGGTCGGGGAACTAAGATCCTGCAAGCCATGTGGCGTGGCCAAAAAAAAAAAAAGTAAGAGTGAGATAAAGAATATCTGTACCTGTGACACATCTGTAGACTGCCTGGTTCAGAGTTAATTGTCCTCTGAGAGATATAATAAACCACTCCAAAACTTAGTGACTGAAAGCAGCAAACATTTGTTATTTCTCATGATTCTATAGGTCGGCTGGGTGTTTGCTCTGGCCAGGCTGGATGGTCTAGAACGGCTTCATTCACGTGTCTGGGGTCCCAGGTGAGATGACCAGGGTGGTTGAGGTCTCTCTCTGTGTTTTCATTTTCCAGAAGGGGACCCAGACTTGTTCACATGGTGGTGGAGGTTTTCCCAGCAGCAAGAGAGGGCAAGCTCCAATGCAGAAGCACTTTTCAAGCCTCTATTTGTATCATGTTTGTTCATGTCCAACTGACTAACAAGTCAGATAGCCAAGCCTAATTTTAAGGGGTGGAGGAATAGATGCCATCTCTTGATAGGAGGAGCTGTAAAATATTGTGGCCATTTTCCATTCTACCAATGGAAGCAACCCTAAGTCATCTGAAACTAAAAGTCTGGTAAATTTCCCTGGGTCCTAAAACTTGGCTCTGAAGATGACCCCAAAGGGAAATATCACAATGGTTTACAGCAGGGCAGTTTCTCATCATTTGTTTAGTTGTCCAAAGGGTGTACTTTGGAGCAATCAAGTCACGTCTCATGGAGTTTTGATGCTTGTTTAACAGTTCATTTGGTTAGTTCTTAGCTCCCTCCGAGGGATGAGTCGGGCTTCTCATTCTATGGGATTCACTGTAATAATGGTTCTGATTCCCACCTGAAGTTCCTGGCTGGAAGCCTAGCAGAAGGACTCAGAATATGCAGAAGAGATGACTAAAAGAACAGTTGGGCCCTCTGCTCTAGCTATAGCTTCTCCCTTGGAGCCTCGTCTAGTCCTGAGGCTTTAGATGCTACATCTTTGTTAATGACATGTATACACAAGTACCTACTAGACATCTCCATGTCTCAAACTTACCACGTCCACATCGGAACTCTTGATTCTGCTCCAAATTTATTTTAACCCTACTCTTCACAGAAATCTCGGTATCATTCTTAATTCCTTGTATTTCTTTTTCTTAGTGTCCACATCTAATCCAACACCAAGTCCTATGATTCTACTTCTAAAGTCTATCTCAAGTCTGCCCACATTTGTCCATTTCCATTGCCATGACCTTGGTCCAAGGCACCATTGTTTCTCTCTTACCTAGGAGCTAACACAGAGCTTGTAGCCAGTTTCCCTACTCCACACTTGCTCACCTACAGTCTACCCTCCATACAATAGCAATCTTTTAAAAATAGAAATGAATGAGCACTCGTAACACTGAAGTTTACTTCAACACCACACATGAAAATAATCTAGAGACTTCCATTATTATTAATAATTATTATTTTATTGATTCCATTTCTAGCCCTGAATTTGTCCCTCACTTGCTGTAGGACCTCTGGTAAATCATTTCTTTTAATAGCCAGGTATCATGTCTCCCCTCATTTCTTCAGGAAATGGCAACCTCTTCTTTTGCAGTACTACTACCTTCTCATTCAAACCAGGTGATTGTAGTGAAGACTGTTAGCAAAGGGGGCATGTGATCAAGTGGGGCCAACCAGAATCCCTCTCTAAGATTTTTTTTAACCTGGAGCTATTTTCTTTCCCTTTGAATGACAAATATATGAGGATGTGCGCTCTAAAACCGATGGTGTATCCTCAGCTCAGGTGTATAATGCCACTCTGTGGTAAGAGAAAACAAGCTCATAATGAAGAGAGAAGCATAGACATAAGATGAGAGCATGTGTCCTGTGGCTTTCCTGGCCTTGATTCTGGCTTCTTGAGATTTGACTGGTCACCTCTTTCTTTGATTCTGTTAGACACCTCACTATATGTTTTTAATAAAGCCCCCATCTAGCTTTGCTTATTGGAGTTAGGTTCTTATAACTTGCAACCAAAACATATTCCTTCCTCTTTGGTTCTCTTTGGTGCTCCAAATTTTTAAACACTGAGTCTTCAGAAAATCCATTTCTATGGACTTTCTGATCAAGAACTTTTTATAATCTGGAGCAAAGCCTACTCACTTCACCATTTCCACTCCTTATACCTGAATGCATGAGGAAGAGGGATTTTGCAAGGTAAAAAGCAGTTCTCCATGAACTCTGATGACAGCACAGGCAAAGGTTCCTATGATTAGGTCACTGATCCACACAGAGTCTGGCTTCCCAGGTACTCAGAAACTACACAAAACATCTAACACCACTGCTGCTAGTTCTCCACATCTGTTCCTATTTCTCTGCCAACTCGGTGACACCCATCGTCTTGAGAAAACACCATTGAATGGACTGAGTTGTGTGGCATATGCTTTCACCTGCTTTTCTTCTATCATTTTGAAGTGGTCAAACAGCAAATAACCAAATAGGAAGTCTCTTGAAGGGAGATGATTAAAAGAATTTCCTTTGCTTGATGTAAAATTGTGCAATAGAAATGCAAAGTAAACCAAATGTAAAATAGATAGCTAGTGGGAAGCAGCCGCATAGCACAGGGAGATCAGCTCTGTGCTTTGTGACCACCTAGAGGGGTGGGATAGGGAGGGTGGGAGGGAGATGCAAGAGTGAGTAGATATGGTGATATATGTTTATGTATAGCTGATTCACTTTGTTATAAAGCAGAAACTAACACACCATCGTAAAGCAATTACACTCCAATAAAGATGTTAAAAAAAAATGCAAAGTAAGTCAGTAAGTGTCTGAGGCGTGTGATTAGGATTGCATCTCTTCCTGGGGTTTACCAATGGACTGGGATAAAGCTAACAGGCTGTGCAACCTTAGCTAAGTCACTCCCTATCTCTGGGCTTCAGGAGCTTACAGCAGATGGTTTCTGCAGGCGCTCTTGGCACTAGTGCTCTGTGATTTTATGCCCATTTTCTGTAAGAGCTGTAAGTGGCAAACAATATTTTGGCAGGGATCGTTTCACTATGAAAGCCTCTTTTCTCCTTGGGTATAATGAAAACAGCCAAGGCTATGTGACCCCCTCATCACTCAACCAGGCTTGTGGCTCTGGTTTCTGAGGCTGCCAGAAAGCATCTTAGCAATTAAGTGCATCTGGATGGTCCCTGACTGCCTGTCCCAGGTAAGAGGTTCCTAAAGTGTAACAAGAGGAAGAGGAGAAACAGGAATCTCTGAGGAGACTTCTTAAGAACGGAACACAGACTTATACATTTGAGAAGAGACATCGGGGCAGCAGCCAGTGTTTAAGAGCCATAAATGCATTCCAATTCAAGGAGGACTTAATTTATAGAGCACCAAGTGTGCCAGGCTCAGCTGGGCAAGATCTTTCTGCAGACAATCTCCATCATGCAACTAGGATCCTGGGAACTGAAGGGCTGAGAGATTTGCATGTGCTGAATTATCTTCCAATCCCTCTAAACTTCAGACCACGGGATGAGGACTGAGAAGGCAGTATGGTGCATGGTTTAAGAGGACCGGTCTCATGGTCCAACAGACCCAGGTTCAATTCTTAGCTCTTCATCACTAACTAGTTGTGTGACTTGGAGCAAATTACTCTCAGAGCCTCAATTACTTCATGTGTAAATGGAAAAATAATATTTACCTCAAGAGGTTGTTGAGGGGATTAAATGCGAGAATGGTACAAATAAAGCCTTTAGTGCAGGCCTGACATACACAGTAGGTGCCGCACATGTGGTATTGACTACTGTGCTACACAAAATCATCCCATCAGGCAGAGCAGGGAGAAAACCCAATCCAGCCTCCTTGTAAGTGCTCTAGGAACAGAGACAGGAAAGACCCAGCATAAACATTATGAGCAACAGAGCAATGGGGGTTGGGAATGGGGCCTGTAAGTAGGAGATGGAGCCTGAGCTTGGAAAGTGGATCAAGGTAGAGTCTCATCAGGAACAAGGGAAGAGAATCTAGGAAAATGGCCTTGAACGGCTCTGTTGCATGACCTTGTTGGGCTGGTTGCCACCAGACACCTGACAGAACGCAGGAACCAGCCTCCGGGAGTGAGGAATAAGCCAAAAATGAGGTTTAGAGTGTTCTGGAGCCTTTGTTAGAGATGTCCTCCAGTGCTCAGGAAACCAGGATCCTGGAGACCTGGGCTTGAGTCCTGCTTTTGTAACATACTAACTGTGTGACCTTGGACAACCATTTTCATCTATAAAATGAGATTAATAATCTTGCCTACTTCACAGAATAGTGGTGAGAGTCAAATGAAAGTACATTTTAGAAACTGCAGAATGCTGTGGACATATAAGGTGGAGCCACTGTGAAGGGGCTGGGGGTAGGCAGCAGGTGGCATTCATCACAGAATGAAACTGAGCATACCCCTCCCGGAGCCATTTCCAAGGGTCCCCTCCTCCCTCCACAGCCTCTCCCCTCCCCCCACATTTTGGTCCCAGGCAAATATGGAAATATCACATGGAAATGATAATCTGTGCTTCCATCACATGATATTTCACATGGAAATATCAGAGCCAGCATGCCCTACACCCAGAGGTTTGCTTAACTTCAGAGAAACTTCCAGAGTCTAAGAGCAGCCAAAGAGAATCAGCCAGTGCACGCGGGGTTGGATGAACAGAGTAGTGAGCTATGATGGGATTGGGGCCCAGGAGCGGCAGACAGCGGAGTCCATAAGCACTATGATTAGAATAGCATAACAAAAATCACCAATCATGTGTTTGGCACTTTACAATTCCCAAAGCACTTTCTCATCGAAGCCCTAATGATCTTTGACACAACCCTGTAATATGGGTTTTATTATTTCCAGTACTCAGATGAGGAAAACTGAGACCTGCATCAGAGAAGCAACCAGCCCAAGACTACATAAAGAAGGCAACAAACGGCACAGTTAGTCTCAGAACCGGGTAGGGTGTGCCCCAGGAGTAGGCAGTCCTGGTCCTGAACCCTGCCTATTGTGGGCAGGAAGAAGGCAAGCTGAAGAGAAAACCTAACCAACAGTTATGTCTACATCTGGCTGCTTCTCTGCTTGTGGGAAGGAAGGAGAGAGGAACACACATTCCTCACTGCCTCCACACCCTCAATAAAATGAAACTCTGGAGCATGGTTGAGCAGCAAAGGCTTTCCTCCCGTCACAGGGCCAGGGGCAGATGGTCTCCCCAGTCACACGGGGAAATGTCACCTTACTCAATTTGCACACCATTTTCAATTCCCCCAGTGGCTCTTTCTAATTTATTCAACCAGGGAC